>NC_056055.1:184819420-186069420 GCF_016772045.2 Ovis aries | reverse complement strand
TTTTCACTCTCTTCCTTTACTTCCATCAAGAGGCTTTTTAGTTCCTCTTCACTTTCTGCCATAAAAGTGGTGTCATTTGCATATCTGAAGTTATTGATATTTCTCCTGGCAATCTTGATTCCAGCTTGTGCTTCTTCCAGCCCAGCATTTCTCATGATGTACTCTGCATAGAAGTTAAATAAGCAGGGTGACAATATACAGCCTTGATGTGCACCTTTTCCTATTTGGAACCAGTCTGTTGTTCCACGTCCAGTTCTAACTGTTGCTTCCTGACCTGCATATAGGTTTCTTAAGAGGCAGGTCAGGTGGTCTGGTATTCCCATCTCCTTCAGACTTTTCCACAGTTTATCGTGATCCACACAGTCAAAGGCTTTGGCATAGTCAATAAAGCAGAAATAGATGTATTTCTGGAACTCTCTTGCTTTTTCGATGATCCAGTGGATATTGGCAATTTGATCTCTGGTTCCTCTGCCTTTTCTAAAACCAGCTTGAACATCTGGAAGTTCATGGTTCACATATTGCTGAAGCCTGGCTTGGAGAATTTTGAGCATTACTTTAATAGCGTGTGAGATGAGTACAATTGTGCGGTAGTTTGAGCATTCTTTGGCATTGCCTTTCTTTGGGATTGGAATGAAAACTGACCTTTTCCAGTCCTGTGGCCACTGCTGAGTTTTCCAAATTTGCTGACATATTGAGACTCAGGTTACCATCTGCAAAATGAGGCCATATTTTGCAAGTCACTGGGCTGGCAGAGGCACTCAGTTAATAGCTTTACATTGATTTGTACATGGCTGTTCTGAAAACCTCAAGCTAATATCACTCATCTCTCCACAAAAGCTAGAAAAGTACTACTGGAAACCTACTAAGGTCTACTGAGGGCCTCAAGAACAGCTGTCCAAATACTTTGGCCAAGTCATTCCACTTTTAAGAATCTATTCTAGGGAAATGATTAGAATTTCAGGTAAACATTTATACACAAAGATATCTATTGCAATGGTTATCTACAACCGCAAAAACTACTGATAGGAAAAAAACCCTAAATGCCCAACAATATAATAGAGTAAAATAAAATATGTTTATGGATGGACTTCCCTGGTGAACCAGCAGGTAGGACTCCACGCTTCCACTGCAGGAGGCATAGGTTCAATCCCTGGTTGGGGAACTAAGATCCCACATGCCACATGGCATAGTCAAATTAAAAGAAAAAGTATATATATATATATATATATATGTGCTTGAGTAGATAAAGAAATATTAGATAGCCAAGAAAAATCACATAAAGAGTATGCATTAATAATGTGGCCTGTCCATGAGATAACATCATAGTGAAGTTACTGTTACAATTAAGTTATGATGTAACTTCAACTTTGTAAGAAAATATAGAGCCAAAAAATTATTCCTTAGAAACAAGATAAAGACTGGAAGGAAACTTGACAAAATCTTCCTCTCTATGCTATTTCCTATTTCATAAGTTTTCTATAAAGAAAAAAAGTGAAAAAAAATTACATCTTAGTTTTAAGATCTTGTGGGGAAAATATTTTGTTGTTGTTAATACTTTTACATCAGAAGGCAAGGCTCTGCTCGAATGCCCAGGTGCTAAATCAAAGTACAGACCTGAACAGAGCCTGAGCCAAGCGAGGAGATAGATGTTCAAACCTAAATAAAACAGAAATGAAATCTAAGGAAACAGACGCAGGAGAAAGAGGGTGTGGGCGGGCCTGGGCTACTAGGGAAATGGGAGGTACCCACAGGGTGAGCTGGGCTGGACAGGAGAGCGGGTGGGACCAGGTCTGGCCCAAGTGCTGCGCTGTTGCTGTCGGCGTGGCTGGGCAGGTGGCTAGGCAGCTGGAGAGGGACACACAGTGCTCTGGGAAGCAGGTTAGTGGGTGCCCAGGGCTGGGTAGTGGTCTGGGGGCTTGGCTTCTCACTGCTGACATCACTGCAAGCAAGGACAGGACTTATACCATGGGCAAGATGGGGGCTAGGAGGTCTGTGGTTCAGATCTAGTCCAACAAACCAACCTCCAGGCAAGATTCCAAAGGGGCCATCAGCCTGATGCTACCTCCATCTCTTGCCCACCACCAACCACCCACTCAAGGAGGTCCTTGGAGAAGGGAAGAGGCGTGTCAATGAAGGAGCAGCACTCTAGTATGGGACCGCAGCTGCTCTTGGTAAACAGTGGAGCTGGGCACTAGTGGTCTGGGGGTCCGTGGACTGAGGGCAGGATCTAGAAAGGAATGTGGCACCCAGGTGTCAGACACCAGGGACACAGAAATGCCACCAGGCCTGATCCCACTTCCCTCGGGCCTCCCAGTGCCAGGGGCATAAGTGGGCAGTGTGCCCTCAATCTGCCCTGGGAGGTCTAGACCAGCCCATCTCCCTTATGGCAGGTTCCCTGCACCAGTCCATCTCCCTCATGGCAGGCCCCCTGCACCAGCCCATGCCCATCATGGCAGGCCCCCTGCACCAGCCCATCCCCCTCATGACAGGCTCTCTCCAGCTTCAGGCCTGAGGCCATCACGGCTGGGAGGCTGTGATATCCCACACCAGCTCCTCTCACTCAGTCTGTATCTCCTTCCTGCCCTTCTCAGGGAACCATAAAGACACCCACAGCTAAGTCAAACCTCAGTCTGGGTCACTCTTACCAAAGACCTGCTCAAACTCTGCAACACTAAACTAGACCCAAAAAGGGTCTGACTTCTGGCAGCTGAAGCAAGGAGCCAGCCATCATGATGCACAGGTATAGTTTCTTATACAGGAAGAAACAAAGGAGCCATCCAAAGGACCCTCAGGTCAAGAACCCATGGCACAGAAACTAAGGTGCTGATTTAATAAGCTCATTGCTCTCTGGATTCTCCAGGTATCTTTCTCAGCAGACTGTGGGATTGTCGGAGCTGGCTGACAGTCTCAGAAAGACAGCCCATTTCTCTATGAGGTCTAGAGCAGAAGCAGCTCAATTCTCAGCTAGTTTATCTGCCCCAACCTCCAGTCCACCAAATAGCTGGGAAGTTTAAATGCTGCTTATCCATCCAGCCTTACAGAAGGAAATGCTCTTCCTTTATTAAATGCAAAAATCAGTGAGGTGAAGAGCATCACAGGAAGAAATCATTAAATCCCCATTACCTTGCCCTAAAAATCCTTGATTAAATGCAGATCTCAGGGTCCCCCCCAAGGGAATTCACGGTCTGTAGGTTCTCCCTGGGGGGCCTGAAAACTGAAAGTGTTACTAGCTCAGCTCAGCCAGGTCTGACTCTACGCAACCCCATGGACTGTAGCCCACCAGGCTCCTCCATCCAAGGGATTCTCCAGGCAACAATACTGGAGTGAGTTGCCATTCCCTTCTCCATGGGATCTTCCCAACTCAGGGACTGAACCTGGATCTCCTGCATTGCAGGCAGATTCTTAACCACTGAAAAGGTTGAGGGGCTTGAGAATCTGCATATTTAACCAGCTTTCCACCTGAATCCCTGGCAGGAAGGAAGTCCGCTGGAGGCTTTCTTTTCAGATTTGCCTCTTTAACTCATTTCCAGTTCTGACTTCATTCTCCTATGCTAGTTCTTTTTGTTTAAGTGCATCTTAGAAGAAAAAAATCTAATTCATAAAGAGATCTGGTAGTTAAAAGATTTCAGAATGTGTGTGTATACATATATATATGTATACACACACACACACACACACACACACACACACACACACACACACATACTTAACCTAGGAGAAGGAAATGGCAACCCACTTCAATATTCTTGCCTGGAGAATCCCATGGACAGAGGGGCCTAGCGAGCTATATATATAGTCCATGGGGTCCAGAGTCAGACAAGACCTGACTACACCACCATACTTAACCTGAAGAGTAGATACATATTGATACTACATTCATGCATGTAAGTAACATAAAGACATTAGAGTACTACATCTTAGAAAGATGAAGACATCCAAATCACATTCAAACCCTGCCACCTGCTTCATCCTGCAGCCAGCACACCTGACAACTCCTGGCTAAGTGACTGCTGAGTCAGATTCCTTCTCTCCTTACACGAATGAAGCACATTCAGCCAGCGACCATCAATGATGTCCCCTCACCTTGATCTCCGTAGAGAGTGAGAGTCAGCCCTAAATACTCTGTCGCTGCCTGGACACACAATGTATCACCCCTGCACAACGCTCTGCCATCTGCAGAAATGGTTGAGTGATGTCCTTTCAACCCATCATCTGATCACGATGACCTCAATTTTTGGAGAAGGCAAGTCAAAACTCGACACTTATCTTCAGAGATACAAGACATATTTATGTGTCAGCCCACTCTTCAACTTGGCTATAGCCTTCAGGAAAGTCTGAAAAGGCCGTTGCAGACCAAGTGCTTCCCCCGCCCCCACCAATGTCCCCACATCCACCCCACGCCCGCTCACCCAGTGACCATATCCCAGAGGAGCTCTGAGCACTACAGCTGACTAGGTAGTGACAGGCGGGGAGGTGGGGAAAGGAGGGTTATTCCTTGAGAAGAGCCTCACTACACTCTCCCCAAAAGCAGAGGCAAAGACCAAAACCTCACACTCTGTCCAGACCTTGGTTCCCCCCCCCACCAACCCTGCCTGAGGTCTGATTCTTAATGGTGACTGCGAGAGGCAGGGTGTGCTAACTCCCAAGAAATTCTGGCTGGAGGATCTGAGAGATCACACCTGTCAAGTCCCGTCCCTTCCACAGAGAGGCCAAGCGACTTGCACTGGGTCACCCAGCTCCTAAGTGACTGGTCTCACACTCTTGGAGGGTAACCCAAGGGTTCAGGCTCATTACTCATCAGAGGGCACTTATCTATCACTTTTACTCTCTTCCTCAACTTTTTCCAGAAGAAAACACATCTTGCAAAGATGATACACACAGGAAAGTCTTTCTAGTATTTTTTTTTTTAATGGGGCAGTCCTCTGCCCAACTTTCTAAATCACTGCCACCTTCATGGGCAGCTATTAACAACTTGCTCTTAAGGTGGTCTTGACAAACCAGTGACAAAGATTGGGGCAGGGGGCATCAGAACCCCTTCAACCTACTCCTGGCTTAGACAGACTCATCCTTCAAGACTAGTTCAAAAGCAAAACCCAGCTAGGTTCCCAAAGTAGAGCCTGTACAATCCCAGGAGACATATTACAGTGATGGTCACTTTGGATTTATTTCCATGCATTTATGTCCTCCCCCAGAAGGCACTTGTTAAGACTTCCATCCCCTGCTTCTTAAACCTCTGCCTGGTGAACTATAGATCCTCCTAGAAAGAATCAACACATTAAGACCTATTTTCTGGCCATCAAGGCCTGCCTTTGCCACAAATACTTGCATACTAATCTCCCCATCACAGGTTGAAAAATATGGACTTCTTTTTTTTTTAACTCCCAACATAATGAATGAGTTTAAATATTAGAAGTTGAAATTATTAAGTAAATCATTTCACCTGCAAAGCTTCTATTTGCATAACATTAATTCATGGTGGCAGCTAAAACAAATTCATCACATTCTGTACATTAGAAGCTGATTTATGTAGGAACTGAAAAAAATCATGAGCTCAAAATTATATTGACATGATGTACGGACTCAATGGAGAAAGATTTTTCTCTTTCCTTCTTTCCCTTTGATTTTTTTTTTTAACATCATCTGAACAACTGAATTATGGTGAGAAGGAAAAGGATTTGAGGAGAGGAAGGAGGCAAGGACTGGCATCTCGGAAAATGAATAATGCTCCCGCCTCACGTGTGTGGCAGGCTCCCGGTGCGGGTATACACACACATTCCGGTTATTAATGTCAAGTATGCCAAAGATACGCTGGGAAATCATTACCATTCATCGCCACTAACCGCCATTAAATTTCAATCAATTCAACTTAGCACAAGTGTACTTGAGCGGCCCTTACAGTTCCTTATAAATGTGGCTCAAAAGTCGGGCTGACTTATTGCATTGTCCACAACACAAAGGAGCACTGCTAAGCGTCTGCCTGGACCCGGGGCCGACGCCCTTTTAACATCCTCAGCATTCAAAGATCCTTCTTTTTCTGAGCGCTAAGAGGTCTTCAATCCTACAGATCAAGACGAATGGGGAGGGGGGGCGGGGCGGGGGATACTATTTTAAGTGACCACCATTACTTCCCTGCCTCGGTGGGGGAAGGCGGATGGTTAGGGCAAAAGCAGGCCTTCGTGGCTCCAGTCACTCGCACATATGCCTTCTGGAAAAAGTTTCCTGATGCCGCCAAAAGTTTGGTAACGTGGCCCCTCTTCTCCTGGCTTTAGTGAAATGCTCTCAATTCACTCTACAAACTGTCACCTAAAGTTGAATGAATCCCCTTCTCGGAGAAGTGGGTGGGGAGCCACTGGGAAGAGGGAGGGAGGGCCAGCGGCCGTGGGCAGGGAGAAGCGCCTTCCCCAGGTGAGCGCGGGCGCGCTCCGGTCTCCCACCCGGCGCCAAGGGCGCCCGATCTGGATCTGGGCCGCTGGCTTTCTTCCCGAGCCGCCACGAGCAGGGTCCGGCCTGCCGCCACTCGCCGGGGGCGGCCGGTGCGCGGCCAGGACAATGTGGCCATTGTTTGGGCGCCGCAAACCCGGCCGGCGGGCAGGTGGGAGGGACGCGGCGCCGCCGGCGCGCGAGCCGCTCGGGGCGCGGAGGGGTCCCCGCACTCGGGCACCGTCCCGGTGGCCTGGACACGCGGCTTCTCGGAGGCCTCGCAGCCAGCCCTCCGCGGGGCAGAAAATGGAGAGGGGCGGGGAGACGGAGGAGGGAGCGGAGGGGGAGCGAAATAAAAAGATGCCTAAGGAAGGAGGAGAGGGAGGGAAAGAAAAGACAGGAGCGAGGAGAGAAAGAAGACGTAGGGCGGGGAGAGGCGGGACAGAGAGAGCGAGAGTGAAGACTGGGGGAAAGGAAGATGGACAGGGAGGAGACAAAGCGGGCAGAGGAGAAGGGCAAAGCGGGTGTAGGGGAGACAGACAGACAGACATGCAATCGAATCCGACCCCAGGCTACCCAGGAAGCCGCTACAAAGACCTAAAGTTCACTCTCTTTCGTAGAGGGAAGCGGCTCCAAAGAACCCAGCCGAGTCAGCACAGCGTAATCACACCAGGGGCTTTGCTTAATTACAGGTCTGAAAGCCGGGGCTGGAGGAAGGGCCCTACTTAACTGTGTCCCGGGGAAGGCCCAGGCACTCGAGAGGTTTGCCAGGGTGGAGAACACAAATATCCCCACCCCTACCCCGTCCCCTAAGCCCAGGGAGCCCCGATCCCGGAGGACCCGGATCCCGGAGGTCGAGGCTGAGGTCTGCAGCGGGCACAGAACCATCAGGATGGAGTGCGGACGGGAGTCCGGGCCTGAGACGGCGCTGGTCAGCAGGGAGGCCCCGCCTCGGCCCGGGGGCAAGGCCACCCCCTCCCCCCTCTCCCTCGCTCACTACCTCTCAAGAGGCCAGGGGCCCTCGGCCCAAGGGGGGAAATCAATCCCTTGCTAATGAATAAAAAGTCCCTTTTATTTCACTGCTGTGTTTGGTTCATTAAATTTTCCACAGATTTGCAGAGAAGAAAACATAATCAATAAACCTTGACAAAAAGTGAACGTGTGAAAAAGGCCGGAGAATGGAAAACTGAGATAAAAGTGATATCCGATCACAGATTTCAGGGCCAGATGACGAGCCGGGGCTGCCGCAGAATCTCAATGGACCATCACCCTTTTGCGGCTTTCCTTCCCTTTGCTGAAACTCTTCTTTCAAGACAATAGGAAATGCACTAAAACTTTTTTCTTATGCTAATGCCTGAAACCGGGCACTCACAGTTAAAACACATTGCCCAGCAACCTGTTTTTGGGGGGCTGTTTTTTTACAACATGCATGCACACACACAAAACCACATGAACTTATTCACTTTAAACCAAAAATCTCAAAAACAGTTTATATGAACTCTTTGGTCACATCTTAAGTGAGTTATTTTCCCTCACACAGTATGATTTTTAAAAAGCTAGAAGCAGAACACAAGCAACTATATGGAGGATGCTTTTGTTGATAAAGGAGATGAGGGAAATAAAATGTAAAATACTAAACACGCAGAAAGTCTGTTGCTATCACTAGGGTATTCCCCCAGGGGGTTAAACATAGTTTTGTAGTTTTAGGATATTTTGGTCACCCTCCAAATCTAGAAACAATGATCAAAAAAACATGGAAAGAAAAAAAAGAAAACAATGATCGATGATTTTTTTTTTTTTTTATCCTTTGGAGTCCACAGCAAACATTCAAATTCATTTTGGAATACGCAGTATTGAATCTGGTGGCAAGGATTTATTTAAAACCAACAAAGCTGTTGTTCTTTACCAAAGACATTGCCAAATGACAAAGCCGTCCCAGGACCCCTTCCCAAACCATCTTTTAAACAAACCTGAGGCCACAATTAAAGAGCAGGCTCCCCTCCTGCCTTCTTTAGAAGCCAGTGAGCCTTGATCACTGAAACCGGGCCTATTCTGGTAGCTTGTACAATCACCTCTCTGGCCTCTCTGAATTTTCTGGAATCTAAGAGTACAGTTCTCCTCTTTGGTATTCTTCACATGTTTCAAGTGTACACGCCTCTGACACTTACTGAAAAGAAGAAAGCAGGGAGCTGCTACCCCGGGGAGGGGTTCCTTTTCAAAGGTTCCAGGGGGTACAGCTGCAGCCCTCCACGGCTAGGTCCACCTGGCCTGAGCACCATCCCTGAGCACCAGGAAACAGGGCTTGGCACAGGTAGAACCCCTCTGCGTCCTAAAGAAGGAGGACAGGTGGCTCCACCTCCCTGGAGCTGGCCTAGGAGCCAGCGTCATGGGATAAAAGGAAATGCGGCTGAACACACTTTTCCCAGGAAAAGGCAGGCTGCCCTACCCCTTGAGTCCATAAAGCTATAGGGCTCGCCTTTTGCGCTTCCACAAGTCAGCTGGGTGTGTAGGGGTCACACAGTCTTTCAAAGTGCGCATGAAAACTGCCTGGTCCCAGTTAGAGGGACTTGCTGGCATCTGTAGGGTGAAGGTCCCTCTGCCTTCCTCTGGGTGGTCAAGAGAGGTCCTGCTGAAAGAAGGGTGTTTATTAGGCAAATATTCAATTTTGTCGGCATGCCTGCTGAATCGCCAGGTTGGCTAATCCAGCCCTAAGGGCTGCACTGTGTACAGGGCACTTGTGGGAGTACACAAAGCATGAAGTATTTGTGTATCTTTCAGTCTGCAGTGCAAACAAGCCAGCTACAGTACACAGCCTCCAAGACCCCTGCAGCCGGGCAAGGAGTCATTGACAAGCAGCCCTGTAGCCCCCTCTTCCACGAGTGAGCCGGAACATCCCCGAGAACACACACCAGCCCTCCTTTCTAAGGCTGCCCAGCCAGAAGGTCCTCTCTAACCCCACACACCCTTCAAGATGGGCCAAACCAAAAAGTCCCCTCCAAGGCCACAGGCAGGGTCCGTGAGTTTGGAAGCAGCCTGGGATGCTCTGCTGAAGGGGTCTGAACCCTGTACAAATTCCTCTCCAAACCATTCCCATGGAGAATGAAAAAAAAAAAAAAAAAGAGAGAGAGAGAGAAAACTCTCCCTAACAGTCAGGCCTGCCTTGGTTCTCAGTGAGCCCGGCCCTGATTTGGGAGTGCCTTCCTCCTTCCCATTGGCATTCTCAGCCCACTGACTTTGAAAACAAAACTGAGCTGACTACAGTCTCACTCAGATGCCAAGCCAAGGGAGAGTCGGGTCACCTGAGGCCTATTTCCTGGGTGAGTGGGGGCCTCACCTCTGTTGGGAGTGCTTCCTGCCAGAGTTTAAATCCCCCTACCATCACTAACTAACCTCACAAAATTAGTGTATTTCTCCTAGCAGAGGGGAAATACAAACCATCCTAAATATCACAAACCAGAACTAATTTTTGAAACTGTTAGACAAGTGACAACTCTCTACGTGTCTGGGTTTGACTGGGACCTTAATCTGGGGGAGAACCCTTGGCCATCAGGGTAGAAGCAGCAGGTCTGAGAAAACGAAAGCAGGAAAGATGAAGGAAGAAAGAGGCACAAGAAGGGAAGAGGTGGGGTCCTGAAGGGATGTATCTGCAGTGGTCTGGATGTCTCCTGCCTCCATATAGAATCAGTGACCCTGGCCAGACCAGAAGCTGGGGCGAGCCTGAAGGCCACCAGAACTCAAAGCAGCCAGGCACAGTTAGGGCGCCAGGCCCGGCTCTGGGGAGACCAGCCCAGGTAGCTGCACAATGAGTTTTTCTTCGGGGCAGAGGCAAGTGCAAAGCCGCTCTGAGGCCCCCACACAGGGAAGCCACCGAAGGAAGGAAACTCCCAGGCAAGGTAAGGAAGTGGGCGGGGAGGGGGCTTCTGGGTCAGGTGGTAGAACAAACAGATCTCCTCGGGAGACTGGTGACCAGCCCGCCTATTCCGTGGCTTTCCATCGCTGTATATTTTGGATTTCAGCGTTTATTTACTTTCCTTTTTGGCACCGAGCCCCCTGAGCACGCCAATACAATATTTGTTTAAACACTATTTTATGCCGCTTGCGAGGGAACCGTTTACTTTCAAATGCTCCAACATCCCCCTGAGCCTCGTCGGCAAACAGCATATGAGCGTTTTACAACTGCTCCCTTTATCTGGAGCTGTCGGGATTAAACCTTCACACGCCCGGCGAGGACGGCAGGGCGGGGGTCCCGGGACTCGGCCGCGGCCACCGGGCTGCAAAGTCCTCCCAGGAGCTCGAGCGCCGCGCGGGATGCCCTAGCGAGAAGACAGAACAGCGCAGTAAAAGACCCCCGCGGCCCAGCACCAGACTCCGGGGAGAGGTCGACTCTTCCCCGGCCGGGATCAATTCTGAAAGTCACACCAAAATGACACAAAAGAGAGGGGAGTGGAGGGAGGCACCCTGCGGGATATCCAAAGCCCGCGAGCGCCCCTGCGACAGGGCACCCGGGGTGAGGCGCTCCGGCTCCATCTCCAGATCCTCGCGTAGTGGAAGTCGGTTTCCTAGGAAGTGACAGCAATTACTGTCGGGCTGAAAAGGCGCCCAGTTGGGTGCACTTCCAGCGCCCCCTCCCCCGATACGGGGGGCGCGCTCACACACACACACACGCGCGCGCGCGCTCCCTTCTTCTTCCCCCTACCAGCGGCCCCCCTCCCCGGGCCCCGTCTGAGGAAAACGCTCCCCTTTCTAAACCCTTAATAGGATTGGCGCCCAACTCTCTCTGCGCCGCTCCCCATCCATCGCACACAGATCAAGTTGCAGTAGTGGATTTTTCAAATTCCTCAGCAAATATACTTGTTGAGAGATTGCCGGCGGCGCGGGGGTTGGGGGGGGGGGCGGTGGACGATGAGTGGGGGCGGGGAAGAAAGAGTGTGGCGGGGGGGCTCCGGAGGACAGGGCGAGAGATTACGTGAGGATCCCTCGGGGAAGTCAAGCGGATCTCAGAGCGGAGGGCAAGAAAGGAGGAGGAGGAGAGAAGCAAGGAGGGAGGCGGGAGGGAAAGCCTGACCGAGGGGGAGGGGGCGACAGGGCCCGAGGAGGGGAGGAAGGAGCGAGAAAGAAAGAAAGGCAGGGCTTGGGACGGGCAGCGCGGAGAAGTGCAGTTAGAAGTTCGCAGCGGCTGGCTGCAGTCCCTCCACCCCCGGCACACTCCCCGGAGACACACTCCCACGGCCCACCTCTGGAGCTCGCAGCATCCCAGCCTCCCCGCCCTACCCCCAACTCCCAAAAAAACAGCCCCGGGCTAGGGGGCGGTGGAGACCGGGTGGAGGCAAGCTCGGTCGCGCTCCCCAAGAAGGCAGGCTCTTTCCCCCAGGTGGGAAGGAGGATGCAAAATCGCCCCCTCGGTCCCAAGTTCCCATCCCTGGACTCCTCTTAGGTCCCAGGCTGGTTTAGTCAGAACCCGGACGCGGGCCGCCGCGCTAGCCCCCGGTGCCCGAATCCCCGTCCCATGGCCCGGGTACCCGGCCGAGGGACGCTCCAAGACGGCGCAGCATCCCAGTCGGCCCGAGTTCGGCCGAAGTAGGGGGCACTTCGCGACGAAAAGCAAGCAAAAAAAGGCCAAAGCAACTTTACCGAGGGAGACAAAAGTTTGCCTCTAGCACGCAGGTGGCCTCCGGGGCGCCGGGTGGTGGCTGCGGGCCCCCATCCCAACTTGGTTGGCGCGGCGATCCACCGCGGGCTGCCGTGTGCCCGGGCTCACTCCGGCCGGGGCGCCGCGGGCCAGGCAAGGGAGGGGACCAGAAGAGGGCGGGGGCCAGGCAGCCCCTACAGCCGACGAGCAGGCAGCTCCCCTAGGCTCCGGCGCGCAGGGCAGCCGGCGCTCCTTCCTCCAGCTCCTCCCGCTCCTCCTCGTCTTCCTTCGCGTCCGCCGCCGCCGCCGCCGCCGCCTCCCGCTCCTCCTCGAAGACTCATTGATGGGAGTTTGAAAAAAAGTCCGCGGAGCCGTGCTGCCTCGGCTGGCGAGCTCCGGCACTCCCGCGCTCCAGCCCGCCGCGCGCCCGCACGGCGCAGCGCCCCCGCGCGCACGGCTGCGGCACACAGGGCGCCGCGCCCCCGCCCAAGCCGCGCGCCCCCGCCCGGAGGGGATCCCGGAGACCTGGAGAGGAGGGGCGGCCTAGGACCCTCCTCAGCGCCCTGGAGAGAAAGCACACCTACGAAGAAAGTTCCAGCAGAGAACGAAAGAGCGCGCCAGTCCCCAACACTTTTTTTTAAGGCGCCGGGGTGGGTGGGGGGTCGCTAACTCAAGTCAGATGAGCTCCGGAGCCGAGGCGCAGGGACGGTTCTGTTTTCAATCTCTGAAATCCCCCGCCCTCCCCACCTCCCTCTTCCCCTCCGCCGGGAGATGCCCGGGTCGGCGTTCCCAGTGCGCCCGCTTCTCCGGGCGCCGGGGCGGAAGCGGGGGACTGGAGGGCTGGCGGGGAGGGAGGCAGGCTTGAGGGGGGGCTGGTTCTACGCCGACTCTCCGGCAGCCACTAGCGCGCGCAGGTGCCGGGGTCCGGCCTGTGCCCCCCGCCGCGGCTAGCACGAGTCGCCCTCTGGGCGCCTGCTGGTGAGAAGCGTAGCAGCCTTCTAGGTTTGGTGCCTGTGTGTTTGGTAGGAAGGGTTTTTGTTTGTTTTGTTTTGTTTTTAGAGACTCCACTCGAGCTGCCGCAACCAGATGGAAGTAATCAGAACCCAACAACAACAGAGGAAGAAGGAAGAAAAAAACCTCACTGAACTTTTGGACCAAAGTGTGTATGGGTGTGTGTGTGAAAGAACTTGCTTAAGCAAACTAGGTAACAAGCTTTGGGCCCTCAGGCCTCACCGCAGCCCAGAAAGAGCTGATTGGCTGGAAGAAGCAGGGGACAGCTGGCTGAAGTGCCCCCCAACCCATGGCCAGCCTCCAGCCTCTAAAGCTGAGGGTCCTCCTCCAAAAAGGGGACCCTCGCTGGCACAAGTTTCTAAGTTTTCCTTCTAACGGTTGTGGACAACTTACTATGTGCTAGGTGACATGTTGTATTTCTTTTGAATTATATAACCTACAATGGTAACCCACTCCAGTATTCTTGCCTAGAGAATCCCAGGGATGGGGGAGCCTGGTGAGCTGCTGTCTATGGGGTCGCACAGAGTCGGACACGACTGAAGCGACTTAGCAGCAGCAGCAGCAGCAGAAGCAGCAGCAGCAGCAGCAGCAGCAACCTACAAAACTCCAGGAAGTAGATTTTCTTCTCCCCCATTTTACAGGTGAGAAGACTGAGGCTTTAAGTGAAGTAGTTGTCCCAGGTCAGAGCATTGAACTGCCATCCTCCATGAGTTCAGTAGTTTGTACCACTAGTTTAGCCAAGGGTGTTAAGAGCATCTCTCTCTCTTCAGCCCTTCTTGCTACAGTTGCATCTTATCTAGAATGTATGGGACTAAAGTCTCAGAGACCCAATTCTGCCCTCCTTTCACAAGCCTATGTTACTGATGTGACCTCCCTTTGTCAGTAGCTCTTTCCATGTGCCACTGACCTGACCAGCCCTTCTCTAACTTTATTTTCCACATTTTAACAGAAGAGAGAGCATTATGATCCCCGTTCCCTATTACCCACCTTCCTTTTAATTTCCTTACATTCATTTAGATGACAGGACAATTTCTTCTTGATCGAGGAAAAAGTATATGCAGAACAATATCACAACAATCTGATGCTAATTTTGTTTTTCTCAAGTAGGCTCTCCGGATTGAAAGAAAAAAAAAAAAAAACCCTTCAGGGTTTTTAAAAAACAAATCTTGGAGAAGTCAATGTATTTATCAAAGGAAAGAGAAGTTTGGAAGGGCTTTCTCTTTAAATATGATCAGATTCACCATTCCTCCATGCTATTTGTTTAAATTCCTGCTGAGCTTTCAGACACAGACTCTAAGGAGACAGAAAAAGTAAACTCTCCCTCCCTTCCTTGGCCATATTTTAATGACCCTATTCATATCTACCCCATGAAATGTGCAGAATCATTTCATGTTACTGGAATATTAGCAGCATTGGGTGATTACTTCATTAAAGCTTGTCTCTGTTGGTTTCCTTGTGTTGTTCAGTTTGTGAAGAAGTTTAAACAAATCGACATTTTAGGATATTTCCTTTTTCTCTGTTTTTCTTCTCAGTCCCGCTCCAGTCCTGCTGGAATGCAGGCACTCTCATAACCTTTTCTGGCTTATTTTGGCAAGGAGGTAGCTGTTGAGATGAAGATGGAGTCTTTTCAGTTTGAGGAGAAGGTGTAAACATCACGCCTTGATCTCTAGATGGTCAGGAGTCTGGGCACTGGAAAAAAAAAAAAAAGCAGTAGAAGGTGTGGAGTGGAGGCAAACTGGCAGAGCAGAGAAATGAACATTAGACACAAGGCTGTAGTCCAAGTCTAGCGCTAAATGTATGACCTTGGGTGAGTCCCAGTGTGTTTAGTCGGCATCTTTCTGTGTGCCCAGTACCATGCCAACTGATGTGACATCATAGTAAGTGGGACGAACGAGATCCTTCTCGTGGAGTTCATTGTTTCATGAATAAACACTCAGGGGACTTCCCTGATGGTCCAGTGGCTAAGACTCGGCACTCCCAATGCAAGGAGCTCTGGTTCGATCCCTGGTCAGGGAACTAGATTTAACGTGCCACAACTCAGGGTTCACATGCTACAACTGAAGATCCCATGTGCCACAACTAAGACCCAGAACCGTCAAATAAATAAATAATAAATACTTAAAAGCACACATAGGCAACTGTCTAACTGCAAACTGCGTAAAGAAGAAATACAAAGTACACCAAAAGATCGCCGTAGGGGACCAAACCTAGCATGGGAGGCAGCAGTGGGGAACACAGAGAAGGCTTATCTGAAGACGTGAGGTTGCACTGTCTGACAGGAGTAGAAAAGCTCTGCACAGCAAAGGAAACAATCCACAGTGTAAAAAGGCAGTCTATGGAGTGGGAGAAAATACTTGCAAACCATATGCTGACAAGGAGTTCATTTCCAAAATAAATAAGGAACTCCTAAAACTCAATAGCAAAAACACAAATGACCCGATTAGAAAATGGGCAAAGGAGAACAGAAATTTCTCCGAAGAAGACCTACTGATGGCCAACAGATATATAAAAGGTGCTCAGCATCATTCATCCTGCGGAAATGCAAGTCAAAACCACAAGGCGGGAATTTCCTGGCTGTCCAGTAATTAGGACTCTGCGCTTTTACTGCCAAGGGTGCAAGTTCAATCCCTAGTTGAGGAACTGAGAGCCTGCAAGCTCAGCAAAACAAACAAACACACCACAAGGCAATATTAGCTCACACTTGTTAGGGTGTCTGTCATCAAAAAACCAAAAGATATTAATCACAAGTATTGGTGAATTTGTAGGAAACACAGAATCCTTGTGCACTGTCAATGGGAATGTAAAATAAAATGGAAATGGTACCTAATAGTGTAGCAGTTATGGAAAATACCATGGAAGTCTCTCACAAAATTAAAAAGAGAAATAAACCCAGCCATCACACTTTCAGTTATAGATCCAAAAATACTGTAGTTAGGACTTTGAAAAGATATCTGCACTCCTATGTTCCTCGCAATGTTATTCACAATAATCAAAACATAGGAACAAGCCAAATATATGCCATTAGATTAATGCATAAAGAAAATGTGAAAGAAACGTACCATGGAATATTATCCTCAAAAAAGAAGATCCTACCATTTGCAGTCACAGAGATGAACCTGGGAGAAATTTTAAGTAAAATAGGTCAGTCACAGAAGGACAAACACTGCCTGATTCCTCTTATTTGAGGCATTTAAAATAATCAAAGGCATAGGTTAGTGGTAAAGATTCCTCCTGCCAATTCAGGAGACCCAGGTTGGGTCCCTGGGTAGGGAAAATCCTCTGGAGAAGGAAATGGCAACCCACTCCAGTATTCTTCTCTGGGAAATCCTATGGCAGTCCTGATTGGCTGCAGTCCATGGGGTTACAAAAGAGCTGGACATGACTTAGTGCCTAAACAACAACAACACAAAAAAACAAAAGAAATAGTAGAATAGTTGTTACCAGGGATGAAGTTGGGAGGATAAGGAAATATAGTTGTTGGATCAGTATAAAATTAGTTACATAAGAGAAGTAGATCTCAGAGATCTGCTGTATAAAACAGAATGCCCACACCGTGCTTACCATTAACAAGAAGGAATTGTGTACTTAAAAATGTAAAGGGTAAAAAAAAATGTAAAGGGTATATCTCATAAATTTTAAAAAATTTTTATTGGCATTAAGGTGCTTTCCATTGTTGTGTTAGTTTCTGATATACAGCAAAATGAATCAGCTGTATGTATACGTATATCCCCTTTTTGTCACCACAGAGCATTAAGTAGAATATCCTGTGCTATACAGTACGTTCTCAGGAGTTACCTATGTTACGCATGGGATCAATAGTATATATGTGTCAATCCCAATCTCCCAATTCATCCCACCCCCGCTTTCCCAATGGGTGTTCATCCATTTGCTCTCTATTTATGTGTCTGTATTTCTGCTCAAATACGCTCATCTGCACTATTTTTCTAGATTCCACATGTCTGCGTTAATTATTTTTCTTTCTGACTTCATGTCACTTTGTTTGAGTCTCTCGATCCTCCCACATCTCTGCAAATGTCACGAATGTTTCCTTTTGTGGCTGAGTAATACTCCGCTGTATATATGTGCCACGCCTTTATCCATGCTTCTGTTGATGGGACATTCAGTTTGCTCCCATGTCCTGACTATTGTAAATAGTGCTGCAATAAACATTGGTATGCATGTACCTTTTGGAATTACAGTTTTCTCTGGGTGTGTGCCCAGGAGTGGGATTGCTGGATCATATGGAAGCTCTGTTTTTAGTTCTTAAAGGAACATCCATAGTGGTCTCCACAGTGTTACATCAATTTTACTTTCCCACCAACAGTGTAAGAAGGTCTCATATTAAGTGTTCTTCAGTCAGTTCAGTTCAATCGCTCAGTTGTGTCCAAATCTTTGTGATCCCACAGACTGCAGAACACCACTCTTCCCTGTCCTTCACCATCGCCTGGAGCTTGCTCAAACTCATGTTCATTAAATCAGTGATGCCATCCAACCATCTCATCCTATGTCATCCCCTTCTCCTCCTGCCTTTTATCTTTCCCAGCATCAGGGTCTTTTTCAACGAGTTGGCTCTTCTCATCAGGTGGCCAAAGTATTTGGAGCTTCAGCTTCAGCACCAGTCCTTCCAAAGAATATTCAGGGTTGATTTCCTTTAGGACTGACTGGTTTGATCTCCTTGCTGTCCAAGGGACTCTCAAGAGGCTTATCCAACACCACAATTGGAAAGCGTCAATTTTTCGGTAGTCAGCTTCCTTTATAGTCCAACTCTCACATCTGTACGTGACTACTGGAAAAACCATCACTTTGACTATACAGACATCGTTTTGGCAAAGTAATCTCTGCTTTTTAAGACGCTCTCTATCTTTGTCATAGCTTTTCTTCCAAGGAGCAATTGTCTTTTTATTTCGTGGCTGCAGTTGCCATCCACAGTAATTTGGAATGATTTCTTAGGTGGTAAGTGTTCTTACCACATAGTAAAAAAAAGAGTCACCAGGAAACTTTGGGCGATGAAGGATACATTTGTTACCTGGGTTGTAGTGATAGCAACACAGCTGTATACCTAACAGAAGCATAAGAGATTAAGAAGAGGTAGCAAGAATACACAGAATAACTGTACAAAAAAGGCCTTCATGACCTGGATAATCATGATGCTGTGGTCACTTACCGAGAGCCAGGCATCCTGGAGTCTGAAGTCAAGCAGGCCTTAGGAAGAATTACTATGAACAAAGCTAATGGAAGTAATGGAATTCCAGCTGAGCTATTTAAAATCCTAAAAGATTTGAAATGCTCTGAAAGTGCTGCACTCAATATGCCAGCAAATTTGGAAAACTCAGCAGTGGCCACAGGACTGGAAAAGGTCAGTTTTCATTCCAATCCCAAAAAAAAGCCATGCCAAAGAATGTTCAAACTATGCCATGCAGTTTCACTTATTTCACATGCTAGCAAGGTAAAATTCTTCAAGCTAGACATCAACAGTATGTGAACTGAGAACTTCCAGATATATAAGCTGAATTTTTAAAAAGGCAGAGGAATCAGAGATCAAATTGCCAATATCCATGGGATCATAGAAAAAGCAAGCGAATTAAAAAAGAAAAAAACTACTTTGGCTTCATTGATTATGTTCAAGCCTTTGACTATGTGGATCACAACAAACTGCAGAACCAGACCACCTTACCTGTCTAAGAAGGAACAGTTAGAACCGGACATGGAACAACAGATTGGTTCGAAATAGGGAAAGGAGTGCAACAAGGCTGTATATTGCCACCTTGCTTATTTAACTCTTATGCAGAGTACATCTTGCAAAACGCAGGGATGGATGAATCACAAGCTGGTTTCAAGATTGCCAGAGAAATATTAACAACCTCAGATATGTAGATGATACCACGTTAATGGCAGAAAGTGAAGAAGAACTAAAGAGCCTTTTGATGAAGGTGAAAGAGTAGAGTGAAAAGCTGGCTTAAAACTCAATGTTGAACAAACAAAAGTCATGGCATCCAGTCGCATCACTTCATGGCAAATGGAAGGGGAAAAGTGGAAACAGTGACAAATTTTATTTTCTCGGGCTCCAAAATCACTGTGGACAGGGACTGCAGCCATGAAGTTAAAGATGCTTGCTCCTTGGAAGGAAAGCTATGACAAACCTAGACAGTGTGTTAAATATCAAATACATCATTTTGCCAACAAAGGTCCATTTTTGGACAGCAAGGAGATTAAACTAATCAATCCTAAAGGAGGTCAACCCTGAATATTCATTGGAAGGATTGAAGCTGAAGTTGAAGCTCCAGTACTTTGGCCACCTGATGTGAAGAGCTGACTCATTGGAAAAGACCCTAATGCTGGGAAGGATTGAAGGCAGGAGGAGAAGGGGACAACAGAGAGTCAGATGGTTGGATGGCGTCACCGATTCAATGGACATGAGTTTGGGCAAACTGGGAGATAGTGAAAGACAGGGAAGCCTGGCGTGCTGCAGTCCGTGCGGTTGCAGAGTCGGACATGACTGAGCAACTGAACAACAAATGAGCTTTCCAGTAGTCATGTATGGATTTGAGAGCTGGACCGTGAAGAAGGCTGAGTGCCAAAAAATTAATGCTTTTGAATTGTGCCAGAGAAGATTCTTGAGAGTCCCTTGGACTGCAAGGAGATCAAACCAGTCAGTCCTAAAGGAAACAAAACCCTGAATGTTCACTAGAAGGACTGATTCGGAAACTGAAGTTCCAGTACTTTGGCTACATGATGCGCAGAGCAGACTCATCGAAAAGACCTTGATGCTGGGAAAGATTGAAGGCGAAAGGAGAAAGGAGTGGCAAAGGATAAGGTGGTTGGATGGCATAACCAATTCAATGGACATGAATTTGAGTAAACTCTGGGAGGTAGCGGAGGACAGAGGAGCTTGGCCGCTGTAGTCAGTAGGGTTGCAAAGACTCGGACATGACTTAGTGACTCCACAACAACAGCAGAATACCTTAATGAGGCACAATTTCTTACACCAGTTCTGCCTCAGTAAAGCTGGGGGAATTGAAAGAAGTGAGGGAGGGTCCGTGAGCAGAGGGAACAGGGTGGGGGTGTGCTTTTCCAGCTTTCCCTTTTTCTTTCTGTAAAAAGAGCCTGGTGACAAGAAAACCTAGCCCCAAGAGAGATGTGGCCCATGCTCGTCACACAGTGTTCCAGCCTCTAGTGCCGTGTAGCAACTCGCTCCCAAAGTCAATGGCGTGAAACAGCCATTTATTATGTTCTAGGGGCAGGAGGAGAAGGGGACGACCGAGGATGAGACGGCTGGGTGGCATCATGGACTCGATGGACGTGAGTCTGAGCGAATTCCTGGAGCTGGTGATGGACAGGGAGACCAGGCGTGCTGCGATTCACGGGGTCGCAAAGAGTCGGACACGACTGAGCGACTGAACTGAACTGAACTGAAAGTTCTGTGGGTCAGGGTTTTGGACAGGGCGTGGTAGGGATGGTTTGTCTTCCCTCCACAGTGTGGGGGCCTCAGCTGGAAGATTCCAAGGCTGGCGCTTGTATCATCAGGAGACATGGTCACTCACATGCCTGCTGTTTGTTCATGCTGGCTGCTGGCTGGGGGGCCTTGGTTCCTTTTGGTCTGGACCTCTCCATGTGGCCTCATTACAGAGATTAGCTTGGGCTTCCTCACAGCAGGGTAGTAGCTGGGTTCACAGGGTGAGCATCACAAGAGATATCCAGGTGGAAACCCTGTCGCTTTTTGGGAAACTTTGGAAGTCACCCTGCATCCCTTGGCTGCATGTTATTCATTGAAACACAGGTTCTGCCTAGGTTCAAAGAAAGGGAAACTTGACTCAGCTTCTCTGTGGGGAGTGGCAGGATTCTGAAGAGTGTATATGTGTGTGTGTGTTATTTGTCATATATATATATCTATATATACACTTAAGTATGTATATATATTTATTGGAGAAGGAAATGGCAACCCACTCCAGTGTTCTTGCCTAGAGAATCCCGGGGATGGGAGAGCCTGGTGGGCTGCCGTGCGTACTAAGTCACTTCAGTCAGGTCTGACTCTTTGCGACCATATGGACTGTAGCCCACCAGGCTCCTTTGTCCATGGGATTCTCCAGGCAAGAATACTGGAGTGGGTTGCCATTTCTTTTCCAGGGGATCAAACCCAAGTCTGTTATGCCTCCTGCATTGACAAGCAAGTTCTTTACCACAAGCACCAGCTGGGAAGCCCATGTGTATGTATGTGTATATATATATATATATACATATATATATACACACACACATATATATATACACACACACACATACATATATATATGTATACATATATTTTGAATCACTTTGCTGTATACCTGAAACTAACACAGCACTGTAAATCAACTATACTTGAATTAAAAAAAAATCAGATCAACATTTGCTTAGGGGCGGAGGAATTGGCAAGAAGAAATGGATAACAAAGAAACATAAAGAAACTTATGGGTGATCACTAGACTCATTTTGACTGTTGGATGTATACAAAAATTAAAATTTTTATATGTGAAAAAAATTATGAAAGACTCCTAATTAAAATGTGATGAAATTTTTATAAGATACTGAACTGATCCAGCCCATAGTATATTGAATTTAACTGAAATTAGTTGCTTCTCTAAGGAGTTACTGAGAAGCAGTGGATAGTGTGGGAGATAGCTCAGTTTCCAAGGCATCCGCCTCCTGGGGTTCCATCCATTCCACTGTATTCAGCAGAAAGATAACGTAGAGCTGGCTTGCGGGCTTCAATAAAAGAACATTTACTCTCAAATCTTCCCAAATGCATGCACATCATTTCTCTCCTTTGATTCTTCCTCTGATATCCATTATTTTTTTTTCAACGTTTCAAGTTATCTCTTTAAACGTTCGGTGTCAGGGTTTTATTTTGCACCCAGCTTACTTGGGGAGCCTCCTTTGCCAGAAGTCAGTAAGGGAGAGGCAAACTCTCACTGCCTCTGAATCAACCCAAGGAGAGCGATGGCTAAGGGGCCACCCAGGGTCAGGCCATGTGGTGGAGGTTGTCAGCAAAGCGGAAGCGGGAAACTGGTGTGGGAAGATGGGTGTTGTTCCACAGCTAAGGCCAGCCCACAGGGTGTATTAGGCAGCAAGGCGTGGGGACTTCCCTGATGTGGTTAAGAATCGTCTTTCCAATGCAGAGGATGTGGGTTCAATCCCTGGTTTAGAAACTA
This sequence comes from Ovis aries, assembly GCF_016772045.2. Lineage (NCBI taxonomy): Eukaryota > Metazoa > Chordata > Mammalia > Artiodactyla > Bovidae > Ovis > Ovis aries. Next base: position 186,047,172 of record NC_056055.1, on the reverse strand, counting down.
AGATCCCACATGCTATGGGACAACTAAGCGGTGAGCCCCAACCACTGAGTTCACACGCTGCTAGAGAGAAGCCTATGACGAAAGATCTCACCTGCCACAGCCAAGACCCCTCGCGCCACCACCGAGACTGTGCGCAGGGGCTAAGTCGTGTCTGTCTCTTTGTGACCCCATAGACTGTAGCCCACCAGGTTCCTCTGTCCATGGGATTTTCCAGGCAAGAATACTGGAGTGCATTGCCATTTCCTTCTCCAGGGGACCTTCCTGACCCAGAGACAACCTACATCTCCTACACTGCAGGCAGATTTTTTACCACTGAGCCATTGGGGAAACCAAAACTCAACTGTACTTCAGTGTTTTTAAAAAGTCTCTATAACTGAAGCAATCTGGTACTGATGAGTGGCTGAAAAGATAGGCCAATGGGATGGAATACAAAATCCAGACAGAGACCCAGTTGTGTATAGAAATTTCGATTTTGATAAAGTTGGCATAAGGGATGGGTGGGTGAAACAAGTGTTTACCCATAAATTGTACTAGGAAAACTGAAAATTAAAACTAGACAAGGGACTGTTTCTCACTTATTAGACTGGCAAAGACCCAAAGTTTGACATCAAAATCTGTCAGTGAGGCTGTAGAGAAACAGACACTCTTGTACATTGCCAGTGGAAATGCGAAACGGACAACCCTGATGGAGGGAAATTTGCAATATCTAGCAAAATCACACATGCATTTACCCCTTTGACAAACACATCTCATTGCCAGGTATCTATCTCAGACACAGTACAAACAGGCATATCATCCAGTGGTTAAGATTCCACCTTCCAAGGCAGGGGATGCAGATTCAACCCCTGGTCAGGAAAATAAGATTCTGCATACTGCAGGGAAACTAAGTCTGTGCACCACAGCTAAAGAAGCCCTTGTGCTCTCGAGCCCATGCTCTGCAACAAGAGAAGCCACTTCAGTGAAAAGCCCTTGTGCCAGAACTAGAGAGTAGCCCCTGCTCGCCACAACTAGAGAAGACCAGTGTGCAGCCATGAAGACCCAGTGCAGCCAAGATAAATAAAATAAAAGTATATGCAGAAAACTATTAACAGCAGCACTAGTCATGATATCAAAGAATTGGAAATTATTCAAATATCTCCATGTGAAGACAGATTGACTGAAAAAATTGTATATATATATATATGTATATATATATATATATATAAAGTTTCTCTTTTTAGGAGCATTGTAGCTGATAAACAAGGAAGGAATGACAAAATCAAAATATCACCGTTTCATGTTGCTGTTGTTCAGTAGCTTAGCTGTGTCCGACTCTGCAATCCCATGGACTGCAGCATACCAGGCCTCCCTCCTTCACCATCTCCCGGAGCTCGCTCGAACTCATGTCCATCAAGTCAGTGATGCCATCCAACCATCTCATCCTTGTAACCCCCTTCTCCTCATGCCTTCAATCTTTCCCAGCATCAGGGTCTTTTCCAATGAGTCAGTTCTTCGCATCAGGTCGCCAAAGTATTGGAGTTCCAGCTTCAGCATCTGGTGGCCCAGTGGTTAAGATTCTCCACTTCCACTGCAGGGGTAAAGGTTCAATCCCTAGCCAGGGAACTAAGACCCTACATGCCACACGGCTCAGCCAAAAATTAAATTAAAAATTAAAAAAACACAACTCGTGTTATTTTAAGCACAGTTTGTAACAATTTGTCATGGCAGTGGTAGAAACAAACACAGGCATGGACAGAGTACAGGCTGGGGCTGAGACATGGTAGCCAGACCTACCGTTGAATGTCCATGTGCTCTTGGACCCCTTCCACACAACATGGGGTGATCTCTTAGCCCTTCCTGCTCTGATGCTCTGTTTAACACAAGTACCTAACTGGCCCAAATTTTGTAGATAGAGGAGTTTTTCCCCTGCTGCAAAGCACAGAGTCCCTTGAAGGTTCTTCAAAAGTTGTCAAACTACCATATGACCCAGCAATTCCATCTCTGGGCATACATCTTAAGGAAATGAAAACATTATGTGGACAAGATTTGTGTACCCTCTTATTCACAGCAACATTATCTACAATAGTTAAAACATGGCAAAAACCATCAACAGATGAATGGATAAAGATGTGGGATACACACACACACACACATATACACAATGGGATATCACTCAGCCATAAAGCAGAATAAAATAAAGTCACTTGCAGTTACATGGATGGACCTAGAAATAATCGTACTAAATGAAGTAAATCCGACAGAGAAAGACAAGTACCATATGATATCACTTCTGTGTGGAATCTAAAAAAAAGGACACAAATGAACTTATTTACAAAACAGACTCACAGACTTCAAAAACAAACTTATGGTACCAAAGGGGAAAAGTTGGGGGTGGGATAAACTGGACGTTTGGGATTGATATATATACACTACTATATTTAAAATAGATAGCCTTCAGTTCAGTCGCTCAGTCATGTCCGACTGTTTGCAACCCCATGAACTGCAGCACACCAGGCCTCCCTGTCCATCTCCATCTCCTGGAGCTCACCCAAACTCATGTCCATCGAGTCGATGATGCCATCCAGCCATCTCATCCTCTGTCGTCCCCTTCTCCTCCTGCCCCCAATCCCTCCCAGCATCAGGGTCTTTTCCAACGGGTCAACTGTTCACATGAGGTGGCCAAAGTATTGGAGTTTCAGCTTTAGATAACCTACAAGGACCTATTATATAGCACAGGGAACTCTACTTGATAATCTGCAGTAACTTAAGTGGGAAAAGAATCTGAAAAAAATATACATATATATACATGTATACATACATATGTATACATGTGTATATAACTGAATCTCTTTGCTATACCTTTGAAACTAACACAACATTGTAAATCAACTATACTGCAATATAAAATAAAAATTAAAGAAAAAGTCATAGAAACAACCTAAGTGTCTATCAATTGATGAATGAATAATGAAAATGTGATAGATGTACATAATGGAATATTATTCAGCCACCAGAAGGAAATTCTACCATCTGTGACAACATGGATAGATCTTGAGGACATTATGCTTAGTGAAACAAGTCATAGAAAGACAGACAACACATGATCTCACTTTTATGTGAAATCTTAAAAGACTGAACTAGAAACAGAAAACAGATTGGTGGCTGCCAGAGGTGGGAATTGGGGACTGGGTGAAATGGATGGTCAAAAGGTAAAAACTTCCACTTATAAGTCCTGGAGATGTAATGTAGAGCATAGTGATTACAGTTAATAAGACTGTATCTTATATTTGAAAGTTGCTAAGAGAGTAGATCTTAAAAGCTCTCATCACAAGAAAACCAATTCTACAGCTATGTGAGGTGATGAATGCTAACTAAACTTATTGTGATAATCAGATTTCCAATACCTACATGCATCAAATTGTTACACTGTATACCTGAAGCTGATACAGTGTTGTAAGTCAATTATACCTCAATAAGCTGGAGAAAGTGAAGAGGCTCTTGATGAAAAAGCCTCTTGATGAAAGTGAAAGAGGAGAGTGAAAACGTTGGCTTAAAGCTCAACATTCAGAAAACAAAGACCATGGCATCCGGTCCCATCACTTCATGGGAAATAGATGGGGAAACAATGGAAACAGTGTCAGACTTTATTTTTTGGGGCTCCTAAATCACTGCAGATGGTGACTGCAGCCATGAAATTAAAAGACGCTTACTCCTTGGAAGAAAAGTTATGACCAACCTAAATAGCATATTCAAAAGCAGAGACATTACTTTGCTGACTAAGGTCCGTCTAGTCAAGGCTATGGTTTTTCCTGTGGTCATGTATGGATGTGAGAGTTGGACTGTGAAGAAGGCTGAGTGCTGAAGAATTGATGCTTTTGAACTGTGATGTTGGAGAAGACTCTTGAGAGTCCCTTGGACTGCAAGGAGATCCAACCAGTCCATTCTGAAGGAGATCAGCCCTGGGATTTCTTTGGAAGGAATGATGCTAGAGCTGAAACTCCAGTACTTTGGCCACCTCATGCGAAGAGCTGACTCATTGGAAAAGACTCTGATGCTGGGAGGGATTGGGGGCAGGAGGAGAAAGGGACGACAGAGGATGAGATGGCTGGATGACATCACAGACTCGATGGACGTGAGTCTGAGTGAACTCCGGGAGTTGGTGATGGACAGGGAGGCCTGGCGTTCTGCGATTCATGGGGTTGCAAAGAATCAGACATGATTGAGCGACTGCACTGAACTGAACTGAAGCTGGAGAAAATAAAGTACAAAATAAAATAAAAGATTTTATGAAGCAGAGACCCCTGGCCTCTTTTATCAGATGGCTGTTAGGGTGACGGTGGGTGAGGGGACACCCGAGGGGCCAGACCAGTGATGCTGGCGAGCTCTGACTGCATGTGCCTGGCTGTGCTTTCGTTTCCCACAGCTGCGTTCCAGCCTGTGCTCGTGGACACTTTGCTGGCTGCCCTGGGCATGGGGCGGGGAACAATTAGAAGCTGGGGAGGCTGGGTTTCCAATGGGCAAGCAGAACCCCCCAAAGAGGCCTGCTGCAAGCCTCTCTGCCTCCTCTCAGGACCCTCCCAGGGCCCTTCCTGGGCACCTAGTGAGTGGGGGCCTGGCATGGGGGTGGCTCTCTGCTGGGCCCTGTGGGGCCTCCCTGGCCTGGACGCTGCTGCCCTGCTCTGCTCTGCACGCCAGAGCTGGCGGCCCCCACCCTCGTGCTTTGATCTGGTGGCAGACAGGCCCCGGGGTGCTCCCTGTCTGTTCCTGTCGCTGGGGCTGAGCCAAGGTGGAATGTGGGAGGCCTGTGTGCTTTGGGGCTCCCCACCCTGCCTGAGCTGCACAGCCCATCCTAAGGTGGCCCTGTCCCAGAAACCCAGAGTCACACTCGGCCCAGTTCATCTGGGCCTCAGTTTCCACATCTGTCACACAGAGACAGTAAATAACACTTTCCTATGAGTTGTTCTGATGATAAAATCAGAAATTTTCTAATGAGCTCTTAATATGCCAGGGCCTGTTCAATAGATCTTAAGTGTTTGATTATTAACTATAGCCTCATACACCATGATGGAGTCAGTGTGAGGCTTGTAGCAGTTCACTTCTGCCTGTGGGCCCCTGTTTCCACGTCTAGAATGAGGGAGTTGGATGGGATCGTCTCTATGGTGGTGCCTGCTTCCCCGCCCTGCTCCTGGTCCAGCGGGCAGGCATCCAGCACAGGCTGAGGCTCGGACGAAGCTCGGAGGAGACAGCAGCACCTGGGGGCCTGGCTCCTGGTCCCCTGCCTACTGCCTGGGGAACCTCATGTAAAAGACGGGACTGGCAGAAGGTGAGACCCTCCCGTGCCTGCCCCTGCCTGTCTTCCCAAAGCATGCTACAGACACGCCCAGATAGTGTGTCTGGGGGAGAGACGCTGGCTGTGCTAATATGTAGAAAGAACAAGGCTTGGTGAGTCAGAGTCAGCCTTCACTCCAGCCCCCCTCGCCCTACCCCCATTGTCTCTAAAATCCCAGCTTTCCAGGGGCTGGGCTCCACCACCCTGTCATGAACCATAAGGCTCCCCCTGGGTGTGGTTTTCCTCTAAAATTTGGCCATAGTAGACGGTGGTGTATCAGATCTCAAGCAAGATGCTGAGGACCAAGGAGACCTATCATTTCTGGGTCCTGTGTGATGATCCAGATGCCAAAGTTGTGTTCATAGACTGGGTGACCAGGAAGGCTTTGGGAGTCGGGGCAGGGGCTTGGTGACATGTCAGCACATCCCATCACCCTTCCCATTTTGGGCACTACCCGCTCAGCCCTAGGTCTAGCTACCAGCACCCCTGTCTTTTGGCTTGTGAGGGGAGGTTCTGTCTGGACACTGGGGGCCACTCTCTGTGCACAGCAGGAAACCCCCAGGAACTGTGTCCCTTGAGAGCAGCCTCTGTCATGGGTAAGTGGGAGCTGGGAAACAAGCTGCTCAGCATCCACCCCACCAGGGGGTCCCCACTGTCTCCCAAGTCCCTGTGGGATAACCAGCCCACGGTTGAAAACTGCTGGATGGCAAGCTCTTTATCAGCTTCCTTCCTTCCTGTTTCTCTTCTCCACCTCTGTTATAAGCTGACTTGCATCTCTCCCCACCAAAACTCATACGTTAAAGTCCTAACCCTCAGTCCCCCAGAATGGGACCTTATTTGGAATAGGGTTGCTGCAGATGTAGTTAGTTAAGATGAGGTCATTTGGATGGCCCCTAATCCAATATGACTATGTCTTTATTGGTGTTCAGTCACTCAGTTGTGTCCGACTCTTTGCAATCCCAGAGACTGTAGCAGGCCAGTCTTCCCTGTCCATCACCAACTCCCAGAGCTTGCTCAAACTCATGTCTATTGAGCCGGTGATGCCATCCAACCATCTCATCCTCTGTCGTCCCCTTCTCCTCCTGCCTTCAATCTTGTCATGCATCAGGGTCTTTTCCAGTGAGCCAGTTCTTCGCATCAGGTGGCCAAAGTATTGGAGCTTCAGCTTCAGCATGAATATTCAGGGACTGATTTCCTTTAGGACTGACCGGTTTTATCTCCTTGCTGTCCAAGGGACTCTCAAGAGTCTTCTCCAACACCACAGTTCAAAAGCACCAATTCTTTGGTGCTCAACCATCTTTTTTGGTTGAACTCTCACATCCATACCTGACTACTGGAAAAGCCATAGTTTGACTATATGAACCTTTGTTGGCACAGTGATGTTTCTGCTTTTTAATACTCTGTCTAGGTCTGTCATAGCTTTTCTTCCAAGGAGCAAGCGTCTTTTAATTTCGTGGCTGCGGTCACCATCTGCAGTGATTTTGAAGACCAAGAAAATAAAGTCTGTCACTATTTCCATTATCTTTACAAAAAGGGAGAATTTGGACACACAGGAGAAACAACACGTATGGACAAAGACAGAGATCAGGGTGATGCTCCCACAAGCCAAGGAATGCTATAGACAGCCAGCAAACCACCTGAGGCTAGATCGTGGAAGGAACCAAGCCTGCCTACACCTTGGTTTTGGACTTCTGGCCTCCAAAACTGTGTGGCCATAAAGTTCTGTTGTTTAAACCAGCCAGTCTGTGGTGCTTTGTTATGGCAGCACCGGCACACTAATACTCCCCCCGTGCTGGTATTTTGTAGATGTGCCAGATAAAGTATTGCACTCTGTTTCATCTCAGGGTCAGAAATTCAAGCTAAGGGACAGGGGAGAGCAAGGGAGGCTGGTCTCATATGGCAGGAGGAGGCCAAGGGGAGGACATAAAAATGACCCTGGGAACTTGAGGAGCCCCTGCCCAGCCTCTGAACCGGGATCTGGGGATGCTCTGGGTGATGCTGCATGTGGTTATGTAGAGGATGTGAGGGTGGGTAATGGGGGTTCCTGTTGTTAAGCAACTGCTCATGCCAAATCCTTCCTTAGCAACCTGGCTGAAGGAGGAAGGGGTGCCAGACACCTGCCTGGACTGGGGCAGGAGGAGGGCTAGGTGGTTAGCGTGGGTGCAGACCAGGAGCCCCCAGGAGCTTCCTATAAAGAAAGCTGTCTTTCTAAACACAAGGGGTAAGCGGCCAACAGGCCAGCCTCAAACAGGGCCCCCTGAGACAGTTACTGTTAATAAGACAGAAACCACTAGCAAACACACAGGGAAGAAAATCTCATAGTGGAGTCATGGGAAAAAACCAATTTGGTTTTTGTTAAAATTTTAATGTTAGTTTTGGAGAAGCTAACTGTTTGCTGAAAGGGCAAGGATTTAGTCCGCATGAGTCCTCTTTGTGACTTGCCTGAGGTCCTGACTCAGGCCATCCCCTGCTCCTGAATCTTAGTCCCTACTCCTCGTTGGACCATGTGGCTCTGGTTTTGGGCATATGTGACTTGCCTGTCCTAGTTGTTATTGAGAGCTAATGCTCCAAGTAAAAGTCAGGCCAGGAGGAAGGTGCGAAGGCTGTGTGGTGCCAAACTCAAGACCCCATAACGTGGGCTTCAGTTTCCCTCCTCTCCAAACGGAGGGAAAGAGCATCACAAAGCTTTTTGCTCACCCACTCTGGAGGCAGCTGGTTGTGGGGGAGCCTCCCGGGCCTCTCTCCAAGATGCTGCTGGCTCACATCACAGAGGGCAAGATTGGGGTGGGCCCTGAGGGTGGCGTGTTGGTGGGAGGGCGACGTGGGGGGCGAAGATTGTGGGTTCTGGGCACTGGGAAGGGTTCCTGGTGGTTTGGGTGGAACTTGAAATTCTGCCATTTTCCTTCTTATCTCACCATCGAAAGGAAATCAGACAAGAGAACGTGAGCTCATTCTAATAGGAGTCATTTTTTTTGCCCTCCTGTTCCCGTTAATTAAATCTTCTCCCTTCTGTTGATCATCTTCAGAAACTCTCTGAAAGGTCTTTCTAGACTGAAGTCCCAGCTGACTGGGCCACCAAGCATGTGTCTGGGGCGGTCCCCACAGGGCCACAGGACAGCTGACTAGCCTCCAGCACCACTCGGCTTGGATCTGAAGCTCAAATTTGTGATTATCCAGCTGTGTTGCTGTCAGTCAGCAGGGTACTTAGCCAGTCTGAGCCTTAATTTTCCCATCTATAAAATGGGACCAGTGGCAGACCCACGTATCCAATACCTACCTGACATCACTCCTTGGAGTTGTACAGCAGCCTCAGAGGCAACCTGTCTGAACCTGAACTTGTCACCTTTTTCTCCAACCTGCTCCTCTTTCGGTATTTACTACCTCAGCGAGTGGCCCATCCTAAGCCAAGCCCCACACCTGAAGGACCTGTGCAGAAAGCTGTAAAACTAACTCCTGTGTCAATTCCTCCAGGAAGCCTGTCTGGATCACTCTTCTTCTCCCAGTGGATTAAATAACCTTCCAGCAGATTTCCATGGCATCACGTATGTGTCTCTTTAACATATTTGACACATAATTTTTAAATTATCTGTCAGTGCATCTGTCTTACTAAATTTAAAGGCAGGGAGAACAGTTTGATCTTCTTGGAATCCCTAGAACTTAGTAGAGGTCCTACTTGGGATGGTTGGGAGAGTCTAACCTCTGCTATCTTAATCACTCACTCTTCCTTCAACCCAAAATAATCAAGAAATTCAAATTAAACAGTGTGCTTGCTTCAAGATGGATCCCCTAGCCACGACCTTGGACCAGACTGCAGTTCTGGAATCTTCTAGTGTGAAACCAATGCTCCCACCCAGGGTCTAGTGTGCAGTAGGAGCTCAAGAAGTAGACACTCCCAATTATTAGTGGATCCAAGAGCTCCCTTGATGCCCTTCGTTTCCTCCCTTCTTCACATTCAATTAATTCCCAAGTCCTTCACCCTCTCCCTTCTAAGCGTATCTCTTGTTTTGACATCCTTTCTGTCTGCCGGGCAGTGTGTTGGTCCAGGGCCACACCATCAGTGTCAGAGCCAGTGGCTCCACACCCCACTGCCCTCCAGCCATTGAAAGTGCTGTGGTCCTCTCAGAGGACCAGGTTCCCATTAGGGCATCCATCTCTGCTGTCAAACCCTGCTCTGTCCTTTTCATCTAACCAGCCCTGTTGCTCCCAAGAGCCCCGTGTCCCCTGTCCCCACCACACCCCCACCTTAGACTCCCCCCCTGTACACTAATCTCTCTCTGCTTCATCACCTGAGATACACAATCATGCACTAACCTCAGGTCTGCGTCTTCCTCAAACAAAGACAGGACCAAGGTCCCAGCGTCTAACACCTAGTAGGTCTTCAACTCATGCTTGTCCTCTTTTCACATCGCTTTTCTCTTGACTCCTAGGCCTATTCAGTGAAGGACCCACTGAGAAAGTCATTTTGTTTCATAATGTTTATTTTTCCATCTTAAAATATGTTTTCTACCAATAAGAGCCAAAATGATGCTTGGACAGATCTCTTAAGATAATTTACTGAGATTTATTGCTTTCGAGATTTTTAAAGACAAATGGTAAAAGACCATCAGTCTGATCTTGTGGACTGTGCTTGAATTAAACATGCATTCTTGAAAAAGAAAATCTTAGCAAGTCACGTACACACTGTCCTCTGTATACTCAGACATCCCATTGGAGGATCCTGCATGGCCCTTCCCAGCTAACACCTCACAGGCCTGCTAAGGCATTTCTATCTGCTTTTTCTGTGTGCAGGAGTGACCAGAGAGACCTGTGTGGACCTGTCATCTCCTGGCTGTTTACAGATACCCCATAACACTCCCCTAAACCATCTTCCTCCTGCCCTTTGCACCAGAGAAGGACCTCCTAGATATGGCTTCCCCCTCCAGAGGGAGCCTGAGATGGGCAGGGAGCCCACCCTCAAAGGGAGACCCAGGGCTCTCAGAAGACGGCACCTGTAGAGAGGAGACCCTCAACCCATTACTCTGTCCCCGGACGCACTTCTTCGTTGGCTGTGACTATCTTGGCTCCTATTTTGTAACTGCCTCTCGGTGTCCATACAAAGATGGCAGTCTCACAGTCAGAAATAAAGCGTTAGGGGTTCCCCTGCTGGCTCAGACAGTAAGGAATCTCCCTGCAATGCAGAAGACTGCCTCTCCTCACAGTTAGAAATCTGTTTCTTATTTCAAGAAATAAATGCTTGTTCTCTTGGATCAGACTGCAGTTCTGGAATCTTCCAGTGTGAAACCTGTGCTCCCACCCAGGGTCTAGTGTGCAGTAGGAGCTCAATAAGTAGACACTCCAATTATCAGTGGATCCAAGAGCTATTTTATTTCTTTTATTTCAAGAAATAAAAAGGGATCCTTGTTAAGGGGGTTCTCTGAGTTGGCCATAGTCCTCCATGGGCACTGACTCCTTCTGTTGCTCGCCAAGTGTGCTCCCCAACCAGCAGCATCTGCAGAGCCTGGGAACTCATCAGGAATGCAAATTCTCAGGCCCCACCCCAGACCTGCTGACTCAGAGTCTCTAGGGGTGGGGTCCAGCCAGCCTCGAAAGAGACTCTGTTCATCTTCAAATGTGAGAAGCACTGAACTAATTTCTAGCTCCAAGAAGTCTTCAGAGGAACCACTTAGTTCTGAGAGATCCCATGAGGATTCAGTCAGGGACTATTGATGGTTTACTTTCTTTTTAATTCAAGCCTTAACCATCCAGATCCCCTGGAGGGCTTGTTAAAGCACAGCTTGCTGGGCTCCACCCAGAGCTTCTGATTCAGTCCATCTGGGGTGGGGCCTGAGCATATGCATTCCAAGGTCTCTAGTATCAGTGATGACACGATGCTTGTCTGGGGACCACATTTTGAAAACCATTGTCTTCAGTAATTTCCAAAAGAAACCCATGGCTGACTAACAGAGAACATAGGTCTTATGTACTCAGCATCAAATCAATATCATACTGGTTGATACCTCTTCTTAGAGGGTTATTTTTAACCATTTTTTAAAAATTGCAGTATAGTTGATTTACAATGTTGTGTCAGTTTAATATGCACAGCAAAGTGATTCAGTTATACATATATATTCTTTTTCAAATTCTTTTTCATTCATTTAGTCAGTTCAGTCCCTCGGTCATGTCTGACTCTTTGCAACCCCATAAATCGCAGCACACCAGGCCTCCCTGTCCATCACCAGCTCCCGGAGTTCACTCAGACTCATGTCCATCGAGTCAGTGATCCCATCCAGCCACCTCATCCTCTGTCGTCCCCTTCTCCTGCTGCCCCGAATCCCTCCCAGCATCAGAGTCTTTTCCAATGAGTCAACTCTTCGCATGAGGTGGCCAAAGTACTGGAGTTTCAGCTTCAGCATCATTCCCTCCAAAGATATCCCAGGGCTGATCTCCTTCAGAATGGACTGGTTGGATCTCCTTGCAGTCCAAGGGACTCTCAAGAGTCTTCTCCAACACCACACTTCAAAAGCATTAATTCTTCAGCGCTCAGCTTTCTTCACATTCCAACTCTCACATCCATACATGACTAATGGAAAAACCATAGCCTTGACTAGATGGACCTTTGTTGGCAAAGTAATGTCTCTGCTTTTAAATACGCTATCTAGGTTAGTCATAACTTTTCTTCCAAGGAGTAAGCGTCTTTTAATTTCATGGCTGCAGTCACCATCTGCAGTGATTTTGGAGCAGCCCCAAAATAAAGTCTGACACTGTTTCCACTGTTTCCCCATCTATTTCCCATGCAGTGATGGGACCGGATGCCATGGTCTTAGTTTTCTGAATGTTGAGCTTTAAGCCAACTTTTTCACTCTCCTCTTTCACTTTCATCAAGAGGCTTTTTAGTTCCTCTTCACTTTCTGCCATAAGGGTGGTGTTATCTGCATATCTGAGGTTACTGATATTTCTCCCGGCAATCTTGATTCCAGGTTGTGCTTCTTCCAGTCCAGCATTTCTCATGATGTACTCTGCATAGAAGTTAAATAAGCAGGGTGACAGTATATAGCCTTGATGTTCACCTTTTCCTATTTGGAACCAGTCTGTTGTTCCATGTCCAGTTCTAACTGTTGCTTCCTGACCTGCATATAGGTTTCTCAAGAGGCAGGTCAGGTGGTCTGGTATTCCCATCTCCTTCAGACTTTTCCACAGTTTATTGTGATCCACATAGTCAAAGGCTTTGGCATAGGCAATGAAGCAGAAATAGATGTTTTTCTCGAACTCTCTGGCTTTTTCCATGATCCAGCAGATGTTGGCAATTTGATCTCTGGTTCCTCTGCCTTTTCTAAAACCAGCTAGAACATCTGGAAGTTCACAGTTCACGTATTGCTGAAGCCTGGCTTGGAGAATTCTGAGCATCACTTTACTAGTGTGTGAGATGAGTGCAATTGTGCGGTAGTTTGAGCCAAGTAGTATTCCATTATATATGTACCATATCTTCTTGAGCCATTCATCTGTCAATGGACACTTAGGTTATTTTCAAATCGTGGCTATTATAAAATAGTGCTGCTATGAACATAGTGTGTATGTGCTTAGCTGATCCATCATGTCCATCTCTTTACAACCCCATGGACTGTAGCCCTGCCAGGCTCCTTGGTCTATGAGGATTCTCCAGGCAAGAATACTAGAGTGGGTTGCCATGCCTTCCTCCAGGGAATCTTCCCAACCTAGGGATCAAACCCACGTCACCCGCGTTGCAGGTAGATTCTTTATCGTCTGAGCCACCAGGGAAGCTGTGAACATAGGAGTGCGTGTATTTCTTCCAATTGGAGTTCTCTATGGATACATGTCCAGGAGTGGGATTGCTGGTTCACACGGCAATTCTATTTTTCAGTTTTCTTAGGAGCCTCTGTACTGTTCTCCATAGTGGCTGCAGCAATTTACATTCCTACCATGTAGGAGGGGTCCATTTCTCTTTTTAAATTTTTGTATTTAAAATAAGTTCAAAAACTTTTAGAGGCAATAGCTCACTGTGCCACAGCTTCCTCATCTGTAAAATGGGCAAATCGCAGGACCTCCCGCAAGGGATGATTATAAGGGTTAAATGAAGGAGTCATACACCGTGCCCAGCCGGAGCCTGGCACACAGTCTCCTCTTTTCCAAAAAAATCCCCTATTATGAGTTTGAGCTAGTGGTTGTGTTGGACTAGGAAATCATTGTCATAACTCCTGCAAATCCCAAATGCTATGAAGCGCATAAATGCAAATGCAATGAGAGTGAATTGCATTCTGTAGGGGCAGAAGTCCACCTGCCTTCAGCCATCCTGGCCCTGACCGGGATCTGGAATCCCCTCCATGGACAAACAACCAGAAAGGGTGATGCTGAAACAGTTGCTTAGGTCACTTTCTTTTCTTACTGCATTTCAGATTATGAACGTGATATGCACTCCATGGTAAACATTCACATTAAAGGCCTCTCCCCTCCTTCGGCATCCCTGGTGGTGTTGGTTACATACCCTCCTCTGTCTGGGAATGTGGAGTGTATAGGGACAATATCCTTCATGTTTCCCTTCGGGGCAAATTCAATAGTAACACTGATCTAAGATCACCGACACTGATTGGAGTTTGGGGTTCCAGTGACTTTTATGCCAGGATGGCATTAAAAGGGTCTGCTCCCCACATTTTCCCCTAACACAGGACATCCTGATACTGAATCAGGATGAGGAAGCCTAACCCAAGACAACTGAGTAGATCACGACCACAAGGGCTCTGTAGTCAGAAGTTAAGTGTCCAGTTCCCACCCCCAGCCCCTCCTCAGGAGAAGAGAGCCATCTGCTGCGTTTCAGGGACTAAATCTCCTCTGCTGTCTTGAGTTACCTTCCCTGATCCCTGAGTGTCGTCTTCTCACGTCTGCCCTCTGAGTCAACCTATAGAGGCCCCGCACAGTGCAGAGAGGCAAGTCCAGGGGTCACAGACGTCATCTTGCTTGGCAGCAGAGACCAGCGCCCTCTCAGGACGCGGCCAAGCATCGCCCCCCAACAGTTCTGGTGCCTTTCCAGCCCACTTCTGCCTTGGCTTCAGGATGCTTCTGAGCATTTTCCCTTCCTAAGAGAGGGTGGGGATCATTTTTACAGCTACACACTAGCAATTCCGCATTTCTCCCTGTCATCCCCGTTTACAATGTTTGGAAGGCCTCACTCCTTCTCTCAGGACTAGGTGATTCCAGCAGCTCCCACCCTCTTCTATGGCCTGGGTCCCCCGACCAGTACCCAGCAAGGACCCTGACTTCTTTGGCAGGGTCGAGTGACCCACCTTGGCGCCTTTTCACCTCCTTTCTCAGGGCTGGGCATCTTCTCTCTCCCCATTTCCTTCTTCCAGTGTCTGCTGAATGTCCCTCCTGGAAGCCATTCCCTCCTTTATGACCCCACAGCCCATCAACTCCCTTTCACATCCTAGAACAACTTATTATTTCAAATATATATGGACATAAACCATATGATACTATATTGTTCTGAAAGGTGCTTTTTCCCTTCATTTTTTTAGACTCCTTGTCCTAAGAACGTCCCCATACCCTACAGTGATGGACACGATGTGCTGGGTCCTTCTGTTGATGGGCGGACTGTTTTCTCGATGATGGAGAGTGTCACAAAGAACATCTGGGGCATAGATCTTTGCACAGAGTGTGAAAATCGCTTGGGATGTAAAGCTCAGTGTAGAATGGCTGGGACAAGTGGTAAATGTTAAACTTTGCAAAGTAATTCCAAAGGGCTTTTCAACTTCCACCAACAATGAATTGGCCCTCCTTATTCCTTTAAGGCCCGTTGGGACTGGACGCTGGCCCACCCTTTTGGAAGCACTGTTGAGTGGAATCTCCCAGTGGCCAGGCTCCCCGGCGCTTTCCTCCCCTTCCCATAAGTCGGTTGTTCAGGCTTCCAAGGTCCGGAATGCCTTTGACGGGGGCGAGGGGCAGCGGACGGGGGTGAGGGGCCGCGGGCGGGGTGGGGGGGGCCCGCGACATCTGAGATGCGGATTAGAACAGGAACCCAAAGCTTTGAGTATTTAATGAAAAAAGCCTTTGTTTTGCTGATCGATTGACCTGCTGGGGTTTTGACATGCTTTTCGGTTTGGTTTTGTCATTTCTGTGGCTTTGGAAGTGACAGGTGTCCAGAGAGAATGCGCATGTGAATCCGCTGGTGGATGAGAGGATGCGGCTGGTGAGGAGCCTGGGGGAGTGGTAACAATGGCTTTAGGCCAAAGCAGCTAATTTCAGGTCTTATTTCCCCACCTTTGCACACTCACCCATTAATCAAGATAGGTGTTCATTTCATAAAATAATTATGAGGTGCTTTCCATACATCAGGCGCTGGGCTGGGCTTGCAATGCGGACTCCTTAAACTCATACAGGTGTGTGCTGGGTGGGGGAGGGAGTGTGCCTAGCTGAGACCCCAAAGTAAGAAGGACCGCAGTGTGGAGAGAGAAATGAGGCTAGAAGATAGGTAGGGCCCGGATCCCACAGGTTTTTAAATGAACGCCAAGAGCAATGGGAGACCCCCCAAAGAATTTTAAGCATTAAAAAAACAGGATTTAATATGTGATATTTAAGGACATGAGGACCCAGGTGACTCCAGGCGACCCCAGGCTTGGCATCATTGACCTTGGGCAGCAGACTCACTGTTTCCTTTCCTCCAGATAATTCTAATTCTTCCTTTACTCCTGGCGTGGGGCTGAGAGTAACTGACAGTAGCCTTGGAATTGGGTAAGTGCTGGGAGAAGTGTAACCAGCCCCCAAGGGTTATGAGCACCATTAGTCCTCGAAGAGGGAGGAAGAGAGCCTGGGGCAACCGGACAGGCAGGCTACAGGGCTGGGGCCTCAGGGCTCCCTCTCACACCGTCTCCTCACTGCCACCCCCTCCCTGCCCCATCCAGGGCCCACCCAATCCTTGAGAAAGACACAGAGACTTTCCAAATCCACTAGGCTAAAGTTTTGAAAATGCAGTGGCCGAACCCGTCTGGGACCATGAACTGAGCTAGTTCCCTGCGTCCACTGTCTCCTTCAACGCTTCTCACTGCCCTATGAGAGAGAGGGTGGCAAGCCCACTGTTCAGAGGAGGAAACTGCCCATCCAAGAGGCTGAGCTGTCCCAGGTCTGTTCATCCTTGTCTAGCCTCTGAGAAGCTAAAAAAATCATTCCAGGTGTCTGACCTCAGAAAACCTGCAGGTCCTTCAGGCCCCCTCACCTCCCACTCAGCTGGGCCACCAGGATTCACTGTCGTGGGGGGTCAGTCCACCAGGCCCCACATGCAGTCATGTCTGGAGATGTGTTTTTGGTAATCACAATGGAAAGGAGGGAGGTTGCTGTCATTAGTGGACAGAGACCGAGGATGCTGCAAAACAGCCTCCAACGCAGCAGTCTTCCTGCAAAGGACCAGTGTTGCTTCACAATGCCCACAGAGCCCTGTTAGAAAGAACTGGATTCCAGTTTAGCTGAAAGAGCTGCCTTCTGTCTGGTAAGTGACTCAGACGGTAAAGAATCTGCCTGCAATGCGGGAGACCGGGTTTGTTCCCTGGGTCGGGAAGATGCTCTGGAGGAGAACATGGCTACCGACTCCAGTATTCTTGCCTGGAGAATTCCATGGACAGACAGAAGAGCCTGGTGGAACTTTCACTTTCTGTCCCTTCAGGGAAGAGTGTGCCTGGGAGGAGGAGGAAAGGGCCCAGGCCAGGGTGGGGAGCGGGGGAAGGGATCTTTGCATCCCTGCATTCCATTCTCTACCAGCAGGTGATCAGGGACTCCCAGGAGAACTTTTTGTGAAGGTGAGAGTATTCCATACCTGCACTGTCTAACCCAACAGCCACTCACCTGTGGCTACTGAGTACTTGAAATGTGCTTCTTTGCAACTGAGTACTCAATTACTTGACTCAAGTACTAAAGTACTTGAAAACTTTACAACTGAGGGATGCATTTTTCTTTATTTTCAATTAATTTACAGTTGAACTTGAATGGCCACAGGCAGCTAGTGGCTAGCTCACAGGAAAGTGCACTTCAAGAGCCCTCAGTACTGCCACCCCCTGGGGCATCATGCCTGCTGGGGGGAAGCCTCATTCACAATGAGATGCTAATGGCAAGTGCGGAGTTCAGTGTTCCAGAAAGATTACCACCAAAGGGAGGGGCTCAGACACAGAAGGTTAAGGGCTACAACCTACAGGATCCCCCAAACTGGCACTTCATAAGGAAATGGCAACTCACTCCAGTATTCTTGCCTGGGAAATCCCATAGACAGAGGAGCCTGGCAGGTTATAGTCCAGGGGGTCACAAAGAGTCGGATACGACTGAGTGACTAAACCAGCTCAACAAGGGGGCCGCTGGGCTCCACTGCTTCTGTCACCCAGGGGCACGGTGGCAGAATTCAAGGGGCCTAAGGGTGGCCTCTGACCCCAGTGAACAGAGCAGGAGTCCAGACACACAGATGAGAGAGTGACGCCTTCTCAGGTTGCATCCACAACACAGAATTTTAGGAGACACAGATCATTTAGAAACCACAAGACTCTGACCGTAATGTATAAGCTTTGTCATAAAATATCACTGCTGAAATGTGACAGGGGTCAAGTTCCTGGGTAGAGCTTTGATTCTGGCAGAAGAGCTGGGCGGTCAGCTCAGGTAATCATTATTTCTAAATGTCAGGTATGATTTAGTGAAAATCTGCAGATTTCTGCATAATTAACAGCCCTCGGATGTCACCTTCTCAAGGTCACCGACTGTGACCACCCTCTCCGCAGTGTGCCCCAGCGCCTCCCTTCCCTTCTTTTCCCCACGGTAGTTCTCACATGTGAAAATCCACTCGTGTACTTGATTGATTTCAGACATGTGCCTTGCCCACAAGCACCTGAGCTTCAGGAAGGCAGGGTCTTCTCTGTCCCCTTCAGCAGCTCAACTGTCCAAACAGTCATCACTGTCCAGTGAATGACATATTGGGCCTTTTGAGTGGGCTGGTGCTTGTCACCTCAGACAACAAACAGAAGGGCAGCCCAGGACTAAAGTGACTTGCCTGGGATAAACTGGTGTGCAGCAGGGCAGGGAGTGAAACCTCACCACCCCCAATAATGTCTTGCCTGTGCCCTGTGGGGACAGCACAGTCACAACAAACCATGGTGGCACATGGGCCTGGCAGCCCCCCACACTGCCAGGGAAGGGCTGGGACCCATTCCTTCACCCAACAGAGAGCAGAGCCGAGTGATGCTCAGAGCCAAGGTGCTAGAGGCACGTGTCCAGTGGGGGTTAACCTGGAAAAGCCAGAGGGCCAGAGAGCATTCTTGCAACAAGAAAGGGCACCAGTGGGGAAAGAAGGTCTGATGGCAGAGCTCTGAATGGACAACATGCCCAGTAAAGTCTTTTCCCATGGGTAGTGACCTGACTTCATTTTCTTAAAAAAAAAAAAAATTTATTGGAGTATAGTTGCTTTACCACGTCGTGTTAGCTTCCACTGTATAGCAAAGTGAATCAGCTACACGTAACACATATATCCCCTCCTTTTGGATTTTATTCCCATCTGGGTCACCACAGAGCATTAAGTAGAGTTCCCTGAGGGTATACAGTAGGTTCTCATTAGTTATTTATTTCATACTAGTATCAATGGTATGTATATATCAGTCTCCCAATTCATCCCACTCACCCTTTCTTCCCGCCGTGGTATCTATACATTTGTTCTCGACATCCATGTTTCTATTTCTCCTTTGTAAATAGGTTCATCTGTACCATTTTTTTCCAGATTCCACATATATGCATTAATACACAGTATTTGTTTTTTTTTTCTGACTTACTTCACTCTGTACAACAGTCTCTAGGTCCATCCATGTCTCTGTAAATGGCACAATTTTGTTCCTTTTTATAGTTGAGTGATATTCTGACTTGACTTCCTTTTCAAACATGAACTCAGAGAACAGACTCTGTACGATGTCAATACTTTTAGACTATGAAATTTTTGCATTTTGTTTTATGTCCCTGGATATGTTCTAGTGTCTCCCAGTTTATAATCTATGGGAATTCTAATAGAATTTGTATCCTGCTGTTGTGTGAAAATAAATCTTAATCATGTTGAATTGGTTTATAGTGCTTTTCCGGTCCACTATATCCTTCTTCTTTTCTGCCTATTCATTCTATTAATTTTGGAGAGTTTGATATTGAAACTCCAACTACAAATCTTATCTACTTATAAAGTAACTGCAATATATAGTGGAACTATATGTAATTTTTCTGTATTTTCCAAGTCTTCTGTAGGTGTGTTATCATACTTTGATAATTTAAAAAATAAAAAAGAAGGAAAAAGCAAAAAACATGAACTCAGAGAACATTTCCACAGCAGAGGATGCTGCAGGACTCCTTAGTAATTCAATCTGGGGTCACACTCAGAAGACATTTTAGATTTCCTTGTTTGTGCCTCTGTAGGAAGGGGAGAGGGAGGGAGGGAGCCCAGGTGGGGGAGATGGGGAGAGGGAAAGTGTGAAACGTCACACAGAGACTTCAAAGGGACACTGTTTCCATATGTGACGTGAGTGTTCCAGCAACTATTGCTGTGTTAACAGTAGACACTTAGGGAATTAACAGCTAAAAATAGCCCTCTGACCATGCTCGTGGATTCTGTGGCCAGGAGTTCAGCTAGGGCCAGGAGGGATGGCTTCTCTCTGCCCTGTGCTGTCTGAACCTGCCAGCCAGGACTGGAGCTGGCACTGCAGACCAGGAGCATCTAGGCGTGGACCGTCTATGACGTCTAAGTTTCCTCACAGCATGGCAGCCCTGGGGGCTGCTCAGACTCCTTCCCTGGAAGCTCAAGAGTCCCCACACAAATCACCCAGCAGACAAGGCAGAAGTTGAATGGGCTTTTCTGGTCTAGATGTAAGTCACTCTGTGGCATTTCTGTTGCATTGTTTTGGTGATGAGCTAGTTACAGTCCATTCAGATTCAAGCTCAAGGAAAGGGATATAGACTCCTTCTCTCAAAGAATCTGTATCCACAAGGGAAGAACAAGCAGCCTTGGATCAAGTCACCCAGAGGCTCATTAAAACACACACACACGCACATATACATATGTGCGTGTGTGTGTGTATTATATATATACAAAACATGTACTAATTGTCTTTTTTATTGTTTATTCATAGTGTGACCATTTACATTTTTTTTGTATTTTAAATTGTGGTCAAATATACAAAAAGTCTACAGTTCAGTGGTATTAGGTACACTCACACTGCTGTCAGCCATCACCACCATCCACCCACAGAACTCTTCATCTTGTCAAATTGAAACTCTATCCCCATTGAACATTAACCCCTCTCCCACCTTCTCCCATTCCCATGGCAACAACCCTTCCACTTTTTGTCTTCTTAAATTTGACTACTCTAGGAACCTCATACAAGTGAGATCACACAGAATTTGTCTTTGTGACTGGTTTATTTCACTTAGCATAATGTCCTCAGGGTTCATCCATGTAGCAGCGTGTGTCAGAATTTCTTGCTTTTTAAGGAAGGGCTGAATAATATTCTGTTTTATATATATATATATATATATATATATATATATATATATATCACATTTTGCTTATCCATTCATCTCTCAATGGATACTTAGGTTGCCTTCATGTTTTGGCTATGGTGAATAATGTTGCTAGGAGCATAGTATGCAAATATCTCTTCAAGACCTACTCTAAATTCTTTCGGGTAAATATGTGGAATTGCTAGATCTTATAGTAATTCTATTTTTTTATTTTTTATTTTTTGGTCATGCCATGCAGCTTACAAGATCTTAGTTCCCTGACCAGTGATTGAACCCAGTGAAAGTGAAAGTGCCAAGTCCTAACTACTGGGCTGCCAAGAATTTTCTATTTTTAATTTTTTGAGAAACTTCCATACTGATTTCCATAAATGCTCCATTTTACATTCCTGCCAACAGGACACAAGGATTCCAATTTCTCCACAACCTCGTCAATATTTGCTATTTTCTGCCTTTTTGATAAGCCCTGGTGGCTCAGATGGTAAAGAATCTTGGTAGGAGCCATCTTAGTGGGTGTCAGGAATTAAATATATTTTATTTATATTTAATCCTGAGAAAATCTGTTGAGATACAGACCATGATTATCATCCCCAGTCTTAGAAAAAAGAAAACTAAAACCTGGGCAGCTGGTAAGTGGTACCAGAATTCAAACGGAGACCTGCTAACCACCAGCCTCTTTCAGTGGGGACTGATTGGAACCAGGATACCCCAAACTATCCAACTGTTCCCAAAATTCCCCCTGTTACCTTTCCTGGGTCCCTTCCCACCTCTTCCACCCTCTGGGCTCCTACCTTCCTGTATGAACTCACCAGCAGACACAGGACCGGATTTCTAAGCACACTCAGACACGTCCACCCTGATTTCAGCCAACCAAGGGAGGCAGTTAAGAGTGTGTTGTACACAAGCATGAGGTTGTGGGTTGTGATCGGGACACTCCAGGCATTTACCCAAGGGATCAACCCCTCTGAATCTCAATTCGCTCTTCCATAAAATGAAAGGATGTAAGGGAAGGTGAGATTTCAGGAGATAAAAGGAAGTGCAGATCTGAGATACTAGGTAAGTCTTATTATTTTGCATGGTTTTCTTGCAGTTGAGTGGTGTTTCCTCATATGGTGGTGAGGGGATCCCTCTGTACTTCTGGGGAGCCTCCAGCTCCACCCCTCCGCCTCCAAAGAAGGGGAGAGCCAAGAGGACTCTGTCATTTCAGGCCGCGTTTGGGAGGTAGCACAATGAACATTAGCTTTGCATGTGGACAGCTAGCATTGATTCTGGCTTTGCATGTGGACAGCTGGCATTGATTCTGGCTCTGCAACTGAGCAGTCACTTAACCTCCTTGCAGCCTTGGTTTCCTTGGATACAAAACGGGTTCAAAATGCCATTTCATCGCTTCTGCTGCAACTTAACGACTTGTGTTTGTCCAGGGCCTAGCACGGTGTCTGGAACACTGAAGATGCTCAGTAAATGCTGGGTTATTTTCCCTTGTACAGGAGAGGCTGCAGCGATCCGAAGTCCCAGACACTTAACACAAGGCAGAGCTGGAATCGCAAGTTCCCTAACTGGAATGTGTGTCCCGCTGGCGGGGACTGCGCGGAATGACTGGATTCTTAGCTCCACACTGCCAGCTGGTGGCAGAATTTCACGCCGCCCTTTCAGAGGCGGGATCCAATTTCAAAGTCTTGGAATGGAAAAATTGGAGCAGAGTGTCACTCCGTGTTCCCACACCCTCACCACCACATAAAGGTTCCAACTGCTCCCCCAGGGCCTTACCATCCGCCTTACCTTGCCGCCGCTGCTGCTTAATCGTTTCAGTCGTGTGGGACTCTGTACGACCCTATGAACAGCAGCCTGCCAGGCTCCCCTGTACAAGGGATTCTCTAGGCAACGTACTAGAGTGGGTTGCCATGCATGCCTCCAGATCTTCCCAATTCAGAGATCGAACCGGGTCTCTGGCATTGCAGGAGGATACTTTACCTCTGAGCCACCAGGGAAGTCCCTCCCCTACCCCTAGGTCCCCTCGAACGCTCACAGCAATGAGGCTGCGTCTATACCACAGCATTTTCGGGGTATACCTCCTCATGGGCTTCCTGTGCCCAGATCCCAGGAAGAAGCGAAAAGAAAGGGGAGCGTACCTGGGTGGGTCTGGAAGAATGAGAAACACGGACCTTTTGTGGGAGACTTCCTGTTTCCCGAGGGGGGAGGGGATTCCCTGAACTGGAGGATTCTTCCAGTCCCCCAAACTCTGTTCACTCTCCCAATGGGATTGTAGGCTCTTTAAGCCCCAGAATAGAAGTTGGGGGCTTAGACACTTTGCAGAGAGATGGGAACTCTCCCCAATCTTAACAGAAACACATAGCAGTCCAGGAGAAGCCAGAAATGGAAACCCCTGTCTGGTGCATTTCAGGGTGAGCCTGTGGTGGCTGGGGGTTGCTGGGAGGCAGTGTTTGGATCTCAACCAGCAAGTCTCTGCTGTCTCTTAGGACTGTTCCAGTGGGACGGCAGGTGATGAGGATGACTAGGTGTGGGGACCAGGAGACAGTGGTTTCTGCAATTCTTGGGATGCTAGCAAGGCATCTGGATCTACCTGCCTCACATGTGAGAAGCCTGTGTCCCAAGCCAGACCACTGGCCAGGCCTGGAGGAGGTGGGAGTGGGGTGGGGGGGAACCCAGCGAAGGATCTATAAGCTTATACCCTGGTGCACCCCAGGGAAATGGGGGTGGCCAAGGCTGCTCTGCTGGCTGACTCTCTCAAGAGTCAAAAGCTCTTCTGGGCCTCCTCCCTGACTTCTGCTTTCCTCTAACCCACTTTTTGCAAGTCCTTTAGCATAAGGTATGTCTTGTTTTGGACTTCCCTGGTGGCTCAGATGGTAAAGGGTCTGTCTACAATCTGAGGCACCTGGGTTCGATCCCTGGGTTGGGAAGATTCCCTGGAGAAGGAAATAGCAGCCCACTCCAGTACTCTTGCCTTGAAAATGTCTTTTTCTGTGGCCTCAGCCAAAACGAAAACCAAAATGTTTCCACTTCATCTTCACATTACTTGAAGCCTGTTTCTCCCCTTCTCCTCAGCACTCTTTACAGTCTCTCACCTGTGGGCTGGAGCCCCTTCCTTCCTCTCCAGCCTGTGGTAGGGCTGCCTGAGGCGCTTCCTGGGGTGACATCAATAAGATGTGAAGTCTCTTGGAGGCCAAAATAAATGGTAGCAGACGGAGGAGGGATCTGTGCCAGGAGAGAAAGGGTGTAGGAGGCTGTGTCCTCAGGAGATAGTCCAGGAGCTCTCTGGCCACACAGTACCTCCAGCGCCTTGTTTCTGATCCTGCTCCTCTTGGTCAGAAACAGGGTAGTGGTGACGAGCCATCTCCCAGGGGTCCTCTGAACAGCCAGCTTCAGCTAAGATCCTGCCTGCTTCTGAGTACTCTGGAAGCCTCTGATTGGTTGGCCTAGCTTGGATCACTTGTCCTTCCCTGAGCCAATCACCTTGACCACTGGGGGGAGGCATGCAGGACTCTCATTGGCCAAGCCCGAGCCACCAGCTTTCTGTGGAGCCACTGGGCTGAGTGCTCCAGGGTCAAGGGAGGCTGCTTGGCTGCACTCGGACGGTTGTTCTGTGCGACAGTGACAGTGGACAGCACCACCCTGCGGGGCTGGCTGTGTATGTAGTTTTCATCCGTGATGAGTTGTAAGTTCTGAAGAAGAACTGACATTCTATGTGGCCGGAACAGAAGTTTCTTGTCCCCATCTGCCATGGTGCTCTGGGGTAACAGCGGTTCTCCTAGGTAGCCAGTCCTGCGGGCAGATGTTACTGCCCCTAAACTCTTCTGGATCCCAAGTCATCTCTGCTAAAAAAAGCTGGGAAATGCATGACACATTGGTTTGTAGGTTTTCTTAATTATCTTCAAGTCCAGCTTCACAGGGAAATTGACTTGTGTTTCTGCTTTCTTTAACCTGCAGATTGAACCTCAGTTATTGCCACTTAAAAAAAAAAACAAAAACAAAAAACAGGAGTATAGTTGCTTTCCTTGGAGAAGGAACTGGCAGTCCCCTCCAGTATTCTTGCCTGGAAAATCCTATGGTCAGAGGAGCCTGGTGGGCTACAGTCTGTGGGGTCACAAGAGTTGGACCCGAATTAGGGACAAAACCACCACCACCACCGTGGTTGATTTACAAGGCTGTGTTAGTTTCTTCTGTACAGCAAAGTGGTTTCGTTATACATGTATATACTTTCTTTTTCATATTCTTTTCCATTATGATTTATCATGGGGTATTGAATATAGGACCTCAGTCATTTTCTGCTTCTTGGCACAGCTTCCCCTTTTTGGAACTAGAGGGAAACAGGTTTGTTTCTGTTAAGATTGCTCAGCTGTTGGAATGTCACCTGGAGGTGCTGTAGGCTGTCTTTGCCCTCTCCGACAAGTATCCCTTCTGAGAAAGAAGGCAACTCGGAGAAAAGAAAAGGCAAGAGATGGGGAGAATTGACTCTAGTGCCTGACACTATGTACACACCTGGATCAAGCCAAGCCTGAAGCTGAAGGATCTACCCAGAACTTTTCATTCATGCGAGTCCCAATACAAAGTCAAGGATCCTGAAAAATCTCATCTTTTCCTTACTTCTCTCCTCCTTAGTACAATCACAGAATTTATTTATTTTAAATTAATCTTGTTTCTTTTATATATTTAACTGAGCTGCTCTATATGCAGGATCCTAGCTCCCTGACCAGGAATTGAACCCACATCCCCCGCAGTGGAAGCACGGAGTCTTAACCACTGAACCAGCAGGGAAATCCCTCACAGAATTTAGTATCGGATGAGATCGTTAGTATTTGTTCAGCGGATTCTGACTGAACTGGGTTGCTCTGGTCAGGCCCCACGTTGGACTCTGAGATCCAGCAATGAATCAGACAGGAATCCTCCACAGGGAGCTCACAGACTAGCTAGCAAGTATTCTACTTCCTGATTCTAACACCCCAATTTAAAAAAAATTGGAATTAGAACTGATGTGTTTTCACGAAGACTACTAGAGTCTGCTTTCAAATCAATGTCACTCTTTGTCCTATTGCCCCCACCCTAGAGAGCCTTCAGAGCCCCACCCCAGCCTGGGGAAGGGAGAAAGGAAAGTGAAACAGAAGGACGGGAAATCCTGATCCATTTTCACCCATAGACCAGCTCTCCTCCAATAAACCCAGGTGATGAGCGGGAATGTGACCAAACAAATTCGCAAAATCAGCTATATATGTGGTGAAACGTGTCATGGTTCTCTCTGTCCAGGGACCATGCCAGCGTCACACAATTTTAATCCTGAATGTTGACATATAAGTCAAAGCTGGAGACGTGTGAAAATTAATGATACGAAATTAAAGTGAAGTAAGGGCATGAGCCAACCCCTGACATGCACTGTTCTGCCTTCTGTCTCTGTGCGTGTGACTCTTCTCTGTGTCTCATGCACATGGAATCCTACAGTATTTTTCTTCTGTGATTGGACTTTTTCACTAAGCATATCATCTTCAGTTCATGCATATTATAGCATGTGTCAGAATTCCCTTCCTTTTTCAGGCTGGGGAATATTCCATCATATGTATATACCACATTTTGCTTATACGTTCATCTACTGAAGGACACTTGAGTTGCTTGCAGCTTTAGGCTATTGTGAATAATGCTGCTTTGAACATGTATGTACAATATCTCTTTGAGGCCCTGCTTTCAATCTTTTGGATATGCACCCAGAAGTGGGATTGGTGGATCATATGGTAGTTCTGTTTTGAATTTTTTGATGAACTGTCATCTTTTGTTCCACAGTGGCTGCACCATTGTACGTTCCTACCAAAAATACACAGGAGTTCCAATTTCTCCACATCCTCACCAACATTTGAGAATTTCTTTCTTTACTTCCTTTTTGATAGCAGCCATCCTAATGGGTGTGAGGAGGTATCTCATTGTAGTTTTTCTAATGTTTTTTTAAAAATATGCATTTACTTATTTGGCTGGGCCAGGTCTTAATTAAAGCATGATAACTCTTAGCTGTGGCATGTGGGATCTCGTTCCCTGACTAGGGATTGAAGCTGGGCCCCCTGCCATGGGAGAGCAGAGTCTCAGCCCCTGGACCATCAGGGAAGCCCCCTTGTAGTTTTGATTTGGATTTCCTTAATGGTTAGTGAAAGTGGAGAATGAAAAAGTTGGCTTAAAGCTCAACATTCAGAAAACGAAGATCATGGCATCTGGCCCCATCACTTCATGGGAAATAGATGGGGAAACAGTGGAAACAGTGTCAGACTTTATTTTGGGGGGCTCCAAAATCACTGCAGATGGTGACTGCAGCCATGAAATTAAAAGACGCTTACTCCTTGGAAGGAAAGTTATGACCAACCTAAATAGCATATTCAAAAGCAGAGACATTACTTTGCTGACTAAGGTCCGTCTAGTCAAGGCTATGGTTTTCCAGTGGTCATGTATGGATGTGAGAGTTGGACTGTGAAGAAAGCTGAGCGCCGAAGAATTAATGCTTTTGAACTGTGGTGTTGGAGAAGACTCTTGAGAGTCCCTTGGACTGCAAGGAGATCCAACCAGTCCATTCTGAAGGAGATCAACCCTGGGATTTCTTTGGAAGGAATGACACTAAAGCTGAAACTCCAGTACTTTGGCCACCTCATGGGAAGAGTTGACTCATTGGAAAAGACTCTGATGCTGGGAGGGATTGGGGGCAGGAGGAGAAGGGGACGACAGAGGATGAGATGGCTGGATGGCATCACTGACTGGATGGACGTGAGTCTGAGTGAACTCCGGGAGTTGGTGATGGACAGGGAGGCCTGGTGTGCTGAGATTCATGGGGTCGCAAAGAGTCGGACATGACTGAGTGACTGAACTGAACTGAATGGTTAGTAATGGTGAGCATGTTTTATTGCTTATTGGCCCTTTGTATATCTCCTTTGGTGAAGTGTCTGTTCAGTTCCTTTGCCCATTTTGAATTGGGTTATTTGGTTTTTTGGTTTTGAGTTTTAGATGTTCTTATGTATCCTGCATACTAATCCATTATTAGATATATGATTTGCAATTTTTTTCTATCCTTGGGGTGTCTTTTTACTCTGTTGATAGTTGTTTTTTTAATATGCACAGCATTTAAGAATTTCCACAAAGTCAAGTTTGTCTATTTTTCCTTTTGTTGTCTGTGCCTTTAGTGTCATAGTCACAAAGTTGTTGCTGAATCAAGTGCTGTGAAGCTTTGACTTATATTTTATCCTAAAAGTTTTATAGCTTTAGCTCTTATGTTTAGGCCTTTGATCCATTTTAGTTAATTTTTGTATATGGTGTTAGGTAAGGATCAAACTTTACTCTTTTGCATGTGAATATACAGTTTTCCCAGCATCATTTGTTGAAAAGACTGTCTTTTCCCATTGAATAGCAACACTCTTCTAAAAAATCATTTGATCATATATGTGAGGCTGTATTTCTGATCTCTCTGTTCTATTCCACTGGTCTGCCTTTATGCCAGTACCACACTGTTTTGATTATTGTAGCTTTGTAATAAGTTTAAAGTAAGCTTTGTTCTTTTTCAGCATTGTTTTTGCTATTCAGGGCCCCTTGAGATTCTATATGAATATTAGAATGGGTTTTTCTATTTCTGAAAAAAAACATAATTGGGATTTTGATAGGGATGGCATTGAATCTGTAGGTAGCTTTGGCTTGTATGGACATTTCAATAATATTAAGTCTTCCAATCCACAAACACAGGGCGTATTTCCATTTCATTTAGTCTTTAATTTCTTTTTCTTTTAGTACTCCCAGTTAAAAGCTTGTCAGTTTTGTTGGTCCCTTTCCTCTCTTTCTTGATTAATGTATTACAAAATAAAATTAATCTGCTAATGTAACAACTATGTACCTAATAACAAAACCTACCTGGGTCTTTCAGACCCAGGAATTGAACCAGGGTCTTCTGCATTGCAGGTGGATTCTTTACCAACTGAGCTACCAGGGAAGCCCCACGTACCCAATAACACAACCGCATGAATCAACATATCCAGTGGGTAGCCGGGTAGAGTCCACACCCCATCCCAACTATTTCACTGTTGCCTCTCTTCACCAAAGGCAGCCACCATCCCAAACTCGATGCTCAGAATTCACACGCATTCTTCATGAGTCCTCTAGAATACATGTATCTCTAAAAAGCACAGTGTTGCTTGGCATGCTTTTCAGTTTGATATAAACAGCATCGAGTTTATTCTCCAGCTGCTTGCATCCACATTATGTTTGAGCCCTTGGCCTTGCAGTACTGATCTGCTGGAGTCTGTGCTGGTGAGTTTTGCTAAAGTGTGTCCCAAGGAGACGGGCGGCTGGGCGGTACCAGCCAGAGCTCTTCAGCGGCGCCCAGATGCTTGGCTGCTTTCAAAAGCCGTTGCCTGGCTCTACCCTCCCACCAGGGAGCACATAAGAGCCCTCACAGCTCTGAGTCCCCCCACCTTCCCATTGCCAGACTTTTGAAAGTGAATGTTATAATCCCTTAACACTGAACAGAATTTAATTCAGCTGTCCCATGGAGCACAGAGCAGCCGTGAAAAATGACATTACCCACAAATATTTCGTGATGGGAAAATTGCTCTCAATATAAGTGAAATATAAGTGAAAACAGTACGAGAAACTGTGCATACAGCCTGTGTCTGTAAGAATCAAAGAGCAGAGCCACACAAGAGGGGATGCAAAGGTGGGTGAGTAGTAATTCCTTCTTTACTTTTGTGTTATCTTGGTTTTCTACAGATGACCCCATACTGTTTTTGTTGTCAGAAAAAAAAAAAAAACCCACAAATATAATGATTGTTTTTAGGCAGCAGTGAGTGCACTGGGAGACAGGATGGAGAACCCCAGAAGCTGGCAAGAGAGAAGAGCCCTGCTGGGGAGGCAGCCTGCAAGATCTTGGGAGTGAGAATCCCGCTATGACCCGCCCCCGTGTCCCCCTGGCTCAGAGTAACTGCTCTGAGGCTCAGTTTCTGCAGCTGGGAATGGGGAATAGAAGTGGGGCTTCCCTCTTGGGGCTGAAGGGGATGAGCTGAGAAGCAGGCAGAGACCTCGGTGCTGGGTGTGCCCGCTGGAACTGGGAGCATTGTAGTCTGCAGAGGGGAGGCCTCCCGGCAGGAGTGGGATGGAGCACACCTGGGACACGAGGACATGGAGATGGGTGGAGGGGACAAAGATGATGAGATAGGTTTATTAGCACAGGAGCCACCGGAGTGTCAGGTGAGGAGCGGGTTCTGCCCAGTGCCACCCGCCCCCGCCTCGAATGGGCACCAGCCTCAAGCTCCTCCTCTGCCTCCAGCTCAGCACCTAATAACAGAACTCAGAGACCCCCAGCAGGTGGGACCGTGAGACTTGGGGCAAAAGGTGTTCCCTCCGTATCACCCTGTCATGTCACACCGTCCAACGCAGAGGCTGTCACCTCAAGTCCTCAGAAGGAGAGGACCATGGGCATCCCCAGCAGCCATCCCCTGCTGACCCAGGGCTGGGAGGATGGTTCCTTCTGCCCTGGTGGGAGGTTAGATTTGGGATTTGGGATGCAGAGGCTGCAAGAATGTGAAGTCCATCAGTGGAGCGGGGATGGGGCAGCTCCATGCTGCCTCCACCCTCCTTCCTGGGCTGTGTTTTCTTGGGTGGGGGGTGGGAGCAGCCACTAGGGTCACCCATCACCCACACCCCCTCAATAGCTCCCGTCTTGAGTCCTGTGTCCTACGAGCTGGCCCTGAGATGGAGAGAGGGACGTGGAGGCCCCTTCCCAGGTGGGACTTCCAGAGATGCTGGAGTCTGCTGGGTGGTCTGGGGATTGGGATACCTCTTACAAGATGACCTGGACCATCTCAGGCCCCAGGTAGGATTTGCTGCCCCGTCCACTGTACCCCAGGCCACCCCTGTGTGGAAAATGTAGGTGGCCCGGGATCTTCAAAGCCCAAGGCTAAACTTGAGCCTCCTTGGTCATGGGTGTAGCCCATGAGGGCAGAGGTATCAGAGGCCAAGGAGGCCTCTGGGCCAGCAGGCTCCTGGAGGCTCTCTCCTGCTGGTATTCTGCCTGTTGCCTTGTGTGTCCGCCTGCAGAGCGAGGAGGGGGCGGAGGTGGCACTGGTTTGGCTCACACAGTTCCCTCTGTGCTCGGGCCTCATGGCCATAAAATCGCCTAGCTACTGCCAAGTCAGCTGGCTGAGCAGTGACTCCCATTAGGAGGAATGTCCTGGAACTTCTCACAGGTTAACAACCAAATGAATAACAAATTCACACAGTGAAACTCTTCACTTCAAAAATGCTGCCTGTTTTCAATTCAACAAAGCATTTGTAAAGTGATTTTTTTTTCCCCTGGAGGATGACATTTTATTTATAGCTCAATATAAGTGAGGCACAACAGATGTGGGAGAAACACAGAGGCAGGTAAACACATGGCCGGGTCTTGGTTTCTTCATTGGCTGGAGGTATTGAGGTAGTGGAAGAATTTGTGCCAGGTCAGAGTGTTTTTCTCTTGCCGTTCTGTCCTGAGCCTAAGAGCTTGGTGTGATGTTCTTTTATGTCACACTTTTGTGCTTCCAGAAAGTCATCTAAGCTTCATGTGAAATAAAACACACGAATCTCCAGATAACTGAGACGAAGCTGATTTCAATTGACTTGTTCATTGGTCAGGCCTAGAGCAGGGGCAGCTGACAGCATTAAAGAACTTAAAATCAACAGGACTAAACAGCAGCGTCAAGTGAGATCCTGGTTACTGCCTTCTCTTATAAAATGATGCTCCCTTTTGGCTTAGCCATCACCATTTTGATGTTCAGATTGTCCCCGAGATGGACAACAGCTTTGGGTCTTCTAAGGCAGTGAGCAGGTGGGATGAGATCTCTAACTCATGGTGTGAAGCGGGGTCTGGGGTTGCTCTGCCATCTCCCCAGAGGGCCTTGGACAGACTCCTCACTCTTCTTGGCCACATCCGACTCTTGCCCTGGGTCTCAGCCTGTGTGACCTCCTCCCTGACCTCCTGGACTGGGTCAGATGGCCCTAACACCACGTACCTCTCCTCTCTGCCTTACTTGGCCCTGTGGGCCCTGGGAGGGAGCTGACTATCTCTCTCAGTTATCTTGGTACCCCAATCCCTACCATAACACCTGGTGTACGATAGAGGGATGCTCATTCCCCCCGGCCCAGGTCAGAATTCTGTAGCCATGGATACAGAAGGCTGGGTCCTACATTCCCACCTGCCCCTCCCAGCACAGGGCTGGAAACATCATCAGAACAAGCCTGCTCCACCCTCAGGCCTCTCCCAGCCCTCCTCACACCCTGCAGTCAGTCTCTCCCTGCTCAGCGTCCCCTCCCATCTCCTCCAGGGACAGCTCCCAAACTGCCCCTTTCTCCTTAGACTCCATGCTCAGGGCTCATCTCTCCTTCAAGAAGACCCTACGGTCAGCCCTCTATCCCCTCCTTGCTTTTTTTTAAAATAAAGTTTGCATAGATGTTTAACTTCCCTTAAGATGCAAAGATCACCAGGGTACTGCACTCAGGTCAAGAAACTGCATGGGCAGGACCCAGAGCACCCTGGGGACCCTATGCAGTTTCAACTTTCCCCTCAGCCCAAAGCTAGGGCATGAGGCCCCCTCCAGCTAGTCCAGGCTGCCCTGCTGCATGTGGCAATGAAATTAGCACAGTGAGGTGTCAGAACAGCCTCCTGTCCTCCAAGGGCCATGCTCTTCCCTGGCCGGCACTCAGTGAGCACTGGCCTGCAAGGGTCTCCCACAATCATGCTCTGGCAGCAGATCGTGATCGCTGGCTCAGAGGGTCTTCATCTGGGTCCCTGAACCCTGAGGGTCCAAGTAGAGAATTCAGGGTGGCCACAACTTGGATGGGAAAAAATTACACTTTTCTTTTCATGAACCTCTAACTGGAAGGTCACATTCCCT
This sequence comes from Ovis aries, assembly GCF_016772045.2. Classification (NCBI taxonomy): domain Eukaryota; kingdom Metazoa; phylum Chordata; class Mammalia; order Artiodactyla; family Bovidae; genus Ovis; species Ovis aries. Next base: position 186,014,466 of record NC_056055.1, on the reverse strand, counting down.
TCCAGTACATGGGTTAAAAAATGAAAAGGAAACAGTTTTATTAGAAGGACCCATATCTCTGTCCTCAGTCTCAAATATTTTCATCTCACAGCACAGTTGTTACAGGCTGCTCAGAACACCTTTGCAGTATTTACTCCTCTGCATGTACAATACAATGATAACTGTTTTTCTGTATCACTGGTTTCCCTTGCAGCTCTACTGATTTCAATATCTAGAAACCTTGACTTGGGAAAGTCCCCATGGGCTCCCAAACAGGACCAGAAGGCCCAGGAAAACTGGACAGAACTCATGGGTGACGGCAGAGAGAGATGCAGGGAGGTGATGGGCTAGTGGTCCCGCCTGGGATGGTCCAGGGGACAGGAAGGAAGGACCAAATTGTTCTGAGCTGTTTTAGGTCAAAGGCTGACCTCAAACTGGAGCCTAAAGAAACATGGTCTAATTGACAGTGACCAGAAAATTGACAAAAGTCAATACAACCAGAAATCAGAATGAACTACAGTCGTAACTTGAAAAGAGGTGAGGAGAAGCAAGTGAATTAGAATGCTCAGTGTTAATAGTCCCGGGCACAGTTTGAATGAGCCAAGAGATTGTTTCAGGTTCCACCACGGGCCCATGGTCCATGATCCCAAAACCCCTATGGCCCTCCATGCTTTGGGCTACAGAATGTCCAGATCTTTTTTTCTTTTTTAGCTTTTTAAAAAAATTTTATTTTACTGAAGTATAGTTGATTGACAGTGTTGTGTCAATTTCTGCTGCACAGCAAAGTGACTGAGTTATACACATGCATGCATTCTTTTCCATTTTCTTTTCCATTATGGTTTATCACAGGATATTGAATACAGTCCCCTAGCTATAGAGTAGGACTTGTGGATTATCCATTTTCTATATAACAGTTTGCATCTGCTAACTCCAAACTCCCACCCCATCCCTCTTGCACTCCTTCCCCTCTGGCAGGCACAAGTCTGTTCCCTGTCTGAGAGTCCACTTCTGTTTCATAGGTAAGCTCATTTGTGTCATATTGTAGATTCCACATATAAGTGATGTCATACGGTATTTGTCTTTGTCTGACATACTTCACTTAGTGTGATCGTCTCTAGAGCCATCTTTGTTGCTGCAGATGGCATTATTTCATTCTTTTTTATGGCTGAATAGTTTTCCACTGTATATACTTACCGTATCTTTACCCATTCATCTGTTGATGGACATTTAAGTTGCTTCCATGTCTTGGCTGTTGTGAATAGTGCTGCTGTGAATATAGGGGTGGATGTGTCTTTTTGAATTATAGTTTTATCTTCTTCAGTTATAACGAGGTATCATGGTAGATGAGAAAGGGACCTTGAGGCTTATCAGGAAAGGAGGTTCCACCCCTGACTTTGCAGTGGGGCCCTTTTTTATGGTTGCAGAATCCCTAGTTCAGCCCCAAGTTAATGGAAGTGATTCACCCAGACAGCGCATCTGCCCACCAGGCTGGCTCTTGCTTGCTGCTCCTCTGTCCTTCTCTATGCCCTGAGCATCTACAAGGGTGCTGGAGATACACCCCAGTCCTTATGAGCTTCACTTAACGCTGCTTGGTATGGAACCAGCTCCAAAGGGAAACAGCAGGCCTCAGTTAAAGCATGAACTAGTGAAAGCCTTAGACCAAGTTTGGAGGCAATAACTAGTGTTGGGCTGAAGACAGGCACCCACAGACATTCTCTGTGTGTTGCTCTGGGTGGTGGTGTAGAGTCAGGGTAGGGCAGGCACTTGGTTGGTAGGAGATCTCCACCTTTATCCCTGCTGACCATGTGTGGAAGAATCAGAGAGCATCAGTTTATGACTGGCCTCCTCTATGCCCCATACGTGCATCCAACAGCTTTATGAGGAGGGAATGTTACTCCCATTTTTCAGATGAAAAAGCAAGTTCATCCAGCTTAAGTGATTTATCCAAGGTCAATTACTAAGTAATTGGGATTTGAAGAAGCAGAGTTGGGATTTGAAACTCCTTCCTCTTGTGATCTCTCTCTCATTCTCATGCAGACACAGACACACACACCAACTCCCTCCTCTTGTGATCTCTCTCATTCCCCATCCCCGCCCCGCCCCCCCGCCCCCCCCCCCACTCACACATAGCTGACGGTTTGGGAGAATGGCACTAAACAGATGGACCACCAGGTGGCGCCCTGATGCCACAGTTAGGGCATCTGATCCCATTGACGCTCTTCATTCCAGGAAGAAAATAAAATAAAATAAAATCAAGAATGGTCTGGAAGATAGGGATTGGGTGTCTGGAGGTGGTGGGCTTGGGCCAGGATGAGCCCACCAGTGCTGGCTATTGAGTACAGAGGCCCCACCTAAAGAGGTTTATTTCCCATTCACCTTCCAGGAAATTGACAGCAGGGAGGCTTAAAAATGGGGGATTGTTTTGTAATAATTAATTGTAAAAGTTCAGTGTGTTCCCAGGTCCTCACCATTCAATGTTCTTATCTAAATACTCCACCCCAAGTACATTCAGTGACTAAAAGTCACAGCATAGAAGAAAATAGTTAAAACCAAAGTGCACACGTTCACTTTCTCTCAATCCAAGTTTACACACACCAACTCCCCAGAGCCTACCTTTGAGGCCCCATGCCTTAGAGCATGATGTGCGTGCTGATTGCAGGCCGTGGACCCGCTATGACTGTCTGATTTTCCAGGCTCCGTCCTGACCCCAGGGCACCCTCTCACCGTGGCAGGCATTTCATGGTGTGCCGCTGCCTCCTTCTTTTTAATCTTTTAAAATGCATTCTCATATATTTTTATTTTTCTCTTCTAGTTTTGTGGAGATATAGTTGATAGACAGCACTGTATAAGTTAAAGGTGACCAGCATAACGATTTGACTTGCACACAGCATGAAATGATGACCATATAGGTTTAATCTTCTACAGAATACCAAGTCAGGAATGCAAGGGGCGGGGGTTGCTTGCTTTCTTTTCCATAACTTAGTGTCTATTTCCTGCATCTGTTCCATCAGAATACAAACCTTAATGCATTCTGATTCCTCACTGATCACAGGCACTGGCTCAGAGTTTAGAGGATGAGAGTGAGTGTGAGGATGAGAGTGAGTGTGAGGATGAGTGTGTTGTGTGTTTGTGTGTGCACATGTGTGTGAGACAGAATCTGGCCTTGAGTACCACCTGTGCCCCAGGAAGTGAGGCTGTCCTGTCCCCAACATCCTTCTGGTCTCAAGCTTTCCCTACAGCTTCTGTGCCAACTTGGGGTTGGGCAGGGAACTCACCAGGCAACTTCTCCCAGATATAGTAATCCCTGGTGCTCAGACTGCAGCCCATCTCTCCCTGGGGCTCAGGGGGTGTGAGGTGAGGGGTGGGGTGATGTGGAGTGGGCTTAGGGCTGCCCTTGGGTCCTGAGAGGCCATCTTGGGCTTCTGGATTTGGGACCCTCACATCCACCCTCCTGCCTGGTCTTGATGGGAGGGTGGGGTAGTAAGAACACTATTCTCACTGCATCCTCCCCAGTGTTGATCTGACAGGGTGTGTGCTCTCTGTCTACAGGACACGTTTGGAAGACCAAGACCAGGAAAGACCAGTGTGGCAGCTCCTAGCAGTGTGGGCACATTTTGGTTGTCCTGGTGACTCAGGGCTGTGAGTGGTGTTTGGAGGGAGGGGGTTGGAATGACAAGCATTCTGAGATAAAGAAGATGCTTCTGTCCACAGAGATGGCCCCAGAGGGGCCCAGAGGACACTTGCTTTCCACCCTGCAGCATCCCTGCGTGGCTTGAGTCAGAGGAAGCACAAAAAGAAGGGAAAAATTTAGCTGTCATGAAAACATGCTGCGCTGCCTATGGACAGGGAACAGAGTAGAGAGTGGGGAAGGGGCAGCCTCAGGGCCCTGTGACAAGTGGTCCCGTCTCTGAATTCTGCTCTCCTGGGCAATGGGAGCAGGTGACTGCAAACCTCTGAAACTGGAGCATGGGAGGTGGCTGAACAGGCCCCAGACAGTCTGGCCACGGCCTCTGATTGCCCTGCACAGAGAGAGGAAGGATCCAGGGAGGACTACTGGCTACCCCAACATGTTTTCAACACTGCCCAACATGCTTTGGAACTGTGGTGTTGGAGAAGACTCTTGAGAGTCCCTGGGACAGTAAGGAGATCAAACCAGTCAATCCTAAAGGAAATCAACCCTGAATATTAATTGGAAGGATTGATGCTGGAGCTCCAATACTTTGGCCACCTGATGTGAAGAACTGACTCATTGTAAAAGACCCTGATGCTGGGAAAGATTGAAGGCAGGAGGAGAAGGGGACGACAGAGGATGAGATGGTTGGATGGCATCACTGACTCGATGGACATGAGTTTGAGCAAACTCTGGGAGAGAGTGGAGGACAGGGAAGCCTGGTGTGCTGCAGTCCGTGGGGTTGCAAAGAGCTGGACACGACTGACCGACTGCACAACAGCGCTCTTTCTCCCTTCCTCTGTCTGGGCTGAGATCTGCTTCTGGGCAGTGTTTTCAAACACATTTTATTTTGGAGAGTCTCGAGCCCACACAGACAGAACTGTGTTATGAACACTGGGACCCACCCAGCAACCCCAACAGTTAATTCCTGCCCACCCTTGCCCCAGCCACACCCACACCTCCTGCTGCCCCTCTGTTATTTTGAAGCAAATCTCAGGCACCACATCATTTCATCCGAAAATATCTCAGCACACATCTCTAAAAGATGGCAGGGCCACCAAGGCGGAGGTGGCAGCAAACGCCCAGAATCAGATGTCCAGTTATCTGAGAGGGGGCCAAATTTCTTTTCCAGGTTTTCTGAGTCAGGATCCACCCAGAGTGACCGAGGGAGGCCCCTCTGGGATCTTCCTTTTCAACTTTTCATTTTGAAATAATTTCAGACTTACCGGAAAGTCACAAAAATAGTACAAAGAATTCCCATTGTACTCTTCACCCAGATTCTTCCAACCTTACTGTGTTACATAACCACAGCACAACTATCAAAATCAGGAAATTAACATGCTTGTAATACTATGATCTCATCTACAGATCTTTCTCAAATTTTGCCAGGTCAGTTGCCTCCTTTCACCTGGAGGCGTTCCTCAGCCTGGCTTCATCTTCTTTTTGGGGGAGGAGGAGTAGAATATTGGCCACTTGTTTTGCAGAATTTGGGTTTGTCTGATGTCTCCTCCTGATTAAATCTGGGTTATGCATTTTTGGCAGGCGCCCGCATCCTTTCAGTGTCCCCTTTTGGGGGTACATGACGTCTGATTTCTCTACTGTGAAGTTATCATTCTTTCACTTTGTAATTAATAACAGTCTGTGGGAAGGTATTTTAAGACGATCTAAAGGTTTTGTTTTTCATCTTTTTCCTTTTGCCTACTCATTTTAGAATTCTTTGTTGATTCTTGCTTGAAAAAATGGTTACTGGGGAGTTGATTAAATAGTTTTCTGTGTCCATACTTTCTTCTACATTCAATGCTTGAGCTTTCTTCTGTGAGGAAGACTTTTCCTTTCTCCTCATTTATGTGTTCATTCATTTGTCTGTTTTGATGTAACTCACAGACTCTTAGTGGCTTACAGGTCATTACCATTACCTTTTATTTTGTTCTTCAAATTGTCCTGGGTTTGGCTCCTGGGAGCTCTCTCAGGTTGACTTCCATATCCTTTTTTTTTTTTTAAGTTTTTTTTAATTGATGTGGACCATTTAAAAAATCTTTCTGGAATTTATTATAATATTGCTTCTGTTTTGTGTTTTGTGTTTTGGCCACAAGGCACTGGGGTCTTAGCTCTCTGACCAGGGATTGAATCTGCACTCCTTGCACTGGAAGGTGAAGTCTTAACTACTGGACCCCCAGGGAAGTTCCGGCTTCCATGTCCTCTTGACATGTCCTTATCATTTTTGAGTGTTTCTTTGCTCTCTGCCATCACCAGATGCTCCAGGCTCATCTTGGACCTTTGTTGAGTTAGCCCTGGAGTGAGCTGTTTCTCTAAGGAGCCCTGGTTTGCTTCACTGAGAATGGTGAGTAAGAATCAAGATCTAGGTGCTGGGTACGCTCACTGCTCTTGGGCCATCTCAGCAGATGAAACTAGGAAACATGTATGTAAAAAACATGTATATGTACATACGTGTTCGTGTGTGCATGCTCAGTCACTTCAGCCATGACTAGCTCTTTGTGATTCCGTGGACTGTAGCCCACCAGGCTCCTCTGTCCTTGTGATTTCCCAGACAAGAATACTATATATATACACAGATCTCTCTCTCTCTCTCTCTCTCTCTCTCTCTACATATACATAGATATATAATCTCTGCATGGGGTCTCAAAAAGAGCTAAACAGGACTTAACCACTAAACAATATATATATTGAAACCTGTGAGTTACATGTAGGTACTATTAGTTACATATTATATGTATATGTGTATTTATTATACATAATATATGTATAGGAGATATATGTATATATATTAAAAACCATGAATTATATGTATATGCTATTATATGCAAACCACATATAGTATGCATATCTGTATACATATTAAAAATCGTGATTTCATGCTGATACCCTCATCTCCAAGCCAACACCAAAGGGTTCCTTCTAGCTTCTCTTTTCCTTATTTACAACTCCTCTGTCCAACCTGGAGTGACTTGGATCTTATTATCCATGACATACTAACCCATTTGCTCGATTCTGGGATGCACATAAACTAGCTTTAGAATTGCCTTCTCAATGACCAATAGACACATGAAAAGATTCTCAACATAGCTAGTTATTCAGTCAGTTCAGTCGCTCAGTCATGTCCGACTGTTTGCGACCCCATGAATCGCAGCACACCAGGCCTCCCTGTCCATCACCAACTCCCGGAGTTCACTCAGACTCATGTCCATCGAGCCATCTCGTCGTCCATCTCATGTCCATCTCATCCTCTGTCGTCCCCTTCTCCTCCTGCCCCCGATGCCTCCCAGCATCAGGGTCTTTTCCAATGAGTCAACTCTTCACATGAGGTAACCAAAGTATTGGAGTTTCAGGTTTAGCAACAGTCCTTCCAATGAACACCTAGGACTGATCTCCTTTAGGATGGACTGGTTGGATCTCCTTGCAGTCCAAGGGATTCTCAAGAGTCTTCTCCAACACCACAGTTCAAAAGCATCAATTCTTCAGTGCTCAGCTTCCTTCACAGTCCAACTCTCACATCCATACATGACCATTGGAAAAACCATAGCCTTGACTAGACGGACCTTTGTTGGCAAAGTAATATCTCTTTGAATATACTATCTAGGTTGGTCATAACTTTTCTTCCAAGGAGTAAGTGTCTTTTAATTTCATGGCTGCAATCACCATCTGCAGTGATTTTGAAGCCCCCCAAATAAAGTCTGACACTGTTTCCACTTTTTTCCCATCTATTTCCCATGAAGTGATGGGACCAGATGCCATGATCTTCGTTTTCGAATGTTGAGCTTTAAGCCAATTTTTTCACTCTCCTCTTTCACTTTCATCAAGAGGCTCTTTAGTTCTTCTTTGCTTTCTGCCATAAGGGTGGTGTCATCTGCATAACTGAGGTTATTGATATTTCTCCCGGCAGTCTTGATTCCAGCTTGTCCTTCTTGCAGCCCAGCATTTCTCATGATGTACTCTGCATAGAAGTTAAATAAGCAGGGTGACAATATACAGCCTTGACATGCTCCTTTTCCTATTTGGAACCAGTCTGTTGTTCCACGTCCAGTTCTAACTGTTGCTTCCTGACCTGCATACAGATTTCTCAAGAGGCTGGTCAGGTGATCTGGTATTCCCATCTCTTTCAGAATTTTCCACAGTTTATTGTGATCCACAGAGGAGAGCAAAAAAGTTGGCTTAAAGCTTAACATTCGGAAAACAAAGATCATGGCATCCGGTCCCATCACTTCATGGGAAATAGATGGGGAAAAGTGGAAACAGTGTCAGACTTTATTTTTTTTGGGCTCCAAAATCACTGCAGATGGTGACTGCAGCCATGAAATTAAAAGACACTTACTCCTTGGAAGAAAAGTTATGACCAACCTAGATAGTATATTCAAAAGCAGAGACATTACTTTGCCGACTAAGGTCCATCTAGTCCAGGCCATGGTATTTCCTGTGGTCACGTATGGATGTGAGAGTTGGACTGTGAAAAAGGCTGACGGCCGAAGAATTGATGCTTTTGAACTGTGGTGTTGGAGAAGACTCTTGAGAATCCTTTGGACTGCAAGGAGATCCAACCAGTCCATTCTGAAGGAGATCAACCCTGGGATTTCTTTGGAAGGAATGATACTAAAGCTGAAACTCCAGTACTTTGGCCACCACATGCGAAGAGTTGACTCATTGGAAAAGACTTTGATACTGGGAGGGATTGGGGGCAGGAGGAGAAGGGGATGACTGAGGATGAGATGGCTGGATGGCATCACGGACTCGATGGACATGAGTCTGAGTGAACTCCGGGAGTTGGTGATGGACAGGGAGGCCTGGTGTGCTGTGATTCATGGGGTCGAAAACAGTCGGACACGACTGAGCGACTGAACTGAACTGAACTGAACTGAACACAGTCAAAGGCTTTGGCATAGTCAATAAAGCAGAAATAGATGTTTTTCTGGAACTCTCTGGCTTTTTTGATGATCCAGTGGATGTTGGCAACTTGATCTCTGGTTCCTCTGCCTTTTCTAAAACCAGCTTGAACATCTGGAAGTTCACCCTCTTCCGACAAAACAACAGAAGACTCTACACATGGACATCACCAGATGGTCAACACCAAAATCAGTTTGATTATATTCTTTGCACCCAAAGATGGAGAAGCTCTATACAGTCAGCAAAAACAAGACTGGGAGCTGACTGTGGCTCAGATAATGAACTCCTTATTGCCAAATTCAGACTGAAATTGAAGAAAGTGGGGAAAACAGTTAGACCATTCAGGTATGACTTAAATCAAATCCCTTATGATTATACAGTGGAAGTGAGAAATAGATTTAAGGGACTAGATCTGATAGACAGAGTGCCTGATGAACTATGGACGGAGGTTCGTGGCATTGTACAGGAAACAGGGATCAAGACCATCCCCATGGAAAAGAAATGCAAAAAAGCAAATTGGCTGTCTGAGGAGGCCTTACAAATAGCCGTGAAAAGAAGAGAAGCGAAAAGCAAAGGAGAAAAGGAAAGATATAAGCATCTGAATGAAGAGTTCCAAAGAAGAGATAAGAAAGCCTTCCTCAGCGATCAATGCAAAGGAATAGAGGAAAACAACAGAAAGACTAGAGATCTCTTCAAGAAAATTAGAGATACCAAGGGAACATTTCATGCAAAGATGGGCTCAATAAAGGAAAGAAATAGTATGGACCTAACAGAAGCAGAAGATATTAAGAAAAGGTGGCAAGAATACACAGAACTGTAGCAAAAAGAGCTTCACGATCCAGATAATCACGATGGTGTGATCATCACCTAGAGCCAGACATCCTGGAATGTGAAGTCAAGTGGGCCTTAGAAAGCATCACTATGAACAAAGCTAGCGGAGGTGACGGAATTCCAGTTGAGCTATTTCAAATCCTGAAAGATGATGCTGTGAAAGTGCTACACTCAATATGCCAGCAAATATGGGAAACTCAGCAGTGGCCACAGGAGTGGAAAAGGTCAGTTTCATTCCAATCTCAAAGAAAGGCAATGCCAAAGAATGCTCAAACTACTGCACAATTGCACTCATCTCACACGCTAATAAAGTAATGCTCAAAATTCTCCAAGCCAGGCTTCAGTGATACGTGAACCGTGAACTTCCAGATGTTCAAGCTGGTTGTTGGAGAAATGCAAATCAAAACTGTTGAATACAATGAGGTACCGTATCACACCAGTTAGAATGGCCATTGTCAAAATGTCTGCAGGTGACCAATGTTGGAGACGGTGTGGAGAATAGGGACCACTCCTACACTGCTGGTGGGCGTGTAAGCTGGCGGAGCCTCTATGGAGAATAGCATGGAGGTTCTTCAGAAAACTGAAACTAGAACTACCATGTGGTCCAGAAAGCCCGCTCCTGGGCGTGCATCCAGAATTGCTTCCCTGTGCCCCTGTGAAAAATACACCTACCCCTCAGGGAATAATAGATGTATACAGGTCTCTAGGGGGCTTCCTGGGTGGCACTGGTGGTAAGGAACCCACTACCTGGGTTTGATCCCTGGGTCGGGAAGATCCCCTGGAGAAGGAAATGGCAACCCACTCCAGTATTCTTGCCTGGAGAATCCCCTGGACAGAGGAGCCTGGTGGGCTACAGTCCTTAGTGCCGCAAAGAATCAGACACGACTGAAGCGGCGTGACACAGCATAGCAGGGCACATGTCTTTATGTTTTTAGCCTCAGAGGTTATAATAGAAATATTGTTTTCCAAAGCTTCTTAGATGAGTTTTCCCCTCCCTCCCCTTCAGTGTAGATGTGTAATTCATTTGTAAAACTCTTCATCTCATTGTTTACTGATTGTATTCCATTTGGGGCTTCTTTCCATCTTTGTTGATTTTAAAAAAAGGTTTTGACAAATTTATGATTGCTGGGGGCGGGGGATAGTTAGGGAATTAAGGGTGGTCATGTACACACTGCTGTATTTAAAATGGATAACCAACAAGGACCAACTGTGTAGCACATGGAACGCTGCTCAATGTTGTGTGGCAGCCTGGATGGGAGGGGAGTTTGGGGAAGAAGGGATGCATGTATATGTGTGGCTGAGCCCCTTCACTGTTCACCTGAGACTATCACAACATTGTTAATTGGCTAGACCTCAATACAACATAAAAAGTTCAAAAACCTGTCTTGAGGGCATGCACTCTTAACATGGTTCTAAAAATCAGAACTATCAAGTTAGAGCGTTCACGCATCACACCCTCCGACCCCTTGCACGCTGGTCGCCCGTCTTTTCCTCTTGGTTCCCACCGCTGCGTGTAACCGCTCTCAGCGGTGTCGGTTTATCCTCCCTGTGCTTCCTTTACACAAACGAGCAGGTGTTTGACGTTGCCCTTCTCGCTCCTTTTCCTCTCCCGTGGTAGATACTCATCCACACTTTTTGCTTTTCTGTTCAACAGTATCTCCTGGCAGTCACTCCGTTCCCAAGCCCCTCTGATCCAAACACCCCTCTCCACCTTTTCATTTTTCCTGCACCAATTGTTTGCTGGAGAAACGGGCTGTTTGTCCTGTAGCATTTCCCACAGGAAGGTCCGGACTTTGCACGTTGCATCCCCGTGTTATGGCCGAGCCAGTTCCTCTGCCTTTCTATTTTCTCCCATTAGTAATTGCATCGAGAGGCTTGATCAGAGGCAAGTGTGGGTTCTCAGGCAAAAGACTCAGAGTTAAAAGGAGGCCCTAGCAAAGCAAAGGTGGCTCTGTGTAGGTCCAAGTGTATGCCTGACAGGCAGGCTCCACGTGCACTCCCCAGATACTGCCAAGTGGTTAGCTGGATCCCTCCACATGAACTCTGTCGTCTGTCTAAAATCGTTTCACCCCTCCTCGGGAAGGAGAAGGGGACACCAGAGGACGGGATGGCTGGGTGGTATCGTGAACCCAGTCGACATGAGTTTGAGCAAACTCTGGGAGAGAGTAAGGACAGGGCAGCCTGATGTGCTGCACTTCATGGTGCCACAGAGTCTGACACGATTGAGTGACTCAACAGCAAGAAGTATTTTTGGTGTCTGAAGATGATTCTAGGGACTTGCACTTCTTAGTCCCTAAAGCAGGTGGGTCAGATCCACCCTTGTTTTCATCCTTTGCAACCTGTGGTGCTAAGGTGGAGAGGTGTTAGTTCATTGCTGTGAAACTGCAACAGGCCAAGGGTTCAAGAGTTCCTGCTCATAATACCCTAAGTGACCAGTAGAGGGAGATGTTACTCAAGAAAACTCACTCTTGCCCTGGCTACCGGGGGACCCTCCCCTCTGCCTGGGTTTATCTGGGCCGGGCAACTGGGTATTCCTCCATGCTCTCCAGGGACACGCCTGCATCACCTCACCAAGGCTGCCTCCCACTCCTTCCCCCGTCCGAGCTTGTCTTTGTAAGCCACACTACAGGGGCTCCTGCAGCTCCTAGGAGCTGCCATCAGCTCCTAGTGAAGGATGCTCACAGCTGATGCTCATTCAGGCTTGGAGGCTGGGTGGACTGATGTCTGGTCTGATGAAAACTGAGGTCAGAATGGAAAGAACTGATTGGCTGTATGTCGTGAATAGAAACTTCTCGCTTTTAAAGAAGGAACATGGGTCATCTTAGATTAAAAAAAAAAAAAAGAAGAAACCAGAATTGATTTTTATTTTGCATCCTCCCTCTAGGGGAGGATGGCTTTTTGCTGAAAAAGTCAAACATATTTAAAAAAGAATAGAACCCCTACCCCCACCCTAAATGGCCTAAGCTCTATCAGGATCAGTGGCCCCCTTTTCAGCGAGTGTGAGTGTTTTCTTTCATTGCATGAGATTATTGAGCAAGCAACCTCCAGTCTCCTCGCCCCTTTTGCACCATATTTCTTTCCCCTTTAGAGCAGAAGCTCTCTGAGGGCAGAGCTGGACGGGGCCCAAGTGGAAAAGAGCCAAAAGGAGGGTGCGGGGGCCCCTGGAGGGAGGTGCCCATTTCACCTGCTGCCCCTGGGCTTGGTGGCGGGTGCGCCAGGTGTGCCGTGTGGCCTGCTGGTTTGTCACCCACGTGTCACCTGATCAACTTACAGCATGTGCAAGGGGCTTGGACATACTACATGTGTCTCTGGGCTTTACACTCTCTCCTTTCAGGGAAATCTGAGATTGCCACGATGATGGAAGGGGAGGCTCCTGGCCCCAACGCCCTCATCCTCACGTGTGTGGGCCCTGGGCCCGGGCGGCTCTCTGTCCACTGGTGCTGACTTTGCTGACTGCTTGTCTATCTTCTGGGCCTAGGGTTTCAGCAGGGCACCCCCACCCCCCACCCCTACCCCCAGGGACCACAGATTGAGTGGCACTGTCCTTGTGAGGACGGTGTGTGAGGCTGTGATGAGCTTTGGGGTCTCATCTGGGGGGTAGGAATGACAACAGGCCCCACTATTCACAGGGGAGTTGGGAGCTCTGGTCAGAACTTCAGATCTAAACCAACCTTGGCAGGAGACCTTGGCCAGGAGGTTGAGCATCGGGGTGGGCAGTGCTGTGCTGGAGGCGTTGAGAACTGACTTGCTGTCAGATGGTAAGGAACGCTGAGAGCCGTCATCACACATTAAACTTAACAATTGAGTAAATTGTTGAAACAGGTGGTAAGTACCTAAGCTCCGGTCCCAGGACGGGACTGTGCAATCACCTGTTGCCTTGTAGGTTTCGTCTGTTTCCTGGGTGCTAGAGCACCAGCTGGTGCTGGGCTGTGTGCGGCTGCAGCACCGTCGCCTCGGTGGCCTCAGGTTTCCCAGCACAGTGCAGGCGGGGTCAGCTCGGCACACCTGGACTGTGGGCCTGACTGCCCAGCAGGGGGAGGGGCTGAGCCCTGAGCACACAGCCCTCCTGTGCTGAGTGGGTGGGTGGCTGGGGCCCTGGGGCCTGGCTTTTGGGAACTCCTCCTGAGGGGGTGAGGCGGTGTGCTCCTGCCTTTTCTTCCTCTCTTTTCGGCTGAGGCTCCAGGGCCCCTGTGCTCTCAGGCTCCCTCGGCTCATCCTAGGTCAGCAGAAGACGGATGGGGAGGGAATGGGGTTCTGAGAAGGGGACTCTGAAGGCCTGGCAGGCATCTGGAGCAGGCCAGGATTCAAGCCCTGCTTGGCTGGACTCGAGGTCAGGGTCAGTGAGGCACCTATGCTGGACTTTGAGCTGCTGAGTGGCATTGGGTGGGAGGCATCTCTCAGGTCCAGGTCCTCAGGGCACAGCGAAGGCCCCCCAAGGCTGGCCCATCCACTCCTGGAGGGAGAGATAGGCTCCCTGGGGTGTGCGTGGCCCTTTCCTGAGTCCCCTTCCTATACATGTGTCCCTGACATTCTGCTTGGGGCACCAGCGGCGAAAGTGCCTGGGTGTGATGGTGCCCTGTGGGGAGGGGTAGTGAGCGGAGCAAGGCCTGTGAATGACCCACAGTGGCAACCTCCCAGAGAGAGGGGGCAGAGGGGCCTCACCTGACCAGGCTCCTGGTGCAGGGAAAGGCAAGGCTGGGGGGCCCCTTGCCACCCTGATGGGTAGGGAGAGCATGAAGGGCAGAGCTCCACTCTGGGGCAGGACCCAGGTGGGCAGCCCCAGGTCCACAGTGCAGAAGGACCTGAGTGGATGGAGGGATAAGAGGACTTGGTCCATCCACACAACGTGATGTTATTCATCCTCGAAAAGGAGGGACATTCTGACACCTGCTACTAGGTGGATGAACCTCGAGGACATTACACCCAGGGGAAGAAGCTGGTCACAGAAAGACAAACACCCTGTGACTACACTCAGACAGGGTCCCTGGAGTCGTCACATTCCAAGGGACAGGAAGGTGGGTCCAGGGGCTGGGGTGAAGGGACTGGGTTTAATAGGGACAGAGTATCAGTCCTGCCTGATGAGGACACCCTAGGGATGGATGGTGTGATGGTGGATGTCCTTGTCACTGGGCTCCACTGGAAATGGTTAAAATGGTAAATTTCATGTCATGGATATTGTACCACCATTTAAAAAATAAGTTAAAATTATGGTTTTAAAACTGCAAGGAGTTGAAGCGAAACATGGAGGTGTGAAGAGAGAATCCTCAAAGCAGAGGGCAAGGAGCTGAGTGGAAGGATTGTGGGGGTTCCCCAGGGGCAGGTTCCAGGTATGTGGCCATGGGCATCCATCTTGTCAGTTGAAAGGGGGACCGCAAGGGTCAGCAAGCCCCCAAGACCTCTGGGACGACCCCAGAGCATGCAGTGAGGACTGGCCCAGAGGTGGCCCAGGGCCTGGGAGACGCCCAGGTGGCCAAGAACAGCTCAGGGGCAGAGCAGTTGGGGCCTGGGGACTGCCCACTGTTGCGAGCAGCCCTGGCCTTGAGCTTACCGTGCAGCAGGGGACCTGGTGGCCCGAGGACAGAGGACAGCATGGGGGCGGGAGGAAGCCCCTCCAGGTCAGGAGGAAAGGGCGGCTGGGTGGTACTGAAGCAGCTCCTAAAGAAGCCCGCCTGGGGCCAGCAGCTGCCGCTGATCACACGGGGTTCTCCTTCTTTTAAAACTGGAGAACAGCTGGTTTACAAATGTCGTGTTAGTTTCAGGTGTACAGGACAGTGGTCCAGTTACATACGTACATACATCCATATTCTTTTCCATATCCTTTTCCATTATAAGCTGTTACAAAATATTGAGTGGACTTCCCTGTGCTCCACAGTAGATCCTTGTTGGTTATCTATATTATATACAGAGATGTGTATTTGTTAATCTCAAATTCCTCATTTATCACCCCCCTACCACCACCTTCCATGGGTTTCCCAGGTGGCGCAGTGGTAAAGCATCTGCCTGCCAGTGCAGAAGATGTGGGTTCGATCCCTGGGTCGGGAAGATCCCCTGGAGAAGGAAATGGCAACCCACTCCAGTACTCTTGCCTGGAGAATCCCATGGAGGGAGGAGTCTGGTGGGCTACAGTCCACAGGGTCAAGATGAGTCAGACACGACTGCGCACGCAAGCACCACTTTCCACAGTGTTTCATTTCTAATGACAAATTCCTAGCTTGCTCTCAGAGGGGCCTGGGGTGATTTGTGGGGACACACAAAATACAGCAGAGGGTGTACCCAAGTTCCATTTTGGTTGACCCAACATCACTAGCACCCCCTTTACAGAGGTGGGGAACGGGGCTCAGCAGGGAGCAATGAATACCCACAAGCTCAGGGCTAGGGTGGTCTGTATCGTTCAGGCTTCAGAGCCCCATTTCAGTCCTGGACTCATTGTCACTCCCCTCTGTCCCACCTCACCCCTGCAGGTCTAGGACCATGCTGTGTCGGCTGACGAATGCAGTCTCCTTGCCCGGGAAAGAAACTGCTCTTGGGGTCTGACTTTGTGCTTCATTTCCACTAGGATTTCCAAGCACAGGTTGCCTTGTAGATTTTTTCAATGGCCCCAGGCTTCCTGAGCCTCCCTCTGGGGGTTCCCTCCTAACCCTTCCCTCTCTCCCTGCTTGTGTCCTGGGTCTCCACCTGGGGAGGGGGCAGTCTGATGGGGAGACACCAGGTGGGTGGGGGTTTGTGCTGGGGCTGTGGGCACCAGTGGGGGACAGCCCAGCAGGGACTGGCAATGGGCTCTCCTGTTGGGAGACAGAGAGGGGGCCCCCATAAGACTGTCAGCCTGTGGTCTCACCCCATCTGGGGAGGCCACACTTGCCTCGGCCCGGTTCCAGCATTCCACCTTGCCCTTGGGGCTCAGAGTCCTTTGCTCGGGTGCCTGGGGGCCGCAGTGGAGGCGCTGAGCTCAGCATCAATCTGATCTCTGCCTCGTGCTCACCACATCCTCAGGCAGCAGTTTCCCATCCAGAAAATGGGTCCAGGGCCCGCCTTGGGCAGCAGAGTCCAGGCAGACAGCAGGAGGAACCCAAACTCTGCTATGGGTCTCACGCTTTCCTTGGTTCCCAGTCCGGTCCCCCTCCCCTCGCTCAGGAGCAGGGGCCAGGGAGGCGGCCCGAGGGTCCGAGGCTGCGTGGGGCCGGGGATGGGCCCTCCTCTGCCCCCAGGTGGGCCCCCACACCGGCCCTGGCGCACAGCCTCTCTTTCTCAGGAAGACTGAGTTACCGAAACAGATAAATCAACCTGTCAAGAAGAAGCCTTGGAGAAAGAATCTCTCAACTCTCCCAGCCAAGAAGCTCAAAAGGGGAATTGTTCTCAGAGATGGAGGAGGAGACAACAGCCACCTTCTTCCCCAGCCCTTTGCCTGTGGGTGCCCCTCCTTCCATGTGTTCCTGGGAGCACCTGTGCCCAGAGTCCCCTCACCGCCCACCCCATGATGAGAGCTGCTGGCCTGGGACACGATGCCAAGAGCCACTGTTTGGCCCCGTCCCAGCCCTGACTATGACACCATCTTCTCAGAAACACAGTCTCTTGCCCAATCAGAGGAGGCCTGGGTCCTGAGGCACCCACAGGCGAGTGCGAGAGGGGCTCGGGGAGTGGGCATCGCCCTGGCCAGAGCCCTAGTCAGTGTGACCAGAGGGTAGTGGGGACTGGGATGACTGACCACCAGCAGGGCGATGGGAGACCAGAACCTGTGTCTTGGAGAAGCGGGGGCGACTTCCTCCTGGAGGGAAGGGGCAGACACCTGGGCTCCCAAACAGCTGTGTTTCCCTGTGCGGTTACTGCGCTTCTCTGTGCAGTGATCTGTCCAGGTGGAGGATGGGCGCCTTGTGGGACTTTGTGGTGTAGGCTGGATGAGTTCATCTGCGTTCTGCGTGCCCCGCATGTGGTCAGCGTGTCGTGAACGTGAGCTGCGATGATGACGGATTGGAAACCACCCCTTGGCACCTTCTCCTCGTTTAACCCTCACCGCAGCTGTGTAGGTGGGCATTAGTGTCCTTGCTCCCCGGGTAAGGAAGCAGAGGCTTGGAGCAGGGCAAAACTGCTGAGGCTTCACAGCGAAGGTCTATAACCATTAGAAGGGCTCTTTTCTGCCTCCAAACTCTGATTCTGCTCTGTAAACAGGAGAGAGCGGTGCAGCAGGAACAGGTGAGGGACAGGAAAGGGTCAAACAGGAGCCCAACCTCCATCACAGCCCCCTCCCCATGGGGCTGATCACAGCTTTGTCAGAGGGACTGTCACCAGAAGTGGTCCCTGGAGGAGGAGGCAGGGGAAGGAGGAGGAAGGAGGAGTTGGAAGGGGAGGGAAGGCAGGGGGAGGCAGGGGGCAGTCAGGGGGAGGGGGAGGCAGGAGAGGAGAAGGAAGTAAACATTAGCTACACTAATGAGCCCCAAACCAAAGGATAGTCTCAGGGTCCCACTGGCAAACCAGGAGTGTGTGGGCTGTGCTTCAAACCATAGCAAGAGGGTGACACCCACTGCATCTTCTCCTGGGGTGCCCCGAGAAGGGGTCTTGTGAGCAGAAAACATTCACTGAACACTGGAAAGATTGCCCAAGAGAGGCTGAGTGAGGAGCCCTCTGTGAGCAGAGGACCCAGGGGTAGGGGTCCCGGGGAGGCAGGAAGAGGAGGCGGCAGGGATGTGGCCCAGCACCCTCTGCTCACACAGGAAAAGTGGCTGCAGAGTGTCATCAGGCGGGTGTGCCACGCAACGTCACCAGGTGAGGGGGCCATGGGGGTGGCCATCCTTCTAACTTCCTGGGGGAAAAGCTCGTCACTGTCAGGGACATGAAAGAACAGTCAAAGGCCCACAAAACGAGCTGCCTGGATTGTGAAACAGAAAACTCACTTCTGTTTGCTTTGTGACAACATGGAAGCCACAGATGATCCCTCTAGATGACATCCTGGCGTGACCTCCATCACCTCCTCCACATCACCTGTCCTCCTCTCCTGCTTCTACCCCCACCCTGTTCTGGGGTGGCTGCACCCATGCCTGGGGTTCATGGGTCAGGGGTCACAGGAGGAGATGGGCCAACAGGGAAATCCCACGGGGGAGGAGCAGGCTTCACAGGTCAGAGATCAAAGGTCAGATGGGCAGTTATATTGATTCAAAGACATGTGGCTATTAAAGCTGGAGGTCAAGGACTGGCTAGTCCTTGAGCAAGAAGCCAGGCTCACTGGGAGGAGAGAAGGAGGCCCTTCCACTCAGAGGGCTAACCTTGAGCCAGGCAACGTGGCTGGGCTGCCCTGCCAACAGTGCCATCACTAGATCCTCCCCTGACCTTGCAGATGGATATCTTTATGCTGACACTGCAGGTGTGGGACTTAGAGAAGTCAGGTGATTCACCAAAGGTCTCACCGCTTCTGAGTGACAGGGCTGGGACCAGCAAGAGTCTGTCCAACCACGCGGGAAGGGGCCAGGTCACAGAGGTGAGTGTGGTCTGTACAGTGTGGGCTCATCTCGGGAAAGGAGGGGCTTGCTGAGGCCTGAAGACATTAAGGGATGTTTGATCAGAGGGATATGGAAGCTATTTTGTGTTCTAGACTAGGAATTTCTAAAGATGCACAAATGAGAAGTGTTGATAACAAGGACCAACAAAGTTGGAGAGGGAGTAACACATCTGAAGCTCACTACCCTAGATGGTGGTTCAGGCTGAAATTGGAGAAATGCTCCCAAGCAAATCTACGGATGGGATATACTGATAGCTTACAGTCAATGATGTTGGATTCATGGTCTTCAAAGAAGATTTAGCTTCGGGACCTGGGACCAGGATTGATCACTCAAGAGCTTTTGTGTAGCAGAGTTTTATTCAAGTAAAAAAAGGGACAGAGAAAGTTTCTGACACAGACATCAGAAGGGGGGCAGAGAATGCCCGCCCCCAGCTAGTCTTATCAAGGTCTGATATACTTTTTTCAGACCCACTCCCACAACATACATCTTAAATTAACAAGATTAGAAAGAACAGTAGAAAGATCTTACCAGACACACTCCCATAATATACATTTTAAGATGACAGGATTAGTCAGAAGGTTCTTGTTAAGGGGAAACATGTCTTCAAGCAAGATACATTGTCATATTGACTGAAAAGTGAAAGATGCTCAGTCCTGTCCAACTCTTTGCCACCCCATGGACTGTATGGAATTCTCCAGGCCAGAATACTGGAGTCGGTAACCCTTCCCTTCTCCAGGGGATCTTCCCAACCCAGGGATCAAACCCAGGTCTCCTGCATCGCAGGCGGATTCTTTACCAGCTGAGCCACAAGGGAAGCCCAAGAATACTGGAGTGGGTAGCCTATCCCTTCTCCAGCAGATCTTCCCGACCCAGGATTTGAACTGGGGTCTCCTGCATTGCAGGTGGATTCTTTACCAACTGAGCTATGTTATATTGACTAAGACAAAGGAGTGTAGAAAAGAATTTGTCCTTGTCTCCTTGAGAGCCCCAGACCCCTTTCCCCTTCTTGAGGGCTCTGGAGTCCTTTCTCCTCAGGAACCCTGGACTTCTTATCAACCTAATGTATCTTGCTCAAGGCCATGTTTCTCCTCCTTGGGAACCCTGGACTTCTTATCAACCCACCTAGGAACTGACTCTCTCAGTACTAGAGAAATTGTAAAGTGTCCATGGCATGGTGAGGCTAGGGAGGCAGGGCATGGCAAGCCAAGCTGCCCAGTGGGAATGGGATGGCTTTGGGAATTGGTGGGTTTCTCTTTGAAGAAGACAGCTCCTTTTTCCATCTGACAGCATCCGTCCCACTTCTCTGGGGGTAAGAGCTCCACCTTCCCTAGGGGCCACCCCTCCTCCATTCTCAGACTATGCAGCTCTGTGGGGCTGCCCCTGTCCCTGGATGCAGGGAAAGGATGTGACCCAGGCATGGCCAGACAAACTGACCATGTTGAGTTCAGGGAAAGGCCTTGGGTCTAATCCAGCCAGAGAGATTCAGGCTCAGTGCTGCAGTGAGAACCACTGGGAAAGGAGCTTTCTGGGCTGGACTTGCATCTGCCAAGACAGGAGATGGAGCTGTTGGGCTGGGGGAGCAGTTAACTCTGTATGTGCATGTGCGTGTATCATGTGTGTGTAAGGGCACGTGCAGAAGGCAAACTTGTGAATCAGATAAAAGTCAGGCCAAATTCACTTAGTCTTTTAGCAATTAATGAAACTTACTCTCACCCAAGGATTTCCCTGGTGGCTCAGACGGTAAAAAATCTGCCTGCAATGAAGAAGAACTGGGTTCAGTTCCCGGGTCGGGGAGATCCCCTGGAGAATGAAATGGCAAGCCACTCCAATATTCATGCCTGGAGAATTCCATGGACAGAAGAGCCTGGCGGGCTACACTGCATCGGGTCACAAAGAGCTAGACGTGATTGAGTGACTAACACACACATACTCTCTCTCATCCACACACCACTCCTCCCAGAATCTATTATCCTGTCTTCCTCCAACAGCCCTTCCTCAGTACAAGGTGGGCTCCTGGGGCTCCACCCCAGGCCAAGCTAGCCCGTGTTTCTCCTTCCCATGACCACAGTCGTGGTTGTCGATATGGGCACACTATCTAAGCTGGACCAACCAGAGGCAACTTAGGGCTCTGATAGGAGTTATGTGAGCAAACGTTTTCTCTTGCTGGCCTGCTGGCAGCTCTCCTGTCACTCATGAGGAATGAAATGTCTGAGAATAGAGCCGAAACAGAATTGGGTCCAATAAATAGAAAAAAAGAGAAATTAGCTTCAGCCCTGAGTCAAATTGTGACTAAAGCCAGGATAACCCAGACTTTTAAGTTATATGAGCCAGTTAACTTACTTTTACTTAGGTCTGTTTTATGTGGGATTTTCTGTCCCTTACAGTTAAAATAGCCCTGAAGAGTCAATTAAGAGAAGATTCCTATTCTAAGAACTAGAAATAGCTGAATAATCTAGAATTAAACAAGGAGACCGTAAAAAGTATGATCAAAACATTTAAAAAGATAAAATAAGAAAAACAATCATAAAGTGAGACAAGTGAACAATAACCAAATAGATCTTGAGAAATAAAAGTGTATTAAATAATATTCACAACTTAATATCTCTCATTTACACAGAGAGAAATAGGGAGATGGTAGAAAGTTCTGAGAAAACTCAACAGAAAGAGATAAGAAGAAGAAAAATGTAACAGTGATGTTAAGAGATTGGGAGACAGAATGAAATGTTCCAGATACATATTCTCTCCAGGAGGAGGAAATAGTGAAGAAAGATTGAAGAAACAAATCAAGTTCTGAAAACTGAAATAAAAAGAAATTGACACCTAGGTACATCAATGTAAAACTGCAAACACAGCAGGCAAGGAGACAAAGAAGTGAAACAGGAATGCTAATTAGGCTGACAGTGGACCACCGAGAAGAAACAACTGATGCCAGGAGACAATGGGATAAAGTCGTCACACACCTGGAGAAAAACGAACTATCAATTTGATCACTGATGCCTAGGTGAGCAATCATTCATGAATGACGGTGAAATAAGACAGTTTTCAACATGTTTATTACTCACAGCCTCCCAGCAAATATTTGATAAGGTATCTTCTCAGTAACAAGAAAATTGAGTCCAGAAGAAGGGGTGTATGAAAGTAACAAACTAAGCAAAGAAATTCTAAGCATGTTGGTAAATCCACATAAGCATTTATTGTAGAGAGGGCTTAAAAATGAAGTGGAAGTGAATCAGTATACAGCAATAACATGATAAGTGTTCATTGGCTGATTGAAGTTGTGTGTGTGTGATAAGTCGCTACAGTCACATCCAACTCTTTGTGACCCTATAGACCGTAGCCCGCCAGGCTCCTCTGTCCATGGGATTTTCCAGGCAAGAATACTGGAGGGGGTGGCCCTGCCCTCCTCCAGGGTGATTGAAATTAAATAATTGTAAACCCCATGTAATAGTTGGCTGAAGAATAAAGATGCTGATTAAGCCTTAGGTATGGGGAAATGGCACCCCACTCCAGCACTCTTGCCTGGAAACTCCCTTGGATGGAGGAGACTGGTAGGCTTCAGTCCATGGGGTTGCTAAGGGTCGGACACGACTGAGCGACTTCACTTTCACTTTTCACTTTCCCGCATTGGAGAAGGAAATGGCAACCCACTCCAATGTTCTTGCCTGGAGAATCCCAGGGACGGGGGAGCCTCGTGGGCTGCCGTCTATGGGGTCGCACAGAGTTGGACACGAGTGAAGAGCAACATGGCTCTTAATATACAGTGTGTTATTGAGCAGACATTTCTCCAAAGAAGACATATAGATGGCCAACACTTGAAAAGATGCTCAACACTGATCATTATCAGAGAAATACAAATCAAAACTATAATGAGATATCTCCTCACACCTACTAGAATGGCCATCATGAAAACACCTACAGACAATAATAAATCCCAGAGAGGATGTAGAGAAAAGGAATCTTCCTACACTGTTGTGGGAATGTAAATTGTTATAACGATTATGGAGAACAGTATTGAAGTTCCTGCAAAAGCTAAAAATAAAACTAGCATATGACACAGCAATCCCACTACTGGGCATATACCCTGAGGAAACCATAATTCAAAGAGACACATGTACCCCAGTGTTTATTGCAGCACTATTTACAATACCAGGACCTAGAAGCAACCTAGCTGACCATCAGCAGATGAATGGCTAGAGAAAATATGGTACGTATACACAATGGAATATTACTCAGCAATAGAAGGAAATGGAATTGGGTCATTTGTGGTGATGTGGATGAAACTAGAGTCTGTCATACAGAGTGAAGTAAGTCAGAAAGAGAAAAACAAATTTCATATATTAATGCATATATGTGGAATCTAGAAAAACGGTACTGAAGAATGTATTTGCAGGGCAGGAGTAGAGATGCAGGTGCAGAGAATGGACTTGTGGGCAGAGTGGGGGAAGGAGAGAGTGGGACGGATTGAGAGATAGCACTCACATAGACACACTATCACGTGTACAATAGATAGCTAGTGGGAAGCTGCTGTAGAGCGCAGGGAGCTCAGCTTGGTGTTCTGTGATGACTTACAAGGGTGGGATAGGGGTGGGGGCAGGAGGGAGGCTCAGGAGGGAGGGGATATATGTATACATATAGCTGATTTATATTGTGGATAGCAGAAACTAACACGACATTGCAAAGCATTATGCTCCAATTAAAAAATACAGTGGATTAGCATCCAGTTCAGTTCAGGTGCTCAGTCAGGTCTGACTCTTTGTGATCCCATGGACTGCAGCTTGCCAGGCTTCCCTGTCCTTCACTGTCTCCTGGAGTTTGCTCAGACTCATGTCCAGTGAGCTGATGATACAGGTGAAAGATGATAACTGTATAAGATGCATGTAAAACATGGTAAATATAGAAGAATAGAAATAGAATGTATAACTTAAACTTGGTTGAACATAAAGAAACAATGAAAATTCAATCAATATAATGAAGACAGAGAAAGAGAGGAATAAAATAAGCAAAGGAAAAGCAGATACAAAGAAAGCTTAAGATTAAATAGTGAAAGTTATTCCAAATAAATTTATTTGGAATAAAGTGTAAGAGTACTCATAAAGTGTAGAAGTCCTAATAAGCATAACCTGTATCTCCTTCTACAGGGTTGTCATCAGCCTTTTGGTCCAGATGTTCGCATCCTTGTTTGACCATCATTACTAGAGGGTCAATCTCTCCAGGACACAGATCTGTCCATCTGATTCCAGGGCTCCTACCCCGTACACCACAGTGTTTGGCTTTCAGCTGGTAAACTGAACAATGGAAGCAAGGGGGAAAAGATGGAAATCTAAGGTCTAAGGAAATCACAGCCACAAAGTGACAATACACAACTGAGGACATTCAAAGGTTTATCAACAAAATCCCCTTCACTGAAAATTAGAGCTAGGAAAATCTAAACTAAAGAGAAAATATTATTGTTTTGCCTATCAGAAACAGCATTCAAAATGGCAATACTAAATATTGGAGTGGTTGCAAGAGACTCTTGATAACACGTCAAGATAGATTTCATTTCAAATTTTCTGGAGAGTAGTTTTACTTCCAACATTTTATATCATTTTTGTAGCTTTGGTTGTAAATGTCCACAAACTGATACAAACCTGGCTTAAAAGGAATTTATTACCTGAAATAATCAGACAGACATGTGTGGTGTGTGTGTGTGAGTTGTTGGTTTCAGGCATGCCTTAACTAAGACATCTAATGAGGGAATAACCCACTTTCTCTATGTCTGTGGTGTCATCTTCCTCCCAAGACTACTCTTTTATGCTCACAAGCTATTTGCAGCAGTTCCAGATCTCACATTCTACTGTCCAGTAGAGGAAAGATCATTGTTTTTCAGAGTTCCCAGAAAATGTTGCCTCCTAATTCACTAATGCTGCATGTGGCTAACATCTGAACCATAATTCATCTCAAAAAGTACCGGTTAGGAACAATAGATGATGGGAAATAGAATAGGGAAAGTACAGACAAAAGAATCCAGAAATTTGAATTATTTAGGATGGATTAAATGGGAAGCGTTCACATATAGGGAAATTCTCAGCTCTTCTCTTTTCAGAAGGATCTCCTCCATTTTCCTCTTCTCTGCTATTTGAATTTCAGTGATAGGTCTGGAATCATCCCTGTATCTTAGATGTCTCCTAGGTGTTTTTTGATTTGTCCTGTCCTTTTGTTTCCTTGAGCTTTCCTCTGGATATTTTCTTTTGTTGTACTTTCCAGGTCATTAATCCTCTCTGCAGCCAGGTCTAATTAGCTCTTAAATGTATCCATTGTGTTCTCAATGTCCTTTTTTGTTTCAGTTGCAGAATTTGAATTTTTTATAGCTTATGTTTTCTGCTGAAATTTTAAACTTATCTTTCATTTCCTTGAGTTTATTAAGCAAGAATTTCAAGTCTGTGCCTGTTAACTCCAATATGTGGAACTCCTTGGGCCTGCTCTTTTTCTCTCCAAGATCTTGGTCATGCCATCTATCCTTTTCAAGTACCTCCTTATTTTTGACTGGATGCCAAACATTATATTTTAAACAGTGTTCATTTGAGAGTTTGGATGATGTTACAATTTTAAAAAAATGCATTAGTGGTAAGAACACTTAACATCAGATATATCCTTTAAACAAACTTTTAAGTGTATGATACATTATTATTAATTACAGGTATGGCAGATTTCTAGAGCTTTTTCATCTTGGATGATGTTGCATTTTTTAAGAAAAGATTTATGTTTGCTTATGGCAGCCTTTGAGGCTAGGGGCTCCAGCAACCCAGATCACGTTAATCCAGTCCAATCTTGGGCTTCAGATACAGTATGAGTGGTTCACTCTTACTCATAGGGTGTGGCTTTTGGGTCTCAACTGAAAGTCTGGGGTGTTTACCAGGACATGCTGCGTAGGCCCTGAATGTCAAAGTTTGTCCTAGATCCCTAGGACTTGTGGTTCAGGCTCTCATTTGTGTTCTCACTTTCACAGGATCCTCTAGAGGAAAGTGGCCCCATGCTGGGGTCGCTGCTCTGGGCTCCCCTCTGCTCACAGTCTCTGCACCCCCGTTCCTCACTGCTTGGCAGCTCTCTAAGCCTTCTTACCGATGTTTATTT
The DNA here is from genome assembly GCF_016772045.2 of Ovis aries. Classification (NCBI taxonomy): domain Eukaryota; kingdom Metazoa; phylum Chordata; class Mammalia; order Artiodactyla; family Bovidae; genus Ovis; species Ovis aries. Next base: position 185,988,489 of record NC_056055.1, on the reverse strand, counting down.
CCTGTCTCTCTACTTCACTGATTGTTCTCAGCAGGGTGGAGAACACCCCCGGAGTGGAGACCATGGTGGACTTCAGAGTCCAGTGAGGTACGGGTTCCAATTACACCTCCACCTTTTAAAAACGGGGCGACCTTGGCTAAGTTGTTCAATCTTTCTGAGCCCACTATCTCTCTGAAAGAAGGGGTTAATACTTGCCCTGCAGGATCGCTAGGTTTGGAAATAACACATGTGATATACTTCAGATTATCCAACATTTGGCGGGGACCTGAGACACTTAGCTCTGCCATGGTTGATATTCTCAGGGAGTCTGCCCAGCTCCTAGTGCTCAGGATGGGAATCTGTGAATCTTGTTCTTGGGAGGTCCAGGAGGCTTCTAAGGAGGGGTGTTATGAATGGTAGGCTGCAGTGCTGTTGGTGGGAACCAGGTTTCCTGGGCTAACATCACTTAGGGGTCTCTGGGGCTTGTCTGGGCCTGGGCAGGTGGGCAGGGAGACCCTGAGAGAGCACTCCACTCATAATCAGAGTGAGGAGGACCAGTCAGGCATGGGAAACTCATTGGTATCAGGAGGAAGAGAGAGAGAGGAGGCTTTGAAGGGGAAATGAGACTGGAGGTCAGACCCTGGGGTGGGGCCTAGATGGAGACCATGGGCTGAGATGCAAGTTTGGGTCTGAAGGTATGGCAGGGCAGGGTGCTGGTGGGCCTACTGGGAGTGAGATAGCAAGCTGAAGTCCTCACTTTTGACTCTGGCATTAAAAACAATTTATTGGAGTATGGCTGCTTTACTATGCTGTGTTAGTTTTTACCGTACAGCAAAGTGAATCAGCTATATGTGTGTATATATATATATTCCCTCTTTTTTCCATTTCCTTCCCATTTCATTCACTACAGAGCATTGAGTAGAGCTCCCTGTGCTATACAGTAGATTCTCAGTAGTTGTCTATTTTATACGTAGTATCAGTAGCATATCAGTGATAAAATCTCATTGTGAAACTACTTTTCAGAACAAATACATGGGCTTCCCTGTATTCTTCCTTGCTCAGATGGTAAAGAATCTGCCCACAATGTGGGAGACCTGGGTTCCATCCTTGAGTTGGGAAGATCCCCTGGAAAACGGAATGGCAACCCACTCCTGTATTCTTGCCTGAGAATCCTATGGACAGAGAAGCCTGGTAAGCTTACAAACCATGGAGTTGGCAAAGACTCAGGCATGACTGAGCAACTAACACACAAACACACATCAATAGTGCGTAGATGTCAATTCCAATCTCCCAGTTCATCCCACCTCTTCTGCCCACCTTGGTATCCACACGTTTGTTCTTTACATCTGTGTCTCTATGTGTTTTGCAGATAAGATTATCCCTATCATTTCCTAGATTCCACATATATGCATAAATGTGCACTATTTATTCTGACTCGCTGCACTCTGTATGACACTCTCTAGGTCCACCCGTGTCTCTGGCTCTGGCATTTTGGCTCCACCTCTTAAAGACTGAGGCTATTTGGATTCTGAAACCTTTGGAATATTTATGTTTTAATAGAATTACATTAACAGTGATAGAATCTCATTGTGAAACTAGTTTTCAGAACAAATACATGATATTTCAATTCTAGGTTTTCATACAGTCTAATTATAATTTCTGTTATCGTTTCTTTGCTACTTTATTGAAATTATATTCATCCAACACTGATAGATCAGTTGGTAAAGAATCTGCCTGCAATGCAGGAGACCCTCATTCAATCCCTGGGTCGGGAAGATCTGCTGGAGAAGGGATAGGCTACCCACTCCAGTATTCTTGGGCTTCCCTGGTGGCTCAGCTGGTAAAGAATCCACCTGCAATATGGGAGATCTGGGTTTGATCCCTGGGTTGGGGAGATCCCTTGGAGGAGGGAATAGCTACCCACTTGAGTATTATGGCTTGGAGAATTCCATGGACTGTACAGTCCATGGGGTGGCAAAGAGTCGGACATGACTGAGTGACTTTCACTTTCACGTCTTTCAACACGTTTAAATTTTATAACAAAATTTCACAACTAATTTTTTGTCCCTTCATAATTTGCCTTCTGCTGTTGCGAGTACCCATGTGTGTGCGCGTGCGCATATGTATGCTTTTAGCCGTTGTTTCTACCAAGTCCAGTTTTGTTTGAGTGCATTGTGCAAATCTAAGCTTCATGAAGATTTAATTCTTTCTTTAGTTTTTGGCCAACTGGACATTTTCCCTCAGGGATTACCGGTAGCTCAGTGGGTAAAGAATCTGCCTGCAATGCAGGAGATGCAGGAGACGTAGGTTTGATTCCTGGGTCCAGAAGATCCCCTGGAGGAGGACATGGCAACCGACTCCAGTATTCTTGTCTGGAGAATTCCATAGACAGAAGAGCCTGGCGGGCTACAGTCTGTGAGCTGCAAAGATTCGGACACAACTGAGTGACTGAACAGACAGACACGCACGCCCTTTCCCCTCAGGGGCTGATTTCAATATTGCGTTATGTAGTTTATGTTGACTGTTATGTTTGCTGATGACACTTCTTACTCGTCTATAAAGCAGGAGGTTCTATTTCTTTCTTTGTTAATCTATCAGAAACTTGTGAACACTTTTGGGAAATGGAAAAACAAGAGGGAAAGAGAAAGGGGTGAGAGGTTAGTGCCAAGAGGAGACCTAAATGGTCCCATGAGACACAGACCCAGAAACAGCGGGGACAGGGCTGAGGACGTTTGGTTCCAATCCCTTTGAATTCAAAATGTGCTGCTTCTGAGTTGGACAGCAAGCATTTTAGCCAAGAGATGGGACCCATCTTTGGCACTGATGGGGGCAAGGGTGACCCAGTCTTTGGGGAAGACCCAGTTGGTCGGGAGTCTAGGGTTGAAGTAGGAGGGTTTGGAAGAGGGTCAGACTGGGGCTGGGACCAGGATCGCCACAGGGGTGGGGAGGGATATGGCAGTATGGCTCCCTGCCATACTGGCCCCAGGAAGCTACCCTCGTGGTTTCAACTGGAGATGGTCCACTCAGCAGGGACTCTAATCCCGTTTCCCCATTCACTAGTGAGTGCGTTGAATGAGCTGCTTAGCGGCCACCACTTTAGCTCCCTCAGCTGACACATGGGATGCCTTCCTCAAAGGGCTGCTCTTAGAACTATGCACAATCACGCAGGCAAAATGACTGACTAGAGAAGCCTCTGTAAATGGTGACTCCTATTCCTAGTATCAGGGTGGCTGTGCAAAGACCAGGGAAGCAACCTGAAGCTAGTCCCCTTGACCATTCAGGGGCCAGGGGAAGGGGAGGAGGGAGCAGCTAAACCTGCCTGGAAAGGATCGCTAGACTGGTGGACCTGCTGGGAGGGAGCCTCAGAGGCATGAATACCCCACCGACAATCTCCTCCCATCTTCTTCTGGGCTTCGCAGGACCAAATCCAATAGGAAGGCAGAGGTCAGGGAGTCCAGATGGGTCTGCATCCTGGGGCAGAGAGCAGGGCAGACAAAGGGTGGCTGTGGGCTGCAAACTGAAGGCGTCAACATAGACCAGGAGTGAGCCTTGCCCTGTGCCTCCCCATTTCCGGGCTCTGGGAGGGAGAGTAGGGGAGGGGGAAAGGCTCTCCCATCAGACTGTTTCCCAGTGGACAGGCTCAGCCATTCAGCTCCTCTGAGAAAGGTCAAGGGTAATGTATTCCTCCTCCTGACTCGAGGTACAGCCAAGGCTCACTCACCCAGACCCCTCAGCATTCCAGGCTTGGAATGATTCAGATGGGAGTTGGCCTGAAATTTATCTTTGCTGTATTTACACAGAAAGACCTTAAAAAGCTAGTCGATGGTGTCAACAAAGATCATTATAATATTTCAGGAGAGATGGTTTAACATACCAAAGGAGGGGAAAAGAATTTTTTAAGCACAGCAGTGGAAACCATATTTGGACATTGAGGGAATCAGAAACTGTTGTTTTTGGTAATAATCACCCAGATGTTATCCCATATGAGCCAGAAGGTGATTCAGGGATGAGACGGAAATCATGTGGTCACGTTTGCTCAATGCCCTTTGAGAGTGGTACCCAGTGGTGGTTAAAAGGTGGTAGTCAGGTGGTTTGACCCTCTGGAGTCAAAAGTCAAGCTCTCTCCTCACAGATGCAGCTTGAGGCTGTGGTAGGAAAGCACACTTTGGATTCAATACGATTGACCTGATATCTGCAAGTCTTATGGGTCCTCTGACTCTGGTAAAACCTTATTTTTCCATCTGTGAAACGGGTCAGGCAACCCACGCCCATGGGCTTTCTCTAGAGAGTACCAGGTTCCTGTGGCGATGGCCCTACCGCATAGTGGGTCATCAGCTCCTGAATCCCTTTCTTCCATTGGATGCTCCTGAAGGACCTGCCCGGTTCTACAGCCTACATGTCTGCCTGGTGGAGGTTAGCCAGGGAATGCTGGCTGGGAAGCAGGGAGGCCACCAATCCCCATTATTTGACTCAGACTAACCCAGTTTGTCCCAGGCCTTGAGTCCAGCCTCGTTTCTCTCTTAGATCCTACCCTCGGAGTCACATGGGCAGTGTCTTCCAATAGGAAGAACATAGTGCTTTAGACCCAGCCAGGGGCCATTTCAAATCCCAGCTCTGCCAGTTAAGTACCAAGGAACAACTTTCTGAACTTCCCTTAGACTCTGGACAAGTGAGATGGCCAAACCTGCTTTGCAGGCAGTCTCAAATGCCCAGGACAACCTTTGGTCACTGTAATGGCTAGGTAATTGGTGACTATCACTATTGTTGTTTGCGGAGTGTGTTCAGACGTTTCTAAGTTGGTCAGAAATCTGGTTTTGCCTCTGGGATTTTCCCCGTGATGAGAAGTTGCAGACTGTTGGGAAAATCTGCTGATTTGCAGGGGGTGGTGACTGTAGTGAGGGAGAGGTGGTGTCTGCGACATGACCACAGGAGTGTGGTCTGTTCTGCCCAAGCCCTGCGTCCAGGTAAGGATGCAGAGATAGAATACCCTGAGGCCCTGCTCCTGCATCCTCTCTTCCCCAGGATGCGAGTGTGGTCCCCAGAGGGTTCATCTTGGCCAGAGAGCACAGGACATGCCGTGACCTCCCTGCGGAAGAGATGAGTAATAAAGCGCAACGGCTTGCCCAAGGCACCATGGAAAAAGGCGTCCATCATCTTAATGGTACCTTTTAGATGTCTAGCTGAGCTGCAGCCTCTTCCTCACGATCCCTGCCCCTCCCGCGAGCACTGCGGGGGAGCTATTCCTGGCATGTCCTGTGGTACAAAAGCGCGGTTCATCTTCTCAAGGAGACGTGGGGAGGTTGAAAGTCAAACTCGTTGGAACAAACCTTGGCTTTGGAGAAGAGTCAAGTGCTTGTTATGCAAGCGCTCGCCCTCCCCAAGGAGAAGTCAGCACGATGAGAAAAACAGAGTTGGGGGGGGATTTGGCGATAAGGGTGAAAAGGGAACAAGATCGATGAGGGACACACCGTGTCTGTGCGGGGGCGTGGCCAAGTGTGTGGGGGCGTGGTCATCGCCTCTAAGCGGGGAGCTGAGTCTTCAGCATCAAGTAGAACAAGCCAGGTAGGGAGGAGAGCAGGCTGGAGAAGAGTTGAGGTTCAGCTTGGCTTGGCTTTGGAAGAGCAAGTTGTGCCACAGCTGCTCTCAGGCCTAGGGCCACAGCCTTCATGCTTGCAGGGATCAGGGTTAGTAGAGAGACTGGGACTGAGGCCGGAGGAATCTCCTGCTCAACTGAGAGCTTGATCATCTTTGGCCTCAGTTTCCCCATTGACACAACAGGGATTATATCTGTTTGCCTCTTTGTCTAACAGGTGAGCTGGAAGCAGAGTCTGATAACAACATCTCATGGCAGAAAATGTGTTCTAGCATCTTAGGGGGTACTGGTTGGACTGCTGGTGTCCTTTGGTGAAGGAAGGCAGGGTGTTGCCAGAGGACCTGGGAGCTGAAAAGAGAAGATCCTGAGTGTCGCTTTCAAAGGTACAGAAGGCTGTTGCCAGGATTCAGGGTGTTGCCACGATTCCCTCTGGACCAGGGAATGTGGCTGAAGAAAACTTGCTGTGAGGTGTTTTTCTTTGTTGGGAAAAAAGAGCAAAAGAGAGAGAGAGGCCTGGGAAGGCAGGTGGAGTCTCATTCATTGCCCAGGTCAGGTGGGGAAGAGGAGAGGTTGCCCTTCCCACTTTTTAAAGAAGAGAGCTGCTACCATACTTTTTTCTCTTTTACATATCAGAGTTCTAATTATGATTTCCCATAGACAAAAGATTCCTTTACTGCTTGAGTTCAAAGCTACTGATTGAAACCATTGTCCACTAGCCTGGGAAATTCCTTGCAAAGCTCTTGCTTCTCTGGGCCAGGATCTCTGTCCCGGGTTTTCGTGCTGCATTTCAAAATACTCTGAAATGTAGTGGCTTACAACAGTGAGTTCTCATTTCCTTTCATCAGTTGACTGGGCTCAGCTGGGTGGTTTTCACTTGGGGGCCTTTCTTGCAGTTGTCCTGAGACAGTGGCTGGAGCTGAGTCCTAAGGCTACAATGATGGATCATCATAGAGGACTGTGCCACTATTGTGGCTGTCACTCCAGCTGGGAGGGCTGGGAGAGCTGGGGACCAGCCAGGTAGCTGTCTGCCCTCATTGCCTCTCTGTGTAGACCTCCTCCAAGCCTGGTGGTCTCGAGTGAGTCAGACTTCTTACATGGGGCCTGGCTACCTCCAGATGCATCACCCAGGAGACCCTGGCAAAAGCTTCAAGGCTTTTTAGGACTTAGCCTCAGAAGTTCAAGCATCACTGCCATCACATTCTGCTAGACAAAAGCTAGCCCCAAGGGTAGCCCACACGGAAGGGGAGGGGACTCTGAAAGTGGGTGATACCAGGGCCAAGCTCACTGGAGGCCCTCTTTGCAGTCTGGCTAACAGTTTCAAGAGGAAGAAGGAGGATCCAGGCCTGACCCTTCCTCTCCCTGCCTCTGCAGCACTGCTGGGAGCTGGATTTGGGGGCCTCAGTCCAGAGATCTGTCCATCTCCAGAACTGGGGCTGGCAGACTGGGCAAAAGGGAGCCCACCCTCTGCTCCTTGTCTCAAGTTCTTTTAAGAGCAGATAAAAGCTTCTATTCCATAGTCACTGAGTTGAGAGACTTCACTCCCCACTTCAGGAAAACAAAACCAAGTCCCTGACCCCAACTGTCTGCTGGGAAAGGAAGGTCACTCTTCTGGACATGTGGGCAATATGATTAGATGGGGAAGTCTGCACTCTGTCCAGGTGGAGGGTTCCCCTCCACAGCCTCTTGTTTCTGACAGTTTCAGAAACTTCCTTCAGCAAATGGAAAAGCGGGAGTCAGCCCAAAGGGGAGCAGGAGTGAGAGGCAGGGTTTGGTCTGGTCCTCCTTGATAGATGCAGGCTAGCAGGAGACTTCTGGCTTCCTGGAATTATTGCTAAAACTCAAGCTCTCATCATGGTAAGTTTCAGACATTTTCACTTTTCCCTGGCCCTGGGAGGGCCCTGTGTTGCTTTAGCTCCTGTTCCCAGGGATGGAGAGGCTTCTGTCAGACAGCCAGGCACAACCATCATTTGGCAAAAGCAAGGTCCCAGTGAGTTGTTAGGAGTGTCAGTCACCTGAGAGGTCTTCTCTGCAGACGCACTCCAAAGCCTGGGAGCCCATCCTTGCGGGGAAGTGATTCTGCTCCTGATGAGGGAAGGGAACCAAAAACACCAGGAAGATGTAAGGATGGCTGCTTCGGTGGGGAATGTGGTTAGAGTCTAGAGGCAAAGAAAGCAGGCCTGTCTCCTCTCTTGCTTAACTGAGGGCAGCATGTCCAATGTTTCCACTTGATCTCTGGTTTCCTCGGGACCCACTCCACTGAATGTATTTGCAGTGCAGTCGTCTTTTGGAAGCAAATGCATGGAGAGTGGAGAGGGTAGGCAGGAGGGAGAGGGTCCCATAGCCCATGAAAGCAGCTGCCACTTTATCTTGGGAGGGGACCCCAGGGAGCCCTTGAACTCGATGTCACTTCTGTCATGCCTAGTGAGAGGCGCAAGTGAGCGTGTGCGGGAAAAGAGAACCGCCGAGAAAACAGTTCGCCTCTGTTAATATTTGATAGGCAGCCAAAGCACTTTTGTTCCTGAGCCCGGCGAGCTACCCGTGAAAAAATAAATTGCTTTTCAAGAACATTCATCACAGCAAGTGGCTCGTTTCCTTGTCCTCAAACAACCCCATTCCTGGGCCCTTTCTCCCATTAAAAACCCCTCCGATGTGGTAAAACAAATAAAGAAACGAAGGGGAGGTGTGGGAAGTGGTGGCTGCTGGAGGGAAGGTGGACACTGGGGCAGGGGATGCTAGGGGCAAAGAAGCAGCAAACCCTGGGTTCCTGTTAGGCCTTGGGATATGGGTCCTGCTTGCATGATCCTTCTAACACACTTGCGCCGAACTTCAGAAATACACCTGTGGAGCCAGAGGCTTTCTGCTGTCTTGTTCACTGTGTATCCCTAGACACAGAGGAAATTCTCAACAGACCTTTGTGGGATGAAGGAATAAATGAGAAAGTCCAAAATGGGATGATTGGGGTAAAAGGTTCCATCCAATCCAGGATGGATGTTGTTTTTATGACAATTTTTTTTTTTTTTCAGCCACAAATTCCATGATCAATTAACCAGCCAGATCAGATCCCAGGGTCTGTTGTGTGATCTCCTGCTAGCTCTGGGGGTGAGCTACCAGGTTTGAGGGGGCAGCTTACTGTAGGGGGAGGCCACCAACCTTTAGTTTTACCATGTGACTCTGAGTTGCATCATCTCAAGCTCTGAGACCTACTAAAGGAGACTAATCACTTACATTGTACTATTTCTGTAGAAACTGTAGTCTCTGTAAGGAATATTATGGGCTGCATGTTTTTGCTTGTTGAATTTTTATATTGAAACCTTAAACCCCAATGTTATGGTATTAGAAGGTGGGACCTTTGGTAGATAATTAGGTTTCTGGGAGATCATGAGGGTGGGGACTCCACAACGGAATTAGTGACCTTATAAGACAAGGAGAGAACAGAGCTCTTTCTCTGACATGTGAGGACATAGCAAAGAGGTGGCCACCTGTCAGCCAAGAAGTGGGCCCTTACCAAAAACTGAATCTGCTAACGCCTTGATCTTGGACTTCCAAGTCTCTCAAACTGTGAGAAGAAGATGCCTCCTATTTAAGCCACTCAGTCTGTGGCATTTCATTATGATATCTTGAGCTGAGACAGGGAAATGTCTGGTACAGGAACATAGCAGGCACTCAGTATATAGCAGTCACTTTTGTTATTATTTTGACAAGTGTATAGACTCTCTACACTTAATAAAATATCTGAAGATATTCAGGGAGTTCTGGGCAGCTTGTCCACCACAGTTATAGAAAATTCCCAAAGTCTGAGATATTGGCAGGACCTCGCCTTCCTTTTAGTTGTGAGAGAGTCATACAGATGGGTTTGGACCATAGTGTCCCTTAATACAGGACTCCACATAACTCCATCACCAGTGACAAGTCTCTGTTGAAGTGAATGTGGAAAAAAGCCTGACAGTCAGGGCTCATCTGTCAACAACAAGAATGGTTCCAGGAGGCACTTCAATACTATATTTTGAATTCACTCATTTGCTCATTCATCATGTATGTTAGTGTCTCCTCTCTGTCCTGGGATACACAGTGATCAAGCAGCCAGTCCCTGGCCTGGTGGAGCTGCTGTCACTCTAGCTGGGGAGTAGACAGCAAACCGATGAATTAATGATTCCATACTGGGATAACCCCTAGAAAGGAGGCCTAGATGATGTGCTGGAGAGTGATGAGCAGGAGGGATCTCCTGCAGGTGCGTGGTCAGGGAAGCTAAGGCTGGAAGGAAGAGAAACAGCAGCCACTGAAGATCTTGCAAGTAACACAGAGAAGGGCTCATGTGTGAGGAGCAGAGGAATCCAGGAGCAGGGGTGGTGGGGGGAGGAGGACACTGAAGCAACTGGGCCCTAGCAGGGTTCAGGCTGAGGCTGAGGTCTGCTGTGAGGTCTGCGGGGGCAATGGAAGCCCCGCCCACTTTAGACTGGTCCAGAGGTGCTGTCAGGCGAAGGCCCCCGGGGACCAGGCTGGGGGAGGACTGAAGCCTCCTGTTTGCCAGCACCCCAGGAGATGCCCCATTCTCACAGATGGTCTTTTCTTCTTGCCAAAGCCCAGCAGAGCATAAACCACTTGAGTTTTGCCCAGGAGGCCCCTTTGGGCATCCAACACCCTGGCCTGCTCAGGCCCCATCAATGAAGACCCGGGGTTTGAGAAATAGATACTGATAAAACTTTGTCTTCCTTGTTAGCCCACATCACTGTACCATTTGAGTTGGAGAAATACATACTGACAAAACTTTGTCTTCCTTGTTAGACAGAATAGGCTCCCTTTCAGGCCCTGCTAAGAATAGCTAATTTATTCGTGCTCTCCCAGGCTGGGAAGAGGGTGGAAGTCGGTGGCTGGCCCTGTGCCCTGCCCGCACCCGCCTGGACAGCGCAGCTGGGAGCCCCGCGCTGGGCATCCAAAGAGGCCGACCCCGCCCCACCTCAAACCCATTGGCTTCTTGTGGCCTCCCCGCGCTTTCATTGGCTCTCACTGGCCCTTGGCCCAGCCCCCTGAAAGCCGCTCCCTCGTTGCCAGGGAGATGGGAAAGCCGAGAGGGCGCCTTCCTTTGAGACGCCGGGCCGCAAGGAGATTGGGCTGCAGAGAGTGAGTGTAGACGCTGACCCAGCGCCGAGTCAGGCACGTGGGCGTAGGAAGGGTCAGGGACCCAGGGAAAGGGACAGTTGCCGTTTGCAGGTGTCTGCCCTGTGCACCAGGCTTCCTGTTCTTTCATCCGTTGCTTACAACAGTCCTGAAAAGTAGGTGCACCCAGGCCTCCTTTTGTTGTACTGCACGGATACTGCACTTTTTACGAATTGAAGGTTTGTGGCAACCCTACCCTTGAGGAAGTCTATCAGCCATTTTTCCAACATGTGCCGGCCTTGTGTCACATTTAGTAATTTCAGAATATTTCAACCTTTTTCTTTATTCTTCTATTTGTTATGGTGATTGCTAAGTCACTTAGGTCGTGTCCGTCTCTGTGCGACCCCATAGATGGCAGCCCACCAGGCTCCCCTGTCCCTGGGATTCTCCAGGCAGGAACACCAGAGTGGGTTGCCATTTCCTTCTCCAATGCATGAAAGTGAAAAGTCAAAGTGAAGTCGCTCAGTCGTGTCTGACTCTTAGCGACCCCACGGACTGCAGCCCACCAGGCTCCTCTGTCCATGGGATTTTCCAGGCAAGAGTACTGGAGCGGGGTGCCATTGCCTTCTCTGGTTATGGTGATTGGTGACCAGCAAACTTTGATGTCACTATTATAGCTTGCTGAAGCCTCAGATGATGGTTGTGTGTGTTAGTCGCTCAGTCGTGTCTGACTCTTTGGGACTCCATGGACTGTAGCCTGCCAGGTTCCTCTGTTCATGAAATTCTCCTGGCAAGAATACTGGAGTGGGTGGCCGTTCCCTTCTGCAGGGGTTCTTCCTGATCCAGGGATTGAAACTGGGTCTCCTACCCTGCAGGCAGATTCTTTACAATCTGAGCCATTAGGGAAGCCCTTAGATGATGGTTAGTGGGCTTTGTTTGTTTGTTTGTTTTAAGCAGGAAAGTATTTTAAAATTAGGATATGTACATTGTTTTGGACAATTCTATTGCACACTTAATAGGCTACAGTATAGTGTAAATAAAATTTTTATATCCATTGGGGAATCAAAAAAATTCATGTGACTCACTTTATTGTGATATCTGCTTTATCTCAATGGTCTTGAATGAACCTACAATATCCTGGAGGTGTCCCCTTATTGTTATATCCTTGCTTTCTAGATGAGGAAAGTGATGGCAGGAAGCTTAAGGGACTTGCCCGAAGTCACATGGCTAGTAAGTTGCAGCGGTGGGATTTGATTTGATTGATGTTTTGTGTTTCCAAGTTCTGCACCACCATGGCAACCTAATGGGGGTAGATGAAAGTATCCCAGGGATTAGATGGGTAACAATAGCCCTCCAGGCTCTGAAGTACCTGCACACTAGGTACTGGCTGGATCACCTGAAGGGAGGCTTCCTATGGGAGATGGCACTTGGCTGCTCTATGAAGACGGGGGCCTTGAGGATGACACTAACAATGAAGAACCTTTAGAAACAAAAATCAACCAGAGGAGCCTTTGGACTTTGCTGTGAGATAAGTCACTTGGTACCTCAGCCACTTACAGCACCAAATCTTGGGCTGCCCTGGCAGTCCCGTGGTTAAGAGTCTGTGCTTCTACTGCAGGGTTTCAGTCCCTGGTTGGGGAGCTAAGATCCCATATGCCTTGTGACACAGCCAAAGGGGAAGAAAAAGAGACCAAGTCGTTGTGCACAGTAGTTTCAATTTGCAAATCCCTTTACCTACACGGTCTCACTGAACCAGAGCATCACAACAACTCTGTATGGTTGTGTGCGAGTGTGCTCAGTCACTCAGTCGTGTCCGACTCTTGGTGACCCCACGGACTGTAGCCCACTAGGCTCCTCTGTTCATGGGGATTCTCCAGGCAAGAATACTGGAGTAGGTTGCCATGCCCTCCTCCAGGGAATCTTCCCAACCCAAGGATTGAACCCAGGTCTCTCTGGGAATTCATATTGCAGGCAAATTCTTTACCACCTGAGCTACCAGGGAAGCCTAATGACTGAGCAACACTTTACCTTGAAGGACTAGATGGCACAGATGGTAAAGAATCTGCTGGCAATGTGGGAGACGTGGATTCGATCCCTGGGTCAGGAAGATCTCCTGGAGAAGGGAATGGCTACCCACTTCAGTATTCTTGCCTGGCGAATTCCATGGACAGAGGAGCCTGGAACGATATAGTCCATGGGTTCCAAAGAGTTGGATAAGACTGTATGGTTGGCACAGCTTAATTTTGTAGAAGAGTAAGCTGAGGACAAGGGAGGACTAGCTGAGGACAATGTACAGATGTTCCCTGTGTGTGGAGGGCTGCTCCAGACCTCACACAATTCTCACAGCAGCCCTAGGAGGTGGGTATTGCTTGTCTAATTTATGGAGGAAGAAACCAGAACCTAAGAGAGGCAAAGTCATTTCCTTAAGGTAACACGGGGGTTTAAAAGCAAGTCTGCCTGACTCCAAGCTCACTCTCTTTCAGTTAGTCTACTGTTCCTTCGGTTCCTAAGCCAGCCCGAGGAGTAGAGGGAGAGTGGTTGCCAAGCAAGAGAGATTTAAGGATGACAAGAAGATCGCAGGCCCAAACTTTCTTTTATTCTTCAACTCACTGCAGATGGATGAGTCACTGCCACTGACAGTTATTTTGTTGGGTTAAACGTTGCTTGAGCCTTGAGAGTCTTACAATTCAAATCTGTTATGGGAAGAAGGCATTAATTCCCTAGGATGAGTGAGAAAGAAAAATATTTGGAAATTCCACTGGAGTTGTTCAACCAGCTATAACATACACCACTCTTGCCTTGACCATATTTTCACATTTCTCTACCCCCTACATAAAGGGGATAATCCCGTGATAGGCAGCAGTAAAGATGGAACAGCCAGAGAGGTTCTAATATGTTGGGGAAGAATGTGGTAGGCAACAGCCAACATTTTCTCATGCTGCACCAACTGGGAAAAACTGGATAAATTCCAGAAATCATATTTTATGGACATTGGAACTCTGTGGAAGATAAGTCAGGATGAAACTAAAATTCCAGAAATGGAAAACTTCTTTCTAGGTGAGTTGGGATTCCTAGTCCTTTTCTTTCATGAAGCCATTGCTGAGTCAGTGCTCAGCCTGAGTTTTGGGCAGAGAGGTCTACTAGTGGGAGGAGAATCTGGCAGGACTTGGGACAGCCACAGGGATGAGTCTGAATGCCCAGAGAACAGCAATGATCTACGGTTTCCCAATGGGACACTATGTGGCAGGGTAGTGTAGAATGCTCGGCATCAAGACACTGTTTTTCAGTCCTTGGGAGGCCAAATACAACTAGAGGAAAATGCCATCAAGAACATGTCATAGCAGGACTATTCACAATAGCCAGGAAGCAACCTAAATGTTCAACACATGAATGCATAAAGAAAATGTGGTACATACAGAAAGGGATACTACTCAGCCATGAAAAGGAACAAGTAGAGCCATTTGTAGGGACACGGACAGACTCAGAGACGATCATACTAAATGAAGCAAGTCAAGAAAAATACCTCATGATATTGCTTACACGTGGAATCTAAAATATAAGACAAACGAACCTATCTGCAAAGCAGAAAGAGACTCACAAACATAGAAAACAGACTTGTGGTTGCCAAGAGAATCGGGATTGGGGGCGAGATGGCCTGGGAGTTTCTGATTAGCAGATGCAGACTGTCATCAGTTCAGTTCAGTTCAGTTCAGTCGCTCAGTCGTGTCCGACTCTTTGCGACCCCATGAATTGCAGCACGCCAGGCCTCTCTGTCCATCACCAACTCCCGGAGTTCACTCAAACTCACATCCATCGAGTCCGTGATGCCATCCAGCCATCTCATCCTCTGTCGTCCCCTTCTCCTCCTGCCCCCAATCCCTCCCAGCATCAGAGTCTTTTCCAATGAGTCAACTCTTCACATGAGGTGGCCAAAGTACTGGAGTTTCAGCTTCAGCATCATTCCTTCCAAAGAAATCCCAGGACTGATCTACTTCAGAATGGACTGGTTGGGTCTCCTTGCAGTCCAAGGGACTCTCAGGGGATGAAAAAGCAACAAGGACCTACTGTATAGCACAGGGAACTATATTCAATATCCTAAGATAAACTATAAAGGAAAAGAATATAGAAAAGAAGGTATGTATGTGTGTAAGTAGATCACTGTGCAGGAATCAACACAACTTTACTTCAATAAAAAGGAAACATGATCATTTTCCTCCTCAAGACATTTGCCAGATATTTTGCTTGCATCTGAAGGTGGGGGTGAAAGAGCTAAGCTTAAAATCTCAGAGAAGCAGAACTTCTGAGGTCAAGGAGACAAAGACTGGCCAGTCTTAGAGTCAAAAATGTAGGGAGACCATGCCTGAGAAGGCAGCTGCTAGAAGGAGGAGTGGCAAGAAATGCAGGACACGTCTTCCTCTGGGGACTTCTGAGGCCAGAGGCACACTGACCAACACTGGAACCCAGTCCCACCCAACTCAATTTCTGGTCAGACTGAGATGATGATCCCCTCACCTCATCTGCCTAACAGAGCAGGGAATACATTCTGGGGAAGAATAATGTCTTTAAATTCTATGATTCTTTTATATACCATATCTCAAAGTCAGTTTAAAAATTATAAGACAAGGACTTTCCTGGTGGTCCAGTGTTTAGGACTCTGCACTTTCACTGCAAAGGGGCATGGGTTCAATCCCTGGTTGGGGAATTAAGATCCCACAGGCCATGCAGCCAAGAAATAAATAAGCAAAAATAAAAATTACATGTGAATAGGTGGAAAACATGAGACCAATAGACTTGAGAAAAAATACAATAGCGTCAGACTTACAGAGCGTCTCAGGCAGCTCAAGCTGCCGTCACAGAATACCACAGACTAGGGGCGGGGGGCCTAGACAGCAGACGTTGATTCTCACAGTTCCGAAGGCTGGGAGTCCACGATCAAACTTTTGTTCCCAGTGGGGATTTCCTTCCTGGTTTGCAGATGGTCTCTTCTCTCTGTGCCCTCACCTGGTGGAGAATGGGTGCTCTGTGTCTTTTCCTCTCCTTATAAAGGCTCTAATCCCACCACGGGGACACCACCTTCATGAGCTCATCCAAAGAGAATTACCTCCTGAAGCTCCCACCTCCAAATACACTGAGGCTTAGGGCTTTCGTGTGTAAATTTTGAGAGGACACAAGCATTTATTCCATAACACAGATTATAACAGTGTCTGGCTCTCTTTTTGATATTTGACTGTTGACACCTTTCAAATTCCACCGTTCCCTCTTTCTTCCTGTCTGAGATCTGCCAAGCTCATCAGAAAGCCTGAGTGCTGCCTGCCTTTGCCTCATCAGGAAGTTCAAATCCTGCAAGCCTGGGTGTGTGCACTGGAATCTTTACCCCAGCCCCATCCTCCAATGACCCAAGCCAGTCTCCTTGCTCCCTTAAGCCATTTTTGGGCCTGCTTGGGAAGTTTTAGGCTCTCCCTAGAAATCTTCCTATCTGAGTAACGCATCTTTTCATATCCTCTTTTTTTAGCTCTATATTCAAATTTTTTTAGCTCTATATTAAAATTTTTTAATTCAAAATTTGTATTGAAATATAGCTGATATACTCATATATATATATATATATTATTTTTAAGATTCTTTTCCATTATAGGTTATTACAAGATATTGAGTATAGTTTCCCGTGCTATATGTTAGGTCCCTATTGTTATCTATTTTACATATAGCTGTGTGTATATTTTAATCCCAACTCCTAATTTTCTTTTGGAATCTAATTTTATTGTAACCATTGTTGTAGATTAATGTTAGAGCTAAATCAAGATAACAGTCAGTTTAAAAAATTGATTTATTTTTAATTGAGGGATAATTGCTTGATAATATTGAGTTTGTTTCTGCCATATGTCAGCATGAATCAGTCGTAGGTATACATACGCCCCCTCCCTCTTGAACCTCCCTCCACCTCCCGCCATATCCCACTCCTCTAGGTTGTCACTGCCAACTCCTAATGTATCCCTCCCACTCTTTCCCCTTTGGTAACCGTAAGTTTGTTTTCTATGTCTGTGAGCCTATTTCTGCTTTGGAAATAAAGTCCATCTTATCATTTTTAAAGATTCCACATATAAGGGATATCATATGATATTTTTCTTTCTCTGAAAAACAGACTAAATTTTAAAGAAATCCAATCTATTTTTCCTTTTATTACCTGTACTTTTGGTGTCAAATCCACTGAGATTGTTGCAAAATTCAATGTTGAGGTCTTATCCTGTTTTCTTAGAGGAAATTTAAAGTTTTAACCCTAAGTTTGGATCTCTCTTCTGTATCAAATTAGTTTTTGTGTATGGTGTTAGGTAAGGGGCCCAAAGTTTTTGCACATAGATATATATCCAGTTTTCCCAGTGCCATTTGCTAAAAAGATTGTTCTTTCCTCCATCGAATGACCTTGGCACCCTTGTCAAAAGTCAGTGGGCCACATACGGGAGGGTTTAGTCCTGGGCTGTCTATCCCACTCCATTGGTCTGTTTGGCCTATGCTTTTGCCATCCTGTTTCAATTACTAGAGTTTTGCACTAAGTTTTGAAACCAGGAAGTATGAGACCCTTCCCCCTACCTTATTCTTCTTTGACAAGATTATTTTAACTATCCAAGTTCCTTGCAATTCCATATAAATCTGAAGATCAGCTTTCCATTTCTGTGAAAAAAGGCTGCTGACGTTTTGATAGAGATTACACTGAATTTGTAGATAGCAGTGGATCATGCCTGTAATCTATTGTTTATGGAGGCACCCCTATGTGGAAAGAGTGTGGACATACTTTTTGGACACATCCAAGTCAAGAGAGTGGTTTTCTCTAGGGATGGAAGGGTTCAGTTTAGGGGGGACAAAGGAACTCAGAAGGGTCACACAAGGGACTTCAATGATACCTATAGTGTTTCATGCCTTAAGAAAAAAAAAAAAAAACTGGAAGCAAACTTAGTTAAAATTATCACCACTGAGCAGGTGGCAAATAGATGTGTGCTATTTTGCTCTCTACACTGTAGTTCTGAAATTTCTCATTATAGAAGAGAGAGAGATGAAATGAGTGTCTTTGACACACGGAAAGGAGCGACTCAGAAGGTGGGAGGGAGCGGAAGGGTGGACAGTGGTGATCAGAGCAGGAGAGGTGGGAATGTCAGAGTCTAGAGGGGTCTGGAGCACAAGGGTGGCCCAGTCTGAGTGGGGCGCCCTGCTTGGGGGCTGAGGGGCCCTGCTCCTGAGAGGCTCTGCTCTTCAGCTCCCTCACATTGTCCCCTCCCTGACCTGCCCACCAGGAGCCTATTTACAGAGCTGAATTTAAATATAGATGCGACTTGGCTTTGATCATCTATTTCTCCCAGCTTGAAAGGGTCCACGTTACCCAAAGACTCACCTGACGTGGAAAGGGGGCTCTGTGTCACAGTGCCAGATAGATTCTTGGGATTGGGCCAGGCTTGTGAGAGATCATGGAGCTGTGTATCCGCTCAGAATTCCAGGAGCAGAGAGAAGGCTGATGACCAGGGAAGAAGGTGTCAGAGCTGACCCCAGTCCTGAGCTTTTACAAACCTGGAAGTGGTCTGTACGTGGTGAAGAATGCTTCTGGCTTAAGGGTAGGCACCCCAGGGATAAGGGCAAAGCTTCCTTAAGTCCACCGGATCAACCCCTCAGGACTCTGCCGCCCAAGAAAGACGCATGCAAGCAGCTCTGTGTGAGTGAGTCCAGGGACAGAATAATGTCCCCTCTGAAGATGCCTACCTCATAGGCCCTGGATTCTGTAAAAATGGAACCTGTCACGTCCAAAGGGACTTTGCAGATGGGAAGAGTGTACTGAATTATCCAGCTGGACCCAATGTCATCGCAAGGGTCCTTATGAGAGAGAGGCGAGGGGGTCAGAGCCCCAGAGGGTGCGACAGAGGAAGCAGAGATGTGCTGTGGAGGTGGCGGAAGGGGCCATCCACCAAAGGAAGCAGGAGAAGGCAAGGAGATGGGATCTCCTCAAAGCCTCCAGCGGAAGTATGGCCTTGATTCGGCCAGCTGGACTTCTGACCCATTTTGGAGTTTGGCCTCCAGAACTGTAAAATAGCAAATTTGTGGTTTTCAAAGCACCAAACTTGTGGTGGCAGCAATAGGGAACGAATACAGACCTTTTGAGGACATGGTCTGCTTAAATACTAGGATGTGCGTGTGTGCATGCTAAGTCGCTTCAGTTGTGTCTGACTTTTTGTGACCCTATGGACTGTAGTCCTCCAGGCTTCTCTGTCCATGGGGTTCTCTAGGCAAGAGTACTGGAATGGGATGCCATGCCCTCCTCCAGGGGACCTTCCCTACCCAGGGATCAAACCCGCATCTCTTGCATCTCCTGCATTAGCAGGCGAGTTCGTCACTAGCGCCGCTTGGGAATTCCCAAACACTAGGGTAATGTGCATCAGAAATGGCCAGCACAGTATTTCCTGCCCCACATGCTCTGCGAGAACTCTCACACTCTCCTTTCAAGAAGTGGGGGCAATTCTCTTTCCCTTAAACCTGGGTGGGCTTTGACGCCTGCTTCAAGGAGAAAAACAGTGTAACTTCTGAGGTTAGGTTGTGAGAAGTGATACAACTGCTGTGCTGCCTTGTTCTTCCGCTTGGACTGGTGCTGTGGGAGTCCTGAGACAACATGTAAGAGCTCTACTTCCCCTGAAACTGCTGTGCTGGAGAGTACACAGAGATGGGGACCCAAAGAGCCAAAACTGTTGGAACTCCCACTTTCCTGAGTCTCCCTGGCCCAGATGCCAGACGGCGAGCAAGACTTCGTGCCCCAGCCTTCAAGCATCAACACAGGAAGGCCATTCAGGCTTGTCCACATGGTTGGCCAAAGCTCTGCTGGGTTTTCCTCCCCCAGTAGACCTCTCTACTAACACTTGGTGAAGACACCAACTCAGCAGTGACCTTATGGAAGGAAAGGACTAGGAATCCAAGAGACTATGCAAAGAGAAGAAAATTTAACAGAACAAACAAAAAATTTTCCATAGCTCTAGTATTGATATTTTTAGAGTGAAAGGAAAGATACAGCATCCATAACATAAGAACAAGATGCTATGCAAAGGGAACACTCAGTAAAAACAAAACAACAACAAAAAAAGAGAATACAATAAAAAAATAAAAGAAGAAGCTTTATTAAAAGATAAAGAAATTACCCAGAAAGGAAAGGAAGAAAACCACAGAAATGGAAAATTGAGAAAAGGCTGATAGTAAGTTAGAAAATTAAAGATGAATCCCCAGGGTTCAAAATATGAATAAAAGGCATTTCAGGAATAGAGAATAGGAAAAGTGTTAAGAAGGAAATTGTCAATGGAAATAATTCCAAAAAATTCCCCAGCACTGAAAGACATGAATTTTCATATTGAAATGGCCCACCAGGGGCCCAGCCCAATGGAAAATGTAGACCCAAACCACCATGCGATGTCAAGACATGTGAAACAAAGAGAAAATCTCCTAACAGAAAACTAGAACTTTAGCCTCAGAGCAAAACTTTCAAAACTGTGAAGAAAAAGGATTCCCAACACTATTTGTTACTATTGCCTCATAACAAGTCACTCCAAAGCTTAGCAGCTTTAAATAAAACATTATTATTTCACAATTTCTGAAGGTCAGGAATCCAGGAGTAGCTTAGCTGAGTGGTTCTGGCTCTGAGCTCTCGTGAGGTTGTCCAGCTGTGGGACAGAGTTGCAAGCAGCTCAAGGCTCAGCAGGAGCTGAAAAATTTGCTTCCGAGCTTACTTATGTGATTGTTGGCACATGGCTGCTGTCTCTTGCCACAAAGATTGCTCCATGGGGCTGCTGGTGACGTGGCTTCCCACAGCATGCGTGAGCCAGCTGACTAGAGAGCCAAAGACAATGTTATAATCTAATCCTGGAAGCAGCGTTCCATCCCCTCTGCTGTATACCAGGCTTGGGGTCACTCCAGGTCCAGTGAGCCACATGATAAAGTAACAGTGCCCTGTCCTCACCTCATGGGAGACTGTCTTGCTGCAGTCCATGACGCACAGGAGTCCTCAGGGGTCCGGGAATCCTCTCCATTCTATCCAAGTCTACTTCCCAAAGCTGTGTCAGCTCTGCAGTCCCTGGAATCTGGTTGAGTGCAAAGGTCCCTCCCAGCCTGCTACATACCCCAAGCCCACCCAGGAAGTGAATGACAGGCCAGGACCCCATCATCTGGGGAAGTGATGACCAACCTCATCTCTGAGCTAAACCTGGGAAGCAGCCAGGAAATGGGACGATACCCAGGTCTCCCCATTACCCGTGGGTTCAATGTTTATGGAGCGCAGGGATGAGTTAGATGCAGGGATGACTGAATGTGACTAGATCACCAGTTTTTTCATTCATTCCACATTTTTGGTGCACCAGTCGAGTTCTGTTTTGCTAGAAATACCAAGATAAAATATGGATCCTGTCCCTGAGGCTCAGTGAGGAAGGAGATAAATTATAAGCCAATAATTCCATTACCATACTGTGAGGGTAGCACAGATGCAAGAAATTAAAGCATTTATATCCCTAACCTACACCAGGCTTCCATGAATTGATAAAAAATTCAAACATGGTGCACTAATTTTTTAAAAAATTTATTATAGTTGATTTACAGTGTTGGGTCAATTTCTGCTCTACAGCAAAGTGATTTAGTTATACATATATATATATATATATATATATATATATATATTCTTTTTAATGTTATTTCCCATTATGGTTTATCTCAGGATATTTCATATAGTTCCCTGTGTAATACACTAGGACCTTGTTGCTTATCCGTTCTATATATAATAGTTTGCATCTGCTAATCCCAAACTCCCAGTCCATCCCTCCCCTTCCCCTTGGCAACCACCAGTCTCTTCTCTATGTCTGTGAAGTGTGTTTCTGTTTTATAGATAAGTTCATTTGTGTCATATTTTAAAGTCGACATATAAGCGATATCATATGATATGGGACTTCCCTGGTGGCTCAGAGGGTAAAGCGTCTGCCTGCAATGCTGGAGACCAGGGTTCGATCCCTGGGTTGGGAAGATCCCCTGGAGAAGGAAATGGCAGCCCACTCCAGTATTGTTGCCTGGAGAATCCCATGGGTGGAGGAGTCTGATATGTTACAGAACACGAGGTCGCAAAGAGTCGGACACGACTGAGCGATTTCACTTTCTTTTTTATGATATGTGTCTTTTTCTGTCTGACTTTCTGCACACTAGGTGCATCTATGTTGCTGCAAATGGCATTCTTTCTTTCTTATGTATGAGTAGTATTACATCTTCTTTATTCAGTCATCTGTTGATGGCCATTTAGGTTGTTTCTACATCTTAGCTATTGTGACTAGCACTGCTATGAACTTAGGGGTGCATGTATCTTTGAATTAGGGTTTTCTCCAGATCTATGCCCAGGAGTGGGATCGCTGGATCCTATGGCAATTCTATTTTTGTAGAATTTTGTGTTTTCTATTTTGTGTTTTTTGAGGAGCCCCCATACTGTTCTCCATAGTGGCTGCACCAATTAACATTCCCATCAACAATGAAGAAGGAGAGTTTTCTTTTCTCCACACTCTCTCCAACATTCGTTATTTGTTGCATAGTGCACTAATTTCTTATTGCTGCTCTAACAAATTATCACAAACAATGGCTTAAAATAGCATGATTTTGTTATCTTGTAGTTCTGAAAGTCAGAAGTCCAAAAGGAATCCCACTGGGTTAAAGTCAAAGTGTTAGCAGGTCTCAGCTCCTTCTAGAGGCTCTAGGGAAAATCTATTTCCTTGTCTTTCTAGCTTCCAGAGGTGGCCTGGATTCCTTGGCTTTTGGTGTCTTCCTCCATCTTCAAAGCCATCAATGTCAGGCTGAGTCCACATGCTGCCATCTCTCTGGGTCTCTCTATTCTGCCTCCAGTTTCAACTTTTAAGGACGCTTGTGATGACATTGGGCCCACCCAGGTGATCCAAAGTGATTTTCCCCATCTCAGTGTGAGCTGATTATGTGCTATGCTATGCTGTGCTAAGTTGCTTCAATCGTGTCAGACTCTTTGCAACCCCATGGACTGTAGCCTGCCAGGCTCCTCTGTCCATGGGATTCTTCAGGCAAGAATACTGGAGTGGTAGCCATGCCCTCCTCCAGGGGGTCTTCCTGACCCAGGGATCAGACCCACATCTCTTGTATCTCCTGCATTGACAGGTGGGTTCTTTACCACTAGTGCCGCGGCTGGATCACGGCCTCCAGTTTCAACTTTTAAGGGCCCTTGTGATGACTTTGGGCCCGCCAAGATGATCCAGGGTGATCTTCCCCCATTTCAGTGTCAGCTGACTAGCAACCTTAATTCCACCTGCAACCTTCGTTCCCCTCTACTATGTAAACTAATATATTCAAGTCCTGGGGATTAGGACACAGACAATTTTGAGAGGGGATCATTTTTATATCTACCACACACATCAATTAAAAATGAACAAAGATATGAATAAACAATTCATAGGAAAATTGCAACAGCCCATAAATCTATGAAAATTTCATCATCCTTCTCGATAGTCAGGAAAATGAAAGAACAGCAATGAGATTCTTTGTACACCCTCCAGATGGCCAATATTAAAAAGAGTAACACTGTCCAGAGCCAATTAGAATGTGAGAAATGAGCACCCACATGCCCTGCTAGGAGGAGGGCATTGTGACAATGTTTGGGGGAAAGTAATCTGATAGTCTGTTAAAATTAACATGCACTTACATTTTGAGTCCTCACCTCTAGGAATTTATTTCTTTCAGACATAACATACTGTCACTCTATTCCAAAAATGACATGTGTCAGGCACTGAAGGTGAGCCATGAACAGGAGAGAGAAGGCCTTGCTCTCATAGGGCTGACATTCTCACGGAAGATGCAGACCACAAGCACACACAGCAAGAAATAGAAATGTATTGGGTTGGGATTAGGGCTGTGCATTGATGTCCTAGGGATACCATAACAGATTTCTGTGAACTGGGTGGCTTAAAACAACTGGGCAATATCCCCCTACAATTCTGGAGACTAGAAGTCCAGAACTGAGGGCTGAGTCCCCAGAGAGGCTCCGAGGGAGAGTCTCGCCTCCCTCCGCACTCCTGGTGGCTGCCGGCGCCCTTGCTGGCCTTGGGCCTGTAGATGCGTCTCTCCTATCTCTGTTGTCACAAAGCCTGCTCCTCCCCCATCTCTTGGTCCAAATGATCTCTTCTTATATGGAGACAAGTAATTGAATTAGGGCTCTTCTGAGTCTAGTCTGACCTTTTCTTAACTTGACGGCATCCACAAAGACTGTTTCCAAATAGTCACTTCCACAGGCACCAGGAGTTGACCTTGAACTGCACTGGGCTGAACTGCGCAGGTCCACTTATATATGTGTTATTTTCAATAGTAACTATAACAGTACTATGTGATCTGAGGTTGGTTGAACCCAGGATACAGAATCATGGATTTGGAGGAAGCATGTATACAGAAGGCTGGCTATAAATTATACTCAGATTTTCAGCCTCATGGAGGGTCCCTGCCTCCAGCCCCTGCATTATTCAACTATATCTTTTTATTTTTATTATTTTTTTTTACTTTTAACTTTATTGGAGTGTAGTTGATTTACAATGCTGTGTTAGTTTCAACAACTTGTTAAAGGACACAATTCAACTCTCAGAGGGCTGTACAAAGAATTAGTATAATACAAGAGAGTGAGGGTGGCTACTTAAGCTTGAACAAGCAGGAGGGATTCTCAGAGGAGGTGACATTTTACCTGAGCTTTGAATGGCAAGGAAGAAGTCACTGATTATCAAGGAAGAGCCTTCCAGGAAGTTGGCACAGGGGCCTCGAGGCAGAATTAGGCTTGGCAAGGTTGAGGCCTTGCAATTGGGCAGGTGGAACTGGTGCTGATGGGCACAGGAAAGGTGATCCAGGGTAGAGTCAGAGAAGGCAGCATGGCCAGAGGAAGGGGCCAGGAGGAGGAAGTGAGTGATGTGCCCTGACATGTGTGGTAGAAACCTCAGTACATGAGAATCTATGCACAAGGGTGACTGTTACATCACCATTTGCAAAAAACTTAAACTGGAAATAACATATATGTATATTAATGAGGGACTTGTTGAAAAAGCTATGTTGTATTTGTTCCGTGGATTACAAGTTTGAGCTGACTGTACCCGTCCCCCAACCCCCGCCCAGAGGGATGTTCCTGACACTTGCGTGAAGAAGTAAGTTGTGTGGTGAAGTGTCAAGTTTATCTGTGTGCGTGTATGTGTTTTCCTCGAGCCCTAAAAGCCATCTGCAATGCTTGACTGTGACTAGCACAGGCCACAAGGACAGGTCTGAATTTATTTGGGCTCTCCCAACCAAACCCATGCTAGCCAGTGGGTCTTGCTGAAAGGCTCTAGTTTACAACTCCAGGCCTGATCATAAAAGTCTTCTACAAGACCTCAGATTGGACAACATTACTGCAGGAAGTTCACGAGGTGGTTTGTTTTGTGCATCACCTGATATGCGGAGGCTGCCGGGTGAGAAGCTCCATCCTGCACAGTCCCCACCCTCTGGCCCCCATTGCCTTCAGGTGTAGACAGTGGAGTCCAATGTCCAGACAGGTGTGACCGGCTGCTCCTTTGGATGGGAATGGAGAGGTTTCCATGCCCACCTGCCTTGGGAAGACAAGAAGGCCAGGAGACTCAGACATTTGGAGAGGTTTCTGCACAAAAGACTGAATTAAATAATTTCTGTCTGTGTTCAGTTGCTCAGTTGTGTCCGATTCTTTGTGACCTCATGGACTGTACATAGCCCGCCAGACTCCTCTGTCCATGGGATTTCCCAGGAAGAATACTAGAGTGGGTTGCCATCTCCTTCTCCAGGGATCCTCCTAACCCAGGGATTGAACTCACATCTCTTGCATCTTCTGCACTGGTAGGAAGATTCTTTACTGCTGAGCCACCAGGGAAGGCCCAAGTAATTTTCAGGTTACTCTAAACAGAATCCTCCTTCTCAGTCCACCCCGAAGACTGCTTCCTTCCAGAAGCCTGAAGCCCTGTCCGCTGTGGCCTCCTCCCCTCCTTTCAGACTCTACATCCTCAAGAAGTCTGTGTTGTTTTCTTGGCCTAGGAAGTGAAATGAATCTGAATTTCCATTCCCTAAGAGGTTCAGGATCGAGTCCCCCCTAAGGACTAGGATTTCTCTAGATTCTCCCATTTTCAAGTTGTTTATTGGTGGTAAAAATCAGAGATCTCCTTAGGACACTGAGAGAAAACTGGGCACTAGGACAGGAAGGGTGATTTGTCCAACAGTCTCTATCTGGAAACAACCCCCACACCAGTCAATAGAAGGATGGAGTGCAGTCTATGAAGCCATTCACAGCACAAAGAGGGAATGGACTAAACTACAGGAAAGACGTGACTTACTCTCAAAACCATTACAGTGAATGAAAGAAGCTGAACTTGAAAAAACACTTTGGTGCAAATCCATTTCCATAAAATCGAAAAGGTGGCAGAATTTGACTGCAGGATTTAAGGTTGCCTTCTTGGCTGGCTCTGTAAGATTGATAAAGAAAGCCATGAGGCTTGGTGTCAGCCATCTTTGTGGGCAGGATGGGGGTGATGAGCGGGAAGGGCTGGCAGGGGCTGCAATCTCCATTCTCCAACTGGCTTTTAATTTAGTTCACTAATCATTTGCAAGGTCAAGAAGCAACAGTTAGAACTGGACATGGAACAACTGACTGGTTCCAAATTGGGAAAGGAGTATGACAGGGTTGTATATTGTCATCCTGTTTATTTAATTTATATGCAGAATACATTATGTGAAATGCCAGGCTGGATGAATCACAAACTGGGATCAAGATGGCTGGGAGAAATATCAACAACCTCAGATATGCAGATTATGCCACTCTGATGGCAGAAAGTGAAAAGGAACTAAAGAGCCCTCCGATGAAGGTGAAAGAGGAGAGAGAAAAAGCTGACTTGAAACTCAGCATCCAAAAAACTAAGATGATGGCTTCCAGTTCCATCATTTCATGGCAAATGGAAGGGGGAAAAGTGGAAGCAGCAACAGGTTTTGCTTTCTTGGGCTCTAAAATCACTGCGGATGGGGATTGCAGCCATGAAATTCAAAGACGCCCACTCCTTGGAAGAAATCTATGACAAACCCAGACAGTGTATTACAAAGCACAGACATCCCTATGTCAACAAAGGTCCATGCAGTCAAAGCTATGGTTTTTCCAGTAGTCATGTGGATGTGAGAGTTGGACCATAAAGAAGGCTGAGCACCAAAGAATTGATGCTTTCAAATTGTGGTGCTGAAAAAGACTCTTAAGAGTCTCTTCGACAGCAAGGAGATCAAACCAGTCAGTCCTATAGGAAATCAATCTTGACTATTCATTGCTGAAGCTGAAGCTCCAATACTCTGGTCACCTAATGTGAAGGGCTGACTCATTTGGAAAGACTCTGAGGCTGGGAAAAATTGAAGACAAAAGGAGAAGGGGGCTGCAGAGAGTAAGAAGGTTAGATAGAATCACCAACTCAATGGACATGAATCTGAGCAAACTTCAGAATATAGTGGAGAACAGAGGAGCCTCGGGTGCTACAGTCCATGGGGTTGCAAAGAGCTGGACACAACTTAGTAACTGAACAACAGCAACACTAATTTTAATAAGAGTTATTCAGGATCAACGTATGCAATAATTAGCTGTGGCCTTGGGCAAGTTAATTAACCTTTCTGAACCTTGCTTTGTTCACCCATTATCTATCAAATATAATTAACAGTGTCTCCCTTACACCACACAGGTTTGATACATGGAATAAATGTAATCACATGATAAAGTGGGATTCAAGTGTGTGGTATGGCTATTATTATTCTTAACAAGTAAATACAGCCGCATCAAAATGAGATTTCTGCCATTGTGTGTGGTGTTGGTGATGACTCAGGACTCAGATGGAGGAAGTATTTGTAGTTACACACAGTAAAGAGGGAGGGCTAATGTCAATCGTATTCCTATTTTAAATAAACCAACATTTGCACACTATGTGTCTAGCACAAAGTCTCCATTTGAATCAATAAAACTGGAAAGTTTCTTGAGCGCACCAATTATTACGTTCCACAGTTTAAAAACTGTTTTTAAACACAGTTTAAAACTGTGTTTAAAAACACATCCTATCAGCGAACACAAAAGATCTAGCAACTGAATGACAATAACAAATCATTTGTTAAGTGAGTTACTTTATGCCTATTTCTCTGTCATAATATTTTTCAAAACTGCCTGAAGAAATAAAGTCCATAACTTGTTTAACAGGGCAAGGTTTAATGTAAGGAACTGTGAGCAGGGTGTTTTAGGAAGTTGGGCTCTCTCTCTCTCTCCTGGCCCACTTCTTCCCTCCTTCCATCAGCATCTCTCCTTCTTCCACAAAAGCCCCTGCATCCCCCTCAGGCACACTACTTTGCTAAGCAGCCCCCCTCTGCACACAGCCTTTCATCTCCTGGAAAATTCTAAATTCAGATCCATGGAGAAGATCTGAATGTGATGGACCACTGTTGGATACCAGCCACCCATGAATCGGCTACCCTGGGCTAGGCCCTCCCAGGTTCCATTACCTCTGCCCACTAGCCAAGGAAGGTGATGAGGAGGGATAGCCCTGGCCAAACCCTGGTGGGTTTGGTGGAGGGGCTGAAGGTGGCTGGTTTCTCTGAGGCCAAGTGGCAGGACTGTCCCTCCAGCACAAGGACCAGCTGATGTGAGCCGGGCTCGTGGATGGACGGACAGGCCAAAGGGAAACCAATTATCTCGGGCCCTGCAAAGAACAAGAGGCCTAGGTACGCAGGGAGAGCCTAGGAGCCCTGCCTACCCAGCTCTGCTCACGTGTTTGGGCCCCCGGGGCTGTGTGGCTCCCAAGGCCCCATTCTCCCTGTTGCATGAACCTAGCCCCTACCAAGTCTTCATCCACAAATGAAGCCAAGTTGCCCCCATCCCATTTGCGTTGGCAGCTGTCTCCAGTGGCCAGACCCCCAACCCCTCCTTGGGGGAACACATCCACAGGTTAGGAGACATTGGCATTTCCTCCAGAGCTGCCGTTATTTTGTTGTTAAAATGTCTCCCTTCCACACTTCCCCTTTATTGGGAGTCAGCTGGGGAGGAAAGGGCTTTCCTCACAAACCCTCTGCATCTCCTCCGAGGAGCTCGTCTTGGCTCCATCCTCCGTGAGCCCCGTGCTCTGCCACGGGAGCCGGTGTCACTTAAGCCCTTCTCTGCAGCCTGGAGCACCCACCGCAGTCCATTCACAGTCTCCACCTGCATCTCTCTGATCGTTCAGACTGCACGGGCGGGAGCCAGGCCTTCTAGACAAGGATGCTGACCGCATCACAGGGTGCCCACCTTGGTTGAGCACACAGCCCACACCCGGGACCTGGTTCCATATTCACAAACCCCTGCCAAGGAACTGCTTCCTCTCCCCGGTTTGCAGCTGAGGCCTGGGGTAGGGGGTGGTTGGACAGTGTCTTCAGGTCCAGTACTACCTTAGCGGCACAGCTGGAACTGGACCCTGTGTTCATTCAAATACCTGGGCTTGTCTGCTCTGTAAACCTCGAACGCACAGTCTTCTAGGCTTCTCCTCCTGTTTATCCTTGACAGGCAGGGCCTATCGTCACCGTCCTCTTTCTATGCAAAAGAAAATGGAAGGTCAGAGAAACTCTGTGGCTAAGACCACACTGGGCCCTCGAAGTTCAAGCCCTGAGGCTTTGCTGCTACAGTGTCCTCCTGGCTCCCTTGTTCTTCTAGAGACAAGGACTACCTTGGATTCTGCCTTCTTTCTTTCCTTTCAGGTTACCCGAGTCCATTACCAATAAATTGCCATCCTGAGATCATAGGGGATGAATAGCTGGATCTATCTATCTAGTCTTCCCTCCATCCATCCACCCACCAATCCATCCACCAGCCGAGTTATCTATCGTCTATTTATCTTATTATCTTTTGTCTATCTGTCTGTCTTTCTATCCATCCTTCCATCCATCCACCCAGTTATCTATCTACCTATGTATCTATCTATATTTGTATCTATCTGTCATTTATCTCACAGCCCACACAGTCAAGGAACTCACAGTCCAGCAACAAGAATGGGTGCTTGAGTGCACACACACACACGAATACTCACAGACGTACAATTATAGATAACCATTCATCTTTAAGAGAGGTGTATGCTCTGTGTCCAGAGACTTTGACCTTGCACCCAAGGGTAGGGAGTCAGAAAAGCCCCTGAAGCAGTCCTGTCCTGGCTCCTCCTCTGGCCA
The DNA here is from genome assembly GCF_016772045.2 of Ovis aries. Taxonomy (NCBI): domain Eukaryota; kingdom Metazoa; phylum Chordata; class Mammalia; order Artiodactyla; family Bovidae; genus Ovis; species Ovis aries. The sequence goes on along the minus strand of NC_056055.1, from coordinate 185,958,575 downwards.
GATACAGCACTGGACACCAGGAGGACGGAGAAATAAGGCAGACAGGACTCTATTTCCCAGGGATCTCCCATCTTTAAGAGGGACTCTCAGATCTAAGCTGTTCTGAGTTTCATGGGAGGGCAGGTGGCAGGGCAGAAGAAGGGCCCTCTGTGCCCTGGTGAGAGGCTGAGAGTGTGTCTGCTCACAGGATGGTCCAAGCCCCTCTTCACTTGCTCCATGACTTGGGAAAGGGACACGGTGTCTCTGGGCTGGCGGGGTCCCTTCTATAGAATGACATGACATGGTTTAGCAGCTACTACCATCAGAAAAGCTGGGGATCTTGTGCTGAAGGCACTCTGTCCTTTTGCTGGGGCTTACCTGTAGCTGGGAGGCAGTCAGCCTCTCATACGGCTGGAGTTTCTTATCCAACAGGGATGGAGGCCCAGCGTGGCCCTCTGTACCCCTCTCCAGCTCAGGGCTGGAGGCTTGTAAATTTCCCACATCCCTCGCCACTTGTCTCCACCCTTTTCCACCAGAAGAAGACCCAGGTGTTTCTCCCATGGGGAAGGAATTCTCATTTCCAACTCAGTTTACCAACACCAAAGACTCTGGGTTTAGAGGGAGGAACCAGGAGGTGAATGAGTAGAGGAAACCCGCCAGTGGGGCCTGGCTCGGACCCAGCACCTTTGCTTCCTATGTTCACTGGTCAGAGTGAAGCTCTGGCCAGCCTGGATCAAGGGCTAGGGAGCAGACGCCTCCCTCCCACCTCCTGGAGGAAGGAGCAGCAGCGTCATTGCAGGAACTTGGAGATGGGGAGGAGGAAAGCTTTCGTCCTCTATCTGTGATCTGCCTATGGTCACACTGAGGGCTCTGAGCCAACAGCCACCCTTGCTCCTGTGTGCCCAGGGGATCAGGAAAAAGAGCTGTTACATGTGGGGGAAAGGGTTGGGTGAGACTCCATTGGGTCCTGTTGGCCCTCAGACTGGGATCAGGAGCTTCTTGAGGATTAAAAAGTGGCATGTGTTCATTTTCAAGTTAATCTTAAAATGCATGTAAATGTGTGCTGAGCCAAATGCATGGCCCTGAGTCCCACCAGGAGCTTCAATGTATTCACATCTGTTTCTTCTCCATTCATGGTGCCAGGGTCCAAGCAGCAACTTGGTGATGGTCCAGGGAGATTGAAGGAAGAGGGGGCCAAATGCCATCGGGGCATGCTCGTGGTCTCTTGGGAGTCCAGGAGGACAAGAGCAGAGGGAAACTGAGTCATGACATGGGCAGGATGAACTGGGGGAAACTTCTCCCAGCAGCTGGGAGAGTTTTCTGTCCATAGCAGCAACTTCAGCTCCGCAAATGACATCACCACCGACTGTCTTGAAGTTGTGCCATACGTGGGGCAATGAGGCTGGGAGCTAGCTCTGAATGGGCAGTGAAGGTATCTGCTGGGGTGGAATCAATCTGTGAAGAAGGTTGATGGTGGTGGGTGGGTCTCCAGAACATTGGAGTCCCCGACAACACAAGCAGATGAAGAGCCATTGTTGCCTAGTGTGAGGTTACCACTGTTTACTCGATAACCCAGTGGGGGAAGTATTGCTATTTCTGCTTAGCAGACGGAGACAGTGATTCAGAGAAGTTGAGTAAGTTGCTCAGAGCTGCACAGCATTCTGACCTGTCCTCCTCCACAGCCAGGAGCCTTCCAGCCTCACCTCAGGCTTTTCCTCTAGTCTTGGGTAGGCTAAGCCCTCCTGAGGCTTCTCAGGGCCACGTGAGTAGCAGATGCATTTGCCCCACCTTGACCTTTTGCCAGCCTGCCGGGCAACTGGTTCATAATTAGGTAATTAAGTCTTCAAGTAAACACTGGAGAAGTCCAACCTGTTTTTGTCTCGTTTCAGGAAAACAAAGTCCCGGGAGCTTTCCAGTAAGTTCAGAGAGTTTCTAGCTTGGTGGTGAGTAAACAAGGACTAGAGGCTTCGATGCAGTCCTCCCCCCTCCCCCTCCTGCCCTCTCCTTCCCAGCATCGGTTCCCCTCCCTACCACACCACCATGCTCTTTGTTCCCCAGGGAGTGGTGAGGGCAGCCTGCTCACCAGGGGCTGATGTTTCCGGGACCCCAGGCCAGGGCTCCATCATTCAGAACAGTCTATCAGGGTGTTTTATGACACTTCAGGCCAGGCGGGGGTTGGGGGTGGAGGGACTAGGGGCAGGCAAGGCCTAGGGCTTCATGAGTTTCTGGATCCCCAGTGATGAGCACATAGAGAAAGAAGAATTTGTTAAGTAAAGAATGGTGAAGATGCTTTACAGTGTGCAGGCCTGTGAAAAAACCCTCTGGGGCTCAGACCTTGGGCAGAAGTGGAGAGAGATGGGAACCCTCCTCACTTGCCGTTATTCATTTCATCAGAGACAGGGCCTCCCGCACCCCAGGGAGTATGCAGGAAAGGGGTCAGGCACGGGGGCGCTGGGACAGAAGCAGCGTGAGAATGCTAGGTCCTGGCATGGGAGAAGGGAGTAATGTGGAGGGGCACAGTGTCACCCACCCCTCAGGACCATTCAAGGCTGGCACTGCAAGGAGTTCTCAGCATACAGGTTCATTCCAGGGTCCTGTTGGGAAAGAGATCTTAAGAGTGGGACTCCCTGGCGGTCCAGTGGTTAGGACCCCATGCTCTCACTGCTGAGGGCCTGGGTTCAGTCCCTGGTCAGGGAACTAAGATTCTGCAAGCCTTGTGGTGTGGCCAAATTTAAAAGAGAGAGAGATGTCAAGAATTCCCTTAGAGCAGATTGGGGCCACTACAACAGGGCCACCTCCCCTGTCTTCACCTGCCTGGTGCTGCAGGCAGAGCTGGCTTCTGGCCCACATAGGCTTCATAGGCTTCTGGGCTGGCTGACCCTCACCTGGGGCACTTGCTGCCCCAGGTTAAAACTGCCTACAGACTGCAGTGTCTCCCCCACCAGACTGGGGGCATCTCTGCAGCGGGCCCACATAGGAAATGGCCCTAAATCCCCACTGTCAGGCCTGGCACCTGGAATGCAGGAGGGCCTTGGAATACTCTGTGTATGAACACGTGAGCATTGATGAAAGTGTCTGTGTAGAGTGGGGGAGCAGCACCGACAGATGAATGGATAAAGAGGGTATGATACACACACACACACACACACACACACACACACATATACACAGTGGAATACTATTTGGTCATAAAAAAGGAAACAATGCCCTTGGCAGCAACACAGATAGACCTAGAGATTCTCCCACTAAGTGAAGTCACACAGAAAGACAAATACCATATGATATCACTTATATGTAGAGTCTAAAAAAAGATACAAATAAACTTATTTGCAAAGCAGAAGTAGACTCACAGATGTAGAAAGCAAATTTATGGTTGTCAGAGGGAAAAGGGGAGGAGGGATCAGTTAGGCCATGTGACTTCACTGTGGCGAGTGAATATTAGTGGAAATGTGCAAATTTGGTTGTGTTCTATAGGGAAGGGGCAAACTCTTCTTCTGTCAGTTCTTCCTTTATGAGAAAGAGGTTGGATGAAGCACAATGTGATAGCTGGAGCTCCAGCAGCAATCTCAGATCATGACAATCACCTTGAAGATGAAAATCACACTTGGTAGAGCACCGTGGGTCTGTGAGACCAGGGGGTACCACGTAAGCTCTGGGCTGACTTCTGCTGGACTTCAAGATCATGAGGGAAGAAGAAGCTCTCTTGTTTAAGCTCATGTTACTCAAGTGTTCCAAGGACCAGGAGCACTGGTATCTCTTGGGAGCCTGTTAGAAATGTACAATCTTGTGTGCCACCCAGATCTGCTGAATCAACATCTACACGTTAGTAAGATCCCTGTGTGACCGTATGCTCATTAAAGTTTGAGAAGCACATGTTTAAGCCACTTTTATTGAAAGTGACAGTGAAGTTGTTCAGTCGTGTCCGACTCTGCAGTCCCACGGACTGTAGCCTGCCAGGCTCCTCTATCCATGGGATTTTTCCAGGCTAAAATACTAGAGTGGGTTCCCATTCCTTTCTCCAGGGGATCTTCCTGGCGCAGGGATCGAACCCGGGTCTCCCACATTGCGGGCAGACGCTTTGCTGTCTGAGCCATCAAGGAAGCTGAACCTAATTCTGACTGATCGTGGCTGCAGTGGCCTTGCTGATGCTGGCGACTTGAGTTCCCCATTATTTTGAGAGTGCTGAGGCAATGACTTCTGGGAAAGTCACCCATGACTAATGGAGCCCTGTTCTCATCCCAGTTGTGCTCTATGTAAAGACTGGGCCCATCCAGAGTGCCAGGAGGAATCAGAACTCCCAAGCCTGTGTGTGAATATCTGGGCATACATGTGTGTGTAGCTTGTGAGCAGGCCCACATGCAGAGAGGCTGGCGGGGGCCAGCAGACTGTTTTGACCCATCCACTGGTAGTTCATGCCTCTGTCAGGAAAACAGAGGCGGACAAGAGAAAGGGTACATCCAGCCTACGGAGACTTGTGATTGAAATGAGATCAACCCTGTGATATATGCCTTAGTGCAAGAATTTTAGGACGCCAGGCACCTGAGGAGGCAGTGTCACGAGACACAGACCTGGGCACCTGGGAAGAGGAGAAGCCAGCTGGTCCTGAGGTCGCAAGGCACGTGCGCTGAGGGGCTGGTGCACGATGCCCCCTGGTCCCTAGCGTAGGACCAGCCGCCTACCTGCACAGACCGTGGGTGGTGACTTCTGGGTGAAGGGGGCTGACATGGGGCGAAGATCCAGAGCATGGTTCAAGAGGCCTGGCACATGGTTCTACTGTCACTCTGTCTTGTCTACGTCCTTGTCTCTCCCTGGTCCCTCTCGGAAGAATTCCTTCACGCTTGATAGCCTGAAGGGCATCCGTTCCGAGGAAAGCAGGAGGTTTGTTTTCTTGCTGCTGGAGGCTATGCCCTGCAGTCACCCCGCCCTCTCTAGGAAGGCAGGTAGCAGCCAGGGGAGGGGAGGCACCGTCACCTGGCAGTCGTCACTGCTGTGGCCACCACCTGCCAGGGGTTCAGGCATGGCTGACGGTTTCGTGGGCCAGTGCACACTCTTTGCTGGACAAACATCCCCTGGACTCTGGCCCAGAAAAGCACTGTGAAGCCAGGTGGGGAATGCCTCCTGGGACCTGGACACCCTCCTGGGCAGGAATGGAGTTAGATCTGTCAAGTTACAAGAATTTTCTTCTATAGAGGAAGCTGCTGTGTGACTTTGGGCAATGTACTTAACTTCTCTGAACCTCAATGTCCTTATCTCTAAGATGAAGATGCTAATGTCTCCTTACAGATTTAGGGTAAGGATAACATGAGTTAACATCTGATGTCCTTATTATGGTCATGTCAGGGTCTGGGAGAGATCAGAGGAGGGCCCCCCCTTGCCATCTGGGGAGGGGTACAGGGGGAGGTGGCACTTCACAGAGAGGCTCAGTTGGGGTTTGCCAGGCAGAGACTGGGAACAACATTTGGGGTCCAGGGGATGGTACTGGCCAAGGCACCAAAGAAGGAAGTTGTGGAGGAGGAAGGATTCAGCTGAGGCTGGAATGGATGGAGAGGGTGAAGCTGCAGCAGTGGGCATGGCCCGGCAAGTAAGGCAGGGCCTCATCCAGGCCCACCTGGGAGCCCTCTGGCACACACCGCCCCTCTCCAGCCCCCACAACACACACCACAAACACTTGGCTGGGACCACTCCTGTGGTCTGGGCTGCTCCCTCTCCTGTATTTTCCCGGACGAGAAGCTCTTGAGGGCACAGTCCTGCTGACCCCGTTGTGGCCTCATCCTCGGCTGTAGCGCAGGGACTGGATGCAGGAGACCTCCCTGGAACTTCACCCCACACATCTGTGAGTCTCATCCTGGGCACTCTGCCTGCAGGCCCTGCCTGCTCCCTGAGTTGCCCAGAACCTCATCCTTCCCTGGGACTCACTGCCCCTTGCATGAAGCCTTCAAGAAGACAGCCCCAGGCTCTCTGACCCCTCACCCTCTCCTATACCCACTCCGAGCCTGGGCTTGGCCTAGACAGGCCTAGAGCCCTTGCTCGTGTGGGTCCTGCAGGGAGTCGAGGGCTGGGCCTGGGGAGGGGCAACCCTGAGCTTCCACCCCATGCGAAGCGTAAAGACAGAAAGTGATAGAAGCTGCTGAGGACCATGTCTGGCTTTCCCGGCAGACCAACATGCAGGCCGGCCTCATTGTGCTGAAATGAGTGAGGCTTGGTTTCCACCTCTGGGCCTTGACTACAGGTGGCTGTGGTCATGGTGCTGGCGCTGACTGCTGGTCTCTATGTGCAGGGCCATCGGGCCACGGAGCCTGGGCAGAGGCCAAAGGAATGTGCAGAATCCTCCCAAGACACCAAGGTGTAAAGTTTGGTTATTTTCCACGTCCATCTCTGATGGAGAAACAGCCGACGAAAATGCTGAGGCTTAAAGGACCAAGCCCTGCGCTGCAAACAGCAGTCCTGGAGGGCTAATTGGCTGGTCTGTGATGGACAGGCACTTTCTGGCGGTGAGCGCTGGGTGATCCTGGGACAGGGCTTCGCCATCTGGTCGCTGTCACCAGGGGTGGGAGTGCTGTTATGGAGCTCCCAGCCAGCATCTCCTCCTTTCCTCTCTGTACCGGCTGCAGGGCCTGGGGTCACAGCCAAGGCTAACAGGAAGGAACTGGGACCTGCAGGATCCCCTTCATAAAGAGGTGTAGGAAGCAGCGTCCTCCAGGGTGGGCCATGCTCCAGATTGTCTAGGGGAAGTTTCATGGAAGAGGGTCGGTTTAGAAAGGTTTAACTTTCGATTCATGGCTGTCAGCAAGCAAGTTTTGTTGAATCCTTAGCAATGTAGTAAGCAGATTAAGTGGGCTTCCCAGGTGGTGCTAGTGGTGAAGAACCTGCCTGCCAATGCAGGAGATGGAAGAGATGCAGGTTTGATCCCGGGGTTGGGAAGATCCCCTGGAGGAGGGCATGGCTATCAACTCCATCATTCTTGCCTGGAGAATCCCACGGACATAGGAACCTGGTGGTCTATCGCTCATAGGGTGGCAAAGTGTCGGACATGACCGAACCGACTTGGCACACACGCAAGCACATTAAGCAACATTTGGTTGGTAGAAGACTCTGGTTTAAGCCTCCCATCCCAAACTCAATACATCTGACTCCCCACTCATGTTAGGGGAATTGCTGACTGAAACCTCCTGCCATGGCCAGGCACCGCAGTAACCATGCGCATGAGTTATCTTACAACAGGAGGTCCTGGTAAGGAACAAGGAACTAACAAGCTGCCACCTACTGGAAGAATTCAGGAAAGGTCAAAAGGAGGGAGGAGATGCCAATCTATATGTCCTACCAACTTCCCAGAATCCTCCTCTCTGGAATCCGTCTTGTCTGAGCCATGCGCTTGCTGCCAGGAAGGACCCTGAGTCAGAATGACTGGCCAGAGGCAACCTGGAAACTAACCCCGTGACCGTAAAGCCTGAGACTGTGAGCCATGAGGCAGAGCAGTTCCCCTGGTTTCCCTTACCCTGCTGCTCTCCGCCCGTGCACCCCTCCCAATACAGTCTCTTGCTTTGTCGGTCTCCTTGGACAATCCCTTTCCAAGTGTTAAACAAGAGCCCACTCTTAGGCCCTAGAAGGGGTTCCCCCTTCTGACAACACTCAGACTTGACCCCACAGGTGGGAGGACCTAAAGGGGCCTCTTCTGAAACAAGCACTCCCTCCTGCCTCACCCCAGCCTGCCTTCTAGACACAGGCACCCTCAGGACGGGGCCAGGAGAGAAGGCCAGAGGGGACAAGTGGTCCCTGGTTCCTGCAGCTGCAGGATGCTGATGTGGGGGTCGTCAGCCGGATGCAAGCGTGTTTGCCTTTCACTCTGATCCCTCCCTTATAGGGATTGGCTCCGGTGATTAGGGAAGCCAAGAAACCCCATGGTCTGCCACCTTCAAGATGAAGAACCAGAAAGTGGAGTTCAGCCCAAGTTGGAAGGGCTGTGAGCCAGGAGAACCCATGGCGGAGCTCCCTGTCTGAGGCAAAATGGCCTGAGAACCTGCTATCTGTGGGTGCGTGGGTGGGGGCTGCTGGTATCAGGCCAGGCTCCACGGCACCGAGAACAGGGGAGCCAGTGTCAGCGAGCAGGAGAAGACATGCACCCAGGTCAAGCAGAAAGAGCAAATATTCCCCCATCTTTTTTTTAGGCCCATGCTGTGTAGCATGCTTGATCTTAGTTCCCCAACCAGGGATCAAACCTGCGCCCCCTGCACTGGGAGAATGGAGTCTTAACCACTGGACCACCAAGGAAGTCCCTCTTCCCCCATCCTTTTGTTCTACTTAGGCCATCCATGGATGGCGTGATGCCCACCAGCGTGGATGAGAGTGGTCTTTACTGGTCCCTTGATTCAAATGCTAAGCCCTTGTAGAAACACTCTCCTGGACACACCCAGAAACGGTTTTTGACAGCTCTACGGGCATCCTGTAGCCCAGCCAAATTGATGTGTAAAATCAACCATTGTAAGAGGCAATCCCTTCCTCCATTGGGCAGGGAGGAGAAGCCATGCCACTGCAAAACTCCACCAGCCTCAAATCCGCTCCCCTGCCCTGGCCCAGCCCCTTCCATAGGAGCAGGCTGAGCAGGACAGTGGCACTTGACTGGAGCAAGCCTTTGGCAGCTTTAGCCTCCCATGTACTTGGCAGCAGGGCCACGGCTGTTGGCCACTCTCTTGAAGTCATAGGGTGAACCCTGGGTACCCACCTCTGAGCCACAGTAAAAGTCTTCTTGGCCATAGCACTCACCAGAGTTGCCCTGCTGCTGAGCAAGAGGCCACAGAGAGAACCGTGGAGAGCTGATTTTGTATTATACCCGGGGAAGCAAACTTTTCAAAGAACATTCACAAACCCTTTCTCTTGTGATCTTCCTAACAGTGTAAGAGCCAGTGCCAGCCATGTGTAGACTGAAGCAGCTAATTAGCTTGTCTGAGCTTCAGTTTCCTCATCTGGAATATTGGGGATGATTGAGTCCACCTAACAGGGATGCCAGGAGAACTGAGTTTCAAAAGTATGTGAACGGCTTAGCATGGAATCCTACAAATGTACTGCCTAGAGCGAGGCAGACCTGGTAGAGAGGTGGCAGAGGAAGTGGGGATGCGGAGCGTGGACTCAGGCCCACATGGTCCCTTAGCAGCTGTGTGAGCTCAAGCATGTTGCTTACATCCGTCAGCCACTCGTCCACTTCTGCTATGTGAGCATCTCGGCAGCACCGACCTCAAGTCTGCATCCCTATCCTCATGAAAGGATACCACCATCCACCAGCTTCTCCTGACAAGATCAGGGCATCATCTCTGAAATCTCTTCCTCACACTCCACATCCACACTATCAGTGTGTTTTGCGGATTCCATTTCTAGGCATCTTTCAAACCACTGGGGGGCCTTCCCAGAGAGTTGGGTTCAACCTGTCTCCCGGGCAACTGGAGGTAGTTGCCTTCTGTGGTTTTTGATCAAAACCTGGACTCAGTGCAGCCACCACCAAAATGTCAGAAATTCCCCATGAGATGACGTTTCTGAAGTGAATCAATTATGCGGGAATCCTCCTCTAATTTTGTTCTCTAAGGGGACGCCTCATATACCAGAAACACGGTGAGGGGAGTGCTAGCATCCTTGGAAGATGCTGTGATGCTTTTTCTCTGAAGACCAGAGATGGATTCAGAGATGACGTGGTTGGACAGGCACTGATTTCAAGGATGGACGAGCCTGAGGGGCAGAGCCTGGGAAATGGCAGTGGACCATTAGAAGCAGTAAACTTGGTGACCATTGGAGAGCGTGGGACTGGAATGACGGTGGCCTGACCTGCAGGAACCTTGCTTGTGGCTTTGATTTTAGGGATCTTAGGCTGAAATAGACAGGTAGTAGGCTAAGATCCTCTTGGACCTGACTTGGGTCGTCATGACAGAGTGACGTGGCCTCTTAACCTATTAATCCCTAGACCTGATTCAATGCATAGACCCAGAACCTATGGAAAGAATCCATCACCTTTAAAGCAGGACCTTTCAGGAATGTGAATCTTCCCCTTGACCTACTACAAGCTAACCTGGGTCACTGGGTGGGTATTTCTGCACTGGAGAAAGGGCTACTGAACAATGGCTTTGAGCAAAGACTGATTCTTGGAAACTCAGAACAACACTCTGGTCTATCAGCTAGAGGATTTTGAGGTTAAGGTGATAACTGGAGGGTTTTAAAAACTATTTGTGTATTTATCAGCTGCACCAGGTCTTGGTTGTGGAATGTAGAATCTTTAGTTGTGGCATGTGGGATCTAGTTCCCTGACCAGGGATTGAACCTGGGCCCCCTGATTTGGGAGTGCAGAGTATTGACCACTCGACCACCAGGTCATGTGTGTGTACATGCTAAGTTGTGTCCTACTCTTTGTGACCTCGTGGACTGTAGCCTGCCAGGCTCCTCTGTCCATGAAATCTTCCAGGCAAGAATACTGGAGTAGGTTGCCATTTCCTACCTGTGTCTCCTACGTCTCCTGCATTGGCAGGCAGATTCTTTACCACTGCACCACGTGGGGAGCCCTGACCACCAGAGAAGTCTCCATAACTGGAGCTTTAACTCAATTCACCTCAGTGAAGGCAATAGGAACCAGAACCTACCCCATGCTTATTTTCCGAGGTTTTGAGTCACTAGTTTGATGGGGGGACATGCTTGAGAATTGACAGAATCTCCACATAGTCTCCCTGGTTTGTGGAATAGTTACAATTACAGTGGGGAAGTACCAAGTATAGAAACTTCCAGAATTCTATCTCCTTGTCAAAACTATCAGCCCATACAATGCCACATCCTTGGGGCATTTCAGATATTCGTGCCAACATGGAACATTTGAGAAAAATTCCACAGGAGTGATTTCAATTACGCTGTCACACAGCTTGCCTATTTAGTTGGTACAGGACACAGATCCACAGATTCATCTTGCAGAATAACCACACATCGTTTAAGCTTATTCAGATGGTGATTTCAATTTCAGCTGTGATTTTAGACAAGGTTATCTTGATAAAGTGACACAGCCTATGGCATCACAGCTGCTAAATCTTTCTGTTTTGGAGCCCCTCTGAGCACAAAGGCATCTAGAATTCAGTAGTTGGATTTCCTCTGAAAAGGATTGCAGCGCATCTTCACAAACTGCTCTCTGGATGACATCAGTTTCCTGGCACCGTGGTACAGTTCACGCTAATGTTCTCATCCTATACATGTCATGATGCTGTGCACTGCATTGCTGACCTCAAGCCCGCAGGTCATAGAGAGCAGAAAGTAACAGATACTTAAATGCTTTTGCAAGACGTATGTGCACTATAGGATCGGCAATGAATAAAAATACAGGGGCTTTGCTACCTGGAGTTTCTGGGTTCTGGTGTCTCTGATATACTTAGATATTCCCTCCAAAGTGAAGGAGAAGTGGATCCACTACACCCACCACCTCAGGCTTGCATGTGACACTTGTGGTAAAGAACCCGCCTGCCAATGCAGGAGACATAAGAGATGCAGGTTCGATCTCTGGGAAGACCCCTTGGAGAGGGGCATGGCAACCCACTCCAGTAACCTTGCCTGGAGAATCCCATGGACAGAGGAGCCTGGCAGGCTATGGTCTACAGGATCAAAAAGAGTTAAATATGGCTGAAGCGACTTAGCATCCATGCTCTGACCCAGTACTACAAAGAAGGAGGTTATGATGCTTTGTGAACTCCTTTGGACTTCAGAAGGAACATGGAAAGAACCAAATGTTATGTTTGGTTGGGCTCTTCTGATTCATTTATTAAGTAAGCCACAAGGTTCCCGGTTCTGAGTGGGGCTCAGCAGCAGAGAAGCCTCTTAGGCTTAGAGCCTCTAATGTAAGTGGCTCTGCTCTTTGAACCTTTATAACCCAATAGATCCAATGGTGCCAAGTTGCTTAGGTAGATCATAAAATCAGCAGAAACCCTAAGATTTGGGGGTAATGCAATGATCTGCTCAGCAAGGACTCTTCTCTGTCTTGACAAGGAGCCCTTGGCATTATCCTGGGCCAGGTAGAGAAATGATTTACCCCACCAGAAGATGTCAGAAGGTCATGTAGCCCATTCTCCCTGTTAGCTGGGAGTTATCTACTCCACCAACACATAAAATTGAACTTGGCCTGAAAATTGCATCACTACTTTAAAGGGAGAAGATACAAAAAGCTATCCTCTCACGCTGGTCAGAATCAGTTCAGTTCACTCGTTCAGTCAGTGTCTGACTCTTTGCGACCCCATGAATCGCAGCACGCCAGGCCTCCCTGTCCATCACCAACTCCCAGAGTTCACTCAGACTCACGTCCATCGAGTCAGTGATGCCATCCAGCCATCTCATCCTCGGTCATCCCCTTCTCCTCCTGCCCCCAATCCCTCCCAGCATCAGAGTCTTTTTCAATGAGTCAACCCTTTGCATGAGGTGGCCAAAGTACTGGAGTTTCAGCTTCAGCATCATTCCCTCCAAAGATATCCCAGGGCTGATCTCCTTCAGAATGGACTGGTTGGATCTCCTTGCAGTCCAAGGGACTCTCAAGAGTCTTTTCCCAACACCACAGCTCAAAAGCATCAATTCTTCGGCACTCAGCTTTCTTCACAGTCCAACTCTCACATCCATACATGACACCTGGAAAAACCATAGCCTTGACTAGACGGACATTTGTTGGCAAAGTAATGTCTCTGCTTTTGAATATGCTATCTAGGTTGGTCATAGCTTTTCTTCCAAGGAGTAAGTGTCTTTTAATTTCATGGTTGCAATCACCATCTGCATTGATATTGGAGCCCCCCAAAATAAAGTCTGACACTGTTTCTACCGTTTTCCCATCTACTTGCCATGAAGTGATGGGTCCGGATGCCATGATCTTTGTTTTCTGAATGTTGAGATTTAAGCCAACTTTTGCACTCTCCATTTTTACTTTCATCAAGAGGCTTTTTAGTTCCTCTTCACTTTCTGCCATAACGGTGGTGTCATCTGCATATCTGAGGTTATTGATATTTCTCCTGGTAATCTTGATTCCACGTTGTGTTTCTTCCAGTCCAGCGTTTCTCATGATGTACCCTGCATAGAAGTTAAATAAGCAGGGTGATAGTATACAGCCTTGACGTACTCCTTTTCCTATTTGGTACCAGTCTGTTGTTCCATGTCCAGTTCTAACTGTTGCTTCCTGACCTGCATAGAGGTTTCTCAAGAGACAGGTCAGGTGGTCTGGTATGCCCATCTCTTTCAGAATTTTCCACAGTTTATTGTGATCCACACAGTCAAAGGCTTTGGCATAGTTAATAAAGCAGAAATAGATGTTTCTCTGAAACTCTCTTGCTTTTTCGATGATCCAGCGGATGTTGGGAATTTGATCTCTGGTTCCTCTGCCTTTTCTAAAACCAGCTTGAACATCTGGAAGTTCACGGTTCATGTATTGCTGAAGCCTGGCTTGGAGAATTTTGAGCATTACTTTAATAGCGTGTGAGATGAGTGCAATTGTGTGGTAGTTTGAGCATTGTTTGGCATTGCCTTTCTTTGGGATTGGAATGAAAACTGACCTTTTCCAGTCCTGTGGCCACTGCTGAGTTTTCCAAATTTGCTGGCATATTGAGTGCAGCACTTTCACAGCATCATCTTTCAGGATTTGAAATAGCTCAACTGGAATTCCATCACCTCCACTAGCTTTGTTTGTAGTGATGCTTTCTAAGGCCCACTTGACTTCACATTCCAGGATGTCTGGCTCTAGGTGAGTGATCACACCATCGTGATTATCTTGATCATGAAGATCTTTTTTGTACAGTTCTTCTGTGTATTCTTGCCACCTCTTCTTAATCTCTTCTGCTTCTGTTAGGTCCATACCATTTCTGTCCTTTATTGAGCACATCTTTGCATGAAATGTTCCCTTGGTATCTCTAATTTTCTTGAAGAGATCTCTAGTCTTTCCCATTCTGTTGTTTTCCTCTATTCCTTTGCACTGATTGCTGAGGAAGGCTTTCTTATCTCTTCTTGCTATTCTTTGGAACTCTGCATTTAGATGCTTATATCTTTCCTTTTCTCCTTTGCTTTTCGCTTCTCTTCTTTCCACAGCTATTTGTAAGGCCTCCTCAGACAGCCATTTTGCTTTTTTGCATTTCTTTTCCGTGGGGATGGTCTTGATCCCTGTTTCCTGTACAATGTCTCGAACCTCCGTCCATAGTTCATCAGGCACTCGGTCTATCAGATCTGGTCCCTTAAATCTATTTCTCACTTCCACTGTATAATCATAAGGGATTTGATTTAGGTCATACCTGAATGGTCTAGTGGTTTTCCCTATTTTCTTCAATTTAAGTCTGAATTTGGCAATAAGGAGTTCATGATCTGAGCCACAGTCAGCTCCTGGTCTTGTTTTTGTTGACTGTATAGAGCTTCTCCATCTTTGGGTGCAAAGAATATAATCAATCTGATTTCGGTGTTGACCATCTGGTGATGTCCATGTGTAGAGTCTTCTCTTGTGTTGTTGGAAGAAGGTGTTTGCTATGACCAGTGCATTTTCTTGGCAAAATTCTATTAGCCTTTGCCCTGCTTCATTCTGTACTCCAAGGCCAAATTTGCCTGTTAACTCCAGGTGTTTCTTGACTTCCTACTTTTGCATTCCAGTCGCCTATAATGAAAAGGACATCTTTTTTGGGTGTTAGTTCTAAAAGGTCTTGTAGGTCTTCATAGAACTGTTCAACTTCAGCTTCTTCAGCGTTACTCGTTGGGGCATAGACTTGGATTACTGTGATATTGAATGGTTTGCCTTGGAGACGAACAGAGATCATTCTGTCGTTTTTTAGACTGCATCCAAGTACTGCATTTTGGACTCTTTTGTTGACCATGATGCCTACTCCATTTCTTCTGAGGGATTCCTGCCCACAGTAGTAGATATAATGGTCATCTGAGTTAAATTCACCCATTCCAGTCCATTTTAGTTCGCTGATTCCTAGAATGTTGATGTTCACTCTTGCCATCTCCTGTTTGACCACTTCTAATTTGCCTTGATTCATGGACCTGACATTCCAGGTTCCTATGCAATATTGCTCTTTACAGCATCGGACCTTGCTTCTATCACCAGTCACATCCACAACTGGGTATTATTTTTGCTTTGGCCCCATCCCTTCATTCTTTCTGGAGTTATTTCTCCACTGATCTCCAGTAGCATATTGGGCACCTACTGATCTGGTCAGAATAGCTATCATCAAAAAAGTCCACAAACAATAAATGCTGGAGAGCATGTGGAAAGATGGGAACTCTCCTGCATACTCGTGGGATTGTAAATTGGTGCAGCCACTATGGAGAACAGTATGGAGATTCCTTAAAAAAGTAAAAATAGAACTATCATATGATCCAGCAATCCCACTCCTGGGCATATATCCAGAGAAAACTGTAATTCAGAAAGATATATGTACCCCAATTGCAGAACGAGTTACAAGAGCCAGCACATGGCAGCAACCTAAACTGACAAAAGAATGGATAAAGAAGATGTGGTACAAAATACAGTGGAATACTACTCAGCCATAAAAGGAACAAAATTTTCCCATTTGCAGCAACATCAGTTCAGTCACTCAGTCATGTCCGACTCTGTGTGACCCCATGGACTGCAGCACGCCAGACTTCCCTGTCCAACACCAACTCCCAGAGCTTGTTCAGTCTCATATCTATCGAGTTAGTGATGCCATCCAACCATCTTATCCTCTGTCATCCCCTTGTCTTCCTGCCTTCAATCTTTCCCAGTATTAGGGTCTTTTCCAAAGAGTCAGTGCTTTGCATCAGGTGGCCACAGTATTGGATTTTTAGCTTCAGCGTCCATCCTTCCAATGAATATTCAGGACTGATTTCCTTTAGGATTGACTGGTTTGATCTCCTTGCAGTTCAAGGGACTGTCTCTAATACCACAGTTCAAAAGCATCAATTATTTGGTGCTCAGCTTTCTTTATAGTTCAACTCTCACCTCCATACATGACTACTGGTAAAACCATAGTTTTGACTAGACAGGCTCTTGTCAGCAAAGTAATGTCTCTGCTTTTTAATAT
Source organism: Ovis aries (assembly GCF_016772045.2). Lineage (NCBI taxonomy): Eukaryota > Metazoa > Chordata > Mammalia > Artiodactyla > Bovidae > Ovis > Ovis aries. The sequence continues at coordinate 185,942,565 of NC_056055.1, read as the reverse complement.
GCTGTCTAGGTTGGTTGTCACTTTTATTACAAAGAGCAATCATCTTTTAATTTCATGGCTGCAGTCACCATCTGCAGTGACTTTGGAGCCAAAAAAAATAAAGTATCTCACTGTTTCCGTTGTTTCCCCATCTATTTTCCATGAAGTGATGGGGCTGGATGCCATAATCTTCATTTTGTGAATGTTGAGTTTTAAGCCAGCTTTTTCACTCTCTTCTTTCACTTTCATCAAGAGGCTCTTTAGTTCTTCTTTGCTTTCTGCCATGAGGGTGGTGTCATCTGCATATCTGAGGTTATTGATATTTCTCCTGACTATCTTGATTCCAGCTTGTGCTTAATCCAGGCCAGCATTTCTCATGATGTACTCTGTGTATATGTTAAATCAACAGGGTGACAAGATACAGCCTTGACGTACTCCTTTGCCAATTTGGGACCAGTCTGTTGTTCCGTGTCTGGTTCTAACTATTGCTTCTTGACCTGCATACAGATTTCTTAGGAGGCAGGTAGGGTGGTCTGGTATTCCCATCTCTTTAAAAATTGTCCACAGTTTGTTGTGATCTACACAGTCAAAGGCTCTGGTGTAATCAATAAAGCAGAAGTAGATGTTTTTCTGCTATTCTCTTTCTATTTCAATGATCCAACAGATGTTGGCAGTTTGATTTCTGGTTCCTCTGCCTTTTCTAAATCTAGCTTGAACATTTGGAAGTTCACGGTTCATGTACTATTGAAGCCTGGCTTGGAGAATTTTGAGCATTACTTTGCTAGTGTGTGAGATGAATGCAATTGTGAGGTAGTTTGAACATTCTTTGGCATTGGAATGAAAACTGACATTTTCCAGTCCTGTGGCCACTGCTGAGTTCTCCAAATTTGCTGGCATACTGAGTGCAGCACTTTCACAGCATCATCTTTTAGGATTTGAAATAGCTCAACTGGAATTCCGTCACCTCCAGTAGCTTTGTTTGTAGCGATGCTTCCTAAGGGCCACTTGACTTTGCATTTCAGGATGTCTGGCCCTAGGTGAGTGATCATACCACCATGGTTATCTGGGTCATGAAGATCTTTTTTGTCTAGTTCTGTGTATTCTTGTCACCTCTTCTTAATATCTTCTGCTTCTGTTAGGTCCATACTATTTCTGTCTTTAGTTGTGCCCATCTTTGGATGAAATGTTCCCTTGGTATCTCTTGTTTTCTTGAAGAGATCTCTAGTTTTTCCCATTCTTATTGTTTTCCTGCATTTCTTTGCATTGAGCACTTAGGAAGGCTTTCTTATCTTTCCTGGCTATTCTTTGGAGCTCCTCATTCAAATGGGTTTACTTTCCTTTTCTCCTTCACCTTTAGGTTCTCTTCTTTTCTCAGCTATTTGTAACGCCTCCTCAGACAAACATGTTGCCTTTTCGCATGTTGTAGCAACATGGATGGGCCTAGAGATGATAATGCTAAGTGAAGTAAGTCAGAGAGAGACAAATATCATGTGATACCACTCATATGTGCAATGCCATTTAAAAATGATACACACAAACTTATTTAAGAAACGGAAACAGACTCAGAGACCTCAGAAACAAATGTGTGGTTATCAAAAGGTAAATGTGGGTAGGGGACAAAGCAGGAGCTTGGGATGAACATACAGACATTACAGTGTATAAGATAGATAACCAGCAAGGGCCTACTCTATATAGCACAGGGAACTCTACCCAATGTCCTGTGATAATCTATATGTGAAAAGAATCGTAGAAAAATGAATCAATGTATAGCGAAATCACTGTCTATACACCTGAAACCAGCACAACATTGTAAATCAACTGTACTCCGATAAAAATTAGACGAGGGTATAGACCAGATGGGGCTTCCCTGGCGGTGCTGATGGCAAAGAACCTGCCTGCCAGTCCAGGAGATGTAAGAGACACAGGTTCAACCCCTGGGTCAGGACAGTCCCCTGGAGGAGGACATGGCAGCCAGCTCCAGTATTCTTGCCTGGAGAATCCCATGGACGGAGGAGCCTGGTGGCTATAGTCCACGGGGTCGCAAAGAGTCAGAGACGACTGAGCAACTTGACGTCACTTCATAGACCAGATGGGGCTTCCCAAGTGGTGCTCGTGGCAAAAAACCTGCCTGCCAGTCCAGGAGACGTAAGAGACACAGGTTCAACCCCTGGGTCGGGGCAGTCCCCTGGAGGAGGACATGGCAGCCAGCTCCAGTATTCTTGCCTGGAGAATCCCATGGACGGAGGAGCCTGGTGGGCTACAGTCCACGGGGTCGCAAAGAGTCAGACACAGCTGGGTGACTTTCACTTTTTCAGAGTATTTAATAACCCAGAATATGAGGTGTAATCGTGTGTATTTAACAACTAACTCTCTTGGCAGGCTGCGGGGAGCCCTGATTTATAGTGTTTGCATTTCTGTGGTATAAATACTACCACTGCGGCTGATTTCAAGCTACCAACAGGATGTCACTGAACACAGAACAGAAAAGAGATTTCACTGTTGGCTCCCATGAATCAGCACGAGCTGGGCCCATAATTCTGCCTCCCAGAGTGGATGCTTTTCTCAAATCCCTTTCTTCTATGTAATAAGATTCTTTTCAGGAAAGAATCAGGAAATGAATAAGAATGACCAGAAAAGCACACAGTGAAACACATTTTTCTCGTGATCATGCTGGTAAATATCTTTTAAATAGAAATAAAATTAATTTAGTGAAAAAGAGGAGAAGGTGATAGGACACATGTTTTCTGGGCCAGAATTTAAGGAACTTAGATGCCCCCTCCATCATCCTAATAAATAAAAAAGCTGAACGCTCTAAAAAAAAAAAATCAACAACTCTTCTGAAATCTCTCAGAGAACTGGGGACCCAGGATAAATAGCTCTCCCCACATTGAAGAGACTGACTGGAAGAACAGAGAATCAGAATCTTCCTGAGCAGAAACCCATGAGCTGACATCTCTGCAGGAACCAGGGATGGGGTAGGGAAACCGATTGACGTATTGCTGAAGGCTCACTGTGGATAAGCCAGAGACTTAAAAATTGCAGGGAGACCCCTCAAAGGGAAGTGGGGAGTCCATTATTGTAAATTTGGCCTCTGGGAGCTCCACTAGGTCATCAGAGAAAAAAACCCTCCAGATTCTAGTAGGGAGAAGGGAAAAGAACTGTTTTGGAATATACTAAAGCATATTGTTTTCTTTTTTTTTTTAATTTTTATTTTTACGCTAGAATATTGTTGATTAACAATGTTGTGTTAGTTCCAGGTGTACAGCAAAGTGATTCATTATATATATGTATGTTCTTTCTTAGATTCTTTTCTCATTTAGGTTATCACAGAGTATTGTGCTGTATAGAAGTAGTCCTTTAAATACAGTTTATTTTAAATACAGCAGTGTGTGTCTGCATGTCAGTCCCAAACTCCCAATCTGTCCCTCCCCATACCCTGTTCATCTTAACAAGACCTGCCCTCAGGAGAAACTATTTTACCAGAGCCTACGCTTCTGGAGTTTTCTCAGCACCTAACAGACCTGGAAGAGAGGAAAGGAGTAGAAGAGTAATGGAATCATATTTAAGTCACTTCAGTGTATTTTTTTTAATTTATTTTATTGAAGTATCCTTGATTTACAGTGTTGTCTTAATTTCTGCCGCACAACAAAGTGATTCAGTTATATATAAGCAGGCATGTGCTCAGTCACTCAGTTGTGTCTGACTCTTTGTGACCCCAGGAGCTGTAGCCTGCCAGGCTCCTCTGTCCGTGGAATTTCCCAGGCAAGAACACTGGAGTGGGTTGCTGTTTCCTCCTCCAGGGGATCTTTCTGACCCAGGGCCTGAATGCACGTCTCCTACAACTTCTGCAGCTCCTGCACTGGCAGTCAGATTTCTTTTTTTCCCTTTTTTTTTTTTTAACCACTAAGCCACCCAGGAAGCCGTTATATCTATATATTTTTTCTTTTTTGTATTTTTTCTTCTGTGATAGTTTATCAAAGGGTATTGAATATAGTTCCCTGTGCTGTACAGTTGGATCTTGATTTTTGTCCATAGTCTATATAATAGTTTGCATATGCTAACCCCAAACTCCCACATCAGTGTGTTTTCTACTTTTTGAAAAAAGGAAAATACTTTTTTCTTAATATTAGCCAGTCACAGTAATGAAGAACATTACAGCTTCTGATTTTGAGCCTTGGCTTCTGCAAGTTTGTCTATGACCTCATCAGATTTGACTTTCTTTGAATATTCATGTTCAGTGAACAGCATGGTGTGATTTGACAATCTTTATTCATACTTGATCAAAGAACTCTTTTTGTTCGTCTTAACTCCAAAGAGGAGCTTCCCAGGTGGCTCAGTGGTAAAGAAGCTGCCTGCCAAGGAGAAGACGCAGGTCCTATCCCTGGGTAGTGAAGATCCCTAGTGAAGGAATGGCAACCCATTCCAATATTTTTGCCTGGAGAATCCCATGGAGAGAGGAGCCTGGTAGGTCCTCTGGGGTTGCAAAAGGGCTGGCCTTGGCTTAATAACTAAACAATAAACACTCTAAAAAACATCTTACACGAGAAGCAACATATAAGCAGACCATTTTTGCAAATACAGCTTTAGTGGAACACAGCCACACACATTTATTTACATTTTATTCATGGCTGCTTTTATACTGTAACAGTAGTTATGACAGATTATATTGCCTCCAAGCCTCAGTTCAGTTCAGCCGCTCAGTCGTGTCCGACTCTTTGAGACCCTATGAATTGCAACACGCCAGGCCTCTCTGTCCATCATCAACTCCCGGAGTTCACTCAGACTCACGTCCATCAAGTCCGTGATGCCATCCAGCCATCTCATCCTCGGTCATCCCCTTCTCCTCCTGCCCCCAATCCCTCCCAGCATCAGAGTCTTTTCCAATGAGTCAGCTCTTCGCATGAGGTGGTCAAAGTACTGGAGCTTCAACTTTAGCATCATTCCTTCCAAAGAAATCCCAGGATTGATCTCCTTCAGAATGGACTGGTTGGATCTCCTTGCAGTCCCAGGGACTCTCAAGAGTCTTCTCCAACACCACAGTTCAAAAGCATTAATTATTCGGCGCTCAGCCTTCTTCACAGTCCAACTCTCATATCCATACATGACCACAGGAAAAACCATAGCCTTGACTAGATGGACCTTAGTCGGCAAAGTAATGTCTCTGCTTTTGAATATGCTGCCTAGGTTGGTCATAAGTTTTTTTCTAAGGAGTAAGTGTCTTTTAATTTCATGGCTGCAATCACCATCTGCAGTGATTTTGGAGCCCCCAAAAATAAAGTCTGACACTGTTTCCACTGTTTCCCCATTTATTTCCCATGAAGTGATGGGACCGGATGCCATGGTCTTCATTTCCTGAATAAGTATTTTTTATACCAATCTTTAAGAAAAAAATTGGCCAGCTCTAACCTGAAGGATTGAAAAGAAAGTGTAATTGTATTTAATATTTATTTATGTGCCTGTGCCAGATCTTAGTTGCACATGTAGAATCTTCGACCTATAGTTGTGGCACGTGGGATCTGGTTTCCTGACTATGGATAGAACCCAGGCCCCCTGCACTGGAAGTACGAGGAATCTTAGCCACTGGACCACCAGGGAAGTCCCTGTAATTGTTTTTAAAGTGCACAAAATTTGAACATATTTCCATAAAAGATCTGAATTATGATAAATATAAGAATACAAAAATCTCAAGTTTTGTGTCTTCAGAAAAATATTTTTTCTCTAAAAAATTTCAAAAGGATCTATTACAATAGTGTGTGTGTGTGTGTGTGTGTGTGTGTGTGTGTGTGTGTATTAAACATGTAGAACTCTGAAGCATGGAGCCCAGGGCAATGGCCCCTCTTGCTGAGTCTAAGGCCACTGATGCGGCAACTGCTCTGTGAGCCATAGGCTGCTGGCTGTTATGACCCTCATGTGGAGCCCAACCCCAGGAAACCATCGACGTAAAGGCAGACATCTGACCCAAGCTGCCCAATCATGTTCCAGCAGAAAAAATAGAAAAAGGAAATTTAACCAAAGGACTGGAAACCAAATCAAGTTAATGCCAGAGTTCTGGATGGAGGGTCGTGACCTTCCACCTTTGGGGTCCTCAGAGCTGTATCCAGACATTCCTGAATTCTGTCCCCTGGGTCTTCCTGTTGGGATTGCTAGTTCTTTCTTCAGATTCTACCAGGCCTCTCAGCATCCTTCTATTGTTTTTGTTTGTTTGTTTTCTTTCTTTTACTGGTCTGGTCTCTGTTACTTGGAATCCAAAGATCTCTAACACATCATGTGAGGGGTGATCTGGGTGCCAAAGTGTATGGCTGTGTCAGGCGTAAACCAGCAGGGTGCAGTCAGCTGGGGATGAAATTGTGTCCTGGCTCCATTACCTGCCTACTGTGTGACCTTGAGCAAGTTACTTAGCTTCTCTGAGCGTCAGCTTCTTCCTCTTTAAAACACCAAAGGCACTGCTAACCTATGGAGCATCTTTGTAAGAACGAGAAAAATGCCCTCTGGGCACAGGGCTTGACCAGTGGGCTGCAGCCTGGACTGGAGCCCTCCACAGCCCCCAGCTGGGCATTTTGGTGCAGTGCCCAGTCTGTATGTTGAGGAGAGGTACCCTGGGTGCAATGGACTATTGATAAAATCCACAGGTGTCCTGTGTCCAAGAAAAGGCTCCCTTTTCTTCTCCCCCATCCAAGTTTCAGCCCAACCACAAACATCACAGAAATGGACAGGCTAGATGTGGGTGTTAGGACAAAGGAATGAGGTGATTATGGAGAAGAATGCCACGGGAAGTCTCCTAACAGCAGGGCTGGATTCCATGTCACACTGACCCTCCTGTCTATTTGCCTTTGGGCCCTTGGAAGAAAATGAAAGAGTGTGCGGCAATCTTTTCAATCCAGACTCTGTTCATCAGACCAGCTTTCGGGGACACCTGTGTCCCGGCTGGTTCCGTGGGCTGGAGGAAGCCCAGTTGTGCAGTTTGATCCTAGCCTGCCGAGAGCAGAAAATCTAGAGGGGAGCAGACCAGCTTGTGGGAAACACTTCAGCATCACCGTAATAGTAGGCATCCGTTCTTGCGCACCTCCTCACGGCTGGCACATTTTTCGCAGCACATCCTCGCTCAGGTGCCAGGTAGACAGGGTGGGGCCACTGCTGCCACGTCATAGCGAAGTAAACCGAGGCTCCCAGGACCAAGGGCTTCCCTGATAGCTCAGTTGGTAAAGAATCTGCCTGCAATGCAGGAGATCCCAGTTCAATTCCTGGGTCGGGAAGATCCCCTGGAGAAGGGATAGGCTACTCACTCCAGTATTCTTGGGCTTCCCTTGTGGCTCAGCTGGTAAAGAATCTGCCTGCAATGCGGGAGACCTGGGTTCAATCCCTGGGTTGGGAAGATCTGGAGAAGGGAAAGGCTACCCACCCCAGTATTCTGGCCTGGAGAATTCTATGGACTGTACAGTTCATGAGGTTGCAAAGAGTTGGACACAACTGATCAACTTTCACTTTCATTTTCCCAGGACTAAAGTCATTGTCCACTTAATGATAATCTCTGAAATTGACATGGAAACTTTATTTTGGTGATGCCTAGGCTCAACTTCAAATCAGAGTGTGGGGGTTGAGTGGGATAGGGGAAACAGGACTTCACTCCCCCTCTGGCCACTTTGCTTGCTTCCACCCCCGCTTCAAGGGAATACAAGCTACTGTTCTATTCGGATGGCAAGATGTACCAACGTGCCACATTAGCCACTGGGCAGGACCCTGGCCCTCAAAAATGTGCCTTCTTCCAGGCTCTTCTGTTTCTGTTGGCCCAGGCAGAGGGCCCCAGCTTGTCCTGGACTGTTTTATTCCTCAACCAGGTGGCACTAGTGTAGGGAATCTGCCTGCTAATGCAGGAGACATGAGTTCAATCCCTGGGTCAGAAAGATTCCCTGGAGAAGAAACTGGCAATCCACTCCAATATTCTTGCCTGGGAATCCCACGGACAGAGGAGCCTGGTGGGCTACAGTCCTCGGGGTCACAGAGTTGGACATGACTGAACAAGTGAGCACATGTGAACGTGCTGACTGAGATTGTGGGTCTGGGCTACAAAGAATAGGATTCCTATTCAGTGGGAAATTGGAAGTCTCCCCACAGGGGACCAAAATGTGCTCTCCACCGAGCTCTCCAGATCTTTGCATGGAAACATTGGAAGAGACCAGTTTTTATTAAATGGCCCTTTCTCCATCTCCTGCTTGGCCTATGCCGCAGGTGGTGTCACCTTGGAGCCCACTATGGTGGAGAGAAGGCTTGTCTGTGGGGAGTTTGTGGGAGCACTCTGAAGGCACACCCCTGTGAAAGGGAAGGGCAGATGCAGGAGTGGGCAGAAGGTGTCCAGTTGCCAGGCAGTCTCCACAAAGGCCTGGGCCTAGCCTAAAAGGGGTGTTGAGGATACACCAGTCCATTGGTCGTAGCCCTGCAGTCCTGCAGAGGAAGGGGGCCTGTCCTAGAGGGTGTATCCTATGGGGGGCGGGGGGTGAGTAAGGCAGAGGGAGCTGATTATGGGGTGGGTGGAGTGTGGGTGTTTCCAGCAACTGCAGTCTTTCATTCCTGAAGTGAGACCCAGAGAGGCATCTGAGAGGCCACCTTACTATTGTGCTTCTTTAAGCATCTCTCCTCTTGAGGACCTCAGAGGAGCTGGTTCCTGCCTTGCTAGGTCCTCTAGTCAAATGCCGGGACAGATGGAGATGCAGAATCTGCCCTCAACTCTGATGGGGCACAGGCGTAAGCCATGGGAAGGAGTGTTTGTTGTGAGCCCAGGGCTTCCAAGGGAATGAGGATCTCGGGTGGTGATGAATTTGAAAAAGGAGCAGTTATTTAGGAGAAGCTTCCTTCTCCTGTGACCTGTGAGGTAGGTAGGGATGAATGCAAAGGATTCTAGGACTCAGCGGGGGTCCTTCCTTAGCAGGAAGTCTTGCCTCCTCCTCCAGGGAGGCTTCTAGCTTCTGGGGCCCACAATAGTCTTGCTGAGACAGCATAGGCCTAGTTCAGGAGGAAGAAAAGCCTGGGGAAGATGAAGCCTCATCCCTGATGGATGTGGATGGGTTGTGGGGGGTCCACTGTTATTGTAGAGATCCAAAAGGTGGTTGGGCCAAGGCCCAGGGATGGAGGAGTGGGAGGATGAGGTGGGCAGACATGGGGCAGGAACCTGGCTGCCCTGGGGACTGAAGGGACCTCACCTCAGAGGGGAGCTGGAGAATGAATCTGATTGGAGCACTGCTGGGATTTGAGGCCAGCCCATGGCTCAGCTGGTAAAGAATCTGTCTGCCATGCAGGAGACCTGGGTTCAATCCCTAAGGTTGGGAAGATCCCCTGAAGAAGGGAATAGCAACCCACTCCAGTATTCTTGCCTGGAGAATTCCATGGACAGAGGAGCCTGGCAGGGTACAGTACCTGGGTTCGCAAAGAGTCGGACCCGACTGAGTGACTTTCACTTTCACTGCCAGAGCTCAGAGGGTAAAGAATCTGCCTGCAATACAGAAGACGCAGGATCAATTCCTGGGTCAGGAAGATCCCCTGGAGAATGGCATGGCAACCCATTCCAGTATTCCTGCCTGGAGAATTCCATGGACAGAGGAGCCTGGCAAGCTACAGTCTATGGGGTCGCAAACAGTCAGACATGACTGAGCAACTAACACACACCGCCAGCTTCCTCTAGTGCAGGTTTTTCCGCAGAGAAAGGCCTATAGGGATGGCAGGGAGGGGCTGATTGCCTCTGGGGTCTCTGTGACTCAGAGCATTTTCCAGCTCGTTGAACCAGGGCTGCGCTGTGCGAAAGTTCTCCTCAACTGTGGTGTGTGCATGATGCAGGGGGAATGTGCTCCATAGGTTGATCACGCCTGTACCCAGAACTCCTCACAGGCCCTGGGACGTCCAGCAGGATCTTTTCAAGAGATGCTTTATAATTTCTCCTGGAAGTTGTGTTTCCTAGCCCGGAAGTTGTGTTTTCTGGAGTCTAAATGGGCTCAGATTTTGAAAGGTCCAAATTCTGAATTCTGAGCTCATGGGACTCCGGCCTTGGCAACCTCATCTTCTCTAGCTGGGAACATGGTGACTTTGCACGCACCAATTCTAGGGCCAGGTTGAGCAGAGCTTGGAAGATCAGGATGTAAAGTTCTGGTCCTTTGCTCTTTACCGCCATGCCAGGAGCTGGCCAAGAGCAGAGGGGTGGAGGGATAAAAGACCCATACCCCTACCCTAGGGCCTCTGCTAGCAGCCACCTCACCCATTTTGTTCATTCCTTTGAATAAGGCATTTCTCTACAAATCTTTAGTAACATAGCAAATATTTATGATCTGGGCAGTCATTAACATATTATGATGGGCTCCCTTTTCAGCTGGGAGACTGCTCAGGCAATGGGACCCAGGATGATAAGTTTTGGTGCAAAGAGAGGTGTCCCTATTGGGAAAGAGGATGTGGGGGAGAGGAGGAGATGTTGGAGACAGAAATCAAAGCTCCTGGGGCTCCCAGGGGTCTGGACTGGCCTAGGGAGCAGACTGGGAGTGGAGTGGTGACTGGAGCTGGAGGTGGGGTGTTTATGATCATTCCCAGAGGAAGGCACAAGTGCAGAAGCTGGTTGTGGCCACTATGGACAGTTTTGCAACTTAGGCCAGGGGAGATTTCCAGTCTGGAGATGGGGTTGAGGGGGACTGGAGATCAAGAGAGTCCATGACTAGAGTTTCAGATCCAAGGGTTGTCTGAACAAAGGTGGGATTTAAAACCCTGAATTGGCCCAAGATGGTCCAAGAATAAGGGTGATAGGCATTCAGGGAGGCTCGGGATGAAGGAGGGGTGGATGTTGGCTGGGTTTTGAAGGTGGTGAGATGGGGCCTGGTACTTAGGTCCCAGCAGGCACTGGAGCAGCCCAGTGGGTTACCATGGGGTACCAAGGGTGCTGGAACTGGGTCTTGCCTTATCAGTCCAAGGAGCACATGTCCTTCAGGGGGTCAGCTGCCCAATAAGTGCAGTGCCAGCAGGCTGGGAGTCTTGGGGCTCTTGGGCATCTCAAACAGATGGACTTTGCATCCTTTCTGTTGATGAGCCAAGTGGGCAGAGTCCTGCCTCAGCTGTCTTTGACAAGTGCATGTATTCGTGCTAAGTCACTTCAGTTGTGTCCGACTCTCTGCGACTCTATGGACCATAGCCCGCTAGACTCCTCTGCCCATGGGATTCTCCAAGCAGGAATACTGGAGTGGGCTGCCATGTCCTCCTCCAGGGGATCTCCCCAACCCAAGGACTGAATCTGCATCTCTTCCGTCTCCTGTATTGGCAGGCGGGTTCTTTACCACTAGCACCTTCTGGGGAACCCTTGACAAGAGAAGGTTTCAACCAGTCACAAGTGACTCCTCTACCTCTGCTGATCCTCTGCAAATATATTGCTAAAAATCTGCCACAATCTTACATTTCAAACAGGGCCTCAGTAGCTAAATTCAAATCACTGCATCACCATCCAGAGTACATAAGCCAGCCTCACTGGTGAGGCTTTAACCAACTGAGAGGACAGCCTGATGCCTTGAGAAAGAGTCTCATGACAATGGAGTATTTGTTGGAGGAAAGTGAGTGGAGAAAACCACCTCAGTTCCCCTCCTGGTGCAGGATCTGTTCACCTACAGGGCATCAAGAGTGGTATAACTGAACAAACCAGGCTTGGGATGATTCCTTTCTTAAAAAATTTATTTTATTGTGGTATAGTTGATTGACAGTGTTGTCTCAATTTCTGCTATATAGCAAAGTGACTCATATACACACATTACTTTTCATATTCTTTTCCATTTATGGTTCATTACCGGATAGTAATACAGTTCCTTGTGCTATACAGTAGGACCTTGTTGTTTATCCACTCTGTATAGAGTGGTTTGCATCTGCTAATCCTAAACTCCAAATCCGTCCCTCCCTCACCCTCAGCAACCACTTGTCTGTTCTCTGCGGCTGAGTCTGTTTCTGTTTCACAGATAAGTTCATCTGTGTTATATTTTAGATGCCACATATATGTAATATCATATAGCATTTATCTCTCTGATTCACTTCACAGTATGATCATCTCTAGGTCCATCCACGTTGATGCAAATGGCATTATGTCATTCTTTTTTATGGCTGAGTACTATTCTACCGTATATAGGTACCACCTCTTCCTCATCCAGTCCTCTGTTGATGGGCATTTAGGCTGCTTCCACGTCTTGGCTATTGTGAACAGTGCTACTATGAACATGCGCATGCGTGCCTTTTTTAAAATTATAATTTTGTCCGGATATATAGGGCTGGGAGAATCCTAATCTCATTTCTGTCACTCACCCAAAGTGGGAACCTGGGTAAGTCATTCAATTTTCTCATCTGTCATAGGGACATGAAAATCCCTGGCCGCCTGTCTCACAGAGCTGTAAAGCAAATTGGATGAGCTCACTGATAAGAAACTAATTTGGAAATTAAAAAGAGCTTCAGGTTCCAGATTTCCTCCATTCCTCCGCCCGATTTCATCCTGAAATCTCTGAAGACTGCAACATCTTGGCCCATCTGGGGGCTGTTCTTTGGCCTTCCTGGGCTTCTCTTAAACATCAAATGACACTGCAGCTGGGAGTTGGAAAGAACCAGCCCTAATCCAGCCCTGAGCTAAGAACAGATGATGAGATGGGAAAACGGGCTCTAAAAGCATATAAATTCCTCCACATGCCACCTCCCACACAAGGGTCATTTGACTTTCCATCAACAGCGGCTAACGATGTGGGGAGAGGCGACCAGAGCAGAGGCTTTTCCGCCTCTTCCCATGCCGCGGAGCCTCATGGCAGGGTGAGGGCCTCCGGATTTCAGGGGAGCCGCCCGCCTGTGAAAGGCTGAGAAGATTCCCTGGCAGCAAATGGATGCAGTCCCAGGGAGTGGGTCAGTTCTCACTGGCCATCTAGGGAGGCTCCTGTCTTTCCTGGGGGCATGGGAGAGGCCCACAGCCGCTTGGGCTGGTGCCTCTAGAGAGGCAGAGGCCCTAGTTTCCGAGTCGAGGCCAGCGTTTATTCTCTCCAGTGGGCACTCCTTTGCTTGTGGAGCCCTGCGCTCCATACCAGACAGCACTGGCCCAGAGGGTGAGGCATCCAGTCTGATTCACAAGCTCCCTTGGCTGTTAATTTGCAGCTCTGGCTCTGGCTGGGGTCCACACTCTGTAGTGTTGTTACAGGTGTGTGTTGCTATGTGGTCACCCAGGAGTCTAGCCAGACAAGGGCTGGGTTTCCCGTCTTCCACACACCCACTGTGCTGGGGCCCCTGGGCTGTAGGACACTGCGGTTCTAAAGTTTCACCTTTTTCTCTCTGCCCTGGAGGCCAGTCCCTTCCTCGGTAGTTGTCTTCCTTACGGGTAGGACTTGGATTCGCTGGTGTCCATGCCGCCTCTAGGGTTTCCCAGGTGGCACTCCTGATGAAGAGCCTGCCTGCAAACACAGGAGACCTAGGAGACGCAGGTTCAGTCCCTGGGTCAGGAAGATCCCCTGGAGGAGGGCATGGCAACCCACTCCAGTATTCTTGCTTGGAGAATCCCATGGACAGAGGATCCTGGTGGGCTACAGTCCATAGGGTTGCAAAGAATCAGACATGACTGAAGCAATTCAGCCCGCAGATACGCATGCCTCCTCCACCTGGGCTTCAAGCATAGGTCCTAATTATTCTCAGCCAAACACCGGTAATCCCAGACTCCTTGTCAGTGATTGGTGCAAAGGAGGCTTGTGACACAATTCTGGCCAATAGGACGTGAGGGGAATTGAGCTGGGGGAGGAGCTTCCAGGAGAGATTTCCCACTGACCAAAGAGACACATTAGGGACTTTAGTGGTGGTCCAGTGGTTGTTTCCAAGATTCCAATGCAGGGGGTGCTGGCTCAATTCCCAGTTTGGGAACTAAAAATCTCACATACTGAGAGGCCAAAAATTAAAAAAAAAAGAAAAAAGAGACACACATTAGAAGAGTTGTGTTCTCTCTCCCTGTGTGGTGTCTGTGTGTCGTGACTAGAAAATTGGCAGCTACCTTGGAACCACGAGGGGAGCTAGCCTAGGACCAAGTTCTCATACTGAAGAACCGAACTGAAATGTGGAAAGAATCCAGGTTCAGGTTGATGCCACTGAATCGCTGAAGTGATCAGCCAAGTGCTTCCCTTCCTCCAGCCTTCTTGTTCTGTCAAATTTTCTTCAGTGCCACTTCAGATTGGTTTTTCTGTTTCTTGTAGCAGAAGCAACATCATTGACGGGGTCCCTGTCTCCATGGGCTTACAGCCTCTTTCGACCTCTATGTGAGCCATAGAGATTGGAGTCAAGTGGCCTCATACTCTGAAAAAAACTGAGCTAAAGCTGCTGAAGTGTCTAGGTTGCATTGCTGGATTTTTGTAAAGGGCCCCCAAGTTCTACTGCTCCAGGGGAGTCTTCCCCATCCCTACCATTCACCCCATGGCTGTTTTTACCGGAGGTTACTTCCAACCATGGATGAATGGAGCTTCCAGGAGCAGCAGCCTCTGCAGGCGCCCCCAGAACTAAGTCAGACATGGAGGGGTGAGATCTGGGGTGCAGGAAGTAAGAAGAATAAGGCCGTTTGTCAAGGCTGAGTTTCTGGTTTGGGGAGAGGCTGACAAGGTGACACCACCACTGGGAGCTCCTGGAAGGGGGAAACCTGTCTTATTCATCCGAGCTGCCCTGTGCTGGCAAGTTCAGTTTGTGCACAGGGGACATGTGTCCAGTAGATGAAGTCATTCATTCATCAACAACAACTTTGTGCCATTTTCTGCTGAGCAAAGAGATACTGTCCTGAGCAGGACAAGCAAGCAAGGTCTCTGCCCTCTGGGTCCTTATGAGCAGGTTGGGGCAGAGGCGTGAACATAAACCAGGAACCAAATAACTGATTAACCAGCCAGCTAGCTAGCTAGTAACGAACGAATATTTGTAGTTAATAATATGTGGTGCAAAGCATGACAGGCTGTGTGTACTGTGGGAAGGGAATATTGCAGAGGGTGGAGGGAGTCTAGGAAGGGCTTCACCAGGCCAGAGTGGGGAGGATGAGAGGAAGCCAGGCATCAAAACTCTGCAGGAAGGGCAATAGGGGGGAATAATTGCCAGATCAAGGCTTCCAGGGAGGGAGTAGGGGGGGTGTCTGGGAACTTCTGAGGGGCCTTAAGGCTCAAGAGGGTGATGGGGGGCCAGATTCCTCAGCCTTGTGGATCATGGTCAGGCGTCTGGAGAGATGGCTGAATGGTTCTGAATTCTAGAATGTTAGTCCGGAGCATCTGTATCCTTCTCTATCAAGGTCATCATTAGTCCCAGAGACCTAAATGTAAGTGTGTCTGCATTCAGGGACTAAAGCTCACGGCTGTGGCAGAGGAGAATAGCAACAGGATGAGAGCAGGTGAGAGCCAATGTCTGGGGCATCTGCTTTCGTCATCCTGCGGCTATGACCTGTGATGTCCAGGACTAGGACTGTTTCTGCTTCATCCTGCCTGCTCCCGCATGCCTCTCACCTTTGGGTGTCAACCAGAGCTTAGGTGGTTTTGCCCTGGAGGCCCTGCCACCCACTTCACTCCCAGTGCTCCCCTCCACACAGGCCTCCTGGTGGGGAGAGATGGTGGACTTCATCCAGGAATGATGACCTGACCCTCCATGGGAAGCAGGACCAAGAAAGCTTGGCCCTGGAACTCTCCTGTCTTCATGCTCCCTGGCTCCCAGCCCTCCCCTCCTACCAGGCTCACCTGCATCTGCCCAAGCAACGTCATCCTGAGCTCCCAGTTCCTGGACCTTGAGCTCCTGGCTTGGCTCTCTTTCTCCAAATGACCCCTGGCCCAGTTACCCTGATTACCTCTGTTGCTGGTTCCACCCTTCCCTCCCCAGCTGAGGACGGATGAAGATGGCTTTATTGTTGATTCTTTGTGACCCCATGGACTGCAGTGCTCCAGGCTTCCCTTTCTTTTGCTTTCTCTTGGAATTAGCTCAGACTCATGTCCATTGAGTCAATGATGCCACCCAACCATCTCATCCTCTGTCATCCCCTTGTCCTTCTGCCTTCAATCTTTCCCAGCATCAGGGTCTTTTCCAATGAGTCGGCTCTTCCAATCAGGTGGCCAAAGCATTGGAGTTTCAGCTTCAGCATCAGTTCTTCTAATGAGTATTCAGGGTTCATTTCCTTTAGGATTGACTGGTTTGATCTCCTTGCTGTCCAAGGGACTCCCAAGAGTCTTCTCTAACACCACAGTTAGAAAGCAAGAATTCTTTGGCACTCAGCCTTCTTAATAGTCCAACTCTCACATCTGTATGTGACTACTGGAAAAACCATAGGCTTTAGAAGGCTTTAGTTTGGCACCTCTTAAAGACAAGACTTAACAAAGAAATGAAAAGAGGCACAGAGGTGAGGGCCTGGCTAAAATCTCAGCATCCCGGTCAATGGGACTGGGAGGCTTCCCTGGCCCTCTGAGCTGGTCTCTGGCCCTTGGAGCTGGCCGTGGGGCAGGGCCTCAGTGCCTCCCTGCAGAGTGGGATGCCGAACTGACATAGGTTCATGGTGGGCTCAGCCCAGCTGGCTCCTCAGGCTGGTGTCATGAGCCCTTGGTGAAGATGTGATGTTGCGGGGTCGCTCCTTGTCTCTCCACTTCTCCGAGTCCCTGCCCGCTCCCTGGGGCCAGCCCCTCCTCTCCCCCTCCTCCACACTGAGCTTCTCCTTGCCCACTTCCTGTTTCCTCTCACGACGGGCCTCAGGCACAGCTCTGGGTCAGCCCTGCCCGCTCTGCCTCCTCATTTGGCTCCGGAGTCCCTCCTCATCCTGGCCAGCTCTGCAGACCCTGCCAGGCTGTGAGAAGGCACAGGTGCCACCACCTGGGTGACTCGTCATCACAGCCTCCCAAGTGCAGGGAACCATGTGGAGCGGATGGCTCAGCCTCTGCTAGTTCGGGCAGTGGCAGGTTTACTGTCCCTCTGCAGCCAGCCAGTGACCAGCCTCCATCCCAACTCCTTTTCTAGAGCCTGCGTAGGGAGTGAAGGAGCTCGCATCAGCACCTGCTGTGTGTGAGGCTCAATTTAGGTCTATCAGATGTCCGCGGAGGGTTCCCCATGTGCCAGGCACAGGGCCAGGTGCGACACTGCACATCAGTGGCTATGCAGACCACAGAAGTGAGAGTGCAGGGTAGGACCAAGGCCTGGGGGCCCCCTGCACTCACATAGGCCACCTGCCTGCCCCCCTCCCCCCAGTACATCACATGTACCAAAGGCTACCACCGAAGACTCCCAATAACTGAGTGAAAACTGCCCCTTCCCAGGGGCCTCCAAGGCCCCGTAATCCTGCCCACCAGCCCTCCCCAGCATCCACCTGGAGCACAGCCATACTTGACCTGAAGAAATGGGTTCCTGTCGGGGCCTTGCACCTGCAGCTGCCTCTGTCCTGAGCTGTCTTCCCGGGGATCCAGCAGCACCTCCCTTCCATTGTCAGCATCTCAGGCTTTGGCTGTCCTCTGAGGGAGTCTGTTGTGACCACATTATTTAAAATACCACCTCTGTGTTAACCCTCCATCCCTTATTGCATTTCCCATGATGTTACTTGAAATAGTATTAGCTAACTGCGTGTCTGTTCTTTGCTCCTTGTCATCTTCTCCAGACATGACTGCTGAGGCTCTGCTCTGCCCTCAGCATTGAGGCGGCTTCCCAGGTGGTGCTAGTGATGAGGGACCTGGCTGTCAATGCAGGAGACGTAAGAGATGCTGGTTCAATCCCTGGGTCAGGACGACCCCCTGGAGGGCATGGCAACCCACTCCAGTACTCTTGCTTGGAGAATCCCATGGACAGAGGAGCCTGGTGGTTCCTCCGAAGTTGCAGAGTTGGACACAACTGAAACAACTTAACATGAGGACTCAAAATGCTGTGGAGAGCATGAGTGAAGCAATGGGTGGATTGGAAGATGGGCCAGTTGGAGCATCAGATTTCCCAAGAAAGGGAGTGTCACACCTGCAAAATATGTTTCAGAAGAATCTAGGCTGTAAAAGGTAAAAACACTATAAAACCTATTTAAAAAAACATAAAACCCATTAAAAATGCTATAAAACCAACGGATAAAAAGAGAGGAGAATATTTTCAAGATCTTGGAGGATCCTCCCAAACCAGACACAAAATGCAAAAGCCATAAAATAAAAGGTTGATAGATTTGACTCCATTAAAATAAAAAGCCCATACATGGCAAAATTTTACACGAGAAACCAAGTTAAAAGATATTTGACTCAAGAAAATATTTAAAACATGTACAATGGACAAGAAATTAATAGTACAACATCTAAAGAAATTCCGTGAGCCCACAAGGAAGACACATCCAACCCAGTAGAGAAAAATGGGCAAAGGAGAGGAAGGGGTGACCCAGAGAAGGAGACACACTCTTAGCCATTGAAAAATAAAATAGGTCCCTAAGCTCACCAGTCACTGGAAGAAGCCACTGGGGGAGAGCTGAAAGGATGGGAAGGGGTGCACTGCCGGGGAGGCAGGTCCCTGGTGCCACAGACATGGGACTGGCATGGTACCTGCTGCCAGCGGGAAGGCGACCTGGGCAGACTTGGCCACATTTAAAATGTATGCTTCTTGTGACCCAGAAATTCCCCTTTTAGGAATCTTCCCTTGCAAAATGCCGAAGGTGTCCCATGCCTCGGTGCCTCCTCTAGCACGAGAAGACAGCAGGGTCACGAGGGAGATATGTCCTTCCTGTGTGTCCCGATGCAGGAAGGTGGCCGCATGACAAAGAATTATACAGCTGGTAATGAAACCTCCGCTCTGATCCTGAAAAATGTTCTCAGCTTACTAAGTGAAAATAAAAGCAAGAACAGAAGTACAGCATTGCAGGACCCTTTTTGTATTGTTTAAAGTCCTGCACATGCATTCATGAAGATGCACACACATGCCTGTTCAGGGAAACCTCCATGGGGGGCAGAGCTCTGCGGGCCAGGGGCGGGAAGGGGGGAAGGGTGTGGTTTGAGGACTGACTTTTCGTCTTTCCTGTTCATTTCTTTATCATAAACTTTTAGCAACTAAAATATATTACTACTGTGATTTTCCAATAAGGGAAAAATAATTCATTGAGGAAAGAAGCAGCTGGGGTGTGTGATGCTGGTGGGTAAATTGGGAGACCCGAGGATCGTGGGCTAGCTGAAGTGCTTGGGTGACTACAGGGCACCTTTAGGGCAAGTTCACTCTGTGGGAAACAGGTAGCAGTCTTCCCTGGAATCCCAGGTGGTGGATTCCTATATCCCTACATCTCTGTTTCCTGGAGAGAGATGAAATCCTGAGGTCCAGGGTGGGAGGCAGAGGAGGGCTGACCCCAACAGGGAAGCAGGGACCCTCTTCAGGCACAATCAGGGACAGTAAGATGTGGCAGGACTCCAGCTCCCGCATCACCCTTGCAGCTCAGCGATCTTGAGACATGTTCAGCAGTTCCGGTGCAGTCTCTTCCCACCCTCGAGGATTTGGGGTGCCCCTTCCCAGGAGGCTAGGGCCCTTCTCTTTTCATAGATGCTTCCACACTGCATGGTCCATGCTTGGGATGGCCCAGAGGTTCAGTTCTGAGCACGTTAATGTAGAGACAGGTACCAGACCTCAGGGCAGATGACCAGCCCACGGTGAGTTGAGGGCATCTATGTTCAGGGCAAAAGCCCAGCTGGACCATCTGGGAGCAGACCTTGAATGGGATTAGAGTCATGAGCTGGTGAGACACCCAGGGCCGGGGATGGGAGAGAACAGCACTGGGCTCAGGATGAAGGCCTGGGTCATCTGCACGTATGAGACTTGCTGTTCAGTCGCTCAGTCAGGTCCGACTCTTTGCGACCCCATGGACTGCAGCACTCCAGGCTTCCCTCTCCTTCATTATCTCCCAGAGTTTGCTCAAATTCACGTCCATTGAATGAGTGATGCTCCAAGACTGCATACAAGCCAGAAATAACACTACGGATGGTAATAATTACTGCTGTGTTGAGCCCAAAGGGAAGGGCTCTGGAAAGGGAGAGGACTGGCTCAAGGGTATCCAGATAGCGCCTAGGTCTGCCTGGCTCCAGAGATTGCCAGCTGCTCCCTCGTCACCCAACTGTGTTTCTATGTCAGACCTGCTATCTCATCTTTGTTTTACTGCCCTTCCCCACAACAGCTAATGTGACTGAAGACAGCTAAACTGTTGTGTCTTTATTTCTGCCTCTGACCTTGGTCCCTGAGCTCAGGGAGCTGATCAGCTGGAGATTTGAGAGGTTGGGAAGAACTGGGAACAGCTGACAGAAGTTGAGGAGGCCCGGCTGGGGCAGTGGGCAGACGTGCTGGTGACTGAGGCCCTCGCTCCGAGCTGATCAGGCAAAGGGGCCGGGAGGTGGTGCCCGCTCAGGAGGAGCAGGGGGAAAGAGGCCATGCCAGGGCAGCAGGAATTCTGGCTGCTGCCCATGGACTGTCCTCTTCCTCCAGGCAGCCTTCCCTCATTCACCCTCTCAGCCCCTCAAGGTGGGTTCCATGACTGCCTTGTTATCTATGGAGGGATTAAGAACAAAGCCTGCCAGAGCTGGGTCAGGCCTGTTTGATGTCACCTCTTGACCTCCTGACCACCAGACATGTGGAGGCTCCTGTATTTGCTAAGCATTCACACTCACATTTTTTTTTATGCATTTTCACTGAAGCCTCACAAGCACCGTATGAGTTGGGTATTATAGACTCCATTTCACACAAGGAAACAGAAGGAAGGTCAGTGAAGGTCACCAAGCCAGTAGAATTCTGACCCCAGTGACCCCTCCTCCCCACACCAAATCTTGGCACAGCTCAGCCAGCCCACCTGGGGAGGACTGGGCGCTGTCTGGCCAGTCTCTCCTGAAAATGGCACCCACCCTCTTCCCTTCTTGTCATATTTGATGGACTCTACTATGACACTTTCTACATTTTGGCATCTTTGCAATCTGAGGGCACTTTACAGTCTTTGTCAGGCCAGGCTGCTCTTGTGACTATTGTATTTTCCTGGCACACACATCAGAAGTTGCAGGATAGGTGTCAGTGGCTCAGGAGAAAATTCTGGGACCAGAAGCAGGGCATTCTTAAGACAAGGTGCTGATCTGCTGTACTTTGGCTGGCACAGAGGATAGGACCGAGTAGATGAACCTGACTCAGATGGCTCATGAGTCAGGAGAGGTTTTGAGGAGTTGAATGCTGAGTACCAAGCAGTTCTGCGTCTGCGTGATCTGGGGTGTCTCCATCTACATCTCATGGGGTGCTGCAGATGCTCACAGCTCTCCAGTCCCCTGCGGGATGGTGGTCCAGGAGACATACCCCAGAAACCACACGGCCAGTGTGCAGCATCCCTTCGAGGGGCTCCTGTCTCATCCCAGAGGAAGCAGGAAAGATGCTCTCTCACCCACCCAGGTGCCCACAGGGGGCAAAGTGGGAAAATCGGGTGGTTGGTCTAACAGTCTGTAGGATTGACAATTGTTATCACTTGGCTCTGAGAGGAAAGCGGAGAGGAGAGTGAAGCCTGGGACCACAACCTGGCACCCTCTCTGAAGCTGGTACCCTCAGCCCTTTGTGGGTGTGGCTCATGGCTGTCTCCAGGGCCCCATTCTGAGCCCAGCTCATGGAAAGCATTCAATTAGTGTTCACTGAATGAGTGAAAATTGCACGTGGCTTTGGAGTCTCTATGACATGGGTTCAAATCGCACACCAGCTCCTGCTCTGAGCCTCAGTTTTCTCATCTGTAAAGTGGGGATAAGATGTCTTCATGGTAGAATAATTGGGAAGGTGAATGTCATGTTGTACATAAAGTACTGGGCTTTGTGGTCAGGGATTGACTAATGGGGATGGAGAGGAACAATTCATGAGCCTGGTTATCACAATTTATCACAGCATGAAGGTGGGACAAAGAAGTGGGCCAAGCGTGAACTTAAGTCCTGGCTGCAAAGTAAATTTCCAGAAGCTTCACACAGCACTTGTGCTTGCCTTCTACTGGCTAATCCCACAGCCATACTTAGGCACCAGGGAAAACACAGTCTACTGTGAGTAGCCTTGTGAATAGCAAAATCCAGGCTTGTGTTACTAGGAAAGGTGGGACGGTTCTCCGCACATAGCCTTAGCTACATGGCCTCACGGCCTCATCTCGCCTGAGCTTCAAGAGGCATGGCATGTTGGCTCCGTGGCTCAGAGGAGACACTAAAGCCCAGAGAGCCTCCATATGTGTGTGTGAAGTCTTAATCTGTGAACGGCTGAGCATCCATCCCCATCTCAGTTTTGCCCCTGCCCCTGTTCCGTGCCTCTGTGAGGGTCTCAGAGAAGTCCAGACACCCGAGAGTCACCCCTCACCTTCTAGGTTTCCTGCTACTGGATGGACCAGGCAGTTTTCCCTCTTATTCAGGGGTGGGAGCGGGGTGTGACTTGGCCCCTGCAATGGTGGCTGAGGACATCTAGGGGACACAGAGTTTGGTAGAATCCTGGGCCAGTGGGGGCAGCATCCTGGGAGCAAGGAGAAGGTGGGGTAAGGAAGGGGAACACCCAGGGGTGGAAGAACTGCTCCCTGAGACAGAGAAACCCCCACAAAACAAAATAGATTTCACCCAGTGACAGGTTACTTATTAGCTTCAACGTTGACAGCATCACCCTTGGCCTGAACGCGGAAGTGGCTTTGTCTCTAGAGCCGCCTTGTGTGTGGAGACACATCTGGGCTTGATAACACCACAAACGGGTATTTTGGTTCTTCCTTGTTTAAAGAGATGATCCTGCTGCTGACTGACCCCGCCTCACCCTCCAGATTGGAAGCTATGTGACCCTCATAGCAGGATTTCCGTTGGACACCTCTAGCCAGATTTCCAAGCTGAAGGGAACACAGGAGCCTCCCCAGGGCCAAACCCATGCTCCACACAGCTGGGGACGATGTTCTGTCCTGTCCCTCCAAAACAAAGCTTAAACTGAGCAAGGAATTGCTTTCAAATCAGATATGTGTTGGCACATGTCTGTGTCCTGTTGGTTAGAAAACATGTTTTTTTGTTTTAAAATCAGATTTCCCTGGAAAGAACAATGGCATAATCAAAGAAGACAAGTGTTTGGTGGGGCAGAGAAAACAAACTCCTTTGCCGAAAAAATCTTGAGGTTTGGCGAGCACCAAGCTGCTCACAGCAGCTGCCCGCCCCTCCTGGCTTGGGTCAGAGGACAGGGCTCAGGGTTTGTCAAGGGTCGTGTTGTGGCCACTGGAGTCCCTTAGAGGCCCTGGGGCAAAGGATTCCAGGGGCAGTGTCAGCGACTGGAGTCTCACAGCTCCAGCGGACCTCTGCTCCTGCTGAGCTGCGGCACTGCCCAAGGCTACCCTGAGGGTCTGGGATTACTGGGGTGATCCTGGACATGAAGGCTTTTGAGAATGCAGCCCCAACACACACCAGGCTCTTGAGGCCCCTCGGAGGAGGGGCACATCCATGAGACCCAAGGCGCCACAGCTGGGGACACCAGACTTGGAGCCTTGACCCAGAGCAGCTGTCAGTAGCTTGGCTTGAGTGCGTGGCCCAGAGCCCAGTGTCTGTCCAGCCAAATAGATGCTCCCTCTTGGGGCTTTTGGACGCCTGACACACAGAGAAGGATCCAGAGAGCGACAGGCTGAGAGCAAGCAGTGTGCAAAGGGCGGGGGGCAGCAGTGATCCTGGCTGGGGGCGGTGCAGGGAGTAGAGGAGTTAGTAAGAGCCAGAGCTGAGACACAGCAACTGAGCCAGGGCCCAGGGGCAGCCAGACGTGTGGCCAAACCTCCAAGACCCCTCCCCCTGGACCACAGTCCTGGCAGCTCCCTCAAACAAGCTAAGACCCTGTGCTCTGAGCTATGCGCTTAGCTGTAACCATCATATGTGCTGAGGGGACATTTTCAGAAGTTGAGAGCAGCAGGCATGTACACAAAGGATAGCTTATTCCTCTCAAGAGTTGTGGTCCCTTCCCCACCTCTTCCTGGAAGCCCTCCCTGACTACCTCTCCACCCACAATCCTCACCTCTCGACCCACAGTATCCTTCCTTGGAGCATCCACAGGATTTGTCCCTCAGGGTTCTTGCCTCTTGCTACAGCCCAGCTTCTCATCTTCATTTTCCATCCCCTGAAAGGCAGAGGCTTCTCCAGCAATCTGTGGCCTCTGAGCGTGAGGCCTGGAGCATGGCAGAGGCTCAGGACTTACTCATAGGTGGGCTAAAGGGTTCACCAGCACAGTCTATAGGAGGGGCTGGTCTGCAGACAGTCCCACCCATACCCCCAGAGAACACCAGCCCTGATGGCCTCTTTGGACAGGGATGAGAGCTCTCTGTGGACTTTACTCTTCATGGAGCCAGCAGGGCAGCCTTTAGTCTGGGCCTGAAGATTGGAGGTCTTGACGACTGGAGGTGGGTGGCAGAGCCCTGCTAGAGAGAAGGCTGGTGCCAAGGAGAGAAGCGGAGGCACAGGCCAGGCTCAACGCTGGACCCACCCCTACCCCCGCCCGGAAGTTGGGGAACCTTTCTTATCTCTCGGAGCTCAGTTTGTGCTATTAGCTTACGCAACTGGGGAAAGGAAGAAAAGGCCCTTAGGCTTGCCTTGAACAGGGAGTAGGGCTGAAGACCCCAGCTCAGGAGAGGAGACACTGCCAGGCCCCCCACCCCTCCACAGCAAGGGCCCACTGCTCTGCACGCCCTGCCTTGCTCCACACTCTGGTGTACCCATCCACCTCCCTGGGAGACTGTAAGCAGGAGGGCAGGAGGGCCCAAGTGTATTTTAGCATCCCCAGCAGGCAGCACCAGGCCCATTTGGAGGAGATGACATTTGCCGGATAGAGACAGAGGTGAGGCAGGAAAGGGGAGCAATCTGATCTCTGGGGGGCCTGGTGGTGGCAGAATGGAGTGTGGGGACTGGGCTGGGGTGGGCTGGAGAAGGGTCCCTGGCGATGCCGAAAGAAGGGCCTTGATGAGTACCCCCTGATGGCCATTGGTAGAAGCTGCCAACCTGACATCACTCACAGAGGTTCACAAGCACACGTGCCTCTGAACCTCCCCTTCCTCTTAGCACATGCGTCTGCAAGCACATGTGCACACACACACACACACACAGAGGCACATGCCCATGTGAGCAGAAAGAGCTTGAGCAGAAGCAAAGAGCCAACACTAAGCTTCAAGTAAGGACAGCCAGTGAGGTCTGGCCCCTGATGTCATGAAGGAAGCCAACCTTGGAAAGACTGGGAAGGCTTTGTCCTTCTTTATAGTCACGTGTCTGGCCCATGGTAGATGCCAGGAACTTGTAGTTAATTGATTCTCACAATAAGCCTGTGTGGTGAGCATCCCCCTTCCCTTTGGCAGATGAGCGAACTGAGATCTCAGGCAGTTAAGATTCTTGTCAGTGCTTAGACACTGCTACCTGTGGACGAGAAGACTCGAACACAGGGCACTTGAGTTCTGTAGTCCATGCTCTTTCCAGCCAGCCCTCAGCCCCCTTCTGCAAAGTGGCCTGGAAAAGGACATGGAGATGGGACTCAGGAACACCTGGGGCCACGGAAACCTTGTCACCTGGCTTTGGAGTGACCACCAGCCCCACAGACGAACCTGCTCAAGCTTCATCAGGCCGAAGGGGTTTGCCAGTTCCTCCAAAGGCCCCTCAAAATCAAATCCCTTGGGATGTGGAATCAGCATCCTTTGTCATTTTTATGTTCATACTTCTGGGGGAAAAGGAATGAAAATAAAAAGCAACTGTACGCCCCAGTGATGGGCGTAGGGCCCTGTCAGCTGTAAGGACCCCAGCCTGGGGTGTCCCACTGCATTTGGCCCAACACGATCCCTGCTGCCGAGCTTGTCAGTGAAGTGGCCATCAGAGTGGGTGGTGCTCCCATATCCAGCCACGTGCAACCTGTGCTCCCCTCCCTTGACCATGAGGCAGGCCACAGCCATCCCCATGCAGGGCTTTGTGACTGAGAGTGACTGTCACAGCAGGAAAGACAGAGAGAGGCAACTCTCCTTTTCTCCCCATTCGCTTGTTTATTCAAATATGCATTGAGTACTTTCTTTTTTTCCCCTTGGGCAAAATCCTTTTTTTTTCAAATTTTCACTTTATATCGGAGTATGAGGGAGACCCCAATTCAGTTCTTGGCTCAGGAAGATTTGCTGGAGAAGGGATAGGCAACCTACTCCGGTATTCTTGGGCTTCCCTTGTGGCTCAGCTGGTGAAGAATCCGCGTGCAATGTGGGAGACCTGGATTCGATCCCTGGGTTGGGAAGATCCCCTGGAGAAGGGGAAGGCTACCGATTCCAGTATTCTGGCCTGGAGAATTCCATGGACTATATAGTACATGGTGTCCCAAAGAGTGGGACACGACTGAGTGACTTTCACTTTCGCTTTTGTAATTGATTTACAATGTCGAGTTAGTTTCAGGTATACAGCAAAGTGATTCAGCTACATGTATACATACATGCCCTCTTTTTTGGATTTCCTTCCCATTGAGGTCACCACCGAGCACTGAGTAGAGTTCTCTGTGCTATATAGTAAGTCCCTGTTGATTATCTATTTTATACATAGTAGGTAGTGTGTGTATCGGAGAAGGCAATGGCACCCCACTCCAGTACTCTTGCCTGGAAAATCCCATGGATGGAGGAGCCTGGTGGGCTGCAGTCCATGGGGTCACGAAGAGTCGGACATGACTGAGCGACTTCACTTTCACTTTTCACTTTCATGCATTGGAGAAGGAAATGGCAAACCCCTCCCCTTTCCCCAGGTAGCTCCACTTTTGAAGACCCAATGGCTTTGCCATGGAGTCCTGGAAACCCGTATCACCACCTGCCATCCACAGAGGCACCAGGGAAAGCGGAGTGAGAGACTGCCCACTCTGGAGAGCAGATAAGGGCCTGTTCAATCCTGTGCTGGGGAGAGACACAGAGTAGAGTGGCCAGGGTGCTCGGGGGGACCTAAGCGGCAGCAGCCACCGGGCCAGGATCTAGGCCCCCACAGTGGGACATAGCCAGGGTGTGGTAGGATTGGAGGGTGAGACACCACCACAGGGTCACGGCCTGGCCACTCTTGGGCTGATGGGTCCTCACGTTAGCCTCCCATTCTCTGAGAAGGGAGTTTTGCCAACGGCAGTGTGGTGACTGGCCAGCAGGCCTGCCGCCTGTCTGTGCCCTACCTGCACGCACATCCAAAGTCTCCACAGCCCTGGGTGACCAGCTGTTCAGGATCGGAAGTCTGCTCTGGAAGGTGACGGTAGGGCAGCCTGATTTGCTGTAGCACAGAGACTCTGATATGTAATCGTTCAAGCCCAAGAGAGACACATCACGCTCTCACCCAACAGTCCAGGATGGAGGCTACAGGTTGGCAGGGGCCACACAGCCCTTCAGGGATCCAAGCTTCCTGTAGCACTGATATTGTCAGTTCTTGGGGCCTCAGAAGCCACCCTGGGAGCTGCGGGCTGCCCCACACACCCTCAAGAAGCACAGAAACTGAGTTCTGATCTACCTTAAAGAGGCACTGCTCCAG
The DNA here is from genome assembly GCF_016772045.2 of Ovis aries. Taxonomy (NCBI): domain Eukaryota; kingdom Metazoa; phylum Chordata; class Mammalia; order Artiodactyla; family Bovidae; genus Ovis; species Ovis aries. The sequence goes on along the minus strand of NC_056055.1, from coordinate 185,915,125 downwards.
TTTCAGTGCTCAGAGATCCAGCCCACGATGGGTACATGGTTTGTCCCGAAAAGCGTAGTCACAGCAGGGCACTGTGGGAAAAGAGCAAAGGACTTGCATCTGACTCTGGGCTCCAGGCTCTGGGCTGGGCTGGGCTCAGGGAGTCAGGGTGCAGAGAGAGAAGATGCCAGCAGATGAGCCCACAGGCACAGAGCAGCAAGGAGGCTGAGAGGACTGCAGGGATCGGGATGGCACCAGGTGAGTGGTCACCTAGAGGGTGGCAGGAGGACCGGGGGGCAGAAAGCCCAAGCTCCTGCCTGAAAGGGCAGCTGCTATTTGTCAACAGCTGCTTGGTACCCAGCAGGAACTGGAGCCTAGGGTGGCCCAGTCCTCTGATTTATCTTGAAATGCAGGATGTATATCTGTGTGTCTGTATATGTGCACATGTGACTGTGTGTGTGTGTGTGTGTGTGTGTGTGTGCGCATGTGAAAGAGAGAGCGCGATATCTTGATTTTTCAGATACTGATTGGAGGCAAGTCTGAGTCCTGGGCGCCCCCTGCACCCTGAGCAGGGGAGGCACATCAGGCACTAAATGCTGTGATTTGGACGCAGACGACCGGGCAGGCAGCAGTGTCTGGAGCCCGGGTTTGTGACCAAGAGGCCTGTTCACTGTATTGGGTCAACCTCTTTCTTCCAGATGCCTGTCATCAGTACCTCATTTAATTTTCACAAGACGTCACTGAGATGGAGTGGGAGTTTGGGATTCACAGATGCAAACAAACTACTATATATAAAACAGAAAGCCAACAAGGTCCTTTTCCATTATGGTTTATCACAGGATATTGACTATAGTTCCCGGTGCTTAAGACCATTAGTTCTATAACACAAAACTTTGCTCATTCATTTGTTCACTCACTCACTCATTTAATCAACAAATATTTTCTAAGTGCCTACTACACACAGTGGTAATTAGAAGTAATTAGGTTTGGGATATAGTTATGATATGGGGCTTTCCTGGTGGCTCAGATGGTAAAGAATCTGCCTGCAGGGCCTGCCCAGGTTCAGTCCCTGGGTCAGGAAGATCCCCTGAAGAAGGGAATGGTTACCCAATCCAGTATTCTTGCTTGGAAAATCCCATGCAGAGGGGAGCCTGGCAACTAACATTGCTACTACTGCTACCATGATATAGACCCAGAATGGCAGTGGCTCGAACAAGCCAGAGGACTAGCTCTCTGTCATTGTTCAGTTTATGTGTCCACTGACAGGGCTATGGGATGCCCAGAGAGCTGGAGAAACATTATTTCTAAGTGTGTCCATGAGGGTGTTCCTGGCAGAGACTAGTGTTGGGATCAGTAGACCCTCACCCACTCAGAGAAGAGATGGCACATGACCCCATCCATTGAGGGTGAAGAATAGAAGTGAAGGGAAGATGAATGGTGCATTTGCTCTCAGTTTGAGCTGAAATGTCTACCTCCTGCCTCCAACACCAGTGGTCGGGGTCTTAGGACTTCAGACACACACCACTGGCTCCTCTGGTCCCTGCACCTCTGGGTTTGGACTGGGATGGCACCACCAGCATCCCTGGGTGCCAGCTTGTAGGCAGCAGATGGTGGTACTTCTTGGCCTCCATAACTACATGTGCTGATACCTATAATGTTTTTGTATCTCTATATGGACTTCCCAGTTTGCCCTAGTGGTATAGAACCTGCCTGCTAATGCAGATGTAAGAAACTCGGGTTCGATCCCTGGGTTGGGAAGATTCCCCTGGAGGAGGGCATGGCAACCCAGTCCAGTATTCTTGCCTGGAGCATCCCATGGATGGGAGAACCTGGAGGGCCACATCACATAAGGGCGCAGAGTCTGCATGACTGAAGCCACTTAGCATGCATGCACTTATGCTTATATGCCCCATGGGCCCTGTTTCTCTGGGGGACCCTGATGTTGACAATCTGTGTTGTCAAAGTCCCAGCTGGCATGTCGCTCAGACCCCACTACCTTGTGACTCAGCCTTTCTGGAGTGAAAGCCATTTGCAGGGCCCAAAGTAGCCCCTGCCTCGCTCCTGCCTCCTGCCAGGAGAAGAAATGCAGGGGGATGGGCATAGCTGGCCGTGGTTCCCTTCATGCCCATTTATATCCATTGGCCAGGACTTGGCTCGTGACCATGCCTGGCCGCAAGGGAGACTGGGAATGGGGTCTTTATCTGGGGTGAACACAGGTCAAGTTAAAATCAGGAGATCTGCCACTGCATGAGAGTGGGGCAGAGAGGGGGTGATCATTAGCAGGCACTGACAAAACTGATGCATAAAACAGACGTGCTCCTGCCTTGAGGAGACTCACGGCCTGATGAATGTCAAAGGACAAATGACCTCAAGAGTCATGCCTCCCACTGAGCTGAGGGATGCCATGGAAATGCACAGGGAGTGCTAACAGGGGTCAGGCAGGGCAGAGAGAGCAGAGCAAAGACATGGAGGAGGATAGGCTGGGGGGTGGGGACTGTGGGGGCAGTGAAGAGGCTCCCACCAGCCAGAGAGTGGCAGGGCCTCGTGGCCACCAGGAAGGTGTCACTTAGAGGATTTGAAAGGAGGTTGCTGTGGCTAGAGTCCTGTGAGCAATGAAGGGGAGCGTGGGGGCCATGAGGTGAGAGGGGTGACTCGGGTGGACAGGGCTTCCGTCCCAGCAGCGGTGGGAGCTTTGATGGAGGGGTGACCAGGCTGCACTGCAGATCATTCCACTTTATTGCCTGCTTTTCCTAGAAACGGGGATCCTGGAAAGATTACAGGGGTGCCATGGGGGAAGTTGTCCCACGGGTAGTGGGGATGGAGGGCTTGCCAGGCTCTACTCTACTCCATGTTGGGCATCCTAGACCAAATGAGAATCACAGGCTGTTGGATTTGGGAAGATGCAGAGAGCATCCAGCCCAGCTCCTTTGTGGTCCAGGCAAGGAGGCTGAGCACAGAGAGGGAAAGATACTCAGCCAGGTCACCCAGCAGGGCAGTGGCAGAGCTGGAGCCAGAACCGACACCTTGGCTGTCGGCAGGATGGAACAAGGCTGCTTGGGCGGGGGTCATTGGGTTGAACGGGTGTCACCTGGTCCCTGGGAGCTACCTGTCTGAAGCAGCTCCAGAAACTTAAATCTGCTAATTAATTTCTAATTCCAGCCCTAAGCCATAAAAATCAAACCACATACTGAGCTGTCCACAGTTGCCTGACAGCTGGCCTGTCTGATCCTGGCTGTCTGCTCACAAATTGGTATTAGTGGCACCAAGAGCAGATTAATGTGGTGACCAGGCACCCAGCAACTTGACGCCACCAGCTGGGCTGCTAAAGCTGCCAATCTCCCCCAGCTGCCAACAAGCCCAGGCACCTACATTTCCCCAACCCTGGGTGGAGAGCAGTCCCAGGCCCAGCAAGGGATGGGTCTTCCTTTGGCCACCAAGAGATGCCACTGGTCCAGCAGAAGATACATGAGAAGGAGCAAAAAGCATGACCAGGAAGGCCAAGGTTTCAGGGTTAGTAGAGCACTTCAGGGCCAGTGGGGGCCGTGAACATTCATCATCTGAGCCAAAGCCCACATTGCACAGCTGGAGAACTGAGCCCGGAGAGGTAGGTGCTATGCCAAGGTCATGCAGCACAGGGCTGGAACTCGGACTCCTTCCCTGTCAATCTAGTGCTTTTTCTGTTCCACCACTTGGAGGATGGACCTTTCCCACCATTATTAATCTGAACCTCTCTTTTCTGGATTTGTTCACTTATGGATGGTCAGTTAGCATCTCCTGAGCCCCTCCTGGTTGGCAGACACTGCACTGGGCACTGGGATATGGGAAGTAATCCTTGTGGAAAGGACTAGAGGCCTGACAGTGTCATTCATTGAGGTTAGTGCAGTGCTCATTGTAGAACAGGGAAGGGGAAGACTTCTCAGAAGGGATAAATGATGATGTGGATTTCATTAGATAGGATTGGAAAAGAACACGGTTACAACAGAGTGAGCAAAGCATCTGTCCTGTTAAACTCCAGGGCCAGTAGGGTGATTTTAATCTGTAAAGACCCAGGAGATCCAGGCTTCTTGCACCTTCCTGCATCACTACCCCTAGAGAAAAGCTGTGGTCCTCTCAGGCCAAGATTGCCTAGAGCTCCAGCCATCACATCTGCATTCCAGGCGGCAGGATAGAAGGACAGAAAGGAAAGAGGCAAACATATGGTCATCAAAACAAGGGTTACAAGAATGTTCAGTGTCAAGAACTACGAAGGGGCTGAGATTTTACTCAATGCGAAGGCTAGCATGTCAGCCTGCCACTGTTTCACAGAGGTTGGCAGAAGATGCAAGAACCATGGACTTTATTACTCACAGCACAGCAAGTAGCAAGAGCATTAGTGTATTTGTGTCAGTTCCTCTTATTCCGAAGTCTCAGGGGGCAACGTGGATGGGACCAGATGGATGCTGCACGTGTAGTGAGGCATTACAGGAGAGGAACTCTGACTTAGGGAACCTGGAGCTTTTATAATGGGCAGTAAGCACACCTGCCCTTTGCTCTACTGGGAGACAGGTTCTTTTACAAGACTCTTCAAAACAGAAACATCCTTGAAAGGGCAGCTTGTCCCTCACTTTACAATATGGTAAAAATGTGAGAGACCCACGAGGGAACTGTTTCTCAATACATGCAGCTTTATTCATAATAGCCCAAGCCCAGAAATAATCCAGGGTCCTTCAACAGGGGCATGGATATACTCATGCAATGGACGATGAGTCATCAATAGAAACTACAAGAGTGGCCCTCAAAAACATGATGCTGACCTAAACCCATCAGTCACAGGAGTATATGTTGTATGAATGATCCATTTAAGTGAAATTCTGGAGCAGGAAAAGCTAATTAATGGTGAAAATCAGAACGATGGTTGCCTAGCAGTGGGAAGAAGGTTGAGGATGGACTGGGAGAGGGTGTGAGGAAACTTTTTGGGCTGCTGATTCTTAGCATACTTGTCGGGACTCACCAAATGCACACTTGAAGTTTGTTCATTTCATTATATAAAAAAAGTGTACATCAAAATGTTGTAAACAAATATACACTGACATGTTTGGAAGAAAGTATATTGGTGCTTGCAATTTACTCTAAAATGAATCAAAAATATTAATAAGGTTATTGATGGAAGGATAGGAAGGATGATAGATAGGTAATACATGGTAGATAGCTGGATAGATCATATAGAATCTAGGGAATGGGTATGTAAGAGTTCACTGTACAATTATTCCAACTTTTCTATATAGTTTAAAATTTTCAGTATAAAATAGGGGATAAAAAGGTGGGGCAGAGGTCATATATCAGCTGTCTTTTCAGATAGCTCCCAGAAGCTGCCACAAGACAATACTGCTCACACTCTATTGGCTAGAAACTAGTCACATGGCATTTAACTGCAAGGGAGGCTGGGAAATGTAGTTCTCGGTGAATCTGGATCCTGGTAATACTTCTAACACTGAGAAAGGAGCGAACAGATATTAGAGATCATTCTGCAGCCCCTGCCATGAGCATGACTGCTCTCAGCCCACACAGCGTCTTCATGCGAATTCGAAAAAGGCAGGCCCTCCTCTGGGCTCATGGGCCTGGGGCTTGGGGATGGCTCTGAGTGTAGAGCATGGGGCTGGTGTTGGCCTCACTTGCCCCCAGGCCAGATGTTCTCAAGTGGGTGTGACCTGCACAGCATGCACTCTAGTTCACTGTAGCTCAGCTGCTCAGTTGTGTTCGACCCCACTGCAGCATGCCAGGCTTCCTTGTCCATCACCAACTCCCAGAGCCTTCTCAGACTCACGACCATCGAGTCAGTGATGCCATCCAACATCTCATCCTCTGTCGTCCCCTTCTCCTCCTGCCTTCAATCTTTCCCAGCATCAGGGTCTATTCCAATGAGTCAGTTCTTTGCATCAGGTGGCCAAAGGATTGGAACTTCAGCCTCAGCATCAGTTCTTCCAATGAATATTCAGGACTGATTTAAGCATACAGCATAAAGTTTGTCAGCTTTATTTATTAAAAGAAAAGATTGACCACTTAACTAAATAATTTCAAATTAGTTTATTTCAGAAATCCTCTAAGAACAAAAACGAATCTGTTTCTGTGTTGGTTTGGTTTCCAATAAGAAAGCTACATGTGACAGACATAAAAAACAGACTTGTGTTGCTAAGGTGGAGGAGGGGGAGGAGAAGGATAGACTGGGAGTTTAGGATTAGCAGATGCAAACTATTACATTTAAAATGGCTACACATGGTCTTAACGTATAGCACAGAGAACTATACTCAGTACCCTATGACAAACCATGACGGAAAGAATATGAAAAAGAATGTATATGTGTGTATATCTGAGTCACTTTGCTGTAAAGCAGAAATTCACACAACATTGTAAATCAACTATACTTCCACAAAAAATTAATTAATTTTTTTAAAATGAAGAAAATTACATGTGAATATCAGGAAGACAGTGTACCTGTTCCCATAGTCCATACCTTTGCTTCTGGAAACCCTCAATGTGACCCTCCACAGACATCTGGAGAACACTTTAAAACAAAAACAAAAAACAAAGCCCTTTTTTCCTCCCCTTCCAGAGTCCAGTCCCTTACTCATGGAGTTGTCAACCACCTGCGGAACACCCCTCCCAGAGCAGAGGGGTTTCCCACTGAGTCATCTGGTTGTCAAATTCCAGGTCAGACCCCTGGGCCAACAACAGGCAGTACTGGGAAATCAATCCCTATAGCTGAGACTGGAAGAAGTGAGTTGTGCTTTTTAATGTTTCTGGAATGTGCTTGGAGATTTGCAAAATGGAAGCACTTGAAGAGCGTTGCGTAACCCAGTGGACTCTAAGCAGGAAGGTTGTCAATGGGCTTTCCACATCATGCATCAGTAGTTTATGTCTGGGCTACACATGGGATTGAAGCGGCCTGGAATTTTTCTGGAATGCATGGGATAACCCCAGGCTTGACTTGTTTGATGCCAGAGAGACCAGATTGCTCTGGGCCTGGCTCAGAAGCAGAACAGGAAGCTCTGAAACACAGAGTGTGTGTGTATGGTGGGCAGCAGAGCCCCCGACATGTGCAACCTGGAAACCTCCTTTCTTCTCTGTGGAGATGTGCTGCCCTGTAGGGCAGAATGCTGCTGCTGCTGCTGCTGCTACGTCGCTTCAGTCGTGTCCAACTCTGTGCGACCCCATAAACGGCAGCCCACCAAGCTCCATCCCTGGGATTCTCCAGGCAAGAACACTGGAGTGGGTTGCCATTTCCTTCTCCAATGAATGAATAAGAACTCTCAAAAGCAGTTCCCCTTCTCAGCCTTACATTTCCTTAGAAATGTGTCATCCTTCACCCCTGACTCTCTAGGTCACTCCAGAAAATGACACTTTCCCAAGGCTACAGGGAGATGGAGCAGACCCATCTATTGTCTGGGGATTGCTGTTGCCCTTACCTGGTCTCGCAAGTTCTCCTTTTCTCCCTCTATAACCTGGTCTCCACACACAACCAGAGTGATTCTCAAGAAAACCCTATGTCGGCGGGGGCTGGAGGTGTAGGGTGGGGGCCGTTCATGACATTTCCAGGTGGGAGTCAGAGCCTGTGGGTCATGTCAGCAGATGCTGACTGATCGACAGCAGAGAGCAGGAACCAAGTTATACTTGACCTTAAAGCAGCAGGCTGGTAGGAATTAAGTGAGAGATGCCATCTATAAAGAGTCCTCTTTCAAAAATTGCAATCAGACATTTGGTCTAATGTCCTAAGTGGCTGTACCAGCAGAGAAGACGAATCATCACCCAGTGGTTCAGTATGTACTACAAGGTCCAGATAAATCTCCCCTCACCTGACTGTAGTGCACTGACCCAAACAGATGGAAAATGGCCCAAGTTTACTGAAAAAAAGCAGCTGCTTCTATGTGCTTTCTTCCAACACACATGTAAAAATGTACACACATCTTAGCTGCAATGTATTTGGAATGCAATCTACAGGAACAAATTCAGATGGAAATGTAATTCCCCTTTGGAACTGGCACATTTTGTAAAATCAGGGCTTAAAGATAAAATGATTTAAATCTGAGAAAAAAGCAAAAGCAAAAACAAAACTTATGTTAGAATGGCAGGTTGGGTCAGTCCTCTGCTCAGAACCCTCTGCAGGTTGAACACCCCTGCAGAAATAAGTCTCACCTTTGAGTCATCTTGGCTGCCACTGAGGACCCCAGGGCACTTGGTGATTCCCAACACCCAAACAAGGAGGCCCCAGTGTCAGCCAGCACCCCAGTGCCCATCCTGGCCACTCACACCCCTTTGCTCCCACACACCAGCCTCTCTGGCCTCCTGGGTGGCTGCCCCAGGGCCTTTGTCCCTGCCCTGACCTCCTTTGGTCTCTGCTCACATGTCACCTCCACAGACAGCTCAGCCTGTCAGTCCTACCCTTTCTTCTTGCTCATTATCCCTTGAGATAGTCTCACTCCAAGTCTCCCACCAGGGCCTGGCATCTTTGGTTTTGTTCTGGAACTCTCTGAGTCTAGAAGAGTGTGAGCACAGAGTAAGAGCCTCATTAAGTTTCTGAAATCAGGAGTAATGAAGAAGGATTGGAGCTGTCCCTGGAATAGCAGAACCCTACCTACAGAAGCATTTTTCCCTGGCAACCAAGGAGAGGTGAGGGTGTTGGAGGAAGGTGCCTAAAAAAAAAAAAGAAAGAAAAAGAAAGGTGTAGGAGGCACCAATGGTGGTTATGTGCTGGGTCAGGGCTTTGCCTGCTCACCTGTGTGAACCTTGCAGCCTCCTGACTTCGGCTACACAGTGGGTATAACTGGGCTTGCTTCTGAGTGTGAGGAAGTGAGACTGGGCCCCATTCAAGGCTCAAGAGCATAATTATGAGTCATGAATATGTAGGCTCCAATCAGCCTGTGGTAGTCATGTCCGACTCTTTGAGAGCCTATGGACTGTAGCGCACCAGGCTCTGTCCATGGAATTTTCTAGGCAAGAATACTAGAGTGGGTTGCCATGCCCTCCTCCAGGGTCTCCCACCAGGGACTGAAACTGGGACTCCTGCATGCATTGCAGGCAATTCTCTACCATCTGAGCCACCAGGGAAGCCCTTAACAGTTTTAGATGCTCTCCAATTACCTGCTTTCTGTAATAATGAGCTCTTACTGACTAGGAACAGCAGCCCAGAGAGGCATAGTATGTGGCCTGAGGATCCTGGGATCCAGAGCTAGAGCCTGGACTAGCCACTCGAGTGGTAACCTGCTCTGCTTGGAACAAAGGACCAGATTAATTTCTGTTTAGCATAACTGAGCTAAATGGCACCTCTTCTGGGAACAATGAAGATGTCCTCAGGCATGTAGGCCTTTGGGATGGCCTTCACACTATGACATCAGACCTTCACTTTCTAGATGAGCTTGACCGACTCGAAGTCACGGGTAGAATTTGCCTCCTCTGGGGTCATTGGCCCTGCACCTTCTGTTGGTCAGGCTGTGGCCAGGCCAGGGGATCTGCAGCTGCATCCTTCCCTTTTCCAGACCTTTGCACATCCACTTCCCCATCCACCCCCACCTGACTGACATTCCCCGCAGGCCCAGCCGACACCCCCGCCCCTCCCCAGCTCTGCCTGCACTGCTGCCTTCCGATTGCCTCTGGGCCCACCGTGGAGAGGGGCTGTTCAACACTTGCCCGGTGCTTTCCTGCCCTAGGGTCCCTTCTTTAGGACCCCAGCGCAGCCACTCTCCCCTCTGCCAGGGTTGGAACCCAAGCAGTTCCCCGACTCTCCTTCCTGACACCCACAGCTCTGCACGTGCACAAAACACCTAGTGACCTTGCTCTAATGCCTTGCCCTTGCCATCTCCTCTTTCGGACAAGTGCCCTGAATTCTCCTTCTCACTCCTACTTTGGCCCTGGGGGTCTCCGCCCCCAGCAGGTGCTAGAGGGAGTTTTCGGAGGTCCATCAAATCCCGTCACTGCGGCCCCAGCACTGGCTGCCCCTTCAAAGCCTTCCTGCATTAAGAAATCTGTGTGCTTTTCTGGACCCCATGATCCAGAAAATTCCAGGACCTCCTGGAATCAGCCTTCTTGCTGTCCCTTGGCATGTTCCAAACCTCTTTTGGGACGGAATATTTAAGAGGAAACCTGAAAGACAAGGAGAACCAGCCAGCTAAAGAGTCAGAGGAACAGCATGTCAGGCAGAGGGAATGCCAAGAACAGGAGCTCTGAGGCAAAAAGCCCCCAGCTGCTTTGGGATTGCCCAAGGCTTCCCTGATAGCTCAGTTGGTAAAGAATCCACCTGCAATGCAGGAGACCCTGGTTCAATTACTGGGTCAGGAAGATCCACTGAGACGGGATAGGTTACCCACTTAAGTATTGTTGGGCTTCCCTTGTGGCTCAGCTAATAAAGAATCCGCCTGCAATGCAGGAGACCTGAGTTCGATCCCTGGGTTGGAGAGATCCCTTGAAGGGAAAGGCTACTCACTTCAGTATTCTACCCTGGAGAATTCCATGGACTGTATAGTCCCTGGGGTCCTGAAGAATCAAGACACAACTGAGCAACTTTCACTTCACTTCAAGGCCTCTGTGGCTTGGTGTGCAAGGTGAACACAGAGAGAGGAAAGGATGGAGGATGAATCATGGCCAGTTGGCTTAGGTAAGGAGTTTGGATTTTAAGCAGGAGTACAGCTGGATGTGATTTATGTGTTCATGAGCATTTACCCACCTGAATGAGAATATTGGGGTGCTTCCTTAGTTCCTCCTCCAAGAACTCCCCTGCCTACCCTCAACACACACACACACACACCCCTTCCATCTGTCCCCAAGCCTCTTGGATTCACACCCCAAATTCCCTCTGGCCAAGCCAGTCCCTCCTGTTGCTTCTGCTATGATATCTTCTTAGGCTGAGTGACAACAGCCTAGGAGCTGCCCCCTGTCCCCCATGCCCACTGACAACCTCATTTGCTTACCTGCAACTCAGGGGGCTCCTGCATCCAGGATCACCATGCCCCTTCACCTGCTCTAGTCACTGGAGCCCAAGCCTCAACCTCAGTGCAAAAATCAAGGGCTCATTCGATTGTTCCATGCAGTGCAGCAGCGAAGGCCCAGCGCTGCCAGACAATTAGACATTTCAGGGGAAGTCTGAAGTCCTGATTTGTATGGGAAAACTCCCAGTTTTAAAATATTAGCTCAAAACCAACAATGTTTTAATGCTGGTCAGTTCAGTTCAGTTGCTCAGTCGTGTCCGACTCTTTGCGACCCCATGAATCACAGCACACCAGGCCTCCCTGTCCATCACCAACTCCCAGAGTTCACTCAGACTCACGTCCATCAAGTCAGTGATGCCATCCAGCCATCTCATCCTCTGTCATCCCCTTTTCCTCCTGCCCCCAATCCCTCCCAGCATCAGAGTCTTTTCCAATGAGTCAACTCTTCCCATGAGGTGGCCAAAGTACTGGAGTTTCAGCTTTAGCATCATTCCTTCCAAAGAACACCCAGGGCTGATCTGCTTTAGAATGGACTGGTTGGATCTCCTTGGAGTCCAAAGGACTCTGAAGAGTCTTCTCCAACACCACAGTTCAAAAGCATCAATTCTTCGGTGCTCAGCTTTCTTCACAGTCCAACTCTCACATCCATACATGACACCTGGAAAAACCATAGCCTTGACTAGACTGACATTTGTTGGCAAAGTGTCTCTGCTTTTGAATATGCTATCTAGGTTGGTCATAACTTTTCTTCCAAGGAATAAGCGTCTTTTAATTTCATGGCTGCAGTCACCATCTGTAGTGAGTTTGGAGCCCCCCAAAATAAAGTCTGACACTGTTTCCACTGTTTCCCCATCTATTTCCCATGAAGTGATGGGACCAGATGCCATGATCTTCGTTTTCTGAATGTTGAGCTTTAAGCCAACTTTTTCACTGTCCTCTTTCACTTTCATCAAGAGACTTTTTATAGTTCCTGTTCACTTTCTGCCATAAGGGTGGTGTCATCTGCATATCTGAGGTTATGGATATTTCTTCCGGCATTCTTGATTCCACCTTGTGCTTCTTCCAGTCCAGCGTTTCTCATGATGTACTCTGCATAGAAGTTAAATAAGCAAAGTGACAGTATACAGCCTTGACATACTCCTTTTCCTATTTGGAACCAGTCTGTTGTTCCATGTCCAGTTCTAACTGTTGCTTCCTGACCTGCATATAGGTTTCTCAAGAGGCAGGTCAGGTGGTCTGGTATTCCCATCTCTTTCAGAATTTTCCACAGTTTATTGTGATCCACACAGTCAAAGGCTTTGGCATAGTCAATAAAGCAGAAATAGATGTTTTTCTGGAACTCTCTTGCTTTTTCCATGTTCCAGTGGATGTTGGCAATTTGATCTCTGGTTCCTCTGCCTTTTCTAAAACCAGCTTGAACATCAGGGAGTTCACGGTTCACGTATCACTGAAGCCTGGCTTGGAGAATTTTGAGCACTACTTTACTAGTGTATGAGATGAGCGCAATTGTGTGGTAGTTTGAGCATTCTTTGGCATTGCCTTTCTTTGGGATTGGAATGAAAACTGACCTTTTCCAGTCCTGCGGCCATTGCTGAGTTTTCCAAATTTGCTGGCATATTGAGTGCAGCACTTTCACAGCATTTGGAAGAACTCAACTGGAATTCCATTACGTCCACTAGCTTTGTCTGTAGTGATGCTTTCTAAGGCCCACTTGACTTCACATTCCAGGATGTCTGGCTCTAGGTGAGTGATCACACCATCGTGATTATCTGGGTCATGAAGATCTTTTTGTACAGTTCTTCTGTGTATTCTTGCCACCTCTTCTTAATATTTTCTGCTTCTGTTAGGTCCATACCATTTCTGTCCTTTATTGAGCCCATCTTTGCATGAAATGTTCCCTTGGTATCTCTAATTTTCTTGATGAAATCTCTAATCTTTCCCATTCCATTGTTTTCCTCTATTCCTTTGCACTGATCGCTGAGGAAGTCTTTCTTATCTCTTCTTGCTATTCTTTGGAACTCTGCATTCAGATGCTTATATCTTTCCTTTTCTCCTTTGCTTTTCGCTTCTCTTCTTTCCACAGCTATTTGTAAGGCCTCCCCAGACAGCTATTTTGCTTTTTTGCATTTCTTTTCCATGGGGATGGTCTTGATCCCTGTTTCCTGTACAATGTCTCGAACCTCCATCCGTAGTTCATCAGGCACTCTGTCTATCAGATCTAGTCCCTTAAATCTATTTCTCTCCTCCACTGTATAGTCATAATGGATTTGATTTAGGTCATACCTGAATGGTCTAGTGGTTTTCCCTACTTTCTTCAATTTAAGTCTGAATTTGGCAATAAGGAGTTCATGATCTGAGCCACAGTCAGCTCCTGGTCTTGTTTTTGTTGACTGTATAGAGCTTCTCCATCTTTGGGTGCAAAGAATATAATCAATCTGATTTCGGTACTGACCATCTGGTTCATGTGTAGAGTCTTCTCTTGTGTTGTTGGAAGAAGGTGTTTGCTATGACTAGTGCATTTTCTTGGCAAAATTCTATTAGCCTTTGCCCTGCTTCATTCTGTACTCCAAGGCCAAATTTGCCTGTTACTCCAGGTGTTTCTTGACTTTCTACTTTTGCATTCAGTCCCCTATAATGAAAAAGGACATCTTTTTGGGTGTTAGTTCCAAAAGGTCTTGTAGGTCTTCATAGAACCGTTCAACTTCAGCTTCTTCAGCATTACTGGTTGGGGCATAGACTTGGATTACCGTGATATTGAATAGTTTGTTTTGGAAACGAACAGAGATCATTCTGTCGTTTTTGAGACTGCATCCAAGCACTGCATTTCGGACTCTTTTGTTGACCATAATGGCTACTCCATTTCTTCTGAGGGATTCCTGCCCGCAGTAGTAGATATAATGGTCATCTGAGTTAAATTCACCCATTCCAGTCCATTTTAGGTCGCTGATTCCTAGAATGTCGATATTCACTCTTGCCATCTCCTCTTTGACCACTTCTAATCTGCCTTGATTCATGGACCTGACATTCCAGGTTCGTATGCAGTATTGCTCTTTATAGCATCAGACCTTGCTTCTTTCACCAATCACATCCACAGCTGGGTATTGTTTTTGCTTTGGCTCCATCCCTTCATTCTTTCTGGAGTTATTTCTCCACTGATCTCCAGTAGCATATTGGGCACCCACTGACCTGGGGAGTTCCTCTTTCAGTATCCTATCATTTTGCCTTATCATACTGTTCATGGGGTTCTCAAGGCACAAATACTGAAGTGGTTTGCCATTCCCTTCTCCAGTGGACCAGTTTCTGTCAGACCTCTCCACCATGACCTGCCCGTCTTGGGTGGCCCCATATGGCATGGCTTAGTTTCATTGAGTTAGACAAGGCTGTGGTCTGTGTGCTTAGATTGACTGGTTTTCTTTGATGCCCTCTTGCAACACCTACCGTCTTACTTGGGTTTTTATTACCTTGGACGTGGGGTATCTCTTCACGGCTGCTCCAGCAAAGTGCAGCCGCAGCTCCTTACCTTGAACGAGGGGTATCTCCTCACTGCTGCCCCTCCTGACCTTGAACACGGAGTAGCTCCTCTCGGCCCTCCTGCCCCCGCGCAGCCACAGACGCCATGGAGCACAGCTAGCCTGGGCCTTCTGAGTGGCAGCTGCAAGCATGCCATCTCGTCCAGCACCTCACAGTCAATCTGTTCTTCAATCAACAACCCACAAGTTGAGACTGCTCACTGCAGCCAGGCGTTGAGCTAAAGTAGCGAGAGATTCAATATCCTTGTTTTTCTCCTGGTCCTTTAAGGCTTTCATGATTTCATTTAAACCTTTGGTTCACGTAGAATTTATTTTGGTGTAACATATGAAGTGAGGATCTAAATTCATTTCTTTTACAGATGGGTGGCCAATTGTCCCAATACCAAATATGGATAAATCTTGTTTTTAAAATGCCAACTTGACTATATAGTAACTTCCTATATATATTGGGTGACTTCCTATCATTTCTAAATTATATATCTCTCCATTGGCTTGTACCATACTTCTCATTATTTTAGTTGTATAATAGATTTAAAAGACATGGAAATATCTGATGGAGTTATCTCTGCTCTTTACATTTCTTTTTCAAACTTTTCCTGGCTAACCTTGCTTGGGTATGTTTCCACATCAACTTTAGAATCAACTTGTCTAGTTCTATGAGAAATCCTCCTGCTGTTATCATTGTGATTATGTTCCTGTAGTTAGGGAGAACTGACATCCTTATAAGGCTGAATCTCTTTATCCAAGAATATGGTGTAAGTTCATATTTGTATTCTTCAGTAGCATTCAAAAAGTTTTCTTCACATAGATTTTGCACTTTTTAAAAGAATTTTATTGTTAGGTTGCTTTTGCTAATGGAACCTTTCTTCCATTGTATTTTAGTACTAGCTAATTGTCTGTGTATTTCAAAGCTATTGATAATAGAAAATTAATTGTGTACCCAGTTACCTTACTCAATTATTTTGTCATTTTCAATAAGGTTTTCAGCTGTTTCTTGTAGGCTTCCAAGCAAACAGTCTAACAATCTTCAAACTAGTAGGTCACCTCCTGCTTTCCAGGTTGATGCCTCCTTCCCATTTGATTGGCTGGGACTCCAGTAGATAGTGATGGTGTTGCGGTATTTCTACTACCTCCCCTGGTTTCAGATCCAAATATATAAAAGTCAATTTATGGCATTATTTGCATAGTCTAACTTCTTTAAAGCTTTTTTTTCGGTGGGGGGGCCATATGTAGAATCTTTGTTCTCCAACCAGGGATTGCCCCCTCACCCCTCACAGTGGAAGCAGAGTCTTAACCACTGGACCATCAGTGAAGTCCCCCTCAAAACTTTTTTAAAAATCAAAATAAATATTGAATTTTATTAAATCATTTTTTAGAACACTAGAGATAAAAATTCTAGAGATTTTAGAAACCAAAAAGGTCTCATAATGAGAATCATTGGACTTCTTAACATCAACCCAGAATACCAGATGCTGATAGAGAGCTGCCTTCAGAATTCTGGGGGAAGATGATTTCCAACCAAGATTTAGGCATCCAGCCAAACTGTCAATCAATTATCCAATAACTGAAATCCCATATGCAGTTTCCAAGGAAGCTACTGGCGTACATATTACAACAAAATGAAGGGAGTCAACTAAGAAAGAAAATGGCTTAGGATCTAATAAATAAGGAATCAACACAGGAAAGAGGTGAAGGGAATTCTCAGGCTAAGGATGAAGAGAAATGTCAGGAATTTCACTAGACAGTGGCCAGGAGAACAACTGGTCAGTTAGGAGCAGGAGAACAGAATTCAAGAAAAATATAGCACTTACAGATTACCAGATATGTTTGAATGTATTGTTAGATGTTTAGACATGTTTGTGGGATGAATTAATGATGCTAAAAGAAAAACAATTAAATGAAAAACTGAGGTAATTACTAACTCCTGGGGTGGGGGAAACTGTAGAAGATATTATTTATAACCATTAAATAGTATTTTGTTTAGCTATGAATGCTACTGGCTTTCCTGGTAGCTCAGATGGTAAAGAATCCGCCTGTAGTGCAGGAGACCAGGGTTCTATCCCTGGGTCAGGAAAATTCCCTGGAGAAGGGAATGACTACCCATTCTAGTATTATTGCCTGGGAAATCCCATGGCCAGAGAAGCCTGGCAGGCTACAGTCCATGTGGTCTCAGAGTCAGACATGATTCAGTGGCTAACACTTAAAAATGCTGTACATAAAAATAATGTGTTTTCATTTAGCAACTGCCATAGAACTGTATTGGAAGGGAAAGTGGGGGTTTGTGTGTGGTGT
Source organism: Ovis aries (assembly GCF_016772045.2). Lineage (NCBI taxonomy): Eukaryota > Metazoa > Chordata > Mammalia > Artiodactyla > Bovidae > Ovis > Ovis aries. Next base: position 185,898,369 of record NC_056055.1, on the reverse strand, counting down.
TTTGCGGAGGATTAGCAATCTTATACGGGAGGAAACCAATGCATATCTAAACAATAATGATAAAAAATGGTACTTAGAAATATAAAAGTAAATGTCAGAAAGTGAAGTGAAATGAAGCTGCTCAGTCATGTCTGACTCTTTGTGACCCCATGGACTGTAGCTTACTAGGATCCTCAGTCCATGGGATTTTCCAGGCAAGAATACTGGAGTGGGTTGCCATTTCCTTCTCCGGGAGATCTTCCCGACCCAGGGATTGAACCTGGGTCTCCTGCATTGCAGGCAGACGTCAGAAGGAAGAGCTAAATGCGTTGAAAGTATTTGCTTCTGGGGAGTGGGCTAGGTGGTAAAAGGAAGGATGGATTGCCACTTTTGATTATCAGTTTCATGGGATCACTTGATTTAAAATTTTTTCTGCATAAATATTTTGATAAAAATAGAAATTTGATTTAAAAATATTCCTGTGTGAAATAATTAAAGGCACCTTTTGTATCACTTCTGCTCCAGGCAAAATGAAACTGTGTTCCTGAGTCATGTCCAACTCTTTGCACCCCATGGACTATAGCCTGTCAGTCTCCTCTGTCCATGGGATTTTCCAGGTAAGAATACTGGAATGGCTTCCCATTCCCTTCTCCAGGGGATCTTCCCAATCCAGAGATAGAATTCAGGTCAAAATGAGCTGACTAAAATTTGGATAGACTAAGACACCAGTCCCAGCTCCACAAATTATTAGCTGTATGACCCTAATAATAGGCAAGTTGCTCAGTCTCTCTGAGCCACTGTTTTTTGATCTAGAAAGTTGAGATAATACTTTAGCTACACTGTAGAGTTACAGAGGATAAAATGAGATCATACCTGACCCTGCGTGGAGAAGCATCCCATAACAAAGTCTGCCGTTTTGGTTATTGTTGTTTCAATTTTGCTTCCTTCAGTTCCCAAGTGATTAGCCTTAAGCAACTCACTTAACTCTGAGCCTCATCTTTAAAACTGCAACAAAATACTTGGAGCCTCTGAGGAGATAAATGGGATAATGAGTGTAGACTACCTGTCACCTAATCTCTCTAAAGATCAGACACCTCCTTTTTAAAACAGGAAAATCCTTTTAGGGTTTTCTGAGGATGAAATTAAATGACATAGCTGAAACCTCTAGCACAGTTCCAAGGACACATTTATTTACTTTAAAAAGCTAGCAGTGGGTAAAACTAACAACGTTTTAAAGTCATAAAAGTAAGAAAACCTTAAACATATGCTATATGTCAATATGTCTATTATTTCTCAATAAATGTTATATGTTGACTACACAACATCTGGAAATTTTAAAGAAGTTGAAAAACAAAAATCATCAGTAACTGCAATGTTTTCTAATACATATTTTTTGCCTTTTTGCAGGGAAGGGGGGCCTCATGGCTTGTGGGACCTTAGTTCCCCGACCAGGGATTGAACCCTGGCCACAGCAGTGCAAGTCCCAAATCCTAACAATGAGGCCACCAGGAAACTCCCTGCATCTATTTATAGTATCAGTCAATATAGGGCAGCTCATGCTGCTGGGGAAACCATACAGAAATTTCAGCAGGGTAACAGTGCAAAGGTTTATTTCTGCTCAGATCCAGACCATACGAGTCCTGGCGACTCTCAGGGGCGCTGCTCCCCCCCAAGGTGGCTCCTGTGGCCTCCTGGTCCCTGCACATCACCAATGTTCCCAGGGCTGCTGAGGCCGCCGGAGCATGAGCTGGGGAGCCCCCAGCCAGCAATTAAAACACTGCCACCCTGAAGTGATGCATTTACTTTCCTCACATGTCATTGGCCAAAGCAAGTCACATGGCTACGCCTGTTCTAGCCGAGGTTGAGAAAGTTAAATTCTCCAGCTGCACCTGGCAGGGGGTGGAGGTGGGAGGATAGGTAAGCAGTGGCATGTCTACTCTGCACATTACAGAGCGGACATCACATTGTGTATAGGATTCTGCCAGCTGCTTTTGTCTCTAACCATTACATTAGGAACTACTCTTTGGAAACATGTGGTCAACATGCAGCTCTAATAAAACTTTTAAAGTGCTGTGGTGACACACTTCCCCTTTCCATTTTCTCCTCGCCCCCTTACAGCCTAGGGAGCTGTGTGCAGGTGGCAGGCTTCAGCCCCAGCTCTCTGCCTGCCTTTGCTTCCTCCAGCCAACGAAGTACAGGCAGGTCCCGCCATTGCTTCTCCGTGCTCGTACAGCTCCGCAGTGTCGTTCTCTCCAGAAGTAACACGTTTGGAGGTGAGGCCCAGAGAACCTGCTGAACAACTGCCGGCTTAGCAGCTCCACACGTGGGGTGCGGCTGCACGCGGCTCTGCTGGGGCCTCCTTGCGCAGACAGTCAGCCGCGGGTGCGAACGTGCAGTGTTAAAAGTGACACCAGCGCGGTGGAGGCGTCGTTGTCAGCTGTTGCAGGAGATGACACCCGGGCCTGCAAGGTTGAGTGAGAGTTCGGGGAGCGGCAGCCCCTCCTCGCCTGGTCCCAGGATCCGGGGTCCAGGAAACTGAAGCTGTGGGGATGTTGAGTGAGGTCTGGAGGCTGAGCACAGGAATGGAAGGAGCCCCTCGAGGCAGGAACCCTCCTCTGCAGGAGGGTTGCTAGGGTCCATGTCCTCCAAAGAACTTTTGCTGGGTGCCCAGTTCTGGTCACACACGGAGACAGCTGCGATGTTTACAAAAGGAGTAAAATACAACCGCTAAGGTTTATAATCTAGTTGTGGAAATGCTGCTGATGCACTGGAAACATTGAAACGAGGATGCAAATTGCACTCTTGTCAGGTATTGGGCGGTGCGGGCAGTTGGCAGAGTGTCAGAGGCCTTTGGAGAAGGGAGAGTTTGGTGAGGGCACAAATATTCCCAGGGGCTTTGTTCTTCTCAGCTGCTGCCATCCAGGGAACCCCAGAGAGGAAGAGAGGGAAGAGGAAGTCTTCAACAGTGTGTGATCAGGTCAAGGATGCTGTTTTGCAGGTGGAGAAACTGGGGCCTGGAGGGCCTAACAAGCTTCGCTGGAGGCAGAGATGGCACCAGAGCCAAGACTGTGCAACCCAGTGCCTTCTGCAGGAAGCCTGGGAAGCATTTTCTCACATAGGCTGAGGATATAACTCTAAGGTCTGATCTGTGTACAGCTCTAGTTGGGGGCTGGATCTGCATTCATTGTAAAGTAAGACCCAACAACACTGACTCTTTTGGGTGTGAAATAAAACGACTCGCCTCTAGTTTTACTGTTTACAAAACACTCTCCTGTTTATCATCTCATTTTCTCTTCACGAGAACCCTGTGACAAACCCATTATAACTACCATTTTGCAACTTAGGAAACTGAGGCTTGGAGAGGGAATGCACTGTGTTCACAAAGCCTCTTAAGGGCAGAATGGACCCCAGTGCCAGGGAGTCTTTCATCTCACGAATCACTCAACATAATGCAGATCTTAGTTAATTTGCTTGTCATATCCAATTTCCTCTTCCAACCGGGCTTGCCAGCCACAAGCCCAGCCTGCAGCTGATTGGACCAAGGGCAGAGAGGGGGCTTCTCATTGGCTGACCAGTAGCCAATCAGCTATGTTTGTTGGTTTCTCCAAGTCTTGCCCGAAAGTCCTCCGCTGGGGAACCCAGACCTGACTTCCTCGGGGATGTTGTGATGAAGTCTGTGTTTGCCTGTTCCTTAGGTCCTCAGTGCTGGTCTCATTTCTCCTTCAACCACCTACCCTCCACACTCCTACAGCCCCTGGAACCTATGAGCCCTGGAGCCCTAATAACTTCTCCCCTCTATCCAAGGCAAGTATGATTTCCTGTTCAGTGAAAGGAGCCTCGTGAATCTGAATAGCCTGGGCTCTGCTCTGCAGCCCCAGCAAGGCATCTTCCGCCCTTTCAGATTACTCTTCTGTAGGGGAAGCATTATGCCTGCCTCAAGAGTTGCAAGGGCAGATTACAAAAGTATTATGAGGCCTATGTATTCTACTGTTTAGTATTGCATTAACCCGCACAAGGTTTGTGCATTTTTATATTCATTTGTCACTTCTTTCTAAGTTGGGTTTTCTTATGAGTTAATATGTCCTCAATGGTTTCTTGTCTCCTCCTTCCCTCTCTCCTTTTCTTTCTTCCTTTCTTCTTTCTCAGACACCACCTTATCTATTTTAAGGCATTTCAAATTCCTAAAATGTGAACTGTTGAGTGGTCTGCCACTTGCCCCTAAAATGACTCTGGGCTCTCATGGCCTGTTTTTATCTGTACCATATGATTTTATTTCATCAGAACTTCATGTATTTGGACAGTAATAAACAAGACAGAATCTGGAAAAAAAAAAAAAAAAGGATTGCAAGTGCAGGACCACTGGGTCCTGCCCAGCCAGTTGCTGAGACCCGAAGCAACACTTCCAGCAGCCCCTGACCTCAAAGCTATCCTGTCCTCACTGTGCTCACAGGCTCGAACTTGTTTTAACAGGTCTCACAAGCCTCCTTCCAGGGATGCATTTGACAAGTGTTTGGTGAACATGTCCCTCTCCACTCTGTGAGCACGTGTTTCAGGCCCACTCCCAGCTCTGGCCCCTCCCAGTCTGTTTTCCTGTCCACCTTCATACTTGTTGCGCAGCTGAGCTCCTCTTAGGCCAGTTTTTTTTTTTTTTTACTTCCTTCTTCACCTATGCTTCAAATTGCTCCTGTGGCTTTGCTGTCCTTTCCGTTCTGGGTCGAACATCATCCTCTCCATCAGTGCTGGGAAGGCTGGGTTTTGGCCCCTGCTCTGATGGACTCAGAGGCTTAGGTGCGCCTCTGCCCTGCAAGTGTAAGTGGGACTTGTACTCGACTGGATCACATAAAATATGCTCATTTGTAAGACTTAGTCTTAGGCCTGGCTTTGAGATGCTGCTGAGAGTTCTAGGAGCCTGAAGTCATTTTCACAGCCTATAGATAGTTCATCTTCCCCATCCTGACCCCCTTCCCTTCGGTATCTTTATCTCTCCTTCAAGCTCTCCCCTTTCCTCTGTCACCAAATAGCCTTGAAAGTGTGGTCTCCAAGGCCAGCTCTTCTACCTCATCCTGTTGGCAGGCCCAGGGCTGCCTCTTCTGTACCTGCTTCCTGTGTACCTGAATTGTCTCAGCCCCAAGGCCATATCTCCCACTCTCGAATAACCTCCCTTCCCCCACAGTAACCCTGCCTTTTCTCCTCCTAGGTCTCCCTCTCTCAGCTTCTGTCTTTATTCCTGGACTCTTCCCTTCTGCTAACACCTCTCAATCTTCCGTGGAAGTACATCCTAAGCTCAGTTTACAGATGAGAAAACCAAGGCTGGGAGAACAGAAAGAAGCTGCCTGCAGGGCTGCAGCTGGGAAGCTATGGAGCAGCGGTTTGCATGGAATCTGAGTGAAGACTCACCCCAGCTTCACCCTGTACAGCCCATTGAACTCGCCAGGTGTGACCTGCCATCCACCGAACTCATGATGCAGACCTGGCTTCCACTCAGTGGGAGCCTCTCACGGCCCCTCGCTGCAACCCATTTCTCCCATGAGGCCACCCATCATGATGTTTCTCTATCAATTCACACCACGATGTCATTTCCCCCTTGCATGTTTCTGTCATCATGAGTAAGGCTGCACATCTCATTTCTCGAGCAGCCGTTCATACTTCCTTTCTGAGAGTGGCCTGTTGTTATTTGCTCGTTTTCTTTGGGGCGGTTGATTTTCTTCCTACTGTAGGAGTGCTTTCACATTTAAGGAAACTCACCCTTTGCCATATGTGTTGCAAATATTTTTCCAGATTTTTTTTATAGCGGAATTCTAATATAATATGCAGTCAAATTTTCAATATTTATTTTTTGGCTTGACATTTACTGTCAATCCAGTTGGCCTTCTTCTGCAGTATTCTTCTGGGCTTTTGGGGTGTGAGGTCTCCCCGCACTCTGCCCTGAATCATGTAGGTTGATGATGTGTATACCCAGTTTTGCCGGCCTTCCTTTTAATGTTACTTTCAGCTTCCTCAAAATCAGGGTGAAAGTTACATATGAGCCTGTTTTCCTGGGGATGCTCTGGTGAGGATGCAGGAAACGGAGAGCAGATGGTCCACCATGGTCCATCTACCCAGGGCTGCCCAAGGGCCAGGGTGCCAGGAGGCCTTAGGACGCCCACTGGCTGAGAAGGGGTCTCCAGCGGGTGGGTGAGTGAAGGCTAGGGCAGGGGAGAAGAAGGAATTGGGGTGAGAGGGAGGAGGGCAGGCTGGGGACCCTAGAGTCGAGGACTGAAGCAGAAGCGAGTGTGGTGCGCACAGAGGCAGAAGCGGCGACTCTCACCGCTCGCAGCGGGCGGCAGGCTCTGGGGTCCCTGGGGTCGGGGGCGGGTTCTTGGCGCGGTCTAGTGATGCCCTAATTAAGCCGCGGGTACATTTCCCAGCCCAACTGTCACCCGCGCGCTACGCAAGCCAGGAATGAATATTCCCAAAGCGCCAACAGAAGGAAGTTCTTCATAAAAACGGAGCCCGAAGGCGTGAAGGGAAAACAAGCCCTGTTCACACGCAGGCAGCGCATCCGCTCGGCACAGCCCGGAGGAGGCGGAAGCACGGCCGGTGGGGCGGCGGGGTGGGCGCCGTGAACCCCCAGTGTGCAGATGCCTAGCGCCCCGGGAGCTGGAGGCTCTTTTCCTGCCGAGTCTTTTTTGCCGAGCCCCTTGGCGGCTCCTTCCCGGGATTCTGGGGCGCTGGGCATCACCTCCGAGGACCCAGGTGCCTCCCACCCCACTCCCCGCGGCAAACAGTCCTCAGCTGGCGCTGGCCTGAGTCTGGCGGTTTGCTGGGGCACCCTTGCCCTGAAGTCCCCAGACGCTCTGTCCGCTTTTTGACCCCGTGATCTTGAGCACATCACTCCCCCTCTTGTGCTTCTGTTTCCTTCTCTGAAACGTGAGGCTAATAACAAACACCCTCCTCTGCTTGTAAGGACGGAGGGAGATCCTGTACATCACTTGCTGTAGTTGGAGAGATTTGAGGGGTGGAGAGCAGAGATGTTTTGAAAAAATTTCTCCCTTCCCTGCTCCAAGGACTTCCCTTTCCATTCCTCCACCTGCTGGGGTAACTGCAGGAAGGCTCTTCAACAAGAGGCCATCACATGGAGCCCTCTAACTCTTCTAGGGCTTCAGCCACAAAACAGCCATCCAACTTGAAATGAAGTCCATCCCACTGAGCCTGTCAGCATCCTTGGCTCCAGTTGCTCCTGGGCACCTGGACCCCAGCCAGTCCAGATCTGGTGTTCCAGAGCCAGCCACCTTGCTTCCCTCCCCTCTTACTCCTGCTGCCTCTGCAGAGGCTTTAGTGAGGGTGGGGACAGTGTAAGCTTGGGGGCCAGATTTCCTGGGATTGATCTCAACTTGATGGTCCAGACAGCACCTAGCTTGTTGCAGGCTGATGTTGTTATTCACTCTGCACTCAATTTGCCTCCTCAAGCTCGATGTAGCCTCTTCTTTCTTCTGCCAGTCTCTCTGCTTGATTGGCAGCTCCAGGGGCAGGTGCCAAGCCTCCTTCATTCTGCTTCTCCAGTGTCTAACAGAGTCCAACTCACAACAGGTGCCCAATGAATTTAACTGGCGATGCAGATAGTGGTCTCTGTGGTGTGGATGAGCAACCCCTCAAAGAATCTCTGTCCATAGATAACCAACATCTGGAAAGTCTAAAGCTTCACTGTTGCCCAGTTCTTTGGGGAGCGCTGGCTACATCATTTGTGGAATCCACCACAAATGAAAACGCAGGCCTTTTGTTAAAATGTTAAGAATTTCAAGATGGTGATGATAGAGTACTAAATTCAGCCCTGTGAGCACTTCTGAGCATGGGCCCTGTACTCCTGCGTGGTTGCCTATCCGTTAAGTAGCCCAGCCCTTGGGTTTTGGGGGGTAACTGCCTTGAGCATGTCCTGTGAAGATATTAAAACCACTGCCCTCTCTGGGCACTGCCTGTAAGGTAATCACGCTCAGCCAAAGAGCAACATTTACCTTCCTAGAAAAGACCTACTGAAAATTCTGGAATCAATGGGCAACAGTGTGTCCATTCATTCAGGCCAGTGAAGCTTTGATTTAAAACAAGACTCTAAATGGATTCTCCTTCAGCATGATTGTTAAGTCGCAAGGCTCTCCCTGCCCTGCTAACCAAGTCTTTGGCCCTGTGTCTATGTATTGAGTACTTGCTGTGTGCTGGCCCTGCTCCAAGCCCCAGGAATACAGCAGTGACCAGCATAGATGAAGCCCCTGACCTCCTAGGTCTGTCTCTGTAGTGGGGAAGACAGGAAATAGATATAAATAAGAAGACAGATATACAGTAAAAGGTCAGGGAGTACCCAGTGCTATTTGGCAAAAGAGAAAAAAAGGCAGCTTAACTTGACAGAATGGGGTGGGTGTAATGACAAAGTGGTTAGGAAAGGACTCCCTGAGGGTGTATCTTTGCAGCAGAGACCTGGATGAGGTGAAGAGGGACCATGCCCAGGCTTGAGGACAGAGTGCTCCAAACTGTGAATTGCAAATGCAGGAACACGACTGGCAAAAGGAGCAAGGGGGCAAGCAGAGGTGGCGTGGGAGGGGCTGAGATCTGAGACATCCCTGGGACCCAGAGCAGGCAGGGGCCTTTTACCTCCAAGAGGAGTTTGGCTCTATGTCTTAGCCACAGGCCAACAACTCATTCATGTCATTGACAGCAGGCTGTCATATTCCCTTCCTCGAGGTGATTCTCAAACTACTTTTCCTCCAATTGCTGAGTGTCTGTGTTTCAACCTTGCCTCTCAGGGCCCTGGCAAGACAGCAGGGCATGCAGGAAATGAGAGTGCTGGGTTTGACTTGTTCTTCTGCAGTTACTGCTTTGAGACTTGGATCTGATGCTTAAACTCTCTAAATTGAGAGTTTTTTCTCATCCTGCAACTTTGTTGGGAGGGCTTGGGATATAAAGCATCTAGTAGGAACCCCAGCACATAGGAGGCACTCAGAGGTACTTGGTAAGTATTAGCCTCGGTTATCACTACCTTTTACCCTTTCCAGTACCCTTTCATTTTAACCTCACCATTGGTTTTCACCACAGCATCACTAGAATTCCACTGTCCCCATCCTACAGGGAAAAGATAGTTTTGTCCTGAGCATTGTCTTCAAATTTCTTTCCTGAGGGGGCAAAGGAAGGGAATTTAATGTTTTCATCCTATCAATCCCATGCCTGGCACTACTATACATGATTCCAAATCATCCTCCAGCAAGCCTGGAGCTCCCATTACATGGGCACAGAAGCCGAGGCTCAGAGAAGGTCAGGAAAGTAGTGACACAGCTAGGAAGTGGCAGGCTGGCACTCAGCCTGCTGCTCCTTCCATGGTTTTCCTGGGAAGGAAACCCAAGGGTATATTATGGGCACAGCTGGGCTCTGGGGCCCAATGCTGGTGTCTGCTTGTGCTTCCTCCAGGGAAGTCAGATACTGTTGTCTGCTACATGCCTTAGTTTTCCCATCTGTAAACTGGGGAGAATAACAGTCCCTACCCATAGGATTATTGTGAGAAAGAAATGAGATAACCTGTGTGTGCACCAAGAACAATCCTTGCCTGGCACACAGTTATTGCTCAGATCATCTTAACTATCACATCATTGGAAAGTCATAACCCAGTGTTTTCTTAGTATTAATAATACCTTGTGAATCAGACCCTCCAAGCCTACCCTTCCCTGGGCTTCACCAGAGACAGTGACCAGGGTGACAGCTTGGCTGCGGGGTCCTCTTTGGTGGCCGCAGATGACCACAGCTCTATCCCACCCCACGTGCGCATCTGCACTTGGTCCTTGCACTTCCTATCAAGAGGTAAAGCTGGATTCTCCTCCCCCTTGAATCCAGGGCCAGAAGTGATATTGCCTGGGTTCTGAGCCTGCATCAGAAAAGGCCAGGAGGCTTCCCTGCTTCTCCTGGGATGCACCCACTCGGAAAGCAACTGCCCCAGAAGAAGCTCAGGTAGGAGTCACCCTGCAGAGGCTCTGAGTTTGTGCCCAGACATGCCAGTGTGCCCGTGAAGTCTTGCTGGACCCTCCAGACCAGCCCACCCATGGTCAATGTCATTCAGAGCCCTGCCCAAGCTCCCCCTGCCCCAGGCCTCTCTGAAGTCAGCAGGGGTTTGCTGTCCCACAGCAGTGCAGAGGGGCAGGAATGGGAGTGTCAGCTGAGTTTGGCTGCTAGGCGGGCCCAGGAGTGCCTCAACCTGCTCTGAGGGTTCTGACACACTCACGTGGGGTCTGACCTGCAGAAGGGGAGGCCCCACTTGGGGCTGCCTGTGAGGACTACCCGAGGAATGCCCCCAGCCTGCTGTCTAGTGCACATCTCTTTTCAGCTCCACTTTCTGTGAAGTCCTCATGGATTGGAATTGGCCATGGTGAAGATACCCACACTATAAGTAAGTAAGTAAGTGTAGTCGCTCAGTTGTGTCCGACTCTTTGTGACTCCATGGACTGTAGGCCACCAGGCTCCTCTGTCCATGGGATTCTCCAGGCAAGAATACTGGAGTGTGTTGCCATTTCCTTCTCCAGGGGATCTTCCCACGCTATAGAAATTGACAAATCAGGCTTCCCTGCCTCCCTCCTGGGTAGGGCCTCTGCCCGCAAGGATCTCCCATCTCCTTAAAGGAGACAGACCTCATGTGACCACATCACCCCTACAGACCCGCAGTCCTCAAAACTGGGAGCAGGGTGGCTCAGGTTTACCAAGGAGATAGGCCTCTGTCTCTCGCTCCTCTGACCATTTGCCTAAGTCCCAGGCTCCGCTTTCTCACACAGACTCCAGTTAGCTGCATTCCTCCCATTTTATAGCTGGGCAAACTGAGGCCTCTGAAGGTCAAAGGTCTTGCTGGAGTCTATGTAGCTTCCTGACAAAGATGACAGTCAATCTCATGTCTCTTGAGCTGAAGGGGCGTTAGAAATCATATGTCCAGCCTTCTCCTTGTTCAGGCTGCAGGAGCCCAGGACAGGGAGGAGTGTGCCTGCAGGCCCACAGCAGGTTGTAGGTAAAGTTCAGGATCCCTGACCCCCTACCTGAGCTCCCCCCCAAACCCCTTTTCTATCCCCAGATCCCTCCAGTGGCTACTCCCACCTCTGACAGCGACCCTGGTTCCTAGAATGCAGCCCACAAGCCCCTTTTGGGTGGTTTGTGTACAGGGTCACATAAAGGCATTAGCCCACTCTGTCCCTGACCTGGGGTCCCAGCCCTGGGTCTCCCTCCCACATGCTTGGCTTGGCTGGGAGTTTGCCCTGATCCTTTTTTTTTTTTAAGTTAATAAAAATATACTTTGAAGGTTTAATTAAAAATTCACAGCAAATACAATTTTGGGACATAATAGAGTATACTTCATGATGCTGTCATGGTAGGCTATGATACTAGCTTTCGGGTAAAACTGAAGTACACTTTCTTTGGCAACCTGGGCCTTTGATCTTCCAACATGTTTCTTTTGAAACAAAAGCTGCCTGTTGAGGTTGCTGACATCAGTAGTTAGTATCCAGATCAATCAGGTCGATGTGGGAAAAGCTGGTGAACAGGAGGTTTTTGAGGAGCTCGTAGCCGATGCCACACACTCCCACCACCAGGACCCAGCCCCCAGTTGCGTCCTCAGCCAGCTCCTGGTGCAGCCCCCACGACAATGCCATGGCGGGAAGACCATGAGCCATGGCGGAGGCTGAGGCGGGAGAACTGAGCCATAGCCGGAAGCAGATCACGCCTGGTCCTTCTGCACTTTGTATTCTGCTTATCTCCTTGCAGGATCAATATTTGCTATTTAAATGATGCTATTTGCTTGCGTTTGAGATTTTGCATTTTGCCCTGTATTCTGGGACCTGGAAGGGAGAATCTGGGGTCACTGAGGTGGCCTGGAGCTCCCAGTAGCCCCTGGGAGCTGAATAGCCCCTGGGGCTATTCACTGCCTAGCATTCACTCTTTTTCACTTTATCCATATTGTTAGACACATGAACCTTCTTGTGTTCACATCTATTCGATTAAAAAAAAAAAAAACCCTTTCTTGAATGCCAGTCTCCTGCCAGGCACTTTTAGGTCTGGGAAGCATGGAAGTGAAGAAGTAGAGTGGTGGCAAAGACCGCTTCACTCTTGCCAAAAACCTCACTCTCTCTCCAGGGTTAACCCTGTGAGGTTACAGCTCCAGGGTCCCCTGCAGGTGGATGTGGTCAGAGAATGAGTTTCAGTCACTGGAACATTGGCAAAAGAGGCAAATACCACTTTCTAGGCCTGTCTCAAAATGATCTCCAAATCTCCTCCATCTTCCAGCTAGAATCAGAAGATCCAGTGAAAACTCCAAGACTGCAGCAGCCAAGACGGCAGCCACTTAGATACACGTAGCTATGTAAATGGAAACTCAGGAAAATTCAAAATTCAGTTTCAGCCATATTACAATTGTTTCCTAGTCACATGTGCGGAGATATCTCGGCTCCCACGGTGGATGCTGCTTCCAGACCCCAGGGTCCTGCATGACCCAGTGGAAGGCCACCCACCCACCAGAAATGGCCATGTTGAGTGGTGTGTGAGAAAGAAACAAACTTTTACTAGGTTCAGATGGGGGTGGGGTAGATGTTTGTTATTTACTCTCAGTGATACACATCCTGGCCTGGAGGAACTACTGCTGGCTAGTTTGGGAGCAGCCCACAAACAGTCAAGCTTGGGCAGCAGTGCTGAGACAGAGCAGGACACAGAGGCTTCCAGAGCCTGAGTCTGGGGATGAGGTTGTCTTCTTGTTGCTGTTCAGTTGCTCAGTCATGTGCAACTCTTTGTGACTTCATGAACTGCAGGCTTCCCTGCCCTTCACAACCTCCCAGAGTTTGATCAAACTCATGTCCACTGAGTCGGTGATGGCATCCAACCATCTCATTCTCTGTTATCCCCTTCTCCACCTGCCCTCAATCTTTCCCAGCATCAGGGTCTTTCCCAATGAGTCAACTCTTTGCATCAGGTGGCCAAAGTATTGAAGCTTCAGCTTCAGAATCAGTCCTTCCAGTGAGTATTCAGGATTGATTTCCTTTAGGATTGACAGGTTTGATATCCTTGCTGACCAAAGAACTCTCAAGAGTCTTCTCCAGCACCACAATTCAAAAACAATTCTTCAGTGCTCAGCCTCTTTATGGTCCAGTGCTCATGAGGTTAAGGCTCAAAAATGCCCTTTTAGACTTGAGTAGGACTATGCCAAAGGCTTTGACTGCATGGATCACAATAAACTGTGGAAAATTCTGAAAGAGATGGGCATACCAAACCACCTGACCTGCCTCTTGAGAAACCTATATGCAGGTCAGGAAGCAGTTAGAACTGGACATGGAACAACAGACTGGCTCCAAATAGGAAAAGGAGTACGTCAAGGCTGTATACTGTCACTTTGCTTATTTAACTTCTATGCAAAGTACATCATGAGAAATGCTGGGCTGGAAGAAGCACAAGGTGGAATCAAGAATGCCGGAAGAAATATCCATAACTTCAGATATGCAGATGACACCACCCTTATGGCAGAAAGTGAAGAGGAACTAAAAAGCCTCTTGATGAAAGTGAAAGAGGAGAGTACAAAAGTTGGCTTAAAGCTCAACATTCAGAAAACGAAGATCATGGCATCTGGTCCCATCACGTCATGGGAAATAGATGGGAAACAGTGGAAACAGTGTCAGACTTTATTTTGGGGGGCTCCAAAATCACTGCAGATGGTGACTGCAGCCATGAAATTAAAAGATGCTTACTCCTTGGAAGGAAAGTTATGACCAACCTAGCTAGCATATTGAAAAGCAGAGATATTACTTTGCCAACAAAGGTCCGTCTAGTCAAGGCTATGGTTTTTCCTGTGGTCATGTACGGATGTGAGAGTTGGACTGTGAAGAAAGCTGAGCGCCAAAGAATTGATGCGTTTGAACTGTGGTGTTGGAGAAGACTCTTGAGAGTCCCTTGGACTTCAGGGAGATCCAACCAGTCCATTCTAAAGCAGATCAGCCCTGGGTGTTCTTTGGAAGGAATGATGCTAAAGCTGAAACTCTAGTACTTTGGCCACCTCATGGGAAGAGTTGACTCATTGGAAAAGACTCTGATGCTGGGAGGGATTGGGGGCAGGAGGAGAAGGGGACGACCCAGGATGAGAAGGCTGGATGGCATCACCGACTTGATGGACGTGAGTCTGAGTGAACTCCGGGAGTTGGTGATGGACAGGGAGGCCTGGTGTGCTGCAATCCATGGGGTCGCAAAGAATTGGGACACGACTGAGTGACTGAACTGAACTGAACTGAACTGAAGATTTAGTTGAGAGTTGTGACTCATACAGTCTTCCTTTTATCAAAGTATTTTCTCAGATAGAGCTCTGCTAAGCTCATGTATACAGTGGTGCCAATTCATTCAGTCTGTCCCAACTGAATGTCAAAAGTAGTCGTAGCTTTAGGCTCAGCCATGGAGTAAGGAATGAGCATTGGCCATGTAGGGGTACACTAGGCATTATTTTGGGGCTGGAGAGCTTTGTTGTATCCACATGCAGGTGAGAGAGAAGGGGAACAGGGCAGTCTGAGCCCTTGGCCAGCCCGCTGCTTCCCCTTAGCAGAAGGAACAAAGATGGGGTGACGGGACAGAAAGCTCAGAGACGAAGTGGAGATGCCCTTCACAAGCCTCTGAGAGTCTGATCAGCTGGCAGCCTTTGTCCTGGGTGGGAACGGCTGGCCTCTACCAAGTGAAGAACACCCCCTTCACCCCTCAGCAGGCCTACTGGGGCCCAATGCACACTGCACCTAGGTCTGAGGCTCCCTACCTGTGGGCAGACTGCACTCCCTTCTCCCCACAGGAGTAGAGGGCCTGAAGTATGCGGAGGGAACAGCACAAGAGGCAGGGGACCTGGCCCGTCTGGGCCACTAACTCACAAGCAGTCTTGGCCAGGCAGCTGCCCATCTCAGGGCCTCAAACTCAGGTCCACTAAAACCTTTTTTTTTTTTTTTTTTGCACAGATGGCATGCGGAATCTTAGTTCGACCCCCACCCCCACCCCCACCCCCACAACAATCAAACCTGTGCCCTCCAAAGTGTAAGCACAGAGTCTAAACCTCTGGATCAACAGGGAAGTCCTTTTTTTTTTTCATTAATTGCCATGGTTTTGTATATTTTTAGCTACTGTACCAGTCAGAGTAACAGTAGGAAACAGATCTTGCACTCAAAGTAGAAGGATCAGAGAGTTTAATAAAAAGATCTATTTTCAAAATTAAGGCCAAGGTGTAAGTCTGCCAAGGCATCTGTCCCCATCATCTCCAGGCCTAAAAGAAAGAGGGTCCAGGAACCGTCCCAGATCCCAGTGAAAGGACCCAGTGGAGAGAGCCTCCTGACAGAAAGGGACTCAGCCAGAGTCCACTGAGCAGGAGCACCCCTCCATCCTGCCAGGACGCCCCACTGGTCCCTGGGAGTGCTTGGTCCAGGCCTGGCAGGTGCAAAAAAATCTACGTGTCTGAGTCGTAGGCCAGGGTCATCAGAGGACACATCTAATTATGATGACACGACATAAGCTCCAAAGCCAGGTGTCTAGTTTCCAGCCCTACTTGCAGGATGAAGTAGTGTGTCTTCTCACCTGTAAAATGGGGCTAATAGCAAAATCTGCCTGACAAGTCTAAGTGAGTTAATAAAATAGTTCTCAGGACAGTCTTGTACAAACTGGGGCTCAGTGTATTCCAGATGTCATCACTAGCAATAGGCCCTGTGCCAACCCCAAGACTCACACCATGTTACTCAAGCCCCCAACGACTTTGGGTCTGTCTGATCCCAGGACCTGTCCTCAAAGCCACTGTCCTGCCTGGCTGCTTTCCTCTTGTGAGCCAGCTCCACGCTTAGGACCATGAGACACACACATCGATTTTCCAGGCTGGTCTTTTGCTGTACAATTGTTGGCTGTTTTCTTTTGAGAGACCAACCTGGTGCAGTGGAAGAAATCTTCATTTTCTTGAGTGAAAGATTTATTTGGTACCAAAAGAAACAATGATGCCTGTTAATAGTCTGACGAGCACACTGTGGGGCATGTGGGCCCATGTTCTTTCCTTCCCAGGGGGCCCTGCATTGTCTTGGGACAGCTGTGCGTCCTGGCGGGCTTTATCATCAGACTCAGGAGCGTGGTGTCGGGGGCCTGGTCACGGTCATTGAGTCAGGAGGTCTGGTCTGTACCCACGCTCACAGTAGCCCGGCTGGATGACCTTGGGCAAGTCACTTCATCTCCTTCCTGCGTCAGATGCGGACAGAAACGCCAGGGCCTCATTCAGTTTCTCAAATGAGTTAAAATGAGAGGTTGTATGCACGGTCTGGCACGGAGGCCAACTCCCCGCCCTTTGGAGCTCCTCCTGGAGGAAGACAATAAAAAGAAAACCGTTTCTCCAAAGGGGGCCGCTCAGCCCAGGTGCCCCCGGCCGGCTGGCAGCGGAGGGGTTAACGATGCCTGTGTCCGAGGAACAATAAATGGCCGGTGGTGGAAACGCTGAACTGTGATGACGGGGCTGACAGAGGCTATTTTCGGAGCCCAACCGCACGGAGTAATAGGATTGGAGCGGAGGCAAGCGTGACCAGAGCCGATGTTCTCAGCTACCGAGGCAACCACGCCAGGCAACCACGCCAGCCGCTGCGCCAAACAAAACACTGGCGGCTGCTCCCCACCCCGCCCCAGCTCCCTCCGCGGGGTGGTGGTGGTGGGGTTATCTCGACCTTCAGGCAAAGCCACCCTCGCAAAGCATCCAGAAGATTGCTTTTCAAAAAAAATGTTACTTTATTATAGTTGACTTACAGTGTTGTGTTCATTTCTGCTGTATAGCACAGTGATTCCGTTATACGCGTATATACATTTCTTTTATATTCTTTTCCATCGTGCTGTGTCACAGGAGATCGACCATAGTTCCCTGTGCTGCACAGAAGGACCTTGTTGATTGTCCATGTAACAGTCTGCATTGGCTAATCCCAAACTCCCAATCTAACCCTCTCCCGCCAGCTCCGCCACCCCTCCCTGAGCAGCCGCAAGTCTCTTCTCTAGGTCTGTGAGTGTGTTTCTGTTTCATAAAAGTTTATTTGTGTCGTAGTTTAGCTTCCACATGTAAGTGATAGCATATGTTATTTGTCTTTCCCTGTCTGACTTACTTCACTTAGAATGATCATCTCTAGGTCCATTAGTGTTACCGCAAATGGCATTATTTCATTCTTTTTTTTATGACTGAGTAATATTCCATTGTATATCTGTATCACAAGAAGACTGCTTTGATTTCCTAACTGGGGTGCACTGCAGACCTACTGCTCCCCCACCCTTTGTCCCCAGCTTGCTCTGCACAGCTCAGGGAGAAAGTGGAGACAGACGGGAGCCATACCGTTGTAAGACGGCCTGGTGGGAAGTGAGCACCAGTGTCTGACTCCAGTGACAGAAGTTGGGGGATTCTTCATCCTTCAATGTCTCCTGCTTTGAAAGAGGACTCCCTTCTGTCTTGCATGCCGAGGGACAGTGTCTCTCTGCCTTGGCCTTACCACCAAAGCTTACTCTGCACGGGGTTGGGGGGCGGGGCTAGGCAGGGCCCATGTGGTCTGGCTGGGGGTTAAGATCCACCTGAGAAGGAGCAAGACCAGGAGCATCTCCACGTGTGCCCAGGGTCAGGGGTGGACACCCTCTTGAGGGCCCCTAGTCTATTCCAGGAGTTTCATCTCCTGATGCTGACACCTGGGTGACACAGACCTGTTCATTCTTATGTCACAGGTATCTACCATGCACTAAGTGGCAGGGCTCCTTTGTCCTCTAGGTGCCAGGAGGTTGTCAGGCTCAGGTGAGCGCGCCCCCCCCCGCCCCACAACCGACTCCTGCGTTTGCCTCCTGCCCTCCCAGCACGTCCCCCAGGACAGATCTACATACACAGTGGGACCATACCTCTTGAAAAGTGGCAATGTGCAAGTTTTTTTCTTCTTTTCTTCTATGTGACCTTCCCGCTCGCCTGCCAGAGGCACCCAGTGCCACAGGGAGATCAGGGTGGTAACAAGGCACAAAGAGAAAGAGAATGTGCAGCCAGGCTAGGAGCTCCAAGCCACAGCCCAGAGCTTTAGAAGCCAGGCTCTGCAGCAGAAGAAAATGTTTGCTAAATTCTGTGCATTGTCCTTTATATATCAGGTGCAGCGCTTGGAGCTCTGAGCCCTGAGGCTTATTCTAAGCTGGTGTAAAGTGGAGCAGACACTGAATGTGACAAGAAGGTGAGCTGGTGCTGGACAGAGGGACCTCAGGAGTGGGGAGAGATGTCAGAGAATGCTGCCAGGTTTCATGAAACTCAGGGGCCTTGATAGCTCAGGTGGGACCCCAGGAGTGGGGAAGAAAGAAAGTCAAAGGTCAAAGGAGACGCTGCCACTTACCTCATTCCCTGTGCTTCTGGAACTGAGGGCCAACTTCCATAGCAGGGCTGTTCCCTGAGTGACACAAGATCGTGAAGCATAAAAGGGGCTTGGAGCAGAGCCCCCAGGCTCCTGGACTCCCAGCTGCATGGAAGGGAACCAGAAGGAAGCTGAGAGTGTCTTGTGAACTTGCCAAGGGATCAGCCTTTTAACCAAGAACTGCATAGCAGCCAGCCACTCCAGGGGTCATTATGGGGTCATAGCTAGACCTTTGGGCAGCTGTCCCCAGATTGGGGAACCCAGCAGCAGGGCCCTGCTGCGGAGGTTGCAATCCCCTTGCCTGGCTTAGGTGTAATGAGCAGACCCTGGGACCCCAGCTACAGGACTACTGGGGTGGGGAGAGGGGTGGTGGTGGTGGGAAGGGTTGAGAACAGGATGGCCTGTCCCCTACAGCCCAGGAATCAGCAGCCCCTGAAGGCACAGCCGCATCCCTGCAGCTTAGCAAAGAGAAACAGGAAGGACGGGTGTCCTCTTGACAGCAAGAGACAGCCTTGCAGCTGTTCCAACCTTTGAGAAGTCGTGTACAAAGCTAAGAGATGGAATGAACTTGAACTGGGACATTTAACTCTCACTTGTCCTGCAAGATGAGGTCAGGTGGGGTCATTTGTGTGTGTGTCTCTGTGTGTGCCCATGAGCACACAATCAGTGGGACACTGTGTACATTTGAAGCCCCTGCCCCCACCTGTGCAGGTCATGAGCAACCCTGGGGGCCGGAGTCTCAGGCAGGTTGTGTGGCAATCTCCACCAGCAGCTGGGCCCAAGTTTACCCCAAAGCTATTTCCGAGGGGCAGGTTTGCTGAGCAAATGAAGAGTGTAAACAGGATTGCAGGGGTATTGTTTAAACGCTTGGGCAAACAAAGTCCCCTCCTCCCTCCCAGGCTCCCCTGGAAGCACCTATTGACTGGCAAACAAAGGATGCTCTAATTTATCCTTTCACCCAGGCCCCGCCCCTTGGGACCCTTTCCCCTCTCCTGCATCCTCTGCCAAGGTCACTAGTTAACCTTGAAAATGCTTCTGCTGCTGAGTTCTGCCCTTTGTCGTCCCTCCCCACCCCCACCCCCCATGGTGAGGGCGATTTAATGAGATGTCCATGTGACCCACTGCCTGCTGTTTAATACACAGCAGAGGTCAGAGTGCCGTCCTGGCTTGTGAGAAACAACTGATCAGGATTTTCTGTTTCAATTAATACCTGGACATAGATGCACTGTGACACTGTCTCATCCTCTCCGGGTGCCCAGGAGCCTGCATTCTCATCCCCACCCAGCCTGGGACCTGCCCTCACCCACTGAGGCAGAACCTTGGGACTGGGCCCAAAACTGGCATTTTGATGGCCTTCTAGATGGTGTTTGTGTTGGATCCTGGAATTCAGGAACCCCTGATCCAGTTCACATTGGACATCTAGATTCAGTGACTTAGTGTCGACGGAATAAAAGCGAGAAGGAAAGAGCCAGCTTGCCAGTCTTGCTAAGTGAGGTCTGGAGTCAACTCCACCATGGAGCGCCTGGTGACCTTGAGCCAGGCTCCCCACCTTCCCTGCAGGTGGATTTGGGGGAGGGTTTAATGAGATAATGAACTTGAAAAAAAATCCCAGTGTTCCGGACAAGAACGTCAAAGTAGGAGTGAAAGAGGAGAGTTATAGAAACAGAGGTATAATTCGCATACAATGAAATCCACCTCTTTGGAATGTACAGATCAAGGATGGCGATGTATTGTAATATTTATGCAGTTTTACCAGTCTTAGTAGCCTTGGTTTTCACTTCTCTTCCCTCTGTTGAGGTTGTCTGAGCTGGGACCCATAGGAGCTAGGTCCCTGCTTGCCAAGGTTTGAACTCTCTTCCTATCACAAAAGCCAGTGTGCTCCCTACGTCCTGACCTCTCCTCCTAGCCAGGTCCCTGGCCTACCTCCCTCTCCTTGCAGTCCTAGGACCACAGCAGTCAGCCAGGCACCGTGAGGATGGAGGGTCACCGTGTGCCCTGTCCTGTGGTCCTCAGCCGGCTCCGGGGTGAACTGGATACTAGCGGGGCCAGGGATGCTGGACTCCCTCCATCTCCAGCTCTGCAGTTGTCCTGCCCTGACACTGAGGACGAGCTAGAGCGTCCTGCCCTCTCACTGCAGCTCCTTCGTGTGGCATCTGGGCTGTACAAGCGAGTCCTCTGAAGACCTTGATTCAAAGGAGGGAGAGGTGGGGGTGTTGGGGCGTCAGGGCCTCTATGCTGCCCAACACCCTTCCTGGCAGGCCCAAGCTGGGCTATTTTTATTTTGGGATGTCCTTCAGCAGCTAAAAACATCTGCTTTTCCCTCCTTCCCTTGGGCCCTAATCTCCAAGCTAACCGCACTGGTCTGGCTCTGGGGTTTGTCAGCCTGCTCCTCTGCACCCACATATGTGTTGGAAGCATGGGGTCCTGCGAGCGTGTGTGTGTGTGTGTGTGTGTGTGTGTGTGCGCAGGGGTATGCACATGTGTGTGTGTATATATATATGGTGTATATGGCATGTGTCTGCAGGACTCTATATGTGTGTGCAGTGCGCATACAGCAATGTAACCTTGTGTGTATATGTGCCTGTGTCCATGGGACTTCCTGTGTGCAACATACATTGGATGCATGTGTGTGTGAATGTGGGTGTGTACCTCGATGCACAGGAGTACACATATGCAAAGCCACTTCTGTAACAGTGTGGTTCCCAGTCTCCAGGCAGGCATGTGCCCAGATACAGGCTTATGCCCATGAATGTGCAGGAGCATGGGTATGAGAAGATTCTGTCTGTAAAAATTCTTCAGTCAGGACAGTAACCACAGCCATCAGCTCAGTGCCCAGAAATGCAGACACACATAGAGCTGCCCTATGATCCAGCAATCCTACTCCTGGATGCATGTCTAGAAAAGATGAAAATTCTACTTCAAAAAGATACACGCACCCCAATGGTCATAGCAGTACTATTCACAGTAGCCACGACATGGAAACAACTTAGATGTCATCAGCAGATGAATGGATAGAAAAGGTATGGTCCATATACACAGTGGAGTATTACTCAGACATAAGAAGAAATGAAATAATGCCACTCGCGACAAACCTAGAGATGATTACACTAAGTGAGGGAAGTCAGAGAGAGACAAATATCATATGATATCACATAAATGTGGAATCTAAAAATATGACACAAATGAACATTTTTGCAAAACAGAAACAGACTCACAGACGTGGAAAACAAACATGATTACCAAAGGGCAAGGGGGGAGGGATAAATTAGGACTTCAGGATTAGCAGATACACAGTACCATGTATAAAACAGACGAACAGCAAGGCTCTACTGTGAAGCACAGGGAACTCTACTCAATGTCCTGTAATAAACCATAATGGAAAAGAATCTGAAAAAGAATATATGTATAGATAGATATAGATAGATAGATACAGCTATCCAAATCACTTTTCTGTACATCTGAAACGAACACAATATTGTAAATGAAGTATGCTGCTACTGCTGCTGCTAAGTTGCTGCAGTCGTGTCCAACTCTGTGCTACCCCATAGACGGCAGCCCACTAGGCTCCTCTGTCTCTGGGATTCTCCAGGCAAGAATACTGGAGTGGGTTGCCATTTCCTTCGCCAATGCATGAAAGTGAAAAGCGAAAGTGAAGTAGCTCAGTCGTACTTCAATTTAAAAAAGAAAGAAAAGCAGACTGCCAAAGGGCCTAGCTGTCCCGGTGGGACTGGCAGCCCGCATTTTCCAGGGTTGCCCTATGTCCCCTGTTTCTCTCCTTCCTCATGAGTATTAATATTGAGTCCCAATCAGACGGTAGCCTAAATGCTTTTGTTCCACCTAGCTCATCTAATCCTAACAGCTGAAGGATGTGTTACTAGCCCATTTTACAGATAAGGAGTCCAGGGGTCAGGGAATAACTTGAAGTAACTGAACCAGATCTGGCTGGTTCCAAAGCCTTTTCTTTGTATGACACCATACTGTCTCCCTGTGACAACTGGAAATTCACACACACCACATACTCTGCACGTTTTAATAGCTCAGGCCCAGTGCCAGTGGGGTGTTGCCATCACCTGTGGGGACATGCAGAGTGCAGTCTTTGCTGGGGATATTATTGAAGGACATACCTCGAGTGCAAATGCTCAGCTTGGAAAGCTTGTCCAAGATGGTGGGGAGGCAGGTGGACGTCATGGCTCCAGGAGACCCTGCTGAGGCTCCCCAAGGTGAGAATGAGTAGACGTCTCCCTTCATCCTGGATTTGAGGACCCCTAATCTAGCCTGGAACCCTTGGCAAGAGAGCAGCCTCACGTGGGAGCTGCAGTGGGAAGGCAGTCCTCTCTCTGGCCTGTCAGCCTTAGAGGGACCCTTTCGTGACTTGTCACACCCTTGTCGTCCAGACCAGAGCAGCTACAGGGAGGAAGGGACCCTGCCTGGAAGAGCTGTGCTCTGTGCCTGTTGAAGCAAAGACTGGTCAAGCTGCCACGCCAAGCTTCTCTCCTGTTGTTCATAAGATGAGCCAGCCCTGAAGGTGGCTGGACCATAAACTGGCATCCCGAGTCCCTGGGGAGAGGTCTCAGGCCATCCCTGTCATAAATCAGTGAGCCAGAAGCCAGCCTGAGGGCAAGGCACCCTGATGAGAGGAAGCATGGTCAGGTGGCTGGAGGCAGGAGCCCCAGAGCCCTGGCTGGGAGCTCTTTACACACCACCTTTTTGAATACCCCTAACGTCCCTGCAAGAAGGGAATTTTCCATGTGGTTAAGAGGATCTGCCTCACTTGGCAAAGTCAGTGCAAAGGAGGAGGAGGGGCTTACGCCCTTCTCATCCCCTACATCTTGCTGTCTGTCTGTTCTGCCCTGTCTGTGTTCTGCCCTGGGAGGTGAGGTTCTCTATCATCAGGATGTCCAGCATGAGGACCTCGAAGAACCCTTGCAGTTTCTGCAGCTCAGTGATGGACCCTCAGCCTCCCAGCCTCCTCCTTCCTCAGGGCTGCCACTCTGAGTCGGTTTGGCCAGGCAGGAGGTCCAGACTCAGGTTCTCAGGGACCTGGGGCTGTGAACTTGGCTCTGTCACCAAGCAGCTGGTGAACTTGGACAGTGCCTTCACTGCTCCCATCCTCCCACCCCAGGTACCTTAACTACACTCCCATCAGCCTAGGTGACAATGACTCCAGGGCTCACAAAGCCCAGCCCCTCTCCCCACCTCTAGATCTGAAACCTATAGCCTCAAGGTTGAGTGGTGACTGGAGAGACATTTGTGATGGGTCCCAAGGTGGAGTCACAGTTCTCATCCTGGTGTTTCCTCCCCAGCAGGACCGGTTCCGATCCTCCAGGCTGCAGACACCATGACAGGGTTGGAAGTGGGACAGCTTTATGGAGAGTAAGTCCTGTGAAAGACGAAAGGTGGAAGGAGGGACTTCCCTGGCCGTCCAGTGGTTAGGACTCTACACAGGTTTGACACATGATCAGGGAACTAGGATACTGTATGCCATGAGGCACGGCCAAAAAATTTAAAAAAAAAATTTTTTTTAAGAGTTAAAAAAAAGTTGGAAGGAGAGTCTCAACCAAAGATCACTGAGCAGGGATAGCCCCCTGGGGAGCTTTCACTGAGCTGGAGAGGTCAAGCCCAAATACCTCTTTCCTGCTCCGCCCCTGCTGGGTGGAGTAGGAGTGGGGGGCTGCCCCAGAAATACAGGGCCTTGGCTCAGATGTCACCCAGTCGTGTCCGAGTCTTTGTGACCCCATGTACTATACAGGGCATGGAATTCTCCAGGTCAGAATACTGGAGTGGGTAGCCTTTCCCTTCTCCAGGGGATCTTCCCAACCCAGGGGTCGAACCAGGGATCTGCCACATTGCAGGCAGACTCATTACCAGCTGAGCCACAAGGGGCTCAGATGTGGAGGCAGGTACTGCAAATGCTGCCTTGGGAGGGAGGCCCCTGTGTTCCCACAGCTGAACAGCAGGTTCTATCTTGAGAGCAGAGGGCAGAGACATTTGCGTGGCTGTCATCCTTGCTGTGTGACCTTGGGCCTGTGCTTAACTGCTCTGAGCTCAGCCTTCTCAGTGTGGACCAGGGACAGAGTCACACTCACAGGGTAGTTGGAGGCAGTGTTTACAAGACCCCTGCTATGGGAGGTGATGAGTAGCAGTTACTTCTGGCTGTTGAGATTCAAGTCTCTGGAGGGAGGTTTTCATTCCTGCCTTCTCTCACCCTGGACGGTTGGTTAGATTACACTGGGGAGGGGGTCTGGGGGTGGGGACTGGAGCAGTGTCTCTACAGCAACTCCTACTTCGGAGAAGAAGGGAGAAGATAGTTTTCACGGCCTTGTGTGATAGAAGAGAATTCCATGGGTGTTATGAGATCCCCCAAATCTGTTGAAGTCCTAACTCCAGAATGTGACTGTGTTTGGGACAGGGCCTTTAAAAAGGTAATTAAATTAAAACGAGGTCACTAACCCAATATGACTGGTGCCTGATAAGAAGACTGGACACAGACATGTGCAGAGAGAAGATGGTGTGATCACACGGGAAGAAGATGGACATCTCTAAGCTAAGGGGAGAAGCCTGGAAGAAATCCTGCCCTCACCTGGCTCTTGGAAGGAAACAGTTCTGCTGACATTATGATCTTGAACTTCCAGCCTCCAGAACTGTGAGACGGTACATTTCTGATGTTTAAGTCCCCCAGTCTGTTATGGCTTTGTTATGGAAACTCTAGACAACTAACCCGTGTGGTAAGGGATGTATCAGGTAGAGTGCCTTTGTTTTTGTTTATTTATTTGGCACTGGGTCTCAGTTGGGCATGCAGGATCTTTAGATGCGGGGTGAACTCTTAGTTGTGGGATGTAGGATCTAGTTCCCTGACCAGGGATTGAACCCAGTCCCCCTGCATTGAGAGTGTGGAGTCTTAGCCAGGGGAGTCCCAGATAGGGTGCTTTTAGCTGCAAGTAACAAGAGATCCAACCAAGAAAGATTTGATCAGGCCATTTAACAACCACATACGGCAAAGAAGCAAGGAAGACACATGATTTTAAGATGTTATCAGGGCTTCTGCCTCTTCCCAGTTCTGCGTTCTGCCTCCTGGTTGTGCTTTTGGTCCTTGGAATACTTAGACTGGTAATCTGGGAGGACCTCACTGAAGAGATGACATCTGACTTTGACTTGCAGGTTGACTAGATACCCATCCTGGGCAAAGCCAGAGAATGACCTCTTTTTAGGACTGGGGAGCCAGCAACTGTGTCCCCCTTGGGGCTGGGGCTGAAGACCTATCAGCCATTGACTTTGACTCTGATCCCAAGGACACCTGGTCTCCTGCCTGCCTTCAGGCAGTGCCAGGCGTCCATCCAGCATAGATGCCTTATTCTATTTGACTATTTTTCATTCCTGGCAACATCCATTGAAGGATATGCAAATAAGAAAATCAAATGAATTTGTTTCACAAAGAACGGCATTTAATCGGCACAATAAATACAGACCATCATTGGCTGCCTAAGATGATAGTTCATGGAGAAGAAAGTGTAGGAGGGAAATTTGAAGGGCAAAGAAATAGAAAAGAAGGAAAAGAGGGAGACACTGTGGTGATAACTGAGTGAATGAAGAGCCAAGGGGTCCGAAGACCTGAGGTTGTTCATCCATCTATCCATCCTTTCATCCATCCACCTGTCGTTTCTTTCTTTCATTCACTCATCCAACAAATATTTATGGGGAACCTATATGCAGGTCCAATACTAGACATTGAAAATATGGGACTCATCAAGACAAATACTGCTCCTGCCTACCAGGCACTTCTTCTAGTGCAGTGAGAGGAGAAAGACAGTCATGAAACAATCTCACAGCTACGTATACAGCTGCAGACTATGATACACGCTAGGAAAAGGGCAGAGGATGAAGAAGGGCCAAGAAAGTAGTAAAATCAGAAGGATGAGCAGGAATTAACAAGGAAGACAGGTTGGGGTGGAAGGCTGGTGTTTCCTACATAAGGAGCAGACGCTGCTAAGGCTCTGAAGGAGGGAGACACTTGGCTCCCTCAAAGCACTGAAGGAAGCTGGTGAGATCAGAGCGCTGAGATGGAGCAGAAGGGGAGGAGGGGTGGCTGGAGAGGCAGGGCCATATCACACCAGGTCTTCTGGGCCCTGGGGACGAGCCTGGGTCTGCAAGGAAGTACAGTAATAGGTGATATGTTAAGAAGACTTTGGCTTCTGGGTGGGAACTAGACTGTAGGAGCAAGAGGGTGCCAGGAAGCCTAGTTGGGAGACCCTTGAGCTTGTCCAGGCAAGAGATGATGGTCACATGGTCAAGGGAAGTGTTTCTCAACCTCAGCATCATTGGCACTCTGGGCTGGATGTGGGCTGCCATGATGAGGGCGACCCTGTACATTGTAGGATGCTTACCCCAGCCCTGGTCCCTGCACACCAGGCTCCAGTAGAAGCCCCACCACATCATGCCAAATGTCCTCTGGGGAGAAAAGCTGTCCCCTGTTGAGAACCTTGGACCAGGAGGATGATGGAGAACAGGCTTGAGGGAAAGGCAAGACAGAAGTGAATGGGATGTGGTAATTGAGCGTTCAGGGTGAGGGAGAGAAAGGTGGCAAAGATGATCCCCAGGCGCTGGGTGGATGTTGGTGCCACTCACTGACATGGGAACAAAGACGGGGAATCCAGTTTGGGCTGGGCTTGCAGAGTGGGACATACCTGAGTTCTACTATGAAACAGCAAAGAGATCTCAGGCAGGCTCTCTTGTCTTACTTGGCCTATATTCGCAACCTCAAAATACACTGCTTGTGCTCCATCTAGACCAGCAAATGTGGAAAGAGGTGACTTGTCCTTCCTGCATCCTAGGCAGACATCACTAATTGATTCCAATTCTCTGAGCAAGGATACTTCCCACAGAGTCCTGTTCTGGATCTAGGATAGCAAATGTGAAAAGAGGCCGCTTGTCTTTCCTGCACCCGGGGCAGATATCACTAATCGATCATGGTTCTCTGAGCCTGGATACTTTGTCCCATGGTGCCTTGGACAAGTACCAGTGGGGACAGGGCATGAGAGAGAAAACCTATTTGCTTTCCCTGACCTCAAAACTCGCTTCAATCCTTTCCCACTTGCCCAGTGTTGACATTTTCTTGATAAGTACCAAAGTATTCTTGGAAAATTCTGGGCAACAATGTAAGGAGCAGGAATGCAGGCTCCCCAAAGTTCAGACTACATCCTGTTCTTACTGTGTCATCCATCCCAGGGATTAAGTAACAAAGTTGGAGCTCCTAATTCATGCCACTTGTTGCAAATATGCAGTGGGGTTTTGGAAGTCTCTAGTTGCGGGTCCATCCTCAGAGCCTTTGCCACTATCTTTTTTTATCTAGTTTGCTGCATCTCTGGGATTCTCTGTTAACCTCAGTCTCAGGGTGGACCATAGCCCTCTCCCATTCATCCAGGTCCTCTACCTCTCTCCTCCATCAAATCATAGCAGAATGTAACCAGATATTTTATTGTTTTTGCACTTTTATTCAAAAGCATTTCTGCTTCCTGTTAGTGCTTGAAAAAGGCAGATGCATGAAGTGTGAATTTTAAAATATTTGTCTTCCTTCCAATTCTAATGATGTAGCAAGCCCTTAGAATAATTCTGTACTCCTGTTGTGGGTAGAATTGTGCCCCTGCCCCCAAGACGTGTTCAAGTCTTAACCCGCAGTACCTATGAACATGCCTTTATTTGGAAACAGGGCCTTTAGGGATGCGGTCAAATTGCAGTGGGTCCTGACCCGATGACTGGTGTCCTTAAAGGGAAGGGCTATTAGTGCACAGATGCAGGGAAGAGCACCACGTGAAATGGGAACGTGTCCACAAGCCAAGGATCCTCGGGGGTTGTCACCACCCACCAGAAGCCAGGAGAGAGGCACAGGACATGTTCTCCCTCCTAGCCCCCAGATTTTGGACTTCTGGTCTCCAGAACTCTGGGATAATAACTGTTTCTGTTGTTCTAAGTCCCCCAGTTTGTTACCGTAGCACTGGGAAAAGAATAAAGTTCCCAACCTCAATTCCCTGGAAATGAGATTGCTGTTTATATCTGAGTTGTGGGTGGAGATTTTTCCTCTTTGGTTCAGTGACTCTTGGTGGAGAAACAGGTCTCCCTAGCACTTACTCCTTGCCCTTGCGTCTGGGCTGCACGCCTGCTTCTGAGACCCTAAGGCTCTTAGACCCAGAACTTGGGGAGTGGGCTTTACCTCGAGGGCCTGGCTCATCATGTAGCCCACACCCACTCATGCTTGGGTGTGGTATCCAGTCTCCAGGATGGCCTGCCACAGTCGCGGGCTCCTGAATTCACATTCTTGCACAGGATCCCTAACCCAAGCCCCGTTGGGTTCAGTCTTTATTTTAAATGTTGGTACTTTGTTTATCATGGTTGTTTTCACAATGATTTTGATTATTCAAAATATGTCTTGATTTCCATACCGAGTGTTTGTACACAAGGCAAGGGCCTCACTTACCTTACGTGGTTCCAGTGCTGGTCCCCTCTCACCCTGCAGCAGGCTGTCCTATGGGACAAGTAGAATACTCCAGAAGCATGTCCTTCAGAGGCTTGGTCATGAAAGCCTCTCTAGCTCTCACCTGGGCCTCTTGGCTCACTCACTCCCTTGAAACCCAGCGGCCACTGGGTGAGGACCCTGAACAATCCCATGGAGAGGTGGACTGGATTGAGGAGTTGAGGCCTCCTGCCAACAGCCATCGCCAGGGAGCAGGGCTTGGGAGGAGGCCACCTGGGCAACAGGCCCTCCAACCACAGGCAAGCTCAATTGACATGTGAATGAAACCTCAGGAGAGACCCTGAGCCAGAAACACCAGCCAAGTTGCTCCCAAATCCCCCATCTACAGAAACCATGAGAAAGAACCAATGGTTATTTCTTTTTTTGCTTTAAGTCACTGAGTTTTGGAGTGAGTTATTATACAGCATTATTAGTGACTATACCCTCCTTCCTCAGTGTCTATGGCATCCTTCCCTCTCCCTCCTGCCAGCTGCTGTTGACCCTTCAGTTTTTCTCACTTGGTGTGCCACTGCTTCCAGGAAGCCTTTCTTAATGCCGCCAACTAGATGAAGTGCCCCTCACACTCTACTGTCCAGCTGTACCCATCAATCTGTCATTTCTAGAATAGGTCTTTCTCTCTCCACCACCCCTGACTCCCCTCACTTCTGAGGCTGTTCTCACTGCTCTCCTTGGCTGGAATGCTGCACCTGTCTAGTTCCCATCCTTTCAGACTCCGTTCAGCGTCACCTCCTCCAGGGAGCCTTCTCTGATAGGGCCTCACTAGCACTGGGAGCCAACATCCATCAGGTCACTCCATGGTTCCTTGATGCCGTCGTCCTGCATGGCTGTGAGCCCTGGAATGTGGGAACTGGGTCTCCTCATCCCAGTGCCTCACACCTGAGAGTGAACAAGGGGCGGGGCCTGCTGGGGAATCAGGAAGAGGGAAGGGTGAGATCTCTGCAGCAGAGACTACCAATTCTGTCAGGGCATCAGAACTTTCAGAGGGTAGAGATCATGGTCTGGGAGGGAGACATAGGCCCCAAGGACAGACACCACGTAGAGTTCAGGTTCAGGTAGGCACCATGAAAAAGAGGACAGCTTAAGCAAGATGATCAAGATAAGAAAGCAGCAGCTGCACACCCAGCACACAGAGGGATCAGGAGGGCAATTTGGTTACCGATGCAAGGCGAACAGGCCAGGTGGAGTCTGTGGCAAAGTGGACGGAGGAACTCCTGTAGCTCCCAGCTCAGAGTTGTACACTCAACCAGGTCCCCTGTTAGAGGCTCCCTGGGCACCTAGCCCTTCTCCCTTGAAGCTCTCTCTATCATTGAAATTAGCTAATTGAGCATATGATTTGTTTATCAGACTTAGCCTCCCTGGCAGATGGAGACTTCCTCAAGGGCAGGACTGCATCTGTGTTCCCAGCACCTACCCATGCCTGGCACTTGGAGGAGGCTCCAGTATTATCTGCAGAGGAAATGGCTCATTGAATAGATGACCCAACACAGCCTAGCTTGCAGGGCTATTCGATGGGAGAAAGGGAGGTAATTACATGTGAAAATGAATGTGTGTCATATAAAATAAGATCACTCAGTGGAAGAAAACGCCAGCAAATGAAACTGTCAGTCAGTGGCATCAGCTGCCTGCCTGGGCAGAACTTGGATTCTCTGCACCAGAGGAGTTGATGAGGGGTTATCCTCTGTGGAGGAGAGGAACCTGCTTAAGGAGAGAACCCCTTAAGCAGGCTCTGACCTGCTTAATCTTCTGCAGGTTGACTAGAACGTACCACGTGCAGATTCACGTGTGTAAACCTCACTTCCCTTTGCTGCTTCACGTACAGGCAAGGGAACGGAAGCCGGGAGGGCAGGATGCTTGTCCTAGAGCCTCTTGCCACGGAGGGTACGACATCTGAGCGTCCAGCATCCCCCTCTCTCCCCAGTCAGGGCTCGCAACCCTCCTGGCAGAGTCCATGAGTGCTGGGGAGCTTCTGGTGGCTCCTCTTTTGCCTCCTCTTCCCCAGGAGATGCTACACTGAGGGACTCTTCGAGGCCAGAGGGTGAAGGTCAGACTCTGGCCAAGGGCCTAGCATTTCTGGCCCAGTTTCACCTGTAGAAGCCAACTGGGCAGACGGTCGGGAAGCTGGGGAGGGGAGGAGGTGGTGGGTGGGGAGTAGTCTGAATGGGAAAGTGAACATTCCCAGGGGACTCTCAGCAACAGGATTTCCTGACAGGGGATGATTACCTTTCTCACGTTACGTGGCCTGCTATTGACTTCCTGCTATTTTATTCACAGGATGAACCCAACGGAGGCGGCTATTCAGTGGGAACAAGGGAAGGGCTTGCCTGACTCTGGACTTGGAGGAGGTGGCGGGATTGTGGTTAACTACAGCTGATCTAGTTCACACTGTACTTGCCTTTGCACAACTTCTGAGCCTCGATTTCCTTTTCTGGAACAGGCGGGCAAGCCTGGTGCTAGAAGATGTAGAATCAGAGAGTTGTGGCTGGGTGAATGCGGTAATTGACGTGGGGAGATGCTCTGAGCCCTGGAAGGCTCACCCCGGGTTCCCATCCTCAATTCTGTCCTTCCTCTCTAACAACCTAGCATCTCGGGTCCGCCTTTCTCAACCGAGAGGTCCTCAGTGTTTCCCAGAGAAATGTCCCACCCACTAGCTGAGTCCAGGCTGTGGTCTAGCTGGGTTCCATGCCCACTTTAACCCCCTTGCCCCCTGACCCACTCTCCTTGCATCTACACCTCTTTCCACTGGAAGCTCCTCCTCGGTCCCCTGCTCTATTAGCAACACTGTCTTTGGTGGGCGGTTCTCCAAGTGTGGTCCAGTGAGCAGCAGCAACATCTGGGATCTTGGTAGAAATGCGGAACCTCAGGTCCCACCTGAGACCTTCTAAAGCAGACACTCTGAGGACAAGGGACCCATAAACTTGCCTTTGAACAGGCCCTCCCCAGGGGGCAGGGTGAAGTTTCAGAATCTCTGGGATAATGTGTCTGCCCAGCTGGACTGTGAGCTCCCTGCTGGCCAGAGCTGAGTCTCACTTGGTGGCTCCCAGAGCTCCTCCCAAAGGTCATGAGGGACCAGGAAACAGCCTCCTGGAAGGCAGTGAGCTGATGCTCCCCAGGCACACCTTTACCTGCCTGTCTCCACACTCAGGTTCACAGCATCCTCTGCCCCTGCTCCTTCTAGGGCCCTCTCCCCAGATGCTCACAGGACCCAAGGCCTGCTGGCTGGCCTTTTCCAGAAGGCCTCCCAGAGTCTTGCAGTGGCCTAGTCTGCCTCTGTTTCCCTCCACATCTGCTGCCTGAGCCTTCTGGATGCCACGCTCAACTCAAGGTCTGGTTACATCCATATTGGGGCTGCTCTTGAACCCTGGGTCTCTTCTGTGTGTGTCTTTCTTGTGATGTTTTTTGCCCTGACCCTGTTCCTGTTAAAAGGAGTCTTGCTCTGTAGGGTGTCACCCTCCCAAGCACAGTGAGGGGAGTCCCTTGGCCCCCTCCCCTCCAGCAAGGGCAGCTGACATGTGCAGGTCTGTGGGTCGACACTTACAGCAGAAACAGTTCACACCACTTCCCTGCTTTCCTGACCTGAAGGTCAGAGAAAGGGAGAGGAAGGGCTTTAGGCCTTCGGCGAGCTGCAGAGCCGCGTCCTCTGACTGCTCTGAGACTCCTGGCCGGGGCTGTGGAGCTGGCAGGGCAGTGTGCAGACGAACTGGCCTCTGCCTAACCCACAGTCTCTTGGGATTTTCTTCTCTACCCGCTGCCCTTGCTGCTACTGCTGCTGTGTCCCCAGACTCTTCTCCCAAGCCCTGGATGGAAGCCAGCCTCCTGGAGCAGGTCTGCCTGGGTGTGAAGCCTGAATCTGCTGCCTGGGGTGAGTCACTTAACCATTCCGTGCCTTAGTTTGCTCCCCTGTGAAGTGAGCCTGGATAGAAACACAACCTCTTAAGAAGCTCTTAGGTTTGCCTCCAAAGCTCTTGATCATGAGGTAGTTGCCCCGCTTCCCCTGGGGAGTCCAGTAAGAGAGGGAAGGGAACTGAAGAGTGGTGGACTGGGTTTCCTAAGGACCAGCTTCCTCCTCAGACTGTCTCTGACCTCCAACGAGCCTCCAGATCCAGCATCACACACGGCTGGTTGGTTTGTGGACCAGAATTTCCAACCTCTCGAGCTGACCCTTTTTAGTGCCAAATAAAATTTCTGCTCCTCCTTTTTGTCCTTTCTACTTCCACTGAGAGAAAATGACTTCAGTCATGCCTTAGAATTTGGATTCCGTCAATCACAATATCTGTACCCGTGTGGACATTCTTCAGATATGTATGGATGAGACAGTTCTATTCAGTCCACAGATATTGCTGGGTACCCTGGTGGATCCTGGTGAGACCTATTCAGCCCACAGATATTGCTGGGTACCCTGGTGGACCCTGGTGGAACATGAGCCGGTTGCCTCTAGTCTGGAGACTTGAGCACTCTCCAACAAATGGAGTCTTAGTATAAATCTGCTCCTCCTCAGGCGTGAGCTCCCCTAACACACCTTGCCAGGCAGGTAGTGTGATGAGCCCATCTTACAGATAAGAACACAGAGGTGCCAAAAGCTATATTAACTCCCTAAGACATGGAGTTAGTGATTGGTAGAGTATGAGTTGTATCTGAGCAATCCCAAAGCCCATGATTTCTCTCCACTACATTCTTCCAGGTGACAGCTAATCCCTATTAATCTTACCTCCACGGCTGGGAACTCCTAAAAAAGAAAAAGGCATCAACTACCAGCCGTGAGTCAACATTCCAGGAGCGGCCAGTGCGTTGTTTTCGTATTTGTTACCTAGTTTAATTGGCAATTCAATTGGTTGCCCTAAAGTATGGGCTTCCACAATGGCTCAAGAGGTAAAGAGTCCACCTGCAATGCAGGAATCACAGAAGACTCAGGTTCGGTCCCTGAATGGGGAAGATCCCCTGGAGTAGGAAATGACAACCTGCTCCAGTATTCTTGTCTGGGAAATTTCATGGACAGAGGAACCTGGTTGTCTACAGCCCATGGGGTACAAAAGAGTTGGACATGGCTGGGCACACAGCAGCAGATACAGATATTATAGAGGAGAAAATAAATTCTCAGAGAGGTCGAGTAACCTGCCTAAGGACACACAACTAGGAAGTGTCAGTGTTGGGGGAAGAATCCGGGTCTGTCTGCCCCTGGGTCCCTGTTAATCCCCCTGCAATATGTGAGCTTCCCAGAGCCTAAGACAAGGAGGGTGTTAATAGCTATCTTGAGCCGTAAAACTCCCCTCATTACATGCTGAGTATTAATAAAATTTTTTTATTTAAATGGTTTGCTTTCTATCTGGTCCTACATCAGGATGAATAATCCATCTCCACATAGAATAACTTAAGGGTCTCTAGATTGAATGAGAGTGTAGGCAGGAAAGTATAATTTTTTTTAATCTCAACTGAAAAATAATTTTTAATGTGCCAAATATTGCAAACTCAATCCAATACACGGGCTTATTATGCAAAATGTCCTAATTAAGCATTATCATCTTGCAATAAGATGAAATACCAGCCACCCCGCAAGCATTCCTCTGAGAAGCTAAGGATGTAGCTGTCATTGCCGTCAGCGGAGGTCTGGTCTTTGCTGCCGCAGTCCATCAAGTGCCTCCTCCCCCGCTCCAGAGGACCATAATCCCTGTGGAATTCCACTTAGCACAGATGGGCTGCAATGCAGAGAGCGGGTATTGTGACTTGAAAGCATTTTGTTTTCTGCACTGCTGTTCCTGAGCAAAAGCTGGAACCAGCGTGCTTTGCACATCTCCAGATACCTCAGAAAGACTCAGAATCCAATGCCTCAGCTTGGGGGACAAGTGGAGGCTTCGCGCGGGCAGGGCTTTGTGACTGACAGAAACCATCTACCCTTCCTGTTTGGGGTTCTGAGCAAGTCACTTGACCACTCTCAGCCTTGGCTTCCTCTTCTAGAAAAGGGGGAGAGAGAGGGTTCATCCGGACACCTGGGGCCTGAGACTTCTAGCACATAATCTGGTACTCAGCAGATCCTCCATGGTTCCTGTTCTTAAGAAACTGCTAGAGACTTCCCTGGCAGTCCAGTGATTAAGACTCCATGCTTCCATCGCAACGGGTGCAGGTTCGAACCCTGGTTGGGGAGCTAAGATCCCAGATGCTGAGCAGCATGACCAAAACACACACACACACACACACACACACACACACACACACACACACACACGCTAAACTGAAGTCTGGCCAGGAAGAGAGATGCTCTGTGTATGTACCAGGGACCCTTGGATGGCTGCTCAGACCATGAATTGCTCCTTGTCAAGAGTCACTTTGGTCAAGCCACTCTCCTTCTCAAAAGTGTTCCATGGCTTCCTGGCTCCCCTGAATGTAATTCAGCTTCTTTCACCTGGCCACTAAGGCCCTCCTTTTCCCATATGCCTTTTTCAGCCAACTTTTCTAACTCTCCCAAAGTCCGCTTAATAAATATTTAAAGAAACAGCAAATACAATGAATTTAGCATCATGCGGCTGAACCTCTGGCTCTGCTCCCAAGGAGCTCATAAGCTAATTGGGAGCAAGACTTAAGATCTTAGGGAAAAAAAAAAAGGAAAAGAGCCCTTTAGTTCACATTTTCATCAAGGGACCAATTCACACCCCAGGTTCCAGTCCTTTGAGCAAAAGCTCCCAAGGGCCTGCTCTGATGTGACATTTGGGGATGCCACTTAGATTAAACAATGAGGTGGGTGTTCCAAGCTGCAAATCATGACTCCCAGGCCAGAAGGCCATTCCTGAGGAAACCCTACTGTAAGGGCTTCTATTGCCTCAAAATACAGCCCACAGTTTGCCAACACCGAGAATGTTAGAATTGGTGTGTTTTGCTTTGTGGAGTTTTTGGTGTATGTGTGAAAATAGCTGCCCAGTAACCAGCCTGATGACATGAGAAATAAGTGCTCCTTGGTGAAAATAAGGTATTGCAGACTTGCCGGTTGGCTGCATTATTTAGAAACACTCCCCAGGGTGCATGAACTAAGGATAAGAATCCAGGGAGGCCTGGAGATTCGGCCTGTAGCTCTGGTGCCCGAAGTTTGATCCCCGAGTGGTCCTCCATGCAGTTATCCATCATTTGGGAGGATTTCCAGTTGTCTGGCTACTTGGATGATAAGGACCATGGAATCCTACCCAGGAAGCGTGTGACTGTCACAGGGGGCATCGTGCAGGGGTGGGAGTTCTTCAAAGGGCAGGGGGTCTAGAGTCCCCTGACACCACCCACTCAGGAGTCTGTATAGACCTTGGGGCCTTGAGAAGCAATGCTGGTTCCCCAAAGTGCTCTGTGGAGCAAAAGTTGGATGGAGACTTGCTTCCATGGTAGCATGTTCATGAGCTTGTGGGGGAGGAGTTAAATAGCACCAAGTGCACCCCTGGACTGAGCCGTGCTCATCCACCAGAAAAACACCCTGAAGCTGATGGTCTTAGTTCAGGGCCCTTTATCAAGAGTCAGGTGCAAAACATTTGCTGAAGGCCTCTCTGTCCTCGACTCTGTGCCCACTCTTTATGTGGGTGGCACCTGGACACAGGAAATGCCCCATTCACTTATCTGCATATGATTAAATCAGTTTCAAGACACCCCACTTACAAAATGGGCATTCTTGGCCCCTTCCTAAGCCTTTGAGGAATGTTGGGAGAGTGTTGGAGGTCTCCCAAGAAGTCACAGCTGGTGGTTTGTTGCATGGTGGGCAGTGGCATCCCCGGGCAGCTGTAGCAGGCAGCTATGGGGTAGGCCTGCCAGGCAGCTTCCTGACCACATCAGCATTGCCTGTCCTTGGAGGGCATCTCCTGCTGGTAACACACCTGCTCTAAGCCAGCCAACCAGAGGGGCCTTCTCATAGCTCAGGGTCCCCATGCTAATACTCCAAAGTCCCAAGGCACCAGCAAAGCCATTTCCATAACAGGTGGGGTCACCTGAATGTTTCTGTGTTTGCAAGGCCGGTCCCCCAGCCCCTGTGTTACTGCCCCTCCCCATCCTCATGAGCCATCTGGATGTCCCAAAGCCTACCCTCCACCTCTCTTTGGGATTCTACAGGCAAATTCTCCTTGCTGGACCCAAAATTCTAGAAGTCCTTAAGCCCACAAGGTTTAAGCTGGAGCTTGTGGCTCAGGTGCCTGGCTGCCCCAGAAAACAATTTGTTCACAGTCAAAAAGGCTAAGACAGCAATAGACTTCTCAGAATCCCCATTGAAGCTCAGAGACAAGTCCTAAGAAGGTGATACGACACGTATGTCCATTTTACAGGTGGGCAAGTGGACCTTAGATGGATTGACTGTCACTTGGCGAGTGAGCGGGGGTCAGGTGTGTCAGTTTGGTTCCAAGTCCAAGGTCCAGGCTCTTGGCTGCCATTCTCTAGCGGTTCCTACAGTGACTCCTGACTATTTCTGGGCCTCAGTTTCCCTAGCTACAAGGAGAGAAATCCTATCTCCTGGCAGGCAGGCAGAGCTTGGTGAAGGCTGGGGCCAGCGGGTCAACATCTCTGAGAGCTGTTCAGCTCTGGGCTGCAGGTGTTTGACACATTTATGCTCAGTTCAGGGCCCCCTGGCATATAAGGAAGTGACCCTGATCTGGGGGCACCTTATCTTGGGGCTCGACAGTCGTAAATGAGCCGACAGCTCCCTAGGGCCCAGTCTCAAAGGTGGCAAGCCAAGTTAAGTCTACCACCGGGATATCAAAGCCGGCGAATGACCCCAGGAAACGGCCAGGGACAGCATGACACAAAAGAGGTGCTTCGGGTGGGCGAGGGCCCTCCTGGGGCCCGCTTGCCTTTGAGAGCATCCTTTGACAGCCATATGTCATCTTTAATGGCTTCTGCCTCCCCAGCAGCAAGGGATCTCCTGAGCCAAAATGCTTGGGGCCCGCAAGGCTGAGTTTGTTTCATTTAATTGCTGGTAGTTCTTTTTTTTTTTCTTTTCTTTTTTTGCTGTCCCTGCCTAATCTCAGAGTTAAAACCACCGAGAACAACTTTTTCTTTCTTCCTTAGACTGTTCAGCTGTCCGGGTAACACATCATCAAGCAGATTCGTTTGGCCCCAGGGCCACGAGGCATAAAAGGCACTTAGTGGGCGGCATGAGTCAGTTTCCATCAAGCCCCTGGACAGTGATGTAACCACTGCTTGTCAGCTTCCGCATCCGGGCAGCAGTGCAGAGTCCCCAGAGCTGACATATGAAGTGAGGATTCCAGAGCCAGGCCCTGCCTCCCTCCACTCCATCCCAATGCGGACCACAGCTGCCCCCAGGGACGCGCAGTGTCTTTCTGCACATCCCCACGTATGCACGTCCTCCTCCCCTCCTGGCCCCTGCCTGCATTTCCAGGCTGTGAATTCTGACAGCTCAGGTGGGTGTCGGCCTCATGGGTGCATTCATCGCTGTCTATAGTGCCTGGCTGTTCCAGAAACTTCCAGCCCAGCTCCCCAACCCCACCCCCAATGCCGAAGGTGCAAGACACCTCATGGTCCAGGCTGGGCCTCTGTCCCAGGGCGTCCCCTGGCAGAAGGTCACACTCTCACAACTTGCCTAATTTGCCTTGCCACAACTTGCCTAGTGGCCTTTTAAACACACTTATGTTCTGTGGTATCTGCACCCCTCCAAACATCTGGAAGAAAATTGGGGAAAAAATCCACCAAGAATTTAAGTGTTTATATTGCACTGGAATTTTGAAAACCAAGTCAGGAAAACTTCACATCTTTAGCTAATTGTTTGGTGGTACACAGTGCTAGGCCAACATATAATCTGACAAAGGGTGTTCCTCCTTGCTCTTTCTAACCACGTGGTGTGTTCACAGAAGGCTTGTAAATATTTCTTTCTCTCCCAGAGAACTCCAGGGACAATTTGTGCCAGTGTCTTAGTTGCTCACCCGGCCTCACTACAGCTTGGAAATAATCCGAGAGTCGAGGCCCT
Source organism: Ovis aries (assembly GCF_016772045.2). NCBI lineage: Eukaryota > Metazoa > Chordata > Mammalia > Artiodactyla > Bovidae > Ovis > Ovis aries. Next base: position 185,859,554 of record NC_056055.1, on the reverse strand, counting down.
GCAGGGCTGGGTGGACCTCAGGCTGCTCTGGTCTTCTCTAGGGTTAGTTTATCCTCTCTATTTATCTTCACTTTATAACCCCTTCACCCGCTTCCTTCTCTCTCTCCAGACCTCATCACACACAGTCACCATCACAGGAGGGCCCATGTCTGTCCCTCTCTGGAGGCTTTCAGGGTGATGTCAGCCATCAGCAGTAGGACCCGCCCGTCCCACCATCAGCCAGCAGTCACTCTTCTGTCCAGGTGTGGCTCCCCGCTGTCTACCGCGGGGAAAGCCTGTCAAATGGAAAATGGGAGGAATGGATCAGTTTCAAGATTAAACGTTAAAGTCCAAAAAAGTTCACTACTTGAATTAAAACACTTAAAGAAGCACCGTTCCTGGGAGATAAATTAAGAGTTGGGGGTTAACATATACACACCACTATATATAAAATAGATAAACCAAAAGGACCTACTATATAACACATACTATATTCAATATCTTGTAATAGCCTATAATGGAAACGAATATGTATAATATAGACAGACGAATCACTTTGCTGCATAGCTGGAACTAACACAACATTGTAAGTCGGCTATACTTCAATTTTTTAAAAAAGTGTAATTTCCAAAGAATGAGTTCTCTTTTCTTCCTTCCATAAAATTTTTGTTGAAGTTCTGATGTCTGGCACTAAAGGGCAGTTCTGAAATATAGTGTAACATCTACCCCTTTATTAAGGAGCTTGGGATCAAGTGGGATTGGTCCAATTTAGCAAATAATGACACTCAGGGGCAAACAGTCCGGGAGAGGAAAGTGCACCACCAGCCCCCCACTCCCAGGGAGGAGCCAGTTTAAGGCAATACAGATGGCTTATGAGTAGCCCCATTCATGATCACGGCCCAGGACGGATGGCGACATTGAGGTTTTCAAGGTGTACGGCTCTCTGCGGACTGCTGGCTCCTGACTGACCACCAGCCGTTGAGGAGCCCCATTCCTAATCAGACTCCTCCCTGCTCCCCCTCCTAACTTTACCAGGAGAATTCCTACCTTGGTATCTTCGCCGAAGCCTGTCCTTTGCTCACCCTGGATGCCCTCTCACCATCTCTCTCCTTGGACAAATCCCTGTCCTTCCAGCAGAGCCTGCCCCATGGGCATCTTCCTTGTGTGGTCACCCAATGCCCCTCACTGAAGGGCCCCACGCTTGGGTTAACGCTCTGGGCTGCCATGCGGAAGTTCTCAGTAATTTGGTCTTTGATGTTGTGTTTTGTGGGTGAAGTCCAATGGGGGGGTGGTGGGCAGAGGGATTAGTGCCCCTCAGGACCAGGTGAGTCCATGGAGATATGGACTGCCCTGAAAGGCCGTGCCTTCCACTTGAGCCAGGACTCGCTCCCAATGCAAAGAGAAGGCCCTGGCATTCAGGAAACAGGGACCGCTGAGTCTTTACGTTCCCTCTTACTCTGTCCCTTTCCTGTACCTGCCAACCTGGTGTGCTGGACGTGAGACCCGAAGCACAGGGAACAATAACGCAGCACCGGGTCCCTCTTCCTTCCAACAGGAAGCTGAAGGTGGACCATGTTGGTAGAGTGTGTGCATATCAAGAAGTGAAATAAAAACAGTCGAGTGAGTGTTGGGCTGCGTTTCCGCTGCTCTGGTAAGAATGAAATACATATGCATGGCCTGACTCTGAAACACAAACTGTGTAATCCTGGTGATTCTGCATGTGAGTTAAATGTTCTTCTATTTATGCTTAAAACTGGCCTGGCACAGTCTAGAGATGAACAGTAAAATGCACGCTCATCATTTAAAATGTTTACTTTTTAAAGAATTGAAGTATAGTTGATTTACAATGTTAATTTCTGCTGTACTGCAAAGTGATTCAGTTATACATATATATACATTCTTTTTCATATTCTTTTCCATTATGGTTTATCCCAGGAGACTGGATATAGCTCTCTGGGCTACGCAGTAGGACCTCGTTTATCCATTCTATACATAATGGCTTGCATCTGCTAACCCCAAACTCCTAATCCTTCACTTCCTCACCCTACCCTTCCCTCTTGGCAACCATCAGTCTGTGCTCTATGTCTCTGAGTCTGCTTCTGCTTTGTAGATAAGTTTATTTGTGTCATATGAAGTGTTTACTTGTCGTTACCTAAAATGACACTAAGTGGCCAACAAGTAGACACCATGACAGGTTGAGAGAGAAGGGATCAGAAAGGAAAAGGCTTTAAGTTTTAGTGTCCTTGGTGACACTTTTTCCTGCCTTTTCTTTCTCTTTTCCAGTTTTTGGCTGCATGGCATATAGAATCTTAGTTTTCCAACCAAGGGTCGTACCCACACCCCCCACATGGAAGGGTAGAGTGTTAACCACTGCACCACCAGGAAGGCCCCTTTCCCTGTCTTTTAAACAGGAGTCCTGCCTTTCATGCTGCACCTAACCATGTAAACACCGTAGCCAGCTCTACCTTCAAAGCACATTCAAGCCATTTGCATTGTAGTCATTTCACACCACAGCCAGCGCCCTTGCCTGGGACAGCAAGGGCTCCGTCTGCCCTGCCCTCTGTTGTGCTTGTCTAGTGACATCTGTCAGCCCCACAGGATGGACTTAATAACTGGAAATCTCACACCTGGAAGATGTCACTGTTGTCTGTGATTTGCATTGCACACAGTAGGTGCTCAGTAAATGCTTGTTGAATGCCACTGATTTACCCATAAGGCCCTCAAGGCCAGGGTCTGGGTCTTACACTCACACAGTGGCAGTACTTGGCCTTGCGCAGATAAAGGACACAGTGACTGTTTGCCGGTGAAGATATGGTTTCTACATTCGGAGCAGAAAACCCTTCTCTGTGGATAGCACAAGGCCACTTCTCGCTATTCCTCTGGTCTCAGTGATTCTGTTTGGAAGATAAAGATGACCGATAGGTCCAGAATGTTAGTGTTAGAAAAGACTTTAGACAAATTCTCTTGTTTTCTAAATGAAGGAGTAGAGATGAGGGCTAAAGGACATATCTGAAACATAGATAAAGTGGGTAGCTGTTGCCTGCTCTCCACCCATCACCACCTCCCTCCTTCCAGACCTCTTTATGAGGTCCAGGGAAATAGCCTCCCTGCTGTTTTGGGGGTGGGATCTGTGATCCAGGCTGAGCCAATGAGCACATTCCATCTCTCTGGCCATGGTGACGAATTTGGGGTTCAGCCTGAGACCTGAGATAGGCCAATCCGTGTGAACATCAAGGCTTTTGCTAGGGGTGAGGGGCGGCAGACACTCTCTGCTCCGGACCAGGGATGTGAGGAGAGGCAGGGTGGGACTGCTGCAGCTGCTTCTGGTATCTTGCCAGGGCCGAGCCGGAGGAGCAACCACTGCACCACATGAGGAAGGGCAATGGGAATGACAGAGAATGGCACCAGAGCCCGAAGCTATTGTTAATCACTGGATCAACCCACACCTGAAGCCTACATAGCCGCAGGAGTTTTCATCTATGTTAACCGGCAAATTTTCTTTTTCAAATGTGTTATTATTGAAACTAGTTTGTTTGGAAATTTCTGTTCTGAACAACGTAGATGATACTGACAAGTCCAAAAAAAAAAAAAGTAAAGTAAGTAATTCAAAGACATATAAAAGCAGGCCTAGGTTTCAAGTCTCCTGACTCCCTACCTAGTAGCCACTGCAATAACCCCACCGTAATGCCCCCAGATATGAAGTAACTGTACTTCGGTACCCATCTGAAGTAATTCTAGTGACAATAGGTCTGGTGGAGAATCAGTGGCAGCAACAGCAAACCTAACAGATTGCGCATTATTACCACATTGTGAATGAATCAAGCATTCCAACTGCTTTCCTGTCGGGGCCAGAAAAGGCGGGTCTGAGTCTTCCCCGGGACACTGCAGTGATTCCCACTTAGCATTGTGACAGCAGGTAGCAGAGCCCAGGCAGTGTATCCTTGGAGGACAGCACCACTGGCAGGGGCCCCGAGACTTCACGGGGCCAAGGGAGGGAGCAGAGGCAGCAGTGCACGCAGTCGGCTCAGGACAGTCTGCCCTCAGTAAACTCCAAGCGACGTTCAGAGCTGGCCACGAACAGCTCTCTCCTTCCTGCCTTCATGAGCACAGCATGGTGGAACGCACTGAACCTTAGTCTCCGAGAGGGCTGGAATTAAAGGACTAGATCTGCCCACTCTTCTCCCATCCGGCACACCAGGCAGCAGTGTGCTCTGGGATGCATAGCCCTGAGATGCAGACCCTTGGCCGCATTAGCTCAGCTCCCCTCCAGGCCACTGGGTCACCACACCCTACAACGTCCTTTAGCTGTTGAGGGACAGGGCCTAGGGTCCTGCAGTCACCCCTCAGGCTGAGTGCATTGGAGGGGCCCGAGAAAATAGGAAGACCCATGACACCTCTCTGATTTCTCCAGGTGCCCCCGAGGGGCATCTCCTGAAGTCCTCCTGACAGGCAGCCAGATGGGATGTTTTGGGAGCAAGGCCATACTGCACAGAGCCAGGGTGGAGCTCACCACCGCTGGGAACCACGTGGGCTCTGAGGCAGCAGAAAAAGAGGATGCCCTGAGGGCTGTGGCATCAGAAAAGGCCTTGGAAGCAGGAAGCACCTGGGCGGGACCAGAAGGATGAGCAGAGGCAAGGTAGAGGCGGTAGGAAGACACACAGAAGGCAGAGGATGTTGGCTCATGCCAGCCGCTCCAAAGGGAGATCCTGGAGACCCCCAGGGCTCTGCTCTCAGGTTGCTGGGCCCTGGCCAGGCTAATGCAAGAGGTCTCCCACCAACTGGAAACAGAGAACTTGCATAGCTGAGAGCTCCGTGAAAGGGCCTGGATTCTGATGGCAGGCAGACTGGCAGGGCCAGGGGCCGGGGGCAATGGCCTGGAGCCCCCACGGTTTGGTCCCAGAGGAAGCTCAGGGCAGGTGCTACGGCCTGAGGAGGCCCTTCCCCACAGTAAGTAGAGTCCCTTAGCTCCTTCAGCTAGTCTCTTGGTCAAGTTCCCTAACCTCCCTGAGCCTCAGTTTCTTACTCTTGTAAAATGGGTATGTGACCTGATAGGTTTGCTTTGCGTATCCCCTGAGATCACAGGCCCAGCACCAATAAAGGCCCTTCAGATTCAAGTTTCCTACTCCCCTCAGCAAGCTCCCCATGGACTCCTCTGATTTTCTCTAGTATTTTCTCCACTCTGTAGCTGTGTACCTCCTGGACTGGGTGGAACAGAGGCAGACAGCTAAATCAAGCCCACAAGTCTATCACCAGACACTAGATCTCCCCAGAGGACATTCCTCACTACAGCCATAATGCTGCCAGCCCCAGGGACATGACTGCACCAGGGGGCAGGCTCCCCACACCTCGAGGCTTAAGGGGCCAGCTCACAGCCTCTGGGATCCAGTGGTTCCAGCAAGCAACCAAGGTGATGGCAAGTTTAGCCTTACAGCCAGGTGTGTTAGTGACAGCTGCAGAAACCAGCAAGCAGAACCCTGCACAGAGAGACAGAGAGCAACATGCATTAGGGGATCAAGGCCCAGATTAAATTCCCAGGCTGACTGCTTCTTGGCTGTGTGGCCTTGGGCAAGTTAGGTATTCCCTTACCCCCTCGGCCTGGGGTGAGGACACTGTGGAGGTGAACCATCATTTTCCATCAAGTAAGCTGCACAGCTTCATTTCTCTGGCTCTTCCCAGTTTCAGGGAAGGAGCTGTTATTACCCCTGCTTCCCAGTGGAGAAACGGAGCTGGATCTCCACTTGTTTCGGCAGCTTTATCAATAGTTACAGTAGGACCTTGGGCATTTGACCTGTGCTCCGGGCAGGGTAGGGGATGGGCCAGGGCCCGAGCATCGGGGTCCTGGCCACTGTGCCTGCCACTCCCACCCAACTGGGATGTACAGCTCTGGTCAGGTGGAGCCCCGTTATCCACATTGATGTAGTATTAAATTGGCTTTCTCTCCTCTTCTCATTTTCCAGACCCCTCACTCTAGCTGCTGGTGATGGTTCCCAAATCAACCATCAACTGCATGCCCAGCTCTTGGCTATGCTCACAGGAAGGCTGGGCTAGAACAGAGCATGTTATTAATGCTGCTGCTGCTGCTGCTAAGTCGCTTCCGTCATGTCCGACTCTGTGCGACCCCATAGACGGCAGCCCACCAGGCTCCCCCGTCCCTGGGATTCTCCAGGCAAGAACACTGCAGTGAGTTGCCATTTCCTATTACTATATAGATATAATTTAAAGAAACATTTTTTAAAGTTTCATATACATGCAGGAGACCCAGGTTTGATCCCTGGGTCAGGAAGATCCCCTCGAGAAGGAAATGGCAATTGACTCCAGTATTCTTGCCTGGAGAATTCCACGGACATGGGAGCCTGGCAGGCTATATAGTCCATGGGGTTGCAAAGAGGCAGACACGACTGAGCAACTAACACTTTCACTTTCTTTCAGGAGTATTTAGATGCTACAGGTTTGGCTTCAGGACCATGCCAGTGGCAGTAGGATTATTATCATATTTGATTTCTCTTTATCAATCGAGGAAAAGAAACAGTGAGGGGAAATACATCACCACCAAAAGCTTAGCCTAGGAAAATGATCTTAGATTTTTTAAAATGTTAATGTTGAAATCATTTTAGATATATAGGAGACCAACAAAGATAATAACAGAGTTCCTATTATATACAGTTTTGGGATTGCTTCTTCCCCTTCATGTGGTAACATGATTTTCCATGTGAATGGGGGGCCCCACATGCAGCCACCCCGGGAATTGGCCACAGCCTGTCTTGGTGAGGCCCAGACCTGCCATCTACTAGCCTATACATCAGTGAACACCTTTTTCCAGGCCGTGAGGGCAAAGGGGAGTCCTTGGGGCCTCTTGGGTTTCCTTGATCTTGAAAGAGAAAGTCCCTTTCCTTCCTCTGCATATGCTTGTGTCTGGATGTGATTCCTAGAACAGTCACCACATCTCACAGCCCAACGCCGGCTGCAGGAGGAGCCGGCAGAGGACATCGGCATGTAGAGCTAAGAGAAAGGGGTCCACATGACCCTTTCATTGGCTCTGCGACATGGCACATTTTTCTGCTATATTCAAACCATCCCAACTGTCCACCGTATTGTTAGCAATTCTTGAGAAATTGCTAACAGTCTAAGAAATGTGTTAGTTTATTGAACAAAACCCCTCTTATAAGACTTGTGGGTTTTTTCCTGTGTTTCACAATGATAAATGATGCTCTGGGAAGCATCTTTGTATATAAAGCTTTTTCTATATTTCAGATGCAGACCAGGAAGCCCTCCCCACAAATACCTTCAGCTCCCAACCAGCCACCCTAGACCAGGGATGCTAGAGATGCTAAAGCTGGAAGGGCTCTGGGAAACCATTCTATCCACCTCTGCAGTTACAGTGGGGGATACTCTAGCACGGAAGGAGGCGATCACGTGGAGGATTAGGAGCGAGCACCCGACTCCCACCCAGAGCTGCCCCCCCTCTGAACAGGCCCAGAGGAGTGACAGTCCATATTGAAGCAGGTGGGTGATGCGGGAAGGAGGCAGCAGACATAGTCAGGAGGAAGGCAGAAAGAGAAGGAGGGGATCACAACTCTGAGCAACAGCCTGAGATGGTCAGGCCCCACCCATTCACCTCCAGGACTTTAGGATGGAACCAGGCCCTGCTCTCCACGGTCCCCTGATGAACCCAACCTCCCAGGGCCTTCAGGACTCACCTTGAATTACCCAGGGCAGAAGGAGCCATATCACAGCCCTGTCCCTTGGGCGGGGAGAGGGGGAATCCCAGGCACTCTGCCCAGTGTGGGGGATGGACTTTCCCTGTGATGGGGGATGGACTTCAGCCTTAAAAAAGCCCAGGGTCACTTGGGGGTCTTAAAGCTTCAGGATGACCTGGGGGTCATCTGGGGGGACTTCTGGGACCTCTGTCATTTCAGCCAATGACAACCTTCTCACAGGAGCAGAGAGGAGGGACAGCCAGCCACCCAGGATTGCTACAGAGCCTGGTGGTTGCCGGGGGGAGGGACATCCCCTCCCTGCCCCCCACCCCTGAGACTTTGTCTTGTTTTCAACATCATTACCATCAGCAGCAGCAGCAGAGTGAACTCAGCTCCTGATAGTGGACCCCCACTTCTGATGCAAGCATAGAGAAACACTGCACCCAAGCCTACATGATATTTTTTAAAAGGTTTTAAATGCAGAGCCAACCTTAAAGGAAAGGGAGGTGCCAGGGCCAGTAACAAAGAGACAACATAGCCAGGGACACTGGTCAGCCAGGGCTGAGGTTTCGGCTGCCCATGAGGTGAGAGGATGGAGGGTGGGGCTGGAAGCTGGAGTTTGGTGCCAGTCTGGGGCAGGAGATATGGCCTGGGGCCTGTGCTGGTGGGCAGCTGAAGTGTGGACCTTTGCAAAAAGTTAGCACACTGGAAAAGAGGCCACTGTCTCTGAAAATGAGACTAACCCATACAAGGGGGTGCATCCTCTCTGCTCAGAGCTCTGAGTGGGGTTTTTAAAGTCTTCTGTGAAAAGCTGAAAGCTCAAGTTTGTACCTGGTGGAAGTGCAAGCCTTAGAGGCATGCCAGCAGCAGCTTCAAGCCAGAACCCTAAGCTGAGAAATTAACATAAAACACAGTCATTAAAATTAAAAACCATTCAAAGGCCGCGGCTGAAAAGAGAATTGGTGAATTGGAAGAAAAAAGTATGATAGGTAGAAACTGTCTATTGCATGGAAGCCTGATCAGATGCAGGGACTCCATGCATTTCAGAATGATGGGCTAAGCAAAAAAAAAAAAATTTAGGTCTTTGTGTGAATGAGTGAGTGTGTGTGTGTGTGTGTGTCTGTGTGTCTGTGTGCTGGGGGTGGCACAGATAATGTGGATATGGTGGTGGACGTCTGTTAAGAAATAACAGTCGTGACCTTGCTTTGAGATGGTTTCTTATATGGTAGGACATTTTCCAGCATGTTTCACAATTTAGGTAGCTGACTTTATATATTTTTGATAATTCTATCAAATCTCCAGCAATTATATTTCCTCCCTCCTGGGAGGTCAGGACCTGATGTGGGGACATTGGGGGTATTCAGGGCCCCCATTAATGGCCTCCCCTGTTCTCATATCTGAGGGAGGCAGCCCAGATGAGGGGCACTGCTGGCTGATGGGAAGGCAAGCAGATCTGAAAGGTGCTCCCGCAGCTCCTGGCTTCACCTGTGTACCGACATGCCAGCCTCCCTATTTTCATCTTTCTGTCATCATCTTAACAGCCATGGAGAAGCACCACTTTGGAAGACTGCCAGGTGAGGTGTAGCAAATGTGCCCTGGTGTCCTCCAACACGCTTCTGTCCCACCCTGGACCAACCACTCTCAAATCTCCATTTTTTTTTTTTTTTTGAACTAAGAAGCACTTATTGTGCAAAGTTATTGTGCTTTTTAAAAATGTTTAAGAACAAGCTTTGTAACATATCCAAAGAAAAGTTTTCACCAGGAGCAAAATCCAGTTCTTCCCAGGGAGTGAGGAGAGGCACCCCGACCTCTGCAGCACTGTGTGTCTTTGTGCTCTGTGTCCTAAAGTCTGAGTGACTTTGGCTAAGTTATCTAACTTCTCTGAGCCTCAGCTCCATGTCTGACAGATGAAGACGCAAAATAGCGTCCAACTCCCGAGGGTGAGGATTAAATGAGATGACGTCCATGAACAAGAAACGGTCTTGCTACTGTTCTTGCTGTACTAGTATTAACAGCTGCTGGCTGGGGAAGGGCTCCAGCCATCACCTCCACTCTGCCCAGGATCTGAGACAATGCCTGCACTGTGCCCACTCAGTGGTTGCCCAGGCATTGCTCTCAGAGAACTCAGGGCTGCCAGATTGTTCTGTAAAACTCATGAGTCATGTTGTTACCTTCTCCCCAAATTTTCAAGGCTCCCCAGCCCAGTTCAGATAGAATCCAGTCTACAGACGGTGTCCTATAAGGGATGAGCCAGGTTTTTTCTCCAAACTCAACTCTTGCTCCTCTTTTCTCACCACATTCCAGCCATGCTCAACATCAGGGCCTTTGCATATGCCATCGCCCAGCCCAGAACACTCTTTCCCTCTCTTTTTTCAGACTGACCCTCCCCAGCCTAACCAGTACTGTCTGCTCTGCAGTCTGCTCCTTTCCCTTAAAGCCCTGGCCACCCTGTGCTATGCTTAGTCGTTCAGACATCTCTCTGACTCTTTGTGACCCCACGGACTGTAACCCACCAGGCTCCTCTGTCCATGGGGATTCTCCAGAGGCGAGAATACTGGAGTGGGTTGCCATGCCCTCCTCCAAGGGATCGTCCTGACCCAGGGATTGAGCCTGCATCTCTTAGGTCTCCTGCGTTTGCAGGCCCCATTATGCACTGCTGCTACTGCTGCTGCTGCTGCTGCTGCTGCTGCTGCTGCTGCTGCTGCTGCTGCTGCTGAGTCGCTTCATTTGTGTCCGACTCTGTGTGACCCCATAGACAGCAGCCCACAAGGTTCCCCTGTCCCTGGGATTGTCCAGGCAAGAACACTGGAGTGGGTTGCCATTTCCTTCTCCAATGCATGAAAGTGAAATGTGAAAGTGAAGTTACTGAGTTGTGTCCAACTCTCAGCAACCCCATGGACTGCAGCCTACCAGGCTCCTCCATCCATGGGATTTTCCAGGCAAGAGTACTGGATTGGGGTGTTATGCACTAGGTATCCATATATATGGGGCTTCCCCGGTGATTCAGTGGTAAAGAATCAGCCTGCCAATACAAGGGGACACAGGAGACATGGGTTCCATCCCGAAGTCAGGAAGAGCTCCTGGAGGAGGAACTGGCAACACACTCCAGTATTCTTGCCTGGGGAAACCCATGGACAGAGGAGCCTGGCGGGCTGGAGTCCATGGAGGCACAGAGCGTTGAACATGACTGAACACATGTGCATCCGTTTACATGTGCGCTGCCCTCCTCCATGAATCACGCGTTCCATGAGGGCAGAGACTACGTCACATTATTGTCCTGATGTCCTCAGGACCCAGTGCTGCGCCAGGCACAAAGTTGGGGGGTCAGTCACCTGGGGCTAAAGGAGACTGAATTAAAAACAAAATAAATACTGTGTACGCTCAAGTTTGGGACTAAGTTTCTGTTCACTCAGTCGCATCTGCCTCTTGGAGACTCCATGGACTGCAGCAGGCCAGGCATCTATGTCCTTCACCATCTCCGGGAGCTTGTTCAAACTCATGTCCATTGAGTCGGTGATGCCATCCAACCCTTCATCCTCTGTCTTCCCCTTCTCCTCTGCCTTCAATCTTCACCAGCATCAGGGTCTTTTCTAATGAGTCGGCTCTTCGCATCAGGTGGCCAAAATGGAGCTTCAACTTCAACATCCGTCCTTCAGTGAATATTCAGGATTGATTTCCTTTAAGATTGGCTGGCTTGATCTCCTTGCAGTCCAAGGGACTCTCAAGAGTCTTTTCTAACACCACAGCTCAAAAGCATCAATTCTTCTGTGCTCAACCTTTTTTATGGTCCAACTCTCACCATCCATATGTGACTACTGAAAAAACCATAGCTCTGACCATATGGACCTTTGTTGGCAAAGTAACTAATTAGGAGTTTAAAATTATGGTAGATGGAGATAAAAATGCCGTTTAAATGAGAAAAGGTGAACCAGAGTTTATGGTTAGTTATGTGATGACAATGGGATGAGCCTCCAGTTGGACTTACCTTTCTCTACCTCCCACCCTGGTTGCTGGCAGCTCTGAAATGCTCAGCCACAGGTGCCGTGCCTGTGGCCGGGCTGCCCCCTTCCTCATCCTAACTCCCCTAGACAGGTGGCCAGCACCCGATCTGGGGTGAGAATGAAGGAGCGGGGCAAAAGGCCAAGGAGGTTGGGGAAAATCCCACCTCCTGGGGTGGGATGGATGAAATACATGAAGACCGAGGAGGTGAGAAACATGAGCTAATAAAGCAGTGGGTCAATTTAGGCCAGTGGGCATCCTGAGGAAGTGCTGGATTTGTCCTCAGGGAAGCAGACAGGTGGCCAAGATGACCCCAGCTAGAAGCACCTGGAGACCCTGGTCCTGGTCTTGAGGCCCCTCCCCCAGAGCTGAGAGCAAGTGCGTCCTGGTTCCAGGGATCTAGGAGAGTAGGGGTGGGGGCAACGGTTGCAGTGTCTGGGAGGGAATCCCCCCTTCCCTGCCAGCCACAGCCACAGAACCAGTCACAGCCCCCTCCTTTCCAGGGGAATATTCCCAAGAGCTCAGGCCCCGGGATTAGGGGACTGAGTCACGGGAGGATTAGGAGTGTTCAGAACAGAAGGACAGTGCCAAGGCTGTCTGCAAACATGGAGAGGGGAAGCTGGGCACCAAAGAGGGTGGCCAGGAGGTGACAGCTGACTCGGGGGAAGAGATGGAACATGGGGGTCATATAGCCCCATGTAGCCATGTGCTCCTGTGGCCGTTTCCACACACGGTCAGATTACAGAGGGGTTCAGAGCAAATGTACTGCTCACACACACACAAACATGTGCACACATACAGGCTCCCCAGTGTACATTTCCAGACAAATCTTATCTGGTACATATGAGCATGTGCTATGTGGCTGTGGGTGTGAAGTATGCATGGGTACCTGCATGCAAAGATGACACATTTGGGGACTTCCTTGGTGGTCCAGTGATTAAGAATCCACCTTGCAATGCAGGGGACACAGCTGGGAGCCGTGGTCAGGGAACTAAGATCCCACAGATCTCAGGGCGACTCAGCCCACGTGCCACAACTACTGAGCCCGCACACTCCAGAACCAGCACACTGCAGCTAGAGTATCCAAAGTCCCCTCCTGACACAGTGAAGATCCCACATGCCATAACTAAGACCCGAGGCAGCCAAACAGACGCGTGTTAAAAAAAACAACAACCCAACAATGACGCATCTAGTGATGTTCATAGCGCACCACCACTGAGGGTGTGCGGCCATAACCAGATCTGCACACAGTATGTGGCGCTTAGAAACGCGCTTCACAGAAAGGCGCACACACAGCGTCGGCACCCACAGCGTGGGTCACTGTATGCACTGTGTACTCTCTGCACATCATATGCTCAACCATAGCAGGTGTGTGTATATGGACCCACTCCACTGCGACATATGTGTTTCCAGATATTGGTGACCTAACCTCCATTCAGAAAGGAAGATAAACCAGAACATGCTCTGTTCCCTGAGAAGCATCATGGGAGTGCGGTCTGCACTCCCCCATAGCAGGCACACACATTATTTACACCAACAATTGTAAACACTGAATCTTCCCTCTTTGGCAGCTGTGGTGTGAATGGGCGGGTTCCCTTCTAGAAGTGGGTAATGGCATCACAGCCAGAAGGAACAATGTGTCCCAAGGGAACCTTGGACCTGGCGGAATCCCAGGTCTATAGTAGGAAGCAGCCCTGCTCCAGGCGGTGACATTCTGGGGCTGTATCAAGCCCAGCTCTCGCCCTTGCTGCTGGGTCACATCCTGTGGACAGACAAGGGCACCAGACCCTACGGCCTTGGCCTCTGAGGCTAGGGAAGCCCTACACTTTTCTCCATCTCCGTGGCCTCGGCTGACCTGCAGAGCCCTCTTGGCCGTGATGGGAGATGCTCCACATGGACACTCCTCAGCCTCCCTGAGAATAGCCCCCAGAGCAGCAGCAACAGCTTTTAGGAACAGGTGGCCATCACGAGGCTCACCTCCACTTCAGGGCTAATCAGAAAAACTCACTGCTGCCCTTGGTTCTTTCTAAAACAGCTTCTAGAGCTGCTTGATCCTGAGACAGTCCGTCAGCCCGGGCTGAGCCCTGCCTCTGGGAAAGGGGAACAGCCCAGAGGGACAGATGTGGCCCTCTGGACTTTGTGCCATGTGGCCTGGGTCCTGCCTCCTTCACCACCTCTTGGCCTCTGGTTTTCCTGAATCCTTCTTCCCCGAGGACACCTGTGTCAGAGGGTTGGTGGGAAACTCAGTTGGCAGCATTATGTTGAAAATGATTTTTCCTAAACCGTAAATAAAGCCCCATATAATCGCTGTGTGAGGGCAAACAGAGAAGGCTGACGACCTGACCTTCTAGCTATGTTTTTCTGCCTTAAAAATTTTTTAATTTAGGATAGAGGATGTGGCAAATGATTACATAAATGCCCCTGTTGACTCCACTTCTGCTGTACATGTCTTCGTGGGTCCCCGCCCACCTTGCCTCTGGACTTGGCCATGTTTCGTACTGAGGCACCAGCCCACATGATGCTCAGAGGGCCCTGCTCTCTTAGGGTGCTGCTGCAGTCCCATAAGAGATGGGGCTGTCCTGATGAACATGAATAGGCTGTGGGGAGGAAAACCAACTACTCCTGCCAGCTGCACAAATGACCCCAGCAAGACCTCCTTCGACAGTAAAATCTTGAGTAAACCAATGCTTTGGAGTCATGAAATTTGGGGTAGTTTGTTACTTGGCAGTAGGTAGCTGATGCATATCCCTTACGATTATAAAGTGGAAGTGACAAATAGATTCAAGGGATTAGATGTGATAGACAGAGTGCCTGAAGAACTATGGACGGAGGTTCATAACATTGTACAGGAGGCAATGATCAAAACCAAGAAAAAGAAATGAGAAAAGGCAAAACGGTTGTCTGAAAGGGCCTTACAAATACCTGAGAAAAGAAGGGAAGCAAAAGGCAAAGGAGAAAAGGAAAGATATACCCATCTGAGTGCAGATCTTCAAAGAACAGCAAGAAGACATATGAAAGCGTTCCTAAGTGAATAGTGCAAAGAAATAGAGGAAAACAACAGAATAGGAAAGACTAGAGATCTCTTCAAGAAAATCAGAGATACCAAGGGAGAATTTCATGCAAAGATGGGCACAATGGAGGACAGAAATGGTATGGACCTCACAGAAGCAGAAGATATTAAGAAGAGGTGGCAAGAATACACAGAAGAACTATACAAAAAAGATCTTCATGACCCAGATAACCATGATGGTGTGATCACTTACCTAGAGCCAGACATCTTAGAGTGTGAAGTCAAGTGAGCCTTAGCAAGCATTACTACAGAGAAAGATAGTGGAGGTGATGGAATTCCAGCTGAGCTATTTCAAATCCTAAAAGATGATGCTGTACAAGTGCTGCACTCAATATGTCAGCAAATTTGGAAAACTCAGCAGTGGCCACAGGACTGGAAAAGGTCAGTTTTCATTTCAATCCCAAAGAAGGGCAATGCCAAAGAATGTTCAAACTACTACATAATTGCACTCATTTCACATGCTAGCAAAGTAATGCTTAAACTCCTCAAAGCTAGGCTTTAACAGTACATGAACTGAGAATATGCAGATGTTCAAGCTGGATTTAGAAAAGGCGGAGGAAGCAGAAATCGAATTGCCAACATCTCTTGGATCATAGAGAAAACAAGAGAATTCCAGAAAAATGTCTGCTTTTACTTCATTGACTATGGTAAAGCCTTTGACTGTGTGGATCACAATAAACTGTGGAAAATTCTTAAAGAGATGGAAATACCAGACCACCTGACCTGCCTCCTAAGAAACTTGTATGCAGGTCAAGAAGCAACAATTAGAACCAGATATGGAGCAACAGACTGGTTCCAAATTGAGAAAGGAGTACATCAAGGCTGTTATATCGTCACTCTGCTTATTTAATTTACATGCAGAGTACGTCATGCAAAATGCTGGGCTGGATGAAGCACAAGATAGAATCAAGATTGCTGGAAGAAATAACAATAACTTCAGATATGCAAATAATACCAGCCTTACAGCAGAAAGCGAAGGAGAAGTAAAGAGCCTCTCGATGAAGGTGAACGAGGAGAGTGAAAAAGCTGGCTTAAAACTCAACATTCTGAAAAACTAAGATCATGGCATCTGGTCCCATCACTTCATGACAAATAGATGGAGAAACAATAGAAACAGTGACAGACTTTATTTTCTTGGGCTCCGAAATCATTGCAGATGGTGACTGTAGCCGTGAAATTAAA
The DNA here is from genome assembly GCF_016772045.2 of Ovis aries. Lineage (NCBI taxonomy): Eukaryota > Metazoa > Chordata > Mammalia > Artiodactyla > Bovidae > Ovis > Ovis aries. Next base: position 185,843,627 of record NC_056055.1, on the reverse strand, counting down.
AGATGTTTGCTCTTTGGAAGGAAATCTATGACCAATCTAGACAGCATATTAAAAAGCAGAGACATTACTTTTCCAACAAAGGTCCATCTAGTCAAGGCTATGGTTTTTCTAGTAGTCATGTATGGATGTGAAAGTTGGACTATAAAGAAGGCTGAGCACCTAAGAACTGATACTTTTGAACTGTGATGTTGGAGAAGACTCTTGAGAGTCCCTTGGACTGCAAGGAAATCAAACCAGTCAATCCTAAAGGAAATCAATCCTGAATATTTAATGGAAGGACTGAAGCTGAAGCTCCAATACTTCGACCACCTGATGCAAAGAGCCGATTCATTAGAAAAGACCTTGATGCTGGGAAAGACCGAAGCCAGGAGGAGAAGGGGATGACAGATGATGAGATGGTTGGATGGCATCACTGACTCAATGGACATGAGTTTGAGCAAGCTCTGGGAGATGGTGAAGGACAGGGATGCCTGGTGTGCTCCACTCCATGGGTTCAGGAAGAGTTGGACACGACTGAGCAATTGAACAACAACTGATAAATGGGACATTTAAGGCACAAGAAGCTTCTGTATTGTGCCCAGAATGGTAGAGAAAGATAACAGCTAGGTCAAGTGTAGGACTTTCAAGCCCCCAGGGTCCTTCCCAGCCTTCCCCAGGCTGTGCATCTGCTTGTTCTATAGTGCATGAAATTTCAAGGGCCCAGAAGATAAACGTTGATTTGGGAGGGGACTCAGAATGGTTCCTATAAGGGAGAGTTAATGGCATGGATATTCCAAGGTACTGGACAGGGAAAGGGCTTACAGGTGGGTGGAAGTGTTCAGGAGTGCTTGACAGGAAATTTTTTCTGCTTATAAAAGGATACAGCACACAGTGGTCTTGGGCCTTGGGGCCCAAGGGACTGGGTGAAAGCCTAACTTCCTTCTTTTCAGTGGCCTGTTGTGTGATTGGCTGAGCCTCAGTCTCCACATCTGTAGGGCAAGTGTCCTTGTGCCGTCCCGGCAGAGATGCCCTGTGGAAATATGCTCCACCCCCAGCCCGTGAGCACGCAGAAAACTCTCCTCTTCTGGGACCCCAGCACCTCCCCTAGGGGCTCCCAGGACAGGCAGTGTGGCAGCCCCTTCTCTGGGGGTCTCACAACGGTTTGAGGTATTTGGACCCCATCAGTGTCACTAGGGGCACAGGGTTCCCGTGAGGGTGAATCAGGGAGCAGGGGAAGGAGCACTTCCCTGGGGCCTGTTTTCTGTCTGTCCATCCAGAGAGCCTGGTTCAAAGGCAGCTGCATCCTCTCAGAGGTGTCGCTGATCCCGGGACCCTTGACTCTGTCAGCAAGACCCCACGGCTGTACCCTCTTCACCTCTGACGGCTGACCTGTGGCCAAAAGGTCAGACACACACATCAAAAAGCAATGCTTGCTCCAGCCAGCAGCCCTGAGGGCCCCCGGCAGCCACACCAAAGCCTGGAAGAGGGCATAGACACCTGGCCCTCCCCAAACCCCACGCTTCCCCATCCTCAGGCATCTTGCAAGCAGATCAGCCAGCCCTTAATGAGCGTCTACTGTGTGCTGGGCCTTCCTGGTCTGCGGTCAGTCCTCTGGTTATCGTAACAGCCTCTGAGGGCTGCTCTGAAAGCACCACAAACAGGTGGCTGAAGACAGAAAGGTGCTGTCTCACAGTCTTGGGGGCCAGAAGTCCAAAATCAAGGTGTCAGCAGGGCCCTGCTCCCTCTGAGACTCTGGGCGGGATCCTTCCTCGCCTCCTCCCAGCTTCAGTGTGGGCTTGGGGCTCCTCGGCTGCAGCTGCGTCACCCTGGTCTTGTCCCCGGTCCCCACAGGGCCTGCTCCGCCTGTGACTGTCTCTGTGTCCCTCTCCTCTTCTGACAAGGGTGACAGTTGCATTGGAAAACTGGCCCGCTCTACTCCAGTGGGACTCATCTTATCTTGATTACATCTAGTAAAGACCCTGTGTGTGCGTGCTAAGTCACTTCAGTCATGTCCAGTTCTTTGCGACTCCATGAACTGTAGCCAGCCAGGCTCCTCTGTCCATGGGATTCTCCAGGCAGGAACACTGGAGTCGATTGCCATGCCCTCCTCCAGGGGATCCAGGGGATCTTCCTGACCCAGAGATTGAACCTGCATCTCTCACAGCTTCTGCATTGGCAGGCGGGTTCTTTACCACTAGCACCATCTGGGAAGCCCTAGGTATTTCCAAAAAAGATCTCATTGACAGGTATCAGGGGTCAGGACTTCAACACATCTTTTTAGAGGATGCAATTTAGCCCACAGCAGCAAAAAATGGCTTGAGCATTGCTCTGTGACAAACAATAATGATAAATAATAATAATAATAGTAACCATAAAGCAGCACTCATTCCAGGGACCTGTCTAAGAATTTTACGTATATTCATGCCCCGAATTCCCCACAGCAAGCCTATGATGCAGAGTTGCTGGGGACTTCCCTGGTAATCCAGTTGCTGAAGAATTTGCCTTGCAATGCTAAAGATACAGGTTTGATCCCTGGTCAGGGAACTAAGATCCCTCATATGGTGGAGCAACTAAGCCACATGCTTCAACTAGAGAGTTTGTGTGCTGCAACAAAAATCCCCTGTGATGCAACTAAGACCTGATGCGGCCAAATAAATAAATAAATTTATTTTTTTTAAAAAAAGGCTGCTGTATCTGCACTTCACAGTTGAGGAAACTGAGGCACAGAGAAGTTACCAATGGTCCAAGGTCAGGTAGCCCAGTGGTATAGTCAGACCAACCCTCCGCTCCTCCCCTACCCCCTTGACAGGCAGTCGCCAGCAGGTGCATTAAAGAGCTGTCCCATCCCTTGTTCCTCATGGGTTCTTCCCTTGGTCTGACCACAGGTTTGTGGATATTGTGAACCACACAGGGGCCCCAGCTTCCACCCTGCTTCCTCTAAGGTTTTCCTTTGTGGTCTTGGTAACTATCACAGACAAATAGTCCCTCGAAACCTGTCACCAGTTGGACCCAAGCCCCTTTGAGGAATGTTCTGGGGCTCAGGGCTGCTCCCCTGCTGCCCCAACCGTGTTCCTGTAGTTACATACACCCGAGTCCCAGGATGTGAAATACAGACCCCACACCTGACTTCAGAGTCCATTTATGGTTACATCAGGAGGAAACTGAGGTCACAGAGGCTGGGATGTGTCCAGAGTCACAGAGCAGCTGGCACAGGGCCAGGGTGGGGTCCCAGGCCACCTCCCCAGGGGCCAGGTTCTTCCCAGTGCCCACCGCACCACCTCCGTGCTGCTCTCTCTTGGAGGGGTCAGTCACCAACTGGCAGGCAGGTCCAGTTATCAAAAAGTCCCTTGAATGGAGATAGGGGAAGGCAGTGTGGGGACAGCCCACTCTGGAGGTCAGGGTCATATTTGGGATGGAGCTGCCTGAGCTGTGCCCACTGCTAGCTGTGGTTGTCCCCACCCCCATGCCAGATGTCTCTGGGAGACAGCCCTGTGGTCAGTCTCCAGGCCAGGGCAGGTTGCTCTGCTGCCCTCCCTCCCGGGGCAGGGATTTCACACCCAGGAAAATAATTTCCTGGTAAGGAGATTAGAAGGCAGTGGCCGCTCTCGGGAACAGGATGGGGCCCGGGTGAGGCAGGAGAGGAACAGCGGGAGAGGCCGGGGGGCAGGCGGGGGCGCGGGTGGAAGTGTCACTGTCAATCAGGGCGCTGACCCGTCTAATCCAGCCTCCCGGCTCTCCTGATCCCAGGGACAGATGCTGGGTAAAAGGTGCAAACTCGGCGGGCCTGGCCCTCCCCGCAGACCTGCAATACGGGCCCCTCTGTGGAGAGCCGGCTTAATCTTGCCAAGAGATAAGCTGTCCAAAAAGCGCTCTCTGAGGCTCCTGTGTGCTTCCGCCGTGCCTCACGTGCAAAGTTGTGGTCAGTAATGCTGGGCACTGCGGAGGAGCTTTCATCAGGGGAAACTGTGGGCTGCGTGGGGCTGCCCTTGGAGCCAGGGGCAAGAGCCCGAGGTCCTGCTAGTGCTGCTGGTGAGTCTTGCCCAGACTCGGTGCTGGTCTCTGGCCTCATTCATTCATTCAATAAGCATTTACTGATCTGACGTGTGCCAGGATCGCACTAGCTCACAGTCCTGAAAAGACTTGATGGGAAGCTGCATAGGATTACAGCTCCAGCAACCAGCCATCCATCTGTCCGTCCATACGTCCATGCATTCATCCACCCCTCCATCCATCTGTCGGTCCACCCATCCATCCATCCATGCATTTATCCATCCATCCGCCCATGCGTTCATCCATCCCTCTGTCCATTCATCCATCCATCCATGCATTCATCCCTCCCTGCATCCATTTGTCCATCTGTCCATCCATCCATTCATCCTCCTTCTGTCCATCCACCTATTCATTTGTCCATCCATCTGTTGTCCATGTGTCCATTCATCCATCCGTCTGTCTGTTTATTATAGAGGTTTCCAAGTTGACTAGACATTGATGTAAAGAGACAGCAAGTCTAACTCATATCTACCCAGACTATGCTGAGCAGTTAACCCAGGAGGTATTTGACATCCAGACAAGCACTCTTCTTCATTCAATCCTCTTCAGATCAACTCCATGCACATATTTAATTAAATTCACTTCTGCCAAGGGGATGCTTGGGCCCCTGGAGGCCCAACAAAGGAATGTCCAGGCTGGTCTTGAGCACTAGGAACCAGCAGGATGTTGAAGGCAGCAACATCAAGCTGCAAGGGGCAGGGGAGGTGGGAAAGAGGCCCTAGCAACCAGGACCCAGCCCTTCAAGGTTCACATGGATTCTTGGTATTGATGGGTAGAAGGACATGTCAGGCATCTCAAGGACCTGGAGTGGAGTGAGGAGCTTTCCATGCCAAGGGTTGTGGGGTAGCTGTGGGAACAGTGGTATACCTGAATTTGAGACTAGACGGGGAAACTTCAGGTGCTTCAGCACTGCCTGTATTAGTGCCTGGCCTCTGGCAAACTATGAGGTCAGTGCCTTGTCATTAAGCCAGTTTGGTCTAATCCAATGAATCTTATGCTTCCTGTGTTGCTCTGGGGGACAATAGCAGCTCCTTGGTGGCACAGGTTATAGGACAAGTGATGTCTGAATGTGCCAGTCTCCTGGCCTCCTCTTAGCACCTGTGGTATATGGCCTGCCCTTCCTCTAGGACAGAATGGGAGACCATCAGAGGTCTGCCTTGCCAGCATTACGCTTAGGCTCACAAATCAGGCTTCCTCGGTGCAAATCCTGGCTCCACTCCTTACTAACTGAGTGACCTTGGGAAAATTTTCTTTAACTTCTCTTTACCTCAGTTTATCTACTTGTATAATGGGAATAAGACCACACGGGTCATTTGGGCTGTTCACAAATGCTCTAATTCTCTTTCTGGACACATGGTATGATTGTACTTCTCCATCTACTTTCTTTTTTAATAGACAATATATTCTTTCAGACACTCTTCAAGCACTTGGAAAAGTAACTTTGTTTCCCCCTACCTGTTTTGAACTTAGAAATAGCTTTGTGATTTCCTTTAGCCAATGAAATGGTAAGTGATTTGCCACACCCTCCCCTCAACCGCCACTGCCATGGTGACCGTGAAATGGCCACGAAAAGCAGAGGCCCCTTGATGACTTGTGCTGGACATGTAGCAAGTGCAAGAAACAAACCTTTGTTGCTTTCAGCCACTGACATGCTGGGAGTATTTGTTGCCATGGCATAACCCAGCCTAAATTGATGGACACATTTAGCAGAGCTATGGACTGAATTACATCTCCTCAGAATTCACATGTCGAAGCCTTTCACCCCGATGTGATGGTATATGGTATTTGGAGGTAGGGTCTTTGGGAGGTAATTCAGTTCAGATGAGGTTGTGAGGGTGGGCCCCTTACAATGGGATTAGTACCCTTTTAAGGAGAGACAACAGAATGCACGCTGTCCCTCCTTCTCTGTCACACAAAGAGGTGACGTGAGCACACAGCAAGATGGCAGCAGCCTGCACCCCAGGAAGGGTCCTCACCAGCATCTGACTCTGCTGGCCTCCTAAGTATGGATGCCAAGCCTCCAGAACTGTGAGAAGATAAACCTCTGTTGCTTCAGCCATCCAGTGTGTGGCATTTGGTTACGCCAGCCCAAGCAGACTCACACAGGTACCTTTCTCATAATGATGCTGTGAGGATTAGATGGGTTGCACACCATTTACCTTTCCTGCACATCTCCCACCCCCAATGTCCCAGAAGCTTCATTCATTCCTAAAATCACTCATTCAACCTTCTAGCCAACGTTCAATAAGGACCAACCTTATTGATTCTGGTCTGGAGAACTCCGTTCACTCATTTGGCAGACACTTCCAGAGCGCCCAAGGGTGAACCGAGCCTGGTCAAAGACCATAAAGAAGTGGGAAAAGTGACAGATGCACTTTTGTCAGGGGTGTTTTGAAATTTAAGGGAAAGTCTCCACCTGATCAACATCTCCTCCCTTACTGTGATGGTCTGACACTGCAGTAATTGCCCAAAGCTTCAAAGTTACTTCAGAGAAAGGGAAGTGGGTCCAGGGATGAAGCAACAAGACACAGGTAAGAAATGACAGGAGAGTCTCCAACTCCAAAAATAGTTGATCCCAGCCGACGCCATATGTCGGCTTTAGATGTTTCCTTCACTCCTCACCTCTAGGTTGGTGATTCTCAAGCTGGAGAAAACACATTCCCTTATGTAGGGACATGTATCTCTTTGAAGGATTGTGGCAAATAAAATTTTATGTAATTTATTGTATATTAACATACATATATATGGAATCTAGAAAAATGGTACTGATGAATCTATTTGCAGGGCAGCAACAGAGATGTTGGAGAAGGCAATGGCACCCCACTCCAGCACTCTTGCCTGGAAAATCCCATGGACGGAGGAGCCTGGTGGGCTGCAATCCATGCGGTCGCTAAGAGTCGGACATGACTGAGTGACTTCACTTTCACTTTTCACTTTCATGGATTGGAGAAGGAAATGGCAACCCACTCCAGTATTCTTGCCTGGAGAATCCCAGGGATGGGGGAGCCTTGTGGGCTGCCGTCTATGGGGTCACACAGAGTCGGACACGACTGAAGCAACTTAGCAGCAACAGAGATGCAGACATACCAAACAGACTTGGACACAGCGGAGGAAGTAGAGGGTGGGACAAGCAAGAGAATAGCATTGAATGTATACATTGCCATATGTAAAATAGATAGCCAGTGGGAATTTGGTGTATGATGCAGGGAGCTCAACCTGGTGCTCTGTGACAACCTAGAGGGATGGGAGGGAAATTAAAGAGGGAGGGGACATTTGCATACCTATGGCTGATTCCTGTTGATGTATGGCAGAAACCAACACAACATTGTAATTATCCTCCAATTAAAAATAAATTTTAAAAATTAATAAAATTTTTAAAAATTTTATATAATAAAATTTTTGTGTTACAAAAGTGTAGATTTTGGAGGATAGTGTAAAGTTCACATTAACCACTGTCATCGTGGCAGTTTTTACTCTATGACCTAAAACACCTAGTGTTTATTCTCTGCTGCTAAAGCCTTCCAGTGGAAGAGTTTGCGGAGTACCGTTTATTTACACCAGCTCAGATGATATGCATTTTTCTGGTGAAGCTGAGAGGGCACTGTGGGGGTGTCTAATCCTGGGGGGACTGGGGGACTCCCTGAAAGAGGCAGCCCTTGTCCTAACTGTGAGCACAAGTAGGATCACCCGGACAAAAGCAGTCATGAAGGGCATTCCAGGCAGAGGGAGGGGAGGAAGCAAGGGAAGGAGGGGAAAGGTCCCCAGCAGGTCCTGGCAGGCAACAGGGCTTCTTCACACGCATTCACTCCCCCCTCCTGCGGCCCAGCGCAGTGGCCATGACCACTCCTGCACCAGTCCCTTTAGGTGACATTCATATGATATCAGGGCTCTGGGGTCTCACACAGAGCATGTCCACCAGGCTCCTCATAGAGCCTGGGTTGGGGAGTGGCTATCTGGGCTCACGACCCTGAGGGATGTCCCTGGGCCATCATCTGACCCTGCTGGACGACCCACACCCCTGGGCAGCTGTCAGCCCAGGAGCTTCTCAAGGCTCCCCAGGATGGATCTCCCTCAGCATGGCTTGAGTCGGGCACTGGGATGCTCAGAAAGGAAGTGCTGGATGCAGGGAGGAAGCCAGTAGGGAGGCAGGCTCTCTAGGACATTCCCAGCCGGTATCTAGGGCACAGCAGAGACAAGAGAGGACACTGAGGTCCAAAGATCATCAGCAGAGCTGGCCCTGGGCAGATGGGAGAGGGAGAGAAGGAGTATTTATGGGGGGAGCTCCCACTGACTCTTCCCCACCGTGCAGAAGGCAGATACTATTGGGCCCAGTTTACAGATGAGGATGCTGAGCTTGGAGAGGTTGTCTATCCAAAGTACCTGGAGTGATTCTAGGCTTAGGAATGACCCCTTGACCCATTGGACAGAGAGGGAGCTGCGGTTGGTGAAGCCAGGACCACAGAGAGCAGGCACCATGGGGATGTGAGTGGGTAGGGGTGGAAGGGACTCAGCGAGGAGAAGCCTGGTCGCAGAGACACACGGCCCACCCTGGACACTGCTGCTCCCTCCAGTGTGCCCTGCAAGAATGCTGCTCAAACCCCAGGGCAAGGGCGGCTTGGGGTGACACACGGCTTCCCAGGGCAGTAGAAGATGAGACAGACCTGAGTACTGCTGCTTCAACCCAGCCCTGGGGCTCAGCAGCCGTGACCTTGGACAAAAGCCTTAGCCTCTCCAAGACTCATTTTCCTCATCTGTAGATCAACAGTGCTTCTCCCCTTACAGATTGTTGGAATTTTTAGCTAAAGTGACGGATGTAAAATGTCTAAGCCTCTGGAAGGCTCTCAGGACCCTTCCCCCATCCAACACCAGCACAGACCCTCTTCTGCTGACCTGCCTTCTCCATCACACATGGGCTGCGGCCAGGAGCCAGGACACAGGGTGCCCGAGAGCAGAGAGTGAGACTCTGGGCTGAGAGTGTGGAGAACAAGGGGCCACATCCAGCAATTCCACCGGTTGATTCTGTGGCGTCTGTGGGGGTCATTTCTCTGTTCTTGAGCTAGTTTTAGCATCAGTGAAACAGGAGAAAAGAGGATGGAACTGGCCGATAAGCTCTCTCCTAGCTCCAGGAGAAGTGAAAACTGGTTGTGAGTCCTTTCGCCAGGTCAAAAGGAGACCTAGGTCCACAGGACAGCACTCCGATTCATCCAGTTATATCCATTCTTCCTTATTCCATTGCATGGGATTGGCCTGGATTGAGGATGATATTTCCCAGGTAGCAAAAGGTGACACATAGCTACCTTCCGGCTAATGGAAGTGTCATGTGACAGCTTCTGGGAACTTAAGAGGTAGCTGTGACTGTTTACAATAGCCAAGACGTGGAAATAACCCAAATGGCAGAGGAAGGGATACGGATGTGGTATATATATACACACAGTGGAACATTACTCAGCCATGAAAGAGTGAAATGATGCCATTTGCAGCAACATAAATGGACTTGGAGATGATCATACTAAGTGAATGAAGCCAGACAAGGGCAAATACCATGTGATGTCACTCATATGTGCAACCTAAAATATGACGCAAATGAACTTATCTACAAAACAGAAAAAGACTCACAGATGTGGAGAACAGGCTGGTAGCTGCCAAGGCGAAGTGGGGTTGGGGAGGGGTGAAGTGGGAGTTTGGGATTAGCAGATGCAAACGATTACATATAAAATAGATAAACATCAAGGTCCTACTGTATAACATAGGAAACTATATTCAATATTCCGTGATGAACTAAATCATATATATAACTGAGTCACTTTTTTAGACAGATGAAATTAACACAACGTTGTAGATCAGCTTTACTTCAATAAAAATTTTAAAAACAGAGACAGCTAAAGGCTGTTACTCCCTTCCTCTCCATCCCTTCCATTCTCCAGTGGGCCAGACTGTGGGGGTGACGGCAGAAATAGCTGTCTGCCATGAAGGTGTCCTTGGGAACAGAGGCCATGCATGGCTGAGAAGGGGCGTGGGCCCCCGAGGACTTCACTGAGAGAGCTGCCAAGCCAGCCTGGACCACCTCTCTCTGCACTTTTCTATGAGAGAAATCAAATTATATTTTTTGTGTTAGTTGCTCCATTGTGTCCAACTTTTTGTGACCGTATGGACTGTAGCCAGCCAGGCTCCTCTCTCCATGGAATTCTCCAGGCAAGAATACTGGAGTGGGTAGCCATTCCCTTCTCCAGGGCCTATTTCTGACCCAAGGATAGAACCTGGGTCTCCTGCACTGCAGCAGATTCTTTACCATCTGAGCCACCAGGGAGGCCCAATTCTATCTTGAATAAATACAATTTTGGTCTCTGTTACTTTACAGCCAAAACTTTAAAATTACCTGACAGAAGTCTGTATTGTCTGTATAGAAAGCAAGTGGTGTGTGAAAACAGGAGGCATCCAGCACCTTCTAATCATTGCACACAACTGGGTGGGGTCCCTGGAAAAATCTGAGTGGGACTTGCGCAGGTGTGCATTTGCGTGTATATGAATGTGTGTGTGAGCTGGCTCCCTAAGGGCCCATCTGTGCTGAACTAAACAGAGAGTGCTTGCTCCCAGGCTGAGTGCAGACCAAATTTCCCAACCAGTGATCTGAGCAACCTACCAAGGCAACTCAATTACCCACAGGACAGGGTTGGGGGCTAAGGGAATGTGGCCCTTCTTTTCTGATTTGCATTTTGGGCAGCCCCAAGCCCTCACGGGCCCCTCTTGGCCAATGTGAGCATCAGCCTTCAACCACATGTGTGTACAGCAAACACAGTGTCTATTAACAAGGCTGATGATTAGCAATTCATGTATTAAGGCCATGTTTATACTTCCATTGTCAACAGTGGTCATTGTTGATTTGAAATGAGGTCTTTCTTATTTTCTGGGCATCCCCACAATGAGTAAGAGTATGTTGAAAGCTTAATTATTTTCATACGGTGGGGACGAAAAACAAAGAGGCTATGACTCCCCATGTCACCCAGGAGAAGGGTTGCCCCATGGAGGTGCTGGCCCCGCATCCCAGAGAGGGAAGGCGGCCCCAGGCCAGGAAGGAGAGATGGCCAGAGAGCTCCTGGTGGCCTCAAATGAAGCCCCAGCTCTTTGGCCCAGGCAAATGAGCTCCCAGGATACCAGGGAATTTACAGATGTTATCTCAGACCCTCCTTCAGGACTTTTGCAGGAGTCATGGAGGGCTGGAGACAGGATTCAAATTTGTCATCTCCCAGATGGGAAGCAAGTATATTTTTAGCAACTACAGCTGGTGGGAGGCAGTGTGGAGTCAGGGAAAGGGAACAGGGTTTGGATCCAGAGAAAGCTGTGGTAGAGTCTCTATTGGCGTGTGTGAGCTTGATGGTGTGGTGATGCCTGAGTTTTCTCATCTGTGAAATGGGGATAATCACCAGTCTCTTGCAGGCTGACACTCACTGCTGCAGGAGGCAGCTGCAGGTGACTTTCCAAGAGGGCTTGTAAATATATCACTTTCCTTCCCCTGCCATAGGCAGCTATGCATATTGTTGCTGTTGTCATGACCGACTCTTGGCAGTGCCATGGACTGCAGCACACCAGGCCCTTCTGTCCTCCACTATCTCCCAGAGTTTGCTCAAATTCATGTTCATTTGAGTTGGTAATGCTATCTAACCATCTCTTCTTCTGCTGACCCTTTCTTCTTTTGCTTTTAATCTTTCCCAGCATCAGGGTCTTCTCTAATGAGTCAGCTCTTTGTATCAGGTGGCCAAAGGATTGCAACTTCAGCTTCAGCATCAGTCTTTCCAATGAATAGTCAAGGTTGGTTTCCTTTATGATTGACTGGTTTGATCTTCTTCCTGTCCAAGGGACGCTCAAGAGTCTTCTCCAGCACCACAATCTGAAAGATTCAGTTCTTCAGGGTTTAGCCTTCTTTATGATCCAGTTCTCACATCCATACATGACTACTGGAAAAACCATAGCTTTGACTATTCAGACCTTTGTCAGCCAAGGGATGTCTCTGCTTTTTAATGCACTGTCTGGGTTTGTCATAGCTTTCTTTTCAAGGAGCAAGCGTCTTTTAATTCCATGGCTGCAGTCACCATCTGTAGTAATTTTGGAGCCCACTGTTTCCACTTTTCCCCTTCTAATTGCTATGAAGTGATAGGACTGGATGCCATGATCTGAGTTTTTTGAATGTTGAGTTTCAAACCAGCTTTTCCACTCTCATCTTTCACCCTCATCAAGAGGCTCTTTAGTTCCTCTTTACTTTCTGCCATTAGACTGGTATCATCTGCAATCTGAGTTTATTGATATTTCTCCTGTCAATTTTGATTCCTGCTTGTGATTCATCCAGTTAAGGCATTTTGCATGATGTACTTTGCATAGAAGTTAAATAAGCAGGGTGAAAATATACAGCCTTGTGATATTCAATTTTCCCAGTTTTGAACCGTCTGTTGTTCCAGGTCCAGTTCTAACTGTTGCTTCTTGATGTGCATACAGGTTTCTCGGGAGACAGGTAAAGTGGTCTGAATCTCCCAGCTCCTTAAGAATTTTCCACAGTTTGTTGTGATCCGCACAGTCAAAGTCTTTGGTGTAGTCAATAAGCAGAAGATGTTTTTCTGAAATTCCCTTGCTTTCTCTATGATCCAACAAATGTTGGCACTTCAGTTCCTCTGCCTCTTCTAAACCCAGCTTGTACATCTGGAAGTTCTTGGTTCACATACCGTTGAAGCTGAGCTCAAAGGATATTGAGCATAATCTTGCTAGTATGTGAAATGAGCACAATTGTACAGTAGTTTGAATTTATTCTTTAGCATTGTCTTTCTTTGAGACTAGAATGAAAACTCACCTTTTCCAGCTATGTCAAAGGGAAGAACAAATCTGACTCCACGTTAGATCTGTTTCTTTTCCTGTAATCTTTGTATTCTGCTTTTGCTTTGAGTTAAGAATGATGCCTACAGGGACTTCCCTGGTTCCAGTGGTTAAGAATCCACCTTGTAATTCAGGGGACCCAGTTTCAATACCTGATTCAGGAAATAAGATCCCACATAGTGCAGAGCAACTAAGCCCATCCACCACAACTAGAGTCTGTGGGCCACAGTGAAAGATCCAGCATAACACAACGCAGGTCCCACATGCCACCACTGAGATCCGATGCAGCGAAAAAAGAAAAGGATAAATAAGTATTTTTTTAAATGATGCCTATAGCCTGAGATATACAAGGTAGCCCATTCTGATGGCTCTGCGCTTTAACAATGCAGCATGTTTCCATTCACAGAAAGACAACAAGTTGCAGAACAGGGAATAACATTTCTTTTATTGTAGGTCATCCTGATTAGACTTATGTAGACAAAGGATTTCTGCACCATGGACTTGGCAACAACCAACCTGTCCCTCACTCACCTTACTTTAAAAAAAAAAAAATTCTTTATTTCGCTGTGCCGGGTCTTATTTTCCACTTTACAGATGAGAAAAACTGAGGCGCAGAGAGCTTGAGTGCCTGAGTTCACAAGGCTCTTTCCACAAGGTGGCCATTCACAGCCTTCACAGTGCATGGCTTGGCCATCTGAAGACACAGCAGGGCTGAGGGTGCTGGCTGTGGGGCGGGGGGCGGGGGGAGCGGTGGTTGTTGGGAGACCCAGATGATGTTAGTAGGGTCATCAGAGAAGGCTGTTATGTGGGGGACATCTGAGCCTGAAAGAGGAGCCCAGAGTCGTGTGTGGCTCAAGGGGGAGCATCAGGGAGAGCAAGAGGCAGGAATCTGCTGGGTGAGGACCAGAAAGATGCCTGGCTGGCCAACCCTGAGAGGCCAGGGTTCCCAGGGACACACAGGGCAGGTGTTTGCAGGCCCTGTGGATGGCAGCATAAAGCCTGGACTCTTTTCCCTACTGGAAAAAAAAAAAATCCAAGGGGGCATTTATGTAGGAGAGGAAAGCAATCAGGGTCCATTTCCCATAGAGTCCTGGGGCTCACAGCTTGCAAACAGTCCCAGGGGACTTAATAAACCTCTGAGCACTGCCTTGGGCAGCCCCCTGCCTGGAGCTGTGGTGTCTCCCAGAATCTTCTCTGCTCTTCCTGCTCACTTTCCAAAGCTACAAACCTACACAAGAAGGTCTAAGACCTGAGCTGAGTGTTCAGATGGGGACAACCAGGGCCAAGCCTGGTCCTCCCCAAGTTCAGGGTACTCTAGGGGGCGGAGGGACACATAGTCAGTGGCTCCAATCGAGACCTAAAGGCCTTGATTCACCCATCAGCACCAGGAGTCTGATCCACCAAAGACAGGATTTCCCACCAAAATGGGAGGGACTGCCCTTGGATTCCAAAAAGCAGTAAAAGAGTCAGGGGCAGGACCAGGGGAAGGAAGGAGGAGGTGACTTGGGGAGGTTTCATGGGAGCCAGAGAGTAAGGGCAGGGAAGGGGGAAGCTGAGGAGGAAGGGGGCTGGGAAGGTGGGTGAGTGGAGTGGAGGGGCCAGCTCAGCGGCACAGTTCAAGGAAAAGGCCTGAGGATGTAGGAGAGGCGACAGGAGCCCGCTTGTTCCCAACCATCCCCCACTACATGGGCTCTGCTTGCCTTCTCGCCCCCACAGCCTCCAGAAGCCCAGCTCAGACCCAGTGCGGACGGTTTGTTGGAGGAGCTGGTTGCTTTGCATTCTGCTCCACCTGGTCTGGGGGAAGAGGGCAGGGGAGCAGTACCACCAAGAGCTGCCTCCAGGGCATCGGGGTTAGGAGAACCCAAGGACTCTGGGTTGAGGGAGGCTGGGGCTCAAGACGCCCGCTTAGGGGAGCCTGTCGGGGAGGAACTCCAGCAGGCAGAGTCAGCCTCAGGACACGCGGCGGAGGGCAGAGGGGAGTGTGTTCTGACAGTCTTGCACACTGGAACGGGCTGATTTGTGAACCTGGAAGTGCTTTGCATTGAGGGTTTTGGAGTGGAGGACGAGGGATCACGCAGAGCACAAGGAGGATTTTTCTGCCTTCAGTAAAGGCTGAGCCCCAACTACGTGCCTGGGAGGGCAGATTGCCAGGACCACCAAGAGGAACCAGGGCCAGCCCTGCTCTCAGGATGCTGGGCTTCCATGGCAGACAGAGTCCAGGACACAGGAAATGCTGTGGAGTGTGACCTGTGTGAGGGGCGTGGTTACCCACCGCCGCTGGGGGAAGAGACGTGCCAAATCACAGAGGGCTTCCTGAAGGAGGTGCAGAGGCAGAGAAGACGTCAAGAGACAGTAGGAACTGCCTGGCAACTGTAGCAGGCGTGGGGCTTGAGCTCCTGCTGCCTGAGACATGGGCCCTGAGACATGGGCCCCCAACCCACTGTGGCCAGGCAGGAAGGTGGGAGAAGGGCATAGTCCTGTAGCAGCCCTGGGACCCCACTTTACATTCATCAAGTCAGGGAGGCCCCCTCTGTCGAGTCCCTACCGCTGCAGGTGGCTGAGCCAACCACGAAAACCAGAGCTAGTTCATCATGACAGAAAAACCCTGTCTGTGAGAAAAAATTCAATAGGGTAAGGGTAGGACATCCCCTTGTATAATCATAAGGTGTTTCAACGTCACACTTGTCAATGAAAGAGAGAGAACAATTGTTAGGTTTTTTAAATATAGTTTTAATTGTTTTCAAGAATAGTTTTAAACTTTCATCACCGGCTTGTGCGAAGAATGTTTCTTGTCAAGGGGGTTATCACGAGCTGAAGACATGGCTGTTAGAAAACTTGGTTTCCTGCTTTGGACCACATGCTGTGGTTATGTAAGCCGCCCCATGGCTCAAAGCTGGGTAATAAGTAGACAGGACCTCTCTCTATCTACTATTTTCACAATATATGTGAGTTACAAGAATTTCAAGATAAAAATTCAAAAGCAAACAAAACCCCTCTTATTCTGGAATTGCATACAACCACCCCAAACATTCAACCTGACACAGAAACAGGTTTTATTATGGGAGCAGCTGTTTCTCATTTAATTAATTTCTTAAAGAATGCTGTTTGGATGCTTATTTATGTTTATTTATTTACTACACTACCTTATATGTTTTCTTAGATAATTTTACCAAATAGAGGGAAAATGCAATTTTCTTTTTTTGCCTCTAGTGTACTTAATGTCTCTTTGCTCCAAAGAGACATCCAGTGAATTGCTAACTTTCTACCTGGGCTCCAACTTGGGAACGGGTGAGAGTCGCTGTCTGGGAAATGCACCAACGAGAACTTGGGGAATCCCTCAGCCTGGCCAGGGGACAGGACCTCTAGGAGATTCCCAGCAGGAGTTCCAAGAAGCCCTAAGGCAGGATTGCCTAAGGAGGAGGGGCTGGGTGGCTCTGGCAGGTGGGTCTGGACGTGAAAGATGGGTGGCATTTGGGTAACACTGAGAAGAGGGTGGGACAGGAGAGCCATAGTCATTGGGAGTGGGAGGGATTTGCCCCCAAGAGGAAAGATCTGTCCTAGGAGGTGCAGGACTCGCACTTTGGCAGGGGTCTGCACATCAGACGAGATCTTGGATTGCTCCTCTGACCATCAGAGTGCCTTGGCCAAAGAAGGAGTTCTCCAGCCAAGAAATAAAGGCCTTCCTGCCCTAGACCACTGTGCCCAGTATCCTGGGCAGGGGCTGCGGGGTCTGGGGCCCTGCGTGGACCCCAGCAACCTCACCTCCACACCCGCACTGATCAGCGGTCACAGGCTGCTACAGGCGGTGTCATCCCGAGGTGACAAGGACCTTGTGGGCATGGCCGGCCCCCGACGGTGTGGACAGCGCAGGACACGCTGGTCCCCAGCAGGGGCTCTCGCCAGGCTGGCCCTGGTGTCCAGTGGATGGTGAGAGTGTGACAAGTCCCCAGCCTCCTCTGGAACTGGGTCTGAATGGAAACATCACAATTTAATTACCTTTCACCCACGCAGCCTGAGAAACCCCAGTCCTCAGCCCCAATGCCAATCTTGTGTGGAGCCAGGGATGAGCGGAAGTGGAGCTCCCCCAGGGGCAAGGGGACAGCATCGAAACACTGAAACCAGAGTTGAAAAGGTGACCCAGGGCCCCGGCCCACACGGGCTCGAGCAGGCTCCCCCAGCCAGGAAGCAACCCCAGGGCCGGGCTCACAGGTTGTGTTTAGATGCTCCCAAGAGGGTTGGGGAGGGGGTGGCGGTGTCCTTCCTTCCTTCCTTTCTTTCCTTTTCTTTCTTCTTTTTATTTTTTTAATAAAAGGGGTGATAAAGGGTCCTGCCAGGAGGCATTGTCTTCCAAAGTCTAAAGTGTTTGAAATTAATTTATCCGCTTAGGATGGTGTATAAATTTCTCATTACCAGTGTCAGTGATGAACAGGAAACCATTCCAAGAAATGTCTCGGGCCCTTGCCAAGCCGCGGGCCCTGGGTCCCTGGCGGAGCGGGGGCCGCCACAAAGGCTTTCACACAGTCAGGAGCGTTAACTATGCATGCTTTCGCGTTGCCCGGGCTCGGCCAAATGCCCTGTGAGAACCACACGTCCACACCCGCTTTATTATTCCACACAGATGCTGCTCGCTGTTGTGTGTTTCCAGCTTTGTGGAACATAATGTGGGGTGTTGGGGGTTTTGTTGTGGTCGGGCATGTGTTTTTTTACTTTGCCTCTCCGGGTCCCCTCCTTCTGTGACTACCCCCTCCCCAAATAGCCAGGCCCAGGGGAAGTGGGGGGTAGGGGCAAAGCCGGGAAGGTTCTTGGAAGGGCTGGGGCTGGGTGGGGGAGGGGTCCAGATGAATTGAGCTTCTTTGAGGTGTGTGTGTGTGTTAGGGGGAGGGTGTGGAGACTGTCGGGAGGGGCGGGGAGGAGAGGAGGGGGGAGGTTAAGCCCTGGGAACAAGTGGCACCCCTCAGCCCTGGCTGGGCCCAGCTGCCAGCCATGGCCCCACCACACTGCCAGCCGCGCTCATGGACACGCTGGCGCCCCCGGGAGACTCAGCTTCAGAGGGTGGAGTCCTCAGGGCGCTCCGGCCATGGGTTACACAGTAACTGCTTAATGCCAAGGGCCACTACGAGCTGAAGAGATGGCAGGGCCGGGACTCAGACCCAGGCCTCCCTGCCAGCAGCCAGGGCGGTGTTCTCCTCCCTCTAACATGTGCCAGAGCCCAGGGTCCATGCCTCCTGACTTGGGGGGCTTTTCCAGGTGTCACAAAGGCAGGGGGCTGGAGTGGACAGGTCTGAGATCTTATGGAGTGGGGCAGAAAGGGCTGGCCCGGAAGTCAGGACCCCACTGGAGCCCTGCCTCTGTGACCATCTCCCTGCATGACCCAAATCCAGTCTCCCCATGACACCCCTGTCCTCTCTTCTGAAGGGCCATGGGCTTCAGATGGAGCAGGGAGGCAAGGCTGTGCTGCCCAGAGATGTCACTGACAGTGACTGTGGACTCCACAGTCCAGGAAACCTGGGCCCCTTGGGGAGTCTAGAACAAGAGGGAGCCTGCAGGTGACCCTCCCTGAAGAGTACGCCCCCACCCCCGGACTCCTGAGACATGCGTGGCCCCTTTCGGGACACAGAGCCCTCTTCCATGGGGATCCTGGCCAGAGGGCCAGGTGTGCTTGGACCCAGGGGCCACCTCGCAGAAACACCAGTCTCGATTGACACACTCACTCCCGGCCTCGGGGAGCCTGGCGGCCAAGGGCAGGGCCTTTCAGGATGGCTGATTGGGATGCCTGGCAAGTCACCGGCCCTGGGCGGTGGGCCAGCCCACAGCCCCTGCGGAGGTGGCCTCATTAAAGGCCTCATGGTCCAGTGGGCAGGGCATCAGACTGGACATCTGGAGGCTTGGGGTCTGGTCCAGCTTGCTGCTGCTTTGCTGGGTGACCTTAAGCAGATTACTTGGCCTCTCAGTGCCCCATCTGCCCCCTGCCTCCTCCCTGTCTGGCAACGCTTCCTGGAGGGAATATTAATGGGGCAGCTCACACAAGCCCAGCTTCCACGGCACCTCGGTTTTAGTCGTTTCAGCCATGCCAGGGTTTGGCAGGGACAAGCAGGAACCCTTCCTCCTAAAAGCCTCTGAGAATTCCATTCTGTCATCGCTTGCTAGGGCAGCCACAGGCCTGGCCTGGAAGACAGAGCAGTGAGGGCCAGGGAGAAGCTCCACTGTGTTTAAGAGCAGGAAGCTGCCATTAGCATTGTTCTGAGTAACCACTCCTCTTGCAGATGGAGAAACTGAGGCTAGGACACGTGGCCAGGTGGTGGCTTTACTGGACTGGGAACCAGCCACCCATCCTCTGGGCCGTTCGCTCAGTCCTAGGCTGATGTTTCCAACACAAGGGTCTCACCCTGTCTATTCCTGTGTCGGCCTGTTCCATGACCTCCCATCGTGCATGTAGTCAGGCCCCTCAGTCATGCTCAACCCAGGTTATGGCATTACCAGGGTTTAACTCCAGCCCTCCAAGCTCATATGGGCCCTCAAGTCCCCTCCTGCCATTCCTGCCACTTGGGGGGACCTTCTTCACTTGTCTCCTGGATGAGCTGATGGCCCGTTCGTAACTAGAGCAAAACATCCCCTCTGTGTGACACAGGTCCAAATTGTCCCTAAGGACAGCCTGGATCCTTCCCACTGGGTCTTGTAACATTCAGGCCCATCTTCATCAGACCACTGCCTGCTGGGTCAAGGGCACCTTGTGGGGCAGGACCTGCCTCTCAACCATGTTGGAGCCAGAGGGAATGCTCAGGGTTAGGCAGGTAGTGGGTGCTCAGCGGATGGGAGCTGAATGAAAGTTTAGTGGGGAGAATCCAGCATCATGACCCCACAAGCTCTCTGCTCTCTTCTTTCAAGTACCATTGAAGAAGTCATTTAAAACCTTCCTCCAAGGAGCCATGACTCACCAGGGACTTCCTGGTATTCACTGTCCGCACCCCAGCAGAGTGGACCAAACTGGGCCCATCCACCCCAAGCTCCTTTTTTTAGCTGTCTTTGTCCCAGGTCCACCATCATAATAATCCTGCAAGCTTGTTGCAGCTCAGTGTATAACTGAGGAAATGGAAGCTCAAAGAGATGAAGTGCCTTGCCTGGGGTTGCATAGTGGATGGAGGCAGAACTGGGATCTGAGCCTAGATCTCCAGGATCCAAATCCCACAGTCCTGCCCCTGCCAACACCTGCCTTCTCCAAGCCCTGCTAGAGGGCTGCTGAGAGGCCTGGAGATGGCTGAGTAGAAAAGAAATTTCCTGCATGATCCTTTCTCCTTGGCGTTGGTATTTTAACCAGAGTCTTCAGAGCTTACTCCAAAGTGGGTTTGATGGGATTTTAACACCATTATTATCCAACTTTAACAATATTTCTATCTGTTGTTGTATTTTTCTCAACATATACAATGGATTTGTGAGGGTTGACCCTTCTTCCCATCTTTCTTCACTATAACTCTACTTTTTTTGTGGAACTTTTCATTTAACCCTTCCAAGGACTGTGACTTAGGGGCAAGAGTCAGAAATGAAATGTTTGTTAAAATCCCTAAGACTTTAAGATATCAGTCTCCCTCAATTGATCTATAGATTTAACACAATTTCTATCAAAGTCTTGGCAGGATTTTTTAAAACAGAAATTGACAAGGTTGTTCTAAAATTTTTATAGAAAAGCAAGGACTGGAAGAGTCAAAACAAGTTTGACAAAGAACAAATTTGAAGGAGTCATATTTCCTGATTTTAAGACATACTATAAAGCGACAATAATCAAGGTAGTATGTTATCATGAACAACTCTCTTTACCAACAAACTGGACAACCTAGAAGAAATGAAAAAATTTTAGAAACATACAACTCAGTAAGAATGAATCAGGAAGAAACAGAAAATCTAAAAAAACCAATTACTAGTACGAAGACTGAATCAGTCATAAAAAATCTCCCAATTAAGAAATGCCCAAGACAAGAAGACTACACTGGTGAATTTTATCAAACATTTTAGGAATAATTGATACCAATCCTTCTTAAACTCTTCCCAAAAAACTGAAGATGCGGAAGCACTCCCAGACTCATTTGATGAGGCCAGCAATATACTGATACCAAAACACAGAACTAGAAAAGAAAATTACAGGTCAATATTTGTGATGAATATAAGTGCAAAACTTTTCAATAAAATACTAGCAAACCAAATTCAGCGTGGCATTAAAAGGCTCATTCATCATGATCAAGGGAAATTTCTCCCTGAAATGAAAGGATGTTTCCACACACACAAATCAATCAATGTGATACACCACATTAAAAGAATTAAAGAAAAGAATTATATGATCATTTCAATAGACATGGAAAAATCAGTTAACAAAATGTGACATCCATTCATGATGCAAACTCTTAACAAATTAGGCATAGAAGAAACATATCTCAACATAATAAAGGCCATATATGACAAGCACACATCATACTCAATGGTGAAATGTTGAAAACTCTTCCTTTATGATAAGGAACAAGACAAGGGTGCCTGCTCTAACCACTCTAATTCAACACAGTACTAGAAGTCTTAGCTAGAGCAATCAAGCAAGAAAAAGAATTAGAAGGCATCAGAAATGGAAAGGAAGAAATAAAATTGTTTGTTTGCAGATGACATGATTTTATGTGTAGGAAATCCTAAAGACTTGGCAAAAGAACCGTTAGAGCTTATCAATGAATTCAGCAAAGATAAAAAAATTAACAAACAAAAATCAGTAGCATATCCATACACTACAACAATGTTTTTAAAAAGCAATAAAGAAAATGATTCATTTTAATAGCCTCAAAACCAATAAAATACTTAGGAATAAATTAAACTAAGGAAATGAAAGACTTCTATTTTGAAAACTACAAGACAGGGATGAAAAAAATCAAAGAAATGGAAAAGTATCTCATGTTTGTGGATTGGAAGAATTAACATTGTAAAAACATCAATACTACCAAAGCCATCTGAGGATTTAATATAATGCCTATCAAGACTACAACTTCATTTTTAACAGAAGTATAAAAAATACTCCTAAAATTTATTTGGCACCACAGAATACCCTGAATAGCCAAAGCAATCTTGAGAAGGAAGAACAAAGCAGGAGGCATCACACTTCTGACTTCAAGTGATACTATAAAGCCACAATAATCAAAACAGTATGTTACTGGCAGAAACAGACAAATAGACCAACAGAACAGAGTCAAGAGCCACGAAATAACTCTAAGCAATATACTCAACTAATATTTGACAAGGGAGCCGAGAATATCCAATGGAGAAAAGACAATCTCTTCAATACAAAGTGTTGCGATAACTAGATAATCACTGGTAAAAAAATGAAACTGAACCCATATCTTATACTACTCATGAAAATTAATTTAAAATAGATTAACAACATAAATTAAACCTCATACCATGAAACACCTAAAAGAAAACATAGAAATAAATCTGCTTGACATGGAGCTCAGTAATGATTTTATGGTATGACACCCGAAGCATAAGCAACAAAATAAAAAGTTAACAAGTGGGGTTACTATAAATTGAAAATCTCCTACACATTAAAAGTAACCATCAACAAAGTGAAAAGACAACCTATAGGATGTGAAAGCATCTTTACAAACCACATATTTGACTAGGAGTTACTATCCAAAATATGTAAAGAAACCATGCAACTCAAAGGTTAAAAGCCCAAATAATCCAATTTTTAAAATGGGCAAAGGATAAAATAGACATTTCTCCAAAGAAGGCATACAAATAGCCAACAGAAACATAAGGAAATGTTTATGATTACTAGTCACTAGGGAAATGCAAACCAAAATCACAATGAGATAGCATCTCTGACCTGTTACCATGTCTGTCATCAGAAAGACAAGAGATAATAGGTGTTGGTGAGTGTGTGGAGGAAAGGGAACCTTTGTACACTGGTGGTGGAATTATAAATTGTTCCAACTATGGAAGACAATAAGGAAGGTCTTCAAAAATTAAAAATAGAACTACCATATGACCCGCTACTTCTACTTCTGATAATATATCTGAAGGCAATGAAAACATTAACTCAAAAGGATATATGTACCTCCATCTTCATAGCAGCATTATTTGCAATAGCCAAAATGTGAAAAACAATCCAAATGTCCATCGATGGATGAATGGATAAAGAAGCTGTCATTCATATATACAATGCAATATCATTCATCTACGGAAAGGAAGGGAATCCTCCCAATTGTAACAATATGGACGGACCTTGAGGACATTATGCTAACTGAACTAAATCAGAGAAAGATAAATATTGTTTGATCTCACTTATATATGGAATCTAAACAACAACAACCCAAACAAAAGAGTCCCAAACTCAGGAAAAAAGAGATTAGATTTGTGATTACAGAGGTAAGGAGCAGGTGGAGAGAGAATTGGATAAAGGTGGTCAAAAGCTGCAAACTTCCAGTTATAAGATAAGTGTGTGTGCTTAGTCACTGAGTTGTGTCTTTGCAACCCCATAGCCTGTGGCCTACCAGGCTCCTCTGTCCATGGGGATTCTCCAGGCAAGAATACTGGAGTGGGTAACGTATCCCTTCTCCAAGAGTTCTTCCTGACCCAGGAATCAAACCAGTGTCTCCCACATTGCAGGCGAATTCTTTACCAGCTAAGCTAGGGAAACATATAAGATAAGTAAGTCCTCCTGGTAATGTGATGTACAGCATGGTGGTTATAGCTAACACTGCTCTATAACATATAGGAAAGTTAACAGAGTAAATCCAAATAATTCTCACCACAAGGAGAAATTCTTTTTTTGTTTTTCTTTCTTTTCTTTATTGTACCTATATGAGAAACTAGGTGTCAGTCAACTTATTGTGTTAATAATTCCACAATATATATAAATCAAAGCATCAGGCCATAAGTCTTAAATTTACTTGTAGATGTATGTCAATTATTTTTCAATAAAATTGGGGTGGGTGGGTAAAACAGTATGTTCTTGATGAAAGGATAAAGAGGGATCAATTGGGAGAGAATAATAGTTCAGAAATAGTAACACACAGATACGGTCACCGCTTCACAGATTACAGCCTTGTCGTGGTGAAGGAGCTGGCATAACTCAATGAAGCTATAAGCCATGCTGTGCAGGGTTACCCAAGACAGTTCATAGTGAAGAGTTCTGACAAAACGTGGTCTAATGAAGAAGGAAAGGGTGAACGGCTCCAGGATTCTTGCCAGGAGAACCCTATGAACAGTATAAAAAGACAAAAAGACATGACACCATGAGCCCATCCAGGTTGGAAGGTGTCCAATATGCTCCTAGGGAAGAGCAGAGGGCAATTACTAACAGCTCCAGAAAGAATTAAGTGACTGGGCCAAGGCAGAAACGATGGTCTAAGTCATGGATGTTTCTCCTGGTCAAAGTAAAGTTCGGTGATGTAAAGTATCGTATAGCAACCCAGAATGTTAGGTCAATGAATCAGAGTGAATCGGATGAGGTCAAGCAGGAGATGGCAAGAGTGAACATCAACATCTTAGGAATTAGTGAACTATTAACAAAACAGATGGGAATGGGAGAATTTAACTCAGATGACCATTGTATCTACTACTTTGGGCAAAAAATCCCTTAGAAGAAATGGAAGATCCCTCACAGTCAACAAAAGAGTCCAAAAT
Organism: Ovis aries; assembly: GCF_016772045.2. Taxonomy (NCBI): domain Eukaryota; kingdom Metazoa; phylum Chordata; class Mammalia; order Artiodactyla; family Bovidae; genus Ovis; species Ovis aries. The sequence continues at coordinate 185,819,084 of NC_056055.1, read as the reverse complement.
GCAGTACTTGGGTGCAAATGACAGAATGATTTCCGTTCGTTCCCAAGGCAAACCATTCAGTATCACAGTAATCCACGTCTATGCCCCAACCACTGATGCCAAAGAAGCTGAAGTGGACCAGTTCTATTATTTAACTTATATGCAGAGTACGTCATGCAAAATGCCAGGCTGGATAAATCACAAGCTGGAATCAAGATTGCCAAGAAAAATATCAACAACTTCAGATATGTAGATGATACCACTCTAATGGCAGAAAGTGAAGAGGAACTAATGATGAGGATGATGAGGGTTGATGAGGGTGAAAGAGGAGAGTGAAAAAGCTGGCTTAAAACTCAACATTCAAAAAATGAAGATCATGGCATCCAGTCCCATCACTTCATAGCAAATAGAAAGGGAAAAAGTAGAAACAGTGACAGATTTTATTTTCTTGGGCTCCAAAATCACTGCAAATGGTGACTGTAACATTGAAATTCAAAGACACTTGCACTTTAGTAGGAAAGCTATGACAAACCTAGACAGAGTACTGAAAAAGCAAAGACATCACCTTGCCAACAAAGGTGCATCTAGTCAAAGCTACAGTTTTTCCAGTAGTCATGTTTGGATGTGAGAGTTGGACCATAAGGAAGTCTAACAGCCAAAGAATTGATGCTTTCAAACTGTGGTGCTGGAGAAGACTCTTGAGAGTCCCTTGGACTGCAAGGAGATCAAACCAGTCAATCCTAAAGGAAATCAACCCTGAATATTCATTGGAAGGACTGATGCTGAAGCTCCAATCCTTTGGCCACCTGATGCAAAGAGCTGACTCATTGGAAAAGACCCTGTTGCTGGGAAAGGCTGAAGGCAAAAGGAGAAGAGGGAGGCAGAGGATGAGATGGTTGAATGGCATTACCAACTCAATGGACATGAATTTGAGCAAACTCCAGGAGATAGTGAAGGACAGGGAAGCCTGGCATGCTAAAGTCTATGGGGTTGCAAACAGTCAGATACAGCTTAGTGACCGAATACACACACATGTGAAGACCTACAACACATCATAGAACTAACACCGAAAAAGATGTCCTTTTCATCATAGAGGATTGGAATGCAAAAGTAGGAGGTACCCAGAATAAGAGGCAAGTTTGGCTTTGGAGTACAAAATGAAGCAGGGCCAAGTCTAACAGAGTTTTATCAAGAAAACACATTGGTCATTGGTTAGCAAACACCCTCCTCCAACAACCCAAGAGACAACTCTACACATAGACATCACCAGATGGTCAATACCAAAATCAGACTGATTATGTTCTTTGCAGCCAAAGATGGAGAAGCTGTATACAGTCAGCAAAAATAAGACCTGGAGTTGACTGTGGCTCAGATCATGAGCTCCTTATTGCAAAATTCAGGCTTAAGTTGAAGAAAGTAGGGAAAACCTCTAGGTCATTCAGAACCCGGGTCTCCTGCATTCCAGGCAGATGCTTTAACCTCTGAGCCACCAGTATGTGTTGGTCATTCAGGTATGACCTTAATCAAATCCCTTATGATTATACAGTGGAGGTGGGAAATACGTTCAAGATGCATTAGATCTGGAAGACAGAGTGCCTGAAGAACTTTGGGCAGAGATTTGTAACATTGTACAGGAGGTGGTGATCAGAATCATCCCAAAGAAAAAGAAATGCAAGAAGGTAAAGTGGTTGTTTGAGGAGGTTTTTCAAGTAGCTGAGGAAAGATGAGAAGTGAAAGGCAAGGGAGAAAAGGGAAGGTATACCCAATTGAATACAGAGTTCCAGCAAATAGCAAGGAGAGATAAGAAGGCCTTCTTAAGTGAACAATGCAAAGAAGTAGAGAAAAACAAAGGAATGGAAAAGACTAAAGATTTCTTCAAGAAAATTGGGGATATGAAGGAAATATTTCATACAAGGATGGGTAGAAATGTTGAGGACCTAATAGAAGCAGAAAAGATTAAGCAGAGGTGGCAAGAATACACAGAAGAACTATACAAAAAAAGTTTTAATGACCCAGATAACCACGATGGTATAGTCACTCATCTAGAGCTGAACATCCTAGAGTCTGAGGTCAAGTGGGCCTTATGACTCTTTACTACAAACAAAGCTACTGGAGGTGACAGAATTCCAGTTGAGCTATTTAAAATTATAAAGATGATGCTGTTAAGCTGCTGCACTCAATTCAGTTCAGTCACTCAGTCGTGTCCGACTCTTTGAGACCCCATGAACTGCAGCATGCCAGGATTCCCTGTACTTCACCAAATCCCAGAGCTTGCCCAAACTCATGTTCACTGAGTTGGCAATGTCATCCAACCATCTCAACCTCTGCCATTCCCTTCTCCTCCTGCCTTCAATCTTTCCCAGCATCAGGATCTTTTCCAATGAGTCAGTTCTTCACATCAGGAGGCCAAAGTATTGGAGCTTCAGCTTCAGCATCAGACCTTCCAATGAAAATTCAGGACTGATTTCCTTTAGGATTGACTGGTTTGACCTCCTTGCTGTCCAAGGGACTCTCAAGAGTCTTCTCCAGCACCACAGTTCAAAAGCATTGATTCTTCAGTGCTCAGCTTTTTTATAGTCCAACTCTCACATCCATACATGACTACTAGAAAAACCATAGCCTTGACTAGATGGACCTTTGTCAGCAAAGTAATGTCTCTGCTCTTTAATATGCTGTCTAGGTTGGTCATCGCTTTTCTTCCAAGAATCAGTTCAATTCAGTTGCTCAGTCTTGTCCAACTCTTTGTGACCCCATGAATTGCAGCATGCCAGGCCTCCCTGTCCATTACCAACTCCTGGAGTTCACTCAAACTTACATCCATTGAGTCAGTGATGCCATCCAGCCATCTCATCCTCTGTCGTCCCCTTTTCCTCTTGCCCCCAATCCTTCCCAGCATCAGAGTCTTTTCCAATGAGTCAACTCTTCCCATGAGGTGGCCAAAGTACTGGAGTTTCAGCTTTAGCATCATTCCTTCCAAAGAAATCCCAGGGCTGATCTCCTCTAGGATGGACTGGTTGGATCTCCTTGCAGTCCAAGAGACTCTCAAGAGTCTTCTCCAACACCACAGTTCAAAAGCATCAATTCTTCAGCGCTGAACTTTCTTCACAGTCCAACTCTCACAGTCCAAGGATCAAGCGTCTTAATTTCATGGCTGCAGTCACCATTTGCAATGATTTTGGAGCCCAAGAAAATAAAGTCTGTCACTATTTCTGTTGTTTCTCCATCTATTTGCCATGAAGTGATGGGACTGGATGCCATGATCTTCGTTTTTTGAATGTTGAATTTTAAGCCAACTTTTTCAGTCTCCTCTTTCACTTTCATCAAGAGGCTGAATTTTGCAATAATAAGTTCATTATCTGAGCCACAGTCCTCTCCCAGTCTTGTTTTTGTTGCTGTATAGAGCTTCTCCATCTTCAACTGCAAAGAATATAATCAGTCTGATTTTGGTATTGACCATCTGGTGATGTCTATGTGTAGAGTCATCTCTTGTGAATGTACTGCACTCAGTATATCAGCAAATTTGGAAAACTCAGCAGTGACCACAGGACTGGAAAAGGTCAGTTTTCATTCCAATTCCATAGAAGGACAATGCCAAAGAATGTTCAAACTACCATACAATGGTGCTCAGTTCACATGCTAGCAAGGTTATGTTCAAAATTCTTCAAGCTAGTCTTCAACAGTATGTGAACCAAGAACTTCCAGATGTACAAACTGGCTTTATAAAAGGCAGAGGAATCAGAGATCAAATTGCCAACATTTATCGGATTGTGGAGAAAAGCAAAGGAATTCAAGAAAAACATCTACTTCTGCTTCATTGATTACTCTAAACCCTTTGTGTGGTTCACAACAAACTGAAAAATTTTTAAAAATTTTTAAAATTTTTAAAAAAGACCACCTTACCTGTCTCCTGAGAAACCTGTATGTGGGTCAGGAAGCAACAGTTAGAAGTGGACATGGAACAACTGACTGGTTCAAAACTGGGAAGGGAGTTTGACAAGGCTGCATATTGTCACCCTGCTTATTTAAATTCTATGCAGAATACATCATGTGAAATGCCAGGCTGGATAAATCACAAGCAGGAATCAAGATTGTTGAGAGAAATATCAACAAACTCAGAGATGCAGATGATACCACTCTAATGGCAGAAAGTGAAGAGGAACTGAAAGAGCCTCTTGATGAGGTTGAAAGAGGAGAGTGAAAAAGCTGGCTTAAAATTCAACATTCAAAAAACAAAGATCACAGCATCTGGTCCCATCCCTTAATGGCAAATAAAAGGGGGGAAAGTGGAAACAGTGACAGATTTTATTTTCTTGGGCTCAAAAATCACTGTGGATGGTGACTGCAGCCATGAAATCCAAAGACACTTGCTCCTTGAAAGGAAAGCTATGACAAACCTAGACAGTGTATTAAAAGGCAGAGACATCACTTCGCCAACAAAGGTTCATATAATCAAAGTATGGTTTTCCCAGTAGCTGTGTACAGATATGAGAGTTGGACCATAAAGAAGGCTGAGGGCTGAAGAATTGATTATTTTGAATTATGGTGCTGGAGAAGAATCTAGAGGGTCTCTTGGACTGCAAGGAAATCAAACCAGTCAAGTCTAAAGAAAATTAACCCTGAATATTCATTGAAAAGACTGATGCTGAAGCTGAAGTTCCAATACTTTGGCCACTTGATTTAAAGAGCTGACTCACTGGAAAAGATCTTGATACTGGGAAATATTGAAGGCAAAAAGAGAAGACAGTGGCAGAAGATGAGATGGTTAGATAGCATCACCAACTTAATGAACATGAATTCGAGCAAACTCCAGAAGACAGTGAAGGACAGATGAGCCTGGTGTTCTGTGTCCGTGGAATTGCAAAACTTTGGACATGGCTCAGTGACAAATGACAACAAAAAGATGGGGTCAAATTTTTTTTTGATGAAGTGCAGGCAATTCAATCTTTGAAAAATGGATTTAGAATCATTAGCTGTCCACATTCAAAGAAAGCTTTATTCATATCTCACACAAAAATTAACTGAATTTAGATCTTAGATCTAAATGTAAAACCCAATCCCATGAAACTTCTAGAGGAAGGCGTAAGAGAAAATCTTGATCACTTCTTAGACATAACACAAAAGCACAATCCATAAAAGAAAAAATGATAAATGGAATTTCATCAAAATTTATAACCTCTACCTTTGGAAAAAATTCCCAGAGCTCAAACTGGCCACCTGGAGCCAGGACTCTTTGCCCTGACAGGAAGGTGGGATGCGGCTGGCAGACAGGTGAGTCAGAGATGGTGTAGGTAGCAGAGGAGGGCAGAAAGATGGTAGCCAGCCATGTGTGAGCTGGAACTGGCTGCACATCCTTTCCAGTGATGATGTGTGAAGTAAGTAACCTTCAGTGTCATGTAACTGCTCCAAGCCTCAGCTTTCTCATCTGTGAAATAGCTGCATCTGGAAAAGTTGCTTTGGGGAATAAATGAAGTGGGAAAGCACACACTCGATTGTTGTAAATTCCCTTCCCTTTTCCTTCCTCTCCTTGGAGAGGATGTAGACCAACTAAGGAAGCAGGAGGCAGGATGTGAAAGCACTAGAAATTTTCCTACTTACTAAATTCCCAGGAAAGTGAGCCTCTGTGCTAGCTCTCAGCTATTTGATGTCCTCTTACAAGAAGCACTGATGCAACCCAAAGGTCTTAATCCTGGATGGTCAAGGCAGACATAGGGTGATCTGCCATCTCTCAGGGTTGGTGGAGGCTCTAGAAGCCAAGACTGAGAAGTGTATAAAGAAGAGATAGGAGAAAGAGGAACCGAGGGAGAAAGAGGAGGAGGGAGAGAGGGTAGGAAGGGGAGTGAGCAGTAGCATAAGACCACACCAGGGCAGAGGCAGTGGGAGGAGGACAGTAGTTATGGATCAGTGACATGACTGCAAAGAAGAACCTCAAACAATCACTTGCACGATTAACTTAGGTTCATCTCAAATCTCGATGGGGCTTCCCTGACAGCTCAGTTAGTAAAGAATCTGCCTGCAGTGCAGAAGACCCTGGTTTGATTCCTGGGTCAGGAAGATCCACCGGAGAAAGGATAGACCATCCACTCCAGTATTCTTGGGCTTCCCTTGTGGCTCAGCTGGTAGAGAAGCCACCTGCAATGTGGGAGACCTGGGTTCGATCCCTGGGTTGGGAAGATTCCCTGGAGAAGGGAAAGGCTACCCACTCCAATATTCTGGCCTGGAGAATTTCATGGACTGGCTAGTCCAAGGGGTCACAAAGCGTCTGACAAGACTGAGTGACTTTCACTTTCAAATCTCAATACCCACTCATTAGCTGTGGTTGCCTAGGGTGAGAAGCCAAGCCCAGACTCAGCAGGAAAGAGGACGGTCGTTGATTAGCAATGTCTGCCACTGGTGAGGGACTGAGGCTGGGGATGTCTGTGCCATATTTTTGCTGAGTTGCAATAGGAATCTTTTGACTCTAAGGAGTTTATTCAGTTCTAATTCATTTAAATAGCTCTCTTGACTTTCAGCAATGAAGTCTTTATTCAGTTCAAGAATTGTTATTAAAATGACATAGTTATCAGGCCCAGTTCAACTATTTTTAGGTCAGGAAATTGTATATTTTAGAAAGTGTTTGGTGCGAAAGAGATACAAGGAAAACGTCTGGCCTTAAAAGGTCAATTATCCATGATATCAATATAGAAATGTCAGTTACCCAGAACATTTTCCAAGCATCCCAGAAAGTTGGGGTGCTGCAGCTCCCTGAGTGAAGACTTTGGCAGAATCCCAGGGGTAGGGAGTCTGGTGGTTTTGACGGCAGCTTGGAGCATAGATTAGAGGAGAGGAGAGAAGAGGAGGCACCATTGTCAGAGATCTTGTAACTGCACAAGGCATAGAACGGGCAAGGGTCTCCAAATCTGTTCCCTTCCACTCAGCAAGTGTGGATGGAGCCCCTTCTCTGTTCCAGGTTCCAAACCAGAATAAACTGGGAATAAACAGAGACCGAACCAAGGTTGGGGGTTCCCTGTCCTGGAGGAGCTCCCCAAAATAGGACTGTGGAAGGGAATTTCCCACCTGCTCAGCCCTCCTGGTGCTGGGATCAGATGTCATAGGAGGTGTCTAGAAAAGAACCCAGACAGAACCATACCACTCCCCTGCTAATGCCGGCAAATGGTAACCTGTTACTACTTTATTCTTGGAAAAAATCCAGGAGCTTATCAGAGCCAACAAGTCCCGGGGAGTCTGTCCCCCATCTGCCTTCTCTTCTCATCCAGTCTCCCCTCAGATTCAGCTCTGGCCCAACTGGACTTTTCCCTGTTTCTGCAACATTTGATCTCTCTCTGGCCTCAGAGTCGTCTCCTCTCCCCCCAGCAACACCCCACTCTCCAGTCCCTCCCCTCACCTGCCATCTCAGCTGCATCCTGGCTTCCCCTAGGTGAGGTAAGCCCCCCACAACACTACCACCATTGCCGCTCACATTGTACTGCCAACGTTTTAACGGCACTTAGCACAATGTAATCAGGTGTGGGGCTGTGTAATTATGTGTCTCATTTCTACCTCCTCCACCAAACAGAAGGTGCCATGAATGCGGGGACCAGGCCTGTCTCCTTCATAGCTCTAGTCTCAACAGCCACACAGCCCGGCAGAGAGAAGGCACCAATATGGAAGTGTTGGCGAAAAAAGATGCACAACCTAAAAGTTGAGAATTATGTTTTATTCAGTGGACCACACTGAGGACTACAGCCCAGAAGACAGCATCTCAGACCTCTGAGAGACTGCTCTGAAGAGGTAAGGGAGGAGCCAGGATATATAGTTTTTGCAACAAAGACCAGGTAGTCAGAACATCAAATAGCCACTATTAATTAAAGAAAATCAGGCATCTTGAGTTAAGAGATTTAGTGCTTTTCTATGTATGGGAAGATGCAAGAGTCTGGGCTCAGTGAAATCATTCCTTTGCTATGCACCTCAGCTCTCTGGGGCCAGAATCCTGAGTTTTCTCAAGGTTCACAGTTGGGGTGACTGCTGAGGGTAGGGGTGGAGAGGTCCTGTCTCCATCTTGAGTTCCCTCAGGGCTCACAGTCTGGGATGGAAGCAGCGGCTTGCTGACTGCAACATACTTTGTTTACTGATGGGGCAGCAACATTTTTTCATTGAAAAATGAACAGACATGTGAATAAATGAAGGCTCTTTCATCAAGACCCTTTGGAGGCCTCAGAAGTGCAGGGTGAACATGGCTGGATCTCTGCTGTACGCTGGCTCAGGCCCAGCTGCACACCACAAGGAATCACCGAGTCTGGGGCAGATGTGTTTGGATTTTTCTTGTTCCAGGATGTGAGTGCCCTCAGCCCTCAGCCTCCACTGGTCCAGGCTTCCCTCCTCCTTGTCTTCCCAAGCCACTAAGCTCCATCCCCTTTCCCTGGGGGCTGGAATGTCACGATTGCAGAGTCTGTCCCTGAAGTTGCCCTCATCGCCCTTGGTTCAGCCTCTAACCCCATTTCCTTGAGCAGCTCTGCCTCCCAACCCATTTAGCACAATGGTACAGCCCTGAACCAGGTGGGCCAGTGTATCAACATCCTGCTTGGGGTCTGGGTGGGAGGCCCTGAAGGTGTGTCCTGTGAGCAGGGTGGTGGGAAGAGGGTCCTCCGACCTCTGCAGCCTGAATCTTCACAGAGGACCCTCAGGCCGGTCAGTCAACACAGCCCCAGCCCCTGTATCTCTTCAAAAGGGAGGTGACAACAGCAGCCACCTCTGAGGGCTGTCATAAGGCCTCAAGGGAATACCTAGCACAGTGCCTGGCACTTCATACGCGGCAGGCAGTCCAGCCCCTGTGCGTCCTTTGAACACGCTGGTGGTGTAGGCAGGTTGGCATCCAGTCCTCAGGTTCCTGGCCTAGGGGTTAAAGCGCCACCCACGGGCTCCTGAGCCCCAGCAGGGCGTTCTCATCAGGGCAGCAGCCCCCGCCTCACCTCCCCAACATGGACAGGGTGAAGTGGGGGGAAGGGTGGGCAGAGCCCAACAGTACTGCTGGGAGACCGTCAGACAGGATTGCTGGACAGAAATAGTCCAGGTCAGGAGGCTGGGCTCACCATGTCACTCTGGGGACAACCCTGGGAGAAAGCAGAGTCATTGGCCTGGATTTGCCCTCCCTGGGCCGAGCCTCTGTGACCCCTAGGCGCTGACCAAGGAGGATCTGGTCCCTGCATCGCTCCGGGCACCACGGAGGCGCCATCAAGTCCCAGCACGTCCGCCTGATTTGCCAATCTGTTGACTGTGCCCCCTGGCCCTCAAGTCCCTATTCATTGGTCGGTAAACATATTACCTAGCAACCGAGTGTCAATATCAACAAAGGCTCGGATGAAGTTGTTAATCTGGCAAGACTGACAGCTCTGCACTCGCCCCTGCGCGTATTGTGTGATGCTCAGGCCGGCCCACGAGGATAGCGATGCTCAAAAGACCCCGCGTCTCCCTCCACTATGAAAATTAAATGAAGTGTGCGTTTCGGGCAGGGAAAAGGCACCGGCGCTGGCCCGCCTGGGGATCTTGTTTTTCTTTTCCTTTCCTCCCCCCGGTGCCATAGCCCGTGGGGTGGAGTGCTTCCCCTGACGCAGCAACCGCTGCTAATTTCCGGGAACAATGTGGGACACTCCAGGGCCAGTCCGTGACACCCAAGCAGACACGCCTGTCATTTGTCATTTGTGTGCAGGGCTCCAGGTGGGGTCAGCAGGGCACAGTTGGCTCCGGGACCCAGCCCTGGGCCAGGCTCAGGCCACGATTGACAGTATGGCCTGAGATGTGGCTGAGCACGTGGCAGCCACTGCCAAGGCCCCTCCCTGGAGTTCACAGTCCAGTGGAAACTGGTCATAGACATATTAAAAAATGGTCCATCATGTAGGTTCCTGGGGAAAGAGCATTTCAGGAGGCAGGTCGGCAAATACAAAGTTCTGAGGATAAAATGTGTCTTACATCTTCTAGGAGCTGTAGGAAAGCCCGAGTGTCTGCAAGGAGTGATAGGGCAGGATGAGGCAGGAGGGGCCTAGAGGCCCCAGGGTGCTGGAAAGGCAGATGGGGACCAGAGCACTGATCGCTGGGGTCGGGGGAGGCAATGAGGGACAAGACCAGAGTCAGATCAGGTATCCCCAGAAGTCAGGGTAGAGAGATGGGATGGGAGCCCAGCCTCCCAGCAAATTCTCCTGGACCTTCCCCCATCCCCACCACACTCTGACCTGCCTTGTTACAAAGAGTGCACTGTTTATAGGCATTGAAGAATCCTCTTTCATCCCTAAAGATGACAAAGGAAAAAGTGAAGCATGATGTGGAACTTTCCGAGGGAAAATGAAGAGTTCATCTGGAGGGTAGGATGTGTCCTCCAAGTTAAATCAGAGGTACCAAGTATCTCCTGCGGGGCAGATATTTTAAGATAAAATAAAGGGCTGTTCTAAAAGGTGTAGGTACAGGGCACTGTGTGGAAGACACGCGCTTCCTTGGTGACTGATGAAACTCCATGTGCTGCTTTCCCATCTACCCATCTTCTCTGGTGACACGTTTGCTGGAACCTTTGGCCCGTGTGAAGGGCTCATTTGTCTCCTTATTTCTGATCTTAGGGAGAACAGCATTTAGTCTTCTGCCTTTGAGTATGATGTTAGCTGTAGGTGTTCTGCAACTAACTTTATGTCGGATTGAGGCCATTCCCTTTCATTTCTAATGTGCTGAGTTTTATCAAAGATGGGTATTGGATTTCATCACATGCATTCTGCTTCTATCAAGATGATCATATAATTTTCTTGTTTCTTCAGTTATTAAATAATATGGTGAATTTTCTCTATTGATTGTTTTGTTAAGGTTAAATCACCATGAACTCCTATGATCAACCCCATTTGCTCTTTTTCTATATGGTTTGATTCAATTTGATTCGCAAAATTTTTTAAAAATTGCATCGATGTTTTTGAGGGAGAAGTCTTTTCTTGGAGTGTTTCTGTCTAGTTTTGACATCAGAGTAATGCTGGCCTCCTAGAATAAGTTACAAAACAAGTTTAATTTTCTGGAAGAGTCTGCATGGAATTGGCACTACTTCTTCCTTGAATTTCAGTCGTTGAGCGCTTGCTAATCACCGCTACAGTCACTGTGGCTTTTGCCACATCCTTCATTCACATCCATGGGTTTTCCTTTAAACAGACTCACTTAAAAAAAAAAAACTGCAACAGAGGTATTTCACAAAGAAACTATGTCTCCACCATAATACAAACCGTGGCATCTGTGCCTCTCACCCTGACAGGCCAAGAGACTCAGTTAGAGCTGCTTCAAGTCTCCTGGGTCTTGGACCCTGGAGGCCCCTCCCTCCCAACCAGCTGTCAGGTCCAACTTCAAGTGTGCCGTGGTGTGGACCACACGATGGGGAGATGCAGCCCAGAAAGAGCGCCCATGGGCTGATGGTGCTGGCACTCATGCAGAGGGGTGGGTGTGTATTTAGGCAGAAATTGTGTGCTGCGAAATGTATGCCGGGTACACAAGCAACAGGGGTAGCAAGCTCTGAGAATCCTGACCTGATCCACTGTCTCCATCCCCCAGAGGAGGAAGCTGAGACAGAGCACGGCAGCGCACCTGCTAAAATCATGTAGGGAATTTGTGGCTGAGCTGGAGTTGGGACCCTGTCCCTAACTCTGATCCAGAGCTTTGTGTGTCCCTCAGATCCTTGTTTGCCCTTCTCGCCTGTTCTGTGCCCCAGGAAGACACTCTGTGTCTACACATCTAATCCTAACCCTACCCCCAAGCCTGCTAGATGGGAGAACCTGGCAGAACACCACACAGTGGAAGAGAGAGAGGGCCAGGGACCCTGTTTGCCCTCCTCCATCTTGTTCTGGGATGGGCTGTGCCCTTCTGAACTCTGGCTCCTCCAGTATCTCCAGCTCTGAACCAGGCTCCCTGCCTCTTTAGGTCCTGGGTGCTAACAGCTCCCATTGTGGCCAGTTCCTGGCTGCTTCTGTCCTTTCCACTCCCTAAACTCAATGGCATCCCTGCAAAGTCTCTTCCCTTACAAGTTTCACCGCAAGTTCCAGCCATGTGTCGCCTCCTGATGTACACAGGTACGCCCTCCTAGCCCTCTGCTACCCACCCACCTCAGATACGAAGTCGTAGGCCCCAGAGAAAACACCTGAAGTCCCTGCTGACACATCATGGGCTTGTATGTGTGTACCGCCTCTGGTTGACACCATTGCCTCAGTGAAGGTATGGCGCATCTGCACCTGGTCGACTCAGCCAACCCAGGAGATGCTTGTTGGAAGGAGACCTTGCCTTGCCTCCTTCAGGTGCCCAGCCCAGGGCGGCTGGCCTCACAGGTTCTGAGGGTCAGATGGAATCAAGCACAATGGCACTCAGGTGACATGGAGCAGTTCTCTCCCATGAAGGGCAAAATTAATGACAATTCCACAAACAGTCCTCTGGGACTGGCAAATACACAGGTTCCAAAAATAGGAAGGCCTATACTGATCATGGAACACACACACATGTGCAAACCAAATACCCAACAGTCCACAGTGCCTGTGTGCAAACTTTTATCTTTCCATCTTAGAAGGGATCCTTGATCTCACAAGAAAGGAGCTACACACACACACACAGAGCCAGACTCCATGGTTCATGATGATATTTGTGTGAGGAATAAAAGAAAAAGGGAAATAAAAACATAAGTTTTCAGAAAGCTGTAAAGAGCAAACAGCAGGCTTGCTGGGTGTGTCCATTTGTTTGGGGACCTGGAATTCATCTCCTGGGATGACATCACCACACCAGGGGCCCCAGGGGCAGAGCTGAGCCAAGAGGACGAAACAGTGACTTACCACCCCTGTGGATCACAACTTGGTGTACAAACCTGGCGGAGGAATGTTTCAGAGTCCAGCTGGATCTCCAAGCCCAGGAACATCATCTCATATATTGATTGCTCTTTCAGGGAGTCACTGGACAGGTATTTGTCTACTCACCGGCTTGACACATTTTCACATGGGTAAGAAGGGGAGAAAACTGACGTTTTCTGAAGTCCAGACACGAGCCTGGCTATCCCAGAGCTTCACACCTTTGCTAATTTCACTTCAGGTCCTTGGGCCCTGGCCATGGATGCTGTGGGTGAGGATGAGAATGAGGATGGGGTCTCTCCTTGTCCTCTTCAAATCCTTTTTAAGGATCTTCATGTAGCCTGTTACTGTATCATATTTGGCATCATGAGAACCTCTGCTGTGGGAATAGCAGTAGCTGCGGGCACCCTGATGAGAAGATAGAGGCCCGAGGGGATGAAGATATTTGCCTGTGTGCATGCTAAGTTGTTTCAGACCCTATGGATTGTAGCCTGCCAGGCTCCTCTGTTCATGGGATTCTCCCAGCAAGAACACTGGAGTGGGTTGCCATGCCCTTCTCCAGGGGATCTTCCCAACCCAGGGATCAAACCCACATCTCCTGTGGCTCCTGCTTTGCAGGCAGATTCTTTACCACCGGGGAAGCCCAAAGAGATTTGCCTACATAGACTTAAACGTGGAGTGTCAGAGCCAGAACCAACAGCTTGGCTCCAGGTTGTCTTCAGTATATCCAGGACTTAAAATCTCACCAGTTCCCAGCACTAGACAGGGCTCATCACAGTCAGCTGACATGGAAGGTGCAGCACGGAGCATCGGGGGTAGAAGGCCAAGGGCACCGTTCTACACTGAGGACCATCTGGGGCATTCGGCTTGGGCATCATAGTCGAGCCAGAGGGTGGCCACAGCAGGGTGGAGAGAGGCGGGTGGGAGCTAGGGAGCCAGGGAGAAATGAAACCTCTTCCACCAGGGGGCGCCCCTGAGCACTGCACCTTAGAGATGTGGGGGTGCCCTCGGCGCCCTGACAGTGATCTTGGAGATGAAGCCCTCCCCACCTGATAGGAGGCAAGGCCACTCCCTCAAGGCAGGCTTCTCCACCCACAGTTCAGGCAGTGGCCTGGGAGGGGGTCCCCGGCCAAGCCTGGGGAATGGGAGGGGACAGTCCTGGAATCCTCTGGGTTCCTGGCTCCCTCCAGGCCCAGAGCAGGAGAGTACGAGGCATGAGGCAGGCTGGGGATGGGGGGCGGGGGAGGGCAGCGGGAGGGGCTCTCTCTGGGCCCCACTGGCCAGCTCGGTTCCTGGACTTGCTGGGGGCCTCCTGACCAGGAAGAAAACTCTCCTGGGAGGTGAGAGGGCCTGAAGGAGGATGGAAGCCCCCACTGAGGACTCAAGCCAAAGGCCAGAAAGAAATCATCAGTGGGAAAGGAGAGGAGGTCACAAGTCCAGCAGCAGGTCGGCCCAGGCCCTAAAACCACGTGGGTGCATCCGCCACACTCTCACTTCCTTCCACTGTTGCTCTGGCTCTGGCCCAGGGTGAGGGGCGGGTTGGAGATGCTGGTGGGAGATGCTCCTCCTGGGAGCCAGGACCACGAGGGCTCAGCTTGGAGGATGTAGGGAGAAGAGGTGGGCCCACAGGAGGGCAGGGGCACCAGGCTGAGGGAACTCAAGGCTGATGAGCTCAAGGCCAGCAACGAAGCAGGAGAGGGGGTGGAGGCCCACGAGGAGGGACGTTGGCTGATTTGGGCTTTTAAAAAAATTATTTACTTATTTTATTATTTTTATTGGCATATAGTTACTTTACACTGTTGTGTAAAGTAGAGCAAAGTGATATGTTTACATATGTTCACATATATCCCCTCTTCTTTGGATTTCCTTCCCATTTAGCTCACCACAGAGCATTGAGCAGAGTTCCCTGAGCGATGCAGTAGGTTCTCATTAGTATACATACTATCAATAGTGTGTATTTGTCAGTCTCAATCTCCCAATTCATCCTACCCCGCTTTCCCCATTGGTGTCCGTATGTTTAAATGGTACAGATGATCTAATTTGCAAAGCAGAAATAGAGACACAGATGTAGAGAACAAACATATGATTGGGGCTTTTTCAAGGCTGCTCTGAGAACAAGGAAGGTCAACCCCTTTGTATGTAGGTAATTGTAAGGGCTCAGTGTATGCAAGGCCACAGAAGTGGCTCTCATCTCAGGGAGCCACAGCCAGCCAGAGGCTCCCTCCCTGGGTGGCATAGGCATCTCACAGTTTTCTCTGAACTTAGTTCTGTGCTTCTAACTGCAGGAAGATGAAAGGCAAAAGAAGGGAGTGGCAGAGGCTGAGATGGTTAGGTAGCATCACCGACTCAGTGGACATGAATTTGAGCAAACTCTGGGAGATAGTGAGAACAGAGGAGCCTGGCATGCTGTGGTCCATGGGGTCACAAAGAGCTGAACAACAATGGCAGACACCAGGGCTCTAGCGTATCAATGCTCCTGTCACTCTGAGTCAGCCGTTCAAGGTGGTGCTGACCTGCCCTGCCTGACCCTGCACTATCCATACCCCTTGGACACACTCCTCTGCCCCTCTTCACCCGAGTCGCCACTGTCAGGGTTTTCCAAACCCTGCGGCCAGTTCTGGATTCCAGAGCTTGGCTCTACCTTGCCCCCCTCCCAAGCTTCTGGATCTTTAATTAGAATGCAAATCAGGGGGTGCTGGTCCCCACCGCCCCATCAGATCAGGAACTGCTGTGTGGAGAGAAGCAGGTTGGTTTTTAAAGAAGAGCAAGGGCTTGGGATCCATCCTGGCTCCAAGACAGGTTCCTCACCTCAGGGGGCACTCGCTCTCTCAGAGCGGAAGTTCCTGCCTCCTGGAGTTACCGGAAGATGATGAGATGACAGCCCTGGAGGGATGGAGGCCAAAGGTGTTCTTCATCACACTGTTGTTTTCCTGTCACCCCCATCCCTGGGGGACGAGAGGCTGCGTGCCTGTGTTTGCCTGGTGTTCCTACCGTGCACGGTTGTTCGTGCCGTGTCTACCATGCGACGGTGCG
Source organism: Ovis aries (assembly GCF_016772045.2). Classification (NCBI taxonomy): domain Eukaryota; kingdom Metazoa; phylum Chordata; class Mammalia; order Artiodactyla; family Bovidae; genus Ovis; species Ovis aries. The sequence goes on along the minus strand of NC_056055.1, from coordinate 185,803,254 downwards.
TCGCAGCATTCACGTAGTGTGATCACTTTGTGCCATCTTTGGCTGTTCTTTGCTACCACGAAGCAAAAGAAGTAAAGATACCCTTAGCCAAAACGGACCTTCAAACTTGGGCCTGTGGCCACAGCGCTGTTCCCGCCAGCATTCCCCCAGCAGGACAGCCGTGGCTGGGTCTTCCATGGGGCAGCAGGGCAGGAGGCAGCCTTTAGGGGGTGGGGTCAAGATGCATGGAAACCTGTGTCTTGCCACATAAGCCTGAAGACTCTACCAAAGGAGCGCGAGCAGGATGACACACAGATAGGAACGGCAAGCCACCGTCCTGGGCTGAATCTCCTGCCCCGCACACGTCGCCTCTGTCTGTCTTAGGGTAGTTACACTTCCTGGCATTCAAAGAACATTCAATGCTACTTCTCTGAATAGCTTGGAGACTAGAGAATTCAAACGCTCCAGTCGTTTACACACTGTCCCCCACTCCAAAATAAACATTATGTCCCAATACAGGAAACATAACTGCTGATCCACTCTCATTGAAGAGTTAAGCCAGTGGGAGGGTCTTGGGTCGTGGCTGCCCACTGACCCGACCCCTCCCCATCGAGGTCCACCGCACTGAACTCCCAGGTTCTGGGAAGGGATGCGCGTAAACCACTTAACTACTCTGGCCCGTTAACAGCTGAGCCAGTGAAGTCCTGTGATTTTCATTTCAGAAGCACATGAAATTTGTAATAGAAGACGATCTCGCTGGGTCTGTGATTGCTTCCTGTGTGCTAAGCTGATCAGCAGGCACCAAAGTGGAGGTGGACTCCCTGTTGCCTCCCACTCTGGGCTCCTCTGGGCCACGTCAGGCTTTACCAGGATTCTTGGTTACACTGACATGAACGGAACCAGTATCTGCCCTGCTCTGGTGAATCATAGTGTCCTTCCCAGTGGGTAGTGCATGGTGTGGGGGACATGCTCCAGGTCTATTCCAGGCTCTCCCAGGAACTTCAGGCTGCCTGAGAAACAGCATCCCCAGGGAAAGCTAGGCAGTGGGGTGTGGTGACTCTGTCTGGTTCCAGCTGACTGCACAGCTAGAATAGGGGCCTCAGGTGTGGGCACACCTGGGCTGCTGGCCAGGTGGCTGCTCTGGGGCTTTGGCGTGGTCCAGGGATGGGGGGTGTGACTCCCACCCTGGGCGGCCAGGGCAGGCAGCATCCCCACCAACCATACTGGCTGAGGGCAGGGAACCAGCAGTGCCAGAGGGAGTGCCTGGGGAATCCAGAGCCCAGGCGGAGGGGAGGGCTCACTCCTCTCAACCCACTCAGCCCTCTTCACAGCCCACAGCTGGGCTTTTTACTCCAGTTTACAAACACAACACTTTCTTCCCTTCTTAAGTGAGGGAACCTCTATCTGAACCCTGTTCCTAAGACCCCGGAGTTCCTGGTTCCCCGATGTACAGCCAAACTGAGAGAGAGACAGAACAGCATTGGTGGGGGCAGAAAGGGTTTTTTAAAAATAATTTTGAAAACTGGAACCCTGAGCCAGGCAGGCCTTGTGTGGATGCCCGAAAGCCGCTTATAAGCCCCCAGGAGCATTAGTCAGTTCAGTCAGTTCAGTCACTCAGCTGTGTCCAACCCTATGCGACTCCACGGCCTGCAGCACGCCTGGCCTCCCTGTCCATCACCAGCTCCGGGAGCTTGCTCAGACTCATGTCCATTGAATTGGTGATGCCATCCAACCATCTCAACCTCTGTCGTCCCCTTCTCCTCCCACCTTCAATCTTTCCCAGCATCAGGGTCTTTTCAAATGAGTCAGTTCTTTGCTTCAGGTGGCCAAAGTATTGGAGTTCCAGCTGCAACATCAGTCCTTCCAATGAACATTCAGGACTGATCTCCTTTAGAATGGACGGATTTGATCTCATTGCAGTCCAAGGGACTCTCAAGAGTCTTCTCCAAGACCACACTTCAAAAGCATCAATTCTTCAGTGCTCAGCTTTCTTTATAGTCCAACTCTCATACCCATACATGACTACTGGAAAAACCATAGCCTTGACTAGACGGACCTTTGTTGACAAAGTAATGTCTCTGCTTTTTAATATGCTGTCTAGGTTGGTCATAACTTTCCTTCCAAGGAGTAAGCATCTTTTTATTTCATGGCTGCAGTCACCATCTGCAGCGATTTTGGAGCCCCCCAAAATAAAGTCTGACACTGTGTCCACTGTTTCCCCATCTATTTGCCATGAAGTGATGGGACTGGATGCCATGATCTTAGTTTTCTGAATGTTGAGCTTTAAGCCAACTTTTTCACTCTTCTCTTTCATTTTCATCAAGAGGCTCTTTAGTACTTCAGAGCCTCTTGATGAAATAACTAAAGAGCCCAAGAGCATCACTGACCTCAAAAACTTAGAAGCCGTCTGCAGAAGCAACCCAGAGCAGCCACAGATCAAATCTGGTCACCTTAGAAAACTGGGCCTCATCCTACCTGATTTGCTAATAGAAGACGGGGTAGCAACGTCAGAAGAAACACTCAGTTGCGCTTCCCTGTAGCAGCCCTGTCGGTCCCTTCCGGGCAGAACAAAGAGCAAAATTCCTTTTCTGGGTTCTGTCTGCCCTACTGCTCTTTAAGGTCAATGGCTTGTTTGTTGAAACTCGATTTACTTGCTTTCATTCCTCATTAGAGGCAGTCAGAAGCTGATAATCTACTCTACTGCTCTGTCAACATGGATCCACGTGGACACCAGGGTCTTTGATGGACCCTCATTATTTCTCAGTCCCTGAATATTCATTGGAAGGACTGATGCTGAAGCTGAAGCTCCAATGCTTTGGCCACCTGATGCAAAGAGCTGGCTCACTGGAAAAGATCTTGCTGCTGGGAAAGACTCGGGGCAGGAGGAGAAGGGGTCGACACAAGATGAGATGGTTGGATGGCATCACTGACCAAACAGAAATGAGTCTGAGCAAACTCCAGAAGTAGTGAAGGACGGGGAAGCCTGGTGTGCTGCAGTCCATGGAGTTGAAAAGTGTCAGACACGACTTAGCGACTGAACAAGGACAACAGCATCATTTCTCTGGCTTTCTTGGCACAGTGGGCATGATGGCTATTTGTCCTTCCGCCTTCTATGTGGCTCCTGCGCGTCAGAGCAGACTCCCACATGCGTGCTATGCCAAGGCTCAAGGAAAGTCAGCCCCCACCCATCCCCACACCAGGGGTCTCATCGTGGATGGTGAAAGGCAGCAGCTGGTCTGTGATGAATCCCTCTGTCCTGCACCCTGGCCCTCCAGGCTTGTAAGCCAGCTGGCTGACCCCAAGGTTCAGCCCCGGGCCTCCGTTCCCTTGTCTCCTGTGGCCTCTCCAGGGGCACCAGCAACTCCTAAGATCCCCACAGCGCTGGTGCTGTGCTAGCAGCCTGGGCCTCCGGAGCTGAAGAAGCTGGGCTGCGTGCAGCTGAGGGGCCCCTCTGTGGCATCTCCTGGGCTCCTAAGTGAAAGTCCCAGTGGTTCGTTCACACAGACACACATACGTCCCTGCACTTTTCCCCCAAACAGGCCCCTTGTCACTGTGGCTCTGGCACTGAGTACATCTCCACACACTAGGTGGTACCTGTCACTCATGGCCGTGACCCTGGGGCTGAGTCCAGTTCCCCTCTTGCCCCTGTGACCAGTTCCCCTGAGGGCCTCACTGCCCTGCCCTTAAGCCTGGCCTTGTTTGGGTCACTGTGGAACACCAGACTTGCTCACAAGCTCCCTTCATCTTACAAGTAAGCCCAGGTCTTGCCACCTGGAATGTGGGTGAGGGGCTTCCAGTCCCCAGGGGCAGATGAGGCGGGGGCTCAACTCTGGAAGACCTCAAGGCCTGGGTACCTGCCTAGCCCAAATTCCCCAAGGGCTTTCCTGGGGTGCAGTAGGGAGTTTTAGGATGGGAAAGAGCAGAGAGATCTCACCTGTGCCCTTGGCAAAGGACAAACAGCCTGATAGATGGAAGCCAGGCTCTTCTGAACAGAGTCCCCGTTTCAGCTGGTGGGGGCAGGCGGCCAGAGGCGTAGGATAACTGCTGCCCACCAGGAGTGTCCAGCAGTGCTGACAGCAAAGACTCAGTCCAGGTTCACACTTGCCTTGGGCTATCCCTCTAGAACTTTCCAGAATCCAGGTCTTGTTCTCACAGAGCCCAGCCCAGGGCCAGCTCACCATCAGGACACCTAGCTAGAAAGAAAAGCCTGCCCACTAAAGACACTGTAGCTCACATTTACCCAGGCAACCTCTTCATTAACTGTGTTATTTTGGAATTCACAGTTTCAGCCCAGCAAAGATTGTGTTTCTGTTATCAGGCTGGTTTCTTTTCCTGCCACAGGATTCTGGGCAGGCCTGCCCCTCCCGGTCACAAGTTCCTGCTGAGCAATCACAGTTCAGCACACATGGCTGAATTCTGCCTTGGTTTTCCATACTCTCTTTCTTTCTTTTTTTGATGTGGACTCTTTTTAAAGTCTTCACTGAATTTGTTACAATATTGCTTCTGTTTTATGTTTTTTGGCCAGGAGGCATGTGGGATCTCAGCTCCCTCACCAGGGATGGAACCCGCGTCGCTCGCATTGGAAGGTGAAGTCTTAACCACTTGACCGCCGGGGAGTTCCCTGTACTCTCTTATTGAGGATGAGAACAAAGGGAGGAAATCAGAGGATGGTCATGTGCAGGCCCAGGGGAAGGGCTTCTTGCACCAATGGCTTGAGACTCCCAGAGCAAACAGTGACAATCAGGCCTCATGACTGCCCTGCACAGGGTTTGCAAAGGGTTAGAGGCTGACAACAGAGGAGACGTGACAGGCTGCACCACCACCCCCTCACACCAGCGGGGCCAGGCCCTGTTGGGGGCTTCAAGTGCCATTTCTGCCAAGAGATGTTCCCAAGCCGTGTCTCTGGGACCACAGAGGGCCTTAAAGCAGGAGTTAGTGAGATCGATTCACAGAAGACCAAACACAGAAGGAAAACGGTTTCCCAGTTTACCAGATAATTGACAAGGATCTTGTTGCGAGTGTGGGGAAGGTATTCCAGCCAGACAGTGATCCACAGAAATGGAGAGCTATTGCTGACTTCCATGTGTCCGATAGCCCCTAAGTCAACTCATTCACCGTGATGACTTTGCTCCATTTATTTCTCTTAATGAATGAAAAAAATGTGCATCATACATACCAAAAACTGATCAGGGTGGGGCTCTGCATGTACTGCCCCCAGACCCTTTGTGACAACCTCTGAAATTCCTGAATTGAGAACTTTCCTGGGGAAGCTGTGGTGAGTGTGGGTTTGTTTTTTTTTGGGGGGGGGGGTGTCTAAGAAGAAAATAGCTTGTGAACAGAGGCAGTCAGAACTCAAGAGTATGCAGGTGAGGATGTTCCAGGAGGTTCAGCCTGTCTGTGCGACAGAGGGAAGCTGAGAACTGGAGCCCAGAGGATGCCCGGGAAAGGATGGGCCAAGGTCGAGGAGAGAGGCCAGTGGTGGGGGAGGGGGCCCTGGAAAGTCGGGCTGAGGAATCTGGTTTTCCTTCTAAGCTCTGTGTTTGGTGAATTATTCCTGCAGTGCCTGACACTGTGCGTAGCCTGGGGCAGATGTGGAATCCACCCATCTCAGCATGTCTGGAGTTAGCTCATACCCAGCCAGGACTCCCTGGGAGGCTGAGCTGGGGAGCCACAGGACGGGATTGGGGTCTTTAAAAGACCTCCCTGCCTGCCCAACAGATAGAGGGCAAGAGTGGGCTTGGGGGAGCTGTCCAGGGCCAGGGCACCATCCCAGGCAGAGGTGATGGGGACAAGCAGACACAGTCAAAAATATAGTTCAGTTGGAGCTGGGCAGGAGGCAGGGACTGAGCCAAAACCCAGCCTCTATGATGATCTCCCCAAGATGCTGAAGGAGATAAGAGGCACTTGGGGATCCTGAATCTGTGGGGAGAGTTAACCAGAACTTCTGAAGTTTCCCTGGTGGCTCAGATGGTAAGGCATCTGCCTGCAATGCTTAGCAGCAGCAGCAGCAGCAGCAGCAGCAGCAATGCAGGAGACCCGGTTCAATCCCTGGTTTGGGAAGATCCTCCGGAGAAGGAAATGGCAACCCAGTTTCTTTTCCAGTACTCTTTCCTGGAAAATCCCATGGACGGAGGAGGATGGTAGGTACAGTCCATGAGCTTTCAGAGTCCAAGACAACTGAGCAGCTTCACTTTCACTTTCTGAAGAGTTAAAGGTGGGCACTTTGCAAGCCTAACTGAAAGATGCTGGCTTTTGTGGGTTCTAGTCCCAGCTGTGTGAGCTTGGGTAAGTGACTTTGCCTCACTGAGACTCAGTTTCCTTACCTTTGAACAGGTTGGATTTGTGACAGAGGGCCCCATATTTGCCCACCCCCTCCAGGGAAAACTCAGCTGTGTGTTCAGTCCCCTGATGCGTGTCAGCCTGGGGGCTCCATGCTGGGCTGTAGGGGCTTCTGGAGTAGCAGCCTTCTCATCCTGCCCAGTGGGGATGGTCTGCTCAGACTCAGCAGGTGAAATCAGATGCCCACACGGTGCTTCCAGGAGCTTCTCAAAGTCTCCCCGCCCTCCTCACATTGCCACTGTAAGCATTGCCCCAGGGTAATGACCCGAAGCAATTTCCTCCCAGAATAATGGTGAGAAATTAGAAACAGCAGGTGTTCAGCACCAGGAGACGGTGTGAAATGGCCTCTGGATAGAATACTATGTGGGTATTAAACGTGGTGTCTGCACTGAATTTCTCATCTGAAGGGGAAACCCTTCTGATAAGATGTTAGGTCTGAGGGCTGAAACCCAGCGACCTCTACAGAGGTAATGAAGAACTTGGACTCGGAGGTCCCACTGACTTCAAGTTTAATCCCTTCTCTGCCTTTGTCTTAGTATGTATGGGCTTGGGTTTTTCAACCTCTCCAAGCTCCAGCTTGTCCAGACACTGCTTTCCTCCAAAGGCTGCAGTGGGTAAAGGAACGATGCGGGAAACTTGCTGCTGCTTGCTGCTTAGTTGCTTCAGTCGTGTCTGACTCTGTGAGACCCTATGGACTGTAGCCCACCAGGTTCCTCTGTCCATGGAATTCTCCAGGCAAGAGTACTGGAGTAGGCTGCCATGCTCTCCTCCAGGGAATCTTCCCAACCCAGGGACAGAACCTTGGTCTCCTGCATTGTAGGCAGATTCTTTACCATCTGAGCCACCAGGGAAGCCCTTTCTTTTAAAGTGAACCCAAATAACTTTAACCTTGCTTCACAACTATTTTTGGTGGAGGCATCCCAGGCTCAGCCTGACACCATGGATCCACATGAAGTCTAGCGAGAGGATGTGAGTGATTCAGGGTGCCCACCTGCACACCTGCCTCAAGACCCAAGGCCCTGAGTGCTGGCAGGAGCCAGCACCCCCTCCCATGGAGGAGATGGGTCCCAGGAAGGAAATGAGTCATGCATCCTGGGCACCTTTGTTTTCTCATCTGAAGCGCGGAGGGGGGGTGGGTGAGGGAGTGGGGGGTGGAAGCGGCCCTCTTGATGGGTGCCTGCCTGCCGCTCGCCTGGATGACTAACCATCCCAAAGCACCCCCAGGCCCTCTGGTCATAACAGGTGGGCGGCAGGAGCTGCCAGGCCAGCCCCATGACTCATGAACAATGGTTCCCCTCCACAAACCTCTTCTACGCAGGCCAGCTAGCTCTGCCTGAAGACAGAAATTCCTTTCCACAAGCATGTTCCCAGCATGGGGAACACTGCCCTTGGCACCCCGTCCCCACCCCCCAGCAGAATGTCCCTGGTTTGGGAGACTCCTTCCTCAGATACCAGGTGCCGCTGTGTCCTTTGATGGCTATGTCCCTACTGCCACTGGAGAAAGATGGGAAACTGCATTACCCCCAGGGTCTTGCCCACACACTGAGGGAACCATAGCATCAAGAGGAATGATGGGAATTTAGGGTACGCGGCAGACGGCAGTTGGCAGGGGGCAATCTGTTGAAGAACCTGAGGGAGCTGTCTCGGCAACAGCAGTTGCCTCCCCTGCCCTGGCTCCCAGATGGGAGAGCCAGGCGAGCTGGAGGGCCTCCTCAGGAAGCAGTGCTCTCCTGTCCATTGCACTCGGGTGCAGGGCACTGGGGGCCACCTCCTAAGCTACAGGACCTGGAAGACTGCATGGTGGACTCCACCCCAGTTGATTCCTGAGCCTGAAAGCCCCCTCCCCACCCCTCCCCTGCTCCATCCCAGTATCCTGACCTCAGCCTGATGGGGCGGAGACAACTGCTCCTGGGTCTCAGTGGGGCTGTCTGGGGGTTCACCCTGACATCCTGAGGAGCCCCGGAGTCTCAGGGACCCTGGGGGAAGAGAGATGGGCAGACAAGTGGAGTGGGGCATGGGCTGTCCCTACTCAGCCCCCCCCACCCCCACCCACCAAATGGTCCATGCATTTCTTCCACCCATCAAGTAGGATTTCAATGGGAGAGTTGATGGGAAGGGAATTCTAGATGGTGGGCAGGCCCAGGCAGAGGTGCAGGGGTCAGACAGGGCAAGCTGTGTTCCAGGTAAAGTGAGGAGGCCAGCCTGACCCGAATAGAGGATTCGGGAGTGGGGACTTGGTGATAGGAAAGGAGGTTCAGGTGGAGTGGGGGAGAGGAAAGGCTTTATCTCTGCATCTGAGCTGCTCCTGCCACCTCCTCCCCCTTGCCCTCAGGGGCCCTGCCCCGTGCTACCTGCCCCTTCGGGTAGCAGGAGTGGTGTTTGTGGAACTTCTTAATATCCTCTTCTGGGCACACAGCAGCGTTTCACCTGCTCCCCAGCGGGGTTGACTGCGTGATAAGAAATCCAGGAAGTTCAACACACTTGGAGTGCTTGGACATCACTGTGGTCCATGCCAGAATAAACAGGGCCTGGCACAGGGCTACAAGGTCCTATCCCAGGGCAAACACTGTCCTCTGCCAAATAGGGAATTGTTTTCGCAAAGGCAGTGTATGTGCTTGGTGGATGGGAGGGAAATTCCACCAAGACCCTGGACTATTCACCCCACCCAGATGCTGGCATCTGTTCTGACCAACCCTGTACCAAGGTGACTTGGTGAGGGGGCGGGAGGGAGACTTTCATGGCCATGAGTGGAAGATGCAAAATTTACTGCAAAAAAAAAAAAAAAAGAAAAGAAGAAGAAGAATGAGTAATCTTCCTGCAGCCTCCCAGTGCTGCCAACAATTAAAGATCATTTCACTTGATCTTAAAGGGCTCTGGTGGGGAGGGCGGGGGATGGGAAAACTGAGGAGCAGGTGCATAAGGAAGGTGCAAGGTAGCATGAAAGCAAAGGAAGTCCAGACTTTAGCATTATGCCTGGCTGGATTGACAGTGAGGTTCTACCCTGTACCCCAGGCCAGTCCTCTGGGCTCTAGAAGCCTCCATTTCCTCATAGAAAAATGAAGATTGAAGTCCCCACCCTCAAGGGGCAGGAGATTGCTTTAAGATAAGAGCCTTGAGCATACACTATGGAAAACATTATGGAGGTTCTTCAGAAAACTCAAAAAAGGGTTGCCATATGATCCAGCAATCCCACTCATGGGCAGATATCCCAATAAAACTGCAATTTGAAAAGATAAATGCACCCCGATATTCATAGCAGCACTGTTCACAATAGCCAAGACATGGAAACAGCCCAAATGTCCACCGATAAATAAATGGATAAAGAGGATGAGGTAAACATATACAGTGGAATATTGCTCAGCCATAAAATGAAATAATGCCATTTGCAACAGCGGATGGACCTAGAGATTATCGTACTAAGTGAAGTAAGATGACCACGTGAACCCGCTCAGTCATGACCACTCTTTGTGACCCCATGGACTGCAACCTACCAGGCTCCTCTGTCCATGGGATTTTACAGGCAAGAGTCCTGGAGTGGGTTGCCATTTCCTTCTCCAGGGGATCTTCCCAACCCAGGGATGGAAAGGTTTGGAAGGTCCCCTGGAGAAGGGAAGCTACCCACTCCAGTATTCTGGCCTGGAGAATTCCTTGGACTGCACAGAGTGACTGAACAAGTGAAGTAAGATAGAGAAAGACAAATATAATATCACTTATATATGGAATCTAAACTATGACACAAATGAATGTATCTATGAAACAGACTCACAGACACAGACTCGTAGTTGCCGAGGGGGAGGACGGGATCGGGAGTTTCGGATTAGCAGATGCTAACTACTATAGAAACGAAAAGGCCCTATACCGTATAGCACAGGAAACTGTACTCAATATCCTGTAATAAGCCATAAGGGGAAAGAACATGAAAAAAGAACTTAAAAAAAGAGAGAGAAGAGCCTTGAAGGGCCTCTGCCATACCCCGACCTGTATGCACTCTCAGTAAAGCAGGTTCCTGTCTTAAGTCTAGGCTTCACACCAGCTGGGGACACAGCAGCGCTCCAGCACCCCACAGGTGGGCCAAGCAAACGGAAGATTACCTTCACAGCTGCTGAAAAACACGGCATGCAAGAAAACTCATTTGCCTGTGACCACACACTCTGCTGTACGATGTCCACACGAGTGTGAGCAGCTCAGGCATGCGGGCCTGGTTCCAGCTGCTGCGTCATCCATCCAAGGCAGCTCCTTTGTAAACTGCAATAAAGTCATTTAATATGAATGATGAAATCTATGCCCTACAGTGCTCGTTATTAATGGGAAATAAATGTATTTCAGGTAACAAAATAGTGAGTAATGTGGGCAATAAATACATCAGGCAACCTGGCCAGTGGAGAGACTGACGGACACGGCGTTCTCTGCCCCACGCCAGCCCTGGAGAAAGAGCCAAGCTGTCACAGCAATGAGTCACCTTCAGAGAAGGCAGAGGGCACGAACCAGGGCCCAGCTCTTGAGGCTGGCGCTGAGATGGTAAGCCTCACGCTGTGGGCTACTGCCATGTCCCAGAGCTTTTCCATGACTGATGACTTCAAAAGTCTCTCCATTAACCCTGATCCAGAAAGCACACCATCCTCCTTGACTGACAGTCCCCTGTTCCTGGCACCCCTAAGATCTGTAGCCAACCTTCATGCCCAACATCCAGACAAGGCCACCAAACAGACTCCAACTCACCTTCCAGGCCCTGTTTGCGCTATTGCCTTTGCCTGGAGTAATTGTCTGTCTTCTCAAGGTACCACCTCCTCTGTGAAGCAGGAGCCTCATCAGAGCTCCCAGGGGCAGGAGAGCCTCGGTTCACTGCTGTAATAGCAGTGAATAGCCCCCAAGTCCTAACAGTTTTGGACAGTCAGCTCGGGGACCCAGGCTGCAAAATCACCATTGTGTGCTTTGATTGGCTGGTAGCAGGGGAAGAGGAAAGCCAGGAGGTCAAGCTTCAGAGGAAAGAAAGGCGTCTCCTGACCTCACCTTGCTTTGGCCAGAATTAGAGCCACGTGGCCACCTAAATACAGGGGCATGTGATCTGTGTTCATGTTCTTTCCCTATTGCTGTTGTAACAAATTAATACACAAACTTAGTGGCTTCGAATAACACACAATTATTCTCTTCCAGTGCTGGAGTTCAAAAGTCTGAAATGAGTCTCAAGGGCTTTGTCAAGTTGCCAGCAGGGCTGAGCTCTTTCGAAGGTTCTGGAGGCAGCTATGAATTCATACCTCAGCCTGTGGTCCCTTCCTTCTATGTGTGAAGCCAGCAAATAACCTCTTCACTTTGACCTCCTGCCCTCCTATAAAGGACCCTTGTGTCCACATGGATAATCTCAAAATCGGTAACTCAGTCACGCCCTTTTGTCACAGAGGGCAACACTGACAGATTGGGAGGATTAAGACGTGGCTGTCTTTAAGGAGCCATTCATTCTTCTGTCTACCACAGAGTTCCAGAAACCCAAGCTAGGACCCAGGGTTCTGTGGGCATACAGAATTGCCTCTGTTATTCAGTTCTCCTCTCTTGTCATTGCTCACTCAGCCTCTCAAGCAGTGGATGAACTGTCAGGGCAGCCGCTGGCCACAAGCACCCCTGCCCAGCAGGTGCCTGGCACACAGCAGGGGCCTGGGAAAGTCTTCGGGGAGGGAGGGAGAGAGGAAAAAATGAACAAACTTGGCAACACCAGGAAGTGTGTGAGGACAGAGGAACGTGTGAGAGAAAGTGGGCGGATACTCAGGAATCTAGAGGCAGTCAGGGCAAGCACAGCCATCACCCATCACAGAAGGAAAGGAAGCTCCCTACAGCGGAGGGTTCAGAGTGAGGCCCAGGCCCTTCAAGCCCAGATGCAGAGGGATGGTGAAGCCGGGTGAGTGGGAAGGGCTGGGAAAGAAAGTGCGGGAAGAGCAGGAGGCCGGAAGTCTCATCTGAACCAGGCGCAGCGCTGACACGGACTGCATCTTTTTAAATTCCCACATCCACCTTGCACACAACATAGTGTAGACCCAAGGACTGGGACTCCGGAAGGACATGGCCCTGATCCAAGTTCACACTGCTGGATGGTGGCTGGGTAGGAAGGAATTTACAGCCCTGTTTGTTTGGTTCCAAAAGGAGCTGCCATCCCAGGACACTTAGCTCCTGCCAAGCCTGGTCACCCTGGCTTGGGACTCAGCGTGGGCTCAGTGTCCCCACCTCTTAAGGTCTCAGGTTCTTTATCTGGAAAGGGAGGGGTGGGGCTGGGTGATCTCCAGTCCCCTTTCAGCTCCAACCTCTTCGAGAACTGGGGCAGATCTTGGAAATTAGATGGGCTTCCTGGAGGGGATGGGGGTCTGAACTTCCTCCCACTAACAACAGGCACACAGTTCCTTTTATGTTGCCAAGAGACAGTCCAGGGCCAGGAGGGAGAGGCCCATGGCAGAGATGACTCCATGCCCCAAAAATGAGAACCACAGCAGCCCACAGGATTGTGCAAGCTGCCTGCGAGGCTGCCAGTGGGCCCTGGCCCGGAGGAGGGCTGTTTACACTCCGAGTATGTGCTTGCAGTTCATTTCATCGGCCGAGGGCACAGGTCTCAGGGCTGGAGGAGCAGCAGTGTGGGCCCCGCGGGGGCAGCTTTATCCCAGACACCAGACACCGTGAGTTCACTCCACATTCATTCATTCATTTGTGTACTCCCGCCTTCCCTCATTCATCCTTTGAGGGCTTGCCAGGCATTGTGCAAGGCCCTGGGGAGACAGAGGTAAACAAGACAGTGTCCTGATGAGTCTCCAGGGCCCAAGAACCTCGAAGAACAGTGAGCACTAAATATAGACACTGACCCTCCGAGCAGGGTCGGTGCAACAGTAAACATACGTGCCTAGAGCTCGGGGACACAAGACAGGGGACTTTGTTGTCTTCCTATGGAAAATATTTAACTACTAGCTTAAAAAAAAATCAAAACAAGGTTCTCACTCTGTACTCCATTGTCTCTAAAATTCTTCAGTTGTTTTCAGAATTCCCTGTCTCCTGGGGCCATGCAAAGGCCCTTGGGTTTGGACAGCCTGCCATGTACCAGAAAGGGTGCCCAAAGATACCTGCCCCCCCTCCCCCGCCGCACCAAGGGCATGCTCATTGGTATCCAATGGCTGCTGCTGTGTGCCAGGCTGGGGCATCAGGACCCTCAGGCCTGTCTATAATGCCAGTTTCCCCAGACAGTGAGCTTTGGGATATTATGCCACATCCTGGGATGCTGCTGTGGAGGGCACCCAAGTCCCCCCTCTGGGACTTAGGTCCCCTTGCCTCTTCCTGCTCACAGCTCTCCTCCTACCCTTTACTGGGACTGTGTGCATGGTTTCTTTTTTTATCTTTTTTCCCCCACCTAATACAGGAAAAGATAATGCCTTCACGTAGCATTTCGTTGGGTTCCACAAATATCCCTGGGACTAGGGACTAGGAAGTGGTCTGGCTACAAATCTGGGACTTAGAGGGAGAAAAAAAAACAAGGAAAATGCAAATTCATAGTTCAACAAATTATCTTTCTTGCACAAAGTTTTCTGTCTACTTTTGTTTATCATTCCTTGAGGATATGTTTCTAAAAGTTCAGTTTTACAAGATAGTTTTCAAGTTACTTGTCTAAAGGTTTATACCAATTCCCCCTCCCACAAGCAGAGTGTGAACATTGTCCATTTTACTACACCATCACCAGCATCAAATGTTCACGGGTTTTTAAAAAAATTGTTGACAATTTTAGAAACAAAAAGATTTTATTTTCAATATTTTTTGCATTTTATTGTTATTCATGCTGCTCCCTGATGTTAGAAGTATGATTTTATTTTTGATATTCCAAAAATTTCTGGGGAAGGGTGGGTGAACAGACCCTCAGGGTGCCTCAAAGTTTACTGACATCACTTCTGAAGAGTCCTTTCAGATGTCTTTCTCCACCTGGGCACCTCCCCCACCTGGTCTGCCTGGGAAATTCCAATTGGCGCTTCCAAATCCTACGCACATCTCCCTGCCTCCAGGAATCCCATGTGCTCTCCAGGGGGTGTGGCACCCTCTTTCTGTGGGCTGCCCAAAAGTCCAGATCATTCACCCCAGGGCCTTACACCACTGTCTGGTGCAACATGGTGGGGTGAGTGTGGGGGAGCAGACGTGCGTGCTGTGGGCCTCACCAAGACTTGGCTTTCTCTGCAGCAGAAAGAATCATGCTGATAGCTTGGGGTTGGAGTGGGCCTGAGACAAGACAAAAATCTAGAGAGTACCCAGCAAGCACTTGGCACATGGTGTATGCTTAGTGAATTTCATCTATTACATTGTTATTATGAATACTATTATTCTCCTCCCTGCTCTGGAAGGCAAGGGAGTGGCTTTTATCTCTCCATCTCTGGTTGCCAGCCCAGAATGTCAAAGTAAATCAATCAAACTGCGTATTGAGTAAGCATTTCTCTGCCCTTGGCACCAGCTTCTCGCCTGTAAGACTGGGATGTGAGTGGCACCATCTCCTCTGGCAGGCAATCGACTGGATGACTTGACACACTTCCCTCACTCCACACCCTCACTCACCCTTGCCTGCCCAGCTGGTGGCTGGAGAAGTAGAGTCAAGAGTTTGCATCCCCAGCATCCTTTGCTGGCAGAAGTGGTCACATGACCCATTTCTGGCCAATGAGACACCAACAAGGAGCTGAGGGGACCCTCTATTTCCTGATGGAGCTCAAGCAGACATCTTGCCACCATGAGGCAACAAGTAGGCCCATGCTAAGGATGATGAGCCGAAAACTGGAATGATCCCAGTCCTCTCTACCATCACCAGTGGCTGAGCAAGACCAGCAGTCACCCATTTCCAGAATCCTGATATGTTAGAAAACTAAACCTCCAATATACAGTACATTGAGTTTGCTAAGTGAAGCTAAGCACATTTCTGATGCCTATGAGAGGAGCCTGGTGAGCTGCAGTCCTTGGGGTCGCGAAGAGTCAGACTCGACTGAGCAACTTCACTTTCACTTTTCACTTTCACACATTGGAGAAGGAAATGGCAACCCACTCCAGTGTTCTTGCCTGGAGAATCCCAGGGACGGGGGAGCCTGCTGGGCTGCCGTCTATGGGGTCACACAGAGTCGGACACGACTGAAGCAACTTAGCAGCAGCAGCAGCATGAGCTTGCTTTAAGGTGCTCATCAAATATGACATCTCTTCTCTGCCTTTCCTCTCCACTTTCTTTGCTTGCCTACGAAAATGAAAGCCGAGGAACCCAGGAAGACACCACGAGTTTGAGCCCAGGGCCTGATGCTAAGAGGACCACTGACCCACATAACGGAATCTGAGGTTTCCCACCTTCTCTACCCCAGAGTGGGGCCAGGAGCCACGTATGCCCTGGCTGCCCAGACAAGACAGCAAGACCTGGGGTGCAGCCAGGAGAGGGCAGAGGGAAAGACCCACAGGCGCAGGCCCTGCAACCAGTGGGGTACTCAGCGCTCACCCCCTGGGAGGGCCTACTTGAGCCCCCGCAGCCCAGAGGTCTGCTGTCTGTCAGTGACAAGGGAGGCAGGAGGGGCACCCGAATCACAGGCTCACCCAGACAACCCCGCTCCTCGCAGGAGTTGGAGGGCCTGCCTTTTGTCAACCCCCAGGAACTAATGTTTGAGTATCTACTATGTATCAGGTTCCTCTTTTCATCTTCATGAGAGCCCTTTGTTATCAAACTTCTCATCCCCATTTATAAAGGAGAAAACCAACTGTCAGGAAGGCCTAGTAGCCTCCCAAGGACTCCCATCTAGGAAGCGGGGGAGTGCAAGTTCTTTCCCAGAGATAACAACCCATAAGGGGATTATGTTGTTGCAGAGAGCGAGTGGGTGTGTTCACTGTGTCCCTGGCAGGTGCTAGTCAGCCCCAGCTGATGGCTTTGTCTCGCCTTCCCCCGGGACACCTTGCTTGCTCCACAGGCACCTGGTTCCAGCTCCCACAGTTGGAGCTCTCCCTCCCTCATCATTGGAGAAGGTAATGGCACCCCACTCTGGTACTATTGCCTGGAAAATCCCATGGACGGAGGAGCCTGGTAGGCTGCAGTCCATGGAGTCGCGAAGAGTCTGACCGACTGAGCAACTTCACTTTCACTTTTCACTTTCATGCATTGGAGAAGGAAATGGCAACCCACTCCAGTGTTCTTGCCTGGAGAATCCCAGGGACGGGGGAGCCTGGTGGGCTGCCATCTATGGGGTGGCACAGAATGGGACAAGACTGAAGCGACTTAGCAGCAGCAGCAGCAGCAGCAGCAGCAGCAGCAGCAGCAGCAGCAGCAGCAGCAGCTCCCTCATCATAAATCACTATCCCTGGAGGAGGGCTCAGGCCCAGTAGACAGCTGTCTTCACCCCTGCCTTGAGGATGAGGAAACTGAGGCTCAGTAGCCCGGATACCAGCCAGCCCTGCCTGGGCGCTGCAGGCAGAAGCGCGGGGAGGGGAAGCCGAGGTGGTTTCCAGGTGAAGGTCAGGCCTCCAGAAACACGTGGTCTCTGCCCCGCTCTCCTCCCCCAAGCTTGGCCCTGCAAATTGGCTTTGACCTTCCCTGCCCTGCCTTTGAGCTTCTCCCCATTCAACCCGAAACCACAAAGGGAGGAGGAGGGGCTGGGAGAGGGCAGGCCCCTCCCAGCCGGGCAGCCCCGCCCCTGCGGCCTGAGCCTCAGGTCTGTTTGCACAGTTGGGGCACAAGCTGGTCACCCTACCTCGGGCAGAAAGGCACCAGGAGGTCATCCGTTTACTCTGGGCTTAGCGGCTCCCAGCGGGAGCTCTTTTCCTCCAAGATGAAAAGAAAGCAGACGCTCTGTCAGGTAAACAGGCGACATTGTTTCCAAAGATGGCAGGGCCCCTTTGTTGGACCAACCTGTGAGGTCAGTGGGTCCCTAAAACAGGGAGAGAGCCTTTTGAAGTGGAGGCTGTGGCTAGACAGCAGTGGGCCTCAGTGTGTAATATATGTATAACTGAATCACTGTGCTATACACAGGAAACTAACACAACAGTGTAAATCAACTATACTAAAATTAAAAGAAAAGATTACTTTCCATACTGCAAAAAATAAAAGAAAAAATATATATTTTTAAGAGTGGGTAGAGGCTCGGCAGATCCCTGGCTCCCCTGTACCCTCCTTGCGCTCAGAGCCCTTGCCTCTGTTGGTGCAAACAACAAGCTGACATGAAGTCAGGTCTCACAGACAGTGAAACCGAGGCACAGAAGAGGGACCCAGGAGCTGGTGGCTGGAAGGAAACTGGTCTAACCCCTCCCTCTTCAGATGGGAATAACAAGGCGCGAGAACCGCTGGAGCGTGGCTTTAGCTGCTTCTCTGGTGTCTCTGGCCCATACAGGGGAGCGCTTGGGCGCCATAACCATCCCCAGCAACCAGCTGTTCCGTTCCATGGATTCTTGGAAGATTTACACGGCTGAACAGACAGCACTGGTCATGGCTGCGCCTGGTCCTTCCCACGTTTATGTGACAAGGCATCACTCTTGGAAGACACAGTATGGAGGCCTCACCCACAAGCAGGTTTGGGAGTCAGCTGCCCTCCCTCGGCCACAGTTTTCTTGTCCATCAAAGAAGATGTAAGATTCTCATTAGTTACCTATTTTATACAAGTGTGTGTGCGTGCATGTGTGTGTGTGAGACTTAGTCGTGTCCAGCTCTTTGTGGCCCCATGGACTGTAGCCCATTAGGCTCCTCCGTCCGTGGAATTTTCCAGGCAAGACTACTGGAGCAGGTTGCCATTTCCTACTCCAGGGTATCTTCCTGACCCAGGGATTTAACCCTGAGTCTCTTGCATCTCCTGCACTGGCAGGCAGATTCTTTATCACTGTGCCACCTGGGAAGCCCCATTTTTATACATGGTAGTGTGTATATATCAATCCCAGTCTTTCAATTTATCCCACCCACTCCTTTCTCCCTTTGGTATCTATACATTTGTTTTCTACGTCTGTCTCTATTTCTGCTTTGCAAATATGTTCCTCTGTACTATTTTTTCTAGATTCCACATATGTGTTAATATATGAGAACCTACTGTATAGTGGCGAATAAAAAGGTACAATCTGTAGGACATATATTAAATTAACCTTAAAAGTGCATTCCAATATACACTAAGTACAGATAAATGGACTTCCCTGGTGGCTCAGATGGTAAAGAATCTGCCTACAATGCAGGAAACCTGGGTTTGCTCCCTGGGTCAGGAAGATTCCCCCTGGAAAAGGGAATGGTTACCCACTCCAGTATTCTTGCCTGGAGAATTCCATGGACAGAGGAGCCTGGTGGACTATAGTCCCCGGAGTCTCAAGGAGTCGAACACAGCTGAGTGTCTAACACTTTCACTTTCACAGACAAATACTGTTTGATTCCACTTTTACGAGGTACCTAGAATAGTCCAATTTGTAGAGTCAGAAAGTACGTTGGTAGATGCCAGAAGCTGGGGAATGGAGACAGAGTTTCAGTTTAGGAAGGTGAAAAATTTGTGAGATGGGTGATGGCGAGAGTTGCACAATAGTGTGGACATACTTGTTGCCACTGAAATGTACAGTTGAGTGTGGGTTAAAACAGTATATTTTGTGTTATGTGACTTTTACCACAATTTTAAAAAAACATTAAAAAAAGAATATGTAAGATGCTCTCCACAGCCCTTTGCCTTCTGACAGCAGGGAAGGAGGAGGGTGTGCGCCTCCATTTGGGAGGCCTTCTGAGGAAAGAGGGAGCTGCTTGAAGCCCAGACCCACTTCTGACCCCCGAGGGGCCTGTGAGGTAGTGGGAGTGGGCACCCTGACCAGTGGATAACGCTGCAGGCAAAGTCCAGCCCTGGGAAGAGAGCTCTGTGGTGAGACCAGGGTTGGGGGTCATGCTGACCCTGTCAGATTCCCGGCCCATCACTCACCAGTTGCATGATCTCAGGAGGGTGACTCAGCCTCCTGTTCTGGGAGGTGACACCACTTGGCCTCCCCCACCTTCTGCTCCAGGCTGAGGGGGTCCTGGGTGGCAGCAGTTGGGCTGTCCTCAAGGAGCCTGCTGCCACTGTGAGGTCCTGTCCTCTCCCTGGCCTCCTTCTCCTGGGTGCCCTTGACCCTCACCCTTCCAGGAGGGGACTTCTTGCAACCCAGATGCCAGGTGGCTGTGCAGCCTGCAGGAGACAGAGCTGGAAGTATAGACAAATGTAATTCATCTCCTAAAGTGCAGGAGGACCTAACAGAAGGCAGGTGGGAAAAGGCACAGACCCCAGGTCTGACAGGGCTGCCTCCCAGATGACCCCCAGATGAGCCCCAGCACTGCGTGGGCATCAGCCTGGCCCTTGATGGCAGCAGTGGTGAGACATGCCTCCAACCCCGCTCCCAGCCAGGCCCTGGATCTCAAACCACTCAGAGCTTGATGTTCATGAACCTGGGATTCACCAGCCAGAAGAAATCAGAGACCAAAGTTCTCTAACTACACTATTCTACAGTCCAGAACCAGTGACCTGGAGAGAGTGGGTGGCTTCCCAGGACAGGATGAAGCTGAGCCCCCTGCAGCCCAACCTCCCAGGTCTCCAGCTGAGCTATGTAAGAGCTGTGTGGCCCTGTGCAAGTCACTCATCTTCTCTGAGGCTCATCTCACCACATAGAAAGTGGAAATGAGAGGACATCTACTGTGTAGGTTTTGGTAAAGAACTCTGGACAGAGGTTCATGATATTGAACAGGAGACTGGGATCAAGACCATCCCCACGGAAAAGAAATGCAAAAAGCAAAATGGCTCTCTGGGGAGGCCTTACAAATAGCTGTGAAAAGAAGACAAGTGAAAAGCAAAGGAGAAAAGGAAAGATATAAGCATCTGAATGCAGAGTTCCAAAGAATAGCAAGAAGAGATAAGAAAGCCTTCCTCAGCGATCAATGCAAAGAAATAGAGGAAAACAACAGAATGGGAAAGACTAGAGATCTCTTCAAGAAAATTAGAGATACCAAGGGAACATTTCATGCAAAGATGGGCTTGATAAAGGACAGAAATGGTATGGACCTAACAGAGGCAGAAGAGATTAAGAAGAGGTGGCAAGAATACACAGAAGAACTGTAGAAAAAAGATCTTCACGACCCAGATAATCATGATGGTGTGATTACTCACCTAGAACCAGACATCCTGGAATGTGAAGTCAAGTGGGCCTTAGAAAGCATCACTACAAACAAAGCTAGTGGAGGTGATGGAATGCCAGTGGAGCTATTTCAAATCCTGAAAGATGATGCTGTGAAAGTGCTGCACTCAATATGCCAGCAAATTTGGAAAACTCAGCAATGGCCACAGGACTGGAAAAGGTCAGTTTTCATTCCAATCCCAAAGAAAGGCAATGCCAAAGAATACGCAAATTACCGCACAATTGCACTAATCTCACACACTAGTAAAGTAATGCTCAAAATTCTCCAAGCCAGGCTTTAGCAATACATGCATCGTGAACTTCCAGATGTCCAAGCTGGTTTTAGAAAAGGCAGAGGAACCAGAGATCAAATTCCCAACATCCGCTGGATCATCGAAAAAGCAAAAGAGTTTCAGAAAAACATCTATTTCTGTTTTATTGACTATGCCAAAGCCTTTGACTGTGTGGCTCACAATAAACTGTGGAAAATTCTGAAAGAGATGGGAATACCAGACCACCTGATCTGCCTCTTGAGAAACCTCTATGCAGGTCAGGAAGCAACAGTTAAAACTGGGCATGGAACCACAGACTGGTTCCAAATAGGAAAAGGAGTACGTCAAGGCTGTATATTGTCACCCTGCTTATTTAACGTCTATGCAGAGTACATCATGAGAAACACTGGGCTGGAGGAAGCACAACCTGGAATCAAGATTGCCAGGAGAAATATCAAAAAACCCAGATATGCAGATGACACCACCCTTATGGCAGAAAGTGAAGAGGAACTAAAAAGCCTCTTGAGGAAAGTGAAGGAGAGTGAAAAAGTTGGCTTAAAGCTCAACATTCAGAAAACTAAGATCATGGCATCTGGTCCCATCACTTCATGAGACATAGATGGGGAAACAGTGGACACAGTGTCAGACTTTATTTTTGGGGCTCCAAAATCACTGCAGATAGTGATTGCAGCCATGAAATTAAAAGATGCTTACTCCTTAGAAGGAAAGTTATGACCAACCTAGATAGCATATTCAAAAGCAGAGACATTACTTTGCCAAGAAAGGTCCGTCTAGTCAAGGCTATGGTTTTTCCAGTAGTCACGTATGGATGTGAGAGTTGGACTGTGAAGAAAGCTGAGTGCCAAAGAATTGATGCTTTTGAACTGTGGTGTTGGAGAAGACTCTTGAGAGTCCCTTGAACTGCAAGGAGATCCAACCAGTCCATTCTGAAGGAGATCAGCCCTGGGATTTCTTTGGAAGGAATGATGCTAAATCTGAAACTCCAGTACTTTGGTCACCTCATGCGAAGAGTTGACTCATTGGAAAAGACTCTGATGCTGGGAGGGATTGGGGGCAGGAGGAGAAGGGGATGACAGAGGACGAGATGACTGGATGGCATCACTGACTCGATGGACGTGAGTCTGAGTGAACTCCGGGAGTTGGTGATGGACAGAGGCCTGGCGTGCTGCAATTCATGGGGTCGCAAAGAGTCGGACATGACTGAGTGACTGAACTGAACTGAAATACTGTCCAACAAACAAAATAGCTCTGTAAAAAATTTTTGGATCTGAATAATCCTCATTGGTTTATTTCTTTTAATTTTTTTATCAGAGTACAGTTTATTTACAATGTTGTATTAATTTCTGCTGTATAGCAAAATGATTCAGTTATGCATATATATATATATATACACACATATATATATTCTCTTTCACAATCTTTTCCATATGGTTTATCACAGGGTATTGAATATGGTTCCCTGTGCTCTACAGCAGGACCTTGTTGTTCATCTATGCTGTATACAACAGTTTGCATTGGCTAATCCCAAACTCCATCCCTACCCCACCCCCATGCCCCCACCCCTGGGAATCATGTCCCTTCTCTTTATATCCACTTTTCTTGCTCTTTCCCTGGCCCCAGACTTCCAACTGGAGATACCAGTATTGTTGTTGTTCTGTTGTATCCGACTGTTTGTGACCCCATGGACTGCAGCACACCAGGCTTCCCTGTCCCTCACTTTCTCCTGGAGTTTGTCCAAATAGTAACCATTTATTGAGAATTTCCTCTGTGCGGGAAGGTGTTTATCCCCATTTTAGAGAGGAAGTGCAGACAGATTATAGCGCAGGTCCTCAGCTGGGAAGTAGTAGGGTCAGGATTTGAACCCAGGTCAGGATGAGGCAGGCAGCCTCTTGGCGATATTCTCCTTGATACTTGCTTCCTATCTCCACCCATGAGCTCTGCCTTCCTGGAGGCACTGGTAACAAAGAAACAAATCCAGCTTGGGCCTTCAAGGGCCATTCTGGTTGTACAAAAATAGATGGAGGACAAGGCAGCCCCTCTAGACATGGGATTGGGCATAGACAGGCTGGGTGGGAGGCCTGGGCTTCCTCAAGCAAAAGACCGACCATCTCTTCTCCCCTTCTCAGCTCCTGGGAGCAGAGTCAAGACCACCTCCCAAGGACCCCAGTTTTTAGGGCATCATAGCATTTGGGGAAAGACTGAGAGAAGCAGGCACCAAAGAGAAAGTTCCCAGCTGTGGTCAAAACACCACTGGCCTCAAGACATACCACAAAATCCACTCATCCCTCCCTCTCTTTTTTTTCTTTCTAAGGTTTCCCCAGCTATTAATTTCTTTTCCAGCTATTAATTTTTAATTGGATTCAACTGAAGAAGTGTGGACCAAAGGCCTGTCTACAACTTCTCCTGGACCATCTGGGCATATCGGTGTCACCGTCTTCTAAGGCAACTAATTCCATCAGCCCAATATCCCTGGCTTCTAGAAAGAGCTCCTGCCTGTTTT
The DNA here is from genome assembly GCF_016772045.2 of Ovis aries. NCBI lineage: Eukaryota > Metazoa > Chordata > Mammalia > Artiodactyla > Bovidae > Ovis > Ovis aries. Next base: position 185,780,025 of record NC_056055.1, on the reverse strand, counting down.
CTTACAGCTTCTACCTGTCAGCCAGGTTCAGGCCACCAAGAGCAGAGTGACCTCCAAGCACGGGGCAAGTGGGAGGGCAGGATCCAGTCAGATCAAGTGGGGTTGCATGCCAACTGCTCCACTAATCAGCTGAGTGACACTAGACATGGGATTTGGGCTCTTGGGGCCTCAGTTCCCTAATCTGTAAAATGGGAGCAGTAAGTCACTGTGGAGGGTTCCTATAGGATCAGGTGAGATGACACAAGGAAAGCTGTGAGCCCAGTACCCAGAACTGCAGTGGTGATCACTTGTTATTCTTCTTGTTATTTCTTCATCTGTCTGCTGTGCCTTGGAAGTAGCCAAGGGCTCCAATCACACACCCTCACCTTGGCTTACCTCTTCCAGCTAAACACGCACTGCCCTTCCTTCAGTGGTCACCCTGTCACTGAGTCTCAGGCTCTTGACTCTCTGGCCAGCATTCCCCCAAGTCTCCAAATGAGAAAACTTGGGAGGAAAAGGGATAGGCCCCTTTTGATCTTTTTGCCCATACCACACGGCTTCCCTGGTGGCTCAGAGGTTAAAGCGTCTGCCTGGAATGCAGGAGACCTGGGTTCGATCCCTGGGTCGGGAAGATCCCCTGGAGAAGGAAATGGCACCCCACTCCAGTCCTCTTGCCTGGAGAATCCCGTGGAGGGAGGAGCCTGGTGGGCTGCAGTCCATGGGGTCGCAAAGAGTCGACACGACTGAGCGACTTCACTTCACTGTTACTTTCACCACGCAGCATGTGGGATCTCTGTTCTCCAACCCAGGATGGAACCCTCACCCCTCGCAGAGGAAGTGTGGAGTCTTAACCACCGGGGCACCAGGGAATTCCCCCCTTTTGATTTTTAAGAACAGACCTATAGATATGGAAGGAGCTCAAACACAGCAAAGGATAAAACCAGAACCTGGATAAAGCCAAGGCTTCCTGGGCCCAAAGAAGGGAAGCAGAGCCCAGCTCAGAATAAGAAACTATTGTCTTTTCTGAGGATTCAAGCTCTTCAAAGGTGGGACGAGCTATCCCTGGAGGGAGTGAACTCCCCATCTTTGGAAATATTCAAGGTGGATGACACCGCCAGGGATGTGGTGTCTGGAGGCATGGTGTCTGAAGGGACTTCTGCACTGAGGGGGAATTTGATCTAAATGATGTCAAAGATCACAATAGAGAAACAAGGAATTCCTTCTTCATTCATTTGACCAATATTTATTGTTGAATGCCTAGCAATGCTAGCTCTGTGCCAGTTCCTCTCCTGGGTGTACAGTTTACACTAAGAGAAGAATCTGAACTCAGGAAGCATTTCAAAAACAGGGCTCCTTTGGAGCAGTGTGAAGATTCCTTAAAAAACTGGAACTAGAACTGCCATATGACCCAGCAATCCCACTGCTGGGCATACACACCCAGGAAACCAGAAATGAGACACGTGTACCCCAATGTTCATCGCAGCACTGTTTACAATAACCAGGACATGGAAGCAATCTAGATGTCCATCAGCAGATGAATGGATAAGAAAGCTGTGGTACATATACACAATCGGATATTACTCAGTCATTAAAGAGAATACATTTGAATCAGCTCTAATGAGGTGGATGAAACTGGAGCCTATTATACAGAGTGAAGTAAGTCAGAAAAGAAAAACACCAATACAGTATATTAACGCATATATATGGAATTTAGAAAGATGGTAACGATGACCCTAAATGCGAGACAGCAAAAGAGACGCAGATGTAAAGAACAGACTTTTGGACTCTGTGGGAGAAGGCGAGGGTGGGATGACTTGAGAGAATAGTATTGAAACATGTATATTATCATATGTGAAATAGATCACCAGTCCAGGTTCTATGGATGAGACAGGACACTCAGGGCCGGCACACTGGGATGACCCTGAGGGATGGGATGGGGAGGGAGGTGGGAGGGGGTTCAGGATGGGAAATACATGTACACTCGTGGCTGATTCATGTCAATGTATGGCAAAAACAACTACAATATTGTAAAGTAATTAGCCTCCAATTAAAATAAATAAATTTTTTTAAAGAAAAAGAATGATAAAACAAATGTGGCAACAATATTAACAACAATGGAATCCCAGTAAATTTGGTAAACAGGAATTCTTTGTACTATTCTTGGAGTTTTTCTGTAAGTTTGAAATTAAAGATTAAAAAGTTACAAAAAAAAAACAAAAAACCCAGGGCTCCTTTGAAGTTGTTTTTTGCCTCTGCTTTTGCATCTGTACAATGGATAGATAAAAACAGTGCCTGCCCCACAGGACAGCAAACAGACCCCTGCTCAGCCTGGCACATGGTGGGCCTCAGGAAAAGGTGGCTGCCCTGAAGCTGGATTGTCACTGCTTTGAGGGTTTTGATGACAACTATTCCTGAGATCCAGGGAAGGTTTTTCTTTCTTCTTCTTTTTTTTTTTTTTTTTTTGATGTAAGACTCAGACAGTTCGGTATGTATTAAGTCAAGTCCCAGGAATCCAGTCCAGCAAAAATCCTCACCCAGGGCAGCCAGGACCAGCCGGGACTGGAAGCGGAGACCAAGAGCACACCGGGTCTTGGACTACATCCAAAGCCAGCCAGGTGTCAGCCATGGGAGGCTTCCTGAATGTACATATCTGCCACTATTCCTCAAGAATGGTGTTTAGCGGCCGAACAGAGTCTCTGGAGCAGCTTAATTGCTTTGTGGAAGAAACAGTGGTTCTAACCCTGAACCCAGATAGGCCTTTTGAGGCAAGGAAGCAGAAACCTGTATGCTCCTCAGAAAATCTCAAGTCAGCTGGCTTCTTGCTCCTCCTCCTCTTGGATTTTAAAGTCAGATGGAGCCTACCTGTTACCCAAACACATGGAACACAGGTTATGCCCGTGAGGATTGTATTCAGTCCTTGGAGGTGGACAATGGTCCAAACTGATGATGCTCCATGAAGCTTTGGGTCCCTAAGACAAACCCACATCTGGGATGTCTCATATGCAGAAAATCTTGGGCTGAAGACCACCTGACTCCTGGTCCTCCTGCCCTGCCACTCACCAGCTGTGTGACCTTGGGCAGATGAATTAACTTCTCTGAACCTCCATTTCTCCTCAGTGAATTGGCACTAAGTCTGGTCTTTGAAGAACTGGGAGGATTCAATGAGACTGTCCTCTGTCAAGGGCTAGAATCCAGAAGACCCTCCTCAGAGCTCTGAGAAGGGCTGGATCTGGGGCAGTGTGATGTTTTACACCTGCTAAGCCCACAGTCTTTTGATAAATGTGGAGCTTCCCAGGTGGCCCTAGTGGTAAAGAACCTGCCTGCCAGTGCAGGATATGTAAGAGACACCGGTTTGATCCCTGGGTCGGGAAGATCCCCTGGAGGAGGGCGTGGCAACCCACTCCAATATTCTTTCCTGGAGAATCCCATGGACAGAGGAGCCTGGTGGGCTACAGACCATAGGGTCTCACAGAGTTGGACACTTTGGAAGTGACTTAGCATGGGCACTAAGAGGACCCAGAAGAAAGGAGTTCCTTCCGGCTGAAGGCTGGGCCTGGTGTGGGGACGCTGGCTCTTTGAGCAGGAAAATACAGAGGCTTCCCTGCTGTGCTTTGACCCAGAGCTTTCCAGCACCTTCCGGAGGCCTGGGGAGTAGGGGAAGAGGAGGGTCTGACCTCTTGCTTGAGGAAAACAAGAGAAAGCTCAGAATGAGTGACCAGAGGAGTGGGGAATAAATCAATGAACTCATGCAGCAGTGAGTGTGGGGCAGGATCACCTGGAAGACCCAACATGGGTCTGAGGGCAAGGACTCTGGGCAGTTCAGGGAACTCACTGTACACAAGGATGACCCAGTCCTTGCCCTTGGAGACTGGGGGCTCCGATGTGAGGTCAGTAGTCCTCAGACCTTGGAGAGTACAACATTGCCTGGAGAACCACTCAAACACTGCAGAGACCTCCATTTCTGGGGAGATGGGGGCGTTTCCCAACTACTCCCTCCAAGAGCAACTAAAAACCCTGGTGTCAACTCGCACACCAATAGAAGAAAACTCACAGGCAGAAAAGTACACCCTGTGTGACATCACTTATATGAGGAATCTAAAAAATACAACACACAAGTGAATATAACAAAAAAAGAAGCAGACATAGATACAAAGGACACAGCAGTGGTTATCAGTGGAGTGACGGGGCATGGTGAAATAGGGGTCGGAAATTAAGAGATGCAAACTATTCGGTGTAAAATAAGCCACAAGACTATGTTGTACAACACAGGGAATATAGCTTGCATTTGAATAATAAATATGAATAGAGTATAACCATTAAAAACTGTGACTTATACACCTGTAATTTATATAAGGTGCCCCTGTGGGAAGGAATCTGCCTGCCAATTCAGGAAATGCAAGAAATGAAAGTTCAGTCCCTGGGTCAAAAAGATCCCCTGGGATAGGAAAGGGCAACCTGTTCCAGTATTCTTGCCTGGAAAATTTCATGGACAAGGGACCTTGGTGGGCTACAGTCCACAGGGTTGTGAAGAGCCTAACATGAATGAGCACACATGATTTATATAATATTGTACATCAACTATACTTCAATTAAAAAAATTTTTTTTAACTTAAAAGGACTCAAAAGTGGAGAGAAGAGGCAAGCTGGCTAGGAAGCCACATACCAGAGAGTTGCCTCATATATCTCAGACTTTGAGCAAAACAGTCAACAATCCAGAAACACCAATGGACAGAGACAAGGGGGTAAAAAAAGCCCCAACAAAAAGCCTGCTCTCACTAACTAAAGGTCCAGGAAAAGGGCAGCCTAAACAAGACATAGAACTTTTTTCAGTTGTGACTAATGCCTGGAGAATTCCATGGACAGAGGAACCCAGCAGGCTGCAGTTCATGGAGTTGCAAGAGTTAGACACGACTTAGCGATTTAACCACCACCATGCATAACACAATATTTGCCATCTCAACCACTTTTCCAGTTCAGTGGCGTTAAGTACATTCACATTGTTGTGCAACCATCATTACCATCCATCTCTGAACTTGTCTTGCAAAACTGAAATTCTGTATCCATTAAACAGTAACTCCCCAGACCACCCTTCCCCCAGCTGCTGGCAACCACCACGGTACTTAGGACACTATGAATGGGACTATTCTAATACTTCGTAAAAGTGGAATCATATAGTATTTGACTTTTTGTGACTGGCATATTTCATTTAGCATAATGTCTTTAAGGTTCATCCATGTAACAGTGTGTGTCAGAATTTCCTTCCTATTTAAACTCAGTAATATTCCATTACACATATGGAATGTACCACATTTTTTCAATATATCCATCAATGGACATTTGGGCAGCCTCCACCTTTTGCCCATTATCAATAATGCTGCTATAACCTTAAGCCTACCAAGATCTCTTCAAGATCCTTCTTTCAATTATTTTGGGTATATATCTAGAAGTGCAATTGCTAGATCATATGATAATACTATTTGTAATTTTTTTAGGAATCACCATACTGTTTTCCATACATTCCCACCAGCAAAGCACAAGAGTTCCAATTTCTCCACATTCTCTCACATTCTTATTATTTTCTGTGTTTTTTTTTTTCCCCTTGGTTGATGTTTTTGTTTTTCTGACAGCAGGTATCCTAATGGGTGTGAGGTATTATTTCATTGTGGTTTTGATTTCCATTCCCCTAATGATTCAGTTCAGTTCAGTTGCTCAGTCATGTCCAACTCTTTGCGACCCCATGAATCGCAGCACGCCAGGCCTCTCTGTCCATCACCAACTCCCAGAGTTCACTCAGACTCACGTCCATCAAGTCAGTGATGCCATCCAGCCATCTCATCCTCTGTTGTCCCCCTCTCCTCCTGCCCCCAATCCCTCCCAGCATCAGAGTCTTTTCCAATGAATCAGCTCTTCCCATGAGGTGGCCAAAGTACTGGAGTTTCAGATTTAGCATCATTCCTTCCAAAGAAATCCCAGGGCTGATCTCCTTCAGAATGGACTGGTTGGATCTCCTTGCAGTCCAAGGGACTCTCAAGGGTCTTCTCCAACACCACAGTTCAAAAGCATCAATTCTTTGGCGCTCAGCCTTCTTCACAGTCCAACTCTCACATCCATACATGACTACTGGAAAAACCATAGCCTTGACTAGACGGACCTTTCTTGGCAAAGTAATGTCTCTGCTTTTGAATATGCTATCTAGGTTGGTCATAACTTTTCTTCCAAGGAGTAAGCGTCTTTTAATTCCATGGCTGCAGTCAACATCTGCAGTAATATCTTTGCTGACCATTGGTATATCTTCTTTGGAAAAATGTGTGTGTCCAGATTCTTTGCCATAAAATCAGGCTTTTTTGTTGTTGTTGAGTTGTAGGTGTTCTTTATGTATTCTAGATGTTGACCCCTTATCAGTTATACGATTTGCAAATTTTCCTCTTCCTTCCTATGGGTTGGCTTTCTACTCTATTAATCGTGTTATTTAGTGCATAGACATTTTTTTATTCAGGTGTGGTCCAATTTACCTATTTCTTCTTTAGTTGCTTGTGCTTTTGGTGTTATATCTAAAACATCATTCATAAGTTCATGTCATGAAGCTTTTCCCCTATGTTTTCTTCGAAGAGGTTTTAGTTTTTACATTTAAGCCTTTGATCCGTTTGAAATTAATTTTTGTGTATGAGGTTCCAGCTTCACTCTTTTGCATGTGAACACCATTTTCTCAGCTACGTTTTTTGAAGATAATCTTTTCCCTTTGAATGGTCTTAGAATCTTTGTCATTTGACATGAGTTAAGGGTTTATTAAGACATAAGTTTCAGTCAATAACCAACATACTCCAGTAAAATAGCAGCCAACTGTCCCTAGACAGTCTGCCTTCTTCTCTTCACCTCTTAGATCTTATATGTGGTTTACACATGGCCTGGGGGTCAAGCTTATCTTCCTGGCACTGGAATTTCTCTCCTTTGCCCTGTATCATTTTGATATGCATTTATGATTTTTAGCCTTATATTTTCCCTGCCTCAGCCCTGGAATCAATCACCTCCCCCAAGGAACCCTGGTTCCTTCTGTTGGAGGATGATTCTTAGGAACCAAGATTTGTGTGCTAGATACACACATTGCTCTTGAGGTGTCACTGCTTCTGGGCCCTCTCAGTGGACAGAGCCAGGACATGTGTGCTTATACGCTAATCATGTATGTGCACACGTCTATGCCTCTTCTTATGTCCATTTATACATGCGTGTGTATGTGTGCATATACACACAAAAGAGTCAGTGTGTATATACACACTGACACCTCCAACTCCAACCCAACACCACAGGGTTCATTCTAGCATCTTCTCCTTGTTTACTTGAAAGTTTCTTTTTTCTGAAGCGATAACCTTGTCCTTATCCACAGTAAATTACTTGTTTGTTCAGCCCTAGTATACATACATGCAGGGGCTTCCCAGGTAGCTCAGTGGGTAAAGAATCCGCCTGCTGCAATGCAGGAGACTCAGGAGACATGGGTTCAATTCCTGGGTCGGGAAGACCCCCTGGAGGAGGAAATGGCAACCCATTCCAGTATTCTTGCCTGGAGAATCCCATGGACAGAGAAGCCTGGCAGGCTACAGTCCATAGGGTCACAAAGAGTTGGATGTGACTGAGCAGAACACACAGGTGTCAGAACCCTGTCAGGTCTGGGTGCCTGTACCCTGTGAGAAACACATTCATCAACCAGTGTACATGTTTGTGGGTAGATCCTTTGATTTAGTCTATGGCAACCAAACAAAACACTATTTAAAATTACTCAGGTATCTCCTTTTACCCCCATCTCCTTAAATGTGATTATTTCATTCATTTGTAATAAAATCTGATTCATTGTTCAGAATCTGCATTCCATTTTGGGTTCTTCACACCCTGGTTAATTTTTAGAATTTGTATGTAGTGAAAATTATTTTTTGTAGTGTACAGTCCCATGGGCTTTGACAAAGGCATATAGTTGTATATTCAACCAGCGCAGTACCAAACAAAACAGTCCTGTTCCCCCAAACTGCCTTTGAGCTGCTCCTTTGTACTCAGCCTCTTTCCTCAACCCTACAATCACCTATTTGTTTTCTGTCCCAATAGTCTTTTGCAGAATGTCATAAAAATGGAATCATACATTATGATTATGTTATCTTTTATTTCTAGTTTCATTCACTTAGCAAAATGCTTTAAGGTTTTTCCCCGTTGTCTTTGTCTTGTTTTCTATTGCTGAAAATTTCGTGCCACTGTATGGATGTAGCACCACTTGCTTCCTGTTCACCTCTTGAAGGACATCTGCGTTGTTTCCAGCTTGAGTTGATTATGAATAAAATGAGAGTTGGACCATAAAAAAGACTGAGTGCTGAAGAACTGATGATTTCGAATTGTGGTGCTGAAAAACTCTTGAGAGTCCCTGGAACTGCAAAGAGATCAAACCAGTCAATCCTAAAGGAAATCAATCCTAAATATTCCTTGGAAGGACTGATGCTGAGACTGAAGCTCCAATACATTGGCTACCTGGTGAGAAGAGCCAACTCATTGGAAGAGACCCTGCTGCTGGAAAAGATCGAGGGCAAGAGGAGAAGGGGGCAACAGAGGATGAGATGGTTGGTTGGATGGCAACACCAACTTAATGGCCATGAGTCTGGGCAAACTCCAAGAGACAGTGAAGGACAGGGAAACCTGGTGTGCTTCAGTCCACGGGTGGCAAAGAGTCAGACACAACTTAGCAGCTGAGCAACAACAACAAAAGCTGCTTTTGGCAGGGCTATGCTTGACTTTTCAAGAAACTGCCAACTGTTTTCCGAAGTGGCTGTCCATCTCTGCATTGCCATCAGTGCCGTGTGAGAGGTCTTGTCATGCCACGTCCTTGTCAGCCCTTGTTGTGGTCCTTTTCTGAGTGTTTGTTTCAGCCATCCTAACAGCTGTGTCATAGGATCCCATGGCTGTTTTCAGTTGCATATCCCTGACCACTAGGAATGCTCATCATCTTTTCAGGTGCTTATTTGCACCTGAAAAGACTCGTATGTCTTTTGTCCATTTTTAATCAGGTGATTCATTTTCTTATCACTAACCTTTGAGAATCCTTAATAGACTCTGAACCCATCTCCTCTTCATTTCAAAGAACAAAAATTTCTAAATCTTGGCAGACTCCGATATATGAATTTTTCTTGTTACAAATTGTCTCTTTTTCCTAACACAGGTCACAGATATTTTTCTCCTAGAAATTTATACTTCTAAATTATACATTTACATTACACTCCATTATGAGTCATTTTTTTGTATATGATGTGCGGTATGGATCAAAGTTCATTGCTCACCTATGGATGGCTAATTATCCTAGCACCATCTGCTGAAAGATTAGATTTTGACAATGGAATTGCCTTTGCACTTCTGTTGCAAATCATTTGAGCATATATATGGGTCTATTTCCAGGCTCTCGATTCTGTTCATTGATCTATGTGTCTATCCATTTGCCAATACCACTCTGCCTTGATTGCAGCCATTTTGAAGAAATCAGGCCATCTAAGTTCTCGTCTGCCCAGAGAAGAGGACACAGGCTGAGTCAGAGAGACTGGATTGGACCCCAGTTGTGCCCCTGCTTATAGCTGGAGTGGAGCAGTCAGTCCAACGCGGAAGGACAGAGATGGAAAGTCCTCTTCATGCACTGCCCGTTCCACCACCTTCTGGCTGCCTCTCCATGTCAGTCAAGTCCTCACGGCAGACCCTGTGGACTGTGGTCAGGCCTCCTGTTACCACCCGGCGAGGCTGAGGAATTTCCTCTGTGAAGGACCCCAGATTCGCCATCGGACTTGGGCTTGGTGGAGGCTGTTCCTTTCCAGAGCCCCATCAAGGCCATCGCCTGGACCTCAAGCCCAGACGGGCTCTCACCTGGACACCCTGCTGGCCCTCATGCCTCCCCTGACTCAGTGATGGACAAGCCAAGTGTGAGGTCGTTCAAGTGTGACCAGCTCCAGAGTTGAGAGCGCAGCCATCCACGTGACCTTCCGAACTGCTGCCCATGTCATGACGTGGGGAGGAAGCTTGGTCATTAACAAGATACATTCAAGCACACAGGGAGGTGGTGGCCACCTGCTCAATCATCTGGAAATGCCAGTCTGCAAATTGCCCTTTTTCTCCACCTATAACAATCCAAGCAGACACTTGCTCATTCACTAGCTGACTCTACAGACCCACTCAGGGGTCGGGGCTGGGGCAGGGAACATCGAGGAGGTGAGGAGAAGCCCGTCATCCAGGGCAGATCTTGCCTGCTCTTCAGGACCCTCTTGGAGACCACCATAAGTGAATGCCCAAGTTGTAGGTTCTCAGACACTCTTGGAGGAAGGGAGTGTTGGAGCCCTGTGGGGAGGCCCCTGCTAAGAGGCAGCAGCCCCCTGCCCTGCCTCTCTCCTCCTTCAGAGCCACCTCTGTGATGGAGTGGTTATACTCTATCTATTCACATCTTCACCTTCTGCCCACTTCTCAAACCGTGTGATCTGATTTCACCACAACCCAACAAAATGGCTCTGACCAAAGGCCCCTCTAACTGTCTGGTTGCTGGGCCTAAGGGCACTTTGCAAGCCTCACTTGTTTGCCCCAGCTCAGCCTCATGCCCTACCCCCACCCATCCCTGCAGGAGCCTCCCAAGGGTTCTCGCTCCCTAGAGTGACATCTTGCTGTGTCCCGCCTCTGCTGAATACCCTCCACCCAGGGTTTCCTGGGGCTCTCAAGTTCAAGCCCCATCCTCCTCTGCCCACCTCTCCAGCCTCACTTGGACTCCAACCCACCCGCCCAACCACCCACCATTCACTCAGCATTGTGCTCTTCCAACATTTTCTCTATTGTTACATAATAAATTCCCACAAAACTCAGAAGCCCAAACAACAATAACGTTTATTATCTCACCCAGTTTCGGCGGGACAGGAATTTGGGAGCGGCTAAGCTGGGCCGTTCTGGCTCAAGGCCTCTGGGGAGGCTGTCATCTAGGCGGCAGGGTGACTGCCGTCATCAGAAGGCGTGACAGAGGCTGGGGGTCCATATCCAGGACGTTACCCTCCTGTGGTGGCTGGGGACCCAAAGGGTGGGGTGTCTTCTCCTACTTCCTCAGACTTGAGACCCTTGAAGAGGCAGCCACACACTAGAGAGGGGAAGAGTAAATGGGGAAGTTATTTAAAAACCAAAAATATTTACCAAGAGGGGCAAGAACGCAGTTACACATAGCTGAGACCAAAGTCAGGAAATGTAATTGAACCCAAGATCCACTGTAGGGTGTGGCTGCCAAGCTGTCCTTTCCTGCAATGGGGTTTCCAGGACCCATCCCTTCCACTGGAGAGACCAGCCGTCCCCCATACAGGGAGGCTCCTCAAATTTGGGATGCTGCCCCCCTTTTCCCCCAGAGCAGCTCTAGCAGTCAGCCCTGCCAGTCAGCTCAGGCCACTACCCTGCTAGCCCCTGGCCCTGAGACCTTCACACTCCAGAGCAAGGCGGACTATAAGCAATGGGAGCTCTTCTCCGCTGGGGCATCACCCCAAGGCTCTCCTGTCCTGCCTCGTCGGTGCTGCCATGTTGACACTGATGAGCAAGGCAGAGTGGCTCGGAGCTCCCTCTGCCTGCCAGCACAGCCTGGCCCCCACTGTCCTGGCTACTTGAGGGGTGCCCAGCCCTCAGTAACATGTCCATCCAGTACCTTTGATGGCGGTGGCTTGGTCAGGCTTCCTGCTGTCCCCCGCATGCCCTCACAGCAGCCCAGAGTCTCATCAAGAGCCCCAGCCTCTGGCTTCACCTCTCTCCCCACTTGGCCTCAAAACCTGCCCCTGTATCATCTGTTGGGTTCGCATCTCCTGCATCCTTTCTCAAACACCAGGTCCCTTCCCCCCTCTCAGACCCTCACCTGTAGTTGTCCCTCCCCCACGTCCAGTGTGGTCAGCTGATGCTTAAGCTTTGCCAGCCCCACCTGAAGGCCTCACCAAGCCCCTTGCTTCCCTGCCTCCAGCTGTCGCATTGGACTCCGCGTCCTGCAGGCCTTAGCTGGGCATCCCAGGCTTCTCCCGGGAGCCTCCCCAGGTCCTGCTCTGCCAGGGATGCACATGGGTGCACCCAGGCTGCGGGTGGGCCTGGCGCTGTGCCCGGAGCTCCCCTGGGCAGGTAAACAGGAGGGAAACAGGTGTTGAAATCTGCCAGCTGGGGCTGCAGCCCTATGTGTTTGTCTTCACAACCAACTCAAGCAGTTTCTGGTCTGTGTTGCTTCCTTCATGTTCTCTGTGTGGGGGACCCCAAGGCTCCAAATTTGCCCCTTCATAGGAGTTCTCCTGCCAGAGATTGCTCAGTGAAAGGGTTCTGGGCACTTCTATTCCTAGGGCTTAAAGATCCCTGCCCAACCCCACTCCAAGAGGCTGGAGATCTTGGGGGTCAGGGCCCCACCTGATCCCTTCTGCCCAGCTCTCAGCAGCAGCCCCAGAGAGCTTAGAAACGGTTGGCCAATGCTTTACAGGGACCGCTGAAACTTGTAATTGATTACCAGAGTGATATCTGTTCATTGTGGAAAATTTGGAAAATACGTAAAAACAAAAATAAAGTCAAATCAAATCAAATAAGATAAAGTAAAATAAAGTAAGATAAAATAAAAAGGAAATTATCAGCAAAGTAATAAAATTACAGGGTACAATAAAATAAAAGAAGCAAAATAAAATTAAAAAGTGAAATAAAGTTAAATTACAAAGTAAAATAAAATCCACCAGCTGTAATTCCATCAACTGCAGGCGTGCACTTCTTACATTCTAGAATACTTCCTTTCAGGCTTCTCTGTGCCTCTACACTTGAAAAAACAAAACCCAAGTGGCCTATATCAGTAATGCTTTGCTGCTGCTAAGCTGGGCATCTCTGCAGGATCCCACACCCTCCCGTTTTCTCTCAATACCTAGAGCACAGCGGGCCACGTCCCCTGACATAAGGAACCAGTCCCCCATAGGTGGGCATTGACGTTGTTTCTAATTTTTCCTTCTTTCACACACCACTCCACAGCCACACTTGTAGCCATATCCTCATGACCCTCTACATAGCAGATTAAGACTCTGGAGGCATATGAGCCCTGGAAACATTTGGGGTACTCAGCCAGCCTCCCCCAACACCATTAAATACTAGCAGTCAAGTCAGTGTAAGGACATCAGGCAAAGTTCTGGATTTCCCTGATGCATTAGGCCTTGTTTGAAGTATTTCATCCATTTTTCAATTCATCTTTTGCTCATTTTGGGGAGAGGAAATGCCCTGGCTTTGCCAGCATCCCCAGTACATGTGAGGGCTTCCTGACACAGCTGCAACTCGCACCTTTGGGTCACTCTCAGGAAGGGGACTATCAGAGTCCAAGGCTGTCCCAGGTATCTGTCCTTGCTTACTATCTGATGGCTGTCCTGACGCCATCACCTGTCACACACCTGCACTCAGTAACCCTCTGTTGAATGACTGATTCCTGCCCAGTGCCCCCACCTCCACTCTCCCCCACCTCTCCCAGCTGGCCGGTGATGGGACCAGGGATAAATGAGGGATAAGCCCATCTTGGGAGCAGACACTCCAGGCCTGGGGTGGGCCTGAATCCCAGAGGATTTGGCACAAGGGCAGAACATCCTTAACCTATAACTGGGGCACTGGTCAGACAGGTTATGGGGCTCAGAGCACCGAAACCCATGGAGCCTCACCCAGGCTCCCCAAAGACTCTCTAGTCCTCGATGGGTTCCACTCCTGGGCACTGTTCTCTCTAAGGGCCCCTCCCCTCTTCCTGCCCACCCTGATCCCACTCATCCTTTCAGCTGACTCCAACTCTGTGAAGCCTTCCTGAAGGCTCTCCTCCCCAGCCACTTGCTTTGCCCCTCCCCATGGCTCCCGTGACTTCATCCCTGGGAAGCACAAGGGTGTGACCTCTTTGAGAGCCCAACCACAGCACAGGGCTCAGTGGAAGAGTCTGTGGTAGGATGACCCGGTACAGCGGAGAGGAAGGGCATGGGGCTTGTTGTTCTCTGCTTTTTTCCCAAACCCATCCAGGGATACCTCCAAACAAGAAGCACAGAAATGCACTCAGAACTGGAGACTCAACATGAGAGGAGTTCTTAGCTGTGAAGACCTTACTTGTGGTGGAAATGTACCTGATTCCCAGGTCAGTCCAGCCCTTGTTCCCCAGCACCAAGCCCTCTGTGCCCTGTGCTGGGGTGAGATCCCCCCTTTTCAGAGGAGCACTGACTTGCTTCCTCCTCAGAACAGCCAGCTCAGCACCAGTATTCAGTAAATTAACTTGTTAAGGAATCCTTTAAAGGCAGCTCCGATGCCACCTCTTCCAGGAAGCCATCCTTGACTGATCAGCCTTCAGAAAATCTCTTCCTCCTCTGGTCCATCAGAACAGCTGTTCTTGGTACCACACTCATGACATTACAAGTTTGAGTTTTTAAAAATTGTTCTCCAAGGAATGCATAAAAGGTGGTAAAGGCAGGATTGGACAAAGCTGAATGTTGAACTGTGATACAGTCCCACTGAAAGCTGAGCCAAGCAGTGAGGCACTCTGGGACAAAATGGCCGAGCCTTTCTCCACTACACCCCATTGCTGGCCATCCCCCAGCAAAGGCAAGGGCATGTCCTCAGTGGGGAGACTCCTGCAGCTGGGGCTGCCTTGACGAGGTCCCCCCAGGGCTGTCTGCAGCTGACAGCCAGTCCTTCTGGACAGGAGGCTCTGCTGCAAGATGGAGGCAGGATGGGGGAGTGTGCATCTCCACGCCCACCACAGACAACAATGAAAAATCTAAAACAAACATGCAATAATTTCAGCATTGGGTTCAGGGACTGCCAAATGATGGCTCAAAGGCCAAATCTGGCTGGCTGCCTATTTTGGAAATTGCTTTACTGGGACACAGCCTGGCTCTTTCTTTTTGTTCTGTGTCTATTGCCTGTGGCTGCTCTGGCCCTGCAACATCAGAGTAGCTGCGACAGAGATCGTAGGGCCCATGGTGATTAAAACAAGCTCCAGTGAGGCCCTTCCCAGATCAAGTGTGCTACTCGAGCTGACACTTCTGGGAACGGAAGCCTCACTCATGATGACTTCTTTGTCATGATGACCACACACACAGACATGCATGCAGTTCACCTGTGAGCACACATTGGAATACAGGCACACTCACACGCACGCATGCCCAGAGGCACCCCAGGGATGCATTGAGTGTTCTTCTGGCCATAGCTGATTGAGAATACTCCTGACCCAAGCAGGGCCAGATTCCTTCTCACTGGGAACCTGAAAGCAGGTCTCAGGTACAATTGTGGCCTTGCTTGAAGAAAATGACCATGAGTGGTATTAAACGTTGCTTGTTGCTTTAAACCATTATGTTTTGGAGTAATTTGTCACAGAAAACTAATACTCTCCACAGATTAATCTGCCCTCCAGTGTCCCTGTTTCTGATAAGGTCACCCTCTTCCTCGCCATCCTCAGATCTCAACCATCACAATTTGCTTTGTTTTTCCTTTACTGCTTCCTGTCTGCTGATTTGGTCTTAAGGAGTCTCTCACTTTCATCCTCTGTTCTCTGGTCCCTATTTCCACCATCCTGGCAGGGAAAAAAAAAAAAAAAAAACGGCCCTTTGCTGAGCACCTACTATGTGCCAAAGTACCTACTATGTGCCCTGCTCTTAATACAGTTTGAGTACTCATGGAGGAATCATGACAACTGGATGAAATAGGTTTGCTGTTTTGCTGTCCCTGCTTTATAGCTGAAGCACCTAAGATTTTGAGAAGCTCAGTAGCTTGTCTGAGCCTCCCCAGCTGAGTAATTAGAGAATCAAGTTGGAACCCAGACTTGTCCCAAAGCCCATGGTCTTTTGTAGCCTGGCACTGCCACAACTCAGTCTATGCCCTCTGTGATGGCCCAGGAGCTCTGGAAGCAATCCTTGCTGCCACCTCTGCCTTCCTGGATTCTTCTCTCATGTCACAAGTAACTCTGCTTAAAAATGCATATCTGACCATCTTCACTGCCTACTCTCAAGCTGCCAAGGGCCCCCACCCTCATGTCCCCACCCTCTGCATCCTTCAAAATTCAGCTCAGCTCAGTTGCACTCTCCTCACAAAACCGCCTGTCCCCTCTTTGAATAGCTGGAATTCTTCCCTCCTGCCAGTCACCTGTTTATTCTCGCTTTAAAAAAGACAGTGCACACACTTGAGCCCCTGTAGTCAACCACAGGCTCCTCAGAAAGAGACTTCCAGGCCTGTCCGGTGTGCCCAGGTCCATGAAAAGGGATTTATGAAGATAGAGTGACTGTAGCATAATTAATTACTGAGCTATGAGAGAACATGCACTGAAATAAATGCTTCAATGAATCAAGAATCAATAGCTCTCTAAATGAGTAACTCAAGTTAAGAATGATTGGTTGCTTGATTGAATAGGACAGTACCTAGATCCCAATTTTATGTATATATATTATATATATGGGCTTCCCAGGTGGCGCTAGTGGTAAAGAATCTGCCTGACAATGCAGGAGGCACAAGAGACGTGGGTTCAATCCCTGGGTTGGAAAGATGCCTTGGAGTAGGAAACGGTAACCCACTCCAGTATTCTTGCCTGAAAAATTTAATGGACAGAGGAGCCTGACAGGCTTTGGTCCACTGAGTAGCAAAGAATCCTACACAACTGAGCACACACAGGAGCACTCGTTGTTTATGTACTTGTCATAGCAAAATATTTTATTATATACATAACTGGGGTAATATTAAAATATTTAATGACCAGTACAGGATGAGATCATGAACTGGGTACAGGCTCAGATCATGAACTCCTTATTGCCAAATTCAGACTGAAATTGAAGAAAGTAAGGAAAACCACTAGACAATTCAGGTATGACCTAAATCAAATCCCTTATGATTATACAGTGGAAGTGAGAAATAGATTTAAGGGCCTAGATCTGATAGAGTGCCTGATGAACTATGGACGGAGGTTCGTGACATTGTACAGGAGACAGGGATCAAGACCATTCCCAAGAAAAAGAAATGCAAAAAAGCAAAATGGCTGTCTGAGGAGGCCTTACAAATAGCTGTGAAAAGAAGTAAAAAGCAAAGGAGAAAAGGAAAAATATAAGCATCTGAATGCAAAGTTCCAAAGAATAGCAAGGAGAGATAAGAAAGCCTTCCTCAGCAATCAATGCAAAGAAATAGAGGAAAACAACAGAATGGGAATGACTACAGATCTCTTCAAGAAAATTACAGATACCAAGGGAACATTTCATGCAAAGATGTGCTCAATAAAGGACAGAAATGGTATGGACCTAACAGAAGCAGAAGAGATTAAGAAGAGGTGGCAAGAATACACAGAAGAACTGTACAAAAAAGATCTTCACGACCCAGATAATCATGATGGTGTGATTACTCACCTAGAACCAGACATCCTGGAATGTGAAGTCAAGTGGGCCTTAGAAAGCATCACTACAAACAAAGCTAGTGGAGGAGATGGCATTCCAGTTGAGCTGTTTCAAATCCTGAAAGTGCTACACTCAATATGCCAGCAAATTTGGAAAACTCAGCAATGGCCACAGGACTGGAAAAGGTCAGTTTTCATTCCAATCCCTAAGAAAGGCAATGCCAAAGAATGCTCAAACTACTGCACAATTGCACTTATCTCACACACTAGTAAAGTAATGCTCAAAATTCTCCAAGCCAGGCTTTAGCAATAGATGAATTGTGAACTTCCAGATGTCCAAGCTGGTTTTAGAAAAGGCAGAGGAACCAGAGATCAAATTGCCAACATCCGGTGGATCATGGAAAAAGCAAGAGAGTTCCAAAAAAACATCTAGTTCTGCTTTATTGACTATGCCAAAGCCTTTGACTGTGTGGATCATGATAAACTATGGAAAATTCTGAAAGAGATGGGAATACAGACCACCTGACCTGCCTTTTGAGAAACCTCTATGCAGGTCAGGAAGCAACAGTTAGAACTGGACATGGAACAACAGACTGGTTCCAAATAGGAAAAGGAGTACGTCAAGGCTGTATATTGTCACCCTGCTTATTTAACGTCTATGCAGAGTACATCATGAGAAACACTGGGCTGGAAGAAGCACAAGCTGGAATCAAGATTGCCAGGAGAAATATAAAAAACCTCAGATATGCAGATGACACCACCCTTATGGCAGAAAGTGAAGAGGAACTAAAAAGCCTCTTGAGGAAAGTGAAGGAGGAGAGTGAAAAAGTTGGCTTAAAGCTCAACATTCAGAAAACTAAGATCATGGCATCTGGTCCCATCACTTCATGAAACATAGATGGGGAAACAGTGGACACAGTGTCAGACTTTATTTTGGGGGCTCCAAAATCACTGCAGATGGTGATTGCAGCCATGAAATTAAAAGACACTTACTCCTTGGAAGGAAAGTTATGACCAACCTAGATAGCATATTAAAAAGTAGAGACATTACTTTTCCAACAAAGGTCCGTCTAGTCAAGGCTATGGTTTTTCCAGTGGTCGTATATGGATGTGAGAGTTCAACTGTGAAGAAAGCTGAGCGCCAAAGAGCTGATGCTTTTGAACTGTGGTGTTGGAAAAGACTCTTGAGAGTCTGTTGGACTGCAAGGAGATCCAACCAGTCCATCCTAAAGGAGATCAGTCCTGGGTGTTCATTGGAAGGACTGATGCTGAAGCTGAAACTCCCAATACTTTGGCCACCTCAAGCGAAGAGTTGACTCATTGGAAAAGACCCTGATGCTGGGAGCAATTGGGGGCAGGAGGAGAAGGGGATGACAGAGGAAGAAATCACTGGATGGTATCACCAACTCGATGGACATGAGTTTGGGTAAACTCCAGGAGTTGGTGATGGACAGGGAGGCCTGGCGTGCTGCTATTGATGAGGTCGCAAACAGTCGGACGCAACTGAGCTACTGAACTGAACTGAACAAGATGAGTACCAACCAATAAGTGAGAACATCTCCACAGAGTTGGATCAGGTCCTGGGGTCGCCGTTAGGCCCTTATAGTGCTAGACCCTGGGGAGGTTGCGGGCTAGTCCGAGGGAAAGACAAAATAGCCAGAGGGAGGGGCACTCGAAACGCACAGCTCTTTATCACTTTGCAAAAGCATCTCCGCAAAGATTCTGGCGGATGCAGCCCTGCACGTGTTTTCTGAGCGCAGCTGCTGCCAGCCTTGAGCTGAGCTTCACAGGTAGGTCACTCCAATCCTCAAAGAGCACCAGAAAGTCGGAAGTACTGCCACTGTCCCATGTCCTAGGGAGGACACCCAGACTAAGAGGTTAAGCTGCTCTCTGGCAGTCACACAGCCAGAAAATGACTGAACCAGGCCCTAGACCAGACCCGCGGAGGGATCCTCTTGGAGCACACAGCACACACTTCCGGCGCACAAGTAGTGGCTTGCCTTCCTGTGGCTCCTGTGCAGGTACTGGGTGGGGCCAGCGGGACAAGTGATTTTCAGGGCCTGGGATTGGTCTGAACTGTGGCTCTAAGGAGGTGTGTCCTAAACCTAGCACTGCCCCTTCCTGCCTGCTGCTGCCCACAGGGTCCTCCTCTCCAGAGCTGAGATGCTTGCCCTCATCGTAAGGTGATCTTCAGAGCAGAGACGGTGATGGGCGTGTGCTTGGCAGTCGGGCCACAACTCCTGACAGCGTTTGGCAGGAACGGCCCCATGCCATTCCGCATTCTCCACGGGCTACCGTGGGGCTTTAGACAAGATGCTGCTCTGAGTTCATTTCGTCATCTACAAAATGGGGTGATAAGAGGGTGTATTGCTTTTCAGGCTTGGCGTAAAGATCAAAGAACCAACCTAGGAAGGTATCCAGGCATTTCCAGTCACTCTTTTGAACTTTATAGGTCTTGGGCAGTGAGGAAAGGCTGAAAGTGAAAAGGGATGGTGCACAATTGAGCCTGTCTGTCCCAGTTGGGGGTGGGCCGGGGCTGGGGTGGGGAGGCTGGCTGGGTCCGGGCACCCTGGGCTTCCCCACTGCCGCCTCCCTCATCCCTCCAAGTTCTTCAGAAGGCGGAATAATTTCTCTTCGTTTTCACACCTAATCACAAAATAATTTTGGTGCCCAGAAGCCTTCCTCTCGGAGGAACATTTGTGCGGGATGATATCAGCCTAATTAAGTGCTCCAGCTCTGGGATTTGAATCTCTTCCGACCCCCGCGCTCCCTGCCAAGCAGCGCTGGCCGACCGGCTACCTGCACACGCCGCTTCTGGAGTCTTCCGCGCTGCCCCTCCTCCCGCCCTGGGATGGATAACTTGATCGGGCGCCAGGAGGCGGCGGACCAGGTGTCACCTCGGCGGGGCTGGAGGCGGCTTGCTCTGCGCTCTCGGGCCTGAAAGGCGCAGGCATGTTCGCAGCAGCAATGCGCCTTTGTTCGCCTTGGCAGCGCCGCGGCCTCCCTGGGGCCGGCCCCATAAAGGGTTTCTGTTCGGGCTGGAGGACTCATTGTCGAAAAATTGTCCCTCGAAAAATTAGCATGGTACAGTGGAGAAAGCGGAACGCCCGGCAAATGACAGCTGCTGGCCCCAGACGAGGGCCAGAAAGTGGAGTTTCGCAGGGTGCCGGCTCCCTGGGGCACCCCCTCGCTCCTGGCCTGAGGGTGGACCTAGGGGTGGCCTCAGGGTCCAGCAAAGCCCAGGGCAGCAGGGGCCAGATGGGAAGTGAGGCTGAATTTGAGGTTGGCGGCTTGTCTCCCCCCCAGAGTTACAGTATCTCCCCAGGCACCAGGTCGAGGGGTGGGGGGTGATGTTTGAGGGCCCCTGGGGCAGAGTCAGGCTCAGAGGGGCAGCTGGCTTGGGGGGAGGGGGTCTGGGAGACAGAAAGAGAGCGGGTCTAAAGGTTATGTGGTTAATTGAACGTCAACAGCCACAGATATCATTACGCCCCTCTGTGTCTTTTTCCCAGTGTGTTGATGGAAAAGTAACCAGATTAAAAGCGCTGGGAGCCCCAGTTGGAGAGGCCGGGCAATGCGGGGGGAGATCCCTCCTGAATGTCGAATCGGGGTTCCTGCAGCCCCAGCAAGGAGGGAAAACAGTCAATTAGAGACGAGAGAAAAGACAGCGGGAGCTGTGGTTGGCATTTGCATAAAGGCTGGGGCCCCAAGGCTGCCACCCTTAGTGAGAGGGCGGAGTTCCCAGGAGAGAACCCTGGGGGTGTCATGAGGGTGAGGCTCATGGTAACTGTTGAAAGTCTCAGCCAAAAGCCTGTGTGCACACACTTTCCGTGAGGCAAGGATGAGGGTGACTGGGCCTGTAAATGGTGAACGCGTGTGTGCATACCGGTGTGTGTGTATTTCTGGTTTCACCCTGCTGCCATCGGTGAGGTTATGGGTATCTTCCTGTGTCCATGTTTGAAGCAGGTTGCCCCTGTGTCACTCGCACTGACCGGATACTCCCATGGTGTGACCCCCAATTGCAAATTTCTATATGTGGGCAGCACACCTGGGCACCCCTCGTGGGCTCCCAACGCACAGCCAGGTCAGGGGAACATGAATCTGCCAACTTGATCCCACCAGCATGGGAAGATCAGAACCTCAAGACTTCCTGTGCTTCTCAGGAGACCAGACCTGGAACCGGCCCCCTTGGCTCACTCTGCATTTTGTGCTCCCTGGAGAAACCTTCCTGATCCTTCCAGCCTGCCATTTCCACGAAGCCCTCTAACCTCCTCCAGGAAGCCTGCCCTCACTTCCTACTGCAATACAACACACAGAAAATGTTACGTCAGCCACATGCACCTGTGTACATGTCACTTTCCATCCCCACCTCCACCCAGGCAGGACAGAGCATGGGTGGGTATAATGCAGGCCTGCCTGGGATGGAGACAGGTGAGGAAGGGAAGCAGGACTGGAGGAGGGAATCCAATTCTATAGGAAGAAAATAAGCAGCGGTCAAAGCTATTAGGGTGAGCAAGAATGGCACAAGAGCCAGTGGGAAGGTGGCTTCAAGTTACAACCTCAGAGCACTCAGTTCACCCCTCAGGGAGCCATGGTCCCTTTCTGGACAATCCCTTGCTGCTTTTTGTTAGTCTTCCTGTTCTGTCAACCCCCTCTGTGTTCTTCAGAGCAGCACTGGGAGGAAAAAGCAAGAGTAATCACTGAGCCCTAGCTCCAGGGAGGGATTGCTGTCCCGCCAGCTCACAGCCACAGCTACTGAGTTCCCACTCTCCAGCCCAAGTTGCTGGGGATGGAGTTACAGAGCCTGGAGCTTGTGGATGGGGCTCTGGGCGCTTCTGCACACTTCAAGACTCAGAGCAGCTCTAGGGAGGAGCAGTGGGGTAGAGAGAGACCTCAGCCAGATGTGGGACTTCCTCCCACAGCAATGGGACAGGGTAGAGTTGAAACCCACATGGGCTTCACCAGTGACCCTGTGGGGAGAGGGTTCCAGGAAGCAGGAGGTGCGGCACTGCCTGCTCCACTCCACCCCACCCCTCCCCATCACCCTGTCTCCTGCCTTGTTGGGAAGATTGCAGAGCACTAGGCTCCTTCAATATCTCTCTTGTTTGGACCACCCTACTTGGGCAGAACTGCCTTCTGGGTTTTCACCCACTGGGGTGGTGGGGTAGGGAGAGGGACTTTGCCCACTCCCTTCTCGAGTCCCTGGAGCCACACATGTGTCCGAGGACCCTAAAGCTGAGAGCCCCAAGGTGCTCCCTGTTTCTCCCCCCCCCCCCATCCAACCACATACCACGTAAGTCCCCGGAGAGGATGAAGAAGAGGGACATTCAGCTCACAAACAGGTCACACAGCACCTTTTAGCAGAACATCAGTTCGAGACACCCATCCTGTCCCTCACTTAGTATTTATTAGACCCCCCACTATAGAAGTTGAATGAGAAGGGCATGGCAACCCACTCTAGTATTCTTGCCTGGAGAATCCCTTGGGCAGAGGAACCTGGCAGGTCATAAACCATAGGGCTGCAAAGATTCAGGCATGACTGAAGTGACTTAGCAAGCCAGCACACATGCATAGAAGTTGAATACTGTGCCCGATGACTTAGCCAGAAGACAGTGGAACTGGGAGCTGAAGGCTTGTTCCACTGCCTCCAGTGAGACCGCATATCTGCCACCCAGGCACATGCTGCCCAGCAGGGTTCAAACTCCGCCATGGAGGAGAGGTCAGGAAAGTCTTTATGGAGGAGGGGGCATTTGGAATGGGTTTCCAGGGATGGGCAGGGCGTCAGTGAATCCAGGTGGAGAATGGAGCAGAATTTTGGGGTGGTGGGAACAGCATTGACTCTGGCATGGAGATGGGGTGGAAGACGTGCAGGGCTGGTCCCCTGTGGGAAGCAAGGACTGTGAGTGATGGTTGGGGTCTGATCACAGGGGGGATTGAATGGCAAGGATCTGCTTCATCATTCTGCAAGGGGACCGTGAAGGAGAGCCTTTAGGTCTGGGAGCTGGGAGAACCCCAAGAGGTCTCCAGGCAAGAGACTTGGTCAGGATGAGCAGAAGCAGATAGGGGTGGGGGCAGACACAGGTTGGGCAACAGTTGGCCACTTGTAAAACAGCTTCCTGACAGGATTTTGACGAAGCTGAATCTGTGGAAATGAAATTGGGGTACGACAGTCCTGGCTTTCGCTCCGCATTCCCAGCTACAGCACGTTGGAGAGGGCTAGATCCCGAGTTTCAGGGCTTATTCACATAATGTGGCCTCGGGCAAATTACTTCTTTCTGCCTCTATTTCTTCATCTGTAAAAGGGGACATACGATAGCACCAACCTCATGGGGTTGTTGTAGGATTAAATGAATCTGAATAGAGAAGGATTTAGAGCAGAGTCTTGAAGCCAGGAGATCAGAGTTGATGTTATTATTACTAACATCATTTTTGAGCTGGGATGAATGAGCCCAGAGAGGCTTCTGCCCTGGCTGACTGTGGGGGTGGCTGGGTGGGGAGAGGGGCCCCAGGAGGATTTTCCTGGCCTGCACTGCCAAGTCTCATTCTTCTCCAGCCTGAGTGGTTCATTCCTTGTCCCCAGGGCCCATCCAGAGACCCAGACCAGGACCAAGCCAGTGGGAAGGGAGCCACAGGGCACATTGTTTCTGGAGAGTGTAGACAGCAGCCCGACTTGTTTGGGCAGTTCTGACTCCCATGGTCCCTGCGCTGGCCGAGACCCTGCCTTGCACAGGGTAGAGGGCGTGGTGCTGACCCCCTTGCTGCCTGCAAGTGTAGAGAGCAGGGCAGTCCTTCATAGGGGACTCACCCAGTGGTCACCCTTGAACCCACCCAGGTCACAGAAGCTCCATAAGTGGGAGACGGAGTGATGATCATTCAGCAGTGTGGGGAAGACACTTGCCACCAGACAGGCTCATTGGGACACTCCTGGAACCCCATGATTCTGGCCATCACCCCCTTTGCCCCTTCACATCCTCAGGACCAAGAGGGATAAGAGCCTGAGAGAGTCATGCAAGCCTGGCCCCTTTGGCCTTTCAGAGGAAGTCTAGCTTCCTGGGTTTGGTTGAGGACTTGGTCAGTAATTTGGGTACGGTGCCACCAGGTGGCTCCCCCTCAAAGTCACTTCATCCTTAACCACTGGGCAAGCCTTGGATTCAGCAGGCCTCCCCTACAACCAGCACCCCTGCTCCAGGAGAGAGCATGGTGGGTCTCCATCCTTGTGGGCACAAGAACTCGAGGCCTCCCCTGCCCAAGTATCTTCCAGCCTCTGCTTCTGTCCTTTCATCTCCCAGTCTCTGTGGCTCTACCTACCCCAGCCAGCAAGGTCCAGGGGTCCCTAGCCCTAATTAACCTGCCCCTGCCAGGTCCCAATTTCCTCCAGGCTCTTCCTAACCCTGCTGTTCAGCTGAACCTTCTCCCAGAATCCCAGCCAACACCTTGGATTAGGTCCCACCTGTCCCTTGTTTCTGGGACCCCTTCTTCCATCCTTCTCTGCCTCTTACACAGGGCTCCCCCTGCAAGTCCACCAAGAGATCAAGAGGCAGGCTCAGTTTTTGGAATGAAAGATTGAATGAGGGGGCAGAGGAATAAGTGAGCAACCTGACCAGTCCACAAATGTTTTGGGGGTACCTACTGTGTGCTAGGTCCGTGCTGGGCAGTAAAGGGACTGAATGGATGAAGAGTTGGCCATGTGAGTAAGTGGGGACTGAGAGACTGGCGCTGAGGATGAATGGTGGGTAAGAGGCTGGGGGACTGGCGTGGGGGTGGGGATGGTGTGGTGAGCAGCTCCCTTATTTGTTGGCGCAGACTCAGATCACTTGACCTGGGGCTGACAGCGGCTGTGCTCCCGGCAGGACCCAGACCAAAACAGATGACTCACTCGTGTGTGCGGCCTTGGTGAGCCAGATGCTGCTGGCGGGGAGCCGGGCAGAGGGGGCTGCCGGAGACGGGGAGCCACAGTCACGCTGGAGAGCCAGGAGAGGGTCAAAACGGGCCCTGCCCAGATGGGGCCGGAGTGGACGGAGAAGAGCCTGGGGACTCGTCCCAGAGGGCAGCAGTGACTCACTTACTGAGCATCTACCATGGCTCTTAGCAGGACCCAGAGGTGCCACTAAACCAGTCCTGGTCCCCAGCGACCCTGGGGAGGAGCTTAACCTCACTTTGCAGGAGTGAGGCGCAGAAGTAGGTAACTGCCTGAGGTCTCCCAGCTGCAAAGGGCAGAGGCCAGGACGACTCAGGTCCTTGTTTTGCTGGGGCCGCTCCTCTGAGTCACCTAGACGTGCACTTTTAGGGAGACCCCCGGGAGACGCCAGTCCACAGGTAGCAAGGCTTGGAGGAAAGAGGGCAAGTGGGGCAGCTCCCTGGACACCTGCAGGAGCTGAGCTAGCAGAGAGTAGCCAGTTGGCCCCAGGGGGCGGGAGACCTGGCCTCTGAAGGTGGGGGCTCTGGTCGGAGATAGCATTCCCTCTGGTCATCCAGCAACAAGCATCTTTCTCACTCTGAACTTCAGCATCCTGGCCTTTCAGAAGAAGAGTAGATGCTCCCAGAGTGATATTCTGACTCCAGTGCAGGCTGCAGTCAGCAGAAAAAAGAGCCACCTGAGCTAGGCACCCTCAGGGGCCATCTGTGCTCACCACTGGTCTGTCCAATTGTCCAAAACTGGGCAGCCTAGTGAGCTGATAAAAATGCTGCTGTTCAATTATAAGAGACCAACGTATGATGATTTATGAGGCCTGTTCATCTCTGAGCTCCACTTCCCAATGGGGCAAGCCAGGTAAGCATCACTCTCTCTGTTACAGACAGGAGTGCCGGGGAGAAATAGAAAGGACCTGTATTTCCTGGAGCTGGACTCAGTTCTACACGCCTCTTGTGAGTGATTCCCTTCATCCTCCCAGTCTCTCCAAAGAGGAAGTACTCTACCCCCATTTTACAGATTAGGACACTGAGTTTCAGAGTGGTTAAATGCCTTGTACAAGTCAGACATCTCAGAAGAGTCTGAACTTGATTCAAAGACAGACCCTGTGGATGGAGAGGGAAGTGGGAGGGGGGTGTGACATGCTGTGTGCCCTGGCGAGAGTCCACCATCTCCTTGTCTCTGGGAGAGGGCAAGTAGGCAATGTGACTTTGTCTTTGTAGCCTCCCGGCTCTGACAGTCAGGGGTCTGTGACCCTCACATGGAAAGAACGTGACACAGTGTCTTCAAAGCCAGGCTGGAGCCCTCCGGGGTGACTCTCCAGAAGGCTGACCTGGGGTGAGCCGGGTCTGCATTCTGTGTCAGTGCCCTCGGCTACTAGGTGGGGAGATGGCTTTGGCTCAGCAAGTGCGTCCAGCATAGGCCCAGATGAGATTCAAAGGGCACTGCCCAGCCAGGGACCCATTGTGGTCCCAGGAGCACCTGGTGCAGAGGGTTAGGGACCCAAAACTTGGTTCCCAGGATCAGGGGCTCCCTGGGGAGCCTCTGGGGCTAATTTATTGTGATGCAAAAATCAGGCTCCAGGGCAGCGGGAAGCAGAGCTGAGCGCCAAGCACGCTCCCATCCTTGTTCTGTTCCACATATTTTCGGTATTTATTGTCCCCATATGTGATGCTGAACATTAAAAAACATGTTGCTGAGATTCCTCCAGAAAGGGCTGACATTTCACAATACTCCTCTGATGCTGGGGATTACAGCTTAAGATGATGAAAACGTGGTTTATTCAAAACAGATTGGGGCGGAAGAAAACAAAGGCAGGCCCCCAAGAGGCCCAACACTCTGTGCTCCCGCTCCCGGGAGAGGGGAGGAGCACTGTCCCCCACCTCCCCAGCATAGGAAGCGCCAGAACTCAGGGGGCCTGGATTCCGGGGCTGGGGGAGAACTGGGTCAGACAGAGCCGGCGGCCACCTCAGGGAGTAATAATGGCCATTGTTCCTGGGGGCACTTCTAAGCGCCATGCAGAACAGGGTCCCAGCACCCGCCATTAGCATCGCTGTTCCCATTCTGGAAAGAGAGGCCTGAGTCTAAGTAACTTGCCCAAGTGCACAGAGCGGAGTCAGGATTAAGAACCCAGGTTTCCGTCCAAGGATCTTATTTTTAACCACAGTCACAAGGCAGAAGAGGCCCAGGCACAAGGCAGCTGACTTGCAGTGTGATCCTGCGTGAGTAACTTTACCTCTCGAGGCCTCAGTTTCCTCACCTGCAAGGTGAAGGTGATAACCAGGTCTTCCCTGACAGCCTCAAAGGTATGGTCTCCAGATGGTCCAGCAGGGGCTGGCAAGGGAGCAGAGAGAGGCGTCTGGGCTCCTCTCCCTGTGATGTCCCCGAGACAGGAGCTGCGGTAATCAGGCTGCCTCATCTCTCCTTGGCAGCAGCCCTGAGCAGGTGACTTGGGCCTCTGGACCTCTGTTTCATGCTCTGTGTGGTGAGGGATGAGGGCTTGACCAGCTTCAAGGAGGCCCTGAAGGAGCCTGGATGTAGCTTGGGTTTGGCACAGACCCAGGTCCTATCCAACCCTGCTGCTGAGGACCGTGGGTTCTTTCTCCCTCCAAGCCTGAACCCCCAAGACCACTGTGACAGAAAAGTGTTCTGTCCAGGGTGGGATCCAGATACAAGGGAGACTCTCCCAGCCCCCATCCTGAGGCAGGGGTCTCAGCTCTGCTTCTCACTAGATGTTGCGTGGGGACCACCCTCAGGCCCAGAGAGCGGAATTCTCCCCAGGGAGTGTGTGTTTGCCCCCTTACCTGGGGCTCAGGGGCACAAGTGCCACCTTGGATCCCCTCCTCCCCAGGCCAATATGCTCTGGACAACAGCGTGCACCTGACTACCCCAGGCTCATGTTTTCTAGGCAGTTTTTGTATCTCCACAAAATTTTCAAATCTGCTCCTCACCCACCCCCTAACCTCCCCCCCACACCCACATGTTATTTGGTCCTTGAGCTGATGGCAGTGGGGAGGGTGATGGGCAGGGAAAGCTGGGCCATGGGGCCCAGGTCACAGTGACCACAGAAGGCAATGACCTTGGCGAGCAGTGCTCAGGGCCTTTGGTCCTGCTGGCAGCCACAGATGGATGAAGGTGGCGGTGCTGCAGGCCAGATGCCCCAGGGCAGGCAGCAGGCTGGAAGGGCAGCCTGCAGGGCAAGGAAGCCCTGCCCCAGTCCTGTATCCCATGCTTTCCCATTGCTGGTCTCTACTCCCCCGTCGCGGCCCCTACCCTGTCCCCAGGCTCCGGGCACCGCTGGGCAGCATGCGGAGTACCGATGCCTGGCCTGTTGCACTTGGCAGTGACTGAGGGTTCTGGATTCACAGCCTACCACTTACTTCCAGAGCCCTGGGTCAGAGCACTGGCTTCCTCAGCAGGCTTCACACTGGGGTGCAGGCCTGCCCAGCTTGCCCCAGGGACCCTGGGGCTGCCACCTCCTCCTGCTGCGTGGGTGAGCCTCTCTGTCCCTCACATCTGCTGAGTGCTTGTGGCTCCCCCTTCCTGGAGGACAGGTGAGGAAGACACACGCCCCAGAGGCAAGTGAGCACAGGGAACCACACACAGTTAAGGGGGAGGGCATGAGGGGGTGGGCGCTTAGCATCAGGAGGGCAGAGGCCTGAAGAGGGTAGGGGGGAATGGGGAATCTGGGAAGTGGGAGTTCCAGGCAGAGGGAAGAACATGTGCAAAGGTCCTGATGCAGATGAGTAGTGGGTTTGAAGACCAGCAAGGAGGGGACCTGGGTGGCCGGAGCAGAGCTAACATGAGGGAACCTGGAGAGAAGAGAGTGGAGGGGCTACTGGGTATGTGAGGCAGGGCCATGCAGACCACCTTGGGGCCTGAGACTGCACCCTAAGGAGGGAAGAAGTCACGTCAAGACCCGCAGAGGGGACCTTGGACACAGCTGTGTGCTCTGATGGAGCTCTTGCTCAGAGTCAGCTTTAGCTCTGATCCTAAAACCATCCTGAGAGGCTGTTTCTGTGGTTTGGATCTGTCTCCTTTTCATGTGGGGAAACCAAGGCTCCAAAACATTGTCACTTTCCTAAGGTCATGAACCTGAGCCCCAAGACTATACCTCAGAGCTGCCTCTTCTCAAGCTGGGAGCTGGGGCATGAGGGGTGGGGCCAGGAAATCACCAGGATAGCAATCCAGGGAGGGGGCTGTCAGCCAGGCAGCTCAGACTGGCCATTGTCCCCTCCTGCACATGGGACACAGATGGGACAGGAGCCAGGCCCCCATTAGAGGATTTGGGGTCAAGGAGGGTCCAGGCCCTGCTAGCTCCTCTCTGCCAGAACCCGATGCTGGCAACTGGGGTCCACAGTTCACTCCTGGACTCCCAGAGGCATCTTGAGCTACTGCTGAGGGTCAGGGATGTGCCAGAGCGGGGACCTGCCTGCCCCCAGGCTGGTCTGTACTCACACTGCCCACAGCCTCCACCGAAAAGCCAAGTCAGGGCAGTTGTGATAGTGAGGGTATGTAACACCTGGGGCTGTTAAGTGAAAATATCCACGTAAGGTTTTAAAGTATTTTCCCTTTTATCTGCCACGTGCACTCTACTTACTAGCTAGAGTGCTTCCCAAGTGATGCAACTTACAACCAGATCGCTCCCCACCATCTGCTGTTCCCTTCGCCGGCTGCCCAGTCTTGGTTTGACTGCAGCTATCGCCAGACAAACAGCGCCCAGATCTGAGCCCCAGTCTGACTCTGAAGCCCATGTCTGAAGCCTCTACCACCGTGTTCATCAGGCCAAGAGTCATCAGAGACCAGCTGGCCAGCACACCTGGACCCTGGAGAGCCTGCCCTGGGCCTAGCAGATGACCCAGCATTCAGGCTGCCCAACCTCCCGCCGTCTCCACTAGGAGAGCCCACATCCCTGCAAGCCAGCCTGACCCTCAGCCCCCTTGGCAGCCGCAGAGCCCTCCAGGTCTATGACTGTCAGCAGTGGCCGCTGACAAGGCTGCTCAGTGACTCAAGGGATCGTTGTGTAGACTATGTACCAACCAGCAGGAAATGGTTCCCTTTTTCTGTAGCTGGTCTGAGTGCGGCATGCTGGCAGATCCACAGCCCAGGCCAAGCAGCCCCCTCTCACCCCCTGCACCTCAAGATGGGGATGCTGCATGATGGGTGTGCTCAGGCCAGCGCTTCCTCCCAGGGTTGAGGAGTGCAGTTCATCACCCACTGGACCTCCAGGGGTGCCCCAGGGGACCTGGGAGGAGGGAAGAAGACAGGCTTTGGCAATATGCTGACTCACCTTCCTGCCATCAGTCTTGGGGTGACAGCCCCACGGAGGCTGTTTCCCTGGCAGGGCCGCCTGGCTCTCCCACTGCCGCCACTGCCCCAACCACATAGACGGCTGCTGTCTAGACAGCCCCAGGCAGGTCTCCCGCAAAGCCCCTCAGCTCCCCTCTGCCTTCGCACCATCTAGGAGGTTGGGGGTCAGCCATAGGCCGGCCAATCCGTTGCAGCTGCTCCCAGAGTGGGGAGTTGGGAGGGACTGAAGAGCATCCTGCTGGGCCTTCCCCCACCCCCCACCCCCACCTCGCCACTGAGACGGGAAGCTCTCTCCTCCAGCATCAGACGTGGAAATCTTCAAGCAGTTTAAATCATCAGCATGAGTCCCCAGGGCTCCAACACCCCCAGCTTCGGTGTTTGTTTGCTGACTGCGGATTCAGACAAGCACCTCTGCTTGTCTCTCTTTCCTCGTTGCTTCCATTGACAGTGCATATGAGCCCTACTATGTGCTCTGAGGGCACACATGTACACAGATGAGTGAAAGATGCACAGATAAAAATCTAAGCCCTGTCTTCATGGTGCTTTCAATCGGGGGTGGGGGCGGGGAGGGCAGTAAAACAGCACGATGAAATAGACACAGCTGACTGCAAAGGATGATGCTGGCCTTGAAGGGTGAAGGAAAGCAAGTCAGGTGAGTGTAGGAAGGAAGGGGCTGGAGCCCAGGACAGGGTCTGGGTCAGACTTCTCTTGTGCAGTGAGGATTCAGGGAGAGGATCTACCTGAGGTCACATTGCCAAGGAAGTAGGACCCCATGGCCGGTGGACAAACCAGGCCCTGCCCCGCCCAGATGCCCATTCACCAGCCTGGGCAGCCAGCTGCTGGTAGGGTTGCCGGGTTTAGCAAATAAAAATATAAGACACCCAGTTTAATCTGAACTGCAGGTAAGCAATGAAGACATTTTTTTAGTATAATCCTATTCCATGTAATATTTGGGATATATATACTAAAAATGATTCATTGCTTGTTTGAAATTCAGATTTAACTGGGTGCTCTGTATGTTATCTGCCAACCTTAGCATCAAGGCCAGGTGGAATAAAAAAAGAGGAAAAAAAGGGGCCATTCCATTCTCCCTGCCCTCTTCCTGGGCTCCGAAAGTCCCTCTATTTCCAGGCCTCCAGTGCCAGCCTCCCCACCCATCTCCGTGCCAGAGCCCTTCCCAGCTGGTGCTCTCTGAACACACAAGGCCTTTGTTGACCAAAACATTGACCCCTCCCCCGGATTATATCCAAGGTGTAAGTGTGTTGAGCTGGCCTCCAGGGTCCTATCCTGGAGTCATGGGATCTGGTCCCTCTGCTGTGACAACCTGAAGTGAGTCACTGGCCTCTCTGCGCCTCTGCTGCCCATCCTCCATGGGCTCCGTTCATTTCAGAAAGTAGTGCTGAGTGCCCAGCAAGTGCTGCACCGTGCTCTGTGAGTTCAAAGGTGAGTTAGACACACCCCAGGAGGGAAGATAACAGGGGCCATTGAGGCAGATGAGAAGCCTGGAGGGAGGGGTTGATCCAAAGCAGATTGCTCTGTGAATGCCTAGGGCAAGGGGCTTCCCTGGTGGCTCAGATGGTAAAGCATCTGCCCACATTGTGGAACACCAGGGTTCGATCCCTGGGTTGGGAAGATCCCCTGGAGAAGGAAATGGCAACCCACTCCAGTATTCTTGCCTGGAAAATTCCATGGACTGAGAGTCGGACACGACTGAGTAACTTCACTTCACTTCAAGGCAAGGGGCAAGACTACAGGTTGCAGACTCTAGTTCTGCTCTTTATGCTGTGTGATCCTGGGCAGCTTAACTAACCTCTCTGAAGGCTGGAATCCAATCTATGAATCAGCAGTTTTTTCCTTTGCACATTCTGTGTTATTCTAGAAGCTTCAGGTATGCTTACAAGGGTTGGTTTGTTTCAATAATGACAGTCAGTGATGGCAAAAAGGGAGGCGAAAAGGAAAGAGATATACAACTATAAATTCTATAATCCCTCTGGTCTTTAACTTGAAAGTAGGTACCAGGTGTGTGTTTAACACAGTAATGACCTGAGCTAGTACAGCATCCTCCCTATCTGAGTTCAGATCCCAGCTCCACACCATAATTCATTGTCCAGCTTTTCTGTCTTCTCCGTTGGGGCCGCGTCTGACAGTCCGCACCTATTACTGTTGTTGTGGTCAGAGGTGGAGGAGACAGTGGTGCTGGCCTGCAGCCTATGGTGGTGATGCCCAGCCAAGCCCTCCAACACCCTACCAGGACTGAGGGAGCCAGGCGGCCAAGTGCCCAAGAGGAAAACCTCAGAGCCGAGAGTGCCCACGCTGGCCCTGGATGGCCCCCACTCCCGTGGGAAGAAAGGGATCAGGAAACTCCTGCAAAGAGACTGTGAACGAGGCCTGCAGGTCCCCACTTCAAAGCTTCCCTCTAATGCCTCCCGACAAGCATAGCCAGGCCTCGGGGTGTCCCCTCACTGCTGACAGCATCTGTTCCCAGGCAAAGCTGAGGCCAGCAAGGCAATGTGAAGCCAGGGGTACCCTGCAACCAAGCATTGGCCTGGTGGAGAAAATGTGATTTCACACCAGGCCCGCAGCCAGGCATTCATGCCATCCAGTGTTGGGGCCATGTGGGGCTGGCTGGTCATGGGGTATCTCCCCAGCACCGTCTCCCCTCCTCTGCCCACCATGGAGGTTCTTGGGTTCTAGCCCTAAGCCCACCCCTAGGTCCATCCATCGAGTCTCATTTCTCTTCCACATGGAGGGGGGTGGATGGAAGGAAGAAGGGTCTGGAGCCAGACAAAATCATTCCGTCACTTTCTCTACCTTTGTGACATTGGCAAATGATCTCATCCCTGGTCCTCGGTCTCCTTCTGTACAATGGGGATCGTATCTTCCTGGCAGGGTTATTCTGAGCTTCGTAAATGGTTTGAGACCATGACCTGACATGCAGCTTGATCTTCCCCTCGCCCCACCTGGGGCTATCAGCGCCTAACCCTCTACCACAGAGCTGAGCGGCTGAAACAGCAGCCATTTTATTTGCTCATGATGTATGTGGACTAGGAACTTTGGCAGAGCTTGATAAGAAGTCCTGCTCCTTGCAGCATACGGGGAGGGATGTGCACCTGCTTTAGCTGATTTCTGAGCTGAAAGGTCCGGAATGGCCCCACTCATGATGCCAAAGGCTCAGCTTCTCTGTACACCGGTGCCAAATCGAATCTCAGTTTTGGGTGAAGTAGAAAAGAATAGCTTGATTGCTTTGCCAGGCAAAGGGGGACACAGCTGGCTTCTGCCTTCGAAAACTCTGTGTCCCAACCCAGGAGGATTTGATGAGGAGTTTTATAACAGTTGGGGCTTCCTTGGTGGCTCAGACAGTAAAGAATCTGCCTGCAGTGCAGGAGACCCAGGTTCAATCCCTGGGTCAAGAAGATCCCCTAGAAAAGGGAATGCGGAGAACACTCCAATATTCTTTCCTGGAAAATTCCATGAACAGAGGAGCCTGGCAGTCTACAGTATGTGGGGTTGCAAAGAGTCAGACAGTACTGAGCAACACTTTCACTTTTATAACAGTACTTCAAGGGTGGGATTGCTGACAAGATTAGGGTATGAGCAGAGTCTCAGGTCTGTATAATCCAAGCTATGGTTTTTCTAGTAGTCATGTATGGATGGGAGAGTTGGACCATAAAGAACGCTGAGCCCTGAAGAACTGATGCTTTCAAACTGTGGTGTTGGAGAAGACTCTTGAGAGTCCCTTGGACTGCAAGAAGATCAAACCAGTCAATCCTAAAGGAAATCAACCATGAATATTCATTGGAAGGACTGATGCTGAAGATGAAGCTCCAATACTTTGGCCACCTGATGTGAAAATTCGACTCATTGGAAAAGACCCTGATGCTGGGAAAGATTGAGGGTAGGAGAAGAAGGGGGCAACAGAGGATGAGATGGTTGGATGGCATCATTGACTCAATGGACATGAGTTTGAGCAAACTCTGGGAGATGATGGAAGACAGAGAAACCTGGCATGCTGCAGCCCATGGGGTGGCAGAGTTGGACACAACTTGGCAACAGCAACAAAGGGTCTCAGGTGGTCAGTTTCCTAATCTTGGTGAGCTTCTCTGGTCCCTTTAGTCTTGCTTCAGGTGGTTTCTTGGGTGCTTCTCCCTTGATTAGCAACTGTTCACATCTGCCCTTTGGAACTCTGGGAAGGTCATGGAGGCTGGGGTCTCACCTAAAAGAAATGGGGGGTCAAAAGGCTTTCATGCCCAGGAGCCCCACAGCCTCCTCTGTGGTTTCACTCACATGGCAGGCAGGTTCCTTGGGGAACCCAGCTTGCGCTGTAAGCTGAGCATGTCATTTGTGCTTACAGGATGCTCCATATGGCTGCTGGGTTCCAAGGAGGAATGTTTCAATATGGAGAAGAAGTGGCAGACCTCTTAGGGACCAAGACTGGGCTCAGAAGCTGCAATGTCACTTCCGGTACCTTCCGTGGGTCAAAGGTAGACCATATCCAAGGGAAAGGGAAATTGACCCATGTTCTCAATGAGGAAAGTGGCAAAGACTTTGCAGACAGTTTTATTCCTGTCCCTTCTTGGCTGGAGGGGTAGTTGAGCTCTGTGATAAGGGGGCTTATGGGTAGCACCTGCTTGTTCATTCAGTCATTCAAAAGCTAATATTTATTGAGCACTTACTATATTGGCTCAGATGGTAAAGCATCTGCCCACAATGTGGAAGACCAGGGTTCGATCCCTGGGTCGGGAAGATCCCCTGGAGAAGGAAATGGCAACCCACTCCAGTATTCTTGCCTGGAAAATTCCATGGACTGAGGAGCCTGGTGGGCTACAGTTCATGGGGTTGCAAAGAGTCGGACACGACTGAGCAACTTCACTTCACTTCTTCTACTATATGCCAAGAATACAAAAGTGAGCTAGAAGACAGTCATTGCTGTTCCACAGAAGGTTAGATCCACTCTGGGAAGACAGAGCTTTGAAAACACCAAAGGGGAACTTCCCTCATGATCCAGTGGCTAAGACTCTGCACTCCCAATGCAAGGAGCCCAGGTTCAATCCCTGGTCAGGGAAGTAGATCCCACACGACCCAACTAAGCATCTGCATACTACAATTAAAGATCCTGCATGCTGCAATGAAAACTGAAGATCCCATGTGTTGCAACTAAGACCCAACATGGCCAAATAAATGAATATTTTTAGAGAAGAAGAAGAAACCACCAATGATAGTACAGTGTGATGGAATAGGAGGCCTCAGAGGAGAGAGCAGGAGAGGCCAGCAGAGGCAGGACACCTAAGATAGGCTGGAGGATGTGAAGGAGCTGCCCAGGGCAGAGGGGCAAGGATACTGTTTTGGATAGGTTTTTATTATGATTTCAGTGTGGGAAGGCCAGTATATTGAAAACAACAGGTTATACTCAGAGATCCCAAGGCAGTGGGCACCTTGTATCCCAGGAGCGCTGATTCTGGTCAGGACACAGAAAGAACAGGGTAGAATGTGAACAAGAATCTTGACTGTGGTTTCCATGCAATGGAATGGATGAGGCAGGGTCAACAGACTTAGGACTGGCTAGTGTGAATGCTTTCAGTGGGCTCCGGGCACAGGGGCTGGCCCTGGTTACCTGGTACCTGGCCCTGGGGTGATCAAGGCAGGAGAACAGTGGCCCATATAAGATTGTTGGCTTGTATTTGAAAAGCACACTCGCTTTTGTTTACCATCCTTAGGAATTATCCTGAGAGGGGCAGTCCTTCTAGGGCTGGCAAGGCCCCAGATTTCAACGCATCCAAATATAAATGACACAGTTCATATGGGTGCTCCTGGGCCAGGAGACAGAACCAAAAGAGGACCCATGTGGCCAGAGGGTGGCTGGAGACACCTGCATGAGCAAAGGGGGCCTTGGAAGCAAAGGGTGCCCACTGAGGGGAACTAGACAGGCAGGGACGCAATTAGATTTTAACTTTCCAAAGCCTGCTCTGACTGAGAGGGAGAGTGCGGATGTGGGCAATGAACTGAGCCGAGAGAAGTGGTAGCCACTGAAATGAGAGACGGTAGGTATAAGGGGGCCGGATAGTGAGGATTGAGAGGGAAAGGGGCCAGGGCTGCTCAGGACCCACATTGCCTTAGGAGGGAGGGGACGGACGGCAGGATTAAGGAGGTTGGAGGTGTGAGGATGGTGCAAGGATTCGGCTTAAAAGGGAGGGATGGCTATGTGTCCTTCACCTGGATGGCTGAGCAGTGCTTGAAGTTCAGGCAAAAGGAAGAGAGCAGGAGGGCCTCAACATGGAGACGCTCTTTTGGGAATTGCCATGGGGTCCAGAAAAGAGGTCTGGACTGGAGATTCCAAGTTGTGGCTGTTGGTACAATCAGACCAGCCATGTAGCAAACCACCCACAGATCTAAGATGCTTGTAACAGTGATGCCGAAAACTTGGCCTCTGTGCATCAGTGCCAAATTGAATCTCAGAGACAGAGTTTGGGGTGAAGTAGAAAAGAAGACCTTTATTGCTTTGCCAGGCAAAGTGGACTTGTACCCTCAAAAAGTATATCCAACCCTGGGAGGATTTGGTGAGGAGTTTTATAGAAATGATTCAAGGGCGGAGGTGCTGATAAGGATCAGGGTGTGTGCAGGGCCTGCACTCCTTTCACCTGGAGACCTCATGTGATCTCCTGATATATAAGCTTCCCTGGTTCTTGAGGCTCTCAAACTGTGACCTTCTCTCTGGAATGGAGAATGCTAACATCTTTCTTTTGTCAGGGGTTTTAGCTTTGTAAGAGAGCTCAAAGTTGTTGTCAAGAGTATTCCTTGAGGGGGAACCAGGACCCAGTCCCAAGGTTGCACTCTCACTTCTTGGCTGTTCTTCCCTTGTCCCTGCATCCCTTCCCTGATTAGTAACTGTCTTAATCTGCCCACTGGGACTCAGGGAATGTCATGGAGTCTGGAGTCTGTTCCTTATAAATAAGAAACTGGGATACAGAAAGGCTTCCATGCCCAGGGCCGCACAGGGTCATTTTCAATTCAAAGGCTTCTTTCTCACCATGCTGTAGACCCTTGAAGGTTAGGTGAGATCCTGGGTGAGCATCTCAGAAGGGCACTGATTTCCTTCCTCAATGAACAGTGACCCAAAGGCTACAGAATTGAGTTGGGGCCCCCATCTTTATCCCAGACTCCCCAAGGCTTGGTGCTTGTGTAAAGTTGGTGCAGGCACCACTGGGGCAGTTCTCTAAAACTGACCTCCAGTTGGTTGTAAGATCATGGGGACCCCAGGATGGAGAGAAGGCTGGGGGTCCAGCAGACCCACCTGCAGCCTCCATGGGTGTCCAAGAGCAGGACCAACTGACAGACAGCCTCTGCAGCCAGTGAACTCCTACCATTTGGGGTCTTTCTCTTTCCTCTGCCCCAAATGCAGATTCCAAGAAGGAGTGTCCAGTTGGAAACATAGAGTCACACGGCTGCCCCGAGGTTGTGTCCACTGGGGGTGGGGGTGGGGTAGGTATACCCCAAAGAAAATTGCAGGCCTGGTGACTAGAACAGGGATTCTGAGAAGCTGAAACACAGCAAAGGTCCACTGTCACTTTCTACTAGGTTGCTTGGCAGGGGTGGAGGGGGGTGTTTTTGGTTTTTAATTAAGATATAATAGCATACGTTACCTAGGAGATCAAACCAGCCAATCCTAAAGGAAATCAATCCTGAATATCCATTGGAAGGACTGATGCTGAAGCTGAAGCTCCAATACTTTGGCCACCTGATGGGAAGAGCCAATTCATTGGAAAAGACCCTAATGCTTGGAAAGATTGAGAGCAGGAGGAGAAAGGGGCAACAGAGGAAGAGATGGTTGGATGGCATCATTGATTCAGTGGACATGAGTTTGAGCAAACTCCAGGAGATGGTGAAGGACTGCATGCTGCCGTCCATGGGGTCACAAAGAGCTGGACATGACCTGATGGCTGAAGAGCAGCAGCATTCATTAAAGTGCATACTAAGAAGTAAACAGTGTTTTTTCATGCAATTACACCCAAGTAGCCAGAAAGTTCCCTGTCATGTGCCTTCCCAGTTCAGACATCCCCCTCAAAGATGCCCACGCTTCCCACCTCTATCATCACATCCTGGTTATATGTTCTCGAATATGTACAGATAGAATCAGGACAGCGGGTACATGTATCTGGGCCGTGGCCCACAGTGATGGCTGTGAGATTCCCTCCTGTTGTTCTGTGTAACAGTAGTTTGTTCTTTTTGACTGCTTTGTAGTATTTCATCGTGTGCATGGTACCACTCAGTCTCCTAGTGATGGGTATTTGGGGTGTTGGCACCATATTTGTTGTCACACTGAAGCAGATTATTTTAGAAGCAAGATGCATGCAGAGGCAAGTGTGTGTGTGTGTGTGTGTGTGTGTGTGTGTGTGTGTGTGTGTGTGTGTGTTAGGGCGGCTTTTTAGTCATTGCCATGGAGTTGTCTATGACACAAATTTCATTTTTCCAGCCTGGATGCAGAGCCCCAACCCCACTGCAGCCCCCAGCCTGTCACCTTGCAGTTGTGGGCACGGAAATGCCCTGTGCAATGAATGAGGCAAACCCAACCTCATCCTGGATGTGCCACTTGGTGCTCCCTGGACCTCTCTGGACTGCCACCCCTTGGACAGCCCTGCTCTTGACCACACAGTGGATAAGCTGGGGCCTCCTGTGGGCACAGGGATGAAGTCAATCCCCCGAGGGCCAGATGACATCTGTACCTGGCACAGGGCTGGCGTGTGAATGGAGCTCCAGAAATACAAGTGGAATGGGTGGAACTGAATTGAGCTGACACAGGGATGCTGCCCCAGGCTGGAAGATGATGAGAGAGAGTGACTCCCAAGCTCCCAGAGTCCTGGATCTGCCTGGGCCTGAGGCCAGGTTTCAGCCTGGCAAGGACAGGGCAGACTGTGTGCCTGTTTTTGCTACACTCGGGAGGTTGGGAGAAGGTCCTCACACCTTGGACTGGCAGGGGAAACAAGGAGACCACATCCCTAGACCTTGAGCTGGCGTCTCAGTCTAGCTGGCCGCCCTCACCCCCCTGGTGAGAACCGCAGTGCCTTTGCTCGCCCAGGAGAGTCCAGAGTCGGGCGCCCTCCCACTGCAGTTGAAACTGTTGCAGATTCCCAGCAGCTCTGGGGACTTCAGGCGAGGGCGGGTCGAGGGGGGATGTATAGACTCAGCAGCGAGGGAACTGAGGGGTTGACAGGGTGAAAACAGAGGAGCCACAGCCAAGACACTCAACTCTGAGCACCTCTCCTCCAACCAGAGAATTCAGGGCTTTGCAGTTAGGGGAGGGCATTGAGATTTGGAACCTACTAAGCCCAAGTGTGCATCCTAACTCTGCGATTTGTTTGCTGTGCAACCTGGGGCAAGTCTCTTCGCCTCTCTGAACTTCAGTTTTCTTATCACAAAATGGAACTAGTCCTATACTTCTAAAGGCTATAAGGAATATTAAATCAGAGGAAGTCTAGAAAAAGAGAAGGGGCTGGTTCTCCCTCTCTGGTCCTTCTTGCTTTCAGATCTCTTTCCATTGGAAAGGACAGGACAAGGTGGGTCCATGGAGCCCAGGAACCCAAGAGAAGCCTCAAGCTGATCAGCAAGTAAGCCTGGTGGGAAGGATTCTGGGAGTTTGCTGGGAGGGTCCTCCCCTCTTCTGGTCTATCTTAAAATATGACTTCCAATATCCAATATATAGGATGGATAAGCAACAAGGTCTTACTGTATAGTACATGGAATATCGTTAATGGAAAAGAATATGAAAAAGAATGTATATATGTGTACTAACTGAATCACTCAGTTGTACAGAAGAAATTAACACAACATTGTGAATCAGTTGATAAATTAAAAACAAAAAAACACCTGGTGTCCAGGATCAGCTTCTAGGATCAATTTTCTAGGAAGAGCCCCCATCTTCCAACCAAAGGGCAGAGATGAGAAGCTATGAAAAAGAAAAACTAAGAAGAAAATCAAGTTCATTTCCTGGGACTAGGGCAGTGATTGTGAATAAATGAATGAGTAAATAGAGAAATTGAATAAATGAGTGAATTGAAAAACAATTTTTTCCCATTGCTCTTTATTTTTTCTTTTTAAAAATTTTTTATTTTACTTTACAATACTGTATTGGTTTTGCCATACATTGACATGAATCCGCCACGGTGTACATGAGTTCCCAATCCTGAACCCCCCCTTCCACCTCTCTCCCCATATCATCTCTCTGGGTCATTCCAGTGCACCAGCCCCAAGCATCCTGTATCCTGCATTGAATCTAGACTGGCAATTCGTTTCTTACATGATAGTATACATGTTTCAATGCCATTCTCCCAAATCATCCCACCCTCTCCCTCTCCCACAGAGTCCAAAAGTCTGTTCTATACATCTGTGTCTCTTTTGCTGTCTCACATACAGGGTTATCATTACCATCTTTCTAAATTCCATATATATGTGTTAGTATACTGTATTGGTGTTTTTCTTTCTGGCTTACTTCACTCTGTATAATCGGCTCCAGTTTCATCCACCTCATTAGAACTGATTCAAATGTATTCTTTTTAATGGCTGAGTAATACTCCATAGTGTATATGTACCACAGCTTTCTTATCCATTCATCTGCTGATGGGCATCTAGGTTGCTTCCATGTCCTGGCTATTATAAACAGTGCTGCGATGAACATTGGGGTACACGTGTCTCTTTCAGTTCTGGTTTCCTCGGTGTGTATGCCCAGCAGTGGGATTGCTGGGTCATAAGGCAGTTCTATTTCGAGTTTTTTAGGGAATCACCACACTGTTCTCCATAGTGGCTGTACTAGTTTGCATTCCCACCAACAGTGTAAGAGGGTTCCCTTTTCTCCACACCCTCTTCAGCATTTATTGCTTGTAGACTGAAAAACAATTTTTTTAAAAAATGCTATCACGTAAAATAATGTGTGCGTGTGCTGGGTATGTATTTCACCTGAGTCTCACAGAAGGTTCTATGAAGTAGGTACAATTGTCATTCCTGTGTACACTTCTAGAAACTGAGGACACAGAAGTGAAGTGATCTCACAAGGGCAACCAAGCTGTGAGTGCGGGACTTGGGGATTGCAAACACAGGCTGCCCCTTGATGAACATGAATTGAAGAGACAGATAAGTGGATGGATGGATGGATGCAGAATGAAAAAACTAATAAATTCAATTTATTTCAGTTTATTGAAATGTGTTTGAATAGGTGGCTGCAGAAAATGGGCTGATGCCTGAAGCTATTAATAATAGCTCATTTTCCCCCTGGTGTCTGCCAGGAGGGCAGGAATCGGGAATTTGAATGATGTTGACAGGTAACCAGAAACCCATCCCCAATCCCACCTCACCCCCTGCCCTTTAGGCCTCCTGCTGCTGCCTGAAATTCCACAGTTCCCAGTTCATTTCTT
This sequence comes from Ovis aries, assembly GCF_016772045.2. Classification (NCBI taxonomy): domain Eukaryota; kingdom Metazoa; phylum Chordata; class Mammalia; order Artiodactyla; family Bovidae; genus Ovis; species Ovis aries. Next base: position 185,738,066 of record NC_056055.1, on the reverse strand, counting down.
CAGGGTAAGCACTGCCCTCATCCAACCCACTTTTAAATCTCAGATCCCGTGGGAAGGGCCTCTCTGCCATCTGAGTAGCCTGTGGGAGTGACTGCATCAGATGACCCCCCACTCCCCTGCAGGGCGAAGGTAGCAATGGGAAGGGGGTGTCAGGGAAAGCCCCTTGAGCTGGGAGGATGTGGGTGTCTCTCCTCCCCAGCTCTGCCGTTTCAAGGCCAGCCTCATCCTCCCGGTGGAGACTGGGGAATGGAAACAGCCAGCCTTGCTGGGAACCAACTGGCTTGCAGCCCCTCCCTCTGCTCTCAGCTTTTCTGCTGCCAGAAGACGGGTGTCACACTGTGTTATCACGGCAGGAGTCACATGGAAGCTCACCCCTGCTTGGCATCTACTTCAGGCAAGAATGCTTTCCCACTCTGCCTCGTGGGAAAGTTCTCCAGGCCAGCCCCGAGAACGGCTTCCAATCTCCCTGAAGGGTACCCTCTAGTCCCTGGGGCTCAATTTCCCCGTCTATCAAATAAGAAACATAACCTGCCCATCTATCTCTCTCGAGTAATTGGTATTTGTTTTTCATGGGGGAAAAAAAAACTCACTTAAATTGCTGGTCATTGTTCTAATCACTCTTATATTTAAGTAAAACGAGATTACTTTTCATAAAACCTAAGGAAGAAGTCACATTTTCCTTCTGGTTTTTAGGTGAGGCGTCATGGGCACAAAAGGACCAGAGCCTGGACGTGGGGAGGACAGACCTCTTTCTGCGCACTGACAGCCTGCCCAGCCCTCCTCGAAGTCCTCCTGCAGGGCCAGTTGAATCTCCTTCATCCTTGCTTCTCTCCTCCTGCCCTTCCTGCCTAGCAGCACCAACGTCTGCTTCTCCCTGACCCCTGGATATTCTGTGGACCTCTGAGAACACTCTCCACTTTCCGCCCCCATATCCCTGCCCAGTGGCGTCTACCCTATCCCTCACTCCTGACCCCCAGCCTCCAAGGAGAGGTCAGCAGAGAGCTCACCTTCTGCTGCCACCATCTCCCCGTGAAGATGATGTGGACTTGGTGCAGTGCTCAAGAAAGTGTGGATCCAGGTGTGGCTAAGTGCCCGGAACAGGGTAGGAGTGACTGATCATGCGAGAGCGCGATGCTGTATCTGTGCCCAGGGCGCCAGCTGCTCCTGGCATGGCCAAAAATGTCCGGAGCTTCCCCGCAGCGGGAAGCTGTGAAGAAGGGCCCCGGCATTGGCCCCAGAGGCTCAAAGGGGCATGGTCTCCCTCTAAATGAGAAGAAACGCCAAGTTTCAGTTAATCATCCCAGAGTTCAGTGTCAGAGGAGACTGACTGTGATTTGGTGTTTTTATTTAAGCATTGCTTTGCACTGTTTCCTTTCTTGTTGGTGTGTCTCAGGGTGATTACTAATAAATTATGCTATTATTTTAATATTGTGTGATATAATTTTTTTTATTGTTCTAATAGTGTGTTTTGTGAACCTTGTTAAAATTTTGATGTTTCTGTTGATGTTACTTCTGGAACATAGAACGCTAGGCCTCTGCAGCCAAACTTGGGAACTACCTTTCCTGTAAAACTCCAGGCTTACAAATGCAGATCAGTGCAGAGCTGCAGGAAATAAAAAGAAACTAAAATAGGCACCAGGGGGCCTGGAGTAGAGCAAGGAAGGAGGGACAGAGGAAGCCCCTGGGGAAACGCTGAGAGGGACAGGGCCTGGGGAGACTTTCAAGGGCAGGTGGGGTACTCATGGCCTACTTGGAGTGAGACAGACTGGGACCTGGGATCTGGGACCCTTTGCTTCAGTGCTTGTACCTGAACACAAGTCTCCTCCAGCAACAAAATACAAAGAAAACTATGATGGACTAAAGGTAGCTGTGTGCCTGTGCACAGTTCAGGCAAATAATGGACAAAAGGATACAAAAAGGCCAAAACATAAAGCAAAAAACAAAACGCAACTGCTACTCTGAGGATCCAGAAGCAAAAACAGGGGGTCAGGAGTAAAAAGCAGGTTACTGCCTATGAGCATGCCCCTTGCATTCAACACCAGCCCAAGGGATGGGCAAACTCCCTAGGCCACTCCTTTGGCCCGACCCTTGGACACACTCCTCTTCTCACGCCATATGAGGAACCAGCTCACCCTCCCTCAGCGAGCAAGCAAGGGAACCTGTTACTTGTTCTCACTACCCCCAGTAAAGCCTTGCCTGAGTTTCTTTCCTTGTCTCTGATCAGTTTCTGTTGATTAAGGAAGGCCAGGAACCCTGGTTGGTAGCAAGAAGAGAGGCATCCCCACATGCTGGGGACACAGGAAGGAAGACGTGCGGGCCAGACAGGCTTGGTGGAGGGAGAGGCAGAATCCAGCCCGGCCACCGAGCTCAGGCAATTGAGGTCTAAGCACAGGGTATGCCTGGCTTGTTGAGACACACAAGCACAGGCTGTAAAGAAAAAGAACGACCAATCTAACTACGTTAAAATGAAAAAGTTGTCTATCAAAAAAGTGACATTTTTAAAAGCGAGCAGATAAGCCACAAGCAGAGAGATATGTATGCCTATGTCTGCCGAAGGATTAGTATCTAAGTACTGTCAGGAATGCTTACAAGGACTTCCCTGGTGGTCCAGTGGTTAAGACTCTGTGCTTCCAGTGCAGGGGACACGGGTTCTACCCTTGGTCAGGGAAGTTCCACGTGCTGTGTGGTACAGCTCCCCAAAAAGAATGCCTAAAAATACACTGGAGGAAAACAGACTACCCAAGCAAAAAAACACGCAAGTGACAGGAACAGGCATTTTGGAGAAAAGAAAACCTGAGTGGCTAATAATCGTGTGAAGAAGTATTCAGTGTCGTTACTAATCATGCTATCTTATGATTACAGTTAAAGAAATCAACTGCAACCATAGTATGGTACCATGTCTCAAAAAATAAAAAGTCTGACACTAGGAAGTCTTGACGAGCATGCAGAGAACTAGGAACTCCCACACTAGGCTGTGCCCTCACCTGGGAGGGTAGCTTGGCAAAGCCCAGTGCAGTTAGGTGAAGGCACACAGACACCCAGCATAAAGCTCTGCCCCTGGGTATGTGACATGGTTTTTAAGAATGGCTGAAAATTGCTTGCCATGCCTCTTACCCACAGGTAGGTTCCATCCCCTGAAGTCTTGGTGGCTCTGGGGCCACGGCAGTCAATGAGTTCAGTGGAGGTGAGGCTAGGTGACACAAGAGGCCACACGGCTTCTGCCCTAAATCTGAGCCCCTAGGTAAGTATTCTGAAGACCCTAAGACCTCCACGCTGGAGAGACCAGAGAGATGCTCAGTCGTCCAGCTGTCCCCTGCCAAACCACCATTCAGGCCAGCACAGAGGGGTCCCATGGGGTGACCCCCATCAGTGCAAGGGCAACAGAAGCCCCCACAGAGCCCTGCCCCAAATTCCTGACACACTGCATCTGATGAAATGGTTGTTAGTGTAAAGCCACTACATTTGGGGGTTTGTTTTGCAGCCACAGATAACTGGAACCATATCCAACGGAAATTTATGCACGTGTGCACCAAAAGATATGCGTGAGGATGTTTATTCTGCCACAGTTTGCCAAAAGCAAACCATTGGAAACAACCCAAATCCTCATAAGAAAAAAGTAGGTTTTCCAAATCACAGTCTAGCCATCCAACGGCACGACTGCACTTCAGCAGTGAGGAAGAAGGCAGAGAGCTGCGTGTGCCGACGCGGACCCTCTCAAAACAATGCTGGGCGCAAAAGCATGTTGCAGAAGGGTGTGGACAGCTTGGTAGCATTTATATAAAGCTCGAAGTTGTGCAAAACAGTACAATATTTTGTTGACGGATACTTTATCTCTATAGCGAAAATACGACCACATGCAAGGGAATGAAAAGCAACAAATTCATTATGTTGGAGATGGGAGGGGGAGGGGTCCACCAGGAGCTTCCAGATTCCCTGTTGTTTTATTTCTTTAAAGAAAATCTGAAATAAATAAGAAAATATGTTTGCCTGTGACAAAGCTGAGAAGTGGATCCTCCAGGGAGATGCTGGGGATCTGTAAGAACTGCTAAGATCCTGGCACCCAGCTCTGCATACCCCACCCCTGGACTGGGCCCACATTAACCCTTTAATTGCTGGTGGCAGAGATGTCTTGGGAGGGGGGTGGAAGGAGCAAGTTTGAGAACTTAGGAGAACACCTCATTTCCCAACCTGTATGAATATATTTTAACGACAGGGCCATCTCAGCTGAATACAAGCCTGGGGTCCATGAGTGTTAATTATATTCATGACAACTGTTGACTTTTCTGCCTGTTTGGAATGCTTCATGCTTAGAGCGTCCCTGCTGGCTCAGTGGTAAAGAATTGGCCTGCAGTGCAGCAAAAACCCAGGTCTGATCCCTGGGTTGGGAATATCCCCTGGAGAAGGGAAAGGCTACCCACTCCAGAATTCTTGCCTGGAGAATTCCATGGACAGAGGAGCGTGGTCATCTATAGTCCATGGGATCGCAAAGAGTCAGACATGACTGAGCGACTAACACAACAGCAACATACCTCTGATTAAAGGACGCAGGCAGGAAGGGTGCTGAGCACCACAGGAGAGGAGGAGAGGCAGGCAGAGCCCCTGGCCATGGTGGAAGGGGGAATGACCAGAAGTAGCCATCCTCCTTCCTAACCACCCCGTCCCTCACCCCGGGCCTCTGGCAGCCACACTCCTGCACAGGACTTTACTTCTCGTTCTTTTCTCAAATGCCAAGTCCCTCCTGAGTGCCCAGCCCTGGGAACACAGGAAGGAAGGAAGAATGTCCCTGATCTCAATCACTTACAGTGCAGTCAGGGGATACATCTGTGGGCGGACACCTGGACGAAGTGACAAAGAGCCCACAGGGGAATTGGTGAAGATAGGGCAAAGGCTGAATAGAACACAAGGGGGTGTCCCCAGAAACTCTCCCCAGGACACCTACCGTCTTAAAGAGGGTGGGCAGGCAGAGCCAGCCACCTGTGAGCTAGCAAGCCAGCTGTGGTTGGCATTGGCCAGAGACTTCCAGGTGAATTCTTCCTACTCCTGAGTGCCTAGCAGGGGAAGGGGAGGCTGGATGTCCTCAATAGGACTGGAGGCAGCCTGTGGCCCTGCTTTGAGGCAAGCGAGAAGGTCCTTCGGGGAGGGCACTGCTCCCAGCTGACACCGTGGTATAAGGTGCCATCACCTGCAGAGCTGTACCTGGCAGGGCAGAAGTCAGGAGGGAGGAGTTAGGAGCTGTGTAGCTCAGAGCTGTGGCCACAGAATGATCCTGATGTCAAGGCCTAGAGGTCTGGAAGGGCCTTTGGGGTCACCCAGAGCATCTCCCCTCAGCCCTGCAGTCGGGTCAGTAGTGCTGTAGCAGTGGGCTGTGGGCACGACTGTAGACCTCTCCATACTGGCTCAGCCTCAAACCAGGAAGCGGACTTTGTCTAAGCGGAGAAGGGTCCTTACCTGGAGCTTGGAGGGTGTTAGGGAGAGAAGGAGAGGGATGTGGCGGAAGCTGCATCTCCTCCCTCTTGCCCCTGAATATCCTGGATTTGGGTCCAGATTAATTCATGGCTCTGCTCCCATTAGACCTCATCACTTCTAACCCCTATGCGTGCATACATACACACACACACACTCACACACCAGCCTCCCTGCCTCCTCACAGAGCCCTGGACAGTCAGGCTCTACTCAGCAGCTACATCAGACTGTCTTCTTATTTCATTTTGTTTTTCATTTTTATTCTTCATGTGCAGGCATGGAGACCTGAGTTTAATTTCAATCTTCAGCACATATAGATGTGCTTCATTTTGTCTTATTTTTCCCCTTTTCCCCAAGCCCCTCTCATTCCCCTCTTGTACCCCACAAGCATTGACCCAATAGATTTGATGTACAGCCTTGAATGTGCCTAAAAAGTAAAATGTGTAGTGAAATTATCTGGGTCTGTATGTGTTGTTCATAGACACGGATGTTGTAATACAGAAATTCTCGAAGTGTGGCTCAGGTTGACATACATTTCATGACAATACTCAGATACTCTTGGCTTTTTTCATCTTGCTCTCTCCTGAATGTACACTGGAGTTCTCCAGAGCTTACAGGATGTGTTATATCACAACAGAATGAATCCAGAAGCAGATATGAGAATCCAGCTGTCTTTTATACAGGTGGATGTTCAAAAGATTTACAAAAATGTTAAACAACACCACTTCTCACTGTGTTTTTTACTTTGGAAAATAAAACTGTTTTTCATAAAATATTTATATACATTGGCATTTGTTTTTTTAATGACTCCACACATTGTTTTAAATTTTAAGTTTCTATATGATAAATGTAGGTAGATATAACACATATAGACAAAAACTTTGGAATCTTCAAAACTTTTTAAGAGAATCCAAGATGAAAGTTTGAGAATTGCTAGAATAGTGTGATCAATTTCCTTCTCTCTCTGCTCTTTTGGGCTTGGCATATGACTCAAGGCTCCTCCTTGTTCTGTAAATACACTTTATCCATTACTCTGAAGAAAACACTCATTTGCATGGTACCCAGGCCCTCAGAATGCACCTGGGTCACTGGCGACTTCTAGCCTCCATAACCAATACCTCTGTGAACACTCTCCTTCAGGGTCCTGTTTGAAGCATCTTCTGGGATACAAACCCAGGAGTGGAATCCTGAGCCAAAAAGCATGCGCCTATTTAACTAAAATAAAGACTATTTTCCAGACCAGCTGTACCTGTTAACATCCTGCACTCAGCAGCACACAGAGTCTTTCTCTCCCTACACACCTGTCCCCACCTGGCATTCGTTACCCACACCTCTAACCTGCCATTCCGATGACTCCTTGTGTTGCTTTTCATCTCACCCATTACCGGTGAGCAGGAGCATCTCTCCACATCTGCTTCAGTCATCTGAGAATTCTCTTCTGAGGATTGCCTATTCATAGCCCTCGCCCATTTTTCTGTTGGATTTTCTCTCTTTATCTTGTTGATTTGGAATTATTTGAATAGTCTCAATCAGCACCACTCAAAATGGGGACCCACTGCCTACCTATGAAATGTTGGTGAAATCAAAGCACTTCTCTTCTTCCATCAAAAAATTCTTGCTATACACTGTTTACTATAGGCAAGGTATGGGAGCAGCCTAAATGTCCATTGACAGACTAATGGGTAAGGAGAGTGCGGTAAAAATGTACAACAGAATATTACTCAGCCATAAAAAGAAATAACGCCATTTGCAGCAACATGGATGGACCTGGAGATTGTCATACTCAGTGAAGTAAGTCAGAGAAAGGCAAACGCCATATGTTGTCACTATATGTGGAATCTAGGAACCCAAATGAGCCTGTCTACAAAACAAAACAAAACAGAAACAGACTCGAGACCTAGAGAACAGAGTTGTGGTCGCCAAGGGGGAGGGGGGTGAGGGAGGGAAGGATTGGGAGATTGGGATTAACAAATACAAACTATAATATTATATATAAGATGGATAAACAAGGTCCTATTGTATAGCACAGGGAACTGTATTCAATATCCTGTGATAAAACAATGGAAAAGAATATGAAAAATAATATATGCATACACGTACGTATGTATGCATAACTAAGTCACTTTGCTATGCGACGGAAATTAATACACTGTAAATCAACTAAAATTCAATAAAAAATTTTTAAAAGAAATTCTTGCTATAAAACAGAAACATCTCAGCTAACCTAAGCACTATGATTAGTAATCATAATTGATTGATATTCTGATGCAAGTTCATCACTTACAGACCAGCACACACTTTGAACAGAGCAACTCTAGATATGAAGTCCATGTTGATTTTCCTAACCTACTGTGTACCTTTGATATTCTTTGTGAATATAAATCTTTAATTTTGATATTGTCATCTTCTCTCTTTGGCCTTGTGGTTTGTGCTTTTTAGGTCTAGTTTTTAAAAGTCTTTATCATTTGAACACAAACTAAATATGACATAAAATTATTAAGAAACAATTATGAATTTTGTTCAGTGTGACCCTGGTACTGTGATTATAATTTTTTAAGTCTATATGTTAGTGGTGAATATTTAAGTACTTATATGGGTGAAAGGGCTTCCCTGCAGGCTCAGATAGTAAAGAATAATGCCTGTGTCAGAAAGATCCCCTGGAGAAGGGAATGTCAACCCACTCCAGTATTCTTGCCTGGAGAGTTCCATGGACAGAAGACCCTGGCAGTGTACAGTCTGTGGGGATGCTTAGAGTCAGACACAACTAAGCGACAAGGATTTTCACTTTCTTTATGGATGAAATAATATGATGTCTTGGGTTTGCTTTAAAATACAACAACTCCCAGCCATGCTGAACTGGCTCAGGGCTTTTCACCATGTCGCATCCCCTTACCTTCCTCTGCTGGGTCAGCTATGGCGGCCGTGAAGATGCTGAACCCCAAGGCCAAGGTGGCTCGAGCCCGGGCAGCGTTGGCGGTCAACATCAGCACTGCCCAGGGCTGCAGGACATGCTGAGGACCAACTTGGGGCCTAAGGGCACCATGAAGATGCTTGTTTCTGGTGCTGGAGACATCAAACTCACTAAAGATGGAAATGTGCTGCTTCATGAAATGTAAATTCAACATCCAGCAGCCTCCTTAGTAGCCAAAGTAGCAACAGCCCAGGATGACAGAACTGGTGTGGGACCACTTCCAGGGTGCTCATCATTGGAGAGCTGTTGAAGCTGGTGGATCTCTCCATTTCTGAAGGTCTTTATCCCAGAATAATTACAGAAGGATTTGAAGCTGCAAAGGAAAAGGCACTTCAGTTTTGCGAACAAGTCAAAGTAAGCAAAGAGATGGACAGGGAAACACGTATCAGTTCAGCTCAGTTCAGTCGCTCAGTCGTGTTCAGCTGTTTGTGACCCCATGAATCACAGCATGCCAGGCTTTCCTGTCCATCACCAACTCTCGGAGTTTACTCAGATGCATGTCCATTGAGTCGGTGATGCCATCCAGCCATCTCATCCTCTGTCATCCCCTTTTCCTCCTGCCCCCAATCCCTCCCAGCATCAGAGTCTTTTCCAATGAGTCAACTCTTCGCACGAGGTGGCATAGTATTGGAGTTTCAGCTTTAGCATCAGTCCTTCCAAAGAACACCCAGGGCTGATCTCCTTCAGAATGGACTGGTTGGATCTCCTTGCAGTCCAAGGGACTCTCAAGAGTCTTCTCCAACACCGCAGTTCAAGAGCATCAATTCTTTAGCGCTCAGCTTTCTTCACAGTCCAACTCTCACATCCATACATGACCACTGGAAAACCATAGTCTTGACTAGACAGACCTTTGTTGGCAAAGTAATGCCTCTGCTTTTGAATATACTATCTAGGTTGGTCATAACTTTTCTTCCAAGGAGTAAGCATCTTTTAATTTATGGCTGCAATCACCATCTACAGTGATTTTGGAGCCCCAAAAAATAAAGTCTTATACTGTTTCCCCATCTATTTCCCATGAAGTGATGGGACAAGATGCCATGGTCTTAGTTTTCTGAATGTTGAGCTTTAAACTAACTTTTTCACTCTCCTCTTTCACTTTCATCAAGAGGCTTTTTAGTTCCTCTTCACTTTCTGCCAACTGTGCAGAAGTGTGGCCAAGAGGAGCTACCCCACGCCCAAGGTCAGGGGTGGCAGCTGAGAGGAGCTACCCCATGTCCAAGAAGCGGCGGCTTCACAGGCACAGGAGGGCCGAGAGGAGCTACTCCATGTTCAAGGTCAGGAGGGGCGGCCGTGAGGAGATACCCTTTGTCCAAGGTAAAAAGCAGTGGCTGCGCTTTGCTGGAGCAGCCATGAAGAGATACCCCAAGGTAAGAGAAGGTAAGTCCAAGGTAAGAGAAACCCAAGTAAGATGGTAGGTGTTGCGAGAGGGCATCAGAGGGCAGACACATTGAAACCATAATCACAGAAAACTAGTCAATCTGATCACACGGAAACACCTATAGATGTGGCAGAACATCTCTACGTACTAAAGTTCATGCTGAATTTGCTGATGTCTTAACAGAGACCGTAGTGGACTCCATTTTGGCCATTAAAAAACAAGATGAACCTATTGACGTCTTTGTGATTGAGATCATGGAGATGAAACATAAATCTGAAACAGATACAGGCTTAATCAGAGGTCTTGTTATGGACCATGGAGCACGGCATCCTGATATGAAGAAGAGAGTAGAAGATGCATACAGCCTCACCTGCGACGTGTCATTAGAATATGAAAAAACAGAAGTGAATTCTGGCTTTTTTTTTACAAGAGTACGGAGGAGAGAGAGAAATTAGTGAAAGCTGAAAGGAAATTCATCAAAGACAGAGTTAAAAAAAATAATCAACCTGAAAAAGAAAGTCTGTGGTGATTCAGATAGAGGATTTGTTGTTATTAGTCAAAAGGGAATTGATCCCTTTTCCTTAGATGCTCTTGCCAAAGTAGGCATAATAGCTCTTCGCAGAGCTAAAAGGAGAAACATGGAAAGGCTGACTCTTGCTTGTGGTGGGATAGCCCTAAATTCTCTTGATGACCTAAATCCTGATTGTTTGGACGTGCAGGACTTGTCTATGAATATACATTGGGAGAGGAGAAGTTCACCTTTATTGAGAAATGTAACAATCCTCGCTCCATCACGTTATTGATCAAAGGACCAAATAAGCACACACTTACTCAAATCAAAGATGCAATAAGAGATGGCTTGAGGGCTGTTAAAAATGCTATTGATGATGGCCGTGTAGTCCCAGGTGCTGGCGCAGTGGAAGTGTCAATGGCAGAAGCCCTGGTTAAATACAAGCCCAGTGTAAAGGACACGGCCCAGCTTAGAGTTCAAGCATTTGCTGATGCGTTGCTCATCATTTCCAAGGTTCTTGTTCAGAACTCTGGTTTTGACCTTCAGGAAACACTAGTTAAAATTCAAGCAGAACATTCAGAATCCAGTCAGCTTGTGGGTGTGGACTTGAACACTGTTGAACCAATGGTAGCAGCAGAAGCAGGCATATAGGACAACTACTGTGTAAAGAAACAGCTTCTTCACTCCTGCACTGTGATTGCCACCAACATTCTCCTGGTTGATGAGATCACGAGAGCTGGAATGTCTTCTCTAAAAGGTCGAACTGAAGCTTCCCTTGTAGCTGAATCCTGAAGACTACAGAGTGATCCTAATAATATAGCTTTGGAATTTTGGTCCAAGCTTCAAATGATCTTCAGAGGATTTTCTTTTCTCATATTAAAAAAGGAGAGAACGCTGGCACCTATTCAGATTCTGAAGCTCTGAAATTATAATTAACAGTATTTTTTAATTGCACTGCAGTGTCCACACACAGCTAGTCATACTTACCCAGTAAACAGGACATTTTGCTTTACCCTCAGTGATATAAAAGTATTAGATAAGCATATGTTATCTACCTTGTTATTAAATATTCCTTGAAAAACAACAAAAAAAATACAACAACAAAACAAAGTGGATGAAACAAAATTGTTCAGAGATCTTAGAATAGCAACCCTTTACCAACCTAGATGAAAGTAATTTACTAACCAGGACATACCGGTTGAATATAAGCTAGGGGTACATGAATATAAATTACATTTTCCTCTTCTTTGCGTGAGAAGCAGAAGTACGATCGGGAAAATGTTTCTGACTATTGAATATAATGTCTTGAGTACAGGGGAGTTCACTATACTGTTCTCATCATCTTTTGTGTATGTATAACATTTTTTAAAAAATACAGTAGTGTCTTCCCATGCTGGCTGACACACAAAAAATATTTTCGTACATTTTCATTAATTAATCTTACAAATTTACCATCCATATTTAGATTGTCAGTTTATCTGGAATCCACCTTTGTATGTGGTTTGGGGTAGCAATACAACTTGATCTTTCTCCATAGGGAGATCTGGTTGTCACAATACAATCTTCCCCGATCATCCGACATCGCCATCTTTACCAATCCATCTGGTCCCTATATGTTCATGGGACTATTCCTGGGCTCTATGCACTGATCTATTGTCTTTGTGTGTGTGCTCCTGCTTCAGCACCCCCTTTTACTACTATAACCTGTAGTAGGTTTGTTATCTGACAGAGCAAATACCCCAGTGTATGAATTAGAATATTGATCTGGCTGTATTAACAGAGATCAAATGGCAAGAGGGTTGGCAAGAGGGTTAGCAAGATGTAAGTCAGTTCTCTTTTGTGTAAATGTCCGAGCTGGTAGGCAGTTCTGCTGCACATCACCCAAATTCCCAGGCCCCATCAGTTCTGGTGCCCCTCTCTTCCCTTGGATGTGATCCTCATCTGCCAGAGGCAGGTAGACTCACTGTTCTAGCAGTGATATCCTGTTAAGGACACAGCCCCGAAGCTGCTCACACCTCTGCTCACATCCTGAACTGCGACAAGCCACACCTGGCTACAACAGATGCTGGGAAATATGGTGTCTCCGGGCCACCGTGTGCTGGACCAAAATCTGAGAGTTCTCTACTAAAAGAAAAAGGCATAGCAAAAACCTGGAAGGTCCAGCAAGCAGTGTCTGCCTCACACTCAATTTTGGGGCTTCCCCAGTGGTACAGTGGTTAAGATTCTACCCTCCAGTGCAGGGACTGTGGGTTCAATACCTGGTCCACATGGCTTGTGGCCAAAAAATCAAAACATAAGCAATATTGTAACAAATTCAATAAAACCTTTTTAAAAAATGGTCGAAATCAACAAAAGGCAGAGAAGCCTGGTGTGCTGCAGCTCATGGGGTCACAAAGAGTTGGACTCAACTGAGCTAATGAACAACAACAACAAAATAAAAACAATTTTTTTTTTGCTATTCTTTCCCAAAACAGACTTATCATCCATAAACCTTTATTATCCTAAATAAGCTTTGGAATGAATGTGTTGATTTCTTTGAGAAACCTAACCTCTTTTTATTGAGGTTAATTCTTAATTTATAGATTGCTTTGGATGCTATTAACATTTATGAATGTAGAACATTTCTTCATTTTTTAAATTTTTTAAAAATTTCCTTTGGTAGAGAGGCTGTTCTTAAGACAAGAAAGTCTTGTTCATTTTTTGTTTATTTTTGTTAAGATCAGATAATTCATAGTTTCTATGATATTGTGAATAGCATCTTATTTTGATTCTCTGTCTGGCTAGAACTGCAGTTACTTAGTAAGGAACAGCAAGCTGTGGTCTGTAGGTAAAATTCAGATTATGGTTTGTTTTTGTGTGACCCATGAGCTAAAACTTTTTTCATGCATTTAAAGAGTTGTTGAAGGAAAGAAAATGAAAAGAAAAGAAGTAGAGAGAAAAGGAAAGGAAAATACCAACTACTATAAGGAAATTCTGCTGATTTTTCTAAGCTGGTCTTTCATCTTGAAAGCTGATGGTTTTCTTACCAATTCTAGTATTTTCTTGTTGATTTCCTTGAGGTTTCCATGCAGTTGGTCAGTGCATCCACAAATGACAGTTTTATCTGTTCCATCTAAATTCTTACACCTCTTATCCCTTTCCTTGTCTTATAGCTTCAGCCTGTAATACTATGTTTACAAAAAAAATTGTGCTGATAGTATGAGTAGAGTTTCTTTGTTCTAAATCTCAATGAAAATGAGTCGCAAGTTTCTCCATTAATTTTGATTTTGCTGTAGGATTTTGGCATACAGCTTTTATCAAGTTAAAGAAATTCCCTTCTATTCTTGATTTTCTAAGAAGTTTTTAATCAGAAGTAGATGTTGGAATTTCTTGAGTGCTACTGAAATAATGAAATGATTTTGTTCTTTCATTTGGGAAGAATTACACTGATAGATTTTTCTGATGCTCAATTATCCTTGCATTCTTAAATAAATCCTATGTCCACTACACTCATAAGTGAAATAAATCTACAGTTTCCTGTACTGTCCTGATCATGTTTCAGAATCCAGGTTATGCTAACCAGCCTTATTAAATGGGTTGGTATCTTCCTTGCTTTGTCTAATTCTGGAACAAATGTTGTAAGAGAACACTCACCTATTTCCTAAAAGTTTGGCAAAACTCACCTATAAGACTGTATGACCCTAGAATTTTTTATAAAAAGATCATGATTATCACTTCAATTTTTAAAACAACTATTGATCTATTCAAGTATTTCTTCTTGAATTTATTCATTGCTTTGTGTTTTCTAGGAATTTATTCATTTTGCTCAGGTTTATTAATTTACTGGGCTTCCCAGGTGGCGCTAGTGGTAAAGAACCTACCTGCCAATGCAGGAGACATAAGAGACATTGGTTTGATCCCTGGGTTGAGAAGATCCCCTGGAGGAGGGCATGGCAACCCATTCCAGTATTCTTGCCTGGAGTAGTCCATAGCGTTGCAAAGCGTCAGACACGACTGAAGCAACTGAACACACGCACACCAATTTAATATCCTGTGGTGATTCTTCTTCTTTTTATATCCACAGACTATTATTTTTGAGCTTTTCCTTTTTTATTATATATCATATTTGCATATTTATTCTATTTTCCTTGATTAGTCATATTAATTTATTCAAAGAAGCAACTGTTGGCACTCAGTAAGCCCATCCTTTTTAGCTCTGTTTCTCTGATTTTTTTAAGTCTTTTATTGAATTTGTTATAGCATTGCTTCTGTTTTTTATGTTTTGGTGTTTTGAGGCATGTGCGATCTTAGCTCCCTGACCTGGGATTGAACCCACACCCCCTGCATTGGAAGGCAAAGTCTTAACCACTGGGCCACCAGGGAAGTCCCTTATTTCTTTAGTCCCCTATTTTTAGTGTCATTAATTCATCCCTCTTTTCTTATGTTTTGCTGTAACTTCTTGAGTTGACTCCTTAGCTCATTTGTTTCATTATTTCTTGTTTCCAATAAATGTATTTAATTCTATATATTTTCCTGTGAGTACTTTTTTTTTAGCTATGTCTTAAAATTTGAGTATAGAGCACCTTTAAGGCCATTCAGGTCTAAGCATTTTGTGGTTTCCCCAGGTGATTTCCTCTTTGAGCCAGGTGTAATTGACTAGGATGCTGTGTAATCCCCAGACACACGGAATGTTCGTGTTGATCCTATGGCCCTTGATTTACTCTATCGCGTGGTAGTCAGAGAACAGAGTGGGTGTCAAGCTGGCTGAGTACATGGAGGCTTTCTGTGAGGCTAGCACAAGGACGACTTTTGTGACTGCTCCATGTGTGTTTGGATAAACTTCACATTCTCTGCTTGGGCAACATTTATACACTCATAGAAATTTGAGTCTATTAACGGTGCCTATCAATTTTTCTATATCCGTTTAAGTCCCCTTAATCAACCAGTTTCTGAGAAGTGCGTGTTGACACTGACAACTCCAGTTGTTGGTTACTAAAGCAAACAGAAATCTAACTGCATCATTCCCAGTGCTTTTGGATAAGAAAGAGGAAAAAGGGCAATCCTCAGCTGGCCTTCTGTAATCACCCTCTTCCCAGGCCTGACTTACCTCCTACATAAGATTCATCTCTCTCCATCCACCCCATCCCTGACACACACCCCTGCCCTCTGTCACTGTGAACTCCCTGCCTTGAACAACCCCGAGGGACACTTTTCTCTCACTGTGTTTGCACTCTGGGACTCCTCCCCCCAAAATTCTCCCTTGAGGCTTATCTAACTCCTCATAAATACCTTCAAGATCCAGCTCTGGTGCTTTCGACCTCATCCACCGCCACATCACCACTGACACCTGGACTGCAGCCAAGCCTTGCCACCTCCAGCTCCCACCTCTGAGCCTCGGCCCAGGCCACTCCTTCTCATTGGAAGGCATTTCTCCAGATGGTCCTATTTCTGCCACTCCTGCAGGACCCAGTTCAACCTCCCTTTCTCATAAAAACAGTTCCTCCTCTGTGTTTGGCAAGTATTCTTCAGACACATCCTGCAAATATTTAGTGGGCATCCCCATGAGCTATGCTTGTACTTGACCCCAGATTCAGAGATGGATGGGACCCCAGGCCCTTCCCCGGAGGATTCTGAAACCCGGATGGCCACGTCTAATGCAAACAGGGTCCGAGCAGGTAGGAGAAATCCGTCAGCAGCTGTGGATTGCACGACTTGCTGTCTCTAGAAGGTTCACCCTCGCCCTTGCTAGTGTTTGGGAATGTAAGCCTTGAGCTACCCCAATGCCCAATTTTTCTGGAGAAGCCACACATTTTTGAAACATTAACAACTAATTCACATGTTTCTGAAACAGGATGCTGAGCAAACAGCCTGCGGGCCAGGTGTGGCTGCCCAGACTCCAGCCTCGAGGGTGACTAACCCAGCCCGAGGAGAGCTTCCCAGGGAAGAAGTCACTTGAGTGGAGGAGTGCTGGGCAATGAGTAAGAGGAACCAGCAGAGAAGAGCTGAGAAGAATGTTCCAGGAAGAGGGATGAGAGCATTAATGATGGTCCACGTTGTCTGGGTCCACACCGCACCTCACAAGCCCAGCTGCCCATCCCAGTCCCCTCCCCAACCTCCACCTGCAGCCCCACCCCCTCCACAGGAATGATAAAGGGAAGAAGGGACCAGGGCTCCCCTGGCCATGGGCTGGTGCCTTGGAAGCCAGACACAAGTACCCAGGTGTTTGGCCTGGTAGGTAGAGATGGAACTCTGAGGGCAATGATGGGTGAGGACAGCTCCCAAGCACCCCTTCATGGACCCAGGACACCCATGCTGGTGAGCAGCCTTCTCTCTGGGCAGCCCAGAAGACAGGTGGATGGGAGGTTCAAAGAGGGGTGTGCCCCTGGCAACACACTCCCTGAATGGCCCCACTCCAGCGGGTGTGTGCTGCTTTGGGTTGTTTTGTCTTCTGTGTTTAATGGAGCTCTCTGTTTTCTGAGAGGGTGGAGAATCGTTGCAAGGCTTTGTGCCAGAGAGGACAGAAGTGGGGGCCCTCAGGTTGGCCTGGCTCAGTGACCCAGAGGTGAGAACAGGTACAAACAGGCTGGTCCCTGACACAGGTGCCCCACCAGACCTGGCACACCACAGCCCGCCCCACCGCTGGCCAAGCCAAGAGCTACACATATGGCCCAGGCACCTGCCATGTGCCAGGGGTCGCCCTGGTCACCAAGGAGATGGCTGCCAGGGTCTGGAAGCTGCAGATGCCCCATGAAGATCTACCCTGAAGTGTCTGGGTATTGGGGGACCTAGGGGTTGGGAGGGGGCTTCAGAAAAAATCTACAGAACAGAGATGGCAGGCAAGTTGTGTCTTGAGACCTAAGAAAGTTTTTGCCAGTGACCAGGAGAAGGCATCCCGGCAGTGGCAGCAGCTTGGTGAAGGTGCAGAGGTGCGAACCTCCTGGAGTATTAGCCTATGCCAGCTAGTTCTCTGTTGTTCAGTCGCTCAGTCATGTCTGACTCTTTGTGACCCCATGGACTGCAGCACAGCAGTCTTCCCTGTCCTTCTCTATCTCCCAGCTGCTGCTGCTGCTGTATCGCTTCAGTCCTGTCTGACTCTCTGTGACCCCACAGATGGCAGCCCACCAGGCTCCTCTGTCCCTGGGATTCTCCAGGCAAGAATACTGGAGTGGGTTGCCATTTCCTTCTCCAAAGCATGAAAGTGAAAACTGAAAGTGAAGTTGCTCAGTCGTGTCCGTCTTAGCGACCCCATGGACTACAGCCTACCAGGCTCCTCCATCCATGGGATTCTCTAGGCAAGCGTACCGGAGTGGGTTGCCATTTCCTTCTTCATCTATCTCCCGGAGTTTGCTTAAATTCATGTTCATTGAGCCGATGATGCCATCCAACCATCTCATCCTCTGTCATCCCCTTCTCCTGCCCTCAATCTTTCCCAACATCAGGGTCTTTTACAATGAGTTGGCTGTTTGCATCAGATGGCCACAGTATTGGAGCTTCAGCTTCAGCAGCAGTCCTTCCAATGAACATTCAGGGTTGATTTCCTTTAGGATTGACTGGCTTGATCTCCTTGCAGTCCAAGGGATTCTCTAGGGACCTCTCTAGCACCACAATTGAAAAGCACCAATTTTTTGACACTCAGCCTTTTTTATGGTCCAACTCTTGTATCCAACCAGTCCACCCTAAAGGAAATCAGTCCTGAATATTCATTGCAAGGACTGATGCTGAAGCTGAAACTCAAATACTTTGGCCACCTGATGCAAAGAACTGGCTTCTTGGAAAAGACCCTGACACTGAGAATGATTGAAGGTGGGAGGAGAAGGGGATGACAGAGGAAGAAATGGTTGGATGGCATCACCGACTCAATGGACATGAGACTGAGTAAGCTCCAGGAGTTGGTGATGGACAAGGAAGCCTGGCATGCTGCAGTCCATGGGGTCACAAACAGTCAGACACAACTGAACTGAACTGAACTCATTTCCTTACATGATTACTGGAAAAACCATAGCTTTGACTATATGGACCTTTGTGGGCAAAGTAATATCTCTGCTTTTTAATACGCTCTCTTAGGTTTGCCATAGCTCTTTTCTCAAGAAGGAAGCATCTTTAATTTCATGGCTACAATCACCATCCACAGTGATTTTGGAGCCCCCAAAAATAAAATCTGTGGTTGTTTTCCCCATCTATTTGCCATGAAGGAGTGCAAAGGCCAAGGGGATGGGGACAGAGAGACCTCGGAGAATGCTGTGAAGGCTTCATCCAGTGGGCAGTGGGAGCCACTGGTAACTTCTGGCCTCAGAAAGTCCGCCTGGGCAGTGGAGGTGTGTGACAGGCCAGAAGATGGAAAGCGGGATCAGTGGGGTCTGCTGGCCTAGCTGTGAGTGGACACTGGCCTGGGTGTGTTAATAGCTGCCCCACTTGCCCAGAGCATCTGATGGCTGCCAAGAGCCCTTTTTCCCCAGAAGGCAAGCCGGATACCAGAGGCAGTGTGGTTGGCCCCCAGGTTTCCCCCAGAAAGCCCCTGGGCAGTGGCCCATGCAGTCAGACCCTCCCTCTGAGGCCCTCTGAGTGCTCTCTGTTGTGGTCCAGCAGCTGGGGCTGAGGCCATAGGAAGTCCAGAACACACCCTGCAGGTGCTTCTCAGATCACCCCCTGCCCCAGCACCATGACGTGTGGACTAGGGGGCAGAGGGGAGCTGGGATAAGCTAACACTGAGGTCCAGCTCTCACTCCGGGGCAAGGTGACCCTGGCCAGATTTCTAAACCTCTCTGGGCTATGTTTTCATCCATGATTGACGAGATGCCAGGCACTGTGTTAAGTCTCTTCACGCTTAATTCCAGCCAATCCTCGCCAGCTTCGGGGACAGACTCTTCTACCACATCTCATTTAATAGACGGAGGACTGGAGCACTGGGGAGCTTAAAAGATTTTGTCCCTTCAAAGTTGGAGTCACCACGCTCCATCCAAGCCTGGGTCCCATACTCAGGAGTCTAATAACCCTGTGTGCTTTTCCTGGGTCTGGCGTGGGAAGGAGCCAGCACCTGGGGGATCCTTACCGCCAACCCCATCACATCCCATCCCCACCACCCCACTCCTGGGGAGGCTGTCACTTGGAAGGAATGTCTCTGTCTCAAGTTAATTTCCCTATCTCCTTGCCCTTTCTGCCTTTGACCAGAAGGCAACCCCCCAAATTCCTGAAATTCCAGAAAGTTTCAAGTAAACCTCCTAGAGAAGACATGGCATCTATACCACGTGACCTGGAGCAGGTCACACAACCTCTGCAAGTGTGGACACAGAGAGGCCAGTGAGTCAGAAAGCTTCCTGAGAGGGAAAGGGCCCCTCCCCATGGCGCTCAGCTGTGTAAGCTGGTGTGAGACCACCCTGTGCGAGGGGTACACACACATGTGTGTGGAGGCAGGGGTATATGAGGGCAAAAAGGCAAGTACACACACTCCCAAAGGCAGGCACTGAGATGCACACACACACACGCACACACATACACAAGCATACATCCTTCAGATGAGGCCTCTAGAGGAAGGGGTGGGCCAGAGAGAGTCCTTTTCACACAGCCCTGCCCAAGGCCCCCTATGCCTCCAGCCCATGAGGCCATCTTGGTCAGCTTGTCAGCTGACCCCCCGCAACGCACAGGGCTTCCCGGGACAGTGCACTTGAGGGTCCAGTCCCACGTGCTGCCTCATCCCAGTCACAAGCCACAGCATCCTCTCTAAACATCCCTCCAGGGAGCCCCATTCCCTCAACACACGCAGGGGCCGTCTCAGCTCTGTGATCTGTGCCCCTACCCTCACACACGCACTGACAGACTCACACTCGCCACTGTGCACACACCGTTACATACACGCACACTCGCACGCAGGCTAGCAGATTTCAACCTGCTCTATCAGACACTGTGGCCCAGGATGTGAGGCTGGTAGCTCTGTCAAGGCCAATGCCCCCAGAAGAAAACTGCTTTCTCTTAAGTAAGCTCTTTTTCAACAGCTGCTCAGTCTATCAGGGAACTTGGGGCAGGCAACTTGAACATCTTTCCAACACTCATTCACCAGACCTCAAGTTCAGAGTGGTCCTGCAGGTAGGCACGTCTAGATGAAGTTTAATGGACTTCTTTATTAGTATGGTTGTATTGTCTCCTACAAATGGCCGGTGATAGGGTTTTCTATTGACGGCAGTGGTGTGGAACTGTTTCCTTCGCAAATAAATTGGTTTGGGACTTCCCTGGCAGTCTAGGGGTTAAGACTTCACCTTCCAATGAAAGGGATGTGGGTTCATTCCCTGGTTGGGGGCCTAAGACCCCACATGCCTCCCAGCCAAAAAACAAAACATAAAGAAAAATAGAAACAATATTGTAACCAATTCAATAACGACTTTAAAAATGGTCCACATTAAAAAAAAATCTTTAAATAAATTGGTTTTCTGGTTTGGGCTTTTTTTTTTTTTTTAGTATATTAATCTAAAGAAAGATATTACATAAATACTGGTATAGGAAATTCCAGAAATTGGCAAGATATGACTCAAGCATCACCTCCTCCAAAAGGCCCTCCTTGACTCTGCCCCCTGTGGACCACCCCACATTCTGGAGCCTTCCTGTATTTTCATGGTAATCCTGTGTTCACATGACTGCCTTCCCGGCAGATGTTGAGCTCCATGAGCCAAGGACACAGCCCCTGAATCTGTCCCACGCCAGGAGCCTTGGGTCTATCAGGTCCTGGGGGGCCCAAGGGGTGATGCTTCTAACACCCAGATCCTGACTCTGCCTGGTTCTGCCACCCCATCCACACCCTCCCACGGCAAAGTCACTAAGTTTCTGCCATCTTTGGACATAAGCCCATCTGATGTACCAGCCCAGAGGCAACACATAACCCAAACCTGACCTTATCTTTCCAAAATGCCTTGACCTCTCTCCCGAGGCCTGACCCGAGTTCCCCACAGCCGGACATGCCCTTCACTGTGATGGTCCCCACCTCTGCTACCCTAAACCTGCCCACTTCTCCCCAGATCTGCCACCAGCCTTCCTCCTCCCCAGACCCCACAGGGCACCACGGCTCAGCCCCAGCCTTGTCTGGGCGCCCACTGGAAAGCTCAGGGGTGTGTCCATCTCTCTCGCTCTGGGCTTCCTCTTGCAGCGGAGGGCGCTCATACCTGTGGCTTGCACCTCCCCCTGCCTCCCTGAGCAATCACCGGGCCTTTGAGCTGCCCTGCCCCCAAGACTCGCCCAGCGCAGTTCAGGTGACACCCCTCCCGCTTCAGCCTACCATGGCTCCCCATCACTGGCAGAGAAGAGCAGAGAGGAGATCCCCATATCCCAAACCCCTTCTGGGAGCTATAAACTGTGCAGGCATTGCCCACTTCCTCTACATCACAGGAGGAAGGCCCAGGGAGTTGAATGTGAGCCTTCAGGAGAATGGCTTTTCGTCCAGAGGGCAACATGGGAAACCTGGATGGAGGCGGAAGGGGACGCGTGGACAAGGACTGTCGCACAGGAGAGGAGAGAGGCCTGCATCTTATTGGAGTAAGGAACCTGGATGCTGGGGCCACAGAGGAGGTCAGAGCGCTGGTGCTGGAGCTGGCCATCTCCCTCTTCCTTCCCCTCCCTGCTGTTGACCCACCACACGCGGATTTATCTGGGCTTCATCTCTGCTAATCCTGCCCGCACCCACCCACCTACCCACCCACCCATCAAAACGTGAATTTCAGGAGGGCAGGAACTCTGTCCACCTTCCCTGCCGGATCCCCAGTGCCCGGCACCCAGGCTCAATGCACAGATGAGGAACAACTATCCATTTATGCATAAATGAAGAACTCAATGCATTTTGCCCTATTTGTATTTAGGGAGACAGGATGGGAAGCTCAATTGTGTTTTGCTTAGTTTTCACTCTTTATTTTCACAAATTTTATTTGTGTCTAGTTGATTTACAATGTCGTGTTGGCTTCACGTGTACAGCGCAGCGACTCAGTTATATGTATACACATATGCATTCTTTTTTCCTGTTCTGTTCCCATACAGGTTATCAAAGAATGTTGAGTAGATTTCCCTGGTGGCTCAGATGGTAAAGAATCTGCCTACAATGTAGGAGACCCAGGTTCGATCCCTGGTGGGGAAGATCCCCTGGAGAAGGGAAAGGTTACCCACTCTGGTATTCTTGCCTGGAGAATTCCATGGACAGAGGAGCCTGGCCAGCTAAGTCCACGGGGTGGCAGAGTCAGACACAACTGAGCAACCAACACTTTCACTTTTCCTGTGCTATATACTAGGTTCTTGTTTGTTATCTATTTTATATATAGTAATGTTCATATGTTAACTGGAAAGCCCACTTGTGGAGGAAAAAACAGCTCCATTTGGGGGCCTGCTGAGCCCCCTGCCACCTCTCCCCATCCAGTAGGTGACGGAGGCCAGCTAAAGGAAGGGTATTTGAACTGGCCCTGCCATTTGAATTTCTTTCTCTTCCCCTGAGTCTTCTCCCTCCCCAGACAGACCTGGAAGGGTCAGGCTTGCAGCACACACACCTCTGATGACCTCACCCCATTGCTGACCCCCACTGCTAACTCCTGGCCAAATCCCTTCCTCCTTGGCCTGCAGTGTCCAGGAGTGACACTTCCCCGGACACAGCAGGCAGGTAGGGACCTCTGTCCTCTTGTCCTATTTTCTGTGGGGATGGTCAGCCTTCAAAGTCCCACAGGCCTGCCCACCTGCGTCTGACACCGTCATCTGACCGCAGCAGCGGGGGGAGGGTTTGTCCCCAGCCTCGGGGCTGCGGCCTCCGGGGCCCTGCACAGAGCCTGACACATGGTAAGTAGGCAACAGATATTTTCCAGTGAATGAAAGAATGCATGTCACCCTGACTGGCTTGTTGTCTTGGTCATTTAGAGAAGATTGGAGTAAAGCCTCCACTGCCAGGTCATCACAATAACATTCAGAAGACTCATGATATGGCCCCCAAATGATAACCCTGTGTCATCCTTTGGTGCAATGCCTTTCCACAAGTTTCCCTGAGCTGTCAGTGGCTCTTTCAGTTACCACCTAAACCGCTCGCCCAGCAGAACGCACAGCTGGGAACACTCAGCTCTGAGGGGCGCTGCCAGCTGGGGCTGGAGAAGCAAGTTCAGTTTCACTTCTCCTGGAGGATCCTCTGATCCAGGATGTGGCTGGCAGTGAGGACGGGTGGCAAGGCCTCTGGGGAGATGTGACCTCACCTAAGGGCGGGGGCGAGAAAGATTGCTTAGTCGGGGACATGAAAGCCCAGCACGAAAGCCAAGAGCTCCCAGGGTTCGTTCCCTGGCTGGCGTTGTGGTGAGCCCTCCCTCAGGCATCCCATTGTTTCCTTTTTAAAAACACCAGGCCAAACAGTGCTTCCCAGATCTTGCTCCTAGACCCAGCCTGGGAGAGCAGGGACTCCAGGAGGGGCTGGCTCGGCTCCCACCCCTAGGGCCAGGTGGACTGTGCTGCCAGGGCCCCAGGCTGGCCCCACCTCCCAGGTCACAGAGTCCAACTCTGCTCAAAACTTGGGTCATCATTCAGGGCCTCTGAGCCTCTTGGGAGACCCCAAGCTCCCTAAGGCAGGGCCAGGGTGGTGTCCAGGGGCTCTGTGTACCCACAGCATGCCACTATCACTGAGTAAGGAGGAGAAGGATATTTCACTGTGCCCTGGTCCCAGGGTGGGGAAGATGCTGGGAGGTTGGGAGGATTTAATGAGTTGAAGTTGTAGACCATGGCCGGTTCTATCCTGGACTTGCCTCCGGGAGCTGGCCTGCGGGGCAGGGGAGGTGAGGAGCTGTTGGGGGGTGGGGTTCATGCTTGGCTGAAGGGGGCCCTGCTGCAGTCCAGCGGGAAGGACAGCAGCCTGCAGATGGCAGAGTCCGAGAGCCCCTGGAAGAAAGGCTGGACAGATCCACTCCAAGGGCTGGGCCTGCAGCAGCCGGCGGAAAAGGCCTTGAGTTGCCATCCAGAGTCCCCATACGCAGAGGGAGGATGTGGGAGCCTTGTAGAGAAAGAGAAAGACATCTCCAGAATGGTGGCCCCAGACCCAGAGGAAAAATACTGGGGCGTGAACATGGCCTCCCATCAGTGGCCCAGCTGCATGTGAGCACAATCACCCGTTTTCCCCAACTGGCTGCATCTCTGTTCTCACAACCCAAACGCCCCCACAGCCTGCACCCACACCCTCCCTGGCCATATTGATTTACTCTGCTTTCAGGGGACCTGTGGCCCCAACAGACGGGCTTCTGCCTCCTGCCTCCCACGTGGAGTCTGTCTCTTGGCCAGCTGCTGGGAGGCAACCCAGGGAGAAGGGGGCCTGCTTCCCATCCAGTCTCTCGGGAGTCTCATCATTATTAACACTCAGAGCAGCTGTGCAGTCCATATCTCGTGGTGGAGTCTGTAGCCTCCATGGGGTGGAGGATCTTATTTTCAGCTACTTCCCAGGGCCTACCACATCGTCAGGGCTCTATATTAACGGAGTGAAAGAATGAGTGATAGAAGCTGCTAGTTTTCACTGACTGCACACTGGGTCAGAGGAGGCAGTGGCAGCCCACTCCAGTGCTCTTGCCTGGAAAATCCCATGGACAGAGGACCCTGGTGGGCTGCAGTCCATGGGGTCACGAAGAGTCAGACCTGACTGAGCGACTTCACTTTCATGCATTGGAGAAGGAAATGGCAACCCACTCCAGTGTTCTTGCCTGGAGAATGCCAGGGACAGGGGAGCCTGATGGGCTGCCGTCTATGGGGTCGCACAGAGTCGGACGCGACTGAAGCGACAGCAGCAGCGGCAGCAGCACACTGGGTACGGTCTGACTGCTTTTCCTGTATCATCTCATTTCAACTTCACAGCAAACTAAGGGGTGGGTACTTCTCTGGCCCCTACTTTACAGATGGGAAAGCAAGGCTCAGAGAGGTTAGGTGGCTTGTCCAAAATCACTCAGGCAGGACGGAACAGAGCAAGGACATAATTTTACATGTGGACTTTTCTCCACCTTGGCTTGCTTTTCCTCTTGGAAAGTCTTGGGGAAGGTGGGTCCTCTTGCTTTTTGGGAACATCCCACCATCTGAGATGCTGGTACACCTGGAACTCAGAGTGTGTCATACACCTGCATCCCAGGTTCTTGTCAAATTCAGTTTTGCGCTTTGTGCTGCAAGCCCATTGGGCTGAAGGAAATAGTAAGTCCTTCACACTTTAGTTAGTTATGAACAGCTCTCGTGCCTGGCAGTCAGCTTCAGTGAAGCTGGTTGAGCCTACCTGCACCCTCGCACCTGTCCTTGAGTCCACAACCCACGTGACACACTGTCCCTACCCCTTGCTGCTTGCCAGCTTAAGCCAGGCTCTGAACTGGGAACTGACCTGTGCAGACCCTAAGGATCCACAGAGCAGTCTCCCCATGGGCTCTCTGCCAGCAGCAGCCACAGAGAGTAGGGTGTACACAGGAAAGAGGCCCCCAGGGGGCTCCAGGGAGTGTGACCAGCTCAGCAAGGTTGGCTATCACTGATGCCTTTGTGGTAGAAATAAACTCACAGGTGATGACTCCATCCCCAAATGAAGCAGTAAATATCGTGTCCCTCCAAAACTGGGGACCCAGGAGAGAGATCTCAGTGAGGACTTGTTGAATTGCCCAGCAATGGGTGAGTTCCTGTTCAGATAACCTTCCTCACATCCTTCTTGGGGCCAAGGCGTGTCTGAAGAGTAAATCAGTGAAAGTGCTGTCCAGGTTTCTGTGTGAGTTATGCCCACAGAGCCAGGCAGTGTTTAAGAGCACCTGCACCCCTTTCTGCCATAACCCTCTGAGGCAAGGGGAAGCCTTGCCCTGTGGGAAGCCCACCCACAGCCCCTGGCCTTCCCCTCAGGTCACCTGGGACAGCTTCCAGCCTGCCCATAGGGTTCAGCGCCAAGTACCTGCATGGCCGAGGCCTCATCTGTGGCTGTAGGGTCAGCTTTCAGCCTGCCGCAGGACCAGGAGAGGAGGCTATTCCCAAGGTCACCTCCATCTCCCCTGACCCAGCCAGGGCAGAGGTAGGGGTGGGGGCAAGATTTCTTCCATCTCTACATCCCAGGAGCATCTTTTGTGGGCATCTCCATGGGCGGGACCAATCTGTCTCTCACAACTGTCCTGCCAGGTAAGAAGCCTGGACCATCATCCCCATTTGACAGGTGGGGAAACTGAGGCTGAAGTCATCACAAGGCCAGTGTCAGAGCTGAAAGCACCTTCAGAGCTTCCGGCCTCCCAGACAACCAGCGCCTGCCCATCGCTGACTCCCTGGGAGAGAAAAAGCAGCTGGATAGGATGGTCCATAGCCTTGCTGGACAGTGAGCCCTGGTCTCTCATTGGTGCCCCATGGTGGGCAGAGTCACCCCAGAGATGCTAGAATGAAGCATAGGAAAGGGGAGCTGCCCTGCATTCCAGTGAATCCCTTGGAGTCAGGTTTGTGTTAGCACCAGCGCCGACCGCAGGATGAACTCAGGCAAGTCACTTAACATTCAATCCTCATTCTCAAGCATGCCCATCTACTCACACACACACACACACTCACAGCCATGTGCACACACAGCCCCATCCTCCACCGGTGCTCCCCAAGTGCCCTGCGTGCATGCGTGTGTGAGTGAGCGGGCGGGTGGGTGGGTGGGTGCCTGAGTCTCTGGAGCTCACTCAGAGCCCCCCGCTCTTGGCTCAGCCTCCGTGGCAGCCTTCTGCACAGGCAGCTGGCTCTGGAGGATGGTTTGAAGGCTTCCGGAAGAGGCCTGTCCCCCAGAAGCATCCCTCCCCCTTCAGCCTGCCTGTCAGGGGCTTCCCAAGCCCCTGCTGAGATCAGGATGGGGGGAGCCCAACAGTGACCCCACAGTGATTTCCATACACCTTCCCTTATATCCTCCCAACTACCCTGCAAGATGGGCAGTGATTCTTCATTCACCACCCTTGCGGTTGCAATAAGAAAACTCAGACTCAGGAAGGTAGGGGGAGGCACTCAGGCCCCAGGTGAGAAGTGGCCGCACCAGCATGTCAGCCCAGCTGACTTGGGTCTTCCCATCAAACCGGAGACCAGGCCTCAGTGAAACAGAGGCTCCAGAAGGCCGTGAGGGAGCCCAAAGGAGAAAGAGAAAGGAGCTTCACTCTGGGACTGTGGTGGCCACCCTGAACACAGTGTCTAGATTTTTAGTTCTGTTGTGGCAGTCCTGAAGCTGTCTAAAGCAGTAAGACCTAAAGCTGGACAGAGCTGTGTTGTTGCCAGATGTGCACACACATACATTCAGGCACACAGGCACACACACCAGACTCACAGACACACACACACATATACACACACACACACACATACACAGATAACACACACACACACAGAGATAGTCATACACACAGACACAGACACAGACATATAAACACATACACGCACAAAGAGACGCAGACACAAACATGGATACACACACAGACATATGCACACATATAAACACACACAGACACACACAGATAAATACACAGATACACAGACACACACACGTAGACACATGCAGAGACATACACACACACAGAGACACAGACACATACAGACACACAGACACACACATAGAGACATATACACACATACACACACACACAGAGATACAGACACACACACAGATACACAGACACACACACAGACCTATACACACACAGAGACACAGGCACATACAGATATACACACAGACATATACACATACACACACACACACACAGAGACACATACACAGACACAGACACACACACACACAGGTGCCTGTGATGAAATTGACTCCATGAAGATGCAAGGGTCTGCAGGCTGGGATGTGGGAGAGGGTTCTGATGAACAAACCCAGGAGATGCCCATGGACTGGGACAGGTGACCAGACAGGCACCCGACACCCAACTTCTGAACCTCTCCAGACAGCTACCATCCACTCAGCAAATGCTCAAGGGTCCCCACCTCCAGCTGGACACACTAGCTCACCACCCTAATTGCATTTCAATCCCCATGGTTACACAACATCCTGAGGTGACCCAGAGTTGGAGATGGAACCCAGGTCCATCTGACTTCACAACTTTGGGTGCTCTGGGTTTGGGGAGGTTTCATATGGGCTCTGAAGGGAGACGTAAGATGCTCTGTAGTCCAGGTCACATCCCAAGAGGAAACCAGGGAAGACAACACGGAGGCAGTGGATGGCCAGGGACACCTCTTCACAAGTTCTGCTCTAATCAAGGCAGGTCACAGAGAAGTGCCAGGCCTGTGCGTGGGCCCCCTAGAGGGTCTATAGTCCTTTCAGCCCAGGGTCCTGGGCTTGGGCACTGAAGTCAGCCGTCAGGGCCATTGAGCCACTGGGGCTGGGGTGCTTGTACTTTTGGGGAGGTTGAGGCTGATCAGATGCTGGATCAGAGTCATGCACTTAGGACCTAAAGGCTTAGGCAGCTTTGCTTTGGCCGATATACTGTAGTCCACAAATAACGTTTAAAAAGTCATCCTGGTTGCTGACATTTCAGAATTAGGTGACTGTTGAGAATCTCCCGGTCCTCCAAGGTGTTTACCTGCTGTAGGTGCATAATAGCCATCCACAATGGAGAAGCCATTGCCCACCTCCAGCTTCTCTGCTCATCTTCCCAATCCTAGTGGATCTTGCTAGATCTTACTGGTCATATGCCTTCCAGCTCACAGATGGTGGGAGGCTCTCAGGTGAGCAGACCTCTTTCCAACTCTTCCCCAAGGTTCCTGGCCCTGCAATAGGCCTCCAGTTGTAGAAGACGTGCAAAAGCGTGTGATCACACGTGCTAGGGATGTTCCCTCTTGTGGGCAAACATAAACTCAAACTAAATGAGATGGGGCATCTCAGCACTGAGATTCTGTGATGCTATGAGTAGATGAGAGGCAGAGAAGAACAGATACGGACGAGAAGGAAAGGAGGAATGGAGCAGGGGGAGATGTAGCCTGGAGGCTTAGAGGTGACAGAAAGGCGGCAAAGCTGCTTTTGGACATCTCACTGTATCTTCGATGGTTAAAGTTGGTGGGTATGACTGCACCATTTGACTAATGATGTATAACAAATCACCCCACAACCCAGAGGCTTAAAATAACAACCACTTATTTAGCCCAAGGTCATGCAGGTCAGTAATGTGGGTTGGACTTAGTGGGGAGATCCTCTGGTCTTTACAGGTTGTAGGCTGGTCCTGGCCAGGTGGTTAGGTATCAGCGATGGGTCATCTGGGGACTGGTGGTGGTCAGCTAGGAAAACGATGGGGACAGAGCCAAGTGTCTCTCATCCCCCAGAAAACCAGCTAGGCAGGGTTTCAAGAAGGTGAGCAGAAGCTTGTAAGACCTCGAGACCTAAACTCACAACTGTTTCATGGTTCCCCTGTCACATACTGTTGACCGAAGCAAGCCACAAGCCCTACTCAGATTCCAAGGGTGAGGAAGCCAGCTCCACCTCTGAGGCAGGAATTGGAAGGATGCATCACATTGTGGAAAGGAGTGGATAAGACAGCCATTTTCATATTCATTCTACACAAACAGAAAGCACATGGAGATGACTTAAACAAGATAGATGTTTGTCTTGCTGTCATCGAAAGAAGTCCTGAGCTGGCTATCCAGAAGTGTCAGGGCAGCTCCTCAAAATCTTCGGGGATTCTTGACTTCTCCCAGTATCTGCTCTGCCGCCTCAATGTAAGGTTGCCTTGTGTCCCAAGACAGTTATTGGAGTTCAGCCATCAATCTTTATTCCAGGCAAGAAGCAGAATTGGGGTAGACAGAAAAGGCAGTATGCTAAAGAGTATGCCTTCCAGCTGAGTGGCCCCAGCAAATCTTCTCGTGTCTTCTTAGTCAACACTAGCTATACAGGGGGACAGGAGATGTGCTCCTTGAGCTGGGAACTTGGCCATCCGGAACAAATCAGGATTCTATCAGAAAAAAAGATATAGAGAATGAATACTGAGTATGAGAATAGCAGCATCGGCAAAGGGAAGAGGGGTAGAGGGGAAGGGAGGAGTTAAGCCACTCTCCTTCTTGGCATTTTACCTAAAGGCCTGAGGACTGTTTGATAAGTTGCTTCAGTCGTGTCTGACCCTATGCGACCCCATAGACGGCAGCCCACCAGGCTCCCCTGTTCCTGGGATTCTCTAGGCAAGAACACTGGAGTGGGTTGCCATTTCCTTCTCCAGTGCATGAAAGTGAAAAGTCAAAGTGAAGTCATTCAGTTGTGTCCGACTCTTGGCGACCCCATGGAGTGCAGCCTACCAGGGTCCTCCGTCCATGGGATTTTCCAGGCAAGAGTACTGGCGGGGGTGCCATTGCCTTGAGGACTGTTTAGAGAGCAGTAAATCATTTTTTTTCCATTACTTTATTTGTGAAATTATATTATGCATACAAAAGTGTGTATTAAATGCATGTGCGTATTAAATGCATATGTGCATTTGTTACAATAAACATCCATGTACCCAAAGAATGATCAGTTGCCACCCCACCAATTGAGCCTGTGGACTCAGGGCAGTCCTTGAATCACCCACAGAGAGGTCTCCCCCACATAGCAAGTCTCCCCACAGCACCCACCACCCCAGGCTGAAAAGCTTGGGCGGAGACCCCAGCCCTAAGCAGGGCGGCCTCATATCTGGACATCACCTGCAGGAAGTCACAGTGGTGGTGCCATGCCATGTGGGGACAAATCCTCTCTGCTCCCCACCCCCAGACCTGGGCCAGGCTCAGCTGCACCACATCTCTCTCACAAGTCTCGCTGGCTCCAGAAAGGACCTCCAAGGACCCTAAAGGGAAAAATCAGTTCAGTTCAGTCATTCAGTCATGTCTGACTCTTTGTGACCCCATGGACTGCAGCACGCCAGGCTTCCCTGTCCATCACCAACTCCCAGAGCTTGCTCAAACTCACATCCATCGAGTTGGTGATGCCATCCAACCATATCATCCTCTATCATTCCCTTCTCCTCCTGCCTTCAATCTTTCCCAGCATCAGGGTCTTTTCCAATCAGTTAATTTGGTCTTTTCCAAAGAGAAAAATAAACGTTGGGAAATGCTAATGTCAGAAGAAGGTGATAAAATATATGATGCAGATGAGTCCCCTCAGGTCTGGCCCAGACACACAGGCCCCCAGGATGACTTCCTGCCTAAGAGTGATTTGCCTTCATTTAGCCAAGGGGCTGGACCCAGACCAGGGCACAGAATGGCCTGGGTACCACAGCCTCAGCATCAGCATCCAGGCAAACCTACAGGAGTCAGAGCCAAGTGGCAGCTCCCAGAGGGTGCCCATGCCCCAGCCCAAGGAAAAGCAAAGCTTGCTCCATTTTTTGTCCAGTGGTTATTGACCAGACACCCAGTGGAGCCCACTTTTTCTGCCAGATTCCTGTGGCCATCTCTGGGGGCACAGTGCTCTTAGCTGATGCCAGACAGAGCAAGCAAGAGCCACCAAGAATTCTAGAGCATGAGCCCTCCTCCTGTGAAATGAATAATCTGTGTCAATGTCTCCAGAGGTGTCAAGCAGGGGCCTCAAACTGCTCCAACAAGTGTGCTCCTCGTATTTGGCTCCTAAAAAGTATTTCATTCAAAGAAAAGCCTCCCAGCTGTGAATACATGAATGAATGAATGTTTGACAGCCATGGGCTAGAAGATCACTATTGATCTCCCCCACAAGTACTTAGTAAGAGGGTGCCTGTGTGGACAAGCACTGTGCAGGGTGGGGAGTCAGAGAGGAAAAGAACCAGCCTTACCCACTGTCCCTGGGCGAAGGGTCCAAGGAATTCTATGAGGGAGGAAGACACACCCACCAGAAATTAGAAAGAGATTCAATAGCAGACCTTACACCTGTTCCTCACTTGTTGGTCCCATCCTCCCTTCCACCAGTGCCCTGACTCTGCACCCACATTCCACCACCCAGCAGCCACTCCTGTCTTCCTTCTTGCAAGCAGGCCAGCAGGGGCGGGCGGCAGCTGACTGATGCCCCAGGAGTGATGGCACCCCTCCTTGCTGGTTATCAGTCCAGATGTGGCATGAGAAGGCTGGAACGGAGGTTTCAGGGAAGGGCTCATTTGGCTCCTTTCTCTTTCTCCTTTCTCTTCCAGAAAGAAGGGACCCTCATCCTCTTCCAGCCACTGTCCTGCAGAGAAGGGAGCCCAGAGCCACTTGGAAGTCTCACTCCTGCCCAGAGGGGCTGCCAGCACACAAGGAGGCAGAGCTGAGGGAACTGTGGAGACCAGACTCTAAGTCTCCCACGGAGCCCTGTGCTCCCAGACCTGTCATTCTGGGAGGCCCAGAGCACCCCACTGCATAAGCCCACTAAGCAGGGGGGGGGGGGTTGGGGGGTTGGGGCTTCTGTGCTTTGCAGCTGCTGACACCCCCCTGATGTGGTCTGATGGGGTTATCATCAAAGGACCACTTTTCTGCCTGGGGGAAAAGATATTTGGGCAGAGTTTTCAAAGATGAGCATGAATTTGCCAGAAGAATAAGGCAGGAAGAACATTCCAGGTAAAGAGAGCAGCAGGAGGAAGAACACCACCAAGTAAAAAGCATAACTCCTTCAGGGTGGCAGGAAGTCCAGAACAACAACCGCTGACACTGAATATCACCACGGGCCGGGGCTCTTCTAAGTGATTAAGCTCATTTAATCCTCACAATGACCGAGAAAGACACGCAAACCTGATCCTCATTTGAGGATTTAAGTCAGCCTTATTCCTGAGAGACAACTGAAGCACAGAGAGGGTAATTAACTTACCCACGGTCACACAGCTCGGAAGTGTCAGAGCCAGGATATCCAGTAACGCCCCTGGCCCCAGAGTCCAGACTCTGAAGCCTTCTGCTCTGAATCCTGACTGTCTCATCACCTTGGGCAAGTCCTTTAACTCACCCAGCCTCTGTCTCCTCAACTGTGAAATGGAGACATAAAATCCTAATCACCAGCCAGACGTCTGAGTACAAGGACTTTTCAGATTTTGTGTGTGTTTATATAGCGTCCGTTGTCCTTTCTCCCTCAAGGAGGTGGTCTCAGGATTTGGGTGGGTCCCCATGTCCACAGGCCTGAGTCTGCATCCCCACTGGACCACTTTCTTTAGGCAAGTACTTTAATTCTCAGAACCTCACTTAGTGTAAAATGGAACTAGTGAAACTGGTTGCAGGGTGGGGAGGGGCTGTGGGAGTGTGCACCCCCAGGAAAGCCTGCAGTCAGAGTGCCAGGAACATTGCAGATGCCTGCGGAGGCGAGCTGCGGGGACGGGGAGCAGAGCAGGTCAGGAGCACAGACGGGAGCGGGAGCCAGCACGGAGGAGGCGGGCGGGCGGGGTCACCCCGGCAAATGCCGCGGAGAGGGCAACCGCGATAAGAGCCTCCAAGTGCCTGTCAGAGCTGGCAATTAGCAGGTCATCAGTGACCTTGGCAGTGGCCATGGGGGCAGCGGGAGGGCAGGAGGCAGGCGCGAAGGGAGTGGAAGCTGGCAAGGCGAGAAAGGCCCTCCCACGGAGGAGATAACTAGGAACACCAAAGAGAAGTGATAAGGACTCAGCGGCGGGGCAGGCCATCCGGTTCTGAGGCACGCAGCTGGGCCCAGCCCCCCGGCGGCAGAGACCCGGCCCCACCCCTTGAGGACTTCATAGCCCGGCAAAGGCAGGACGGGCACTTCCAAGGACACACGGGTTTTGTCTTTCAAGTCACTAAGGCATCTCTTCAGAGCGCTGGTCCTCCAGGGCTTGAAGGATCTCTTGCTCTGACTTTGTTGTCATAAATTCCTATGGACACCTGGGAAGATAGACAGGCATGCATCCCAGATAGGTGCATGGATGGGTGGATGGAATCCTAATGATAAAAGGAAATTGAACTATTTCAAAATCCCAAACTAGCTTATAGCAGTTTAGTAACTACTGAAAAGAGGGTTCCGCTGCATCCTACCAATGAAAGTAAAAGTAAAACTCGCTCAGTCTGTCTGACTCTTTGCGACCCCATGGACTATAAGCCCATGGAATTCCAGGCCAGAATATTGGAGTGGGTTTCTTTTCCCTTCTCCAGGGGATCGTCCCAACCCAGGAATCAAACCAGGGTCTCCCGCATTGCAGGTGGATTCTTTATCAGTTGAGCCACAAGAGAAGCCCAAGAATACTGGAGTAGGTAGCCTATCCCTTTTCCAGTGGGTCTTCCCGACCCAAGAATCAAAATGAGGTCTCCTGCATTGCAGGCAGATTCTTTACCAACTGAGCTGTCAGGGAAGCCTACCGAAAGACCACACGTAAAGGTAATAGCTAGCTCTCCGGTCCCATCCAGCCCACCCAGTTATTGGACAGACGGGTGCTGGGATGGATGGATGGATGGATGGATGGATGGACGGGGAAGGGAGTACATGGGTGGGTGGGTGGGTGGGTAGGTGGGTGGGTGTAGAGATGGATGGACCGATAGAGTGAATGAGTTGGTAGATGGGTGAATAAGTGAATGGGTGTGCGGATGGGTGGGTGGATGGAACAATCGGGTGATGTGCTTTGGATGCAGTAAGTGACCACTCAGATCTCCCAAAACATTTTGAAACAAACCAGAAATACAGTATGTTTTCCCATGAATACAGTTACTTAAGTATCATCCAGTCAGTGTTTTCCACTAATTTGACCATCACTGTTTTGGTTACAAAGTTCAAATGCTTCATCCAGTTGCAATCTGGGAATGAAACAGTACTTCTCCTTACCTCCACCTCTGTGAAAGTCGCTCAGTTGTGTCCGATTCTTTGCAACCCCATGGACTAATACAGTCCATGGAATTCTCCAGCTCAAAATACTGGAGTGGCTAGGTAGCCTTTCCTTTCTCCAGGGGATCTTCCCAATCCAGGGATGAACCTACGTCTTCTGCATTGCAGGCAGGTTCTTTACCAGCTGAGCCATAAGGGAAGCCCAAGAATACTGGAATGGGTAGCCTGTCCCTTCTCCAGCGGATCTTCCCAACCCAGGAATTGAACCAGGGTCTCCTGCATTGTGGGCAGATTCTTTACCAAATGAGCTATCAGGGAAACCCTATTTTCTTTTATTATGTCCAGGACTTCGACTTGATAACAGAGCAGAGCTGTCTGTTCTGCGGAGAATCTCCACAATATGAGTCTGATTTAGAAGGAGTGGAGAGAAAGAAAACAACTTTTGCATCTTACAGAGGGGTCACGCACTCCACCACTGCCCCCCTCCAGAGTATGGTGGTCTATTAGCCTTTGTGGAGCACCTGAAACAGGGCCGAGAATATAGTAGTTGCTCAATGAACATTGGTTTCCTTTCTGTTTAGTTGAAATCATCACACATTTCAGGGAGTGCTAACTGAGCGGTTTTTCTAGGCTTAGCGTCATCATAGACATTCTGGGAACAACACTGATTAACCCCAACAAGGCCCCAGCCAGCCACCCGATTCTCACCACTCAGAAGAAGAGAGGCCACTTCTCTGAAGCCAGACTGACCTGATGCAGGCCAGGAAACCACTCTCTTGCTCTGGACCACGACATAGCAACCTGGCAGCCAGAAGGACGGAATCCAGTGCTGGCCCTGCCCCTTACCCAGCTGTGTGACCTTAGGCAATGACTTCACTTCTCTGAGCCCTGTTTCTCTCATTTGTAAAATGTGGAGAATAATAGCCCCTGGGTACAAAGATGGTTGTGAGGATCATGTGAAAAATAAGTGCAAAGCCTTTTTTAGCTTTGCATCCATCGATAAATACTAATAAATAAATAATAATCACATAGTGATCATCATTTTTACTTCTGTAAAATAATAACAATTCTCCCCTAGATCACTCTCAATTGTATTTACAAATGAACTGGGTCTCACAATCACAGTGAGACAGAGCAGAAGTTCTCAACCAGATTATGTCCATGAGGAAATGCACTGATCAGAAAGGTTAAGACATTGGCCTGAGGTCACACAGCAAAAACACAGACCTCAGGGAGATG
Organism: Ovis aries; assembly: GCF_016772045.2. Classification (NCBI taxonomy): domain Eukaryota; kingdom Metazoa; phylum Chordata; class Mammalia; order Artiodactyla; family Bovidae; genus Ovis; species Ovis aries. Next base: position 185,701,876 of record NC_056055.1, on the reverse strand, counting down.
CTCCCAACCCCTGGTCAGGCACCTTTTCAAGGCTCTTCCTGAAGCCTAGCAAGACAACTGCTCAGGGCCAGGCCCTGCTCATCTTTGTCCTATCTTCCCCTCCCCCTTCTCCAGGCAAACATGATTTCATTCAGCCCCAATGTGTGAGAAGCTCGGGCTGATGCATAATTCATGACACCAATTTGCATTCTCTCCGCCAGGACTTCACTCTCTTCCCCCACCGCCCCCAGCCCAGCCCAGCCGCTCCTCCCAGATCGAGCATCTGCGGTTCCCAGTTGACATTTTCCAGTGGCTCTGGAAGCCCCATCCCAGAGCCGGAAATACTTCACGAATCTCAGAGCGGTTCCTTGCCCTGCGGACTTGGCAAAACGATTTGGGTGGGGAAAGGGGGTCTTCCTTGGGGAACCGTGGTTCAGGCCTCCTTCCAAAACCTGCACTTACTGCCCACGTGCCAGGTTCTAAGCCTTGTTCCCCTGCAGAAGGTCACACCCTCTCCACACGGCCCCAAACCCCACAGTACCAAGTCAGCTTTGCTGACCCCCCCCCCCCACTGGCAGGGCTAGTCCCCAGGTGGGAAGATGGGCCTGCTGGGGTCCTACCAGACACTCCCTCCATGGCCCAGGGGCCGCAACCCCCTGCACACAATTTGGTGGAGGCCTAGGAAGCTGAGGCCTTGACTATGTGGCTTCCTCCCCTGGTCTGAGCCCTCCTGGCCCCAGTCTTTCCCCAGGGCTAGGAGTGGGGGGGAACTGCAAGGCCAGACTCCCCATCAGGAGGCCTGGCAACCCCCAGGAAACAGGCCCCAGACCCCCAGGGTGGACAGACAGCGGAACCCAGACATCAAGGAAGACTTACAGGAGCATAAACGGGCTGGCCACCTCAAACAGTGCCCTAGAGTGGCTGGCTGTGGGACGGCCGACGGCCCAGGGCAGGGTCAGAGTCTGAGGATGAGTCCCGCTGGTCCAACCCCTGCAACCCTGCCGTGGCTGAGTGTCCATTCCTGCAGGGCATCCTGCGGGGCAGTGGTCCTCCAGGCCCATCCCCACTTTACACATGAAAAATCCCCAGGCAGAGAGCTGATGCAGTTCACAACTGGGAGGCGGCAGCCTGGACTTGAACGCAGGTCAGTGGAGAGCCCCCCGCCCCACCCCAAGGCCCCAAGAGAAGGAGAGGCACAGATCCACGTTCCTATCGGAGGATCCCTCTCACTGCCCCGCGCCAAGGCCAGCTGCTCTGTGGGGAGTGCGGGGCAGGCAGAGACATTCTTGCTGAGCCTCGGCCACCTTATCAGTCAGCAGACATGGTGAGGTCAGTGTGGCTTCCTCAAGCCTCACCTCAGCCCAGGCTTCCTGGGCCCTCTGTTGTGTCTTCGAGGCGAGAGTCGTCTCTACAAGCTATCTTGTCATCTTCCAGTCAGGGCTGGTGAAGGACCTGGAAGGGCTCTGGGAACGCAGCACCATTTCCGGAGACAGCCCTGGAAAGTCCCAGGGGACCGCCCTTCTGACCCCTCAGGCCGAGGGCATGACAGAGGCTGGCGTTGCACAAGGCTCGCCTACATTCCAGATCCAATGATACTGCTCATTTTTTGGATGAGGAGGCAGAAGTCGAGAGGTTGTTTCATGCCTGGAAGATTCTTGGCTGTTGGAGGGGAGTGTGGGGGTGGCTGGGGCAGGTGACACAGGTGAGGCTTAAAGCCCTGTCTAACTGGTCCACATGCCTGCTGGCTCTCAAGCCTTGTTGGGAGACCTAGGCTCAGCCCTTTTAGACTGATGTGGACACCGAGCCCAGAGAGGTTTAGCGGCCTGCCAAGGGCTACACAGCATGACTAGCAGAGTCATGTACAAGCCCAGTCTCTTGGCTTCAGGACCTGTCCACTCCACCTACCCCACTGCATCAAGGTCAAGAACACCCATTTCACCCATCCTGTGGGGAGAGAGCCCCTGGTTTAGAGGGCTCCCTTCCCTTGGTGCTAATGGGTAAACTGAGGCATGCACTAGTTACCTCTTCCTCTGCAAGCTCCAAGCAAGAGGAGTCCCTGGTTCCCTGTATACCTCCTGAGTACCAGCTGTGTCCTTGGACACCCCCATGGAATCCTCACAACATTATCATGAAGGGGGTGCTCTTGTCCCCATTCTACAAATGGGAAAAGTGAGGCCAGTGAAGTCATTTGCCCTTGGCCGAAATGTGAGGTGAATGGTGACCTCCAGGTCCCGATGGCTCAAGCTATGACTCTGGCCTCAGGGTGGCCTGGGGGTTCAAGCTGTGAACCCAGAACCCAATGGCTGGGTCAAACTCTGCCAGCTGTGTGACCTGCCAAATTCCAGTGTGGTCACTTGTGAAATGTGTAATGACCACGTCAGTCTCATGAGCTGTTATGAAACAGTGCGTGTAGGGTGCTTAGAACCAGGTGGCACATGGGAGACTCTACACATGGACTCCTGCTGTTACTATGACTGTTACTGGTAATACGGATTGAATGGAGATTTGAACGTCTGAGGCCTTAGAGTCCCGCGGTTCTCAAACCTACACGAGCGTCGGCATCACCCGGACGGCTCCCCACCCCCACTGCACAAGGATCTGCTTTTGTGAAAGTCCTCAAGTAGGTGATGCTGCTGACCTGGGGTCTACACTTTGAGAATCACAGTGCACTGCGCAGAGCTTGAAATTTAAAAAATTCACATACAGCCCCGTTGGCAGGAGGAGTGAAACATGGGCTCTAGGACTCAGAGGGGATGGCTTTGGGGAGCTCCCTGTGGGCCCCGAAGCAGGAGGACACAATTAAGTCCATCCGATTCCCTAATTGCTGTGCTCTAATAATTGTGTGTTAATTGTTGAGGGTTATCTCTCTGGAATGTAATTGTCCCTAGGCCCCAGTTGTTGGCTGGAGTGATGCCAGGTGCCTCTTCTGGGGTGGAAGTCACTCGGGCAGAATCCTGGGTTGGGAGAGTCCCAACCAGGTCTCTTCCACCCTGCTTCCCAAGCCAGGCACACAAGTCAACAATTCAATGTAGCTTCTCCTCCAAGGAAGAGCCTGCCTCAGCTAGCTGCTTCTCCAGGACTCACTGAAGCCTCCAGTCAACTGGGAGATGTGTGCCATCTCCAAGGACAGCACCCAAGGCTCAGAGAGGCCAAGTGATTTACCTGAGGACACAGCTAAGAAGCGACCAGCGTAGTGCCAACCCCATAGGGCTTCCGGCAGCTCCCTGCTCGTCCTTCGGATCTCAGTTCAAGCGCCCTTCTCATCACCCCCACCCCCACCTCCCAGAACCGGAATGGAAGCTGTCTCTCATTCTCAGGGACTTGCTGGGCCGGGCAGGCCCTAGGTGCTGGAGGTGCGTCCCCAGAGTCTACCTCCACAGCCGGCTGGGGGTCAGCTCTCATTCCCGGGTCCCTGCTTCTGCCACAGGTGGCCCCAGGATGGGACCAGCACAGCACCTGGCCTGGCTTGTCAAGCACTTTGTCTTAGGGCAGCAGCACCAGGATGTCTTGCCCTCTAAAACTGAAGTTCTGCCCAGCTTGCCTTCCACACCTGTGAAGTCATGACTTCATCCACCTGATGGCACCCTGAGGCCCTAGGGGATAATACACAGGAGACTTGTAACACACTTGGCTGTCCCGGTTTGTCCAGGAATAAGGAGTTTCTCTGGGGGCGCTGGGGTGGGGGCGTGCAGCACTTTCAGAACTAAACCTGAGATCGTCCTAGGCAAAAAGGGCCTGTTGGTCAACCTCAATGACAAGCACTTGACATGTGTTTTAATGTTTAAGGCTGAGGACTAGAGAGGAAGAGATTCACCCCTAAGACTGCCCAGGAAGTAAAGAGTGAAACTGGCTGATACCCCAATAGTCTTCCCTGCCTCCTGGGTTTGTTCACCTGCCAGGTGCTTCTGACACCTGTTCCCGTGCCTGCAGCTGAGGATCTGTGCATGGCTGGGGAGGGGGTGTGGGGGGCTCACCAGGCAGAGAGAGCCCTGCAGGGGCTGTTGAGCAAGCAGGTGGGGCTGGGCGGGCTACCCCTCTCCCTGCCTTGCTGCCTCACCTGCCCTTCTCCTTGAAGCGTTTTCCTCTAACAAACACAGTCAAGTTCAAAACAAACATTACCGTTAAACCCAGCTGCCAGCCGTGGGAGCAAACCAGGGTGCGACGGGAAGGCAGAAGGAATGGCTCTCCCTGAGTGAGCATTGGAGGGTGCTCCTGGCACCCAGACAGGAGGGGCCCACACCCAGCTAGGGTCAGGGCACCCTGGGAAGCCTGCGGGGTCCTGAGATGGGTCAACCCAGGGGTGCTGCAGGGCATAGCCCCCCAAGAGTCATGCCGGCCTGCTTGGCCAAACAGGCCAAGGCAATAGATGGAGAGTCAGCTGGGTGGGGCTCTGGTTTGCTGGGGCTTCAGTATCTCCCAGGCCAGGTATAAACCCAGACTCGGCCACTTACCTGTCAGTTTCCCTGGGCAACTTACACAACCTCTCTGAACCTGTTTCCTTATCAGCTCATCTTTCCCTAGTGGTCTTCCCTGTGACTGGCCCCAGCCTCGGGACTGGATGTAGAACAAGACACTTAATCCTCAGTGCGGTGTGCAAGGAAGCTGCCCAGAGGTGAGGCCTCGGGCTGGAAAGTCAGAGCCAAGGCGCAGGGATGAGGACACGGGGCTAGTGAGGAGCAGTAATGAAGGCTCGTGTTCCGTGCAGAGCAGGAAGATCAAGAAATGAGCTTTTTTCCTTCCAACTTTTTATCTCTGAAACACTAGAGCTGGGCATGCGCTGGTATATAGTCAGTGCTTAGTAAAAGTTCCTGGAATGAATGAATGGCTGCTTCCCGCAGTGAGCATCTGTAGCAAATATGAACATATCCGGCAGCAGGTTCTCCCCACAGATGTCTCCTTGGGTGCCTTCTTCTCCCAGCCTTGACATCGAAGTGTCCATATGCATCCCTAGTGGCTTCTCAGGGAGGCTCCGGCTCAAGGCTGGACATATCCAGCCTTGTTTGTTTCACTGGTGGCTTCACTGGTGGAAACTTGAGGGTACCTGCCCTCCCTAGCTCCTTGCTGCCCCATGCCCAGGGCTGCCAAGTCAGCGGGGATCCTGGGCCTGGCCTCTGCTCTGAAATGCTAGCCTTCCTCCTGGTGTACATACGCCATCATCCTTGTGCCCGTGTGCTTTGAAGATTCAGTGTTGTGTCTGGATGGGGCAGGGCAGCCACCAGCCCTGCGTGGCCATGCTGTTTACAAACCAGCTCCTAGGCGAAGCTCAATAAACCGCAGGTCTTCCTAGGGCAGAAGGCACCCCTGGGACAAGCTTGGTGGGGAACTTGGGGACTGCCTGAGACGTGGATGTCTCCTGGGGCCCCTTGGTGGGGATGCAGCTGCACGCAGCCCATGGCAGGACAGACACACACCCCAGAAAGGCTGAGAAGTGGGAGGCCTGGAGACCAGTGCACAGCCCTGGGCCTTATTCCCTGGGCCTGGGCCAGAAGGCAGCCTGGGGCCCCGAGGAGCAGCCCAGCACCTCCCAGCTTCAAGCAGGGAGCAGGAGAGCGGGGAGGGAATAGCAGAGCCCCAGGACATGCAGCTGGGGCTGGTGGTGCCGAAAGCCAAGCAGTCAGAGTTTCTTGACCCTCAGGGGGTGCAGAAGCCAGGCTTCTCCCCCACTCCCACACCCTCCATCCATCCCTTCCCTTTAGCCCATGCAGGCTCTCCAAACCCTCACCTGCAGCCCATCTTCCCCCTCACCTCTGCCCACCTCAGGCTGCTTTCTTCATGCTCCTCCCCAGCTGGAAAATCTGCTCACATTTCTGTTGCTTTCCAGATTCTAATCTGGAGTATACAACTGAGGGCAGCTTCATGACCTGGGGCAAGTCACTTAAGCTCTCTGAGCCTTGGTTTCCTCAGACGTAGGGCTCCACAGTCATAATGAAAATGATCGTTTATTGCTGCCTACTGTGAGTCAGGTACTTTACAAAACTGACTTGCTTAACCCTTACAGTCCTGCATGTGAGTAGTTATGAGCCCATCCTACAGACAAGGAAACTGAGGTTCAGAGAGCTTGAGTAAGTGGACAAGAGTCCCCAGCCAGAGACAGCAGAGTCAGAGACAAACCAAAGCAAATGAGGGTGGTCTTGATATTTACCCTGCAGAGTGAGACCGTGAGGAAAACAGGCTGAAGGAAACCACCCAGCTCAACACAGAGCCCTCTGGCTCTGCCCGGTGGAATGACCCCTGCTGTCCCAGGCTCTGGAGCCCCACAGGGACACAAGAACAGGCTCTCTCTGGCCACAGGGGCTCCGTTGTCCTGCCTATAAATGGGGTGAAGCTGACCCTGTAAGCCAATAATCCCCAGTCTGTTTGGCACCAAGGACTGGTTTCATGGAAGACAGTTTTTCCACGGACCAGGGTGGATGGGGGGATGGTTTCGGGATGATTCAAGCACATTACATTTATTGTGCACTTTATTTCTCTTATTATTACATCAGATCATCAGGCATTAGATCCCAGAGTTTGAGGACCCCTACTCTAAGACATGAGAGAGTAAAAGTGAGGTTAGGCCAGCCAGGAGAACCCCAGGTGCCCTGTGGAGAGCACGGAGTGGCAGGCACCAAGGTCCTGGGGCCAGAAGGAAGTGAACATCAGCCGTCTGGGGTGACCAGATGGGACTAGGGGGCAGCGTCTGGCTGGATGGGAGCCCCTGAAGGCTGAGTGCTGTGATTCAGTCATCAGTTTACAGCTTCCCTCTATTCACAGGGAGGAGCACTGGCTGGAGGGGACCAGGAAACGAGGGAGCCCAGTGAGGGGGCCCCAGGGACTGAGGACAGTAGCCATAACGAGGTGCCAGCTGGAGCCGGGGGAAGCAGACAAGCACAGACATGACAGGGGTTGGAGGCAGAAACCGTGGACCTGGCTGGTGGGCCAAGTGTGGGGCAGGTGGCAAAGGGAGCCAAGGGGAGGCACAGGTTCTTGGCACAAGTGACAGCGGAGGCAGGGGGTGGGGAATATTGATAGGGAAGACTAGGTCGAGGGGCAAAGGAGAAACCTGTGTGGTTCCTGTTGCGTTTTGGTGCCTGGGAGACAGCGAGGAGGGGTTGTGGGGCTGCGGGAGGCTGCTTGCCTATATGCCAAGGCCAGGGTCAGGGCCCACCCTGCCTGGAGGAGGCTAGAAAAAGGGAACAGGAGCCACAGAGGAGTGACATGTAGCAAGATGAGGACAAAGAAGAAGCCGCTGGACTTGGCAGTCTTGCAGCGGGACATCTGACTTAATGGAGAGGGTGGAGGAACTGGGGTCAAAAGTCAGGTTTGAGAGGATGTGGGTCCATGTGGAAAAGTTTGGCCTTGATGTGGCACAGAGGAGGGGAGTGCCCTGGCTAGAGGTTTCTAGATCACGTCCTGGGATGGATAGGCCAGAAGAGAGGGACGATGTAAGCATGAAGCTCCCTGAAAGGCAGGAGGAGCTGGGGCCTGGCATCCAAGAGGAGGGGTTGACTGGGAGAGGACGGACCCTTCCCCACTTGCAGCAAGAGAGGAGGCGGATGGAGGGGTGTGAAGTGGGGTATGGGAAGAGTGAGTGAAGGACTCCTGCCCCCCATCTCTCCCCGCCCCCCACCCCACACTTGGTTCTTCCCATCCACTCTCAAGGCAGCTGGAGCCAAACAAACACCAAGGCTGGGCTCATGCAAGGGGTTCTCCACTCCTGGGGCCGGGGACTGGGCTGGGCAGGGATGCAGATGCAGAAGGTCATGGACCACATGGGCAGGATGGGGATGGGGGGCAGTGGGAGGAGGTCCGCAGAGTGGCACATCCACCCCACATACTCAGGAGGCACTGCTGAGGGTGTGGGCAGGGCTGGAGCTGCCAGACTCTCCTGAGCTGGGGTGGGGGGAGGGTGGCAGGGAGGGGGCGGAGCATCCTGTGGGGCCTGCTTGCCCCTCACAGCTCTGGCCCAACCAGTGAGCCAGACTTTGTAGGGTCCTGTGCAGGTGTGTGCTAAGTCGCTTTAGTCATGTCCGACATGTGCCCAGCAGCAGTGGGAGGCAGAGAAGCCCCTGGTCAACAGCAAGACACAACAGTGATAAGGGGTTATCCGCAGAGGTGATGGGGCTGGGTGGGCAGCCAGCCAGTGCAGCCTCCTGCTCAGGCTCTGGGCAGCCCCACCTTGTCAACTCCCCAAGGGGCCCAGGGACTTGGGGGTGATTTCTTCTCGGGGAGCTGAGTCAGGGAGGGGACCATTGAGGGACATCCCCTTTAGGAGAAGATGCCCCCAAAGCAGTGGCCCAGGCACTCACACTGTCCAAATTCTCAGCTTGCCATAGTTGGTCCTGGAGGGTAGGCATCTTAGGTGGGGAACCAGCTCCCAGCCAAAGAGAATGACGCCATCCAAAGTACAAGGACATCAGCCCAAGCCCATCCTCAGTCTCAGGAATGTGGGTGGGTCCTACTTCCAGGAAGTTCCTGGACAGGAGTGGGATGTCCCCGAGACGTCCCCATCCCTCCCGGGGAGTCCAGGGGACATCCCCCGTGGGGCACTGTGGTCTCCCAGCCCCAGGATCCAAGCCCAGTCGCCAAGCCTGATGACTACAGGCAAGTCACACCCCCTCAGTGCTTCGGACAAGAAGGCCACTTTGGTAGGGTTGCTATGGGGATTCAGTGGGACAGCATGACGAGTGTGCAGAGCTGGCTGTCTCCTGACCTCGGTGGAAGAGCTGCACAGGATTTCTAAGCAGGGGCCTCCCCACTGCCCATCCTGTGGGGGCCCCAGGGTCTGTCTGCCCCAGATCCCTGCCTCTGAGAGCAGGGATCCCGGCTCTCCTGTGCTCCCAAGTGTGGTCACAGCCACTGGCATGCCCCTGCTGGCTACACAGCAGCCCTGCACGAGGATTTGCTGGAGGTTTTTCTTCCCCTTTCACAGGTGAGCAAATAAGCCTGGGCCCACCCACATTTGCCTCCCTCTCCCAGCAGGCACCTGGGGGGCCTGAAGGACCCTGGGCTTTCTGCTTTGACATCCTGGCCCTGGGCAATGATGCCAGCCCAGTAGGACGCAAGGTCACGAGACTGCCATACTCTCTGTGCCAGGAGGCTGCTTCCCCCTATCCGGGGGGCTCTGACTGGGCAAGTTGGGCCTTTCTCTGCTTCATGGCCCCACGTGGCCCGCAGACTCACAGGTGTCTTCTGGGAACTCTGCTTCCTGCTGCTTCACATGCCACTTCAGGAGGCTTTACTTCCCCCCACCCCTCTGACACCTCCCTCATTTCTGGCCCTCTCTCCTGCCGGCTACTTTGAGCTGGGAACAATGTACCTGTAGATAGGGCACACACAGCCCCCACAGAGAAAGGACATCTCCCCTTCCAGGGCTAGAGGGCCTGTCCCCTCCTCTGGCCCCAGCTGGGGCCCTTTGTCACTATTCTAACTGCACCTCTCTCATACCTTCTCACACAAGTCCCACTATTTACAAGAAGCACAGTGATTAAGAACTCAGATCTTACTGCCTGCTGTGTGACCTTCAGCAAAGTGCCTAACCTCTCTGTGCTTCAGCTTTCTCATACGTAAATTGGGACACTAAAGGACCTACCACATTATACTGCTCTGAAGTTTATTTAAAGAGTTTGGAGCAGAGACTGACATTTGTAAGCACTATATGCACTTGCTATTATTTTTATTATTATTAACATTCCTAAGCCTTTGTCTCTGCTGTTCTCTCTACTCAGAATTTTGTTCCTTCACCTGGATAACTCCAGCTCACCTTTCAGGACCTGGCCCAAGCACTGTTTCCTCTAAAGCCATATATTACTAGATACTCTCCCTCCCAACCTTAACCATGCCTCCCACCACCCCAACAGGCTTGGCCATCCCCTCCCCCTCCCCTGGGCAGTCAGTTTTTCCCCCCATATCAAAGGAAAAGTCTCTATTTGCATGAAGAACTCCTCTGCTGCCCTGGGACTATCCAGGTTTTGCTAGGCACAGGCTTAGCAGGGACCAGATCCCAGGAAGGGTTTGTATGTTCTAGACCTAAAGGCGGGGGTTGATGTGTCATTGCAGTGGTTCTGCCTGCCAGACTCTGGAAACTTTCCTTTTTCTTTAATATTTTTTACGTTGTAGTTATATGTTTTGCAAGTAAATTTATGAGTCCATTCCTTGTGATTACATACTAGACATAGATAACCCCCTTAGACAGCAAACGCATCTGAGCCCCTTCAACTCCTAGCCCCAGATAGAATTGTAGGCATTGGAAGTGGAGTCATTCAGACTTCTTTCACTCTTTTTTTAAACCTTTCTTTTTATTTTTAAAAAGTTTTCTTGAAATACAGTTAATTTACAATGTTGTGTTAGTTTTAGGTGTACAGCAAAGTGATCCCATTATAAGTACATATATATACTTTTTCAGATTCACTTCCCATACAGGCTAGTATAAGATATTGAGTAGAGTTCCCTGCGCTACACAGTAGGTCCTTGTTGGTTATCATCATTCTTTCTATATGTGAACGTGTGTCCACAGGAAACACAGAGCTCCGTGTGTGCGCATGTGTGTGCGTGTGTGCTTACACTCTCGCAAGTGGCACCCTTCTGCTCTTTCCGCCTTTTCCCCTATAAACTGGTCTTTCCCCAGTGTTGATGCCTGGTTGGAAACTCTGTTGACTCCTTGCTCTTTTCCAAGCCATTAGATCTTCTCCTGATGACAGAGCTGATCCTTGCCCCAGTACGGCTTCTCCCAGGCTAGAAGGTAAGGGTTTGAGCCCAGGACCTGCCATAAGGCTAGTATTTCCCAAGGTGAGACATGGGCATCTCTGGGCCATGGAGATTCCACAAGGCTAACACAGTCCCCTAGTCCAGCTGAGTGGGGAAACACAGTGTGTCACTCCTGTCTTGAAAGCACTCAGAGGACATAATACAATGAAGGCTCTGACAAGTCCTGCAGGGAAGAAACTTACTAACCTTCCCTTAACCCAGGATGACCCAGGCTTGGGAGATCCTGGAGACTTTCAGGATACTTACATCAGAGCAGGTCAACACTGAGCTAGTACATTTCCTGAAGTTAAAAAAAAAAAATAGGGACTTTTTTTTCCCTCATAGCCCAGTGGTTAAGACTCCATGATCCCAATGTGGGCGTGTGGGTCCAATCCCTGGTTGGGCAACTAAGATCCTGCATTCTGTGTGGTGCAGCCAAAAAAATAAATGCAAAGAAAAGGGGTGAGGGCGGGGGAAGTATGAGGTCAGAGGCCAGGGAGAGGGGAAGGGTGAAGAGCTTGAGCTCCCCAGGGATCCTAGGGGTTGGTTGGGGCAGCCCAGAACTGTGGGGACAGAGGGCGTGTGAGCCCAGGTGGACCCTCTTTCTATGCAAAAGCAGATGTCCTGACGGGCCTAGCCAAGGTACCTGGGCAAAAGAATGAAATAAAAGGCCACCAACTTTGAAGGAAAAAAAAAGCTATCTCTATATGAAGATGGCATGCTCTTTTATATGGAAAATCCTAAGGGATGAACAATCCGAAAATAAGTAAACAATTTCAATTAAGAAAATTTTAAAATAAAAATCCAGTTAGATTTACAACAGAGTATCAAAAAATAAAATACTTACAATAAGTGTAGCAAAAGAAATAAAAAATTCATGCTCTGAAAACTATAAAAATGTATTAAAAGAAGTAAAAGATTATCTAAACAAATAGAAAGACATCCAACATTCATGGATTAGAAGACTTAATATTGTTAAGATGACAGCGCTCCCCCAATTGATCCACAGATACAATGCAGTCCCTGTCAAAATTCCAGCTGGCTTCTTTACCGAAAATGACAGGCTGATCCTAAAATTCATACGGATATTCAAAGGACCCAGAAAAAACAAAGTTAGAAGACTTAACATTTCTGGATTTCAGAACTTACTGCAAAGCAACAGTAAACAAGACAGTTGGCGTCTCGAGCAGGAATAAACATATAGAGCAGAGAAAGAGAGAGAGCTGGCAGTCCAGAAATAAATCCTTATATTCTGGACAGCTGATTTTCGAAAAGGGTGCTAAGACAATTCAATGTGAGAAGAAGAGTCTTTCAACAATTGGTGCTAATTGCCTGGCTATCTACATGCAAAAGAATGAACTTGGGCCCCTGTCTCATATCATATACAAAAATCAGCCCAAAGACCTAAATGTTATAGCTAAAGCTATAAAACTCTGACAGGGAAAACATAAGGATAAATCTTGGATTAGGCAATGGATTCTTAGATATGATCCTAAAAGCACAAGTAACAAAAGAATACATAGATTGGATTTCACCCAAATTTAAAACTTTCTTCTTCCAAGAACACCATCAATAAAGTGGCAGGAGGGGGACAGAATGGGAGAAAATATTTGCAAAACAGGTCTTATAAGGAACTTACATCCAAAAGATATAAAAGAGCTTTACACTTCAATAATAAAAAGACAAATAATCCAAGTTAAAAATGGGCAAAAGATCGGAATTGACACTTCTCCAAAGAAGATATACAAATGATCAATAAGCACTTGGAAAGATGCTCAACTTCGGGACTTCCCTGGTGATACAGTGGAGAAAAATCTGTCTGCAGGGGAAATGGGTTTGATTCCTGGTCTGGGATGATTCCACATGTGCTGAAACAACTAAGCCCTCAAACCACAACTCCTGAGACCGTGTGCTGTGACTCCAGAAGCCTGTGTACCCAGAACCTGTGCCCCACCGCAAGAGAAGCCACCATAATCAGAAGCCCCAGGCACCGCAACTAGAAAGTGGCCTTGGCTCACCACAACTAGAAAAAGCGGGGTGCAGCCACAAAGACCCAGCGCAATCAAAACATAAAACAAAATAATAAACAATTTGTTAAAAGATGCTCAACATTACTAACCATTAGGGAAATGCAAATCAGAACCACAGTGAGGTACCACTTCATGCCCATCTGTAGAACTGTGATCAAAAAGAGATATTGACAAGGAGGTAGAGAAATTGAATCCTGATTTGCTGGTAGGCGTGTAAGTGGTATGCTGCTGCTGCTACTTCTGCTAAGTTGCTTCAGTCCTGTCCGACTCTGTACGACCCCATAGACAACAGCCCACCAGGCTCTGCCATCCCTGGGATTCTCTAGGCAAGAACATTGGAATAGGTGTATAGCAGTTTTCAAAAACAGTTTGGCAGGGCCTCAAAAAGTTGAGCACAGAGTTACCATATGACCTAGCAACTTTACTTCTGGGGATACACTCCAGAAAACTGAAAACATGTGTCCACATAAAAACTTCTACACAAATATTCACAGCAGCATTCTTCATGACAAAGAGTGGAAATGATCCAAGTTTCTATCAACCAATTAATGGATGGAGATGTGGTTTATCCACACCATGAATGTTATTCAGCTATAGAAAGAAAATGAATTTCTGACAATATAGATGTAATATAGGCTACAATATGGGTGCAACTTGAAAATATGCTCAACAAAAGAAGTCAGCTGCAAAAGGCCACATATCGCACATGTTCATTTATGTGAACAGCCCATGATAGGCAAGTCCAGAGATGGAGAGGAGGTTAGTGGTTGCCTCGGGCTGGGGGTGGAGCAGGGGGAAAGGAGGAATAACTGGAACAGCATTTGGGGGTGATGAAAATGTTCTAAAATTGATGGTGGTGATGGCTACACAACTACAAGAGCTTACTAAAAACCACTGGAGTTCATACCTTTTGAAAAATAATGGCAAAATTTATTGGCACAGCTCACAGGAATTGAAATGGGGGAAAGCAGGTTATAAGTTTACAGAGAAAAAAAAATCAAAATAAAACCAATGCCTCAGAGGATGGACCTCTAAAACCCTAGGTTCTCTACACTTCAGGTAGGTGACATGTATGGTATGTGAATTTCCCCTCCATAATGCTCTTACAACTTAAAAAACTAACAGCTCTGGACTCCCTTGAGGGATGGCCCTGGAGCTGGGGGTGATGGGCATGAAACCTGCCCAGGTGTCTTTTCAATCTATCTGAGCCTTAAATGGTAACAGAATCCCCTCCCCAACCCTCCTTCTCCTTCGTCCCACACTCATTTCAGGCAACCCCAGCTCCTCCCAGCCTCTGCTGCTGCGTGTGTGTCCCCAGGGTGAGGGCAGCCAACCCCCTACACACATATGCCAGCGCTCTCTCCTGAGAGCTTCTCAGACCCGTGTCCTTGTCTTCTGGTTACAATGTTGCTGCTGCTGCTGCTAAGTCGCTTCAGTCGTGTCCTACTCTGTGTGACAGAATAATGCCGATGAGAACTACAACTCTTGCTGGGCACTAATTCTGTGCTGCACACTTCACCAGCATTATCTTATTGAATTCTCACTATAACCTGAGAAGGCCAATACGACTATTATTATCCCATTTCACAGGTGTGAAAACTAAGGCTCAAAGAGGCATGTCTCTTGCCCAAACTCACAGTCTTGGGCAATGGTTTAGATGGGATACTTCAGGCAGCAGCTTTAGGGCCCCACAGCTATATGTACTATGCTGGGCCCTCCAGTGCCAGCCAATCCACTCCATTCACCCCTTCCCTGCCCCACCCCTCCTTTACCTGCTTCTTCTCCTCTTCCTCCCTCATGCCTCATCCAGCCACTACGCAGCAGAAACAGAGTGTCTCCTCTGGTGCCCACCCTGGATGTCCTCTCACTCCACCCCCTCCCTCCCCCCTGCAGCCAGCATCACCCACTCTTGGCCTCTGTAGAGGCTGAAACATCCCTTGAATCACCGGGGCTTCTTTGAGCCCTTGAGGCTGACCCATTTGGGTCCCTGGTGCCTCACCAGGTTCAAGATGCAGGCAGGTCCCAGTGGCAGAAATGACTCAGGCCCGCCCACTGATGCTTGACTCTGTTCCAGGAACTGGGCAGCATTTTGAAATGAGGTGACTCAGGGCCTGGATGAGTAAGGCAGACATTCAGCTCCACAGACAGACAGATACCCCATTTCGATTAGTGTGCATGGCTCCCAGGCCACAGACAGACCCAGGGCCCTCTGTAGTGCCTGTCTGAGCTCACACACTCAGGAACCGCGTTCCCAGGACAAGCCTTGCCTCAGTCCCTGGAGCCCCAGAAATGCCCCCATCCCAGCCATGGTGGGGAGCCCCCAGACCGCCCGCCTGCTGACACTATCACTTATTTTCTGTGCCAACCAGTCCTTCCCCAGGGCTCTGTGATCTACTTTCTTTTTTCCTACCTTAGAAATAGCTCCTCACAAGTCTACCCACGAGCCTTCTGAAGGCGGAGGGCCCCCACCCCTAGGAGGAGACGCTCAGGGGTTAGGAATTTCTGAGGGTACAGCCGGCCTTGTAGTGATGTTCACATAATTTGTTTCTTGAGTAATAAGGAAGGAAGGAGAAAGGGAAGGGAGGGATGGCGGGAGCACAGATTCTAGGGGCCCCCGGTCTATGGAGTGTCCTTGAATTTGGCAGCTGGGTTTATTTCCGCTGGTCTTCCTATAGCTGTGTGATGTTGGGGGAGTCACGTGCTGTCTCTGGGCCTCACTGCTGCATACCTCCTGAGACCTCTGTGATGGGATCCAGGCACAGGGTGTGGCAAGGCCTTCTCAGTGTTTGGGGCCAGCTCCGGTGGGTCTCCGTGACCCATCTCCCTCTCCCTTACTCATCAGCACCTACATGGATCCTAACCTTGCAGGCAGGCTGCAGGGAATGCTCTCTGCAAAGGCAATCAGACAGCTCAAACCAGAATCTGCCTTCTGGGAAAGTGGCTTGGAGAACACACATCCCTCATGGTCCTGGAACTTTCAGGGTTCTCAGCTGGAACTGCCCATTGGAGCCACTTTCCATCCAGACCACCTCCCATACACAACACACACACACACACACTCGTAGTTTCTGCCATTCCCAACTGTACTGCCTGTGGCCCCGCACCTCCACACTGTACTCCCGCTGCGTCCCAGACTGCTGGCAGGCACTTTGGCCTCTTGACCATAGCCTCGGCACAGAAAAACTCGACTTCTCTCATCATTTTGTGAGTTTCAAAACTGTTAGGAGGCCTGTAGCAACCACACCCGGAAGGAATCTCAAAAGCCCTGCCCAACTGTCCCCAGCCACTGCTCCTCCTCCAGACGCCACAAGCAAGTGGCCCAGCCACCACTCAGCATCCCCACACCCGAGGCCATCCAACCTGGGCTCATGGGAGCCAGCCCCATAGGTGCCCGCACTTCTGGCCAATAGAAGGCTCTGTCCTCCCTCAGCCAGAGGGTGAGATGGGGGTGGAGACCCTCCCCCACTTCCCAGACCCCCAGAAGGGAGGCCTTCACCCTCAGCTTGTTCTGCAGCCTGGCTCCAGGGCGGCCTCAGCCCCACAGGGTACCAGGCGGGCCGCAATTATGAAGGTGCCCTCCTGGGCCTGCCCCAGGACCCTGCTCTGCAGCCAGGAGAGCCAGGCCTCCTGCTTGGTTCCCCGTGTCTCCCTCTCCACAGTAGAGCCCCAGGCTCTGCGGTCCTAAGGCTCCCCTTCCATTGCCATGTCCTGCCTGTCCTGCCTCCAGAGTTTTGCCTAGTCCCGCAGAGCTTCCCTCCACCCCTGGCCCCAGCCCCCTAACCCCGGGGCTGTCCTTTCCCCACTCCCCTCACGTTGACCCCACTTGGCATCTTTCAGTTCCTGCAAGATGTCAAAACTTTGACCGCCTCAGGGCCTTTGCACGTGTGGTTTCCTCATCTGGAAAGCTCTGCGCATCCCACCCTGACACAGCCTCTCCTGTGATTATAAACGTCTTTCTTCACACTCAGCTGCACAGGCCTCTCGGAAGCACAGCTTCCCTGACCACCTCATCTGAAGCTTCAGACTGTGAGGCTGCGTGCCGTTGTTTCTCGCTCGCTTCTGTCGGTCACCCTTCCTGAACAGGGGAGGTCGGGGACCACGGCTGCTTTCTCGGCCGCTGTGTCCCTGGCCCCTTCCGCAGCATGGGCACCCGCGGGCACTCATGAGAAGCTGAGAGGTAAAGGAAGGGCTCACAGAGGAGCCTGAGGACACTCAGGAGGTGAAGGAGCAACACAGGGAGGGTCAGAGCGAGTGGTTCTGCCTACACCCTGTCCTTGGCCACCTGATGCCCTCAGCACTGAAAGTCCCAAGGCTGAGGACTTGCAGAGAACTACTCACCACAGGTGGAGCATCTTCGTATATACGTGAGGTGGGACCTAGCACCAGCCTACTTCACTAATGGGAAAATGTGGCACCTCTGTGCGCCCCCGGAGCTGAAGAGGAGCAATGACACCCAACATCGGCCCACTACAGACCGTGGCGCCAGAGTGATGCTGGCGCGTGGAGACCTTGGGGGCCGCCAAGGGGGCTGAGCGCTCTGGAAGAACCATTTCAGGGGTGCAGAATGGCTGCAAACGTGCCTGGGAGCCTCAGACGCCCAAGGGCCTGTGCTTCCCAAGGTGCCCAGGACAGCAGAGAAAGTTGCGCCTGGCTTAAGGTCCTTCCCCAGAGCACAGTGGCCTCAGGGAGGACTTCAAGGACTTGCCCCTCCAAGTGCCTTCCTCCAAGTATCAGCTTCACCTGGGAACTTGTTAGAACTGTAAAAAATCTCTGGCCCTACCCCAGATCCACTTAGCAGAATCAGTTTGAACAAAACCCCAGGAGCCCTGTCTCACATTAGCACCGAGGAAGCTCTGTTCCCAGGCGCCCTAATGGCCTGCTGCCTGCCATCAGGAGCTCCGTTCCTGGAGGCCTGTGAGCTCGCCCACTGACAGTGCAATTACTCCAAGGTGTTCATCACAGCATCATTTACAAAGGAGAAAATCTAGATATCCAGCAACAGACAAAAGGGTCCTAAACTAAGAAACAGCCATCAAAATGCTCTTTGGACAGAATATTCAGCTGCATAGGGGACAGTTTATACTATACTATTCGTGGGAAAGGCCCCCTTAAACCTACGTACACAGTCAGTACATCAACACATCACCAGCAGGCACTCTGACTGTTGGGGTTAAGGTGATTTTTTTAATAGCCTTTCTTTTATTTTTCCGTTTTCCTAATTCTCTCAGTGAAACTATCTAATAATAATGATAATGAAACCACCAGTGAACTATATTCCTTTTTAAAAAAGAAAATATGATTGTCCCTTGAAAGAGGCCCTCTTGAAATCAATTTATTCTGTTACAGGGCCTGATAAATCAGGTTTGGGGACATGTGCTATAGCAAGACCCCAGGAAGGGAGTGTGGGTGGAGAGGAGTTAGAACGGAAATGGGAGAGGCTGGGGAGCTGTGGGTTCCTTCCCTGGGCAAGGTAGCCTTCTGGAGGCCTGGGTTGAGGTGAGGGAACCCTGGGCAATAGAGAGCCCTGAAAGCCAAGCCCATTTGCTCCGTACCTTTTCTCTTTCTGCATCTGCTTCCAAGAATATCTTTCCCTCTGCCTTCCTTTTCTGGTCAATTCCCACTTGTCCTACAAGACCCAGCTCAGGGACTACCTCCTCCAGGAAGACTTCCCTGATAACCCCATCACCCAGCCTCTGGACAGGATTAGTTGCCCTCCTGTGGGATCCCACAGGACCCTCTCAGGACCCAAAGGACTGCAAGTGGGTGATAGGAGGTGTTTAAAACAGGCATCTCTGACCATGTCTAGCACCCAGAAAGCCCTCCATCATCAGGCACTGTGCCTGGTACTGCCCACTCCTCTGGGTTCTGCCCAGCAGTTGCTAAGGGCCTACCTATAAGAGCTCACGCAGGGCAGTTTCACTAAAGAATTTAGGGGATGGATGCCAAGCATTTCTGGAAGACCCCTCTGAGGCCTCTATGTCTCAAAAGCCCTGTTGGTGAGGTCCCAGGCTCCTTCCCACCTCCTCAATCTCCTTGGTCCAGAGCGTGGCAGCAACCAAGGGCCAGGCAGGAATTCAAGGATCCTGCCTCCTACTGGATTATTGTAGAGTTAAGTGGGGAATGCCCATCCTGTGCCTGGCCAAGGGGATACGCCCCAAGCCCGGGAGTCTCATGCCCCTCTTGGCCTGTGCTGGGAAGGTGGTGGCCTTTGTAGATGAGGCCCAGGTGCATCTCTGAGTCTTGCAGTCTGTAGCCAACCAGGTGGCCTGGGCCAGGCTCTTCTTGGAGTTGGCCCAGCCTTAGGCAGCCCTGGCATCCTCCACGGGACACCAAGCTTCTCTTGGGTGGCTCCTCAAACCACCCACTTCTTCAGAGTCCCCCTCTAGACGCATTTCCAGGGGCTCTGGGGCTTGTTGTGACATCTGCTCCCACAGTCTGCTCCAGGTGAGACCTGAAACCTGAAGCAGCACGTCCATGCACCCCACTCACTAACAGGGATACCTCACAGGTGAGGAAGGCCAAGGCAAGGTGAGCCTTGAGCAAGGGGCCCCTGGACAGGAGGTGTGGCCAGTGAGGCTAGAAGACATTGACATCTGTTGCCAGGGAGGCCTTAAACGGGGCTTCCCACGGGAGAGGACATTTCTGCTGCTGCATTGCTTTGTTTTGTTTTGTTTTTAATTTTTTAATTGTTGTAAAATATTTATAACCCTGGTGGCTCAGACGATAAAGAATCCACCTGCAATGGAGGAGACCCGGGTTGGACCCCTGGGTCAGGAAGATCCCCTGGAGAAGGGAATGGCAACCCACTCCAATATTCTTGCCTGGGAAATTCCATGGACAGAGGAGTCTGGTGGACTACAGTCCACGGCGTTTCCACGGCATTGCAAAAAGTCGGACATGACTGAAAGATGAACACTTTCACTTCATTTCATATGTACAACGCAAAATACACCATCTTTCCTATTTTCAAATGTACAGTTCAGTGGCATTAAGTAATTACGCAACCATCACCACTGTCCCTTTCCAGAACTTTCTCATCTTGCAGAATTGAAACTCTGTCCCCATTAAAAAACTCCACATCCTCACTTTTCCCAGCACCCACCCTTCTGCTTTCTGTCCCTATGGATGTGACTTCTCTAAGTACATCATGTAACGGGAATCACCCAGTACTTGGCTTTTGTGACTGGCTTATTTTACTTCACATAATGTCCTCAAGGTTCATCCGTGTTGTAGCCTGTGTCAGAATTGCCTTCCTCTTTAAAACTGAACCCTATTCCCTTTTCTATACACTGTTGATCCATTCCTCTGTTGATGGACACTTGGGTTGATTCCACCTCTTAGCTCTTGTGATTATGCTGCTATGAACATGATGTACAATTATCTCTTTGAGACCCTGCTCTCTTCTGTTAGGTATATACACAGATGTAGAATTTCTGGATCTATTTTTAACTTTTTTGAGGGAAGTTTTGGAGAAGGCAATGGCAACCCACTCCAGTACTCTTGCCTGGAAAATCCCATGGATGAAGGAGCCTGGTGGGCTGCAGTCCATGGGGTCACAAAGA
The DNA here is from genome assembly GCF_016772045.2 of Ovis aries. Taxonomy (NCBI): domain Eukaryota; kingdom Metazoa; phylum Chordata; class Mammalia; order Artiodactyla; family Bovidae; genus Ovis; species Ovis aries. Next base: position 185,681,580 of record NC_056055.1, on the reverse strand, counting down.
GTTGGACTTGACTGAGAAACTCCACTTTCACTTTTCACTTTCATGCATCGGAGAAGGAAATGGCAACCCACTCCAGTGTTCTTGCCTGGAGAATCCCAGGGACGGGGGTGCCTGGTGGGCTGCCGTCTGTGGGGTCGCACAGAGTCAGCCACAGCTGAAGTGACCTGGCAGCAGCAGCAGCCTTACTGCTTTCTACAGCGGCTGCACCAATGTACATTCCCAGCAACATGCACAAGGGTTTTGATTTCTCCACAGCCTCACCGACACTTATTATCTTCTGGGGGTTTTGATGGCAGCCATCCATGGGTGTGAGGCAGCGATGTTGGTTTTAATACCAACCTACTCCCTGCTCCTACACTAGGCACCACTTGGGCTCTGAGGGACCACTAGAGCCCCCTTGACTCCCCAGGACCTGCTGATATAAATGTCCAGGAGGAAAAAAATAAAATAAAATAAAATAAATAAATGTCCAGGAGGGACTTCCCTCACAGCGCATGCCAACATTCAGCCAACTGTGATCATCTTGGCTGGTGCCACGTGTCCACCTCTGCCCCGATCAGCACTAGGGGGCCCTGAGGGTGGGATAGCCTTGCAGTAAGGGCTCCCACAGGGAGGACGGAAGGCGGAATACTGTGGCCTCCTGGGACATCTGACCAGCCAAGGATGGTCAGCAAACCTTTTCTATAAAAGGTCAGATTCAATATTCCAGGCTTTGCAGGCCACATCTCTGGCAAAACTAACATGTTGTTGTTGTTCAGTGGCTCAATCGTGCCCGACTCCGTGACCCCATGGACTGCAGCATGCCAGGCTTCCCTGGCCTTCAGCATCTCTGACAGCTTGTTCAAACTCATGTCCATTGAGTCAGTGATGGCATCCAACCATCTCATCATCTGTCATCCCATTCTCCTCCTGCCCTCAATCCTTCCCAGCATCAGGGTCTTTTCTAATACATAAACTTTGTCACTAAGTTTGAATTTCATACAGTCTTCATGTCATGCAATATTATTCTTCCACTGATTTGTCTGCAATCATTTAAAAATGAAAAAAAAAAAAACCCATTCTGAGCTTGCAGATTTGCCCCCTGGCTGTGGTTTACCAAACCTTGTTCTGGAATTGATGGCAGGGGCATTGGGAAGACACCAGGTCCCACTGTACCAACAAGGGTGGGATGCTCCTCCAGCTCAAGGTTAGAGTTAGGACCTGGTTCCATGATGAAAAGGCTTCACCAGTGAGCCAAGTAGGCACTGGCCCTGGCACCTATTGGCATTACTCACCAACCCTCACCTGGCTCCTCGGTCCATGTCGATGGCAGCAGGAATCCATGGTGCCTCTGCTAAAGGCTGAGATTTGGGACTAAAGATCAGAAATAAGAGAGTGTGAACTCCAGGGCAAATCATGCTGGGCTGCTCACTTCACTCTTTCCTAACACATCTCTAGAGCCCTGTCTCAGCTTCAGCCTTGAAGGAAGCTCATGATCACCCTGGTGACCGTGAGTGCTAAACTGGGCTATTCAAGCCCTGGGGCAGGTAGCGGAAGACAGGAGACTTGCTGTCTTACTGAGGCTGCTGACTTCACGAGGCCATCAAAGAGCAGGCCCCATGGGCCAGGACCTGAGCGTTAACATCCAGCTCCTCCCTGTCGCACTGTGTGACCGAGGACAAGCCACTTCCACTATCTGTACCTGAGTTTCTTCATCTGTGAAACAGAAATGATAGAAACCCCAAGTGCTGTGTTGGATCCATTGAGTTAAAGTGTGTCAAGGGCTTAGGCACTCCGTTAAATCACACTCCATCAGTGGTAGCTGTTAGGATTTTTTAAGGGGGAGGTGGGGCAGGCCATGTGGCTTGTGGGACTTTAGTTCCCTGACCAGTGGGCCTTAGCTCCACTTACTTCCCTTCAGTGGAAGCACTAACTACTGGACTGCCAGGGAAGTCCGTGCTGTGATTATTATTTCATCTAATCTACACAAGTCTGTGAGGTAATTACTATTACTAGTCCCACTGTATGATGAGGAAACAGAGACACAGAAAGGGTAAGTAACCACCCCAAGGGCACACAGCTGGGACAGGGTGGACCTGGAGTCTGGAAAGTGGAGTCTGCCTGTGGGCCCAGGCTCTTAACTGCCTCCAAGCCCTGGCCTACATGCCCCCTCGGGAAACCACAGGAACAGAGAGCCCTGGGCTCAGAGTGGACCCTGTAGCAAGGTGTCCTGGGGCCACCCTGCCTGGATGGAGCTGCCTCCTCTGGAAGGCGAGGCTCCTTATGACCCCACAGCCCGACCTCCTGTCCTCAAGCAATGTGTGCACACTCGCACATATCACAGTGCTGGGTGAGGACCCAACTTGGGGGGCCACACTCTGCTTCAGAGGGACCCTGTCATCCTGTGTGCAGAGCAAGTCCTGGGCTACTATGCTGAGCACCATTTGCTGTGGGGCCATGCCTGCCCCTTGGCTCCCCTCTGCAGACTGAGAGCCTGGGTGGTCTTCTCCATGGTCCTATGGTCTCATCAGCTTTCAGCAACGTCCTCCCCACCCCCAGACCCCAAAACACTAAATGTTGAAGGACCTGCCTTACCAGGACAGAACAGGAGCTTTCTTTCTTAACTTTTACCCTGAAGTGTGCCCCCAGCGGGGAGACCACGGGGGGAGACCACTGGCCTTGCTAATGCCAAACCAGCCATCTCCCCTGCCCACTCCGGACAGGCAGGAGGTGAGGGCTGCCCCAGCCTGGAGCGCAGAAGAGTCAGAACCCTGTGCAAAGGCAGCATTCTGTCCCCCTCCACGCCCCCCTCCTCCACCCACCAGGACTAGAGGCACCAAAGGACATGGAATCATCCTGTAAGTGGGGAAGCTGACATGAAGCCAGCTCAGGAGACCCCGCCCCTCCAAACGCCATGGAAAATCTCCAGGGCCCCTGCCTCTTTGATGGGAATGGTGGCTGGTCGCAGCAGGGATGCATGGGGGCTGCAGGTGGCAGTCCTCAAAGAGACTGGGATGCCACCTCCTATGAGGCACTTATGAAATGAAGTCAGAGAAAGGAATGAATGCATGAACCATCTAGTCCAACTCAATTTCAAATGAAAAAAAATATGCTAGAAACAGTAAGATGCTTGCTCAAGGGCACAGAATTGAGCGGCAGGGCCTGGATTAGGCTGTCCATCAACAAGTCTTTCTTGAGCACCTGCTGTGTGCTAGGTACCATTCCTGGCACTGGGGAGAGAGCACTGCCCAAGCAACCGGCCGGTGGGGGGCGGGGGGCCAGGGAGTGCTTTGCCCTCATGGAGCTTCCAGTCTGCTCCTGGGCCAGTGCCTGAATACCAGTTCACAGTGCTTTCTTACTCTGAGATAGCACACAGGGCCTGCCCCAGACCTTGCTCAGACCCTCCAGGGAGCAGCGGGCAGCCCTGGGCAGTGGACTGGCCTGCCGAGCCAACTCTGGACCGTGCACTTCCTGTGGGCAGGCACATCAGTGATTGCTCCCAAAATAGTGGACGGTCATCCATGGGGGGAGTGGCCCCTATTAATCAGTTCTTCTCTCGGCAACTGAATATGAAACCACACCTTCATGGAGTGGATGACCAGGGCAAGAAGGATGCCCGCTCCAGGGCCCACACATCCCAGGGAGTAACACGGACTCCAGAGTGACACTGTATCGGAGCCCGGGCTGGCACTGCTTTTGGCTATAGCAGCTGCAGCAGCTCCTGACTGAGGCTGAGCTTCACCTCGAGGTCTGAATACTCAGAGCAAATAACAGACTTTGGAAGACACTACTGCCTGAATCTGCCATGGGACACGGGTGCCCTTAACAGGGAGACATGTAACAAGGCATGGTCGGGAGTGCCAGCTTCTGGTCCTTACCAGGGTTGAGCCTCTCCCCCGTCTAGGGTCACTTTAGCCTGAGTTGTTCCAGCAGGGAAATGGGTAAGCTGGGTCAGATTTCTCACCCCAAGACTGCTGTCCCTTCACTCATGTACCAAGTGTGTGTATAGCACATCTGCCCCAGCCTCCAAACAGTGGCCGTGTGAACGATGCAGACTCCGGGTGCCGTAGAGTCCAGGGCGGCAGCCTGGCGGGGGAGGAGGCAGGTGTATACCCAGTCGGTGACTGTGCAGGTGAGACTGGGAGTCAGGACTCCCATGCCAGGTCCCTCAAGGGTGAAGCACAATTAGCCAAGTGAAGAGGAGGAGAAGCACGTTCTAGCCAAAGGAGGCACCTTGGCACAACTGGGAGGCACCAAGGTGAAGGCGGTAGGCTGTGGGTGGTAACTGCAGCCCAAGTGTTGGGGACGAGGACAGGCCTGGGGGCTCCAGCAGGTCAGGGAGCAGCCGGGCCTGGGCCACTGTGAGCCCATTAACCATCAGACTTCTTTCCAAAGCCATGGGGCCTTGAACAGATTTTATACAGGAGTGACAAAATCTGCCAAGTTTTCCTCACACTACCTGGGAGGAGCTGGAGAAGGTCATGGGTGTGTTTTGGGGAAAAAATCTGTGATTCCCCTGGGCTTCCCAGGTGGCGCTAGTGGTAAGAACCTGCCTGCCAGTGCAGGAAACATAAGAGATGTGGGTTTGATCCCTGAGTCGGGAAGATCCCCTGGAGGAGGGCATGGCACCCCACTCCAGTATTCTTGCCTGAAGAATCCCATGGGCAGAGGAGCCTGGCAGACTGCAGTCCATGGTGTAGCACAGAGTCAGACGCGGCTGAAGCAACCAAGCACACACATGCTATGATCCCCCAACCGCAATGCTGGCCTGTGGCTGCCACCACCAGTCAGGTGAAAGGACTTGCCTTCAGCCACCTGGCAGGGCCCAGGCAGCACCAGCCCAGCTGGCCTCCAAAGGCAGGACTTACCTAAAAGCCCCAGGGGTAAAGCGGCGCCTAAGGCTGCCTTGGGCCACCAGGGAGCGACTCCTGGACCGCTGGACCAAGGCTATTTGTGATATTTGTGCTGAGGGGTCGCTGGAACCCCTCTGGGAAAGATGAAGCCTCAAAGGAGCCTAGGTGTTCCTGAAGCCGCTCCCAGGGTAGGGAAGTTAGCAAGTGACCTGCTCACCCGCCAGAAGTTATATGGCCCCAGGAATGAGAGGCAGCCCCTGGGAGCCTCATCTGCCAATGGGAAAGAATGTCAGTGACTTATCTCTTGTAGAAATGAAATCACCCTAAAGCTCCTGCCCAGAGCTTGATAACCTCAGGTCAATGAGAGAGTTCCCCAGTGGCCTAGAAACCAGGGTACAGGCTCAGGAAGGCCCAGGGCTCTTTCCATAAGACCCAGAGCTCCCTCGGGGTGGAGATGTCATCTCAGATTCTCACACACACATATGCGTGCCCACAGGGGCCAGAAGAGCCTCCCTTCCACAGCCTGAATCCAACCACCTGGGGACCCAGGGACCTGATTTGTGCTCCTCCTGAAGGCCCTGCAGAAGTGACGGGGGGAGGGAGGGTGGGGAGTGGGGCAGACCCAGCATCCCTCTTTCCAGATGAGGGCTGCAAATCACCATGCGCTGAGCCAGGCCCACTTCCAGGGCCTTGCAGAACATCACCAATAGCAGACCCCACCCGCCACAGCCCCCAGAGCCCTGAGGTTCTCTGGAGAACATGGAAGGGAACTGGAGGCAGCATCTAGGGGCCCAGACAGGGACCCGCCCCTGAATAACTGTTAGGCCTCAAGCAAGACACTGCTCTTTGTTGAGCCTCAACTTCCGCATCACTAAAATGGACGCAGGTCATTTGCCCAGCAGGGTGGCTACAGAGAAGCAATAAGCTCTCCATGACTGTTAGGCGGCATCATGATCGTCATCGTCAGCTTCTGTGAATGTTCACACAGTGAATATACAGGATGACAGAGAATGCTCTGGGGAAGCCTCCGGGCAGAGGGGAGGGGCTGACACACAGAAACCAGCAACAAAGAACCCACGCTCACCGGAGCCTGGCCGGTTCCAAGCACCTTACTGCACACATCACCCCTCCGACAGGGCCCAAGGCGGGCACTGTCATGGCCCCCACTTTCCAGATGAGGAAACTGAGAGGTTAAGCCAGGATCCAAAAACTAGGGTTGGGGGGTGCTCTGAGCCCAAACTCCAGGCAACCTCCTCCACCCCCATTGGAGAGGCCCAGCAGCCATGCTACCCACCTGGCCTGGGAGGGCATGGGGATGTTCCCCCAGAGAGGAACAGTTCAATGCTCAGGTGCCATGCATGTCTCGGGGTGGAGGCTAGGCATGAGTGAGCAGGTGGCGTACTCCCGACTGAAAGCCAAGCACACTCTGAGCCCCCGCCTCTCCCCTCTCCCAGGGAGGCCCCAAAACAGCCATGTCTTTTGCCGCCCTTCCTGAGCAGCCCAGTAGCTATGAGTGATTTTGGAAACAGCTCTTGGAAGTGAATCTAAGCTCTGCCACCTGCAGTGCATGGCTTCCTCAACCTTAACTTTCTCATCTATAAAAGGGAGACGTGGTGGTTTAGTCGCTAAGCCAAGTCCCACTCTTGAGACCCCATGGACTGTAGCCCTGCAGGGTCCTCTGTCCATGGAATTTTCCAAGCAAGAAAACTGGATGAGGTGGCCATTTCCTTCTCCAAGGGATCTTCCCGGCCCAGGGATGGAAGCCGCATCTCCTGCATTGCCAGCAGAGTCTTTACCACTGAGCCGCTAGGGAAGCCCCTGTGTGTGTGCACACTCAGTCACTTCAGTCACGTCCGACTCTTTGCAACCCTATGGACTGTAGCGCACCAGGATCCTCTGTCCACGGGATTCTCCAGGCAAGAATACTGGAGTGGGTTGCCATGCCCTCCTCCAGGGGATCTTCTCAAACCAGGGACTGAACCCACGTCTTTTACATCTCCTGCATTGGCAAGCGGGTTCTTTACCGCTAGCACCACCTGGGAAGCCCATAACATTACCTATTCCCCTCGACCCCGGGGCTGTTGTGAGGACTATATTGAAATAATGCATGAAAAAAAACCCAGGCACCCAGGAAATGTTTGTTGAGTGACTGAAGGACTGACCAGATAGTGTCATTCTACTTTTAATGCAGCTTTGGGGCTGCAGGGACATCACAGTGACTTCCCTGTTACTGACCAGGGGAGGGCAGTGGGGCTAAAAACATACAGGCCACAGAAATGGTGTCTGCACCCACCCACCCCCAACCCCAGCCCCCAGCCCCTGCCCAGCTAGAGGGTGATCTAACCCAGATTTAAATATGTAACGACCCCCACCACATGCAGTAGTAAAGAATCCACCTGCCAATGCAGAAAACGCAAGAGAGGCAGGCTTGATCCCTGGGGCATAAAGATACCTGGAGGAGGAATTGGCAGCCCACTCCAACATTCTTGCCTGGAAAACGCCATCATCAGAGGAGCCTGGCGGGCTGCAGCCTATGGGGTCGCAAGGAGACGCAAACGGCACACATGCACGACACCCATCACAGTGTCTAACGGGCCAGGCACACCACCTTTTGACAAGGAAGAAAACGAAAACGGCAAGAAATACACAGCTAACCATGCAACCTCAGCCACAATCACAGTCTAAATCTCCACTCAACCACACACATACATACTCACCCACACAGCCTCCAAGATGGGCAGACTCACACACAGCTGGTCACACATGGCCACAGTCACAGTCTCACACACCTCAGCTCAGCAGAGAGACACACCTACAGGCACAGCACAATCGCACGTCACTCAACCTCACCCCAATTCCCATCCACTCCCACCAACAGCCAGCCCCACTCCCCATACAGCCCAGCACCCCAAGCACCACCCACCCTAGTCCCCCACACAGTCACCCTACTCCCCCAGTCCTTACATACAGCAGACTCACCCCCTCCTGCAAGACCTGCAGGTAATTTGTCACTTGCTCCAAACATCCCATTGAAAGCCTGGTAACCAGGCTGGGGTTGCTCCCAGGGCCTCTGCCCACAGGAAGGGTGTTTTGTTTCGGCTTCTTTGCCTGCAAAGGCGCACTTCCTTCAACCCACAGCCGTCTCCGTGGCTTGGCGGCAGCCTCTGGCCTCCCTGCCCCCTCTCGCCCTTGAGGGAGGCCTGGGAGGGTAGCCTGCCAGGCCCCTTGGGGGGTCTCAAGCGAGAGTTCTCACAGGACTTTGCAGAGGGCATGCTGCAGGCCATCCTGAGTTCCAGGTGGGTCAGGGGCCCAATCCTGGTGTAGGGGCCCCCTCCTGGATCTGTGGCGGGGAATCAGCCTCCACCGCAGTCATGGTGTCATATCCAAAGGGCCTAGGAGAGGAAAGGGACACCGGAAACCCCTGGAGCCTCTGCTTCCTGGACTATCAGTCTGAACGTCTATGAAATGGGGGGAAACAATGGGAGGTATCTGTGGGGGTCCCCCCTCCCCTGCACACCCCAGCCTCAGACTCCACTGGTTCCCTGAGGGCTCAGGGCACATCTAAAGGTCAACCAAAAGCGAATCTGGCCCGTGGAAACATCTGAGGCAGGTGGGGCTGGCAGTGATGGCTCTGGCTGGCCTGGCCTGACCCACTGGTCCTGTGAGGGGTAACAGCCTGGTAGCCTGAAGAAGGAAGGGAGGGACAGAGGGAAGGGCAGCAGGAGGGGCCAGGGTCAGAGGCACTGGATCTAGTGGACGGCTTGGGAGGCTCACTCTCTGGGCCGCGTGGGGGCTCCAGGGAACCTCTGCGGAGAGGCGGGACCCTAAGCAAGGCCCCCTGGGCAGAGAAGGGATGCAAATGGGGGAAGAGCCACAGGCAGAAGAAAAGGAACAGAGAGGCAAGGACCACAGATGCACAGGAAGGAAGCCGCATGACCCTACTGGAGAAGCCCCAGCGCTGCTGTCTGTCCTCACGAGAACAGGAGGGGGGCCACCTGCTCCCCCAGGGGCCTGACCCCACAGAGGCACAGGCCAGCTCAGGGCAGCAGGGGACCCCTCAGGCGCATGCCAGCCACTGCCCTCCCACCTCAAGTCCTAGGAATTTCCTGGGCTCCTGTGGGACCCACGGGCCACCCTGTGACCCAGGAGGGTGCCCAGGGATGCTCAGCATCCAAAGAGCAGAAACATGCCGGTGACTCACATGCCGCCCCTCTTGGAGGCTGCAACAAAAATTCCTGGGCCAGGGCCAGGGTAGGGGCTGGGCTGAGGGCTTAGACCACCACAGAGCCACAGGCAGCTGGGCGGTAACCTCTATACCCTAACGTGCCCAGGCCAGTCCTATCTTCATGAAATTTTGTTCTTAGCCCCCACTAATTCTCATACCATCTCTAGATTTCACAGGGTAACAAATCCACCCCTCAGACAAACTCCTGGCAGGACAGTAGCTCTCTTGAACAAGAGAAGGATGGAAGAAGACAGGCCAGAGGCTGCCTCCTGCCACCAGCTGACCATGTGGATTGAGGTGGGCCCCTTCAGTTTCCCCATTGTTGTTTAATGGGGTTAGATATAACCCCTTAAGGTCCCACTACTCAAATGCCAAGGTTTCTGGGAAGACCCCACGTGACCCCCCTCAAGCCACAAGTTGCAGCCCCTCCGACCCCAGAGGGCCTCTGATGAAGTTAAGGCCTTAGCCCCAAAGTCCTCCCAGGGAAACAAGCAGACCAGCCATGGCACTGGGACTCCAGTACCCAGGGTGCCTGTCCTGGCTGTGTGACCCCAGGTAAGCCCCGAAACTCTCTGAGCCTCAGATTCCAAACCCTAGGAAAAAAAGATGAAATCATTTCCTGTAAAGGTATGATGCAAGGGTTGCCTGATAACACCATCCAGTGGGTATCTCCAGGAATCCCTTCAACTGTAGTTGGGCATGTGTTACTACTACCACCACCCAATCTACCACCTGCTAAAATCCCCACAGCAAAAGGACAACTGGCATCCTCAGGATAGATGGAAGCCTTGCTTCTGGCTTCCATTCCAAGATATTAACCTCTTCCCAGTTACAGTCATCTCTATTAATAAACGGAGATGGGCATGGGGTCAGGTGGGCTTCAACCTCTCAGATTTCACATTTCCTCCCAGGGACAGGGGGCTTCACGGGCACTTTCAAATGGTAATAGACTCGGCCCTGGTGCAACATAATTAGCCTTGGGACTAGAAGGGTAAACAAATGTGTAATTCATGAATTTGCTAATTGTCCTTCATTTTGATCTCCTGCCATTTTTCCTAGACTCTGCCTGACATCCGAGCTTGTGGCAAGGACTCAAAAGAGTGCCGGGTGCGGCCCAGGGAGGCACTGGCTTCAAAGTCGGACACCTGGACTTGCCCTCCCCCAAGCTGCCCCCTCCAGCCTGGATCCCACCACCCCAGATATCACACAAGGCAGGAAGCCCGTGGCACTCCATCTTTTATTTTCTTCAACTGTACACAAATGTAAAATACTTTAACAGCAAGTCTATGGGAAAAAATTGTTTGGTTTTAAATTATTATGAAACAGAACCTAAGGGGAGCTTTATTAAATAAACATAAAGATGGGGGTTTAAGGATACACACCTGCATTCTACCATTGTCGTTTTTACTCTAGCTTCTGGGTGTGTAAGGATAGAAAAGACACATCAAACTGAATAAACAAAATCCATGTATACCCTGAAACGCTGGCAGGCCACTCAAGGGATTGTTCAGAACGTCCACCTCATAAAGATGGCCTCACCATCTAATAAAAATTAAAACCGATCTGTTGGCCTCTTTGGTTCCAAAATTATGTATAATACATTTAACTGTATTTTTTTTCACTGCTATAAAAATAACTTCTTTTTTCAAATGGCAGTTTCTGACTAATCATGCAACTAAATCAGTGCAAACATTAAAAGCAATCATTCGCTTAAAAAAGAAGCAAAGGATTTCATTTCAAGTATAAAAAAATATAAAAAGAGTCGTACGAGTCCAGTTACATCTAGTGTGGGTCAACCCTTTAAATTGCATAGTTCACATGGCACTTGGACCTCTGGGGTGAGCTCAATGCTCTGCCAAGGGCCACTTCTGGATACACGCGGGAGGGCAAGGGTTGTATCATGTGCGTTCAGGCGGGTGTGCAAGTGCTAGGAGTAGGGCAGGCGAGCAGGTAGGGGCCACATCCGTGGCTGGCCCTGGTGGCCAGAGCCTACATGGGCCACTTTTGCAAAGCAGCTGAAAGCCTCTCCCTCTTCCCCAGACCCGGTCAACTGCTCCCCTCCCTCAACCCCTGCAGAAGGGGCAACCCCACCCCCTGAGCATCTCCAGAATGCCTTCACCCCACCATTCCCTCCTTCTAAGAGCTCACCCTCCCCTTGCCTAAGAGTCATTTCCACCCCTCCCTAACCAGTCCTAGAGGAATCTCCCCAGGGAAGGGCACAGATTGCAACTTTTTTTGTTCCACTTGGAACAGTTCAGATTTTAACTTAAAAGGTCAGACCTGGTAGAAAAGTCCCTTTTCAATTATACAACCGGAATGAATGACCATTCAACTGCTAGTGATCAGTTAAAGCATCAAATTAAGACCCTTCTCCTCTCCCTCCCTCCCCACCCCCAAAACACACACACACATAGAAGTCACACCAGGGCCCCAAGCGACAGTCAAATGGTCACTACCACAGCTCCATGGTCTCCGGTCTCTGGCAGGTGGTAGCCTAGTTGGGCCTCCTTCTCCAAGGATGGGACAGGACAGGCTGCCCGGCTCGCCGCAGCAGGAAGGATCCCAGGCCAGGGGAGCAAGCCCACATGTTGCAGCCAAGAGATGTAGGGACCCCGGCGGCCTTGAACGGGCAAAGCGGGACACGCGGCCCTCTGCAGGCTGCCTGCTCCCCACCCCCCAACTGCTGCTCCTCTCCAAGCTCCGGGTTCGCTCGCTCTCTCTCCCTCTGTGTCTCTTGTCTTTGTGCTTTCTGTGTGCTCGGAAGGCGCGATTCAGAGTGGCCAGGCCAGCTGGGGGGGGAGGGGCGTGGGGGAACGGTGGCTGCTCACCCCATTCTCTCCGAGTGACAGGCATTTGTGGCTGAGCTGCTATTTATCACCGCATACACTTGCTGGGATCCCAGAGGCTGCCATGTGGGTGGCAGGATGCGTCTGGCTGTGCGCGTCTACGTGTGCATTGTCCAGTCCTTCGTGTCCGTGGAGGGTTCTCCCTCTGTTTTTGACAGATTGCTGGATGAGGAAGCAGGAAAAGATCTCAGGCCGGCCCCGGGCACCTCCCGGGCATCACCGCGCTCCACTTGCCACACCCTGGTCCCTATGCCCCGATGGAGCCGCGCCCTCATGCGCAGCCGCACTCCTCCACGATCATATTGGGCACGTCCCGCTTGACGATGTTGTACTCGTCGTCGAAGTAGAGCATGGACATGGTGCTCAGCTTGGTGGGGATGCAGCAGGAGTTCACGGTGCCCGGGTTCAGCCCCCGCATGCGGTACTGGTTTACCACGGCCGTGTGGAAGGAGGAGGCCGAGCCCGGCACCCCGGCCAGGTAGGCAGGGCAGCTGCCCTCGCAGTAGTTCCCGTAGTAGCCGGTGGGCGCAATGATCCAGTCGTTCCAGCCGATGAGGCGGAAGTCGATGAAGAACTGCTGCCGGCAGCACAGGCTGGTCCTCCCGTCGCACTCCAGGCCCCGCTTGCGGATGCGGTGCCTGCTGTCGCCCAGCCGCGCCTGCACCACCACGAAGGGCCGGTGCGACTCCTCGCCCGGGTCCACGAACACCGGCACCACGGCCAGCTCCCGGCAGCCGTCGCACTGCACGTCCAGGCTGAGACGCCGCTCGCCGCGTGAGAACAGGGCCTGGATGGGTTCGGTGAGTGGGAAGGTGTGCCAGCCGCTGCGCTTGAGGTCCACGCGCTTCTCCACCGCGGCCCAGCGGTCGCCAGGGCCCTGCTCCTGGAAGTACACCTTTACCCGCACCTTCCGCCGGCCGCCCTTCTCCAGGACGTAGGGCAGCAGCTTCAGGTAGAGCCACAGGCTGGCCTGCACTACAAACAGGTTCTGGTTGCCTTCGTTGGAGATGAAAAAGTACAGGCGGACCCGGGAGGAGGCCAGGCCATCTGCGGAGAAGCAAGAGAGCAGGCCAAGTTAGATTAAGGAGAACACTAGGCACTGCAGAAAACGCATTCTGCCGCATATCGCTGGACCGGGCCCTGGCCGAGCAGCTGGAGGACCGTCCTGACCAGAAATACCACTCTGGGGCCGCGGCCTCCAACGGTAACCTGGGAGAGGCAGGGAAAATTGTTTCCTATCTTGAAGCTGGGACCAGGTTGGGGCCGGAGGGTCCGGGCCTAGAAAACTGGCCTCACCTCTCCCAGGCCAGGGTTCCCTGGAGACAGGCTGTCAGGCCTCAAAGCTCAACGGAGGAATCTGTCAGGAGGCCAAGATCTTAACAAGTTGTTATGGGTATCTGTGAAATCTGAAAAACAAAACCAGGATCTCACTAAGGATTTGGGGTGGGTTGTTTTAGCAGAGTTTGGGTTCTTTCTTTTCTTTTCTTTCTTTCTTTCTTTTTTTTTTTTTTGGTTAACTTAGGGCATTGCAAAATCCAGCTGAGCCACCTACAGCCTCTTTCCAGTGTTTACCTAAGCATGATCTGATCCAACCCCCAGTGGAACCTCCACTGCAAACAAGCCAGCTCTGCTCAGATTTCTGACACAGGAACGTGTGCTCTGCAGGCTGCAAAGTGCAGCCTTTGCTTCTGAGTACTTCCAAGGGACAGGGCACGCAGTCTTGAAACTTGAAGTCTACCCCTTTCATGAGACACTGACTCCCCGTGAATGGCACATTTGAAGTCTCCATCGATAAGGAGAATTGGTTTATTAGTTGTCTCAATAATTCAGCTCAACAAGAAGAGAGGCCATGCCAACTGAGAGAGGAATCCTCTCTCATCCTACATTTCAGTGACCCTGCTCTCTGACGATCCCTACTTTTTTTTTTTTTCCCCTCCGGGAAGAACAAATAAGCCAACTGTGTGGCCTCCGATGGTTTTATCAAACCTCCTACCACTGCCCCCTTCCCAGCCCCCTCCTCAGGCCTCGCCTGGCTCCTCTAATAACACTGACATCTGACTTTGAAATGGGGGAAAGTGCAGCCTTAAAAGCTGGTCTTGGACGAGCTGCCTGTGACCTGAATCTGTTATTTATAAGTCAAAGAGCTGGCTCCGTGGAACCGACCAGAAATATAACAGCCCCTGCTGTCATTTTGTGCCACCGGGACCAAAAGGCCTCCTCGACCTTCCAGAATCACATTTCTGCTCTGGGCCCCAAAGCACCTTTTAATCCAAGCTCTCTAATTGCATGTCCAGATTCCCTTGACTCTGTCGGACAGCTAAAACGGCAATGCATTTCTTTCTAAGCACAAACCAGCCCTGATTGTCTCTGCTTTTCTCCACACCCGGCCATGCAAAACTTTTCATCCCTTTTCATCCCCAGGCGGCACCTGCACAGTCTGCCCACTGCCTTGGGGGTTGGGGGGAGGCATTCGCAGCCTGGGGACACAACTGCCACCAACTCTCCCCCGCAAGGCTCCCTGCCCACCCTGCCCTGCCCAAACCCGAGCTTCCCCCTGCGACCTTCTCGGCAGTCCCCCTGCACAAATGGGGCTGAGCTCCAGGCACAAAAGCCAGCCTGGCTCATTCAAGTCCTGAAAAGGACAGCAGAGCCGAAAGCACTTGCAGCATTTCAGCGCGAGCACATTTTTCTCCTTCTTTTAAAGTTCGAAAGATGTTTTTCCTCGCTTGATTTTTATATTCAGACAGTGGTTAAAAAAATTTGCAATATAGGGCCGGAGGAACATTCCAGAAAGGACTCCGACCCTTTGTTAACTAGGAACTCTGCTGGCTCTAAAGCCAGGGAGCTGCCTCAGCTCCCAAGCAAGCCGAGAGGCACGGGGCTGCCCTCTGAGCTGCAGCCTTTCTCTGCGTAAATGATGGGACCTGTTGAGAAGCCTGCCTTCCACCGATTCCGGTGCCCACACAATCGGAAGAGAGGTTGCCTAGCTCTCCCCAGCGAAGCTTCAGCAATCCTGGCAAGCCCACGCTGCCCGGCGATGGAAGCGGCCCCAGGGGCCTCTCACGCAGGCATACACACACACACACACAGAGTCACACACACATACACACACTCCTCCGGCCCACGGATATCAACAAGCACACACATCTCCATCTATACTGCTAAGCCTACACTCCGATCGTGGGAAACAAAAACATTAAGCAATCACCAAGCGAGTGCCCGCGGAGCCAGGGCCGCAATAGTCCGCCGGGAGGGGGACGCGCGCCCAAAGGCGCTGGGGCCCGTTTCGGAGAGCAGGGGTGGAGGACAGAGCGCTCCTCGGCGGGGATAGGGGAGCAGGAAGGGGTTGCTGCCTTCGAGAAGAGGACCGCAGCCCGGACGGAGCGCACAGGGCCGGAGGCGAGCGGGCCGAGCCGGCAGTCCGGGTTTCCCCCAGGGCGCGCGGGCTGCGGCGGCGACGGCCAGAGCCAGCGAAGAGAAAAGCGGGTGGAGGAGGTGGCGAGGGCCGCTCGAGGGACCGACCCACCTGTCTCGGCGAAGCTGATGATCTCGGAGACGCGCTCCGGGCCGTCTGCGCCCGGGCTGGCGTGGCCGTCGAGGTGCGGGATCTCCACCCGGCCGTCCTCGCGCACCTTGCCCGCGTGCAGCTTGCGCAGGGCCGTGACCATGGCGGCCTTGGGCACGGCGTGTGTGATGTTGGGCCGGCCCCGCATCTGCAGGCGGCTCAAGATGTGCCGCTTCACCGCCTCCAGGAAGTCGCCGTCTACCCGGCCCAGCTCCTCCGGCCGCCGGAAACCGCCGCACGACGTGCAGGTGTCCTGCGCGCCGCCGGGGGCTCCGGGCGGCGGCGGGGGCGGCTGCGGCGCGGCGGGCGACGGCGGGGGCGTGGGAGAGCCCCAGACCCCGGGCCCCAGCCAGCCGACCGCCAGCATCACAAGGCAGGCGGCCCCCAGCGCCCGACCGGGCAGCCCGTCCATGGTGCGCCGCTGGCGACGAGGGCGCCCGCCGCGAGGCGAGCCGAGCCGAGCGCAGGGCGGCTCACGGCTCCCGGCGCGCCGCCCCGCCCCGCCCCCGCCCGGGCCTCCGCCCGCCCGCCGGGAGGGCCGCAGCCGGCTCACAGGGGGAGGGGGCCCGGTCGGGCCGCGGGGGTTCCCGCGCGGCGGGGAAGGGGCGCCGTGGGCCGCGGGGGGCCGGAGAGGCGCCCTGGGCGAGGCAGGGGCAGGAGGGTTACTGCCGCGCGGGCGTCTCGGGGCGCGTCGGCATCCGCAGCTTTCCCCCCATCCTCTCCGCGTCGGGGCCCCGCTGCCCCCGCTCGGGTGAAGCGAAAGCAGCGGCAGCGGCGGCTTGGCGGCCGGGCGGGGAAGGTGGCAAAAGGGCCGGTCGACGCAACTTGGGCGAGACGGAAGCGAAGGCGCCCGAGCCCCCAGAGCGGAGCCGGGCGCGGCTTGGCGCGGCGCTGCGGCGGGCGCTGCGGCGGGGCCCCGCGCTCGCACCTGAGCGCCTCGCCCTCGCCCTCGCCGCCTAGCACCGAGGAAGGGCCGCGGGCGGTGGCGACGGGTGGGTCGTCCTCTCCGCGGGTTGGCGGGCGGACAGCGGGGCGAGTGCGGTGCCGGTAGCGCCGCGGAGCGCGGGCCCGCTCAGAAGCGGCGCGGAGCCCGGGACCGCGGGCCCTGCAGTCCTCGCGGCGCGTCACAAGGCAAAGTTGTCTCCAGGCTCCCGGGGCGCCGCATCCACCGGCAGGCGGGCGGGCGGGCCGGCTGCTGCGCGCTCCGGCGGGTCCTCTGCTCCGCCCGCCTCCTCGCCGCCTGCCTCCCTCCGCCCGCCTGCGCGGGCCGGCGGGACTCCGAGCGCCAGGCTAGGCGGCGGCGGGGCCCTCCTCGTCCCGGTCTCTTCTGCCTGCGCGGCGGCGGCGATGTCGGTTCGAGCTCCTAAAAGTATCGCCGCGTCCCCGGCGTGGGTGCCCTCGTTGGCTCTCCCGCCGACACACGCCGCAGGGCCGGGAGAGAGCTGCGGGTGGCGGCCGCGTCCCCGCGCCCGGCCGCGGCAGAGTGCGGATCCCGCCAAGGAGGAGTTCTTCGCTTTGCCCTCTTCTTTTACTCTCGTTTTTTCTCCCAAGGGTGAAAAAAAAAAAAAAAAAAAAGCCGCACAATCTCCGTATGTGCGAGCGCGTTGTGATAGAGGTTGGCAGGAAAAAAAGGGGGGGGGAGGGGGCAGTCTCGCCCTGGCCGTGCGGGAGGAGACTGTCCGCGCCTCCCGGCTCTGCTTCCCGGGGTTGCGGGGGGGATGCGGGGGGAGGGGGAGGCGGAATCTGTTCAGGTTGATGCTGCCCGCTCCCCGCCCACCCCAGCTTCCCTCCGCTCTTTTCCTTCTGCCTTAGCGAGAAGGAGGAGCGAACCGACTGGCTTCCCTCCCCTCCCCACCCCACAAGACCGGGCCACTTCTGCGGTCTCGAAACTTTCTCGCCACGTGGGCGCCCCGGACCCCCGCCCGGCTGGGCGGCGGGCGGCACCGACGGGCTCCCCGACCCAGGATCCCGGCGCTCGTCTCCTCCCGGCGGCCGCGCAGGCCCTGTCCTAGTCCCTGCCGCCGCCTTCCCCGCCCAGGAGAGGCACCTCTCCTCGCCGCAGCCGCCCCCGGCCTTCCTGGGGTGCTCCCTCGCTGGCCGCGGCAAGGCGGGGGCGGCCGCGGGCGCCGCGGACTGGCTCCGCCGGTGGATGTCGCTCCGGGGCTGCAGTGCCGGAGCCAAGCGCCCCGGGCCGCCGGCACACTGGGTGAGACGTGGACCCCGCAGACTGTAGGGGTCTGGGGGGCCGCTGCCTCCGCCGGCGCCGCGCCCCGAGAAGCTGCTCGACTGCATGGGGAAGCGGCCTCGCGGCCCATGAGCCTCCCGAGCTCTGGGCTTGTCAGGCTGGAGAAGCTTTCAGCACCACTGCGGCCGCCACCCCCCTAGTTGGCAAATCTTGGCCGCAGACAAAGCCAGGTCCCAGTCGAGGCTCCGCTACGGCCGGCCTTGCCGGAGTGACCGTGGCTAGAGCCTTCCCATCCTAGTCTCTGCCGCCTCGTGCTTACACGGGCACAGTAATGACTATTGAAACACTGGCTGGTGGGGAGCCCTAAAGTAGGCAACCGGGCCAAGCTCCTCACAGAACTCAAGAAACTACCCTTCCAAGGCTGCCGTTCTTAGGCCACTAGCGAAAGACGCTGTCAGTGAACAGCAGAATCCCAGCCTCGTCCAGAACCCCAAGTGGAGTCCGTTCCTTCTGTCCCCCCTGGCGTCCCGACCACCATGTGGAGCAACAGGACGGTTCTCCTAGGGTGCAGCAGGAACGCGGCCTTGCGCTCTCGTCTCAACTGCCTAGACCCCCACCCACAGTGAACGCGCCGCATAACAACGGAACTGCAGGGAGTTTAGCTTCTTAGCGTATCGGGGAGCCCGGGACAACCGAGGTGGACCGCGGCCTCAGGCTCAGGGCTCCCCCCAGCACCCGCGGCCCCTCATCGCAAGCTTCTCAGGCCAGCCGGGCACTGTGGCGTTTAGCCTCAGCCGGACCGCAGCCTCACCGAGGTCCGCAAGTCTGGAGGCGGAGCGCCCCCTCCCTCCCGATCCGAGGAACCGACTCAAAGGTGCGCAGGGCCGGTCCCAAGGTACAAAAATGGGCTGCTCTGGGTTTTATCAACCGAAAGTCCGAAATAGGGGACAGGCAGGGTCCCCGAAATGCCGGTCCCCAAAATGGCAACCTTTCTGGTTCCTTAGGGCTTTCTCCAGATCCTGAATCGTTGCCACTCCCAAACTGACAGCCCTTTGTTCCCTCGGCTTACCACCCCTGGCTCTGGCCCAGAGCCTGGGAAACCCTGAGCAGAGAGGAGGTAACCTCTGCCTCCTGGGCAGCTTGTACCACCGCCTTCTACGCAGTGGCCCTGAGCCAGCCCAACCACCTTTGTGATTTTGTGATTTTGCTTGCCTCTTCTGCCAGGCACACTTGCTCTGGTCTACTGGTCCTTCCCATCACCACAACCACCAACCTACATGGGGATCTCACGCCCAGGCTTCAAGACCCAGCCCAATCTTGGTGAAGCCTCCATGGCCTTCTTGTGCCCTGAATAGCTGTTTGCTGGTTTTGCCCCTCGGATCAGTGCCCAGATTTTACCTGTTCACCTGTCTCCTGTGAGGGGCCTCAGGTTCCTGCAGGACAAGGACCAGGCCTCTGTGTGATGCCAGACCTGGAAGATAATCAGGTGCACTTTATTGACCCAGTGTTTGGTTGGTTGACTGATTGATGGATTGAAAGAAGTCGGTAAGCCAGCAAAGGCTTTAACACCTCTACTTCTCAGCACAAACTCACAGTAGTGTTCCTTGCCTTCTCAGTTACAACCCTTTATTTATTTTTTTGTGAAAGTGTTAGTCACTCAGTTGTGTTTAATTCTTTGTGGCCCCATGGACTGGGGCCCACCAGGCTCCTCTGTTCATGGAATTCTCCAGGCAAGAATTCCCTTCTCTAGGAAATCTTCCCCACCCAGGGATTGAACCCCGGCCTAACACATTGCAGGCATTCTTTACCTTCTGAGCCACCAGGAAAGCCCATTTATTTATGTATGTATTTATTTATATTTATTTTTTGGCCACACCCCACAGCATACAGGGTCTTAGTTCCCTGACCAGGGATTGAACCCAGGCCCCATGCAGTGAAGTCTTAACCACTGGACCATCAGGGAAGCCCCGCAACCCTTCTTATTGTGGACAGAGCTGGGTAGAGCTGTAGGAAGAGGGGAGGGCTCCACGCCTTTGTGAAGGTGCAGCATCCTGCTCATCGCCCTGGTGCTGGGAAGAGGCAAAAGCCACCATGTCCCTGCTGGTCAGAGGAGAGAAGATGAGGTTCAGAGGAGGGTCCTCATTTTGCTCCCCTGACGAAGGAGCTGCAGCCCCGCTGCCAGTCATCTGCTGGGAGGGAACTGGGTCAAGCGGTAGTCAGAAACCATCTGCTCGAGAAGCTGGGATTATCCCGCCCTCTGCTGATCCCCCAGCCCTCAGGAGCCAAGGGTGTAAATTGAGTTCTTCCAGATCACCTTGTGCTTTGCGGGGGAGCTCCCCATTCCCTACTGAGGAGCAAGGACCTTTTCCTGTTGCTTCAAAGCCTCATTTAGCACTGGACTCTGTTCTCCTTTAGATTGAGGGTGACCTCAGCCCACAGTCTGAGCCAGGGATGTGACTGCGCCTGTCAGTTTTGAATACAATAATGTACATCAATACTTCAGCCAACACCCTCTAGACCGGCTGCAGGACCGGGCCGCCCCCACACGGAATGCTGGCTCCCTGACGCCGTCAAGGAACTCAGGCCCAATGGTAAAGGCGGGAGGAAACATGGCGACAACATGGATCCAGGCACTCAGAGTATGAAGAGGCTTCCTCCAGGGAGCTCAGAGCACGTGCTCTCACAATCGCGTGTTGTTTTGTTTTGCATAACCCGGAGCTGACGAAGATGTCCAGAAGTGACAAAGCAAATGATAAAAGTGAATCTCAGCATGCAGTTCTTGGCCACACGGCCCCTACAGAGTGTTGGGGCACAGTCCTTCTCAACATGGGTGCTCCAGACCTGGGATGGAGAGGGGCCTCTGTCTGAGTTGGGTTCCAGGGATCCGTGTTCACTTTTTCACCACTGGTCAAGAAGCCACAGCTGCCAGACATCACCATCACGCATTATAACTCCATAGGGCAGCTTGCTATCTGAACAAGAGCTTCATGCCAGGCCACACGGGACAGCCTGCCCACCAGCAGCCCCAGGCACAAGCGCAGGACAACCTGGAGCCAGGTGCAAAGCAGGATGGAGCCAGGGAACCACAAGGGACAGAGGACCACCAGCTGATCTGTATAAGAGCCCAGGCACCAACACAGAGCCCTTTCAGGAAGCCCCAAGACCACCTCATTCATTTTCCATCCTGAGGAAAGTCCTCGATGAGAGAGTGGGCATGGGGGGCTTACTTTAATAAGGCAGCCCCTTATTTCTCACCAGGGCAACTGGACAGTGCCCACCTTCCAAGACCCAGCAGCCCTCCACATTCCCAAGCCCTTCTGCTGTGGCCTGGAAATGATGCCGGTCATCTCTGAAACTCCACCTGTGCTACGGAGCATCCATGCCCGGCACCCAACTCAGCACCTGCTCACCTGCACCTGTGTGTGACCTGGCCAGTGGTCCTGGGGTTCAAACACAGACCCAGGAATTCCAGTGGATCCACAGGGCATCCCACCTCACGCGTGCCACTTCCCCAGCTTCCCACCTGGCACGAGCATCTGACACAGCCATGTCACACCTTTGCATGGCCCTGTGCTGTTTCTAAACCAGCTCCAACACAGAATCACCTTGCTGGGCTTCCGTCTAGCCATTCCTCTTGACCTGATTCCCTCAGCACCCGGTCTCCTGAAATCTACTGTCTGTTAGCAAGAACCACACAAATCACTGTATTTGTGGTTCCATTCCTGGGAATGGGCTAGCCTGAGGGAGTATAGGGAGCCCCCACCCTCTCTCCCGAGCAAGACTGGGGGCAGGGGTGCCAGAGGCTATGCAGGAGTAGGATTCAACATGTTTTGAATGTTCAGGAATTATTTCAACAGCAGGCCCGTAGGGATGGCTGTCCAAGTTGGTGGTTTTTTCTGGAAAAATAGAGGTGCTAAATACAGCATTTGGTGAGTGTCCCACTTCAAACTGCTCATCACAAACTAGCCCTGGCACAGAATTCCTTCCTATCCACTCGATAACCACACTGAACTAGCTGCTGGGGATCTAGCAACGCAGAATCAAAGTCCCGACCCCGCTCACCCCCTCCCCTGGGTGTACCTGGGAGACAGGAGGGCTCTGGCAGCTTGTTGATACCTGTGGTGCAGCAGGAGCCAGGACAAGGAACACCTCCATCTGCCAGGAGGCTCAGAGGAGGCACGATCTGAGCTGAGACTTGAAGCAGAAGGAGGCGTTGTCCAGGTGGACAGGAGAGAGCGAAGATCGGCTGAGGGGAACCCAAGTGATGAGAACATGCAGTCCAGGTGAAGAGCAAGGGCAAATCCATGGGGACGAGGCCAGGGAGGGGCCTTGTCAGTCCAGAAAGGGGTGTCAAAGCCAGATGGGCATGTGGCCCTTGGCAGGAGTGTTTGAGGAAGACTTGGCAACATTGGGGGCTGGCAGTGCCCCCCACTGGCATCGGGGAGGCAGTGAGGACCACCAGGAAGGAAGAGGGGTGTGACTTTTTCCTTGGGACCCAAGTCCTGGGCAGCTGGTGCCAGGTGGGGGGATAAGCAGGAAGAATTGAGGCTTCCCCCACCCCATTTCTGCCATGAGCGATCCTGCATACAGCTTCCAGATGCCCGTGTGTGGCCAGAACCCAAAGAGCTGGTTATTTTGCAGCCAACACGGGGAAAGGGAGCATTTCTTTTCCTTTTTTTCTTTTAAGATTTTTTTTTTTTATGTGGACCATTTTGAAAGTCTTTATTGCTTCTGTTTTATGTTTTGGCCACAAGAAACCCATACCCCATGCACTGAAAGGCAGAGTCTTCACCACTGGGCCACCGGGGAAGTGCCAAGGGGAGCCTTTCTAAAGTTTCTTTATCTGGGGTCTCCAAACCCAACTGTGTCCACTTCAGGAACACTTGGGTCCCAGCATCAAACTCCGCTTAAATGTCATTCCTCGATCCTCAGACATTCTTAAACGTCAGAACTGACCTTTGTATCTGCTCCTTGAGGGATGAGGTGTGCCTGATCCATCCAGTGAGTCACCAGTCATGAAAAATGCATGGCTGAACCAAGACAGCATTTCTCAGGTTCCAACCTCATATACAGGTGCAGGCAAGACATCTTCTTCACTTTTTTAAACAAGACCCATGAACATGTTCATCCATTTATGTATGTGAAGCTAAGGACCTCTGTTGCCACAGGTCACTCCACACCGCAGTGCACTTGTATGCCCCACATTCTTATGGATCCATCCCTGGGGGGCTCCGCAGTAAAGCAGCTCAGAAAGAGGCTGTTGTGATACTGTGCTCCACGCAGTTTCCTCTTCCTTACAGAACACACTAACCGAATCCTCATAGTCAGTACAATGGTCTCTGTCTAACCGATGAAGGTAACTCTTTGGAGTAACCACTGTGGTTACAGAAGAAGGAAAAAGACCCAGCACGATTACCAGCTTCATCCCCCAGAGCCCAGGCCTGCCAGCTGGCTCCTGAAGCTGTGTTAATGTCAAGTTCTCTCCACGTTCAGCCCTCTCCCTCTGGCAGAGGCCAGGCCCCGAGCCTCTGTTAGTCAATTGCTGATCCCAGAAAAGAGGCATTTCTTACACCCCTCCTTGGACTGAGAGCATTCAGCTCTTTTAGCCCCTTCCCTTCCCCCATATATTAGCTTATGAGTTGAAATCCTGGAGGAAAAAAAGGAAGAATGAAAAGGAAAGGCTCTGATTTTTGCTTGATGGATAAATGTATTTATATCTAATTAGGAGCCCCCACTGTGCAGGGGGTGAAGTGTTTTCGTTCTGGCCTATTGAAGGACAAATAACTATTATGTGCTTGTTCTCTGAGCTGGTAAAAGGGACCCAGAGTCGGTCTGCATTAGCGCCATCAATAAAACCAGGAGCAGGACCATGGTGAACGCCAGAGTCCTCAAGTCTTTCTCTGCTCGCGGGGCCCATCTGCCCAGAGCTGTTTCACGCAAGCTGTTCTCAAGCCCTGGGGGTTTGAGGATTTGCCCTATTCTACCCTTCCAAAAAAAGAGACAGGAAAAGAAAAAGAAAGGAAGAAAGAGAGAGAGGAAGGAAGGGAGAGAGGAGACGAAGGGAGGGAGGGAGGGAGGAACCCGCATCTTTAGGATGAAGACACATACAACATTCAACTTCCATTTGAGCGTCCCCTCCCTTAGAGGGTTTGACCCTGGAACTCCCGCAATGTCCTACTGACTCAGAAATTACAGCACAGAGCAAGGAGCTTAATTCAAAATAAAAAGAAGCTGCCAGTGCCTTGCCTTTCATCAAGGATACAGGAGCTAAAACACTCATCCACTGACATTCACTTTCCCTAATGAGAAGAAGCTAAGAATAAGCATTCATACAGAATCCCTTATGAGACTGTTGATGTCTATAAGGAATGTGGTCGAACTGTTATTTACCTAAGCTCAGCTCTCCAAGAACCCTATTTTTTAAAGATTTTTTGATGTGGACCATTTTTAAAGTCTTTATTTGCTGCAATATTGCTTCTGTTTTATGTTTTTGGGTTTTTTTGGCCTCTAGGCATGTGGGATTTTAGCTCCCTGACCAGGAATCAAACCCACACCCCCTGCATTGGAAGGTGAAGTCTCAACCACTGGACACCAGGGAAGTACTTCCCCAAGAATCCCTTATCAGTCAATATAGAAATACTCTGACACACTTACCCAAAATCTTGCATGTAGTGGGGTGACATCCTTTCCAGCCACAAGGGCGTGTTCTGGGTTCGGGGATGCTCAGCATCATTCCTTCCCTATGCCTCCATCCTTTCTTCCCAAAGTACTTTTTTATCTGTCATACAGAATGCCATTATACAAAGGACCAGGTAGGAGCAGAGCAATCAGCCAGGCAGCCACAGGGCTGTGGCACTCTGATGCCAGGCCTCCCGTGGCAGCAAGCGCCGAGCCCCCCAGAGAGCAGCATGTCGGGAGCAGGTGAGTGGGCAACACCCTCCCCTTCCCCTCCACTGCCACCATTCTCTCCCCTCCCCAGCACTGTGGGATCTGCAGAGGATGCAAGGAAGAGGGGAGCCCAGGGTTGGAGAGACCCTGGAAGAGGTCGGGGACAGTATCTGGCCGAGGCCTTCCAGACAGCAGTCTCCTGATTAAGGAGCAGAAAGACCCCAGCGGGGTCATGTTGATGTCAGGACCGCACCCTCCCATAGCAGCCCTGAGAGCAAGGAGACGTGTGGCTCAAACGGGGTGACTACCCAGATAGGAAGAAAAAGAAGACAAGAAACAGACAAAGAGCAGTCAGAGAGGCGGAAGAAAAGCCAGGACAGGGCGGTGTCACGAAGCTGGAGGGGCTGCAGGAGCAGGGGTAGCCGAGAAGGCCAAGTGTAACAGAAGGGTCCCGGGGGAGGTGGGATAGGGCACTCTGGGGGCACCCTGCGCCAGGGGATGGGTGGTCTCTCAGTGAGCAACCTGCCCAGGGGAAGGGAGAATTGTGGATGCAAAAAGGCACTGTGTCCCTTCTGATCCAGACCTCAGGGTCTGGAATTCAAGGCTGAGGTTGAGGGGGGGGGAGGTGGTCTTTTCAGGGGGTCAGCCTCCAAACCTGGGAGCTTTCCCACTTTCAAGGGGACTTCGTCCCAGGATGGCTGAATCCCAGCAGTAGAGGTAATCAGAGTGCATGGGAGGCCTGGTGGGCAGCCCTCGGGCCAAGTCCCCAGGGGAAAGGATTGCCTGGGACATCTTACACTGAGAGGTAGACGTGGAGGCCCAAACTGAAGCCCAGCCCAGGAGCTGAAGGAAGAGGATGGTGGTAGGCCGGGAAACATCATTGCGGGAACTGAATTCGAAAGGCTGGATGGTGAAAGTATGTGTGTGTGTTGAGGTAAATACCCTTGGATATGGGTCTATGTGTGTGTGAAAGTGTGTGTAGCAAGTGTGTATTAGTGTTTGTACTGGTGTATGGTGGCATATGTGTGTGTGGCATACGTGCTTTGTGTGTTGGGATGTGTGTGTTGGGGTGCACGTGTGTTAGAGTAGCAGGGGTGTGGGTGTGGTGTGTGTGTAGACGTGTAACTAAGTCACCAAATACAGGCATAATGACCAGTCTCAGGGTACTTTTGCCAATAAGATTAATAAGACTGAGGGAAACAACAATAAGTCCCTTTTCTGGCCTCTAAGAACTCACTCCTGGCTTCAGGAGAGGCTTAGAAGGCAGGATTCATAGGAGTGTGTGACAGGGGAGGAGATGGAAAAGGAGGAGTCAGGAGCAGCAGGTGTTGGCATGGGGGCCTCTTCCTGCCCATGGACAAGCCGGATGTCGGAGGTGGTCCACAGGGCCTTGCACATGGGTCATACGGCCACCACCCCACTGGACGGGAAAGCACAGACTTGCCCAGGCCCTCCTGTTCTTCCCAAGTCCCCGCAGCCACAGAAAGAAAATGCTCTCCAGATTCCCCTGAAATTACTTTCCCTAGAAACATCAAGAAGGTGTGGTCTGCAAGATGCGGTCATCGGAGGCTCCAAAGGAAGCAGCTGGTGGCTCTCCCAAAGCCGCCCATGAGCCTCAGTGCCAGGGAAGGGGGGCTGGATGGACAGCATGCTTCTAGCCTGACTGGTCTAGAGCCAGAGTCTGCATGGAGACGAAGCAGTGATGGGCACTCCTGCCCCCACCACCAGGCAGGCTGGTGACCTGCAGCTCCAGGAGGAAGAATCATTCTCCAGCTCATAAACAGTTAACCCTTCCCCACAACCTCGCTCCACCATGCAGTCTTTATAGGGGTCTCCACTGTCAGGGCAGCAGTTCAGATCATTGATGAGGTCTCAGGCTCCTCACCTACTCCTTCAGCCTCTCCTGCTTCTGATGAAGCACTCCCGTCCTCAGCCCCAGATACTCACGCTCTCTCTCCTGCAGCCACCAGGGACCACTTCTAGTGACCCGAATAGCCATATATCTCTGGGATGACCACTGCTCCTGGCTCTCTGGGGACTGAGGAGTTTCTCTGGAAGTGGGACATTCCATGGAAGGTCCCTGACAAACTGGGAGAGTTGATCACACTGGGTGCTTCACCCCGTCGATCTTTACTGATGCCATTACCCCCAACTGCAGCATCCTCCCCCTAAACCTTGTCTGCTTTAGGAACACCCTGTATCCAAAGTCACCTCCACAAAGCTCCTCTGAGTCAGCTCCTGCCTCCACTGAAATGGACCAGCTGCCCCTCCCTCGGTGTCTCCCTCCTGGTAGCCAGCTCTTCAGTACTTGCCTCTACTGTGCTACTCATTTGCCCACTCATGTCTGACTCTTTGCAACCCCATGGACTGCAGCCTGCCAGGCTCCTCTATCCGTGGGGTTCTCCAGGCAAGAATAATGGAGTGGGTTGCCATTCACTTCTCCAGGGGATCTTC
Source organism: Ovis aries (assembly GCF_016772045.2). NCBI lineage: Eukaryota > Metazoa > Chordata > Mammalia > Artiodactyla > Bovidae > Ovis > Ovis aries. The sequence continues at coordinate 185,654,585 of NC_056055.1, read as the reverse complement.
CCCACCCAGGGATCGAACCTGCATCCCTTGAGTTTCCTGCATTGGCAGGGGGATTCTTTACCACTAGCACCCTCAAGCTCAATAATCCATGTTGCCTGCTAGACTCTAGCCTTATGGAGCGCAGGACTATGCTGTCTTCATGTATCTATGGCCATTGCGAAGCCCAGCAACCGTGAATGAGCCACAGGTGTTGGCAAACCTATTTTCAAATACATGGGAAGGAATTCTGTGATGGATGGAGACACCCAAGATAAAGTTCTTTCAGATATTCTTTAAAGTCATCTTATTCCACTGATTGATTTAACACATACTCGTTGAATACCCAGCTGCCACGCCCAGAAGCTATAGAAGCGAACAAGACAGTAAACATCTCTGTCTTCACAAAACTTACAATCTAAGAAAGAAACACATAATAAATACGTTTTTAAAAGCAAATAATTTCTGGATTTCCCTGGTAGTCCAATGATTAAGAATCCACCTGCCAGTGCGACGTACAAGGGTTTGATCCCTGGTCCCAGAAGATCTCCCACGCCTCTGGGCAACTAAGGCCATGTGCACAGCTACTCAGGCCTTGCTCTAGAGTTCACGCGTCACAACTGCTGAGCCCGTGTGTGGCAACTAGAGAAAGCCTGAGCACAGCAACAAAGACCCGACTCCGCCAAAAGTAAATAAATAGGGACTTTTTTAAAAAGCAAAGAATTTCCAAGAGTGAAAAGTGTCATGAATTTTTAAAAGGTGGTTCATGGGATGAAGACTGGTCAGAGGGCTACATAAGTCAGAAAAGACTTCTTGGAGGAGGGGATCCAAAGATAAGGAGGCAGAGGTCTGGGGGAGGGGCTTCAAAGTAAGACTAATCTTAGAACATTCAAGGAATAGAAAGTAAGCCAGTGTGATTGGAACACAGCGAAGCAAGAAGAGGACTGAAAGAAGCAGAAGTAGAGGCTAGATCACATTAAGCTTTGTAAGTTCCACTCCTTAGGATTAGATTTGACCTCAGTGGCCAACAGAAGATAGTTCTCATGTAGGAAAAGATCAGAATTAGGAATTCCAAGCCTGGTAAGATGGCTCCGTGGACATCGGGCTCACATACTTATTCTGCTTTTCATATTATGGGGTGTCTATCATCAAAATTATTTCATAATTACAAGATGGCTGCTGGAGCACCATCCATCACACTTCACACTTCATTTCAAACAGTGGGAAGGAGGAAAGTAGAGCAAACCCTTGCATCTTCTTAGCTGAGCCAGCTCTGTTGGAGGAATAATCCCCAAAGCCCATTCAACAAATTTGCTTTCCTCTTCTTGGCCACCAGTTAGATGTACAGGAGGCTGGGAAGTAAAGACATTCAGCTGGGTGCTACCCTGCTCCAAATTAAACAAAGGTTCATTCAAAAAGTAAGAAATACAGAATAAAGACTGAGGGCACAAAGGGTGTGGCAAGGAGCCTGGAGTTTCTTCTAAGTACAATGGGAAGGTTTTAGAAGGCTTTATCAAGGGCAGTTTTGATCTGACTTATGCAATGAGATCACTCTAGCTGAGGGTGCAGACTAGACTTCAAGGAGATGAGTTAGGTGCTGTTGCAATAATCCAAGTGAGAGATAATGGTAGTCGGGCCAGCATTTCAACAGTGGAGGTAGTGAGAAGTGGCTGGATCTGGCCTTTGTTTGGGGGCTTGTGGCAACAGGATGTGCTGATGGATTGAGTGTGGGGGTACGAAGGCAAGAGAGAATTCAGAGGTTTAGAGACTGAGCGATCAAGAAGATGTGGTATGGCTTATGGGGAAGGGGGAGGTGGGTGGGGCAATAAAAAATTCCCCTTGACTCTATGGATTTTGAGAGGCCCATGGGGCACCGGTAGTGGCTGCTGAATAAGCAGCTGGTGTAACTTGGAGGTTTGGGGCAGACGTCAACCAAATTTGGGAGCTGCCAGCATGTGGATGGTACTGAAAGTCAGGGTGAAATGAGCTCCCCCAGCCAGAGGGTGCCGATGGACAAGAGGAAGGGAGGCGGCCAAGGGTGAGGCCCTCAGGCACTTTGGCCTGAGAGGTGGGAGAACCAGCGAAGGAGGAGAGAACTGAGGCTAGAGCGGTGGACAGGGCAGGGGCCAGGGCCAACTGCCAAGTGGTGGGAGCAGCCAAGTCCCGAGAGAATGGAGAATTCATCCTGGCACTTAGCAACTGATAAGATCCAAGAGCCATTTCAGCAGAGTGGTGGCTAAGGTGGCCCTGGAAAGAAAAGCCGATGAGCAAACGGACCTGCTAGGATGCTCTTCCCAGCAGCGTCACTGTGGAGGCCGGCAGAGAGATGGGGCCAAGTTAGGGGAGTGGGAGGCCAGGGAGGGGCTCCCATCTTCAAGCCTAGGTACCCAGGGTCATTCCAGACGATGAGCAATTCCAACCCTGCTCTGCAAGGTCCCCAGAGAGAATGAGCCCCAAACAGGCTTGGGTCTAGAGAGTTAGACCCTTGTCAGGGAATCTCAGATGCTGGTCCTCTCCCTGTGGTCCTGGGGGCAGTTCAGAGCCAGCAAGGTCAGACTGAGGCCCCGCCCAGCACAGGTCCCCTGCTGAACAGAGTCCCTGCACCGTCTCAGTTCTTTTGGGGCTTCTCACAGTCTCGGGGGAGGACCTTTGAACCCTCTGGCCTCTTTCTGGCTCTGAGTCAGTTTCCCCCGCTCTGGGGGGGTGACCAAATGCCGGTCAGTTCACCATCTCAGAATTCATTTTGCCAACTGCCCAGAGAAGTGTTTCTCAAACTGCAGGTTGTTAAATATAAGCAGGTCGTGAGTCTAAATGTAGTGGGTTAGCATCTAATGCAATAAAAAGATCAAAAATAATGGCAATCACACATAAAAAGGTGAATGTCTTTCATGACACTCGTCTCAGTGGCATCTGTGTTTGTATACTTCTGCTCTACAAATATTTGTACATCTGTGTTTGTACGTGTGTGTTCTACAGTGCCGTGTCAAGTGGATGTTACATCAAGTTTAAGGTTCAAGGAGGGGAAAATCCCTGGCTGCTAGAATCTCCCCTTGTCTCTGGGCCTCCAGCAGTGATGTCCTCCACACAGTGACCTGGGTGGGTGGTCACCACTAAGGGTCTGCAACAGTTGTTTTTACAGCAGTGGGTATGCATGTCCTAGATGGACATGTTGGAGAAATGGTACATCCAGGTTGTGGTACCCGACCCACTTCATTGGGAGTCCACATTGAATGCATTGGAACCGTGACCCATTGTCAGGGGGACAGACTGGTGGTTCTCAGCCTGCCTGCACATTCTGCTCCCAGAGATCCTACTGCAATAAGGTTGGGAGGCTGCTGGGAGGTGTTGGGAGTCTATGAAGCTGAATGTAATACGGGACCTGGGCTAAGCCTGGATGCATGAATACCTGAATGTGCAAACTTCTCCTGAAGGAGAAGTGAGTCTCCCGCTCCCTAAGCGAAGGCCCTGGAACTCCTCAGAAGCCGTACCGCCTCCTCCCTTTTGCAGCCTGACAGATGTGCTTTGTGGCTTCGGTGTCCGAAGTTGCTGAGTCTCCTGGGTGTGGCAGAAGGTGGTACCGGCTCCCAGCAAACTCTCAGGATGTCGGACTCTTGTTCAGTCCTCTCTGCCTCCTGCCCCAGAGACCCCAGAGTATCCCCCTGAGTAGAAACACCCTGCTGGCGTATCTGGCCTTGCACGGGACCAGCAGTGAGCCAGGTCACCAGGTCACCTTCAGTCACACTCCCCTGACCTTCCTTGAACACGGCACACCTTTACAGATGGACACATCCTCCTGCGTTCTTCAGTCTGCTCCCGCCCCTGCCGCTCCCCCACTACCCATGCCCATCCTCTGCTTCCTTCTCCCTAAGTATCAGAGGAAGAAGGGAGTTGTCCGAACATCCCTGGGGCCCGGAATTTGATTCGACTGCATAATACTTGGGTTCTAGAAACTACCAAGCACTCTCCAGGTTGGAGATTAGTGCCATCCACCCCAGCTTCTGTGGTCAGCCCACAGCCCTCATGTGCTTTCCCCCCATCAGAAAGGGTCTCCCCACCCAGGGGCTGAGCCCTTGCCACCTGTTTGCGTCCTCTGAGGGCTGGGCCCAGAAGAAAACAGCTGGAAGCCTCCAGTAAACCCTCTGGGACACAGAGAGCTCTTATCTGGAGACCCAGCCCCCGGGCTCAGACACCAACAGGGACCTCCCCCGTCCCCCCGCCGGGATGGTGGTGCTTCCCCTCTACCTACTTATTTCAGGAGAACTGGGCTTGCAAAGGAAGGCTAAACAGATCCCAGTCTGTCTTCAGAGAACCTGCTGTGGAATTCCTGAATCTTTTCTGGTTTGGGGCTTGCTTAGCCTCTCAGCACCCAGCTAGTCAACGACCCATTGGCCAATCACATTAGATAAAAAGGAACATTGTCTCCAAAATCCATCAGCTCCAAGGTCACCACCTTTGCCACGAGATGAAAATACATCTGAAGTGTGTTTATCTGGGGAGGGGAGAAGGAGGTCGGCAAAATGGCTCACTTCAAGCTTGACTGGCTTTGTTCGGGTTTTGCTCAATCCCAAGCTAACGGCTAAGCTATCTGAACTCCAAACCAAAATAAATACACCTCTGAAGTTAACCATGTTATTACATCAACGCTGATGTAATGGTTCCAAACCATAAGAAAATAAAATTCCAGCATAATGGGTCTCTCTGTTCAGCTAAAAGAAAGGTTGGGCTGCTGGCATCTTGTCAACTGGAATTTGGCGTTTTCTATCGTGGTTACGCAGGGTGTGTGTGTAACCTAATTAATGATGTTTTAGTAACTGCTGTGTGAAAGGGGATAGATAGATATTAAAATACAGTTAAGGGGTTCAGAGAAGGTCCCCAGGGCCACCCAAAGAAGGGTTCCAGAATGACCATCACCAGCCACTCCACCCCAGAGACCTCCCAGATTCAGCGTCTCAGAGTGACTTTCAGGATTGCAATGGCCCTCAAGAAGATCATAGTTCTTGGGGCAGAGAAAGGTCAGAAAGGCAACTTCACTCTGAGACAATTTCCAAGTGAAAAAGGAAGTGGTACCCACCCCAGGAAGGGACATGCCTGGGCCCCATAATGCTCTTGGGGTACTGACATAGGACGAGCTGGCTTCTGCAGCCACGCAGAGCCAAACAAGGATGTTCCACCTGGGGGTAGCTCTCTGCACCAGGAGCTCAGCCCTGGAGAGCTCGTGCTGGCCCTGCCCCCTGGCCTGGGCAGCTTGGTCCTAGGCTCTGGCTCCCATGCATCCCTCACCAGGCTCAGGCCAGGCAGAACCTCCTGCCACCCTCACCGGGTCAGATGGGGGCTGATGCAGAAGTACATTGACAGAAAGAACCGCAGGTCCCAGGACCAACATGCAGCCTCTGTATTTCCTCAGGCAGTCACTCACAGCCCAGCATTTCAAGTTCCCTGTAGCCGGCAGCATTCTTTAACTCATAGTTCCCCAGGCAGGCACCTTCTACGCCATTCATGTTCTCAAGTCGGAGAAACTTGCCGCCCAGTGGAGTCTGCTCAGAGACCTTCATATCCCAGTTTCTACTGCAAACACAGATGGTTTATATGGGGTTGGCCAAAAAGTTCATTCAGGTGCATCCGTAAGATGTTACAGAAAACCACAAACAAACCTTTTGGCCAATCCAATATTTTGAGGACTTTTTACATGTGCGGCCTCAATAGCATCTGCCTACCAGACATAGGACCCAGAGCCAGTCTCTGCCCAGGCTGGTGGGCTCCTGCACCAGATCAGGCTGAGCCTCGCCTGGGCGCCTGTTTCATCAGTTCCTGACCACAAACCCATTACTAGTCGCATTTTGCAGATGCGGAAACCTAGGCTAGGCAAGTTAAGGAACTAGCCCAGTGTTCCCTATCTGGAGTCTGGAAGAACCACAGACCTCAAGATGGAAATCACAGCCCCTCTTCCCCACAAAGGTGTACATTTGCTGGGGCTGCCAGGACAAAGTATCCCCAAATGGGGGCTTCAACAGCAGAAACACACTGTACTGTACTTCTGAAAGCTGGACATCCAAGATTAAGGTTCCCTCTGAGGCTGGTTCTCTCCTTACTTTGGAGACAATCGCCTCCTCCCAGTGTTCTCACATGGTCCTCCTTCTGGGTGTCTGTGTCTTAATCTCCTCTTCTTATAAGGAGCTCAGTCAGGGACTTCCCTGGTGGTCTAGTGGTTAGGATTCCACACTTCCGCTGCAGGGGCCCAGGTTTAATATGTGGTCAGCGAACTAAGATCCTGCAACATGTACAGCTCAGAAAAAAAAAAAGTTTTAATTTAAAAACATAAATAAGGACACCAGTTGCATTGGACTAGGCCCTATCTGATGATCTTCTTTTACCTTCATTATCTCTTTTTGAGACTCCATCTCCAAATACAGCCAAGTTTTAAGATACTAGGGATTAGGACTCACACACATGAATTTGAGGACCATGGGAACACAACCCAGCTCATGATGGGCTCCCAAGGGCCAGTGGTGGGGGCAGTGTGTAGCTCCAAGAACCACTGATGTGGTTTCACTGAGTGCCTGCTGCACAACAGGCCATGGTGGGTACAGCATGGGCCTGGATGCCACCGTGTGAGCGACATGTGGAACAAAGGCCAGCGGCCCAGGGAGCAGCTCTTTCCAATAGTTCATTGAATCCCTCCAGAGAGCCTGGGGCACGCACGTGAGGCTTTGCAAATATATTCAAAACACACGTCCCCATCTCCAGAGAAGCCCCAGAGGCCTGCAGCCCAGGGCAGGCACCGCCCTCAGCCAGCCCTGGGAACCTGGGGTCCCCTGGTTCTAATTCCTCCTCCAGAGCACAGAAGTGTGGGGCCAACACGAATTTGCTGAGCGAGTGAATGAACCGACGCATGTTCTGACGGGATTCAGCCCACCTGGTCTGCCCTCATCTCTTTCCTGCTGAAACTTCATTAGAATCATGGACCAAACTCACCAGCCACCAGTAAAGTCGGGGCACTTCAGCGCTGAGGCTGCACCCAGAGCGTCAGACAGCTCACTGACGGGTGGCAAAACCCCCAACACTGAATCCACACCCTGTTGCCCACTCTTTCTTCCCTCGGGGGCAGAATGGCAAACCTAGAATTTCAAACCCACCAGCAGATGCTCCAGAGGTGAACATCTAAAATTGCCCTAGACGTCAGCTGGTTCTTGCTGGAAGAGATTCTTAACTGTCACAGACAGTTACCCAGGGGAGCAGTTCGTAGGTTTTACCAGCAGGCCTGTTCCCCAGCTGTCTGGGTCAGTTTGACTGTGGTCTGGTCTTGCCTTGAGGCAGGAGGGGGCCCAGAGGACCTCCTAGGGCCCTTCCTGCCCTGGGATTTCAGGCAGACATGAACATCTGGGGAGTGACTGCAGCTGAGCGGTCCCACTGGCCTGAAGCCAGCAGTAACAGGGTGGCCCGGTCTGGGTAATCACCAATGGGTAGGCTTGCAAACAGCAACAAGTCTGGCAGCCGCCAGGGTTACCCATGGGACAGAGCAAGCAGCAGCCTGGAAGAGCCTGACCCGAGAAGCAGCAGTAGGTGCGTATACAGAGCATGTATTCGTGCAAAGGTGGTAGGAAGGGCTGCTCAGGGGGCCCCACCCCTCAGATGCCAGGTGAAAATCACAGCTTACTCTTTTTTTAAACATTTATTTATTTATTGGGCATGCCACAAGGCATGCACGATCTTAGTTCCCCAACCAGGGATAGAACCCATGCCCCCCTGCTGTGGAATCCTAACCACTGGACTGCCAGGGAATTCCCCAAGAACCACAGCTTCTAACCAAGTGTGGTGCATGCCTTTAGCTTTGCCACGTGGATTTTCCTCACCACATCTCTCAAGAAGCAAAGGGTGGAGGAGGCCCTCTCGGTTTCACATTGAAAGACAAGAAGCACTAAGAGATGGCTAAAATCAAACCAGTGTTGCCCCAAATTGCCCCAGACCCAGTGGGTTGGTACCATCTTGATGGTCCCCATACTCTTCTAAGAAATTGTTTTTGTTCTAGCCACCTCTGAAATCAGCTTGGCTTTTTGTTTTTTTTAAGCCTGGTTATAACAGCGCAATCATCCATGAACATTACCATCAGTCACCGAATCAACCACTCACATTCTTGAGGGTCTATACTTGACGTGGAATAAATGTCACCTTCCTTCAAAGAGTTTCGTGTTGGAAACATAAGACGAATACAAGAGAGACAAACATACACAAGCTGAGACAGCGTGCGGAGGATAAGGAGGAAGAAGCAACCTGTGATGCAAAATGGGGTCTCATGGGGTTTCAAGGACTGTGGTTGGATTTTGGCCCTTTCCTGCCCCAAAGCTCACCCATAGGTCACAGAGTCACACCTTGAACCTTCCTCCTTATTCTCACACTTGGTTGGCCACCAAATCTTATTAGTTTTGCTTCAAACCCTCTCCCAGCTCCCTGCTCTCTGCCTTGGTTTGGGTTCTCCCATTCCTCACCTAACAAGGCTGCAAGGCCAGCCACCTCTCCTCTCTCCAGCTCAACTCCTTGCAGGGGGCCTCTAGGTGCTGTGGGTCAGCTTCCTAAAATGCACCTTTAACCGCAAGGTTTATGCTTGAAAACTCACGTCCAAGTTGGCGGCCATTGGAGTGGGTGACAGACCCACATATCCTTCTATATGTTTGAAATTCTCCACCACCACAAAAATAAAAAGAAACAACAAATACCTTCCTCCTACTCAGGAGGTCGTATCCTCAAAGAAGGGTATTGATTTTTGGGGGGCTTTGCACATATCCCCTAAGTATGAAAAATTCAATCAAGGAAGTAGATTTACAGAGCATCAGTCTGTGCGCTTCAAAGTCTCCCCCAGACCCCGCTGCTTTGAAGACAATATGTCTTGTGTGGCCAGTTGCCTGCAGGCCAGCCTTGCCCCTCATATTGGAGACCAACATCACTTGGCATCCAGCCACGATGAGAATCCTGTGGATCTGAAAACCCACCCGTTCAGACCCTGAAGGCCACATCCTTTCGTTGGGTGCCTCTACCTGGCATATCCTTCTGCGTTTGATAAAGTCCAATTCGTTTGGTCAAGCTCAGCCTCAAGGTCAAGGGCTCAAGTGCTTCTCTGTACTGGTCTGCACAGCCATCTTCTCCCGCCCCCTCTCATCTAGAGGCTCCCGGTAGGTGAGGCTTGGGCTGTCACTGCAGCAGTAGAACAAATCTTCAAATCTTGCTCTGTGCTTGAGGCCGTGCCTTTGGGGACACTGGGTCCTCGTGCCTGCCTTGGGGGGATAGTATTTGCGTCTCCACTTTTGAGCAGGTTAGCAGGCTCAGTGCCCTTACTGTGGGAGCTGAGAGGGGGCCCAGGGAGATGCTTGCAGAGGCCCCTGTTGCCCAGTCCTGCACATGGCCCTGGCTTGACAGCCCTCAGTTCGTGCCCTGCACGGACCCTGCTCCCTGGGCAAGCGCAGGCCTTGCATTAGCCCCCGTCACTGTCCCCATCTGCCTCTCACCTCTCACCCCAAAGCAAGCTTTTGTGGGCAGCTGAGCATTCAGCTACAGACCCGAAGTCCATAGGCCCCCATGATAGACCATCAGGGTGCCTCTCAGCCTTGGGGGACCCTTGTGGGTCTACCCTATTACCCGAGGATCCCCCACCCCTCACATCCCAGTTGTGCCTTGTGGTGGCTCCCCAGGGCATCCAAAGGAGAAGTCACTGTCAGGGTTCTGTGACTACACCTACCTGAACGAACTCATTTCCAGGGAATTTAACATGAATCCCTTACTTCACCTTGTCCTCGAGAAAAATCAAAAGCAAGACCCAAAACCATGACAGAGGTCTGTGCTCAGACTTGCCGCTGATGTAACATTAACCACACCCACCACTCTAATAGACTGTAAAGCGTTTTTCTCAAGCGCTCATGTGAAAAAAGTATTCAGGTATCATTTCCCTCTGTGCTGCTGTGGAACGTTCCAGAGGCTACAGGTGAGGATGACAACAGGGGGACAGGCTTCTCCTCACAAGCACAGCCTGCCCCACAGCTCTTTGCCTTCACAGGCATGATGATTGACAAGGGGATGGCTGGAACATAGCTGCATGTGACACCAAAAATAGAAGTTTTTTTTTTTAAGCAGTTATTAATATTAAGCCAGGTGTAGACAACCTTGGGCCCTGGGTCGTATCAAGTGAATTCATCTGTGCTGCTGCCTGTTTGCAGCCTTTTCCCCTTAAAAACAAGTGGTTTATAAAGTCTCTCATTTCAACGATCTCCCTGCTGCAGCACTGTCCCTTGGCTGCCAAGGTGCCCTGTTGTCTGTGACAGGCGCTGAGTTGGGGGTGAGTCTGCAGGGTGGGAAAGCATGGCAACCTACTCCAGTATTCTTGGTTGGGGAATCCCATGGACAGAGGAGCCTTGCAGGCTACAGTTCATGGGGTTGCAAAGAGTCAGGAGCAACACGATAATGACTGACTTCTAACCACCAGTCGGCTCTGACCTGCTAGTGCCTCTTGAGGACACCTTTCAGACCTCAGGTGGCTGTGTGATTCAGTTTCCTTACAGAGACCTAAAAGTTAGGAGGATTTCCCCTCCCGAGTCTGACCCTGGACACTGCCCTGGCAGCCACCCTTCTTCCTGAGGTATCATGGCCCTGATGTGGCCCTGGGCAGCGTTCCCAACACCAGAAGGTTCCTGGAGACCCCAGGTTCCCTCAGCAAGGCTCCCCTAGCCTCCACCTCTGCAGCCATGAAGCGATTGTTCAGGGGCCTCATTTCCTCCCAGGGAGTAAGACCAGGTCTAGAGGAAGGGTTCGCTGTTTGTAAATGTTCTAGAAATAGAAGAGTTTAAAAATGAGAGATGAAAATATGGTTTCTTGCTTTGAAGTCGTTCATCAGATTCGCAGGCTCTGGAGCAGAAACCACAGCTGACCTGAGGATGGACAGAGCCCAGTTCTTCCCTGGGAGAAGCAAGGGGTCGATAACCACTTGCCGTGTGCCCTAGGGCTTCCTGAACCTGCTTCAGTCAATCTTCACAACAATCCTGTCAAAGCAGGTATTATCATCACTTTATACGCAAAATCTCAGAAAGATTAAGTCGTTGCCAAAGTCAACAGTTCCTGGGTGGCAGGGCCAGCATAGTGATCCAGGTCTGCCCCAGCCCATGACCCACACTCTCCCAGCTCTGGGCACTGTGTCCAGGAGCGCCTCACACATGGCCAGATCCAGGGGCTGGATGGAAGGAAAGAGATGCGGGTGGGTGGGAGGTGAGCGAAAGGGCGGCAGTAGGTTGGCTGCTATGAAAATCTCCATTAAGCAAAGACACCCAGGGCTGGACCCCCAGATGAGGCTCCATCAGCATGATGGAAGGTGGGTGGGCAGCTGCTGACTTTGACCTGTCACCCTCGGCACCCCCCAAAAAATAGCAGACTTGTGGGGGCAAGGATACAAGAGCACAGCTAGGGGCAGAGGCCAAAGTGAGTGTTGCTGTGGCAGGGGACAGGGCAGCTGCGGAGGCCGGGCAGCAGCCGCAGGCCGAGTTCTACCGTGTGCGTGTTCAGCGGTCCCAGGAGAGGCCCACAGGTGGGGCAGAGGCTGCCCTGAAGTAGGCTCAGGACCAAGATGCCATCATTTATTATTATTTTTATTGAAGTATAGTTGACTTATACAGTAGGTCCTTCTTGTTTATCCATTTTGTATATAGCAGTATGTATACGTTAATCCCAGTCTCCTAATTTATCCCTCCCCACCCTTTCCCCTTTGGTAACCCTAAGTTTGCTTTCTATGTCTATGGATCTATTTCTGCTTTGTAAATAAGTTCATGTGTATCATTTTTTAGATCCCACATATAAGTAATATCATGTATTTGTCCTTCTCTGACTTAGTATGATAGTCTCTAGGTCCATGCATGTTGCTGCAAAGGGCGTTATTTTCTTCCTTTTTATGGCTGAGTAGTATTCCGTTGTATATATATACAACCACATCTTAATGCATTCATCTGTCCATTCATGGATATTTCGGTTGCCTCATTTTGCATGAAGCTGGCAGCCGCAGCTAAAAGAGTCAGGAATACAGAGACCATGAAGGAAGGAAGGAAGAGGCCAGACGCCGTACCTTTCCTGCCATCCCTGCATAGGGACTGGCCAGTGGTGGAGACGGAGTGATCAGAATTCCAGGGAAGCGGAGTGAGAAAGGCAGGCGCAGCTCAAGAGGGAAGGCCTGGCCAGAGGACCAAGGGCCTGGAAGAGATGAGGTGTGGGCACTGTGAGGACATCGGCAAATGCAGCAGCCAAGGGGCCTCTGAGCTGGCTGCTGACCAGGTCCCACGCTGCCGAGGAGTGAAAAGAGGAGGAGAGAGTGGGGAAGAGCTAATTCTGATGCTGAGAGTAAGGAGCTGCATGAGTAACAAGATGGATGGAGACATTATTTTAAAAGATAGGAACTACCTGAACACATTCACAGACAAGAAGCCAGTGACAGATAAAGATGCAAACTGTCCTGTCGGGGAGAGAAAGTCTTCGAAGGGTAGAGCTGACAAGGAACCGGAGGTAGATGGGGCTGGGAGGGAGGGGACAGGCAGGTGAGGATAAATTCGAAAGGGAAAGATATGTTATCCTTTAAGATGGGGGTTCAGTTCAGTTCAGTTGCTCAGTCATGTCTGACTCTTTGCGACCCCACGAACTGCAGCACGCCAGGCCTCCCTGTCCATCACCAGCTCCCAGAATTTACCCAAACTCATGTCCACTGAGTCGGTGATACCATCCAACCATCTCATCCTCTGTTGTCCCCTTCTCTTCCTGCCTTCAACCTTTCCCAGCATCAGGATCTTTTCAAATGAGTCAGCTCTTTGCATCAGGTGGCCAAAGTATTGGAGTTTCAGCTTCAACATCAGTCCTTCCAATGAACACCCAGGACTGCTCTCCTTTAGGATGCACGGTTGGATCTCCTTGCAGTCCAAGAGACTCTCAAGAGTCTTCAACACCACAGTTCAAAAGCATCAATTCTTTGGCGCTCAGCTTTATTTATAATCCAACTCTCATATCCATACACGACTACTAGAAAAACCATAGCCTTGATTAGACAGACCTTTGTTGACAAAGTAATGTCTCGGTTTTTTAATATGCTGTCTAGGTTGGTCATAACTTTCCTTCCAAGGAGTAAGCATCTTTTAATTTCATGGCTGCAATCACCATCTGCAGTGACTTTGGAGCCCAAAAAAATAAAGTCTGACACTGTTTCCACTGTTTCCCCATCTATTTTCCATGAAGTGATGGGACTGGATGCCATGATCTTCATTTTCTGAATGTTGAGCTTTAAGCCAACTTTTTCACTCTCCTCTTTCATCAAGAGGCTATTTAGTTCTTCTTCACTTTCTGCCATAAGGGTGGTATCATCTGCATATCTGAGGTTATTGATATTTCTCCTGGCAATCTTGATTCCAGCTTGTACTTCTTCCAGCCCAGCATTTCTCATGATGTACTCTGCATATGAGTTAAATAAGCAGGGTGACAATATACAGCCTTGATGTACTCCTTTTCCTATTTGGAACCAGTCTGTTGTTCCATGTCCAGTGTTAATTGTTGCTTCCTGACCTGCATACAGGTTTCTCAAGAAGCAGATCAGGTGGTCTGGTATTCCCATCTCTTTCAGAATTTTCCACAGTTTATTGTGATCCACACAGTCAGTGCTGGAAATGTAATACCACCACAGTGAGGGGGCTGAAACTCACATAGTCGGCTCTGGGTGTTCCTGGAAAGCAAGACCCAAGGGCCATGGGAAATGTAAGTTTTCTGGGGCATGGAAAGTCCAGTCAGTCTATATTAGTTAGGCTAAGTGATGCCAGCTGCTGAAACAAGCAGTTCCCCAAACCTCAGGGGCTGAACCCAATGGAAGTTTATTTCTCACTCATTCAAAGCCCAAGGCCCTACACATGGTCATTCAAGACCTCAGGCCCTTGGCATCTTCCCCATCCCCTAGAAGGGAACGGGCCTATGGGGCCTGGAGAGGAATGTCATCCCACCCACACCTCCCTGCTCAGGACCAGGTGCAGAGCCACACCCAACAGAAGCTAGAAGTCGTCCACGGGTTCCCAGGAAGAAAGGACACAGGTTGTGATGGAAACACGGCCAATTCTCCAGGCGAGGGTTCAGAGGAGAGAAGTTTCTGGAATCTGGATCGTGAATGGTTGCCACAGAAGATGGGAAATGAACAGCCCCTCAAGCTTGGGTCCCCTTAGCAAAACCTTTTCCAAAAATTCTGAAGGTGCCAATTACATCATTCTCCCAGGCCCGTCCTGTATTTCTAATCCGTGGACACAAAGCCTTTTCCACGCGTCTCTGCCACAAGCTGGAGCTTGACTAGTTAGTTGTTGATTGGCACCAAGTGTACGGTATTTGCCGTAAAACATCTTCCACAATTCAAAGGAGCAAAGCCCTCATGCTGGCATTTCAGAGGGTCCCTGGAAGCCTAGGGTTGCAGCCATCACTGGGCATCACTCCATCTTCACCTCAGCAGACGCTTTCAGAGGAGTCACTGGTTCATCACACACACCCACGATAGCTAGGAAAGGTCCATGTGTAAGAAGGCTTCTGAAGATCAATAGATCTCAGGGAAATCTCAAGATTTCCCCTTTAGTTCTTGTTGTAGGAATTGTCCTGAGAACACTAAGCCTCCCTCACACCTTCCCTTCATTAGAAACAAAGATATTGTCTTCTATTTAAAAAAAAAAAAGCTTCCCAGGCCAGTATGAGGTTATGTGGCTCTATCTGTTCCCACTCTGGGAAAACAGAGGTGCTTGTTTGCCCACAGGGGCGGCCACGTGAGTGCTGCTAATAACCTGTTACTTTCATTTTGCAGCTTTGTCATACAGAGTTGTTGAAACCCATCAACATCAAAAAGCAAAAGAAACACGGGGCTGATGGATTCAAATGGCCTGGGAGAGACAGATCCCTGGACATGTGTTGTACGCATCTTGCAAAATCCATAACTGTGCGGAGAGGGGTGGGGAAAGAGGAAGAATACAACTGAGGCCCAGAGGCATCTGGAAGAAACACCAGCTGTGCCCGGGTGTTGCACAACTGGGACCTGCCTTCCCAGGGGCCTTGCCAGGAGCTGGTAAAGCCCTGCTGATGGCTTATTTCATCCCCTCTGGAAGGAACACAAGGAGCTGCTTCAAGGTTGCAGTGTCCTTTAGGCAACAGAGAGGCCAGGGCATGAGAAGGGCATCTCTCCCACGTAAGAGAGGTGAGCAGACAAGCATCTACCTGCACGAGGTGTGTTTACAGGAGGAGAGTGAGGTGTGTATTTGCGTCCAACACCTGTGGTCAGGGTAGAGAACAGAAGCCCATTCATTCCCAACTTGCCCCAAAGCCTAACCCTTCTCCTTTCATCACCTGGCATTAACAACGCCTGCTCAGCAAGGGCCAAGGGGTGGTGGGACAGACCCCCGCCTTGGATGTGGGCACCACTGCCCTGGGACAGAAGAGATGGGCTGCTAGAGACGACCCAAGTCCCTCCCTCCCTGCCACACTTCAGACGTGCCTGATATTCGTCTGCAAAGTTTGACCAGAAACACCCACCAAGCTCCTACAGCCCATGCAAAGGCTCACAAAAGGAAAAGCAAGGAGGTTGGGTCAGAGCTGCGGAGTCAGGCAGCCTGAGAGTTTCAGCAGCCCCAGGGCATCTTATGAGACTGTAAATGGCAGGTCCAGGAAACTGCTAAGCACTCTTGATGGCTTTGAACTCCACAGACCTGTTTGGAGGCAGTGACTGGGATCGGAAGCACAATGCCTCTCCTTCTATAAAGATCAATAATGACAGTAGAGAACACTTGTGGTCCTGCTGGCTCTCCCAAAGTTGGCGAACATTCAAGCGGCACCCAGTGGGAGCTGGATGCCAAGCCAGGTGAGCTGTGTCCCCTGGGAGGTCACAATTGGAGGAGGCGGGTCCAGCTGATCTGTGTAGCCACCAGCCCCCAGCCTGACTCCACTCACTGCCTCTTTGACTGGTGAATTGCTTAACTTTTCTACGGATCAGCTTCTTAGTCTATGAGTCAGAAACAGTAACTAGCACCCAATGAGATGATCATGTATGTAAAGTGTCTAAAATGCCTGGGCTGCTGGTTACCATTCTAATGAGACCACGTGGGAGGGCCAAGCCAAGACCATTTGTTCTCAAGTGTCCCGCCCCCTGCTCTGCCCTCCAGTCCACTCCACCCAGAACCGTCTACTCCCAACACCCTGGTCACCAGCATACAGACCTCAGAGGGACAATTTCCAGCCTCAAGGAGCTCGAAAGGAGCAAGGAGTGACTTCCCTGGCTATCCAGTGGTTAAGAGGCTTCCCTGGTGGTTCAGCTGGTAAAGAACCCACCTGCCAACGCAAGAGACACAAGAGACTCAAGTTCAATCCCTAGGTCGGGAAGATCCCCTGGAGGAGGTCACGGCAACCCACTCCATTCTTCTTGCCTGGAAAATTCCATGAACAGGGGAGCTTGGTAGGCCGCAATCCACTGGGTCTCAAAGAGTCTCACATGACTGAGTACGCATATATGCACTAGGTGGCTACAAGCACCTTCCTGGCTGATGTGCTGCTAAGCCCAGGACAGGATGCACCAGTGGTTAAGACTTCCCCTTTCAGTGCACAAAGTGCAGGTCCTATCCCTGGTCAGGGAGGTAAGATCCCACATATGGTCAAAAAACCAAAACATAAACACAGAAGCAACATTGTAACAAATTCAATAAAGACGTTTTAAAAAGTGGTCCACATCAAAACAAAAGGAGCAAGGAGCCCATGTCCCCACGGGGAACCCTCTCCCAGAGGCATGGGCCTTAGAGGGGCCCCATGGCCCCCACTGGTGTATGAACTGGCTCCTGAGAGTCCTCCTGCTCACCCACACCCCACGTGACCCACACACACGCCTGTATCCCGTCTCCCCATGTCCACGGTTCACACAAAATCAATCAGCCTTTGTTTTGCATTTCTCTTTCCACATGCCCCTCCCATTCTGCATGAAAACAAAGTTTCCCATCTTTGCTGTGATTTCTCAGCCTCCTTTTAACACAATCATAATAAATTCCTCCAGGGCAGCGTGAAGAGTATATGCCAAGATCGGGGCTTGGCACAGAGCCCACACTTTTCAGGCCCAGGTTAGATGGCAGAGGAGAGAGGCCAAGGAGCTGGACACCCCTCATCCCTCCCCTACCTGGCTCCCCACTGTTGATGACCCTCCTCCCAGCTCCTAGGAGCCCCAAGTGACCCTGAGATGTTCCCTGGGCACCTGCAGCTGACCCTCCAGGCTTGCCTACCGCGGCCTCTTGCCCTGAATTTTTTTATCCCCACTCCCTGCAATACACACACATACCATCCCACCTGAAGGGTCACCTGACCCATTTCTGCTGCCGAGAGGCTGGTCATCCTGCATGGGTGGGGCCAACGGCAGAGAGCAGTGCGCTTGGACTTCATGGATCTGGTCTCAGATCCCACCCCTGGCTCTTGCCTTGTGCCGAGCATTTCGCACCATGAGCTCCAGTTGCTCCTCATCCAACTTCACGGCTATCATGCAGGGGGTGAGCGGGTGACAGGTCCCAAGTGGCTGACACTATTTGTCTTGCATTTCCCAGGGGCCACCTGGAGTGAGCTGTAATCACACTGCTGAGGGGAAGGATGTTTCGTCTCCCTCGTGAGGGTCAACAGGGAAGGGGTTTTGGTGATGGGCCAGCACAAGAATCGCCTGCCAGGCGCTCATGTGTGCTAAGCTGCTGCTGCTGCTGCTAAGTCACTTGAGTCGTGTCGCTAAGTTGCTTCAGTTGTGTCCAACTATTTTCGACCCGACTGAAGCCCTCCAGGCTCCTCTGTCCATGAGATCCTCCACTCAAGAATCCTGGAAAGGCTTGCCACACCCTCCTCCAGGGGATCTTCCCAACCCAGGGATCGAACCCAGGTCTCTTATGTGTCCTGCATTGGCAGGCAGGTTCTTTACCACTGAGCCACCCAGGAAGTCCCACCTGCCAGGCATATCTGGCCTATAACAAGCTTAAGGCTCTGGGGTGGTGGGGGATGGTGAGGGGAGAGCGCTGAGGGAGAAGGAACAGGGGCTGCATGCCTTTGATTAGAAATCTAAGGAAGGCAATGTAAGAGCCACTGACGGCATTACCAAGTTTGGGGTCCAAGCCCAAAGCCCAAGAAAGCCCCTCAGCAAATGCGGAGGGGCAGCACCAGCGCCTGGCACAGGCTCAGCTCACAGGGCGCTCACCGCAAATTTGCTGAATTATGGAATTAAGTCTGTCCTCGCTGCCTGAGAATGGCTTTCTTGATGGAGAAGCGAGGATACAGGTTCATGCCTGGTTCTAGGCAGGACCTGGAAGGAAGGTTGAATTACTATAGAGGGAGGAGGGGGAGAAAATGGGGCAAGTCCATGCGGAAGCCAATGCTTGTCGGGGCTCACAGAGCCCTGGACTGGGAACCCCACGGTGTGGGGAGGGGGCGCCCTGCTCTAAGAACTGCCCCTTCCCCTCCTCCGCCCCACCCCGGCACCCTCCCCCAACCTTGTTGGTCCTGGACACTTTGGTTACTACCCAGCACAACAACCACAAACTACCACTCATGGGACCCCACCTGTCAGCCCACTGCCTGTTTTTCTAATTAAAGCTTTATTGAAACAGAGTCCCTTCATTCCTGTCCACATTGTCTAGGGTGGTTTTGCTCTCCTAGGTGTTGGGACAGAGACTGGACAGCAAACAAGATCAGTTACAACCTGGCCCTTTGCAGAAGACGTTTGCCTCCCCCTGGTTCAGAGAAAACGAAAGATGCCCCGCCCTCCCAGCCATTTGGTCGTAGAGAGGGGCTCTTGGGGAAGCATACATCGCTGAAGGTGGGGTCCAGGGTGCTCAGTCATCCAGAGTGGGGCAGTAAGGGCACCTGGGTTGCCCTGGGCACCAGTACAGTGAGGGTGGGGGCGTGCAGAGAGAAGCCGCACAACCCCTGGCCCAGAAAGTGCCGAGGAGCAGCCTTGGGCTTGACAGCTGACTCTGCGGGGAGGGGGCGCCCTTCACAACCCTTCCACAGAGCGCCCCAGCAGCTCAGCTGCAGCAGCCCCGTCTCGGCCCCCTGCTCCATCCGCCTCCTTGCTTCCTGCCCCTCCGCACATGCTGCTGCGGCCTAGATGGCCGACCCACTTCTCACAGCCTTAGACGTGCTGATGGCCCAGGCGCCAGATGCAAATCACAGCTCCGGTCGCCGCCATCCAAGCACTCCGTCAAGAGGACCAGGGGACCCCTCAAAGCTCACAGCCCCCCTCCCCCACGCAGAATGGCCCTATACAGGCTTGTCTCTGTTTCCCCCACTCTCTGGTCATGGGACCCATCCATTCAACCCCCTGCCATCGGGATGCCTCTTCCTCCCTCGCCCACCACTGAAACCCTCTCGATCCCCTCCCCAGGTTCCTCCAGACTGGCAATGGCTCCAGCCTGAGCCTCT
Source organism: Ovis aries (assembly GCF_016772045.2). Taxonomy (NCBI): domain Eukaryota; kingdom Metazoa; phylum Chordata; class Mammalia; order Artiodactyla; family Bovidae; genus Ovis; species Ovis aries. The sequence continues at coordinate 185,635,157 of NC_056055.1, read as the reverse complement.
GCCTCCTCCTCCGATGCCTCTCGCTGCTGCCATGAGCCACTGTTAAGCCAACCACAGCTTCTCATGGCTTCTCCCACCCAGCCCAGCTCCTCAGCCCCAGCCTTGAGGGTTGCCCCCCCACCTTGCCCTCTCCCACTGCCTGCGGATGCTTGGCACAGAGGCCCGTGGGAACTCAGGCAGGTTATCCAACCTCTTGGAGCTTTGGTTTACTCCTCCCTAAAACAGTTACAATACAAGCCCACACCCAGGGTTGCTGTGGTGATAGATGGACATGCCGGACACGATGCCCTTGGCACCGTGGTCACCCATCCTGCTTGCTCAGATCAGCACGCTCTTTTCTGTTGCAGCCCACGGACATTCACGGAGCACAGAGGCGAGCCCTGCATAGAGGCTTAGGGGCAGGGAGTGAACTTGAGTGAACATCATCCCATAGGGTGATCAGGCCTCATGGGGACGTTTCCCGGGACTGTCCCAGGGGAAGCAGTGTCTCCCTCTGCCTGGGGGAAGGGAAGGGGCGTTAGTATAAAAGGCGACACCAAGGGGCAGGGGAGGCCATCAAGCAGTGACACGCATGAGAGCACATGAGGAAAGCCAGCGCGACTGGGGACTGGTCCCCATGGCCAGGCTGGGGCAGAGGGAGGATGCCTGAAGCATCTGTCCTGGGGGGCTGGTCCTGATCCTACTCTCGGGGCAGAGACTGCTGCAAGCTCACAGCAGAGACAACTCAGAGTCTACTCCAGAAGACGGGCTGGAGGGCAGGAAGGAAAGGATTATGGTTCAAAGGAAATGACTTAATGATGGAGAAAAAGCTATGTTACTCCATGTGCGTGTGTGTGCATGTGCGCCACGGGGCCGGAGGCAGTACCTACAGTGAGGGTCACCAAAAGGAAGAAGTACCATGAACCCCGAGGCATGAAATAGGTTCCAGAGGGAGGTGGCAAGGCTTGGGGACAGAAAAGGTGCAGGCTTTGGTCAGTTGTTTAAGGACAGAAAAAGGCAGGAAAATGCTGCCCAGGGTTACCGCCTTCCACCCAGCCAAGGCATCCTGCAGGGTGGTGAGAGCGGGTGGGGAGCCCCAGGGCCCCTCATTAGCGAGGGCCCATCAGCCCGCTCTGTTTTATTACCTCCACGTTGCCTCAGAAGAGCTCGCTCCATCTGCTTGCGGCTGTTAAAAATGTGCTTGGCTTTCTTCTTAAAAATAAAACTCCAATCAAGGGATGAAAGAAAATGCTTTGGAGCTGGTCCAGGGACCCATCGCTCACAGGTGGGGAAAGAGGAGGGCTGGAGGGGCCGATTGAGGAGGGAATGCAGGCAGAGCAGGCGGTCAGGCTGACATCACACCTGCATTCATGAACCGGAGAAGCCAAGGGATGCCTTTGGACGCTCAGACCCAGTGAGGGTCTGTAGTTGAGGGCGCACAGAAGGAGCAGTCCAGGAGAAAGGGAAAAGAGGTGTGAAAGTGGATGGCGAGCGGCGTGCAGCTACTTTTAGCTAGGTAACAGGAGACAGCTATTAAAAGTCTGCTTCGAAATGCAAAGCAGCATATGGTCCCAACTTCGGAATGCGCAAGTGGGTTTCTTCTGCCTGCTAAGTCCTGAACTATCAAAGGAGGGCTGAGGGGCAGAGTCTAGAGGGTAAGACCACGTGTCAGGGCAAACCTCCTGCACTTTGGGGCTCCAAGCCACACACACTCGGCTCTAACTTGGGACAAGAACAAAGCATGCATCGTCCAAGATGGTCTCCCATGACCTACCACCCACCCAAGCGGAAAAACCCCAGGGGTCCGGCTCACAGTTTGTGGTCAGAACCCTACCCTCATCCCCGTCTGCCTGCTCAGACCTCTGGGGTCAGACTGTCTGGACAAAAATAAGCAGTCTTTGAATCGAAGGCCATCATGCTTGATCACAGCCAACACGGCACACACAGCAGCCAGTGACACCCCGCAGGGTGCTTCTTGTACTCCAGGTCCAGGTGCTGTTTGAGCAAAGGCCATAGAGGCTCCAAGGCCAGCACACCTCCCCGCCTGCTTGCGTTTCACACAGAGGAAGAGGTTGCTGAGATTTTGTGCAGGGCTGGGGCTTCTCTTTACATTCCAAGTCTTTCCCCAGCAAACAAAACTCAGCGTGGGAACGGGACTCCTGTCCATCACAGGACAAATTGATTAATGCCGTAGAAATGTGACTGCAACCACGGGCCCTCCAGAACACTGGGGCTTATGTTGTCTGCGCGGCTCTCCTAAGGAACGTTTCCCTCAAGAGTTTGTGTATTGTTCACCCTTTTTCTTGGCACGCACGCCACATCCGAAGCCTATAATCATGCAGGTCATTAAACTAAACAACTGCGTTTGGACCTTTTTCAAGGGAGTGATTCAGGCAAGCGCTCGCCCCATGGGATCACTTTAGAAAGTGTTATCAGACGCTACCCTCCACTGAAAAGGGGGCAAAGACCAGCCCCTCAGGTCTCTTGCTGACAAGGACTCTCCATTGGCCACTAGGTGGCGCTGTTTACCAAAAAAGGGCAGCTGGGGCCTTGGTGCCGCTCAGGACTGGCGAGGATGCCCATCTTCTGAACACAGAAATATTTTCAAAAACCGGGGTGGGAGGTGTATTAGGCAGAGCAACCAGACACTCTATACTAGAGGCAGCTCCCCCAATCCGATGTGGTCAGAGAGGAGTCTGCAGTTCAGTTCAGTCGCTCAGTCGTGTCCGACTCTTTGCGACCCCCATGCACACCATGCTTCCCTGTCCATCACCAACTCCCAGAGCTTGCTCAAACTCGGGCCCATCAAGTCGGTGATGCCATCCAACCATCTCATCCTCTGTCGTCCCCTTCTCCTGCCTTCAGTCTTCCCCAGCATCAGGGTCTTTTCCAATGAGAGTTCTTCACATCAGGTGGCCAAAGTATTGGGAGTTTCAGCTTCAGCATCAGTTCTTTCAATGAATAGTCAGGACTGATTTCCTTTAGGATTGACTGGTTTGATCTCCTTGCAATCCAAGGGACTCTCAAGAGTCTTCTCCAACACCACAGTTCAAAAGCATCAATGCTTCAGTGCTCAGCTTTCTTTAAGGTCCAGCTCTCACATCCATACATGACTACTGGACCATAGTTTTGACTAGACGAACCTTTGTCAGCAAAGTAATTTCTCTGCTTTTTAATATGTTGTCTAGTTTGGTCATAGCTTTTCTTCCAAGAAGCCAGCACCTTTTAATTTCACGGCTGCAGTCACCATCTGCAGTGATTTTGAAGCCCAAGAAAATTAAGTCTGTCACTGTTTCCATTGTTTCCCCATATATTTGCCACAAAGTGATGGGACTGGATGCCATGATCTTAGTTTTTTCAATGTTGAGTTATAAACCAGGTTTTTCACTCTCCTCTTTCACTTTTATCAAGAGGCTCTTTAGTTCTTCTTCACTTTCTGCCATAAGGGTAGTGTCATCTGCATATCTGAGGTTATTGATATTTCTCCTGACAATCTTGATTCCAGCTTGTGCTTCATCCAGCCGGGCATTCTGCATGATGTACTCTGCATATAAGTTCAATAAGCAGGGTGACAATATACATCCTTGACCTTTCCCAATTTGGAAGCAAGCTGTTGTTTCATGTCTGGTTCTAACTGTTCCTTCATGACCTGCATATAGATTTCTCAGGAGGCAGGTCAGGTGGTCTGGTATTCCCATCTCTTTCAGAATTTTCTACAGTTTGTTGTGATCTACACAGTCAATGGCTTTGACATAATCAATAAAGCAGATGTTTTTCTGGAATTCTCTTGCTTTTTTGATGATTCAACGGATGTTGGCAATTTGATCTTTGGTTCCTCTGCCTTTTCTAAATCCAGCTTGAACATCTGGAAGTTCATGGTTCACATGCTGTTGAAGCCTGGCTTGGAGAATTTTAAGCATTACTTTGCTAGCATGTGAGGTGAGTGCAGTTGTGGGGTAGTTTGAATATTCTTTGACATTGCTCTTCTTTGGGACTAAAATGAAAACTGACCTTTTCCAGTCCTGTGGCCACTGCTGAGTTTTCCAAATTTGCTGGCATATTGAGTGCAGTACTTTCACAGCATCATCTTTTAAGATTTGAAATAGCTCAACTGGAATTCCATCACCTCCACTAGCTTTGTTCATGGTGATACTTCCTAAGGCCCACTTGACTTCTCATTCCAGGATGTCTGGCTCTAGGTGAGTGATCACACCATCATGGTTAACTGGGTCATGAAGATCTTTTTGTATAGTTCTTCTGTGTATTCTTGCCACCTCTTCTTAATATCTTCTGCTTCTGTTAAGTCCATACCATTTCTGTCCTTTATTGTGCCCATCTTTGCATGACATGTTCCCTTGGTATCTCTAATCTTCTTGAAGAGATCTCTAGTTTTCCCCATTCTATTGTTTTCCCTATTTCTTTGCATTGATCACTGAAGAAGGCTTTCTTATCTGTCCTTGCTATTCTTTGGAACTCTGCATTCAAGTGGGTATACCTTTCCTTTTCTCCTTTGCCTTTAGCTTCACTTCTTTTCTCAGCTATTTGTAAGTCCTCCTGAGACAACCATTTTGCCTTTTTGCATCTCTTTCCCTTGGGGATTGTTTTGATCACTGCCTCCTGTATAATGTCAGTCTCTCCCATCAGGAAGCTTCCATAAGTCTCTTATCCTTATCTGTCAGAGGGAAGACAGAAGAAAACCACAATCACAGAAAAGTAATCAAACTGATCACATGGACCACAGCCTTGTCTAACTCAATGAAACCATGAGTCACACCATGTAGGGCCACGGACAGGTCATGGTGGAGAGTTCTGACAAAATGTGGTCCACTAGAGAAGGGAATGCAAACCACTTCAGTATTCTTGCATTGAGAACCCCATGAACAGTATGAAAAGGCTAAAAGATAAGACACTGAAAGATGAATTCCCTAGGTCAATAGGTACCCAATATGCTACTGGAGATCAGTGGAGAAATAACTTCAGAAAGAATGAAGAGACAGAGCCAAAGCAAAAACAATGCCCAGTTGTGGATGTGACTGGTGATGGAAGTAAATTCCGATGCTGTAAACAGCAATACTGCATAGGAACCTGGAATGTCAGGTCCATGAATCAAGGTAAATTAGAAGTGGTCAAACAGGAGATGGCCAGAGTGAACATCGACATTTTAGGAATCAGTGAACTAAAATGGACTGGAATGGGCAAATTTAATTCAGATGACCATTTTATCTACTACTGTGGGCAATAATCCTTTACAAGAAATAAAGCAGCCCTCATAGTCAACAAAAGAGTCCAAAATGCAGTACTTGGGTGCAATCTCAAAAATACTGGAATGATCTCCGTTCGTTTCCAAGGCAAACCATTCAATATCACAGTAATCCAAGTCTATACCCCAACCAGTGATGTTGAAGAAGTTGAACAGTTCTTTGAAGACCTATAAGACCTTCTAGAACTAACACCCAAAAAAAGATGTCCTTTTCATCATAGGGTACTGGACTGCAAAAGTAGGAGGTCAAGAGATACCTGGAGTAACAGGCAAATTTGGCCTTAGAGTACAAAATGAAGCAGGGCAAAGGCCAACAGAGTTTTCCCAAGAGAACACACTGGTCATAGCTAATGCCCTCTTCCAACAACACAAAAGACAACTCTACAAATGGACATCACCAGATGGTCAGTACCGAAATCAGATTCATTATATTCTTTGCAGCCAAAGATGGAAAAGTTCTATACAGTCAGCAAAAACAAGACCGGGAGCTGACTGTGGCTCAGATCATGAACTTCTTATTGCCAAATTCAGAAAGGAGTCTATCCCTCACTTAATGTGGGGGAAACAGCCAGAAGGGGGAGGGGAGGAGCCCTTTCAGACCCTTCTCCTCCTGTTGGTCCAGGCCAGCCTGGAGCCTCCCCCTACCTGAGCATCTCTTGAGCTTGGAGACCCCAGTGCTCCTGGAACTTCAATGTTGTCAGGTAGGGTCACTGCACCCAAGCACCCACACCCTGCAGGTTGCCCAGAGGATTCGAAATCTAACCAATGAGGTCATGCTCTGGAAAGATGAAACATTCTCAAAACGTAGAGTTGTTCTTATTATTTATTTTCAGAAACAGACTGATGGACTGAAAGAGGACAAAAGGCACTGGCTCTTTAAGATGACTTTTTTGTTGTTATGTTATCAGATGTGTTTAAACACACCTTCTATTTGCCCAAACTGACTTCTCAGATAACTTTAATAAAAAATAAGTCATGGCATGGATGAAAAGCAAGTCGCTCATATGGTAAAGAATCTGCCTGCAGTGCAGGAGCCCTGGGTTTGGTCCCTGGGTCGGGAAGATCCCCTGGAGAGGGGAATGGCTGCCCACTCCAGTATTCTTGCCTGGAGAATTCCATGGACAGAGGGGCTGGTGGGCTATAGTCCACGGGGTCACAGAGAGTCGGAGATGACTCAGTAACTAACAGTTTCACTATAGAGCACAGGGAACTCTATTCAGTGTCCTGTGATACACCAAAAGGAATATGAGAAAGAATATATATGTATAACTTGGTCACTTTGCTGTAGCAGAAATGAACACAACATTATAAATCAACTATACTTCAAAAATTAAATTAAGAAAATTTTAAATCATGGCAAGTACATGGTGACCAAGTGCCTGAACAACCCTAGGGTCAAGGTAGGTGATGGAGCCTCCGGTAGTGGCAGAACCAGCTGTAGGGCTCTGTTCCCAGGAGGGGACGGGGGACCTCAACACAGTCAGGAATCACATCAGGAATCTCTGGCTCAGTTTATGGCGATTGTGAACTGAAAGAGGAAAGCTGGTTGTTAAGCTGCAAACAAGCCCCCAAAACGTGTGGCATGAGAAGTTTATTAGAGCAGCATATGTATCTTTTTAAAGCAGTGTAATACAATTAAATCACATTCATTAAATTAAATTTAATACATTTAATACAGTGAAAAGAGATCAGATTAGCCGACTTGGGCAGAAGCATTCAGCTCCAGGGACCTTTTGAGCTGAGCTTCAAGAGAAAGCATTTCACGCACATATATGGTATTTGCAAGGTTATGGTTTTGCTCTACAGGGTGTTAATGCATTTTGTTTAAGTTTTTTTACATTCAAAGAAAGAGTGTGCTTTCTGTTCAAATAAATCCAGGAAATGCTGAATTAAAAATAAAGTGCCTATGAGCACTTCAAACCCACATAAGGTGGAGGTCCACGTATAATTTCGTTGACCTGTTTGATCACAGCCCTTCTTTGCTGAAAAGCCCACTAGCATTCCTGAGAATGAGTATTTTGTGCAACATTTTTAGAGGAATATGAACCCAATCAAGTGAAACACATTCAGGCCAGTGCTGACTGGAGTCAGGTTGGAACCAGTGACTCTCTGACACTGAAGTAAAGGTGCCCATGGAGTCTGATTCAACAAGAGTACAAGTCACAGATGTGAGACAGAAGGAAGGCAAAAGGATGCAGAAACCTCATCCCAGTCAGGAGTGCAAATACCCAACATTTATTATAACTCCTTCTGAATAGTCTAGCTAGACCTCTGCTCCAGGCCTTAGCAGCTTATGTTAGGATCTCTATGGAATAGGTTTCCAAAAGATCACGTATAAGCAGAAGTGTAAATAAGTCAGTCTAGAATCCTGGAGAAGAAACTCCATTAAAAATATTGCAGCATCAGAGGGGGTGTGAGAATAGTGAACCCTCCTATACAGCTGGTGGGAGTGTACATTGGTACAGCTACTATGGAGAACAGTATTGAGATTTCTTAAACTAAAAACAGAGCTATCAAATGATTTAGCAGTCCCATTACTGGGCATATATCTGGAGAAAACCCAATAGCCAAGACATGGAAGCTATTGATGAACCTTAATGTCCATCAACTCATGACTGGATAAAGAAGATGTGGTACACATATTCAATGGAATTATTACTCCACCATAAAAAATTGAAATAATACCATTTGCAGCAGCATGGATGGACCTAGAGGTTATCAAACTAAGTGAAGTAAGTAAAAAACAACAAACGTCATAAGCTATCACGTAGTTGCTGTTGTTCAGCTGCTCAGATGTGTCTAACTCTTTGCCACCCTACGGACTACAGCACATCAGCCTTCCCTGTCTTTCACTTACCTCCCGGAGTTTGCTCAGACTCAAGTCCATTGAGTCAATGATGCCATCCAACCATCTCATTCTCTGTCATCCCCTTCTCCTCCTGCCTTCAGGAGGTTTTTTTCCAATGAGTCGGCTCTTCACATTAGGTGGCCAAAGTATTGGAGCTTCAACTTCAGCATCAGTCCTTCCAGTGAATATTCAGGACTGATTTCCTTTAGGATTGACTGGTTTGATCTCCTTGCTGTCCAAGGAACTCTCAAGAGTCTTCTCTACCACAATTCAAAAGCATCAATTCTTTAGTGCTCAGGCTCCTATACGGTCCAGCTCTCACATCCATACATGACTACTGGAAAAACCATAGTTTTGACTATACAGATGCTTGTTGGCAAAGCGATGTCTCTGCTTTTTAATATGCTGTCTAGTTTGGTCATAGCTTTTCTTCCAAGGAGGAAGCATCTTTTAATTTCATGGTTACAGTCATCATCCTCAGTGATTTTGGAGCCCAAGAAAATAAAGTCTGTCACTATTTATATTTTTTCCCCATTTATTTGCCATAAAGTGATGGGACCAAATGCCATGATCTTAGTTTTTTCAATGTTGAGTTTTAAGTCAGGTTTTTCACTCTCCTCTTTTACCTTCATGAAGAGACTCTTCAGTTCCCTTCACTTTCTGCCATTAGGGTGATGTCATCTACATATCTGAGATTTTTTATATTTCTCCTGGAAGTCTTGATTCCCACTTGTGATTTATCCAGCCCAGCATTTCGCATGATGTATACTCTTTATATAAGTTAAATAAGCAGGGTGACAATATACAGCCTTGACATACTCCTTTCCCATTTTTGAACCAGTCTGTTGTTCCATGTCTGGTTCTAACTGTTGCTTCTTGACATGCATACAGGTTTCTCAGGAGGCGGGCAATGTGGTCTGGTATTCCCATCTCTTGAAGAATTTTCCACAGTTTGTGTGATTCACACAAAGGCTTTCATGTAGTCAATGAAGCAGAAGTACATGTTTTTTTGGAATTCTCTTGCTTTTTCAATGATCCAGTGGATGCTGGCAATTTGATCTCTGGTTCCTCTGCTTTTTCTAAATCCAGCTTATAAATCTGGAAGTTCCCAGTTCACAAACTGTTGAAGCCTAGTTTTAAGGATTGTGAGCATTATCTTGCTAGCATGTGAAATGAGCACAACTGTACAGTAGTTTGAACATTCTTTGGCATTGCCCTTCTTTGGAATTGGAATGATAAGTGACCTTTTCCAGTCCTGTGGCCACTGCTGAGTTTTCCAAATTTGCTGCCTTGTTGAGTACAGCATTTTAACAGCATCATCTTTTAGGATTTGAAATAACCCAGTTGGAATACCATCACCTCCACTAGCTTTGTTCATACTAATGCTTCCTAAGGTCCACTTGCACACTCCAGGACGTCTGGCTCAAGTTGAGCGACCACACCATCGTGGTTGTCTGGGTCATTAAGACCTATTTTGTACAGTTCTTCTGTGTATTCTCACCACAAAAGTTTGTAATAATCTACAAGGGAAAACAATTTGAAAAAGAAGATATAGATATAGATGGATAGCTGAACACCCTGTTATATACTTGAAACTAACACAACATTTTAAAGCAACTATGCATCTATTAAAATAGTACATTTAAAAATACCTGCAGCATCATGATAAAGCCCTTTGTGGTGTCACCGCAGCTCTGGCTGGTGACTGGGTGGCCAGCACCTTCACATGCTTAGTCCTTTGATCCTCACCAGAAGCCAGGAGATGGGCAGCCCAGATCGGGCTCAGGCTCAGGCAAGCTCCCTCCCTCAAGTCCAGATGAGGACGCTGAAGCACAAGGAAGAAGGAGATCTTTGGAAGGAATTCGGAAAGCACAGGAGATCTTTTCTTTGCATTAGAGAAACAAAGTTCTCATAGGTTATGTGTTCTCTATTTTTGTCAAATGATGGTTCATTATATATGTCAAACCTTGTTTTAGCTTCAGACAGAAAATTAGATTTAATGTAAGCAGCTGAAAATGAAATTGAATCTAAGTGTTAAAAGCAGGACAGAGACATCAGTATGGGTGCCATTTCCAATTTTAAAGAGCTGGACAACAAGAAAGCCTTTCAGAGCATCCTGGAAATGTCACTGTAAGTCATGAAACATATTAACCAAAGTACCTGCATAACTAGAGGAAGTGAATCTTACAAGGAATTTACAGGTTTTATGTCACAGACTTTCCCCGCTATGTGTGCTCAAGGAAATTCCTGCCCTTCTCTGAGTCTCAGTTACCCCCTAAATCCACTTATTACAATTCAGCCTGATACAATTCCGTCTGTGGTCCTGTCCTTAAGGGCAAGGTCCCACAGACAGCAGGAGGCCAAGGAGGGATGTGACCAGTGTTTTCTTGGACATCATTCCATTGACATGCTCTCCAGCGTGGTCCACTCCAAACCTGATCCATCAGGTCACTCCCTGGAGGCACTTCAAATGCTGAACTGAGTCCCTATCCCCAGTATGAGCTCCAGCACCTGCCACCACCTGGCTTCCCCATCTCCCATCAGGAAGGTGGAAACTTTCGTAGCTCCCTACACATAGCTGGCTGCTCTCTGCTCCTCCTGACTTGGCTCCTATTGTCCCTTTGTCTTGAACAAACTTCCTCTTTTGCCTAGTTCTCTCCTTTGTCACCCTTCAAAACTCACCTCATTATCACTTCCTCCAGGAAGTCCTTGCCTTTCCAGACTGAGTCACCTCCCCTCTGCCACCCTACATAGCTCCTGATGCATGTGGCTGCACATCACCATCCAGGACAACACAGCATGACCTGTTCCTGTCCCCCAAGCGACCTGGAAGCTCCCTGAGATCACAGCTGTGCACGGTTCCATTCTCCATCCCAGTGCTTAGCCCAGGGCTTGGGGCAAGTAGGATGCTGGCTGAACCGACCGTTGTGCCCACAAGATGACCACCTGCAGCGCTCATCACCACCACACCAGGGGTGTGCCTGCTGATTAAAGACAAGGCTGGTTTCATTTACCTTGGACCCTACCATCACCCACTTTAGGACTCACCTGGCCTAGGAGTTTCCACAAGGGAATAAACACTTGTCACACAACTGACTCTGCTTAACCCACCCAGGAGCTGCTGGGCTCTCACCCTCCATCCAAGGAGAAGAGGCCACTGCGGTCCCTGGAGCCTCGTTGCCCCCACGTGCATTCACTATTGGGCTGTACCGATTAGTGGACATTTAGAAGCCGCTGGGCACAAACAAGGGCATCTGGGAGCATCTGGGGCACACCTGCCCCAACAGAGGCAGAAGAATGACCTCTAGTGGTCCTTGCTGGCGTTGTTGGTCCAGGGAGGCACTGGGTGTTCTAGTGGGAAAAGACTTGCAGTAATTCAGAGACTTTGCTGCCTAGAAAGAGCACTCGTGATATAAGAGACTTCTGGCAATTGAAACAGAATAAATGGCCACAGAACTGTTAAATATATCTCTCTACTCTTGGTAAATTCTCATCAAAAGTCACAATGAAGAAAATATTTTTATATATGTTTTAAAGTCTATGAAGTTTTCAATTAAAAAAACATTGGAATTTAAAAAAACATTGAAAACGCAAATATGGACACAGGTATATTACAGTATAGATTTTTCTTAAAAGGCATGTTTTTTATACTTCATTATAATTTATTAAACATTCAGTATACAAAACAGCAAATTTTCTGAGATTTAACCATAGCATATGATTGTGCTGGTGTTTAGCAAAAGATTCTGGTTTACACCTATACTAATAAGATGGTTAAAATGCATGTTTTTAAATGACTCAACTTTAAAAAAATCCTCCTATTTTGTTTATAAGAGCATTTGAAAGAATGTCTATTAAATCCAAGGTTTCAAATGAGCAAATATAAATATATATATATATATATACTATATATATATAGTATATAGCAAGGAATGATAGACGTTATCTTGTAATAACTTTTAATAAAGTATAATCTATAAAAATAGTGAAATCCTATGTTGTACACCTGAAACTAATATAATATTGTAAATCAACTATACTTCAGTTAAAACTGATGAACAAAAAATGCCCCAAGGCTCTAATTCTATAGAAATCATCAGAGGATCTGTATATATCAGTACATATCCTCTCCAAAATTAAAACTTTAACTCATTCCATCATGCTATTTTCTCCAGATGTTACAATGGAAGCTCAGAATTGATTAGATCAGTCTTACTACGTTCATTTTCTGATTTGGTTGTCTTTCTTTGGTGGAGGAAGAATGGCACTTGTTTTTCTATTAAATGGGTAGAGGAAAAAATAACAACAAAAAGTTAGTTCCTTTGCTTAAACAGAAGTTCTACCAAAATGACTCTCTCCCTGATTTAGCTCAGAAACAAAGTTTATACTTATCTTGCACAGTAATATGGAGCCAGTCTCGTTTAGTCGTTTGCTGAACTGTGTGTTTACAAACCCACAGCCTCTGGAATATACTGAAATATTCTCTGTACCCCCCTTCATGGATAACAGCCTTCTCATGGCGAAGGGGCTTGCATAATTCAGTGAAGACATGAGGCATGCCATGTAGGGCCACCCAAGATGGACAGATCATACATAGTGAAAAGTTCAGACAAAATGTGGTCCATTGGAGAAGGAAATGGCAACCAACTTCAATATTCTAGCCAGGAGAACCCCATAAACAATATGAAAAGGCAAAAAAATATGACACCTGAAGATAAGCACCGCCCCTGCCCAGGTCATAAGGTGTCCAATATGCTACTGGGGATGAACAGAGGGCAATTATTAATAGTGCCAGAAAGAATGAATAGCTGGGCCAAAGCAGAAATAACATTCAGTTGTGGATGTGTCTAGTGGTGAAAGTGAAGCCTGATGCTATAAATAACAATATTGCATAGGAACCTGGAATGTTAGGTCCATGAATCAAGGTAAATTGGATGTGGTCCAGCAGGAGATGGCAAAATTGAACATCAACATCTTAGGAACCAGTGAACTAAAATGGATGGGGATAAGAACTTAATTCCGTTAACCTTTATATCTACTACTGTGGGTAAGAATCCGTTAGAAGAAATGGAGTAGTCCTCATAGTCAACACAACAGTCCAAATTACAGTACTTGGGTGCAATCTAAAAAGTGACAGAACAGTCACGGTTTGTTTCCAAGGCAAATCATTCGTCATCACAGTAATCCAATTCTATGCCCCAAACACTGATGCTGAAGAAGCAGAAGTTGAATGGTTCTTTGAAGATCTACAACACCTTCTAGAGCTAACACCAAAAAAAAGAAAAGATGTTCTTTTCATCATAGAGGATTGGAATGCGAAAGTAGGAAGTCAAGAAATATCTGGAATAACAGGCAAGTTTGACCTTGGAGTACAAAATAAAGCAGGGCAAAGACTAACAGAGTTATCAAGAGAACACACTAGTCATAGCAAATGCTCTTTTCCAACAACCCAAGAGATGACTCTACACATGGACATCACCAGATAGTCAATACCGAAATCAGGCTGATTATGTTCTTTGTAGCCGAAGATGGAGAAGCTCTGTCAGTCCAGTTCGGTTCAGTTGCTCAGTCATGTCTGACTCTTTGCAACCACATGGACTGCAGCACGCCAGGCCCCCCTGTCCATCACCAACTCCTGGAGCTTGCTCAAACTCATGTCCATTGAGTCGGTGATGCCATCCAGCCATCTCATCCTCTATCATCCCCTTCTCCTGCCTTCAATCTTCCCCAGCATCAGGGTCTTTTCCAATGAGTCAGTTCTTTGCATCAGGTGGCCAAACTATTGGAACTTTAGTTTCAGCATCAGTCCTTTCAGTGAATATTCAGGGTTGATTTCTGTCAGGATTGACTGGTTTGATCTCCTTGCAATCCAAGGGACTCTCAAGAGTCTTCTCCAACACCACAGTTCAAAAGCATCAATTCTTTGGTGCTCAGCTTTCCTTATGGTCCAACTCTCACATCCATACATTACTACTAGAAAAACCATAGTTTTGACTATACGAACTTTTGTCAGCAAAGTAATGTCTCTGCTTTTCAATATGCTGTCTAGGTTGGTTGTAGCTTTTCTTCCAAGAAGCCAGCATCTTTTAATTTCATGGCTGCCATCACCATCTGCAGTGATTTTGGAGCCCAAGAAAATAAAGTCTGTCACTGTTTCCATTGTTTCCCCACCTATTTGCCACGAAGTGATGGGACCAGATCTTTGTTTTTTCAATGTTGAGTTTTAAGCCAGGTTTTTCACTCTCCTCTTTCATTTTCATCAAGAGGCTCTTTAGTTCTTCTTCACTTTCTGTCATGAGGTTGGTGTCATCTGCATATCTGAGGTTATTGATATTTCTCCCAACAATCTTGATTCCAACTTGTGCTTCATGCAGCCCAGCATTTTGCATTATGTACTCTGCACATGATGTACTCCTTTCCCAATTGGGAACTAGTCCATTGTTTCATGTCTGGTTCTAACTTTTGCTTCTTGACCTGGTTTCTCAGGAGGCAGGTATTGTGGTCTGGTATTCCCATCTCTTGAAGAATTTTCCACAGTTTGCTGTGATCCACCCAGTCAAAGACTTTAGCATAGTCAATGAAGCAGAAATAGTCATATGTGAATGGCCTAGTGGTTTTCCCTACTGTACAGGAGAAGCTCCATACAGCCAAAAAAACAAGACCTGAAGCTGACTATGGCTCAGATCATGAGCAAAATTCAGGCTTAAATTGAAGAAAGCAGGGAAAGCCACTAGGCCATTCACATTTGACTTAAATCATATCCCTTATGATTATACAGTAGAGGTGATAAATAGATTTGAGGGATTAGGTCTGATAGACAGAGTGCCTGAAGAACTATGGACAGAGGTTCATAACATTGTACAGGAGTCAGTGATCAAAACCAACCCAAAGGAAAGAAATGCAAGAAGGCAAAGTGGTTGTCTGAGGAGGCTTTATAAGAGCTGAGGAAACAAGAGAAGTGAAAGGCAGGGGAGAAAGGGAAAGATGTACCCAACTGAATGCAGAGTTTCAGAGAATAGCAAGGAGAGAGAAAAGTCCTTCTTAAATGAACAATGCAAAGAAATAGAGGAAAAGAATAGAATGGGAAAGACTAGAGGTCTCTTCAAGAATATTAGAGATATCAAGGGAACATTTCATGCAAGAATGGGCACAATAAACAACAGAAATGGCAAAGATCTAACAGAAGCAAAAGATATTAAGAGCAGGTGGCAAGAACATACAGCAGAACTGTACAAAAAAGGCCTCAATGACCCAGATAACCATGGGTCACTCACCTAGAGCCAGACATCCTGGAACGTGAAGTCAAGTGGGCCTTAGGAAGCATTACTGTGAACAAAGCTAGTGGAGGTGACAGGATTCCAGCTGAGCTATTTCAAATCCTAAAAGATGATTCTGTTTAAGTGCTGCATTCAATATGCCAGCAAATATGGAAAATTCAGTGATAGCCACAGGACTGGAAAAGGTCAGTTTTCATTCCAATCCCAAAGAAAGGCAATGCCAAAGAATGTTCAAACTACTGTACAATTGTGCTCACTTCACATGCTACTAAGATTTTGTTCAAAATCCTTCAAGCTAGACTTTAGCAGTATGTGAACTGAAAAATTCCAGATGTAAAAGCTGAATTTAGAAAAGGCAGAGGAACCAGAAATCAAATTGCCAGCATTCATTGGATCATAGAGAAAGCAAGGTAATTCCAGAGAAACATCTACTTCTGCTTCAATGACTATGCTAAAGCCTTTGACTGTGCGAATCACAACAAACTGTGGAAAATTCTTCAAGAGATGGGGGTACTAGACCACTTTACCCATCTCCTGAGAAACCTGTATGCAGGTCAAGAAGCAACAGAACTGGACATGGAACAACAGACTGGCTCATAATTGGGAAAGGTGGATGACAAGGCTGTATATTGTCATCCTATTTATTTAACTTATATGCTGAGTACATCATGTGAAATGGCAGGCTGGATGAATCATAAGTGGGAATCAAGATTGCAGGAAATATATCAACAACCTCAGACATGCAGACGATACCACTCTAATGGCAGATACTGAAGAGGAACTAAAGAGCCTCTTGATGAGGGTGAAAGAGAAGAGTGAAAAGGCTGGCTTAAAACTCAACATTCAAAAAACAAAGATAGAAAAAAACAAAACAAAACAAAACAAAGATAGGCATCTGGTCCTATCGCTTTACGGCAAACAGAAGGGAAAAAGTGGAAGCAGCGCAGATTTTGTTTTCTTGGGCTCCAAAGTCATTGCAGATGGTGGCTGCAGCTACAAAGTGAAAAGATGCTGGCTCCTTGGAAGGAAAGCGATGACAAATCTAGAATATTCAAAAGCAGAGACATCATTTTGATGACAAAGGTCCATATAGTCAAAGCTATGGTTTTTCCAACAGTCCTATATGGATGTGAGAGTTGGACCATAAAGAAGCCTGAGCTCTAAAGAATTGATGCTTTCGAATTACGGTGTTGAAAACTCTTGAGAGTCCCCTTGGACAGCAAGGAGATCACACCAGTCAATCCTAAAGGAAATGAACCCTGAATATTCATTGGAAAGACTGACACTGAAGTTGAAGCTCCACTGCTTTGGCCATTGATGTGACAAGCTGACTCATTGGAAAAGACCCTGATGCTGGGAAATATTGAAGGCAAATGGAGAAAGGGGCACCAGAGGATGGTTAAACAGCATCACTGATTCAATGGACAGGAGTTTGAGTAAATTCCGGAAGATGGTGAAGTACAGGGAAACCTGAGATGCTGCAGTCCATGAAGTGGCAAAGAGGTGGACACAACTTAGCGACTGAACAACAACAACAGCAATAACATTCTCTGCACCACCACCTAGAGACACGCTTTCGGTAACCAACATGTCCTGGCGCCCCGCCCCAGCTGCTCAGCTAGGATTAAATCCTCGACCCACATGGGTGAAGTGTTAGGGAAGCAGCTAGAGCCTTTCCTGCAGTCAAAGAATAGAAGGGCAAGCTGTCCTTCCCTCTAGATCAGGTACCTACAAAGTCTATGTACTTAATATATAAAGCAATAAAGATGCCCCACCCACAGATAACTACTGTAAGTCCAGGCTGACACAAACTGTGAGTTTCACATACTCTGTCTTGCACACCTGGTGTGTGCAGGCACTCTGCTAGTTTACTCTCGGGGTTAGATGTGTACATTACACACTGTCTCGCTGTTCACACTCTTCACCAAACCCAAGCAAGGCACAATCAGGGAAGCTGACAGAAAACTCAAGGAGCCGTAGGAATTGCAGACATGTTTAACCTCCTGTGACTGGCACGGCAACGGCAGCAGCAGCAGACACGCCGTACTCTCTTGTGGCTGGCCCAGCGGACACAGCCACAACGCAGCCATAATGCAGTCTCAACGCAGCCTCAACGGCTTTCCAGGTGGGGCTTAAACATATTTACAGAACAAAAGTGGCCCGTGGCCAAGCGGGTACATTCTGATGCACATGCGCAGTGCTATACGTGATCTCAGCTGTTACATAACCGTGTATTTATAAAATGTGAGGTGATAATGAGAAGCCATGGAGCAAGAGACCCTGACCACTGCCATCATGGCTAATTTGCTCTTTCCCTACAGACACAGATTTCAAAAAGGACTTGGAAATTTCATTCTTTTTTGTCCACAATGCACAGCTTGCAGGGACAGGACCAGAGGTTGAACCCAGATCCTCAGCAGTGAGAGTGCAGAGTCCTAACCACTGGGCCACCAGGGAATCCCCAGAAACTTCACCTTTTAGGACTGCTTTCTGGTCACCATTGAGTGAATGTTCCCTATTTAGTATATAAATTTACTTTATCTCACAAAATAGAGTACCAGGAAATGTTTAGGAAAGTTAACTGGGAAATAGACTCCATGGCTTCTTGTCACAGTTTCAATCAATTTTGCATAAAGAACCTGCGGCCTTAGGAAGGTGGCTCAGATGGTAAAGAATCTGCCTGCATTGCAGGAGACCCGGGTTTGATCTCTGGGTCAGAAAGATCCCCTAGAGAAGGGATTGGCAACCTGCTGCAGTATTCTTGCCTGGAGAATCCCATGGATAGAGGAGCCTGAAGGGCTACAGTTCACAGGGTCACAAAGAGTTGAACATGACTGAGCAATCAACACTTTTCAAAGGCAAAGGCCTGATGGGGCTTCTGGTGTTGAAGGCACTGACTAGGTACCCTAAGGAAGCAAGGGAGACCTGCCCCTGCCCCAGAGGGAAAGAGGGGCACAGCAAAGGCAGGCGACAGGAGAATCCGAGGAAAGTATGATGGAGATTAAGGGAGGAGAGAGAACGTCCAGAGCAGAGGACCATGAAAGCTTTCTGATGCGGTGAAGAGCTTGGGAGCCCGCTCTGCACGGGGTGGAGTGGGGCGCAACATCCATTACAAGGGAGGAGCACCTTTATAGGGTGGTGAGAGGCCCGAGAGGATGGGTAGAACATCATCAGAAATCAAAGGAGAAAAAGGCTCCTGGAAGATGAATTATTTGGCACGGGGGTGGAGGTGCTTTGCAAAGTATGGATCTTTACCACCACCTCGTGAGACCTCCATAGCCATCTTCATCTAGCCAGTGTGCCCAAGTCACAGAGCTAACATTCAAATGCCAGAGTGTCTGATTCCAAGGCCAGGGCACCTGCCCCGCCCCCAGGTACCGGGTATCTGCGTGGTTGCGGGTGGGAGGCAGCTTGTGGGGCGTGAGCTCAGAGGACATCAGAGGGCAGGATACTAGGGTGTCCATGGGAGCTGCTCACACTCCCAGTTCCTACAGAGAAGAGGTTTGCAGGGATAGTTGGGGGGTTGTGTAGGAGCTTATCGCAAAGCTGCATTTCAACAACATGGATTGCACTGGGATGGTAAGTGAAGTTCATACTTATCTGAGGCAGTTCGTCAATTTTCTTGTGAGGCCCACTGAATCACCTGTAGGTCACTTAACAGGCAGAACAGGCAGGGGCATAATGGCGGGGCAGGGGCTGCACACAGTGGGCTGAAACAGGGGGAGACCTGAGTGGGAAGACCACCAAAGCACTCAAGCACTGGGTATCCCCAAAGAGTGTGAGATAGGGGGAAATATGGGGGCGGGGGAGAGAGAACTAACGTAAGGAAAACTTTTACACTCAGGGGGCTAATGGGGAGGGAGAAGGAGAGCCAGCAGAGGCACTGAGGACCAGAAAGAATGGGAAGGCTGGTCCACCAGCACCGCGCCACGGCGGGGGGTGGGGGGGAGGCCACATGGGCAGCAGGTGGGTAGTCAGCGGCAACAGCCACCACACCCCTCCCCCGCACAGCCCTGCCCCACACCCCCATCCTTGTGTTTCTCTGGCCGCAGAAAACACATCAGGCTTCCAATCCGGGTTTGGAAAAATACATTCTTGCCAGACTTTCTAGGATAATTGCTCCTAGCTCTTATTTCCCAGTTACCTCTTGGTCCTGGGTCTTAAAAGAGCCATCCCTTTATAAAGAAACTTTAATTAAGTGCTCCCCGGAGGCCATCTGATGGCATATTTGAGCTATTTAATTCAGTTGAGCAAACACTTAAGCCAAGAACTGAGTGAGGTCACAGAAAGAGGTGAAGGGCACTGGCTTCTGTGGCTGCACAATAGGAATGAAGACCATGCAGAGACGCCAGGAGTACACGTGAGGGGCTAGGAGAAGGTCAAGGAGAGCGGTTGGCAGGGCTGGGACGAGCTTTCACTAGGGAGTGCTGGAGCTCGGAGGGCAGGGAGAGGAGCCCCCAGGTCGACTGAGGGAGGGAGCTGGCAGGTCTCGGTGGTGTCCTGCAGAAACAGAGTATCCAGGATGCAAAGATGATCAGATCTGGGTTTTAGGAAGGTGTTTTATTATTTGCATATTCCTCTTCAATAAACCTGATATATGTGGCTGGATGGCATCACGGACTCGATGGACATGAGTCTGAGTGAACTCTGGGAGTTGGTGATGGACAGGGAGGCCTGGCGTGCTGTGATTCATGGGGTCGCAGAGTCGGACATAACTAAGCAACCGAACTGAACTGAACTTTTCCTCTCTCTCTCTCTCTCTATATATATATATATAAAGGGCAAGAGAGAAGCCTGTAAAGGAATGAGACCTAGAACAGTCAAGGATGGAAGGAGAGAGCTAAGTCAAGAAGATACCACGGATAAGACTGAAGGTGTCCTGGTTTTACAGGAAGATCACTGGTGACTTTGCCCTCAAGAGCCTGGCAGAAATGGAAGCAGATGGCAAGGGGCTCTGATTCCTGGAACACGAGGCGCCCTCCCCCCACCTGAGGTAAATAAGATGTTTTAACCATTAAAGACCAAAGAAGGGATAATGTTTTCCTACACCTACACAACTGAAGCATCCCTGCAGAAAAAGAAATCTGCACGCGTAGGTAAAGCAATCTGTCCCTAACAGAGAACACAATTGGCACAGCACGAGTTGCCCAACCCAGTGTGGAAAGGGCTGCGATTACCAGAACCCTTAAGGAAGCCCCACTCCACGGTGTCCACAACAGGACACAGCTGCCAGCACTTAACCGGCCACCAACCCTTGGGGTCACGGGGAGGCCCACCTGACAAGCTGAGAAGCTGGCCTGGAGCTACATTTTCAACTGTGCTGAAATGAAGAAGCTTCATAGGCAAGATCTCCTCCTGTCTTAGGCGCTCTACCAACAGATGACTGAGGAAGGTAAGCAGAGTCTACTTTTCCATGTTTTTACCACAGGTTTAAAATAAGGTACTTTGCTTAATTAAGTGTGGAATCTAAGAAAAGGATACAAATGAACTTATTTACAAAACAGAGATAGACTCAGAGACTTAAACAAACTTATGGTTACCAAAGGAGAAGGTGGAAGAGGGATAAATCAGGAATTTGGATTTAATGTGCGCTGACACTGTATACGAAATTAAAAAAAAAAAAGACCTACTGTATAGCTTGGGGAACTATATTCAGTATCTTATAATAACCTACAAAGGGAAAGAATCTGAATAAGAAATAGAGATACATATGTACAACTGAATCAGTCTGCTATATATCTGAAACCAATGTTTCCAAGCCAAGTTCTTGGACTCTTCAATCAATAGAAATTTCTTGATAAGAGACCAGACGAGTAATTCAGGCAAGACTTTACTGGGACTTGTGCTGCAGCAGTGAGGAGTGAGAATAAGCAACAGGCGTCCTTGCCGGCTCCCTGAGTGGGGGTAGTGAGCTGATTAAAGGGGTGAGGATGGAGGCGGACCCAGGGGTCGGGCCAGAGGGATAGCTTGGGTGCTGCATGCGGGGAGCATGCACAGTACCGTTTTTGCTCCCAGCTCTTCAGAAATGGCAGTTGGGCTTTTTGGTCTTTTTGCATCTTGTCCAGAATTTGCCCCAACTGCACCTGCACATAGTTATTTTCAGTCCCTTATAGTTTTCTTTGTGTTTTGTGTGTAGCTTCCCTGGTGGCTGATGGTAAAGAATCTGCCTGCAGTGCAGGAGACCTGGGTTTAATCCCTGGGTTTGGAAGATCCCCTGGAGAAGAAAATGGCAACCCACTTGGAGAATCCCATGGACAGAAGAGCCTGGCAGCCTAAAGTCCATGGGGTCAAAAAGAGTCAGACATGACTGAGAGACTAAGCACAGCACACCTCAAGGAGACATTTGTCCAGATGCAAGTACTGCAACAAAGGGCCCCAGGGTTTATGTCCCAGCCCATGACATTCTCCTCTGAGGGATTCTGCACCCTTATTTTTAAGAGGTAAGGGGGCAGAAGTCTCTTCTAAATTTCTTCCTGCTGGACGGGGGCTGCAGACCCTAGCCTACCATAGCAGTGTAGAAGTCCCTCACTGACTGTTTCAGTTCAGTTCAGTCGCTCAGTCATGTCCGACTCTTTGTGACCCCATGAACCACAGCACACCAGGCCTCCCTGTCCATCACCAACTCCCGGAGTACACACAAACTGATGTCCATTGAGTCAGTGATGCCATCCAACTATCTCATCCTCTGTCGTCCCCTTCTCCTCTTGCCCTCAGTCTTTCCCAGCATCAGGGTCTTTTCAAATGAGTCAGCTCTTCGCATCAGGTGGCCAAAGTATTGGAGTTTCTGCTTCAACATCAGTCCTTCCAATGAACACCCAGGACTGATCTCATTTAGGATAGACTGGTTGGACCTCCTTGCAGTCCAAGGGACTCTCAAGAGTCTTCTCCAACACCACAGTTCAAAAGCATCAATTCTTCGGCACTCAGCTTTCTTTATAGTCCAACTCTCACATCCATACATGACCACTGGAAAACCATAGCCTTGACTAGATGGACCTTTGTTGACAAAGTAATGTCTCTGCTTTTTAATATGCTCTCTAGGTTGGTCATAACTTTCCTTCCAAGAAGTAAGTGTCTTTTAATTTCATGGCTGCAACCACCATCTGCAGTGATTTTGGAGCCCCCCAAAATAAAGTCTGACACTGTTTCCACTGTTTCCCCATCTATTTGCCATGAAGTGATGGGACCGGATGCCATGGTCTTAGTTTTCTGAATGTTGAGCTTTAAGCCAACTTTTTCACTCTCCTCTTTCACTTTCTTCAAGAGGCTCTTTAGTTCTTCTTCACTTTCTGCCATAAGGGTGGTGTCATCTGCATATCTGAGGCAAGGACCTATCAAGATCTGGGCCACCCTCTGCTGGAATGAGCTGAATTCCTTGAGCCATCATGAGTCTCACCTGAAACTGCTAGAGCCTAGAAGACACATACTGAACCAAAAGGCTAAACAGACAAGGGCCGAAAAGCAGAAGACCAACAGTAGCCATTAAAGGGCCTAGACTGGGAAGGAACCAGGTTACTTTGGGGAGGACTTCCTTAACTGAGTTCCAGACAGTGGAGGTGATGTTGCCTCTGACAAAACTGTGAAGCCACTCCACCTAGGTGTGTATCTCCTTCACATTAACTTCTGTCTGTCTTGTTGCATTGGTCCCGGTACTGCAGGAAGTGTTGGTTATCACACAAACTCCACCTTGTTCTGCCAGATGGTAGTCAAGAGCTAGACAATTGTCAAGAACTACATTAGCCAAAGAAACAAGTCCCATGAACAAGGTCTTAAGTCCCATGAAGGCTTGCCCTGTCTGTTCCATCATAGAATCAGGCTGTCTGGAGAGATTTCTCAATGTTGCTTTGTGATAGGCAAAGCCTTCCCATGGAGCTGCTGGTCCTATAGCTAGTCCTGCCCCTTCCAAGGTCATTCCTAGTGCTCCCCGATTTGGTGGTGAGCTGGAGTGCTCCTGTTATGGACCAAAATTCCTCTTACTCCTATCTCCCTAGAGGGCACTCTCCTATGAAATGGACGTTATTGGTGCACTTACAGGTCATAACTTGGGTGGAGAAGGACAGGGCCTGGCCATAATTCCACAACACAGGATGGTCTGGGTGTCCACGGAGGGAAACAAACAAACCCTTCAGGGGTGCAGACCTAAATGTCTGTCTCACAGTTATTAAGAGTAGACAGTCCTTGAAGGACATAGAAGTTACTGGTGTTTGAACAATGAGGGGACAACAGACCATGCCATTCATAATTAAACATGTAAAGCTCTACACCATTTGTAACAAGATGCTCATGTATGATCCTGCTGGCATCATCAGAGGCTCGCACACAAGAGGTCATATCACTCTTTGCCTAGAATCTCACAGGTGGGTTGAATTGGCTTGACCAGGAGATAGGATCTTCCCACCACTCACTCCCATTCCATGTTGTTGAGGGGAACAGGGCCATAGTTTGAAACAGGGCATCAGTGGGTATGGTTATGGGTACACTTTGTCCCTATATAAGAGGCAAGTATCTGGTATGAGTATGCCTTGGGGAGGTTCTGTGCCATTTGTACAGTTGAACATAGTATAACTGCACTTTGGGTCCATTTGTGGGGGTGAGTCAGTCTAAAGCATGGGAATAGCCTCCTGGAAAATGCATGTGTGACTCACAGAGGTAAAGGGAGTGGCCGCTGGCCCTGAGTTAGATCGTTAACCACCATTGGAACCAGCAGGTTCAGGGGAAACACAGGAGGAGGGCCAGTAGCCAGCTAAGGTGTTGATGACATAGCCAGCTTTCTTTTCAGAGCTCACCTGCAGATATTCTGGAACTGCTGGTGGTGAATTTTCTTGCCATTGTCCCCTAGTTATAGGGAGTAGTAAGGCAGGCAGGCAGTAAGAGTGTGATGGAGTGTTTCCCTTAAATCCAGCACAGACAAAGGAGCTCCTTTCCTGGCAAGGATGGCTGAGCAAACCAGTAGACTGCAAGCAAGACTTACAACAGCAATAATGGCACACAGATGTCCAGCCCACCACGTCATTTTACTTACCTGTCAGCGGTGCCTGTCTTTTGGATAGGTACCTCAGATCTTCCACTGCCTCATGGGTTTATTGCTCTTTTCTTATGACCTGCAGGGGTCTTGGAGGTAAAAGCTTTAGTCTGGACAGATCCACCCAACTGGATGTCCTGTTCAGTTTGACAGCAGTGGAGGTGACTAAAATTCCTTTCTAGGGGCCCTTCCATTTTAGCAGTAGTTGGTCTTCAAGGGGACCCCTCTTTCCAGGTTTTAAGAACTTGGCTCCCAGGGTTTATTTGTGTAGGAACTGCTCCTTCCTCGATTTTTAGTGGGAGCTGGCAGTGTCTTGTGGGCATAGTCCTGGATTGCCTTCCGAACTTGTCCTGAATTAATAATATATCTCCGGATCTGATCAGTTCCTCATCCAGCAGAATGTCAGTAGTAAGAAAAGGCCTACGATAGGTCGTTTCAAATGGGCTAAGCCTCAGACCATTCTTGGGTGCTGCACAGATCCTGAGGAGTACAATAGGAAGCAAGTTGGTCCAGGGCTCATGAGTCTCTTGGTAAAGCTTTGCTCAGGTTTTCTTTAAAGTGTGGTTCATTTTCTCTACCTTCCCTAAAGACTAGGGGTGCCAAGAAATATGCAGCTTGTAGTCTGTCCCTACGGCTGATGTGAGTCCTTGTATGATTTTGGCTATAAAAGGGAACTCATTATCTCTTTGGAGGGACTTTGGAAGTCCAAACAAAGGTATTTCTTTTTTGAGTTGATACTTGCATAGTTGACTCAGAATCCTGGGTTAGTTTCTGCTGTACAGCCAGCTGATTCAGTTATCAGTTCAGTCGCTCAGTTGTGTCTGACTCTTTGTGACCCCATGGCCTGCAGCATGCCACACTTCCCTGTCCATCACCAACTCCCAGAGCTTGCTCAAACTCATGTCCATTGAGTCAGTGATGTCATCCAACCATCTCATCCTCTGTTGTCCCCTTCTCCTCCCGCCTTCAGTCTTTCCCAGCATCGGGGTCTTTTCAAATGAGTCAGTTCTTCACATCAGGTGGCCAAAGTATTGGAGTTTCAGCTTCAACATCAGTCCTTCCAATGAATATTCAGGACTGATTTCCTTTAGGATGGACTGGTTTGATCTCCTTGCAGTCCAAAGACTCTCAGGAGTCTTCTCCAACACCACAGTTCAAAAGCATCAATTCCTCAGCACTCAGCTTTCTTTATGGTACAACTCTCACATCCATACATGACTACTGGAAAAACCATAGCTTTGACTAGACCTTTGTTGGCAAAGTAATGTCTTTGCTTTTTAATATGCTGTCTAGGTTGGCCATAGTTTTTCTTCCAAGGAGCATCTTTTAATTTCATGGCTGATTCCGTTTTGCATATTTTGGGTATTTTTTTTCCATTTTGATTTACCATAGGATATTGGATATAGTTCCCTGTGCTATACAGTAGGACCCTCTTTTGTATCCATCCTATATATAATAGTTTGCATTTACTAATCCCAAACTCGCAATCCTTCCCTCCCCACCTCCCTCCCCCTTGGCAACCACAAGTCTGTTCTCTACGTCTGTGGGTCTATTTCTATTATGTAGATAAGTTCATTTGTGTCATATTTTAGATTCCACATATAAGTGATATCATGTGATATTTGTCTTTCTGATTTATTCACGTAGTATGTTAATCCTTTAGTACAATAATTCATCCCTGTTGCTGAAAATGGCATTATTTCATTCTTTTATGGTTGTATAGAATTCCACTGGGTATGTGTACCACATCTTTATCCATCCATCTGTTGATGGACATTTAGGTTGCTTTCTCCTGGCTATTGTAAATAGTTCTGCAGTGAACACTGGGGTGAAGGTATCTTTTTAAATTATAGTTTTGTCTGGATAAATGCCCAGAGGTGGGATTGCTGGATCATATGGCAACTCTGTTTTTAGCTTTTTAAGGAACTTCCATACTGTTTTCCATAATGGCTGAACCAACTTACATTCCCAACAGGATTTAGAAAGTTCCTTTTTCTCAAATACTGGAGCATTTGTTATTTGTAGGTTTTTGATGATGGCTATTTTGACTGGTGTGAGGGAGCACCTCATTGTAGTTTTGATTTGCATTTCTCTGATAACTAGAGATGTTGAGCATCTTTTTCATGAGCCTGCTGGTCATCTGTATGTCTTCTTTGGAGAAATGTCTTGGTCTTCTGCCCAGTTTTCAACTGGGAGGTTTTTTGTTGTTGTTGAGTCACTTGAGCTACTTGTATATTTTGGAAATGAAGCCCTTGTCGGTCACATCATTTACAAATATTTCCTCTCAATCTTTAGGTTGTCTTTTCATGTCGTGTATGGTTTCCTTTGCTGTACAGAGTTTTCTAGGTTTGAGTATGTTCCATTTATTTTTGCTTTTTGTTTATTTCTGTGTTTTGGGTTTCTCTGGGTCTTCGTTGCTTTGCGCCAGCTTTCTCTTGCTGCCGCAAGGGGGTGCTACTCTTCACTGCAGTGCGCAGGCCTCTCATCACGGTGGCTTCCCCTGTTGCACAGCACAGGCTTCAGGCCCACGGGTTTACTAGCTGTGGTGTGTGGGTTTAGTTGCCCCATGGCGTGTGGAATCTTCCCAGACCAGGAATTAAACCCATGTGCCCGGGAAGTCCCATTTTTGCTTTTATTTGTACTGCCTTGGAAGATTCACCTAGGAAAACTAGTACGATTAAAACAGAGAATATATTGCTATGTTCTCTTCTAGGAGTTTTATAGTGTCATGTCTTATATTTAAGCTAACCCACTTGAATTTATTTTTGTGTAAGTTGGGAGAGTGTGCTCTAACTTCACTGATTTGCATGTGTGACTATGCAGCTTTCCCAGCACCACTTGCTGAACAGATCGTCATTTCCACATTGTATATTCTTCCTCCTTTGTTGAAGAGTAATTGGACTTAGATGTGTGGGTTTATTTCTGGGCTCTCATTCTATTCCACTGACCCTTAGGTCTGTTTTTGTGCCAATACCATGTGGTTTGCTTACTGTAGCAGTATTATCTGAAGTCTGGGAGGATTATGCCTCCTGCTTTGTTCTTTTTCCTCAAGATTTCTATGGTAATTCTGGGTCTTTCATGGTTCCATATAAATTTTTGGATTATTTGTTTTAGTTCTGTGAAAAATGTCACAGGTAATTTGATAGGGATCAAATTAAATCTATTGATTTAGGTAACTAACTCTTGGAGTTCACCCAAACTCATGTCCATTGAGTCATTAATGCTATCCAACCATCTCATCCTCTGTTATTCCCTTCTCCTCCTGCCCTCTATCTTTCCCAGCATCAGGGTCTTTTCCAATGAGTCAGTTCTTCACATCAGGTGGCCAAAGTATTGGAACTTCAGCTTCAGCATCAGTCCTTCCAATAAATATTCAGGGTTGATTTCCTTTAGGATTGACTGATTTGATCTCCTTGCAGTCCAAGAGACTCTTGAAAGTCTTCTCCAGCACCATAATTCGAAATCAATTCTTCAGTGCTCAGCCTTCCTTCTTTATGGTCCAACTCTCACATCCATACACGATTACTGGAAAAACCATAGCTTTGACCAAATAGACCTTTGTAGGCAAAGTGATGTCTCTGCCTTTTAATACACTGTCTAGGTTTGTCATAGCTTTTTTTCCAAGGGGCAAGCATCTTTTCTTTTCATGGCTGCAGTCACCATCTGCAGTTTATCAGTTCTAGTAGCTTTTGTGTAGAGCTTTTAGGGTTTTCTATATATAATATCATATCATCTGCATACAATGACAATTTTACCTCTTCCCTTAATGTGGATACTTATTATTTCTTTTCCTTGTCTGTGGCTAGGCCCTCCAATACTATGTTGAAAAGAAATGGTGAGAATGTCTTGTTCCAGATTTTAGCTGGGAAGGCTTTCAGCTTCTCGCCATTGACTCTTCTATTGACTGTCAGTTTCTCATAAGTAGTTTTGTTTTTTTTTTTTAATGTTGAGATATGTACCCTCTGTATCCACTTTGTTAAGAATTTTTATCATGCATGGGGTTGAATTCATCAAGTGTTTTTCTGAATCTGCTGAGATGATCATGTGGTTTTGGTCTTGTCTGTTATTGTGACCTGTCACACTGACTGATTTGCATATGCTGAACCGTCCTTCTGACTCTGGGATGAATCCAGTTTGGCAGTGGTGTATGATCCTTCTGTGTCGTTAGATTTGGTTTGCTGATACTTTGTGAGACTTTTTGCATCCATATTCATCAAAGATACTGGCCTGTAATTTTCTTTTTTTGGTGGTGTCTTTGTCTGGTTTTGGTGTGAGGGTGAAGATGGCTTCATAGAATGCTTTTGTTCCTCTTCAATCTTTTGGAAAAGTTTGAGGGTAAATATAAGTTATTCTTTGTTTAGTAGAATTCACTTGTGAAGTCATCTGGTCCTGGCCTTTTTTTGGTAAGTTTTTATATTTTTTTCTTTTTTTCACAGATTCTATTTCACTTCTAAAGATCAGTCTGTTCAAATTATTTCTTCTTGGATCAATTTTGGATGGACTGTATGTTTTTAGAAACTTGTCCGTTTATTCTATGTCATCTAGTTTTTTTGCATATGATTATTCACAGTATTCTCTTACAGTTTTTGTATTTCTGTGATATCAGTTGTTATTTCCCCCTTTTCATTTTTTATTTTGTTTAATTGGGTGTTCTCTCTCTTCTTCTTGGTAAGCCTGGCCAGAGGTTTATCAACTTGGTTTGCCATTTCAAAGAACCAGCTGTTGGTTTTATTGACTTGTTTCTATTTTTTTTAATCTATATGTTATTTATTTCATCTCTGATCTTTATCTATCCTTCATTCTGCTGACTTTGGATCTTATTTGTTCTTCTGTTTCTAATTCTATTAGGTAGTTGGGTTAAGTTATTTGAAAATTTTCTGTGTTTTGAGGAAGACCTGTATGGACTTCCCTCTAAGAACTGCATTTACTACATCCAATAAGTTTTGCATGGCTGTGTTTTCACGGTCATTTGTCCCAAGGTGTTTTTTAATTTCATTTTTGTTTGCACTGTTGGCAAATTGGCTTTTTAGTAGCATATTGCTTAGTCTCTATGTAATCAGTTTTTTCCCCTCATTCCTTTTTCTGTGGTTGATGTCTATTAATAGTTTCATGCCATCATGGCTAGAAAAGATACTTGAAACAATTTCTGTTCTCTAGGTTTGTAGAACCTTATTTCTGCTCTAATATACGGTCACTCTAAAGTGTTTCACGTGCACTTGAAAAGAGTGTGGCTCTTGATGTTTTGGATCTAATGCTATAAAACATCAACTCAGTCTCCCTGTTCTACTTTATTATTTTGGTTTTTTCCTTGACAAAGATTTTATTTTAGTTTTATTTCAGGTTTTGGTTTTCCAGATGGGACATGACAAAAGATTTTATTTTAAAAAATTGTTTTTAGTTGGAGGATAATCGCTTTACAACGTTGCATTAGTTTCTGCTGTACAACAACATAAATCAGCTGTAAGTATACATAGACCCCCTCCCTCTGGAGCCTCCCTCCCTCCCTCCCCCACCGTCTAGGTCCTCACAGAGCGCTGAGTTGGGCTCCCTGTGTTATACAGCAGCTCTCCACTAGCTCTCTGTTTCTGGTAGTATTCGTATATGTCAGTGCAACCCTTTCAGCTCTTTCAATTCATCCCACCGTGTTTTCCCCGTTGTGTCCACAAGTCCATTCTCTACATCTGTATCTCCGTTCCTGCCCTGCAAATAGGTTCCTCAGCACCATTTTTCTAAATTACATATATGTGTGTTAATATACAAAATTTGTTTTTCTCTTTCTGACTTAATTCACTCTGTGTGACAGACTCTAGGTTCACCCACATCACTACAAATGACCCAGTTTCAGTCCTTTTTATTAAGGTCGAGTAATATTCCATTTTATATATGTACTACATATATCTTTATCTGTTCATCTATTGATAGACTTCTAGGTTGCTTCCATGTCCTGGCTGTTGTAAATCTGTATGGTTGCTAAGTTGTGTCCAATGATTTGTGACCCCGTGGACTGCCAGGCTCCCCTGTCCATGGGATTCTCCAGGCAAGAATACTGGAGTGGGTTGCCATTTCCTCCTCCACAGCTGTTGTAAATAGTGCTGCAATGAACATTGGGGTACATGTGTCTTTCTTCAATTATGGTTTTCTCAGGGTATATGCCCAGTAGTGGGATTACTGGGTCATATGGTAGTTTTATTCCTAGTTTCTTAAGCAATCTCCATACTGTTCTCCATAGTGGCTGTATCAGTTTACTTTCTCACCAACAGTGAAAGAGGGTTCCCTTTTCTTCACACCCTTTCTGGGATTTAGTCTGTAGATTTTTTTGATAATGGCCATTTTGATCCATGTGAGGTGATAGCTCACTGTGGTTTTGATTTGCAGCTCTCTAATAATGAGCAACGTTGAGAATCTTTCCATGTGTTTCTTGGCCATCTGTATGTATGTCTTCTTTGAAGACGTTTCTACCCAATTTTGATTGGGTTGTTTGTGTTTCTGATATTGAGCTACATGAACTGCTTGTATATTTTGGAGATTAAACCTTTGTCAGTTGCTTCATTTGCAATTATTTTCTTTCACTCTGAGGGTTGTCTTTTCATTTTGTTTATGGTCTTCTTTGTTGTGCAAAAGCTTTTAAGTTTAATTAGGTCCCATTTAGGAGAAGGCAATGGCACCCCACTCCAGTACTCTTGCCTGGAAAATCACATGGGTGGAGGAGCCTGGTAGGCTGCAGTCCATGGGGTCACTAAGAGTTGGACACGACTGAGTGACTTCACATTCACTTTTCACTTTCATGCATTGGAGAAGGAAATGGCAACCCACTCCAGTGTTCTTGCCTAGAGAATCCCAGGAACAGGGGGAGCCTGGTGGGCTGCTGTTTCTGGGGTCGCACAGAGTCAGACACGACTGAAGTGACTTAGCAGCAGGTCCCATTTGTTTATTTTTGTTTTTATTTCCATTACTCTTGGAGGTGGGTCAAAGAAGATCTTGCTGTGATTTATGACAAAGAGTGTTCTGCCTATGTTGTCCTCTAGGAGTTTTATAGTATCTGGACTTACATTTAGGTCTTTCATCCATTTTGAGTTTATTTTTTATGTGTGGTGTTAGGAAGTGTTCTAATTTCATTCTTTTACATGTAGCTGTTCAGTTTTCCCAGCACCACTTATTGAAGAGGCTGTCTTTTCTCCATTATCTATTCTTGCCTCCTTGGTCAAAGGTAAAGTGCCCATAGATGCATAGGTTTATCTCTGAGATTTCTGTCCTGTTCCATTGAACTGTGTTTCTGTTTTTGTACCAGTGCCATACTGTCTTGATTACTGTAGCTTTGTGGTATAGTCTGAAGTCAGGGGGGTTGATTCCTCCAACTCCGTCTTTCTTTCTCAAGATTTCTTTGGCTATTCAGAGTCTTTTGTGTTTACAAACAAATTGTAGAATTTTTTGTTCTAGTTCTATGAAAAATTTCATTAGTAATTTGATAGGGATTGCATTGAATCTATAGATTGTTTTGGGTAGTACAGTCATTTTCACAATATTTATTCTTCCAATTCAAGAACATAGTATCTCTCTCCATCTGTGTCATCTTTGATTTCTTTCCTCATTGTTTTATCGTTTTCTACGTACAACAAGTCTTTTGTATCCTAAAGTAGGTTTATTGATTTTTTTTCCCTATTGTTCTTTTAGTCTCTATTTCATTTCCTCTCTGATCTTCACTATTTCTTCTGTTGCCTTTACGTTTTGTTTGTTGTTCTTTCTCTAATTATTTCAGGTGGTAGGTTATGTTATTTAACTGAGATTTTCCTTAGGGTTTTGTTTTTTTGGAGGGGAAGCCTGTATCACTATGAACTTCTCTCTGAGAACTGCTTTTGCTGCATCTCATTGATTTTGTATGGTTGTGTTTTCACTGTCATTAGTTTCAAGTTTTTTTTTTCAATTGCTCTTAGATTTCATTGTTGACTCATTGGTTTCATCAATATCGTGTCATTTAGACTCCATGTAACCCGTTTTTTATCATTTTCTTTTTCTGTGATTGACTTCTAATTTCATGCCGTTGTCAGAAAAGATGCTTGAAATGATTTGTATTCTTAAATTTATTGAGATTTGTTTCTGCCCTAGTATGTGGTCTATCCCAGGGGATGTTCTAAGTGTACTTGAAAAGAATGTGTCCTCTGGGTTTTTTGGATGTAATGTTCTGAAATTATCAGTTAAGTCTAACTATTGTATTATTTAGGATCTCTGTTGCCTTATTGCTTTTCTGTCTAGAAGCTCTGTCCATTGATGTCAGGGTGGGTGTTAAATTCTTCTACTATCATTGTATACCTGCCAGTTTCTCCTTTTACGTCTGTTAGTATTTGTTTTATATATTTGAGTGCTCCTATATTGGGTTGCATATATGTTGACAGCTATAATATTCTCTTCTTACATTGACCCTTATATCATTGTATAGTGCCTTTTTCTTTGTGGCCTTTGTTTCAAAGCCTGTTTTGCCTAATACAAGTGCTCCAACCCCCACTCTTGTCCTTTTTGTTCACATGAAATCTGTTTTCCATCCTCTCAGTGTTCAGTGTATGTGTGTATGTCCCCTGAAGTGGGCCTCTTGTAGATAGTATACTGTAGGGTTTTGTTTTATTATTCAATCTGGCACTCTATGTTTTTCAATTAGAGCATTTGGTCCATAGACATTTTGATGACAATTGATAAATATATATTTATTGCCTTGTAAACCTTGTTTTCTTGTTGATTCTGCATTTCATTTCTTTCTTTTTGTTTTTCCTCTGGTGGTTTGATAACTTCTTTTTGTTTTATGCTTATGTTCACTTTTATTTTTATGAGTTTGTTGTATGTTTCTGACTTGTGGTTGCCCTGTTTTTCAAGTATGTTAATGCCTTCCCATATCTACTTGCATTATACTGATGGTCTTTTAGGCTTAAACACATTCTTTAAAAAAAAAAAAACAAAACTACATTTTCTTACTCTCCTACCTCACATTTTATGGTTTTGATGTCTTCTTTTACATCTTTATGTTTATTATTTTGGTTTTCATTGTGGTAATCATTGCTTTTCACAGGATTTTTAAAGTTTAAAAATCTGTCTGCTGGCTTTTTAAAGTGATTTACATTCCAGTTGTGGTTTTCTCTTTCCTACAGCTTCTTGCTTCTTTTCTATTTAGAGAAGACCTTTCAATATTTCTGTCAGGTTAGGTTTAGTAGTGCTGTTATGTTCTTTTATTTTTTGCTCATCTGAGAAATTCTTTATCGCTTCTATTCTAAATTATAATCTTGTTGGGTAGAATATCCTAGGTTGTAGATTCTTCCTTTCAGGACTTTGAATATGTCTTGACACTCCCTTCTTCCCTGTAACATATCTGTTCAGGAATCAGTTGGTAGCTTTATGGGAGTTCCCTTGTAATTATCTGTTAGTCTCTGGCTGCCTTTAGAGTTCTCTTTAACTTTTGCCATTTTAATTATAATGTGTCTTGGTGTAGGTCTATTTGAGTTCATCTTGTTTGGGACCCTCTGTGCTTCCTGTACCTAGATATCTGTTTCCTTCTTAAGGTTTGGAAGTTTTCAGTCATAATTTATTCAAGTGCATTTTTTATCCCCTTTCCTCTTTCTTCTCCTTCTGGAATCCCTATTATGTATAGATTGGCATACGTCTTTTATATTGCTTTCATTTGTTTACAATTTGGCTTTCTGTCTGAAGAACTAAAAAGCCTCTTGATGAAAGTGAAAAAGGAGAGTGAAAAATTTGGCTTAAAGCTCAACATTCAGGAAACTAAGATCATAGCATCCGGTCCCATCACTTCATGGCAAATAGATGGGGAAACAGTAGAAACAGTAGCTGACTTTATTTTGAGGGGGCTCCAGAATCACTGCAGATGGTGACTGCAGCCATGAAAATAAAAGACGCTTACTCCTTGGAAGGAAAGTTATGACCAACCTAGAGAGCATATTAAAAAGCAGAGACATTACTTTGCCAACAAAGGTCTGTCTAGTCAAGGCTATGGTTTTTCCAGTGGTCATGTGTGGATATGAGAGTTGGACTATAAAGAAAGCTGAGTGCCGAAGAATTGATGCTTTTGAACTGTGGTGTTGGAGAAGACTCTTGAGAGTCCCTTGCACTGTAAGGAGATCCAACCAGTCCATCCTAAAGGAGATCAGTCCTGGGTGTTCATTGGAAGGACTGATGTTGAAGCTGAAACTCCAATACTTTGGCCACCTGATGTGAAGAGCTCTCATTCGAAAAGACACTGATTCTGGGAAAGATTGACGGCAGGAGGAGAAGGGGATGACAGAGGATGAGATGGTTGGATGGCATCATCAACTAGACGGACATGGGTCTGAGTGGACTCTGGGAGTTGGTGATGGACAGGGAGGCCTGGCATGCTGCAATTCATGGGTCACAAAGAGTCACACACCACTGAGTGACTAAACCGAACTGAATTGATGCTGGGAAAGATTGAGGGCACAAGGAGAAGGGGACGACAGAGGATGAGGTGGTTGGATGGCATCACTGACTCAATGGACATGAGTTTGGGTAGACTCTGGAAGTTGGTGATGGACAGGGAGGCCTGGCATGCTGCTGTTTATGGGGTCACAAAGAGTTGGACACAACTGAGCAACTGAACTGAACTGAACTGCTATTCTTATTGAGTGATTTCCATTATTTATTTTCCAGATCACTTATTCTTTCTTCTGCATTCTGCTATTCATTGCCTTCAGCTCAGGTTTCATCTTGGCAAATGCACATTGTTCTTGCTTTGTCCTCCCAAATTATGATACAATTATTGTATTAAGCAAAAATCACAATAGCAGAAGACATTTATCAGTTTTATCAATAGCCAGACAAAAAATAAAAAACCGTTACAATTGCAAGCCATACAGGAAACATGATGAACCTAACAATATAAACTAATTACATACAATTTGGGGAGGTAAGCAGAGTGATGTTGTACGTGAAAGCGCATACATGCACATGTTTTCATCTGCCCATCCAGTCTTACGTCCTTTGATTTGTGTATTTAACCCACTTACATTTCAGGTAATTATCAATATCTATGATCCTAATACCATTTTCTTAATTGTTTCAGGTTTATTTTGTGGAGGTCTTTTCCTTCTCTTGTGTTTCCTCCTTAGAGAAGTTCCTTGGCAAAAGGAACTTGACTGTTTTCGTGGTGCTGAATTTTCTTAACTTTTGCTTATCTGTAGAGCTTTTGATTTCTCTGTCAAATCTGAATGAGAGTCTTGCTGATTATTCTTGGTTGTAGGTTCTTCTCTTTCATCACATTAAATATATCATGCCATTCCCTTCTGGCTTGTAGAGTTTCTGTTGAGAAATCAGCTGATAACCTTATGGGTGTTCCCTTGGATGCGGTCTGTCATTTTTCCCTTGTTGATTTTAATATTTTATCTTTGTCTTTAATTTTTGCCAGTTTGATTACTATGTGTCTCAGTGGGTTCCTCCTTGGATTTATCCTGCTTGGGACTCTCTGTGCTTCCTGAACTTGGTAGACTATTTTCTTTCCCATGTTAGGGAAGTTTTCAGCCAGTATCTCTTCAAATATTTCCTCTGGTCCTTTCTCTTTCTCTTCTCCTTCTGGGACATTTATAAGGAAAATGTTGGTGCATTTAATGTTGTCCCAAAGATCTCTTAGGTTGGCTTCATTTTTTTCATTCTTTTTTCTATATTCTATTTTGCAGCAGTGATTTCCACCATTCTGTCCCCCAGGTCTTCTGTCCCCATTGATTCCTTCTAGTCTATTACTTGTCTCTCTGTTTTTTCTTTAGCTCTTCTAGGTCTTTGGTAAACATTTCTCACATCTCCATTGTTTTCCTGAGATCCTGGATCATTTTCACTATCATTATTCTGAATTTTTTTCTGGAATGTTGTTTATCTCCACTTCATTTAGTTGTCTTTCTGGGCTTCTATCTTGTTCCTTCATCTGGGACATAACTTTCTGTAATGTGGTTTTTGTTCTAGCCACTGTGGGATTGTTGTTATTCTTGCTTTTTCTGTCTGCCCGCTGATGGAGGAAGTTAAGAGGCTTGTGTAAGCTTCCTGATGGGAGGGACTGGTGGTGGGAAAAACTGGGTCTTGCTCCGATGGGCAAGGCTGTGCTCAGTAAAGCTTTAATCCAATTGTCTGCTGATGAATGGGGTTGTGCTGTCTTTCTGTTAGTTATTTGGCCTGAGATGACCCAGCCCTGTGGTCTGTGAACTTCATGGTAGGGTTAGTGGCAATTTCTAAGAGGACTTATGTCAAGGGATCTCTTGCAGGACTGCTGCTGACAGTGACCCTGTCCCCACGGTGAGCCACTGTTGATCCATGCCTCCCCAACACCAGCAGGTAAGTCTGGTTCAGTCTCCTGTGGTGTCACTGCTCCTTTCCCCTGGGTCTTGGTGTATGCAAGGCTTTGTTTGTGTACTCCAAGAGAGGAGTCTATTTCCCCCAGTCATGTGGAAGTCCTGTAATTAAATCCCACTGACCTTCAAAGTCAGAGTCCTTGGGGATTCCCATTCCCCTTGTTGGATCCCCAGGCTGAGCAGCCTGATGTAGAACTAAGAACCTTCACAACAGTAGGAGAACTTCTTTGGTATTATTGTTCTCCAGTTTGTGGGTCGCCCACCCAGAAGATATGGGATTTGATTTTATCATGATTGTGCCCATCCTACAGTCTCGTTGCGGTTTCTTCTGTGTCTTTGGATGTGGGGTCTTTCTTTGGTGGCTTCCAGCGTCCTCCTGTTGATGGTTGTTCAACAGCTAGTTGCAATTCTGGTGCTCCCACAGGAGATGAGCGCATGGCCTTCTACTCTGCCATCTTGAACCACTAATCTGCATTTCTGTCAAAGTTGTTATTGTTCAGTTGCTCAGTCATGTCTTACTCTGTGACCCCATGGACTGCAGCATGCCTGGCCTCCCTGTCCCTTACTCTTATCTCCTGGAGTTTGCCCAAGTTCACATCCATTGCATTGGTGATGCCATCCAGCCACCTCAACCTCTGATGCCCTCTCATCCTTCTGCCCTCAATCTTCCCCAGCATCAGGGTCTTTTCCAATGAGTTGGCTATTCATATCAGATGACCAAAATACTGGAGCTTCAGTATCAGTCCTTCCAATGAATATTCATGATCAATTTCCTTTAAGATTGACTGGTTTGATATCCTTAGTCTTCTCCAGCCCCACAGTTCAAAGGCATCAATTCTTTGGCACTCTGCCTTCTTTATGTTCCAGCTCTCACAATGGTACATGACCACTGGGAAGACCGTGGCCTTGACTTTACAGACCTTTGTCGGCAGAGTGATGTCTCTGCTTTTCAACACACTGTCTAAGTTTGTCATTGCTTTCCTGCCAAGAAGCAATCCTTTTCTGATTTCGTGGCTGCAGTCACCATCCTCAGTGATTTTAGAGTGCAAGAAGACAAAATCTGTCAGTTTCCACCTTTTCCCCTACTATTTGCCATGAAGTAATGAGGCCGGATACCATAATCTTAGGTTGTTTTTTTTTTTTTTTAATATTTAGTTTCAAGCTGGCTTTTTTACTATCCTCCTTTACCCTCATCAAGAAACTCTGTCAGTAGACATTCTTAATTCTTTCAGTAGTTTCACTGTCTCCTTTTTGAACTGGGTGTCTCGTCAGACTGAAGAGGTCTGTCCCATTGTTCTTTCAGGGAAATGCTCTTGATCTTTTAACTGGGAGTGGTTCCTTTCATTCTTCATTTTTTCTTATATTTCTCTTACTCTGAGTTTAGGAAAAAACAATTATCTACTGTAGTCTCAGAGAGCTATTTTTGTGTGAGATCATGCACATGTAGCTTGGATGGGTTTAATATTTTTGGTGTGAAGGCTGTTTTTAGTATGGATGTCTGCTTCATCTTTCCTCAGCATGTGCTCACCATTATCCCCTTAATTGGAGGAGTAGGTGTGGTGGCTGGTGCCTTCCCCCAGAGCATGTGGCAGCAGCATGGAACTCATGTTTCGAGTCTGTAAAAATATTTAATTTGTTCTCCTTCCCTGATTGCAGAACTCTCGTTCATACAATTAGCTCAGACAATGTCTGGGTGGCAGGGCCTTGGCTTCTGTGACTTCAACTAGACCGACATGGCATACACTGCCTTTCAGGTTACCGTGGCTGTAAAACCACTCCTGTCAATAAACCATTTGTCCTCAGGGCTATCAAAAGGTTCATGTAAACGACCAGACCTGCTGGAGTAACTTTTTTCTATGGTCTCTATACACCGATGCCTGCTGCTGCTGGTGCTGCTGCTAAGTCACTTCAGTCGTGTCCAACTCTGTGTGACCCCATAGACAGCAGCCCACCAGGCTCCCCCATCTCTGGGATTCTCCAGGCAAGAACACTGGAGTGGGTTGCCATTTCCTTCTCCAATGCATGAAAGTAAAAAGTGAAAGTCAAGTCACTCAGTTGTGTCTGACCCTTAGCGACCCCATGGACTGTAGCCTGCCAGGGTCCTCCATTTATGGGATTTTCCAGGCAAGAGTACTGGAGTGGGGTGCCATTGCCTTCTCCAGATTGTACCTGATGACAGGTTAATTCATCTAAGTGTTGTCCCAGGGTGAACTTGGAAGCTCATTAACCAACAGCTGTGGCTGCTACTGCCTGCAGGCAGCTTGGCCATCCCAGAGCCACTGGTCTCTGTTCTGGTCCAGCCTTTGGGTCAGAACTCGTGCTGTTATGAATGTATAGGGTAAAGGGGTTGTCCACATGTGGAAGCCCTGTTGCTGGTTCTTTACTCAGTTCAGTCATTAGAGTCTTAAAAGCCTGCTGGTGGTCCTTACTCCACTGAAGCGGTTCCCCTTCTCCTCCCTTTAGAGCATCATATTAGGGTTTTGCTGTACATGTGTCCTTAGTCGTCTCTGACTCTTTGTGACCCTGTTCACTGTAGCCCACCAGGCTCCTCTGTCCATGGGATTTCCCAGGCAAGAATACTGGAGTGGATTGCCATTTTCTTCTCCAAGGGATATTCCCAACCCAGGGATCGAACCTGTGTCTCCTGCATTGGCAGGCTGATTCTTTACCCCTGAGCCACCAGGGAAGTCAGGGTTTTGGTATAAGGCCATGATCTGGAGTCCAGATAGGACAGAACCCAGCATCCTGAGAAAGCCTCTGATCCACCTCTTTGTGGTTGGAGGTAGTAATGCCCTCATTGCTGCTTTCAATCTATGGCCAGAGCTTGTGCCCCAGGGGTCAAAACAAATCCTAAATACTATGAGATCTGACCTTTGGTTTAGGAGACTTTACATCCCCCTTTTGCCAGAAAACTTAGGACTTTAACAGTGTTTTGATCTGAACCTTGCTTTATCACACTACTCATCAATTGATCATCAACTTTTTGTAGCAGAGTTCCCTTCTCAAGGCTCAATTCCCTCAGCTCCCTTGCTAACACATTTCTAGAAAGATGGGGAAACCCTATAGAAAACCCTATGGAAGCACTGTCCAGGTATATTGGGTAGCCTCCAGGGCAAATGGGTCTCTCCATCCAAAGGCACCTGGAGAAGGAAATGGCAACCCACTCCAGTATTCTTGCCTGGAAAATCTCATGGACAGAGGAGCCTGGTGGGCTATAGTCCATGGGGTCGCCAAGAGTCAGACATGACTGAGGGACTATATAACAACAACATTCAAAGGCAAAAAGGCTTTAAGAGTCTGGAGGTCAGGGAATACAGAAATGCATCTCTGAGGTCCAAAATAGAGAAATACTGGGTTCTCCCTGGCATGTGGGTGAGGAGGGCATATAGGTTTGTTACTATTGGGTGAATAGGGATGACTGCCTCATTCACTACTCATAAGTCTTGAGCAAACCGATCTTGCCTGTGAGCTTTCTAAATGGGGAGGATCAGGGTGATACAGGAGCATTGGCAGGGCCTAGTGAGTCCATATTTTAGGAATTTGGTGAGCCGCAGTTGGATCCCTCTCAGGGCCTCAGGCTTTAAAGGATATTATCTTTGGTAGGGGTGTTTTTCCCCAGGCCTTCATCTTATTTCTATCAGAGGAACCTGTTTTGCCCTTTCTGACACTGAGGTATCCCAAACTGCAGGATCCACCTGTTCTCTAATTTCTTGGGGGATGTCTTGGGGAATTTTGATGCCCAACTGGTAGGTCATCTGGGGCTCCTAATATGCATTCTCTATTCAGATTCTTTACCTCCTTGGACTTCACCTTGTCCTAAGAAATGTGTGCTCTATTACTCAGTCATGTCCAACTCTTTGGGACCTCATGGACTGTAGCCCACCAGACTCCACTGTTCATGGAGTCTTTCAGGCTTGGAGTGGGTTGCCATTTCTTCTTCCACAGGATCTTCCCGACCCAGGGATCAAACCCTAGTGTCTTGTGTCTCCTGCATTGACAGGCAGGTTCTTTACCACTGTACCACCTGAACATACTTGTTCCTAACTTATTTAGCAAAGCTCTCCCAAGGAGGAGTACAGGGTATTCTGGCATATACAAGAAGGAATGTGTAATAATAATGAGCCCAATTCTGCAGGCAAAGAGAGATGTAAATCATCCTACTTTGGGCTGTCTATCAACTCCCATCACAGTATGCCAGGGTCCAGCCCCCGCAGGATCCAGGGAAACCCAAAGGAGAAATGGCATCGGCGATTGATTTAGAGAGAGATAAGGAAAGAATGTTGACGATAAGAAAATAGAGGAGAGAAAGAGGTTTACATAGAGAACCAATAAAACTCTGAGACAAGAAGTTTGCCCTGTTAATGGAGGCCACAGGTGCCCTCCTGGTCTCCCGAGGGAGTGAAGACGCAGAATGTCTTCCCGTTCGGGTCTTAGAAACCCGGGCAGATAAGTGAACACAGAGAGCCTCTATGCTCCAAGGGATCAGCCTGAAAAAGAGAGGGAGGGGGAGAGAGAAAGTGATTGACACGGGAGACCAAGCTGCTTCGGTGAGCGAGGCCCAATTACTTTATTTTCAAAAGGTACTTATATACTTTTTTTGTACATAGAGGGAAATGAAAGATGCAAGGTCACACAGAGTCAGCCCCAAACATTCCAGCAGTTTTGCCCTTATCGAAACCAGGATTTTTTCTGCATACCTTTCCCACAAATGATGTTGTGTACATTGTCTTCTGGCCTTGGAGGCCTGTGAACATTTTATGACCCTCTTTTGATAAAGGCTGCTCAACCAGAAAACTTATTTTCCCTCAAAGTGTTTTTCCTTTACATTTCTAATCTATGTCAGCCTCAGAGAATGCCAAACAGAGTCACATTTTTCACAGAGTAAAGGTGCAGTGAGTTATAAGAAAGAACCAGTTAGCTCAAAGATCTGATGTGGTTAAATTCAAGGCTACACTTGTTTTTCTTACATTCTCACTATGTTAACTAATGCATTCCCAGGTGCACAGTAGATAAGGGATATGGGAACTTAGCAACAAGCATTGGCCTAATAATGAAATCCTACATCAGCACTACTCTAATAACTTTTAACTCTTTAAAAGGCTCTAATGTTTTAGGCTTCCTGTGCCTCTCACAGTTGGGAGGCTGTAAATAATCATATGCGTAGCTGCAAGAGTCTGGATATACCTGCCAAGCAAGCTAGAATGCTAACAGAGGGGGTTTGATTTGAAATATTCCTCTCATGTCCAGGAGACTTATTAGCTATAGCCCTAAGTTGATTTTCTCCAGAGAAAGGTGGTTAGGGATAGCCCCTGTTAATGTCAGAAGTGTAGGTGAAAGCATAATGCAATAAGGTAGGCAGACTCTGGTTTGGGGGGTAGATGCTCCAGAATGTCCAGGAGGGACCCCTGAGGCCTGATCCTGCCTTTGTGTATTATCAGGCCTCCTTCCTCATGACCTTTGCCATGGGCGGGGTTCCCCACGCTGACTCCCGGCAACAGTATAGTCATAGTTGGAGAGAGCTAGCCAAGTCAGAACAGAGTGGGCAGCTCCAGTGTCTACAAGACATTCATTTCTCCTCCTTGCCACATCAAGGGTGACATGAAGCTCTGCTCATATAATGAGGATGGATCAAGTGGGATCTGGAAGCTCGCAGGCACTCAGGCCCTTCAGTTTGTGTGTGGGAATCTCTCATCTGAGAGATTTGCAAGGAACCGGGGTCAGTTGGGATTGTCCCTTGGGCATCCCACAGGAGGGTGTTCAGGACATTCTCCCTCCAAGTACACCTTCTGCTGAGAAAAGGAACATTAGTTCAGGCCCAGGTGGCATCTTAGCTGCTTGTCCAGCCTTCTCAGCCCTCTAGAGTCCCCTTGATGTGTGGAGTGAATCAGAGCAGCCAAAAGCTGTGTTTTCTTTATTAGCCTCTTACTGTTATTGGCTGCCTCTATTAAGTCTCAGTTATTACTGTCAACTGAGAAAAAAAATGCACAACACAAGAGCTGTGAGTTAAGTTTTATTTGGGGCCAGTTGAAGACTATAGCCCGGGAGACAGCATTTTAGATAGCCCTAAGAAACTGCTCCAGAAAGGTAGTGGAGGAGGGGGAAGTCAGTATGTATGTGATTTTGGTGAAGAGGGAGTACATGCAATCAAGCACACATTTCTGCAGAAGGTTGCTGCTACTCTCTTGAAGGTTACTGCTAGTTATGAGGAGCAGACATCACCATTTGTGATCTTAGTGCTTTCTAGATATGATGAGTTGGAAGAATTGGACTCTTAAAATTTTCTCCTAAAAATATGTAACTTTCTGAAGACCTGTTCTGCCAGTTTTTCCCAGAGCACAGAGTGCCTTATTCATGGTCTTCATTCTAAACTCCTTTCAGGGTGTGTTGAAAGTCAGCAACTGCAGTGGCTTAATCCTTATAGAGGCAGATGTCAAGTGCCAATTTTTAGTGGCCAGGACCCCATCATAGTAATAAATTTGGTCATGGTTTGGGAGGCATTTCATCCCACGGTGCTAGGAATTCTCATTCCAGATCTGGCAAAGATTTCATTGACAGGCCATTCAGTGTGCTGTTATTTCTGGCCTAGGCTTTCAGTTCAGTTCAGTTCAGTTCAGTTCAGTCACTCAGTCATGTCCGACTCTTTGCGACCCCATGAATCACAGCACGCCAGGCCTCCCTGTCCATCACCAACTCCCGGAGTTCACTCAGATTCATGTCCATCGAGTCAGTGATGCCATCCAGCCATCTCATCCTCTGTCGCCCCCTTCTCCTCCTGCCCCCAATCCCTCCCACCATCAGAGTCTTTTCCAATGAGTCAACTCTTCACATAAGGTGGCCAAAGTACTGGAGTTTCAGCTTTAGCATCATTCCTTCCAAAGAAATCTCAGGGCTGATCTCCTTCGAGAGGAGCTACCCCACGTCTGAGGTCAGGGGCAATGTCCGAGAGGAGCTACCCCATGTCCGAGGCCAGCCAGAGATGGTGCCCAAGAGGAGCTACCCTGTGTCTGAGGTAAGGGGCGGGGGCCAAGAGGAGCCATCCAGCACCCAAGGCCAGAGGCGGCGGTGGTTGCCTGGGCACAGGAGGGCC
Source organism: Ovis aries (assembly GCF_016772045.2). Lineage (NCBI taxonomy): Eukaryota > Metazoa > Chordata > Mammalia > Artiodactyla > Bovidae > Ovis > Ovis aries. The sequence goes on along the minus strand of NC_056055.1, from coordinate 185,591,334 downwards.
TAGAGGAGCCATCCCACGTTGAAGGTCAGGAAGGGCAGCAGTGAGGAGACACCCCTCATCCAAGGTAAGGAGCAGCAGCTGCACTTTGCTGGAGCAGCCGTGAAGAGATACCCCACGCCAAAGGTAAGAGAAACCCAAGTAAGATGGTAGGTGTTGCAAGAGGGCATCAGAGGGCAGACACACTGAAACCGTACTCACAGAAAACTAGTCAATCTAATCTCACTAGGACCACAGCCTTTTCTAACTCAATGAAACTAAGCCATTCCCATGAGGTAACCCAAGACAGGCAGGTCATGGTGGAGAGGTCTGACAGATGTGGTCCACTGGAGAAGGGAATGGCAAACCACTTCAGTATTCTTGCCTTGAGAACCCCATGAACAGTATGAAAAGGCAAAATGATAGGATACCAAAAGAGGAACTCCCCAGGTCATTAGGTGCCCAACACGCTACTGGAGGTCAGTGGAGAAATAACTCCAGAAAGAATGAAGGCATGGAGCCAAAGCAAAAATAATACCCAGCTGTGGATGTGACTGGTGATAGAAGCAAGGTCCAATGCTGTAAAGAGCAATATTGCATAGGAACCTGGAATGTCAGGTCCATGAATCAAGGCAAATTGGAAATGGTCAAACAAGAGATGGCAAGAGTGAATGTCGACATTCTAGGAATCAGAGAACTAAAATGGACTGGAATGGGTGAATTTAACTCAGATGACCATTATATCTACTACTGCGGGCAGGAATCCCTCAGAAGAAATGGAGTAGCCATCAGGGTCAACAAAAGAGTCCAAAATGCAGTACTTGGATGCAATCTCAAAAGCAACAGAATGATCTCTGTTTGCCTCCAAGGCAAGCCATTCAACATCACGGTAATCCAAGTCTATGCCCCAACCAGTAACGCTGAAGAAGCTGAAGTTGAACGGTTCTATGAAGACCTACAAGACCCTTTAGAACTAACACCCAACAAAGATGTTCTTTTCATTATAGGGGACTGGAATGCAAAAGTAGGAAGTCAAGAAACACCTGGAGTAATAGGCAAATTTGGCTTTAAATGTGGAATGAAGCAGGGCAAAGACTAATAGAGTTTTGCCAAGAAAATGCACTGGTCATAGCAAACACCCTCTTCCAACAACACAAGAGAACACTCTACACATGGACATCACCAGATGGTCAACACCGAAATCAGACTGATTATATTCTTTGCAGCCAAAGATGGAGAAGCTCTATATAGTCAGCAAAAACAAGACCAGGAGCTGACTGTGGCTCAGAACATGAACTCCTTATTGCCAAATTCAGAGTCAAATTGAAGAAAGTAGGGAAAACCGCTAGACCATTCAGGTATGACCTAAATCAAATCCCTTATGATTATACAGTGGAAGTGAGAAATAGATTTAAGGGCCTAGATCTGATAGATAGAGTGCCTGATGAACTATGGAATGAGGTTCATGACATTGTACAGGAGACAGGGATCAAGACCATTCCCATGGAAAAGAAATGCAAAAAAGCAAAATGGCTGTCTGAGGAGGCCTTACAAATAGCTGTGAAAAGAAGAGAAGCAAAAAGCAAAGGAGAAAAGGAAAAATATAAGCATCGAATGCAGAGTTCCAAAGAATAGCAAGAAGAGATAAGAAAGCCTTCCTCAGCGATCAGTGCAAAGAAATAGAGGAAAACAACAGAATGGGAAAGACTAGACATCTCTTCAAGAAAATTAGAGATACCAAGGGAACATTTCATGCAAAGATGGGCCTAGGCTTTAGCAGTAGCCAAAAGTCTCTGGACCACCTGTCCTACTGGCCTCTTATGGTTCAGAGACATATTATATTCCCTCTTGTTGCTTCTTTACATATCTAGAGTTACACTATTACAATCATTGATCTCCTATAGAACTATATATCTGTTCAACAGCTTCAAGTAACCCAGTCATCATTATTTTTATTGGAAGCGCAATCACACATTTGGTAGTGCAAGAAACAATAATCTTGTAAAACAGTCAAAATACAAATAATACATCTAATAAAATTATCAGAGTTGTAATAGTTAAGCCAAGAGCTTTTACCAAACCAGTTTTTGAAGAAGTCATCAGGATTAGGGAGTGGGCCACTTAAGGCAGAAATTTGATTTTTCATATTGTTCATTAAGCATGTTACATTAGAGGATTAATCAGATATGAAAACACAGCATTCAGTATGAATTATGGCATAGGTGCCTCCCTGAAATGTTGTAAGGATGTCAAGGGCCATGCAATTTTGTAGCACTGTTTGGAGGAAAACAGTGGAGACCTCAGAATTCAGTAGGTTAATACTCTGATTACTATCATGTAAAGCCTCTGGAGTAAATTTTGTTAAAGTTTTGATATGAGTGCTTGGCTTCCCAGGTGGCACTCAGTTCAGTTCAGTTCAGTCACTCAGTCGTGTCTGACTCTTTGCAACCCCATGAATCGCAGCACACCAGGCCTCCCTGTTCATCACCGTCTCCCGGAGTTCACTCAGGTGGCACTAGTAGTAAAGAATTTGCCTGCCAACGCAGGAGATGCAAGAGGTGTGGATTCGATCTCTGGGTCAGGGAAGATCCCCCGAAGAAGGAAATGGCAATTTGCTCTAGTAGTCTTGCCAGGAAAATTCCATGGACAGAGGAGCCTGGTGGGCTACTTAGTCCATGGAGTTGCAAAGAGTCAGATATGACTGAACACACATCTTTCAATCCTATTGAAGGCACAAAAATAGCTGCTAAATTGTCATATTAGTGGAATACAGATCTCTTCACCCATCAGGCTTGTACCAATGGTAAATTGGCTGGGACCACCTCTGAATTGTTACACTATGACCTTGAGTCAAAGAGGATCCTAGGATACATCTTCTTATCCATCCTGGGATACCTGTCCAAACCAAGACCACATATTAGTGGTGCAGCCCATTGAATCTCTGGTCATCTGACTCAATCTGTACTGTACCAGTCCTTATCTCTAAGGGTAATAATATGTAGGCATTGTTCATAAGGCACCCTGATTTTCTAATGTTACTAGGCTGACCATCCTAAGTATGATTTAACTGTTCCAAGATAGAGGAGCCTTATAGACCATACCCTGGTGTTAACCACATAAATCTATCCCATAATTGTGGGAGGTTTCCTTCTAATAAATGGGAGGTTATGGTTTTTTATTGAGATTTAGGTCATTTTTTCTGATTGAACTTGAGTGGTCCTAAAAGAAAATTCATACTTATGGTCAGAGTCAGAGTAGGTATTATTAAATGACCAGGTGAAGAAATCTCACTTAGTAATATTATTAGCCAGAACAGGACTGGATTTTCTTTCTTCTAAAATTTCCTAAGGGCCATCCAATCAGAGCCTGGGAGAGGAGAAATCCAGCAAGGTAAACCAGAGTTACTAGACATAGGTAATTGGCCACAAATCCAATAACTGGATTGATTTTTAAAGTTAACAGGATCCTGCTCATGATTAAAAAAAAAATTTGATTCCTGTGCAAAGGCCCAAGAAGTCAGGGAAACACTTAATGATCATATGGGTCAGATCCAGGATCTCAGGCTCAACTCCGATTTCATCATCTTCTCGTCCTAGTAGGTGTGTCGTTTCTCCTCTGCTTGACTGTTGTTTTATTTTATTTTTTTTTTTTTGATGATTCTGCAGTTTATTTCTTCTTTTTTTTTTTTTTAATTTTTAAATTTTAAAATCTTTAATTCTTACATGCATTCCCAAACATGAACCCCCCTCCCACCTCCCTCCCCATAACATCTTTCTGGGTCATCCCCATGCACCAGCCCCAAGCATGCTGCATCCTGCGTCAGACATAGACTGGCGATTCAATTCACATGATAGTATACATGTTAGAATGTCATTCTCCCAAATCATCCCACCCTCTCCCTCTCCCTCTGAGTCCAAAAGTCCATTATACACATCTGTGTCTCTTTCCCTGTCTTGCATACAGGGTCGTCATTGCCATCTTCCTAAATTCCATATATATGTGTTAGTATACTGTATTGGTGTTTTTCTTTCTGGCTTACTTCACTCTGTATAATCGGCTCCAGTTTCATCCATCTCATCAGAACTGATTCAAATGAATTCTTTTTAACTGCTGAGTAATACTCCATTGTGTATATGTACCAAAGCTTTCTTATCCATTCATCTGCTGATGGACATCTAGGTTGTTTCCATGTCCTGGCTATTATAAACAGTGCTGCGATGAACATTGGGGTACATGTGTCTCTTTCAATTCTGGTTTCCTCGGTGTGTATGCCCAGAAGTGGGATTGCTGGGTCATAAGGTAGTTCTATTTGCAATTTTTTAAGGAATCTCCACACTGTTCTCCATAGTGGCTGTACTAGTTTGCATTCCCACCAACAGTGTAGGAGGGTTCCCTTTTCTCCACACCCTCTCCAGCATTTATTGCTTGCAGATTTTTGGATCGCAGCCATTCTGACTGGTGTGAAGTGGTACCTCATTGTGGTTTTGATTTGCATTTCTCTAATAATGAGTGATGTTGAGCATCTTTTCATGTGTTTGTTAGCCATCCGTATGTCTTCTTTGGAGAAATGTCGATTTAGTTCTTTGGCCCATTTTTTGATTGGGTCGTTTATTTTTCTGGAGTTGAGCTGCAGAAGTTGCTTGTATATTTTTGAGATTAGTTGTTTGTCAGTTGCTTCATTTGCTATTATTTTCTCCCATTCAGAAGGCTGTCTTTTCACCTTGCTTATATTTTCCTTTGTTGTGCAGAAGCTTTTAATTTTAATTAGATCCCATTTGTTTATTTTTGCTTTTATTTCCAGCATTCTGGGAGGTGGATCATAGAGGATCCTGCTGTGATTTATGTCTGAGAGTGTTTTGCCTATGTTCTCCTCTAGGAGTTTTACAGTTTCTGATCTTACATTTAGATCTTTAATCCATTTTGAGTTTATTTTTGTGTGCGGTGTTAGAAAGTGATCTAATTTCATTCTTTTACAAGTGGTTGACCAGTTTTCCCAGCACCACTTGTTAAAGAGATTGTCTTTACTCCATTGTATATTCTTGCCTCCTTTGTCAAAGATAAGGTGTCCATATGTGTGTGGATTTATCTCTGGGCTTTCTATTTTGTTCCATTGATCTATATGTCTGTCTTTGTGCCAGTACCATACTGTCTTGATGACTGTGGCTTTGTAGTAGAGCCTGAAGTCAGGCAAGTTGATTCCTCCAGTTCCATTCTTCTTTCTCAAGATTGCTTTGGCTATTCGAGGTTTTTGTATTTCCATACAAATCTTGAAATTATTTGTTCTAGTTCTGTGAAAATGTGGCTGGTAGCTTGATAGGGATTGCATTGAATTTGTAAATTGCTTTCGGTAGTATACTCATTTTCACTATATTGATTCTTCCAATCCATGAACATGGTATATTTCTCCATCTATTAGTGTCCTCTTTGATTTCTTTCATCAGTGTTTTATAGTTTTCTATATATAGGTCTTTAGTTTCTTTAGGTAGATATATTCCTAAGTATTTTATTCTTTTCGTTGCAATGGTGAATGGAATTGTTTCCTTAATTTCTTTTCTACTTTCTCATTATTCGTGTATAGGAATGCAAGGGATTTCTGTGTGTTGATTTTATATCCTGCAACTTTACTATATTCATTGATTAGTTCTAGTAATTTTCTGGTGGAGTCTTTAGGGTTTTCCATGTAGAGGATCATGTCATCTGCAAACAGTGAGAGTTTTACTTCTTCTTTTCCAATTTGGATTCCTTTTATTTCTTTTTCTGTTCTGATTGCTGTGGCCAAAACTTCCAGAACTATGTTGAATAGTAGCGGTGAAAGTGGACACCCTTGTCTTGTTCCTGACTTTAGGGGAAATGCTTTCAATTTTTCACCATTGAGGATAATGTTTGCTATGGGTTTGTCATAGATAGCTTTTATTATGTTGAGATATGTTCCTTCTATTCCTGCTTTCTGGAGAGTTTTTATCATAAATGGATGTTGAATTTTGTCAAAGGCCTTCTCTGCATCTATTGAGATAATCATATGGTTTTTATTTTTCAATTTGTTAATGTGGTGAATTACATTGATTGATTTGCGGATATTGAAGAATCCTTGCATCCCTGGGATAAAGCCCACTTGGTCATGGTGTATGATCTTTTTAATGTGTTGTTGGATTCTGATTGCTAGAATTTTGTTGAGGATTTTTGCATCTATGTTCATCAGAGATATTGGCCTGTAGTTTTCTTTTTTTGTGACATCTTTGTCAGGTTTTGGTATTAGGGTGATGGTGGCCTCATAGAATGAGTTTGGAAGTTTACCTTCCTCTGCAATTTTCTGGAAGAGTTTGAGTAGGATAGGTGTTAGCTCTTCTCGAAATTTTTGGTAGAATTCAGCTGTGAAGCCATCTGGACCTGGGCTTTTGTTTGCTGGAAGATTTCTGATTACAGTATCAATTTCCGTGCTTGTGATGGGTCTGTTAAGATTTTCGATTTCTTCCTGGTTCAGTTTTGGAAAATTGTACTTTTCTAAGAATTTGTCCATTTCTTCCACGTTGTCCATTTTATTGGCATACAACTGCTGATAGTAGTCTCTTATGATCCTTTGTATTTCTGTGTTGTCTGTTGTGATCTCTCCATTTTCATTTCTAATTTTATTGATTTGATTTTTCTCTCTTTGCTTCTTGATGAGTCTGGCTAATGGTTTGTCAATTTTATTTATCCTTTCAAAGAACCAGCTTTTGGCTTTGTTGATTTTTGCTATGGTCTCTTTTGTTTCTTTTGCATTTATTTCTGCCCTAATTTTTAAGATTTCTTTCCTTCTACTAACTCTGGGGTTCTCCAACTCTTCCTTTTCTAGTTGCTTTAGTTGTAGAGTTAGGTTATTTATTTGACTTTTTCTTGTTTCTTGAGGTATGCCTGTATTGCTATGAACTTTCCTCTTAGCACTGCTTTTATAGTGTCCCACAGGTTTTGGGTTGTTGTGTTTTCATTTTCATTAGTTTCTATGCATATTTTGATTTCTTTTTGATTTCTTCTGTGATTTGTTGGTTATTCAGAAGTGTGTTGTTCAACCTCCATATGTTGGAATTTTTAATAGTTTTTCTCCTGTAATTGAGATCTAATCTTAATGCATTATGGTCAGAAAAGATGCTTGGAATGATTTCGATTTTTTGAATTTATCAAGTTTAGATTTATGGCCCAGGATGTGATCTATCCTGGAGAAGGTTCCATGAGCACTTGAAAAAAGGTGAAATTCGTTGTTTTGGGGTGAAATGTCCTATAGATATCAATTAGGTCTAACTGATCTAATGTATCATTTAAAGTTTGCGTTTCTTTGTTAATTTTCTGTTTAGTTGATCTGTCCATAGGTGTGAGTGGGGTATTAAAGTCTCCCACTATTATTGTGTTATTGTTGATTTCCCCTTTCATACTTGTTAGCATTTGTCTTACATATTGTGTTGCTCCTATATTGGGTGCATATATATTTATAATTGTTATATCTTCTTCTTGGATTGTTCCTTTGATCATTATGTAGTGGCCTTCTTTGTCTCTTTTCACAGCCTTTGTTTTAAAGTCTATTTTATCAGATATGAGTATTGCCACTCCTGCTTTCTTTTGGTCTCTATTCGCGTGGTATATCTTTTTCCAGCCCTTCACTTTCAGTCTGTATGTGTCCCCTGTTTTGAGGTGGGTCTCTTGTAAGCAGCATATAGAGGGGTCTTGTTTTTGTATCCATTCGGCCAGTCTTTGTCTTTTTGGTTGGGGCGTTCAACCCATTTACGTTTATGGTAATTATTGATAAGTATGATCCCGTTGCCATTTACTTTATTGTTTTGGGTTCGGTTTTATACACCCTTTTCGTGTTTCCTGTCTAGAGGATATCCTTTAGAATTTGTTGGAGAGCTGGTTTGGTGGTGCTGAATTCTCTCAGCTTTTGCTTGTCTGTAAAGCTTTTGATTTCTCCTTCGTATTTGAATGAGATCCTTGCTCGGTACAGTAATCTGGGCTGTAGGTTATTGTCTTTCATCACTTTAAGTATGTCTTGCCATTCCCTCCTGGCCTGAAGAGTTTCTATTGACAGATCAGCTGTTATCCTTATGGGAATCCCCTTGTGTGTTATTTGTTGTTTTTCCCTTGCTGCTTTTAATATTTGTTCTTTGTGTTTGATCTTTGTTAATTTGATTAATATGTGTCTTGGGGTGTTTCGCCTTGGGTTTATCCTATTTGGGACTCTCTGTGTTTCTTGGACTTGGGTGATTATTTCCTTCCCCATTTTAGGGAAGTTTTCAACTATTATCTCCTCAAGGATTTTCTCATGATCTTTCTTTCTGTCTTCTTCTTCTGGGACTCCTATAATTCGAATGTTGGAGCGTTTCATATTGTCCTGGAGGTCTCTGAGATTGTCCTCGTTTCTTTTAATTCGTTTTTCTTGTTTCCTCTCTGATTCATTTATTTCTACCATTCTATCTTCTAGTTCACTAATCCTATCTTCTGCCTCCGTTATTCTACTATTTGTTGCCTCCAGAGTGTTTCTGATCTCATTTATTGTGTTATTCGTTATATTTTGACTCTTTTTTATTTCTTCTAGGTCCTTGTTAAACCTTTCTTGCATCTTCTCAATCCTTGTCTCTAGGCTGTTTATCTGTGTTTCCATTTTGATTTCAAGATTTTGGATCATTTTCACTATCAATTGTTTTAAAGTACGTTTGAGGTCAGCAGTCTCTCTGTAAACCAGTCCAGTGTAGGGGCCCTTTTTAAGTGGGAAATATGAATCTAAGAGTGAGTTCCCTTTAGTTTGCTGTACATGAACTAGTTAAGAGCTCCTGATGAGGGCCTTTCCACCTGGGTTGTTGTGGGTCCTTTAATTGATGTCTTTTCTGATATACACAATCTTCAGCTTGTAGATCATGGAGTATATGATCTTCATCCAAAGACAGATTACTTTTATGAGCTTCAGAAACAAGCTTAAATGCTCTTTTAAGAGTTTGCTTAAGCTTTTACATTTGTAACATGTCCCCTTTTAATAACACAGGTTCATACAGTCCCTTATCTAGTCTCATTCGTCTTGCTTGGGAGACAAATGATATTTCTTAGGTTGAGGAGGACCAGTGGAAGGGCCTTTGGCCAGGGTAAGGAATAAGCATCTACAGTTTCAGCCAAATGACTTTTAATTGTCCCATTTGTTCTTTCTAATAGCCCAGAGGACTGGGGATGGTAAGCAGAACAGGAATGCTGCATAATTGGCCAGGTTTAGCAAATTTCCTGACAATTCATCCAGTAAATGGGTTCCCCTCTCACTATGCATTTTTGCAAGAACTCTCCAAATGGGAATTACCTTTTCTAATATTAATTTGCCTAATGACTAGCACAGTGGCTCTTCTGCATGGGAGTGCCTCAACCCAATGTGGAAACATGCCACCATGACAAGTGCATCCTGGTAACCTTGAGTGGGGGGCATATGGATAAAACCAGTCTGCCAAAGTTCAGAAGGGTGGCCTGAAAACTATGTAATGGCTTTCCTGGGTTGTGTTTTAGACATGTGGTGCATTTAGAATAGATTTTCTGAGCTTTGATGAAGGAAAGCTTCCAGAAATATTGTTTACCCCATGGTACCACTCCAGTATTCTTGCCTGGAGAATCCCTCAGATGGAGAAGCCTGGTGGGCTACAGTCCATGGGGTCGCAGAGAGTTGGAAATAACTGAGTGACTCAACTTTCACTTTCACCGTCTTATCTGGGTTCTAGTGAGTTAACTCATGAATATATTGTAAAATGGGGATATTGAGCTCCAAACGGAAGCATAGGCTTTCCATTTGGGCCTACCCAGAGCCCTTTGTTGGAGTCAAATATTCTTCCTTTTTGTTTCCACATACCTTTTTCTCCATTTGGTGCCATTTCCTAAAAATTTAACAGGGTGTCAGTAAGGTTACTGGGAGACTGAAGAAAACAGCTGTTAGTTGACTGTTACCATTCTGCAGAGCTGCTGTCTTGGTGGTGCGATCAGCTAAAGAGTCCCCTTTTGTTTCTGTGGTCTCAGACTTTGAATGACCTGATACCCTAATAATAGCCAAGGCACTTGGTAACAGAATTGCATGCAGTAATTCTGCATCTTGTCTTCCGTTTTTAACAGGCTGCTCTGAGGTTGTTAAAAATCCTTTGTTTCCAAAGCACGCCAAAATTAAGTGCTGCCCCAAAAGTGCAGCGGCTATGGGTATAATTCTTAGTGTATTTCCCTTTGGGCACTGGCAGGCTCTTGTTAGTGCTATTAATTCAGCCTGTTGGGAAAAAGAGCCATTAGGTAAGGGAACTTTCTCAAGGACTGATAATGGAGGAATGACAGCATAACTATCCTGCTACTTTCTATGAGATCTCTGCAGATACAAACCATCAGTAAATATTATAGAAGCAGGATTATCCATAGGGCTTTCTTGAAGATGGATCCTGGGAGATAAGACTGTGTCAGTTAAAACAATACAATTGGGGACTTCCCTGGTGGTCCGGTGGCTAAGACTCTGAATTCCCACTGCAGCAGGCCTGGGTTCAATCCCTGGTCAGGGAACTAGATCCTGCAAGCTGCAACTAAGGGTTCACACGCCGCAAACTAAAGATCCCCGTGCTGCAACTAAAACCCAGAGCAACCAAATACTTATTTTTTAAAAAAACCAATACAATCATGTTTTTCATCATTGACATCTGATTCCTCTGGTAGCAAGGTGGCTGGATTAAGCTTGTATCCATGAAAAGTTATATTCAGTGAGAACAATACAGTCTCATGGGAAGTTAATCGACCTGCTGAATAATGAGTGTGTGTGATGAGAGTTTAGTAGGGCTTCCACAGAATGAGGAACAGAGATAGTAAGAGGGTGACTCCTGACTATCTCCGGTGACAGCCCAGAGGCAGGGGGAAGGCCCCTAGCTACCAACTCTAGCCATTGGCTATAATATTCTATTGGTCGATAGTAACCACCATGTTGCTGGGTTAGTCTTCTTAGTAAGTCCCTCTTTTTTCATGAACAAAGAGGGCAAAGGGTAGATCATAATTTGGATGCCTCAGGACTGCGGCCTTGGCCAGAAGTCTTTTAAAGGTCTCCATGGCTTCAGAATGTTCTACATCTCAGCAAAGAAGTTCAGGTTGGTTTTGTTTGAATAAATTATACACCATCTCCTGGAGTTTGCCCAAGTTCATGTTCAGTGTATTGGTGATACCATCCAGCCATCTGACGCACTCTTCTCCTCCTGCCCTTTATCTTTCCCAGCATCAGGGACTTTTCCAGTGAGTTAATCTATTTGCATTGGATGACCCAAATACTGGAGCATCAGCATCAGTCCTTCCAGTGAATGTTCAGGGCTGATCTCCCTTAAGATTGACTGGTTTGATCTCCTTGCTGTCCAAAGGACTTTCAGGAGTCTTCTCCAGCACCCCAGTTCAAAGGCATCAATTCTTTGGCACTCTGCCTTCTTTATGGTCCAGCTCTCACAACCGGACATGGCCACTGGCAAGACCATAGCTTGTGAGCTTAATTCCTCTAGGCATCACCCTAGAATCTCTTCAGGCTCTAGCTGTTTCAGTCTCTCCCTTTAGCAGTCTAAGAGCACTGCAGGTGCTTGAATCATGAATGACCAATTCTTATAATGACCCCCAGATAAGCAAGGACTCTGCCTCCACAATTCCTGTAAATTTCTTAGTTGCCTAAGATAGCTGTAACCAGCCTGAAGGAGTTCTGTCCCTTTCCTTTGGAGCAGAAGTTCTCAGGTAATATCTTCACTTTTATCCTGACAAATTCTACTAAGGCAATTGAGGCAAAGCATCAGATCAGCCTCTTAACCTAACCACTCAGCACAGACCACTCAGTCTCCTATAACTGAGCAAACTCCAATATTTCTCAAGCAGGCTCCCCCAGCACTTTTGACTGCTTGGGTATTCCCTGGTCTCTTTCAACCAGGCCCCCCACTACCTTTTAACTGGGAGGTTATGTAACTGTTGTACACTGCCAAATAAAAACCAGGATCATCAACCAGTATGGGAGATCCGAGAACCAGGAGAGTCTCACTGAAATTCATTTGGACGCCCTGAGGAGATAGACAGTGCAGGGGGCCTCTGCTGATGCCAAGGCTCCAGATTCTTGTAGAGCTCAGACACAGGAGAGAAGTCTGCTCTGGGTCCCTTTGCGGTCACCAAAACTATCAACTCAGAGGGGGAAAAGCACAATATGAGAGTTGTGAGTTAAGTTTTATTTCGGGGCAAAATGAGGACTACAGCCAAGGAGATGGCATTTCAAAGAGCTCTGAGAAACTGCTCCAAAGAGGTAGGGGAAGGTCAGTATATATATGTGATTTCAGTGAAGGGGGAATTCATGCAATCAAGCACATACAATTTTTGCAGAGGGTTGCTGCTAGTCACAAGGAACAGGTGTCACCATTTATGATTTTAGTGTTTTTCTAGATATGAGGAGATACAAGAATTGGGCTTGGGCTTTCCTGGTATTCCAGTGGTTAATTCAAACCTTGCAATGCAGGGGGCATCGGTTCAATCCATGGTCTGGGAAGATCCTACATGTCACAGGGCAACTAAGCCCGTGCGCCACAACTACTGAAGCTCGTGCACCCTAAAGCTCACGCTCCACAATGAGAAGCCACTGCACTGCAACTGGAAAGTAGCCCCAACTCGTCACAACTCGAGAAAGCCTGCACGCAGCCACAAAGACCAGTGCAGCCAAACTGAGCAAATCAGATTTTTATAAACCGGGCTTATCTTCTTCTGAAATATCTTAACTATCTGAAGCCCTCTTCCGCCAGTTTTTCCCAGAGCACAGTGCCTCATTCCTGATCTCCACCCTGAACTCCTTTCAGGGTGTGTTGAAGGTCAGCAACTGCAGTGGCTTCATCCTTCTAGAGGCAGATGGCAAGTGACAAGTTTCAGTTGGCATTCTAGGCCTTGAAGGCCTCCTCGACCAATGCTGACAGTGGTTTGGGGGGGCTCAGCCTCAAGCTTTGGCAACTTTCCCCTGGTATCTGGGGTGGCCTAGATGAGAAAACGCAGAGCCAACAGAGACCTCACTTCGGCAGACTCAGGGTCTCTACTGGTGGACTTCCTGAATGCCTCTGTCACCCGGTTCATGACGACTGCCAGACTCACCTTTCTTGGACCTTATTGTTTACAGGCTTCACCATACACCTTTTCATTCCTTCTTACAGACAAGTAATATAATGTCACATCCCAGCCTGGCCTACATGATCTTCACAGCCCCAGTTGTGAAGTCATGGGTCGTGTTCTGGGATTGTATCCCCACTTGCCTGATATATTTGGTGGTGTGGATTGGTAGCCAGTAGGCCATCTATGTGGTCCCTGGCCTTTCTCAGTATATGCTTCTTTTCATCCAGGATGGAACAGTGGGCCAGAAAAACCTTTGTGGCCTGCCAGGTGAGACAGACTGCCAACCCCAGCCTGATCCATTAGACCCTAAACTTGGCAGTGTTCTCCAAGAACCTACCAAACCTATCCTTACAGACTCCTAACTCCCCCATTGAGAAGGGGAAATGCACTCTAGTAATCCCTCCAATTCATTTGAACTCCGGGAGTTGGTGATGGACAGGGAGGCCTGGCATGCTGCAATTCACGGGGTCAAAAAGAGTCAGACACGACTGAGCGACTGAACCGAACTGAACTGAATCCCTCCAATCACATAAGCTAATTCCAGAGCGAGTGAAGGCCTGTGGGGCCAAAGTCAGTCTAATTTTGAACCTAATTGGAGCTCCACTGGGGAAAACACTGGGGGTTCTGATATGAGGGATTCTGATTGGACAGGGTAAGGGGCGCGGTGTCCCATGGGCTAAAGAAGATGGTGAAACAGAAGAAATGAGGGCCTGAGAAGGAGGCTCAGTAGCAGTTGAAAGAGGGGGTCCATGAGGAGGTGTGGCTCCGAATCTCTTGGGGGCATCACAGGAATAGAGGCTACATACACACATGACAAGAGTCCCTCAGACCAGATTCTTGATGAAGTCTCTACAAGCCTGCACACATGGGACCTCTCTCCATTTTGGACACTGCTTACAAAATAGGTCCAGTTGTAAAATGGTGTGAAAATTAATAGAATCCATTCTGTGTCCACCTCTCCTGGTCACCGGAGGCATGTTAGGGCTGGGCTGCAAAAGAAAAATCAACTTTTAAAATTGTTTAAACTGTCTCTAATTGTTTTTTATTTTAATTGAAGAACAGTTGATTTACAGCATCACGCTAGTTTCAGGTACAGCGCACTGAAATATAATATGTATATTCTTTCTCAGATTTTCCTATAATAGGTTGTTACAAAATGAGTACAGTTCCCTGTGCTGTACAGTAGCTTCTTGTTTATTTTCTATGCATTAATTGCAGTGTGTATATGTTCATCCCAACCTCCTAATTTAGCCTTCCCCTGCTTTCCCATTTGGTAACAATAGGTTCATTTTCTGTGTCTCTGAGCCTCTTTCTGTTTTGGAAATAAGTTCATTTGTATCTTTGTTTCACACATAAATGATATTATATGGTATTTGTTTCTCTCAGTCTGGCTTACTTCACTTCGTGTGATAATCTCCAGGTCCATCCATGTTGCTGCAAATGGCACTATTTCATCCTTTTCATGGCTGAGTAGTGTTCTGTTGTGTAAATATTACCGCATCTTCTTTATCCATTTTTCTGTTGATGGACATGTAGGTGGCTTCCATGTCTTGACTGTTGTAAATGGTGCTGCAGTGAACCTTGGTGTGCGTGTATCTTTTTGAATTATGATTTATTGCAGATAATGTGTCCAGGAGTGGGGCTGCTGGAGCATAGCTCTGTTTCTAGTTTGATAAGGAACCTCTGTATTGTTCTTCACAGGGGCTGTATCAATTAACATTCCCACAGTGTAGAAGAGTTCTCTTTTCTCCACAGCTTCCCCAGAATTTATTTATACATTTTTGATGATGGGTACTCTGACTGGTATGAGGTGATAGCTCATTGCAATTTTGGTTTGTATTTCTCTAATAATTAGCGATGGTGAGCATCTTTTCATGTGCCTGTTGGCCATCTGAATGTCTTTGGAGAACTGTCTGTTTAGATCTGCCCATTTTTTGATTGGGGTTTTTTTTTTTCATATTGCGCTGTACATGCTGTTTGTGTATTTTGGTGATTAATCCCTTGTCAGTCACATTCTTTGCAAATATTTTCTCCCATTTGTGGGTTGTCTTTTCTTTTGTTTATGGTTTCCTTTGCTGTTCAAAAGCTTTTACGTTTAATTGCATCTCATTTATTTATTTTTGTTTTTGTTTACATTACTCTAGGAGACAGATACAAAAATACTTTGGTGTGATTTATGTCAAAAAACGTCCTGATTCTGTTATCCTCTGGATGTTTTACAGTATCCAGTCTTACATTTAGGACTTTAGTCCATTTTGAGTTTATTTTTGGGTGTGGTGTAACAAAATGTTCTAATTTCATTCTTTTACATAGAGCTGCCCAGTTTTCCTTGCCCCACTTATTGAAAAGACTGTTTTCTTCATTGTATATTCCTGCCTCCTTTGTTGTAGATTAATTGATCATAGGTGCATTGGTTTATTTCTGGGCTTTCATTTCTGTTACACTGATCTATATTTCTTATTTTGGGGCCAGTACCATACTGGCACTGTAGCTGTGTAGTATAGTCTGAAGCCAGGGCGCTTGATTCCTCCAGCTCTGTTTTTCTTTCTCAAGATTGCTTTGGCTATTTGGGGTCTTTTATGTCTCCATACAAATTTTAAAATCTTTTGTTCTATTTCTGTGAAAATTTCCATTAGTAATTTCATAGGGATTGCACTGAATCTACAGATTGCCTTGGGTAGTATAGTCATTTTGACAATACTGATTTTTTTCAATCCAAGAACATAGCATATCTCTCCATCTATCTGCGTCATCTTTGATTTTTTTCATCAGTGTCTTGTAGTTTTCAGGATACAAGTCTTTTGTCTCTTTAGGTAAATTTATTCCCAGGTATTTTATTCTTTTTGATGTGATGGTAAGAGGGGTTGTTTCTCTTTCTGAGCTTTCATTGTTACTGTATAGGAATGCAAGAGATTTCTGTGTATTAATTTTGTATCCTGCAATTTGACCGAATTCATTGATCGCTCTAGTAGTGTTCTGGTAGCATCTTTAGGATTTTCTACGTACAGTATCATGTCATCTGCAAACGGGACAGTTTTACGTCTTTTCCAATTTTGATTCCTTTTATTTCTTTTTCTTCTCTGATTGCCATGGCTGGGACTTTCAAAACTATGTTGAATAATAGTGGCAAGAGTGGGCATATCCTTACCTTGTTCCTCATCTTAGAGAAAGGCTGTTTTTCACCATTGAGAATGATGTTTGCTGTGGATTTGTCATATATGGCGTTTATTATGTTGCCAAAAGTTCCCTCTATGCCCACTTTCTGTAGAGTTTTATCATAAATGATGTTGAATTCTGTCAAAAGCTTTTTCTGCATCTATTTAGATGACCATATGGTTTTTATTCTTCGATTTGTTAATATGAGCAATTTGCATATACTGAAAAAGCCTTGCATCCCTGGGATAAATCCTACTCAATCATGGTATATGATCCTTTTAACATATTGTTGGATTCTGCTTGCCAGTATTTTGTTGAAGATTTTTGCTTCTGTACTCATCAGTGATTATTGGTCTGTAATTTTCTTTTTTGTGTGATATTTTTGTCTAGTTTTGGTATCAGGGTAATGGTGGCCTTATAGAATGAGGTTTGGAATGTTACTTTCTCTGCAATTTTTGGAAGAGTTTGAGAAGGATAGGTGTTAAGTCTTTCCTAAATGTTTGATAGAATTTGCCCATGAAGCTATCTGGTCCTGGACTTTGGTTTCTTGGAAGTTTTTAATCACAGTTTGAATTTCATTATTTGTGATTGGTCTGCTTATATTTTCTGTTTCTTCCTGGTTCAGTCTTGGAAATTTGTACTTTTCTAAGAATTTGTCCATTTCTTCCAGGTTGTCCATTTTATTGACATATAGCTGCTTGTGGTAGTCTCTTATGATCCATTGTATTTCTGTGGTGTCAGTTATAATTTCTCCTCTTTTCTAATTTTATTGATCTAAATCCTCTCCCATTTTTCTTGATGAATCTGGCTAAAGGTTTATCAATTTTATCTTCTCAAGAACCAGCTTTTAGTTTCATTGATCTTTGCAATCTTCTTTTCTATTTTCTTTACTTCTACTCTGATATTTATGATTTCTTTCCTTTTACTAATTTTAGGTTTTGTTTGCTCTTCTTTAGTTGCTTGAGGTGTAAGGTTAGGTTGTTTATTTGAGATTTTTCTGTTTCTGGAGGTAGGATTGTGCTGCTATAAACTCCCCTCTTGGAACTGCTTTTACTGTATCCCATAGGTTTTCTGTTGTGTTTTTGTTGTCCTTTGTTTCATTGTGTTCTTTTACTTCCTCCTCAATTTCTTCAGTGATCTCTTGGTTATTTATTTTTGTCTGTGGTGGGTCTTCACTGCAGTGTGTAGACTCTCTGTTGTGATGTGCTGGCTTTCTGCAGTTGTGGCGCATGAGCCCTGGAGCATGTGGGCTCAGCAGCTGCAGTGTGCAGGCCTAGTTGCTTCACGGTATGTGGGATCTTGGTTCCCTGAACACAGATCAAATCCGTGTCCCCTGCATCAGAAGATGGATTTTTAACCATTAGACCACAAGGGAAGTCTTCCTCTCTTGGCTGTTAGTTGCATATTGTTTAGGCACCATATGTTTGTGACTTTCACAGGCTTTTTCCTGTAATTGATTTCTAATCTCATAGTGTTGTGGTCGGCAAAGATGCTTGATACAATTTTCAGTTTTCTTAAATTTACCAAGGCTGGATTTGTGACCCAAGATGTGATCTATCTTGGAGAATGTTCCATGTGTACTTGAATTTAGGTGGGCTGTTTCTAGAAACTTGTCCATTTCTTCTAGATTGTCAAATTTGTCGGCATTTAGTTGTTCATATTATTCTTTTATTTTTTTGTATTTACATTATCAGTTGGTATTACTCATTTTTCATTTGTTTACTTGGGTTCTCTCTCTTTTCTTCTTGGTGAACCTGGCCAGAGGTTTGTCTATTTTGTTTACCCTATCAAAGAACCAGCTCTTGGTTGTTTTATTGGATTTTTTCTTTTGTTTTCAAAATCTCTATGCATTTCCTCTCTGATCTTGGTTTTTTCCTTCCTTCTGCTGACTTTTAAGTTCTGTTTGTTCTCCATTTTCTAATTCTTTTAGGTGGGAGGTAAGGTTAAGGTTTTTCTTGTTTCTTAGAGAAGGCTTATTTGGTCCCATAGATTTCGCATGGTTGTTTTCATTGTCTCAAGGCATTTTTAATTTCCTCTTTGATTTTCTCATCAATGCACTGGTTTTCCTAGTAGCATGTGCAGTCTCTTGTAGTCATTTCTTCTCATTTCTTTTTCTGAGGTTGATTTATCACCTCCCCATTGTGGTCATAAAATATATTTGAATTAATTTCTACATGGTGCCCTAGTATGTAGTCAATTCTAGAGAATTTCCCATGTGCACTTGAAAAGTATATATTTTTATTTTGGATGTAATGTCCTGAAAAATGTAAAAAATCTACCTGTTCTAGTGTGTCATTTTGGGTCTCTGTTGCCTTGTTGATATTCTGTCTAGAGGGTCTCTCCACTGGTATGAGTGGGATGTACCAGTCTGTTACTGTATTCCTGCCAGCTTCTTCCTTTATGTCAGCATTTGTTTTATGTCTTTGGGTGCTCCTATATTGGGCGCGTGTATATTGACACACATAATACCCTCTTCTTGTATTGATCTTTTTATCATTATGTAGTTTCCTTCTTTATGGCATATGTGTTAGTCTGTTTTGTCTGATATGAGTGTGTGACCCTGTTTTCTTATCATTTCCCTTTGCATGAGCATCCTTTTCCCACCCCCTCACTTTCGGTCTGTGTCTTTTGCCCTAAAGTGAATCTCTTGTAGGCAGCACGTTGTAGACTCTTCCATTGACATTTAAGGTAATTATTGATAAATACATTGTTTATTGCCATTTCAACCTTGTTTTCTGGTTGATTCTACATTTCTTCTTTGTTCCTTTCTTCCTTTTGTGGTTTGATGTCATACTATGTTTGTATGTTTTTTATATTATGTTTGTGTTCTTCTTGGTGTTTGTCAATCAATTATATGTTTTTCATTTATGGTTATGCTGTCTTTCAGGCATGTTAACTCCTTCCTATATCCGCTTGATTTAGACTGATAGTTGTATAGACTAAAACACATTCTTTTAAAAAATCTACAAATTTTCTTACTCTCCTCCTCCACATTTTATGATTTGATGTCTTCCCTTACATCTTCATATTTCTTTTTACTATTCATTGTGCTTATCATTGCTTTCACTAGAATTCTGATTTTTTCCTTTTAATCTGTATACTGGCTTTTTAAGTGATTTTTCAGTTGTGAGTTCCTCTTTCCTATAGCTTCTTGCATCTTTTCTATTTAAAAAGACCTTCCAATATTTCCTTTAGGAATATTTTAATATTATTCTTTTTAGTTTTTGCCTTCTGAGTTATCTCTTCTTCCAAATGATAATCTTGCTGGGTAGAGTATCCTAGGCTGCACATTTTTCTATTTCAAGACTTTGAATATATTTTGCAATTCCCTCTTTGCAACATTTCTGAGGCGAAATCAGCTGACAGCCTTATGGGCACTTCCTGGTAATTAACCGTTTGTTTTTCTGTTGCTTCCTTTAGAATCCATTTTAATTATAATCTGTCTTGGTGTAGGCATGTTTGGGTTCATCTTGTTTGGGGCCCTCTGTGCTTTGCAGGTTCAATCCCTGGGTTGGGAAGATGCCCTGGAGAAGAGAATGGCAACTTACTCCAGTATTCTTGTTTGGAGAATTCCACTGACAGAGGAGCCTGGCAGACTACAGTCAATGGGGTCACAAAGACAACTAAGCAACTGAGCACAGACTGCTTTCTGTACCTGGATATCTGTTTCCTTCTTTAGGTCTGGGAAGTTTTCAGCCATAGTTTCTTTAAAAACATCCCTATCCCCTTTTTCTCCTTCTGGAGTCCATAATACACATATATTGGCACATAGGTCTCTTATATTAATTTTTTAAGATTGGCTTTCTGTCTGCTGTTATGATTGGGTAATTTCTATTATTCTTTCAGATCACTTATTCCTTTTTCTGCATTATTCAATCTGCTCTTCATAGCCTTTAGCTCAGTTTTCATTTCAGTAAAATTTCTAGTTTTTCTTGACTCCCCCGTGTAGTTTCTAGTTCTTTTTTTTACAATAATATGCATTTCTATTGGTTACCTTTATTAATCCCTTCAGTATTTTCATTATCTTTTTTGAACTCAGTGTCCAATAGACTGAAAAGATGTTTCATTGTTTGTTTTTTCAGGCGCGTTTTCTTGATCTCTTATCTAGGAGTGTTTCATCTACTTCCCCATTTTACTTACATTTCTCTTACTCCATAAATTTAGGAGAAGCAGTTACCTACCATGGTCTTGGAAGGGTATTTATATGCAGGGGAGTGCCTGTGTAGCTTGTGTGGGTTTAGCACTTTTGGCACCAAGGCTGGTTTTAGTGTGAATGCCTGCCACCTCTTAGAAGGTATGACACTTGTGGTTAGCAGGGCCTTCTCTTTGCTCTGTGGTTGTCACAGCCCTGTCAGTGGCAGGATCTGCTTCTACCGTCTAGTTGTTGGAACAGAAGCCCCGAGACTGGTTTCTGAGCTGTGATGGGAGGTGGGTGGGACTGGAGAGCTCCCACTGGGAGAGGAGCCACTGAGTATCCCTCCACTGGAGCTGCTCGCCTGCAAGTGTCCTGGGTGTCACCTTTCACGTGCTGTGCAGGCTCACAAGGTACACTGTTATTGGTGCTGCTCTGAGTCCCACCTCAACTCTGGGTACTTCCCCACTGTTAATACTTATCCATGGTTAAGCTTCTATAGTATTATAATACCGTGTTTAGACCAATAGAGGGGAATTTTATATTGCAATGTAAATTTACATATCCTTTTCACCTAAAGCATCCTTTTTCCCCCATGTATTCATGTCATTGAAATCAGGATGGATTCACACGATTGGCAGGCTTTTTTCTTAGTGGCACATAGATTATGGTGATGTCTTAAAATCAGTGGTATATGATATCTGATGAACTAGGACACTTGTAGGAAATTGATATGTGTGGGTATTTTTCCTCTACACCACTTTATGGAGCTATAGCCTGTTACACCTTTTTCTGCTACTCTGCCACTCATTACACTGTGGCCATCTGCTGGTCTTTGGGGCTTCTTCCTGAGTACCTTATGACCTCTGGACCAGCTGCACCCGAGCCTCAGGGCCTAAGTGGCTCATCTGGGTCTCTTAATGAATGTAGTGACATTGCACAAACTTGTTGACCATCCCAACTGAAATCAGCTCTATGTCCCAGAAACATTTCCTTTTACCCAGTTTTATGGTCATCAGAGCTATGATAGTTTCACTTATTTGTTTCTTTCCTCACTAAAGCATAAGCTCCAGGAGAATCAAGCTCTGGCCTATCTTGTTCAACACAGTATCTCAGCACCTGGGGACAGAGCCTGACACCAAGTAGGTGCTCAGATATGTCTAGAAGGAAGACTGCAGGAAAATGAGGTTAGGCTATGGATACGGTATCTAGTTGTTTAGCAAGGTTTCAAATTTATAAATAACATTACTTATTTTTCTATGAGAATCTCATCTATAAAAATTATTGTGTTGGGAAGATCCATTTCTGACCACTGTCCCATTAAACATAATTTCAGAAATATACTATTGGCATACACCAAGAATAATTTCCATAGGATGCAACAATTCATACCACATTTAATTAGCACATGTTCCAAATCTTCCTACTCTCGACTGGAACTAATGTCAAAACGTGGCAAACTATGATGAAAAGAAAAAGATGGTTTCAAAAAATTCAACAATGTGATTACCTTCAACTTTTTTCCATTTTAAGAAGTCATCTCTCCCAAAGGAAAGATTTAGTTAAAATTACTGTGTATATCAAAAAAATTATTTCCCATAGCACAATTCAAAACAATAATTGAAATAAAGTTTGTAGAACATCTAATAAGAAAAATAATGAATAATTTACAGTCAATTTGTTTAATACTTATATTTCGCATGTATGACAAAAGGATAAAATAAAAAGGCTGCAATTCTGAAAAACTCTGAATTTCTGCTTTTTTTTAATTGAAAAAAGCCCATGATTCTTTGGGAGGTGATAACAAGGTTGTTTTCCAGTCAGATCATAATTTCTACAATTTCTGTAATAACCATATATTCCAAAGGTTCCCATTCTCCCCACCCCAATTCACTTTTGGCACCTATGTGAAATGTCACTTCTGAAAAATGGGGAAAAATATGCCGAGTGCTAGGTTTTTATCATAGTCTTTTCCTGATGAAAAACTTTCTGATTGCTGAATTTAGAATACTGACACAAAAAAGACGAATGATACGTCATCCATAAAAATCTGGTTTTTTTAACTAGATGGTTGACTCAAAAACAAATTTATATTAGATACAGCAACCAGCTCTCAGATGTGAAGGGGCACTGGCTTTTCTTATCCTGCTCCACTTCTTCTGATTTTAAATTCAGCATTTACTGAGCAATTGTATGAGAGGTAGCCAGGTGTGTGGCACAGCTCTGGCTTCAGGAGTTCAGAACAGTTTTAACTCATCACGTACTTCAGAAGAACTGAGGATACACTGAAAGAAAACAAGAGAAAAGGTCCTCTCAGCCTCTGCAGCAAGGAGATGGTCAGGATGGAGTGTGCTGGTTATGGGTAGAGGAGCAGGGGCAGGACCTTACAACTGGCAATGAGGAGAGGCTTTGGCCAAAGGATTTTTTTTAAATTCTTATTAGAAAAGTATCCTTTATAAAGTATACTGATCTTATATCTTCATTTATTATAAAGTATTGTGATCTTGAATCTTCCTTTATTAAAAAGAAGCTCCTTCACAAAAACCAGGATGCTGCAGAAGAGGAACCAGCACAGCCTGTGACTGGCTGATACTCAACTCTGAAGAATGCAACTTTCATATTGAGAAGGGTTTCTGAGCTTGATATTGACCTGCTTGGCCCAACTCAAAAATTTCTTTTTTTAGCTCTGCTTCCAGTCCGCAGGGTATGGCCAAAAGACTTATCCAAAAAGTCTGAATTTTCCAGCATCATTAGAACCTAATGGGTGTTTCTGAGAACTACTGTGGAGCTGACAAGAGTTGGGGGAGTCTCACCCCACTCCTTGCCTCTCAAGAGCTAATAAAATAAGACATTTTTATTTCAAAGCAGGAGATACTACTGTTATCAAACTGGGGGAAAAAAGAAGAAACAAGGACAGTCTTTTTAACTACACTTGGCTAACCCCTGCACTACATTCATGGTTAACTTTAGGAAGGAAAAGAGAGATCAATCTCTGCAACCTCCTGACAAAGGAGCCGTCCCACGGCAGGGTCAAGGACTTATTTCTTCTGCCAGCCAACGATTCACAGATATTTTCCCCCATTTACAGAAGTGTGTGTGAAGGAGGTTGGGGAGCACAGGAACAGGCTGAGAGGTCAACGGAAGTCTTGTCTCAAGGAACCCGCCCTCGGTCCTCAGTGGCGACCCACTTGGTCCAGCACCTGGGACTTCACAGCAAGCAACATCTTTCTTTAAAACTTTTCTTGTTCTTGCTGCTTTTCTTGCCATTCTTATCTTTGTTTTCTGATGTCTTCTTTGTCCTGATCTCTCTCATGAGGTCAAAGAATACCTGGGGTGGGGAGGAAAAGCCGTTCCATGATGTAATGAAGCAGTTAGACCGAGCAGGGTATGTGACTACATTTCAAAGCATCAAGCCAAACGTACTCTTAGGAACCACGGGCCACCGAAGACAAAAGGTTTAAAGAAAAGGAGAACAATTAACATTAAAAGCATTTTCTGGCTCTACAAAGGAGATCTCTCTGCTCACATCACATGGACAGAAGCATCACGCTGTTCTTGCATCCAGTGGCTTATTGCAGAATGATAAAAGCTGTTCTCAGGAGAAGTATGATGAGGGATAAAACATCACCAGACAGAGCCACAGCAGTTTGTGAAACTTACAGACACTGAGAATGATAACAGTCATCAAACTTCCCAGTACCTCCCAAGCACCAGGAGATGGAAAGAAGGCGTGAATACCCACTCCTAAAACAATGAACCCTAAGGGCAGGAACAGTGGAAACAGTGTCAGACTTTATTTTGGGGGGCTCCAAAATCACTGCAGATGGTGACTGCAGCCATGAAATTAAAAGACGCTTACTCCTTGGAAGAAAAGTTATGACCAACCTAGATAGCATATTCAAAACCAGAGACATTACTTTGCCGACTAAGGTCTATCTAGTCAAGGCTATGGTTTTTCTGTGGTCATGTATGGATGTGAGAGTTGGACTGTGAAGAAGGCTGAGTGCCAAAGAATTGATGCTTTTGAACTGTGGTGTTGGAGAAGACTCTTGAGGGTCCCTTGGACTGCAAGGAGATCCAACTAGTCCATTCTGAAGGATCAGCCCTGGGATTTCTTTGGAAGGAATGATGCTCAAGCTGAAACTCCAGTACTTTGGCCACCTCATGCAAAGAGTTGACTCATTGGAAAAGACTCTGATGCTGGGAGGGATTGGGGGCAGGAGGAGAAGGGGATGACAGAGGATGAGATGGCTGGATGGCATCACTGACTCAATGGACCTGAGTCTGAGTGAACTCCAGGAGTTGGTGATGGACAGGGAGGCCTGGCGTGCTGCAATTCATGGGGTCACAATGAGTCGGACATGACTGAGCAACTGAACTGAACTGAACTGAAGGGCAGGAACTTCATCACAAGCCCCAAGCAGCAGACTTGCGTTTGCAGGGGTCGGGGAGAAGCAGAAAGAGCAGCCTGTCCCCTCCTCCCCACACCTGCACCCCCACTTCCCGATGTCAGCTCAAGGGGCTTCATCAGGAACTAATGAGACCTGTTGTGAATGCTAGTGTGTTACTTAGATATGGATTGTCACTCATCACAAGGTTTTTGCCCTCTGCTCCCAGCAGCCATGCCTGGGTATTGACTATACACCTCCTACAAAGAAATGTTCGTGATTTCTCATGGAGAAGATGGCAAGTGAGACTGAGAGCAGGCTTTCACCTTTGGACACTTGCACAGAACAACAGGCTCCTGTTACTTTCCTAGGGAAAGTGAGATCAAGCTTTCTGAGTGAGGGCTCCACAGGCACTCACCACCAGCTCAGGGTGCAGTGAAGGATCCCACAAACTGGATCAGGCTAACCTAAGTATCCCTTCCTTCCCTTCAGTCTCTCAGGAAAGCACACCCCCTGCTCTGCCCAAGAGTGGCTGAAGTGTCAGTCACTCAGTCTTGTCTGACTCTTTGCTACCCCATGGACTGTAGCCTGCCAGGCTCCTCTGTCCATGGGATTCTCCAGGCAAGAATACTGAAGTGGGTAGCCATCTCCTTCTCCAGGGCAATCTTCCCAACCCAGGGGTCAAACCCAGGTCTTCTGCACTGCAGGTGGATTCTTTACCAGGGAAGCCCAATAGTGACAAAGACAGCTTCAAATATCACAGGTTTTTCTAACAGCAAAAGGCAGAAGGGGGAAGGGTGCATGTCCAACGTCAAATGTTGACATAGCTGTTCACCGGCCAGTCTTATCAACAATCCCCTTTCCTGTGAACTGTTGACAAGTGAGTTCAGTGCTGCCTGTTGGTCATCAGTTTCTGCTGGTTCCTGTTTGGCAGGTCCAGCAGGTCAGGGCAGGAAGGGGAGATGACAAGCCACTCTGTGACAGCCCCTGCAGACCACGCCCACAGTTCCATGCCCGGCAAGTCATCCTGATTTTTTTTAAATGAATTATGTGACTGGATTTCCTGTGTGTTGTAATTCTATGGCTAGAAAACTATTTGATAAAAATGGAAGGATCTGGAAACACAAAAGAATCAACATAAGAGCTAACAAAGAAAAAGGAGCTGACAAAGGAACCTGCTTCACACTCCAGACACAACTAAACAGATTTATGTTGCTGGAGAGGCTTCCAGGGTGAACCCCTTCTGACACCAACATCCTAAATCTTCCAGCATCACTGGCTACAGTAGGGCTTCATATCAGATTTCTTGCTCTTCAGGAAAGAAGCAAAGGAGAAGTGAGAAGGAAGTAGGGGGATTCAGATGCTGTGCAGATGGAGCAGATGTGTCCACTACTTGGCTGCAAAGTGATATGTGCAGGTTTTACGGGAGCCAGGTCATGACGTCAGAGCTAAGGAACAGGGTGACGGCAGAGAGAAAGTCTCAGCTTTAAATGCTCTGGGGTAACCACTGTGAACTTTTAAAAACAAAAACAAAAATACATTATTGACAATACTAAAGTGGGTAGCCATCTCCTTCTCCAGGGCCATCTTCCCAACCCAGGGGTCAAACCCAGGTCTCCTGCACTGCAGGTGGATTCTTTACCAGGGAAGCCCAATAGTGACTGAGACAGCTTCAAATATTGCTGGTTTTTCTTTGTAGAAACTAACGCCTGTTGCCGTAATATGTCTCTAGTCAATAATGTGATAAAGGGCTTCCCTTGTGGCTCAGTGGTAAAGAATCTACCCCCCAATGCAGAAGACATGGGTTCAATCCCTGATCCGGGAAGATCCCATATGCCAAAGAGCAACTGAGCCTGTGTGCACCACAGCCATTGAGCCTGTGCCCTATAGCCTGGGAACCGCAACTATTGAGCCCACACACCGTAGAGCCCATGCACAGCAATGAAGAGTAGCCCCCACTCCTTGCATCTAGAGAGAAGCCCACACAGCAGTGAAGACCCAGCATGGCCAAAAAAATACAGTATTTTAAAGGCCTTGCATCGCTGCAAGGCGGGTTTCAACTGTTGGTGTTTATCGTTGTCAAGGTCATCTTTTCCTTAGCTACAGGTATTTGAATGAGAAAGTACTCTGGGGCTGAGGAAGAGAGAAGAGCTCCCTAGAGTGCCAATTCCTGGGAGAAACTATGATGCAGGGACTAAGTTATAAAGACAGGACTCCTGGGCTCTGCAGGGGGACAGGAAGGTGAAAAGAACAAATCTACCCAATTTGTGAAAGTGAAAAGTGAAAGTCACTCGGTCATGTCCGACTCTTTGCAAACCCATGGACTGTACGGTCCATGGAATTCTCCAGGCCAGAATACTGGAGTGGGTAGCCCTTCCCTTCTCCAAGGCATCTTCCCAACCCAGGGATCGAACCCAGGTATCCCGCATTGCAGGCGGGTTCTTTATCTATCAGCTGAGGCATAAGGAAAGCCCAAGAATACTGGAGTGGGTAGCCTATCCCTTCTCCAGCAGATCTTCCCAGCCCAGGAACTGAACCAGGGTGTCCTGCATTGCAGGTGGATTCTTTACCAACTGAGCTATCAGGGAAGCCCACCCAATCCATCAATGAGCGCAAAACCAAGAGGACCCCTGGCACGGCCAGCCCTGCCCCCAGAGGATACAGGCCACAAAGCGTGCAAGGACATGGCCTCCACAGCCACGGCCTCACCCGCTGGGCTTCCATTTGGCCAAAGGCGCGCACCTGACAAAAGCTGGTGTGTGGGTCGGACCATCCCTGTGCTTCTCGTCCTGATGGTAGGATCCATTCCCAACCCTGCCACCCTGGTCTCCCCAGAACAGCTCCCCCAGGGCAGCAGGTGGCGGGCGGGGACCGACCCACCTTGTCCACATTGGCCCGTGTCTTGGCCGAGGTCTCCACGTACTGCACGCCCCACTCCTCAGCCTTGGCCCTGGCCTCCTCCACTAGCACCTGCCTCCGTTCCTCCAGGTCAGATTTGTTCCCCACGACGAGCAGTGGGATTTTATCTTCTTCAGCTTTAACGCGGAGGATCTGTTCCCTGTGGTGGTGGATCAAGAAGAAAGCAGCTAAGAAGGCTGGATGAGAAGCCCAGTTCTGCCAACCCATGCAAGACAGCAGGCATGGCGGTGGGAGCTGCCACTTACAGCCCCTCCTGAGGAAGCACCCCCTTCACCCTGTGGTTAACTGGAGTTCCTCAAGTCTGGTTTCAGTTTGCTGCACTAGACTTACTAGGGGTGTGCATTACAAATGCAGGTTCCTGGGCCCATAAGTAAATGTCTGGGTAGGAGACCAGGATTTTGCACTTCAACAGCATTCCCAGTTTATGCTTTGCAAAAACAAAACAAAAAAAGGGAAAACTTGGGACCCTCTGGGATAGAAATCCGATAAAAGAAATATCTTCATATACAAAATGTTTAATAATTACGTTGGGAGAAAAAAAAGTAATTTCTTTGTAAGAATATAGAAAGTTCAAGTGGTAAGTTGTAAAGAGTCATGTCTCTGTGATCCCATGGACTGCTGCTCTCCAGGCTCCTCTGTCCATGGGATTCTCCAAGCAAGAATACTGGAGTTGATAGTCATATTTCCTTCTCCAGGGGATCTTCCCAACCCAGTTGAAATTCCCTTAATTCCAACCCAGGGATGGAACCCGGGTCTCCTGCATTGCAGGCAGATTCACTGCTGTCTGAGCCACAGGAATATAGAAGGGAATAGTCTATCAGCAGACCATGAAATCAGTGTGGCAAGCACGACTGGTAATTCTTTTTATCTCAGCGAAATAGAATATTAGAGAAAAGCAAAGAAACACCAGAGAGACACTCAAGTATTAACAGAAAGTATGGTTTGTAAAACTCTAGCTTCAATCCTAATCTGCATGTGTGGGCCTCCTGCCCTTCCCCCTAGTTCTGTGAGGCAGGAACCCTACTTCAATGTGGTAATTTTTCTACTATAAAGTGGTGGGAGAAAATGAGATACTCCAAGGCCTACGGAAAAGTTCTTCAAAAACATCTTCTCTAAAGTAACTGTTACCTTTATGTAGCACATCAGACTTGATCGCTACTAAAAATAACCAGTTTTCTAAATTTTTTTTAAACCACATATTTAAAAAAAGTAAATATTTCACTTCCATTATTTTGATCCAGGGGGAACATGTCTACTTCTATAAAAGACCCCTTCAAAAACATTTTGTGGAGATCTGTATTGATTTTTATATAATATAGGGTGACATTTCATAATAATAAAAAATACTTAAATTTTTTCCATACAGTCAATTTAAGTACCAGATATAACATTTTTTTTGTTGAAGCACACTTGATTTACAGTGTTGTGTTACTTTTAATTGTATGACCAAGTGATTCAGCTGTATATATATATTCCTTTTCATATTCTTTTCCTTTACAGGTTATTACAAAATGTTAAATACAGTTTCCTGTACTATACAGTAGATCCTTGTTGTTTAATTTATATACAGTAGTGTGGATTCCAAACTCCTAATATATATATCCTTCCCTTTAAGAAAAATGAAAAAGAAAAAAAATAAGCAGATGCTTGAGAATTGCCTCTAAGTAGTTTTGCCACATCCTGCATTGCACAGGGTCAAGGAGCACACTGTGTTTAGAAGTTATGTCAGTCTACACAATGAACAATAAAAACTGCTTTCTGGCTCATCAGGCTTACAGAGGCGTGACTAATTATCTCATTGATAAACAAGCACCAAGTTCTGATGTAACAAAACTACTTCTCTAGTTTATGGATTATGTCCAGGAAAAGTTTCAAGGAAAAGATGGTATATTAATGTTTTACTTATGTTGGGGCTTTTCCATTTGGAAGATAAATGCAGAAGTGCTGTTTTTAAACTGCTAACAGGCGCGAAGGGCCTGAGTTTAACCATAAGGGCTCAGATAGCCCACACGCATCCTGTGCACTGTGGGAACCTGGGCAGCTCCAGGGCTTTTCTTTAACTGCCCAGAGTTCAAGCCACAAGCACTAACTTATCCTTTCCCTTCTTTCCAAACAAAGCCTTTCTTCCAGGCGGAGGTACCTGTGGTGACCTGGGGACAGGACATGGTGGCCCTGTTACTCTTGGAGGTGACCTCTACTGTCAGCACATCCTTTCTTGGGGAGTCTTGGGGCCGATGGGAAAGCAAAGACTCAGGACCGGGGCGGGGGGGGCGGGGGGGGGGTGGAGAGAGACAAGCTGGTGCGTGCGCTGCCCTGCTCTGCCTCAAGGAGGCATCGCAGCAGGACTGTGCAATGCAGGCCTAGCTGTGAACATGGGGGCTACTTTCGGAAACCTCTGGCTACGTCAGAAAGAGCTCCAAACAGGATTTCTCCCCAGGAATCCTAGCCATTTAAGTGCTCACAACACGCACACCTTGGTTGCCGAGAACTGTTGATATTCACCCTCGGGAGACTAGAGACCAGGAAGATGACAAGTGAGGCTCTACCTGCCCCCCTTCCCCTTGCTCTGCCAGGGTCCCCAAGGCCTCCCTCCCAGCTCACTGATGCTCATTCCACACCTTGAGGGGATTTTTGGCTTCCTCCATTTCCTCTTTGGCTGATGGCCTTCATTTCTGACCAGAACTTGCTAAAGAGTGAAAAAACAAATCCCTATTTTCTTTTCCCCTTCTAGATTTGGTTCTTAGAATAAAAATTCATCTCAGAATCCCCTGGCCATCCAGTGGTTAGGACTTGGCCCTCTCATTGCCAAGTGACTGTGGGTTCAGTCCCTGGCCAGGGAACTAAGATATCCTGCAAGCCATGCCTAGCAACCAAAAATATGAACAGTCATCTGGAGAGGTCTGCTTGCAAGGAGGGGGATGAAAAACCACAGCTGTGTAAAAGATGGCAAGGGGATGGGGCAGAGAGAGATCTTACCTGCTAGAATCCCTGGAGCACTGAGCCCGCACACTCACTATTTCTTTATAGCAATGAATTTCACGATTTCAAATAAGTGATGGCAGTGAACACTCGCCACGTGCCCACATGGTGAGAAGATACGGGCCACCACACAGTGATGGTTCCACTTGGGAAATATAGCCTAACACAGCATTCCATTTCATCAGTAAGAGATTTTCAGGACAAGAAACAGAACACTAAGTACACTTGCCCTGAGTCACAAGACTGTGACAGGGCAGGGACTCAGACCTGGCTGTGTGTGACCGGAAGCCAGCGCTTCCCGCTCCATGGGTCACGTGTCCCCTGGGAGCAGCACACAGTCACTCTGACCCTGGCGTCCATCTCCTGACATCGGAGGTCTCAGAAACCTCAAAGTAGAGCAGAACTGTTCACTTTTTAGAAAAATTATGAAAAGAGGTAAAGATCGTTAACTCTTACCAACCCCTGCCTCTCAGGATTTACATGAAAACAAAAACAACAGGTTCCTGACTGTATGGAATGGCTTTGTCCTCTTTAGGGACAACAGATCCTTCATCAAGATCATTTATATTTGGAAATTATAAACCGAGGAAGCCCAAAGAGCATATAACAAACGATGAGCTATAATGTGCCAAGATCCATAAAGCCCCAGAAAGTTCTTTAGACAGATTTCTTCCTGATAAGAAGGCTCAACCCCAGAGGTGTATGCTTAACCCCAAACTCCTTCCAAGGCTGAGACACGACCAAGGGCACAGGGCTTGCTGGAGGCGATTTCTCGTCAAACACACCTGAACTCGGCAGTTGCTGTGAATGACTCGTGCTCAGTGATGGAGAACACGAGCAGGAAACCCTCCCCACTCCGGAAGTAGTTGTCACGGATGGCCGCATAGTCCTCCTGTCCTGCCGTGTCCAGGATGTCTATCTGCACTTCTTCCCCATCGAGGACCACTTTCTTCCTGTAACTGTCAGCCTTGGTAGGTTCGTAGTCCTCAACGAACTGAGCAAACAGACAACAGGATCAGTAATTAACAAAGTTCTAAGAGAGAAGAAAAGCTGCCAAAAAAATAAATTTCAGTATATGGGCACTTTGCTTGTTATCAACTGAGTACTGAGTGTGGACAATTATCATACCATGTGTAAGGCACTATAAAATAAACATGATCCCTTACGTAGTATTTCTGTTCTTTGCTCCTTTCAATTCTACCATTTAAAAATTTTGTTTAAAAACAGTAAGAGCAGATATTCCCATTTTACAGATGAGGACACCAAGCAGAGAGCAGAATGCTTGGCAATATTCTTGTTAGTATACAATTATAATTAAACACTAGTGACAGTAAGAAATGGAAGCTCTTGTTCATAATCAACAGAATTATAAAACTCATCTGAAAAGTAATTGGTCAAGAGGCACCAAGAGGCTTAAATAACTGTACAATAAGATAAACTCCAAATGGGTCAAGATTAAACGTTAACAACAAAACACTCGAGAACTAGAAGAAAACATGGGTGAAATCCCTTTATTACCTTGAAGTGGGGAAGGCCTTTTTAACTATGACTCAAAATCCAGAAGCCATGTAAGAAAAAATTGATAAATTAGACTACATAAAAAAGTTTAAAACTTCTGTATGGCACAACACTATAAACAAAGACAAACGACAAACAGGGAAAAAGTATTTAAAACCACATCACAAAGAGCTATATGTTAACTAGAAACAGGGAGAGACAAAAGACCAAGCTGACGGGGAAAAGTGGCAACAGACAAACAACACGCAAAAATAAACATATATGACGCTAAACACAGGAAAAGATGTTCATACCCACTAATAAAATAAAAATGGTAACTACATAGAGATACCATTTTTCACCTACCAGACTGGCAAAAAATCCCAAAGTCTGACAACATACTCTGGGGAAAAGCCCCTCTTGCACATTGCTAGTGGGAGGAGACAACAATATAGTCTGTATGGCGACAAATATGGCAACACCTAATTAAGCTAGAGAAGGTTCGTCCTCCTTCCAGGAATCTAATTTACAGACACACATGCACAGGAGCACACAAGGTTATTCACTGTGGTACCACACGTAACAACAAAAGGTTAAAAACCACCCCACTGCCCAGGCCAGGGGTCTACATAATGGAATACTATGCAGCTACTGAAAAAAAGAGAAGAAACACCCTGGGAGGACAAAGCAAAATAAAAGCTGTTAAACAGGAAAACTGAAACAAACAAATGTAAATGAATATTAAATTGGTAATGTAGCCCAGCAGAGAAATAAAGTAATTCAAGAGACTTTAAAACAGAATATCTGGATAGAATACATCCCACTAAAAGAGACTAAAGACAAAAAAATTTCAAAGAAATGTTAAACTTCCCTCACTGGTTACATTATTTAGTAATTATGACACAGAGCTATTTTCTTTATATTGCATCATTCATAAAATAAGTATTTTAATGTTATAAGTCAGGATATTCAGGGGATAATTTTAATGACAGCAATGTACTATTAAAATTGACTTCATGCTGGTATAACTGGATATCCACATGTGAAAAAATGAACTTGAGACCCTTATTTCACATCACATACAAAAATTAACTCAAAATGGAGTAAAGATTTAAATACAAGAGCTAAAAATATAAACTCTTAGAAGAAAACATAAGGTAGAAATCTTCATAACGTTGAATTTAGCAATGCCTTCTTAGATATGACACCGAAAGCACAAGCAGCAAAAGGGAAAATAGATAAACTGGACTTTATCAAAATTTTTAAATTTTGTGCTTTGAAAGACACCACCAAAGTCAAAATACAACCCACAGAATGGCAGAAAATATCTGTAAAGACTGTATCTAATAAGGAACTAGTATTCAGAATATATAAATAACTCTTACACTCAATAAGAAAACAATTTTAAAGTTAAATACCAATTTTAAAATGGGCAAAGGAAGAAAAAACCAAATGAAATGAAAAAAAAAAAAAAGACAAAGGATCTGAACAGACATTATCCAAGGAAGATATACAAATGGCCAAAAAACACATGAAAAGATGCTCAGCCTGACTAGTCATTAGGAAAATACAAATCAAAACCATGAGCAACTACTCCATACCCACTAACACTTTGGCCACCTCATGGGAAGAGCTGACTCACTGGAAAAGACTCTGATGCTGGGAGGGATTGGGGGCAGGAGGAGAAAGGGTGAGGATGAGATGGCTGGATGGCATCACGGATTCGATGGACATGAGTTTGAGTGAACTCCGGGAGCTGGTGATGGACGGAGAGGCCTGGTGTGCTGTGATTTATGGCATCACAAAGAGTCGGACATGACTGAGCGACTGAATTGAAGATGCTGTAATCAAAAAGATGGACTATAACAAGCATTGGTGGGAATATAGAGAAATTATAACCCTCATAAATTGTAAAATGGTGTGGCTGCTGCAAACAGTTTTGCAGTTCCCAAAAAGTTAAACAGAGTTACCATATAATCCAGCAAATTTCACACCAAGGTACACACCCAAGAGAATGTGAGGTGTCCACACAAAAACCTGTAGGTTAATGTTCACAGCAGCATTACCCGTAATAGCCAAAGGTAGAAATAACCAAATATCAACTGACAAATGAATATACAAAATATGGCATATCCAGACAATGGAATATTATTCAGTTGTAAAAAGTACGGAAATAGATTCATGCTACAACCTGGATGAACCCTGACAAATTTTGGTAGGTAAAATGAAGCCAGACACAAAAGATCATATATGAGTCTGTTTACATGAAACGTGTAGAACAGACAAGTCTGTGGAAACAGAAAGCAGATTCCTGGTGGCCAGGGCTGCGGGAGGGGGTGGAGGGTGACGGCCAGTGGGTGTTAGATTTCTTTGAGGGGAATGGGAACTTTCTGGAATTACATAAGTGGTAATGGTTGCACAGTTTTGTAAATAGACTTTAAAAACCACTGAATTGTACACTTAAAAGGGTCAATTTTATGGTATGTGAATTATACTGCAATTTTTTAGAAAAGAAATGAAACGCTGATACAACTGTAACACTGGATGAACATCAAAAGGTGATGCTCCTTGAAAAAAACAGCATAAAGGTCACATACTAACTCCATGTATATAGAATGTCCTGAACAGCACCTCCATAGAAACAGAAAGTAGCTGCCAGGCTCGGGGTGGGGGGCGATAATGAGGAATGGCTGCTACTGTGCAGGGGGCACTTTTTGAGGTGAAAAGTATGTTCCACAATTACATCATGGTGATGGCTGCACACCCGTGTGAATACCCTAAAAATCGCTCAGTGGTTCAGTTTAAAGGGTGAGTTTCATGGTACATGAATTCTTCATAAAGCTATAATTTTTAAAATCTTGGGGTTCATGTTTGGGAACACATGTAAGAATTAAAGATTTTAAAATTTAAAAAATAAAAACTAAAAAAAAAAAAATCGAATTGAGGGACTTCCCTGGTGGTCCAGCGGTTAAGAACCCTCCTGCCAACACAGAGGACACGGTTCAATCCCCGGTCCAGGAAGACCCTACATGCCGCAGAGCAACTAGGCTTGTGTGCCACAACTATTGAGCCCAAGCTCTAGAGCCCACATGCCACAACGCAGACCCGAAGCAGCTGAATTACTAAGAAATGAAATTGAAAATATCAACATGAACTGATGGACCCCTTTGCAGAACACTGAAAACAAGCCTTGTGTTATCAATCAACAGCTATTAATCCAAATGATTTTAATAAAAGTTTTAGTATTAATTTCTCTTACACTCATATAACAATCTTAAAATAGAGAAAATATGAAAATTTGCCCATGCTTCATAGCAGTATCCTCCTGTTAACATCTTTCCAAAGGGACAAATATATGACTCCCTCAAAAAAACCACCCCAACACCCAGTGTGAACTCAACACCACTGTAAAGCCCCTCAGCTGCTTATTTCTGAACTTTCAAGGATAAATGCAGCAGGAGTTCCACTGAGTCCTCTGACCCTAGAGTCCACATGTCCCCATGTGGCTGCATGGAGGCGCCTCAGTGCCAGGGAACAGTGCTCATTATGAGAACATGAGCTTCATCCTGAGCCACAAGCTGACTACCAGCCACTGCCAGAAGTCTCAAAGCAGTTGCCACCAAAATCTCCCCATTGCCAACCTCACTTATCAGCAAAGCAAATAGCTAAAAGTCTTCACATACATTAGGCTGAGGATTAAAAAGGTGGCTCAGTTGCAAAGAACCCAGCATCCAGGGCCCCTCAGTCACCCATGTGGTAAAGGAACCTCCCCGCACTGAGCTGTCTCTGGCATGGCCTACTATTTAGGCTGGATGATTCCCCGTGTGGGGTCTCCTGTGCGTGTTTGGCAGCAGTCCCGCCCTCTACCCAGTGGGTGCAAACAGCTCCAGACACCGCCCATTATTCGGAGTTAGGAGGGGGCACAGAATCCCCTCCTTCATCTCCACTAACAGCTGCTCCTCTAACCCCTTCTCCTTAAGGAATCTTAATTCCTCTCCTCACCATCTCTTCTTCCCTAGCCTCTGTTACACAAGAAAAATAAGGAGTCTTTAGGAAGCAAATTACATTTTTAAGCAAAAACATAGACTTCCATAGCAGATCCTGAGATTTGCCTCTCTCATGCAAAAATGTTGTGGGTAAATTAAAGAGATTCTGCTAGATTTCCCTAGGTTAGCCTCTAGTATATAATAAATAAAAGCAAGTGTCAGAAACAAAAGTATACAAATGCTGAAGAGGGTGTGGAGAAAAGAGAACCTTCCTATACTGTTGGTGCTGCTGCTGCTAAGTCGCTTCAGTCGTGTCCAACTCTGTGCGACCCCATAGATAGCAGCCCACCAGGCTCCACCGTCCCTAGGATTCTCCAGGCAAGAACACTGGAGTGGGTTGCCATTTCCTTCTCCAATGCATGAAAGTGAAAAGTGAAAGTGAAGTCGCTCAGTCGTGTCCGACTCTTGGCGACCCCATGGACTGCAGCCTACCAGGCTTCTCCGTCCATGGGATTTTCCAGGCAAGAGTACTGGAGTGGGGTGCCATTGCCTTCTCCAACACTGTTGGTGGGGGGAATGTAAATTGGTGCAACCACTATGGGGAACACTACGGAGGTTTTTCTGGAAACTAAAAATAGAACTGCCACATGATCAGGCAGTCCCACTCCTGGGCATGTATCCAGACAAGACAATACTTCAAAAAGACACATGCACCTCTTTGTTTGCAGCAGCACTATTCACAATAGCCAAGACACGGAAGCAACCTAAATGTCCATCCACTGACGAATGGGTAAAGAAGATGTGATACGCATGTAGAGTGGACTGTTACTCAGCCATAGAAGAGGATGAAATAATGCCACGTGCAGCAACATGGATGGACCTAGACATTATCACACCAAGTGAAGTCAGAAAGAGAAAGATGAAGACCATATGATATCGCTCTTAGGTGGAATCTAAAATACGACACAAATGAGCTCATCTATGAGACAGAAACAGACTCACAGAAATAGAATGGACCTGTGGTTTTCACGGGGGAGGCGGGCTTGGGGAGGGATAGGCTGGGAGTTTGGGATTAGCAGATGCAAACTATTATATATAGGATGGATAAAAAACAAAGTCCTACTGTATAGCAGCACAGGGAACTATACTCAATATCCTGTGATAAACCATAATGGAGAATAATATGAAAAAGAATATATGTAGAATTGAATCACTCTGCTGTACAGCAGAAATCAACACATTATAAATCAACTATACTTCAATTTGAAAAAAAGAAATTGGTCATGCAAAAACATACAAACAAAAAGTTTCTCATGATAAGGTTCAGGGGAGTATGACTCAGGAGGTGATGGAGGTTTTGGTCTGAAGCTCATTCACTGAAGGGCACGCTTTAAAGAAACAAATACAAAATCACATACATAATATTAAATACAAAAATGATTATCTCAAAGGAGAAAAGGAATCACAATTCATTATACATTTTATTAAAAGTAAAAATACTCTGGTGAACCCACCGTCGGAGTCCTTTGTGTGACATTCTCCCCTTGACTGTAGGGGACCCCGAGACTGGCTTCGAACCAAAAGAATATGGCAGCTGTGATGAAATGACCTCATGACTACATTTCTATGTAGGAGGATCTGTCTAAACTACCAGAGATTTGCCTGCTGGCTGGGGAAGAGTTGTCTGTGGAATGGACCACACAACAGAGAACTGGGGGCAACTTCCAGGAGCCAAGCATGCCATACTGCATCTGCCAACAGCCAGCGAGCTGGCAGGAAGCTGGATACCCTCCCTGCAGCCTGAGACCCTAGGCAGTGCCCTCAGCTCAGCCAGCCTACACCCCTGACCCCTGGAAACTGGAAGTGATGGCTGTGTATAGTTTGAAGCTGCCGAATGTATGGTAATTTATTACACAGCAACACTACAAATACCACTGACTCCCCAAATCTAGTACAATAACAATCTTGTTAATTAACTGTCTGGCATACCTCTAGAATACTGTCCTATGTTGTATACACTTGCTGGATATGCTTGAACTATCTTGTCATATGCCAGTGATCCTGAAATATTTCCTATAGAGCATTAAAAACTCATGTAGTCTTTCTTCTAGCATAGTTGATCTAAGTTTCCCTTTGATGATGGTTTACAACTTCACAACTACGTGACACTTTTAGTAATGAAGGTTTGAGGACTCTTGGCAAATTTTAGCGACCTCTATCCATCTTCCTTGTAAGAGGCTGTAAGATCTGGAAGAATCTTCCAGGCCAGTTTCTGACTCCATGTTTCGAGCCCATTCCTCCTCTGCTTCCCACACACTTTCCGTGCCTGCTGCATTGGACACACTCGTGCCAGGACATACCCCTGGCCCCGCACCTCCCATCACGATGTCAGGTTGAATCAGGTGGGCGGTAGGAATAATCCTGGTGGGCAGCAGACACTGGGACAGCTGTTGATAATCCAACCACAAGCCCAGTGATTCCAAACCACACAAATGTGCCTCACTGGTCCTCTGCTAGGTGTATCCTTAATCTCACTTCCCTCAGCCATATCCCAAAATGTCACGGCCACCCAACCCCACGCTACACAGGAGGCGGCTGGACAGGGGGTCAGAGTCTAGTGAAAAGAGAGGATGATCTTAACTGACTGTGGTGACAGTATCTTTGCTTACAAATTCTGGAAATCATGTGTCACACAAACACACTGCCGGCAAGAGGCCTCGAGGCTCAAACTCTGGTCTGGGGGCTCTGCTGCAGGACCAGCAAGTGGCCATCAAGCAAGGACACTTGCTGCCACAGGAATCAAGCCTGTGTTGTCACAATGGACTTGCACCAGCGCCGTTACACTCAGAAAGTGATGGAAACTTGGAACTTTACCCTGACCAATGGGACAACTAGCGCACACGTGATGTCTGTCACTTGAGAAAAGATTAATTTCTTAACGACAACTCCTCTCTCACTGTCAGTATGTCCCCCAGATCAACGGTCACAAAGCTAAGCACCTGGCTCACTCTTCAGATACACCTGTGCAAAGGCGCCCCCTATGCTCCTGTCATAATTCAATCATGGGCATAATGGGAGCAGGGACCCCAAATACCCTGTGCCAGAGCTGAAATCATCACCTAACATCAGCAGTGCAGAGCTTACTCTGGTTAGAACCTGCTGGAAAGCTGTTCAGAAGCCACTGTAACATAATTTACCCCATGACTCTAATGCGCACGGGGGAACAGGAACACGAGGGATGGGGCAACAGGAGACCCGGCAGGGAGGCAGCGTGTGCTGGCGTGTCTTACCTCATCGTACATGAACTGCAGAGTCAGGGCCGACTTGCCAACCCCTCCACTGCCAACCATGATCACCTTGTGAAGGGCCAGGGAGCTCTGGCTCTTACTCTTGTTTGCAGCCATCCTGCTGGTTTTCTGCGAGACGCGGCTGGAGGACCCAGTGGAAGAGCTGCCAAGAAAACAAACAGAGACTCAGAGGCGGTTTGGTTTCCACCCAAAGAAGTCAAATGAAAACTCTATGCTCCGTAAAAGCCTAAGCCAGATGTCCCAACAGAGAAGTCACTCATCCAGGTTCCAGGCAGAGATAAAGCCCCAACCACTCCGCAGTCATGGACAGGAGTAGAGTGAAGGCAAGACACAGAGAAGAAATGAGTGTGCGCAGCTGATGGCCCATCACCAGAGAGGCAGGGAGGAGAGCCACCATCAAATCCGTGGAGGGGCCAGACAGTGACCCCGCACCATCTGTGCCCTGGGAACTGTGCAGGGGCCTCAGCCTTGTTCTCTGTATCCTCACGACCCTGCCCCACCTCCAGCACACACATGCACACAGCCCACCCAGGGACCAGGAGGGACTCTGAAAAGGGTGAGTAAACCTGCTTTTAACAATCAGCATCCCTTCACAATACAGGACAGTTAAAAGGAGGAAAACTCAATTTTTTACTCCACATTGATTTACACTGATGAACTAAAGTGAGTTAAACTTTTTTAAAACAACTATTACTCAGTATCAGTTTAGTCTCATCAGAAGTGAGATGACATATGTAGAACAGAACAACCTTGGTGGTGTGGGAAGAGAAATTATTCTGAATAAGTACACTTAACACACAGCTGAAACTTGGGATCTAGTTAAACTTAAAAGCTTCTGCACAGCAAAGGAAAATCATAAACAAAACAAAAAACCTACAGAATAGGTTGAAAATAGGAGAAAATATTTGCAAATGAGGCAATCAACAAGGAATTAATTTCCAAAATATAGAAACAGCTCACACAACTCAAAATCAAAAAACAATCCAACTGGACTTCCCTGGTGGTCCAGTGGTTCAGAATCCGCCTGCCAAGGCAGGGGACACAGGTTCAATCCCTGGTCTGGGAAGACCCCACATGTCATGGGACAACTGAGCCCACGTGCCACAACCACTGAAACCCGAGAGCCTAGCGCCCGTGCGCCACAGCGGGGAAGACAGCACAATGAGAAGCCGAACAGCTCGCCGCAGCTAGCCCAAGAAGAGGCCTGCAGCCAACAACAGAGACCCAGCACAGCCAGAAATAAATACATCTTTAAAAAAAAACCCAACCGAAAAATGGGCAGAAGACCTAAACAGACACTTCTTCAAAGAAGACACACAGATGGCCAATAGACAAAGGAAAAAATGCTCACTATCACTAATTATTAAAGAACTGCAAATGTACAAAAGTACAATGAGATACCATCTCACCCTGGTCAGAATGGCCATCATCAAAAAATCTACAAACAAGAAAAGCTCGAGAGGATGTGGTGAAAAGATGCAGCCACTATGGAAAACAGTATGAAGGCTCCTTTAAAAACTAAAAATAGAGTCACCATATAATCTACATAAACCAAGTGCCCGTTTTTATTTTGAAAGATCTGTATGGAAAATCTCTTTCACATCTGCCAAGGCATAAGGAAAAAGGGTGTGGGCTTGGGCATGTCATGGACCCAAGTCTGGTTCTGTCATTTGTGAGATGTGGACCCAGATGCTTGTTACTCACTTTCTCCAAGCCAGTTTTCTTTTCTGCAAACACAAGTAAACCATCACCCACCCTACAGGATTTTTCTGAGTCTTAAATGAGATAACATGTGTGAAAGACCAAAGCACTGAGCCTAGCATGTAAGAGGAACTTAACAGCTGGCTTCCTTCCTACCTCATTTTAAGAGAGTTCTTTTTTCTAATTAGACATGATGGAAACCTACTTCTGACAAAGTAATTTGAAAATACCCCCAGCTGAAAAATAAAATATGTCTAAACACACATATCATTGGGTAACATAAAACATCATGTTAAATCGGTGGTTCCTAACCTCAGTGGCAAAAGGGAATCCCTGGGGAGCTTTACAAACATCCCTGGAGATTCTGATTTTGGTCTGGGCTCCCTGGGAACATCTAAATGCTTCCCAGGCAATAACAGTAGATGCCGAGGTTGAGAACGTCTATTAAAC
This sequence comes from Ovis aries, assembly GCF_016772045.2. Classification (NCBI taxonomy): domain Eukaryota; kingdom Metazoa; phylum Chordata; class Mammalia; order Artiodactyla; family Bovidae; genus Ovis; species Ovis aries. The sequence continues at coordinate 185,549,714 of NC_056055.1, read as the reverse complement.
GCACAGGTGAGCTCAGTAGAAAGTAAGAAATCCCCAAGTCGGGGAGAAAAAAAATCAGAGCAGTAAGAGCTGGTATTTCCACAGTTCTGGATGGCTGCTGCTCTTGTCTGTATAGTCAAAGCTATGGTTTTTCCAGTAGTCATGTATGGATGTGAGAGTCTGGACCGTAAAGGAAGCTGAGCCCTGAAGAATTGATGCTTTTGAACTGTGGTGCTGGAGAAGATTCTTGAAAGCCCCCTGGACAGCAAGGGGATCAAATCAGTCAACCCTAATGGAAATCAACCCTGAATATTCACTGGAAGGACTGATGCTGAAGTTCCAATATTTTGGCCACTTGATGGGAAGAGCTGATTCATTGGAAAAGACCCTGATGCTGGGAAAGACTGAAGGCAGGAGAAGAGGGCAAGAGAAGAGGGCAAGAGAGGATGAGAAGGTTGGATACCAACTCAATGTACCATGAATTTGCGCAAACTCTGGGAGATAGTGAAGGACAGGGGAGCCTGGCATGCTGCAGTCCGTGGGGTCACAAACAGTCAGACACAATTTAGTGACTGAACAACAAGTACCACCACACAGGGCTTGGAGGCCAGGCGCCCCTGCCAGGTGGGCATTAGAACTAAGACTCTTCTCAGGTGGGAATTGAGAAGCCAAGACCCCTAAAGGAATGGAAGAAGTTCCCTCTACCCTTCTGGGTTCTTCTGACTGGTCTGAGAATTAACCTGATGTGAGACAGATTAACAGAGACAATCCAACCAAGTTTAGCAGCACAGAGACCTAGGAGAGACCCACACAGACTGAATCCCTTGTTCAAATGGCCAAGGAGGATGTTGAGGGTGGGGAGAGTCAGCTCAGGCGGTTACCAGGAAAGCCCAGTAAACAAGGTAAGGTTGCCATGCAGGTTGAAATCCTGCCTGCTTCACTGATAAGACATTCTAGAGATTCCATCATCCTCTTCCTGGTACAGCGACGGAGACGCCCTTACAAATGGAGCTGTATTGATAGCGTCAATGTTTCCTACAGAAGTTTAGCTCCTATACGGTTTTTGGAATTTTTTCCATGTCTGTTGTTTCCTGGAAAACAAGCATTAGTATGCCAAAGAGACATATCTGGGGGCAGTAAATTCTGTTCCCCTACAGCAACAAGAGGGGAGGATGACAAGGAAGTGTGTCTGCCTGAGCCCTGGCTGAGGAAAGTGTGCCCTGACACTCTATAATCACAGCACTCCTGCAATGCCAGAAAGAAAAAGTAACCCCAGGCTGGTCAGGGGGCTAAACACAATCCCTGAGAAGCAGGGACAGCATGCAGTGAAGATAGCTCAGGATTGCTACAACCAAAGGCCAGATAGGAGCCCACAGCTCCATCCTATGAGACAGTTAAGAAACTAACCACTCAGGAGAGCTGGCAACTGTGACAAGCAGGACTTTGCAGACAGCCATTATAAAGAGTGTATTTGATCATTTTTCACAAAGACAAAACTAAAATGTGAGGAGGACTGCATTATCAAAAGGCCAAGAGTTGAAGAGAGTTGAGGTTGTCTACAGTATTTTGAAAGTATTTACCACAGAAAGTAATAAAAATGTATTGGGCGGTGGGGGTGGGGGGGAAACAACCCCATCTTAGTTCACTGGCTGGGTCCCTGAAAATCAGACTGACGAAAAACAGATTAAGGAGGAAAAACCAGACGGGTGCATCTTGCACACACACAGCAGAGCTCAGTGGGGGTGGCTCCAAGGGGACGCTTAGAGCCTGGGCTGAGAGCATCTGAACCTGAAAACAATGAGCATTGCAGGGAAGCGACGAGACAAGCATCAGGGGCCTGTACTTCCAGGAGTGGGAAACCCGGGCAAGGTGAACACAGGGGGCCTAAGGCACGGTGCCAGCTCTAAGCAGCGCCTTCTCTGGCTGATTAGGGATCACCCCGCCCTTCCGGGTACAGAGGGGAAGGTGCAGAGTTTTTCTTTGTGTCTGTCACTTTTCAATTGCCTTCAGCTCAAATAAGCATGTCAAAGTGGCATCTCTGGGGGAGGCATACCCTGACCCCCTTCAATGCTCAGCAGAAATTTAGAAAATACACAAAACTGTCTTTAAAAAGGAAAAACATCCTGTCATCCAGAGATAGTCGCTATTATCAGTATTATTTCCTGCTTGTATTTTAATCAATATATTCTTATACTTTAATCCATATATCTGTATATAATCATATACTTTAATTCTTATATTTAAAATCTTTCTAAGATCATATATATATGTAGGTTTTCATTTTACTTTTCATGTATCATATCTACCTGTCTCCTTAAGCAGAGAAGACTGAACATAATCATACCTTTTCTGGATGATTTAAGGATCACAATCTCTATGGAAACCAGCTGTGTGACCAACCTTGGGCTGCTCCAGGTGGGATCACATGTCTGCTTGCTCCCTTCAGGCTGGATCCTCAGTCCACTCCTCCTTTTCTTTTTTAAAAAAAATATATTATTTATTTGGCTGCTCCAGGTCTTCTTGCAGCATATGGGAATCTAGCTCCCTGGACCAGGGATCGAACCTGGGCCCCCAATGTTGGGAGCATGGAGTCTTAGCCACTGGACTGCCAGTTCAGCTCAGTTGCTCAGTCGTGTCTGACTCTTTGCGACCCCTTGAATTGCAGCATGCCAGGCCTCCCTGTCCATCACCATCTCCCGGAGTTCACGCAAACTCATGTCCATCAAGTTGGTGATGCCATCCAGCCATCTCATCCTCTGTCGCCCCCTTCTCCTCCTGCCCCCAATCCCTCCCAGCATCAGAGTCTTTTCCAATGAGTCAGCTCTTCACATGAGGTGGCCAAAGTACTGGAGTTTCAGCTTTAGCATCAGTCCTTCCAATGAACACCCAGGACTGATCTTCCTTTAGAATGGACTGGTTGGACCTCCTTGCAGTCCAAGGGACTCTCAAGAGTCTTCTCCAACACCACAGTTCAAAAGCATCAATTCTTCGATGCTCAGCTTTCTTTACAGTCCAACTCTCACATCCATACATGACCATGGGAAAAACCATAGCCTTGACTAGATGGACCTTTGTTGGCAAAGTAATGTCTCTGCTTTTGAATATGCTATCTAGGTTGGTCATAACTTTCCTTCGAAGGAATAAGTGTCTTTTAATTTCATGGCTGCAGTCACCATCTGCAGTGATTTTGGAGCCCAAAAAATAAAGTCTGACACTCTTTCCATTGTTTCCCCATCTATTTCCCATGAAGTGATGGGACTGGATGCCATGATCTTCGTTTTCTGAATGTTGAGCTTTAAGCCAACTTTTTCACTCTCCTCTTTCACTTTCATCAAGAGGCTTTTTAGTTCCTCTTCACTTTCTGCCATAAGGGTGGTGTCATCTGCATATCTGAGGTTATTGATATTTCTCCCAGCAATCTTGATTCCAGCTTGTGCTTCTTCCAGCCCAGCGTTTCTCATGATGTACTCTGCATAGAAGTTAAATAAGCAGGGTGACAATATACAGCCTTGACGTACTCCTTTTCCTATTTGAACCAGTCTGTTGTTCCATGACCAGTTCTAACTGTTGCTTCCTGACCTGCATATAGGTTTCTCAAGAGGCAGGTCAGGTGGTTTGGTATTCCCATCTCCTTCAGAATTTTCCACAGTTTGTGATCCACACAGTCAAAGGCTTTGGCATAGTCAATAAAGCAGAAATATATGTTTTTCTGGAACTCTCTTGCTTTTCCATGATCCAGCGGATGTTGGCAATTTGATCTCTGGTTCCTCTGCCTTTTCTAAGACCAGCTTGAACATCTGGAAGTTCACTGGACTGCCAGGGAAGTCCCAATTTCCCCTTTTCCAATTATGTGCTTTTTAATAAGCGTTCTAAGCAATTAACTAGATAATTAAGCACATTTGAATTGTGACTAAAATAGGGTAAGTGGGACGAGGAGCAGGCCTCCCCAAAGGCTCAGGTGGTGAAACTGCTTTTGACCGAATGAATTTCTGGGCCACGACCGTCGCTCACTACAGGGCTGAGGCCGGTGCCTGAGGCTGGAAACTCTAGAACACCAGCCTGCCACATGATTTCTGTGAAGGAACCTTGCTTCCATGAATTATTATAGTTGTATGAAAATAGAGAAATCCTTTTCCAGATTAGAGGCAGGGGTACTTTCAAACACATGTAGACATCTAATTCTGAGCTGTTATTTTCAAAATGCAAAGTCAGTTTCTCTAGAAGAAACAATAATAAATGGATTGAGGACTGGTTTGACAAATCCACAGGTAATGCCAAAGTGTCTGTGCTCAGAGCTCAAGAACTGAAATAACCATGGTGGCTATACAGTCTGTATGACCTGTGAGCACCTGACATGAAGAGGGAGAGGGCAGGAGGATCAGCAGTGTCCCCCGCCCTGGACCTGACCCGGAAATGGCAGATGCCAACCCTCCAGACTCCTGTCCCTGGAGATGATAAACCCCTATTTGTTTAAGTCATTCTGAGTCTCTTTATTGTTACTTGCACTGAAAGCATTTCAGAAGGACTCTCTGCACTCAAGAAACAAAGTCTAGTGATTAGTTACAGAAGCTGAGTGAATGATTCTAGTGCGGGGTGACAGATTCTACGGCAGAAGTACAGAGGAGGGACTTCCAAACCAGAGAAGAAGGTCAGGGGACATGACCCTCAGTTCTGCAGGAGAACTGAGCCCTGAAGGAAGTGGCCACAGAGGCTACAGAAGTATAGAGGAGGGACTTTCAAGCCAGAGCAGAAGGTCGACGTGACTCTCAGCTCTGCAGGAGAACTGAGCCCTGAAGGAAGTGGCTACAGAGGAGGAGAAATACCAGGAAGAAAACACGGCAGTGAGGCTCAGGAAGGTCACATTGATGATTTCATGTTTATAACAGATAAGCTTCACCAATAAATGTGTTCTTAAAAAATAACAGCAGTCTTTTCCCCCAACATTTTATTATGAAAAGTTCCAAGTTTTCAGAAAAGTAGAAAGAGTTGCATGGGGAACCCATATTCTTATCACCTGGATTCTACAGTCAACATGTTGCCACTTTTGCTTTATCGAATACCCGGTCACCGGGCATCCCTCTCCCCATCCATCAGTCCACTTGGCTTTCTCACGTGTTTCCATGGAAGCTGCAGACATCGGCACCTGCCACCCCTAACCAGCAGACATCTGTTTTTCACAAAGCAATTATACCTCTCCCAGAACTCTTAATCTCTTTTCATGAACTGTTTGAGTTCGTCACCAATACCCAAAAGCCACAACACAGACTTTCCTTCAGAGCCGGGCCCATAACACCAAGTCCTAGCAAGTTCACACCTTAGAGTAGGACGTCTTTTACTGGGGACTCAAGAAACACACCAGCAGACACCCTTTACTATGTCTCTACCCACCAACAGGAAAGCTCTAAAGCAGGCTTCATTTTTTGTCCAAAAAACATGTAAACACGACTCTGTGCTAAGCTGTGTATCTCTGCCCTTAGAAAACTCAGTCTAAGGGAAGATATATAAACAGGGCATGGAAACAGAACTGCCCACATGCAGTGATAAAGATGGGCCAAGGTCTGATGGAAAGTGTAATGAACTCTGGGAAAAGAAGTAGGGAAATGTTCAACACAGAGTCTGAGTTCATTCAGCAGTGGGCGTGAGAGAGGGATGCTTTCCACTTGGAACAGAGGGCGCGTGCCAAGCACTGGAGGCAGGCAGCATCTTGGCGGGTCCTGATGTCACGTGACAGTGAAGCACAGGTGTGAGGCAGCAAAGTGCCAGGTGTTGTGTCTCAAAAGCTAGATTGTTCATTTACACACGTGTCTGCTGTCTCTTCAGTTGTGTCTGACTCTTTACGACCCTATGCACTGTAGCCCGTCAGGCTCCTCTGTCCTTGGGATTCTCCAGGCAAGAATACTGGAGTGGAGTTGCCACGCCCCCCTCCAGGGCATCTTCCCAACCCAGGGACCAAACCTGCAACTCTTTCGCCTCCTACATTGGCAGGCAGATTCTTTACCACTAGTGCCACCTGTGAAGCCCTGTTCATCTACAAATGAACCTAAAACACTGTCTTTAGAAGCATATCCTACAGAAGCAGGGAGCCACTGCAGGGCGGGTCCCCCGACCCAACCTCACTGTAAGGCTTTGGGTCAGTAAGAATGAACATGTACCCTCCCATACAGAAAATCAAGACACCTGCATTTAGACGGCTTGGCAGGGAAGCAGAGAGCTGGGCAATGCTTGTCCTATGTAATGTTCTATAGGATTCACTAGTATTAGATTGGCCTCGCTACCACTTAGTGTTGATTCAAATACAAGAACACATATTTATCTGAGAAGTAAAATTCTGAAAGTAAATCATGATATACAAACATAAACCAAGCAAATGTGTGTTATGAGGAAGGGGTGGTTTCTACTGCACCCCAGTCCCCTGGACTAACATGGTCATGAGTCTTTCCTAGGCTGGAAGAAAACAAATTGGAAGGTAGAGTCAAAAGGAAAAATATAGTACCTTGCCTGTATCATACGGTTGTCATAAAAATCAAATGAGAATTTGAAAATTCAGGAACAAATTCACTCCTCAGTCCTCATAAAATTCAAGTGTCCTGGGTAACATGGTGCACAAACGTGCACAGGGAGTGATTCAACACTTTACGTGTGCCAAGAACGGCATTTAGTACTTTTTCTTCAGATAGTAACCTGGATATTACTAATAGGCCATCATAATATTTCAGTCTCTCAGAATATTATTCATGTTTTTAATCCTTGAGATAATCAAAATGGGGGAGAATCCTAAACCTGGGACACTTTAAGCACCAAAATAATTAACGGGCAGTAAGGAAAGCAGACACTAAAAAATGAGGAATTCACGAATCCATACCTATAAAAAATATTAAACAAGGGAGACAGGAGGGCCCCCCCTTAGGGAAGAACACCAAGAGCAGGCAAATCAACATAGGGGTTCAGTTCAGTTGCTCAGTCGTGTTTGACTCTTTGCGACCCCATGAATTGCAGCATGCCAGGCCTCCCTGTCCATCACCAACTCCCGGAGTTCACTCAGACTCACATCCATTGAGTCAGTGATGCCATCCAGCCATCTCATCCTCTGTCGTCCCCTTCTCCTGCCCTCTATCCCTCCCAGCATCAGAGTCTTTTCCAATGAGTCAACTCTTCCCATGAGGTGGCCAAAGTACTGGAGTTTCAGCTTTAGCATCATTCCTTCCAAAGAAATCCCAGGGCTGATCTCCTTCAGAGTGGACTGGTTGGATCTCCTTGCAGTCAAGGAACTCTCAAGAGTCTTCTCCAACACCACAGTTCAAAAGCATCAATTCTTCGGCGCTCAGCTTTCTTCACAGTCCAACTCTCACATCCATACATGACCACAGGAAAAACCATAGCTTTGACTAGACGGACCTTAGTCGGCAAAGTAATGTCTCTGCTTTTGAATATGCTATCTAGGTTGGTCATAACTTTTCTTCCAAGGAGTAAGCGTCTTTTAATTTCATGGCTGCAGTCACCATCTGCAGTGATTTTGGAGCCCAAAAAAATAAAGTCAGCCACTGTTTCTACTGTTTCCCCATCTATTTCCCATAGGGGTGGGGAAGTGAAAAAAGCAAAAAATCAACATTTTGCAGCTATCAGAGTAAAGACTGATTCAGGCAAGAATGGTTAGTAGATGCTAAATCTAAAGGGGAGATTGAGATAAGGAACAGGATATATGCAGGGTCTTCAAGTGTCTCCACAGATTCCTTATGAATCCGGCTCTGCACTTTAGTATAGGAGCACTATTCTAAGTGTCAAGACAACTCCCAACTGTTCGTACCACTTTGTTACAATCCAAACTAGGAACAACCTGATCTAAATTAGGTCATGAAGGGCCCTCCCCCAAAAACAGCATTCTCAGACATGAAGGAGCACAGGAAACAGATGGATTGCAGGGACAGTCAATGCTGAACACGAAAAAAGAAGAGCGCAGTGATGCCATCTCTGCAGGCAACATCATTTCCATTAACACTGAAAATCCTATCTCTCGGCACCTAACACCTATTATTACATCTGACACAAAATATTACATCATTGTGACAAAATGACTGTGTATGTGGGTACTCGTGAGAATAGAAATTGACAGCACTGAGTGCCTACATCACTGTCTTTTTAATGATATGACACTAACTTCTGATTTGTAAACAGTCTCACACACATTCCCTGGACAGAGAGGTAGGTAGTATCTTGTTCATGTGTGTGTCTCCAGGGCCTACAGAGAATCAGAGACCTAGACAGGCCCAGAGAATGAATAAAGAGTGAATGAACGATGAGAGAAGAGTTCTGAAAAATAAAAATGAGGACACATTTTAAACAATTTTCTGTAGTAAAAGTACATTTCTCATCTACCTGTCAAGGAAACATTGGCTCGAATGCTACATTGTGAATACAGATTCTAAAAGGTAAGCAATTAAAGCAGCAGCCCTCGCCAGAGGTTTTTATTATAGTTTAGCAATAAATGTTGTTAGCTACAAAAATCATAATTTTTAAATGCACACATGTGCACATGTACACAAACATGCTCAGCAGCCAATCTGAAGAGATGAGTCAAAGATGAATAACTATAGATCAGAAAGATAACTGCAATAGATTGAAACATATCTAGTTTGTTCACAATGATATTATACCAAAAAGCACCTTATTCATCACCTTCGGAGGACTAGTGAACAAGTCATTATTTTAAAAACTGGTAAAGGAAAAGAATTAAAAATGTTATCTTGCTTGTTTCATACCAACTGTACCAAATAATAGATGAGGCAAAGATTCCCTTAACAAAATATTCTAATTAATCAAGAACAACAAAATTTGGGATATCACCACTTTGCAGCTCCTCGTGAGTTAAGAAATCAAGGTATCAGGGGGAATTCCCTGAAGGTCCAGTGGTTAGGACTCTGTGCTCTCACTGACAAGAGTGCAGGTTTGATCCCTGAAAAGGGAATTAAAATCTCACAGGCTGTGTGATACAGCCAAAAAATAGGAAAAGAAGTTGAGTATCAATGGCTGCTAACATTACAAAAAAGATACAACTTGACATCTTGAGAAAGACCCAAAACCATGAAAGATGTAGTCTTTCAAAAAAAAAACAACAACAACAACAAAAACTTCTAAATCTAACTACGGAAGTGCAGGACACAGGAATATGCTGAATATACCACAGACACACCATCAGCAACACAGAAGCTATAGAAGCTCTATGCAATAAGTCACCCAATTTTGTCAACAAACTTCAAGAAAAAAAGATGAAGAGGGAACCTATAAATTATGAGACCTAAGAATCATATCAACTGATTAAAATATATGGACCTTATTTGGAGCCCAAGTTGAACACACAAACACACACATAAGTAGACTAGAGAATTCTGAACATTTGGCTGGATTGGATAATACTAAGGAATTTTTTTTTTTTTTAAATTTCAAGTGACTACATTTAACTTCATTACAAATGAAGCTAAATGAAATATGGAATTTGCTTCAGAGTTATCAAGGGGAAGAGAGTGAGTAGGGATGTAGAGGAAATAAGATTAGCCATAAATTGGTCAGAAACTGTTGAAGCTGATTGATAAACACAAGGCAGTTCATTTTATTAGTCTTTGCCCTTTTGTTTAAATTTGAAAATTTCCACACTAAACAGCTTTTTAAAATAACGAGGACAAAAATATAGGTGCCTGGGTCCCACTCCCTTAGAGATCCAAATTAGGCACACGGAAACCTAGGTTCTTTGTGTCCAGGTGATTCCAATTCACACGTAGACTGAAAACCACCCCATTAGACTGAGTTCTTTGAGAATAGAGTCTGTATTTCGTTTACTGCAATGTCACCCATTACCTATCACAGAAAGCATATGTAAATACTAACTGAATGAACTAAGATCGGAGCCAATTTGTCACCTTAAATTTTATTTTATTTATTTTTTTTTTAATTTTAGTTTTTTATTTTTTAAATTTTAAAATCTTTAATTCTTACATGCATTCATCTGGGTGGAACCAATCTGGAATTCCCACTTTCTAATAACTGTTAGCTGACAATCTCACGGTTAACAGTATGCGACCACCTTCGTTTTTTTCAAGGGCCATGGTTCATTGCTTTCTTAAGAAAATTGATTCACTTTTCACAAACTGATTCAAAATTATTTTCCTGATTTTTCTAGTATCCTGGTGGAGATGAGAAATACCATCACTCAGCTCTTTGATGTCATCCCTAGAGATGATCTCTTTTTCATTCAGCCCATCATATGAATTCTTTTCCTCTTCATATTCACCACCTAACCAGAGAAGCTTATTCACCATACACTTTTCTATTGAACTTCTGTTCTTCAAATTCAAGTACTATAATCATTTCCATATATTCACTCTGCAGTTGTAAAGCCTATTAGAAATAGAGGATCCCTGAGTGAAAAAGAAAGTTTTTAAAAGACTGTCTTGGGAAAGTGTAGAATTTTACCAAGGATCGGGCAAAATCATGAAGGTTTAGAACAAATGCTCACTTCCAAATAATGAAGTAAACTTAAAGAAACAAAGTGATTCTGATTTGAAAATTCATTCTTGAACTTTCACAATTAGAACAGAGTAGAGGAGACTTCCCTGGTGGTCCAGTGGTTGAGAATCCGCCTGCTAACGCAGGGCACATGGGTTCAATCCCTGCTTGGGGAACTTAAGATCTCACATGCTGTGGGGCAGCTAAGCCCAGGCACCGCCACTAGACAGCCCACAGGCCATGAAAGAGAGGGCCCTGAAGACCGCAGAGCCAAAAAAAGGAACAGACAGAAACTCTACACACCAGGAAACATGTCTGTTAACACTTTCAAATTCTATCCATACCTAAATTTTAATTTTTACTAAATCAGGTTTGGAACATTATTAGTGTATTTATAGCAACATTTTGGAATCCTACCTTAAATCATTCATAAAAACAAATGGATAAGCCATGTTACATCATAAATTCCAATTTATGTTTCAATTTTTGATGGATACGCTCCCAGGACTAAATTATTACTTTAGTTTCTTAATGATGGTCTGCTTATCAATCTTTATATTGAGGGGAAAAAAGTACAAATTGCTTCATCTTCTCTCAGCGAAACCTAGAAATTAAATTCAAGGCAGTATTTTACAGATTTGCTTACACACTCAAATCTTCCATATGATATGTGTGGTGGCAGAACATGTCTACGGCAAGACTGCATGTCTCCAGAAGCAATGGTGTCAAACCACACATTTAATCACCCAGTAAAACAATTGGTGTGTACTTTCATATGCTATTTTATTTCTTTCCATAAATCACTAAACTTCTCCAAAGGTCTCCCAACTCTCCTCCAAAATAAAACAAGCAGAGAACTGCTTACAATAACAACACATTAAGAATAACAGGCCCTTTGCGTAATCCCCAAAATATTCAAAAAGCTCATACAACTCAACAACAACCAACCTGATCAAAAAATGCGCAAAAGATCTTAATAGACATTTCTGCAAAGAAGACATACAGAAGGCACATGAAAAGATGCTCAGTGTCACGAATTATTAGAAAAATGCTAATCAAAACTACAGTGAGATACCATCTTACACAGGTCAAAACCACCATCATCAAAAACTCTATGAAGAATAAATGCTAGAGAGGGTGCACAGAAAAGGGACGCCTCCTGTACTGTTAGCGTTAGTCGCTCAGTCGTGCCCGGCTCTTTGCCACCCCATGGCCTGCAGCCCACAGGCTCCTGTGTCCACGCGATTTCCCAGGCAAGGATACTGGAGTCAGTCAGCCATTTCCTTCTCCAGGGGATCCTCCCAACCCAGGGATCGAACGCGGGTCTCCTGTACTGTTGGTGGGGATGCAAACAGATGCAGCTAGTATGGAGGTTCCTTAAAAATTTACAAACAGAACTACCATATGATCTAGCAATTCCAGTCCTGGCCATATATCCCAACAAAACTTTAATTAGAAACAATACATGCACCCCCACTATGTTCACAGTAGCACTATTCATGATAGCCAAGACACAGAACCAACCTAAATGTCAATTCGCAGATGAATGGACAAGGAAGATGGTACATATATCCAATGGAATACTACTCAGCCATAAAAGGACAAAATAACGCCATTTGCAGCAACATGGACGCAAGTAGAGATGATCAAACTAAGTGAAAAAGATAAATACCATATAATATCACTTATACATGGAATCTAAAATACGGCATAAATGAACCTAACTACAAAACAGAAACAGACTCACAGGCGTAGAGAACAGACTGTGGCCGCCAGGGTGGGGAGAGGGAGAAAGAGGGACTGGAAGTTTGGGGTTAGCAGATGCAAACTATTACACAGGAAATGGAAAAACAATAGTCCTACTGTATAGCACAGGGAACTATATCCCATCTCCTGAGATAAATAATAATGGGAAAGAATACAAGGAATGTGTGTGTGTGTGTATACACATGTGTACATTTGTATGTGTGTACTTTGCCATGGCAAAGTACAGGTGGTAAAATGAATTTTAAAAAGATTTCACTATGTAACACACAACATACACAATTAAAGTACTGTCTGCCTAGCATCCTTTTCCAGAGACGGCTCCCCTCCGCCAGCCTCATGGCTATTACAGGAGGAGGACAGGGCTGAGGCAGATGAGAGATCCATGTTAGTATCTGGCCCCATCCCGGGCGGGATGCTGATTCCAAGGAGGGCACCTGACCCAAGTTTGGGTGGGAGGCTGAGAGGCTGGGTCCCTGGTGGCTGCAGCTGGGAGAGGAGCCCTGGGGCAGCTGAGAGAGAAGCAGGAACCACTGAGGCCCTTCAAACCGTGCACTGCTCCTTCCAAAAGGAGGGCAGTCTCCCAGCTGGGATTTGGGAATGTCAGTCATCTGATTTTTTATGAGGCACCAGAAATCTGGGTTTTTATATGCAATCTCCCTTTTTTCAACATCAGTAACTCAAATCTGTTTTTAAAAGCACTGTGAGCAAACAAAGCATGTCTGCAGGCCACCCAGTTTCACAAACTGACAGCTGTCCTTTTTGCCACGTAGTAGAAGCCGATCTACAGCAAGAAAGAGGGACAGAGCCACACACGGCGAGGAACACTGGCCAGGCCCAGCAACATCCGGGGCGGTGGTTCCAGCCGTGCCCGAGCCCTGCACATCCTCTGCTCCTTCCTGTGGCTTCACTTTCTCTCTGAGTCAACGGCAGACACTTGTACCCTCCCAGTGTGCCCTCCTTTGTGAAAGCAGGGGAGGCGTAAGTTAGGAGTTTGGGGTTAACATATATACTCTACTACATATTAAACAGATAACAAACATGGACCTACTGTTCCAGCACAAGGGAACTCTACTGAACAAGTTCCAGCACAGGGAACTCTACTCAATATCTATCCTGCAATAATCTATAACGGAAAAGAATCTTCAAAAGCACACACCTGAATCACTTGTGGTACACCTGAAATGCAAATCAATTATACCTCAATTTTAGGGAAAAAACCCTCTGTGGCATGCTGCTGCTTACCTGACATCTCTGTCCCTTCTTGCCAAGGCTCCAGGTGACAGCACACAGAGCTTGGAAGTGTACAAAGAACTCAAGTCCAGAAACTGAGATCCAGGCAGGGACAGGGGAAAACACACAAGAACACTTCCTCCTGAAGGACTAAAGCATGAACTCCAACATCAATTCCGCTGAAGGAGCTTCCAGGGAATCCCAGCACTCTGCCCCTGTATGTCAGGACTCTTGTCCACGATGGCAGATGCTCCCAGGTGAAAGCAGCTTAAGCAAAACAGTCCTGGACTGACTCACACAGCAGATGTTCAGGAACAGAGATCGCTCCAGGGACCCAGACAGCAACTCTGGGGTCCAAACTTTCTCTGTTGCTGGTCCCCACAACCATCGCACCCACCGCCACCCCCAGATCCCTCGCCATCGATGCTCAGACCCGATGCCTCCTCCTGCGGTTTTCCACAGACACCTCACGTGCTCAGAGAGGCCTCCCAGACCTCACATCCCCCCACTCTGCTCTTTACGTCTTTCGTTGCCCTGACTGCAGCCTGCAGTTCCTTTTTTTTTTTTTTTTCCTCTACTTCCTTGTTTTTTGCTGTCTATCCCACTACAGGTGAAGCTCCATGAGGCTGGCCTCAGGGCTGCCTTTTCCCTCTCATATCCTGCCACTGTAGGGATACTTCCCTTTATCATCAAATAAAGCATGCTGCAACCTAAGTAACATGAACTTTACCCAAACTACGGTCATCATCGGAGAAGGAAATGGCAACCCACTCCAGTATTCTTGCCTGGAGAATTCCCATGGACAGAGGAGCCTGGTGGGTTATAGTCCACAGCAGTGCAAAGAGTCAAACATGACTGAGCAACTCACACTACATAATTATGGTCATCATGAAATCTGCTGCTGCTACTGCTAAGTCGAGTCAGTCGTGTCCAACTCTGTGCGACCCCAGAGACGGCAGCCCACCAGGCTCCTCTGTCCATGGGACTTCCCAGGCAAGAGAACTGGAGTGGGGTGCCACTGCCTTCTCCTCATGAAATCTAGCACATGGCATATATATGACATTTGGGGATTCATCCATATCTTATTTCTGGTCAGTCAGTTCAGTTACTCAGTCGTGTCTGACTCCTGCGACCCCATGAATCACAGCACGCCAGGCCTCCCTGTCCATCACCAACTCCCAGAGTTCACTCAAACTCATATATTTATTATGACTATAAGTACCATTATTTCTGGTACCTGTAGTCAAAAGCCTAAAAACTGTAAGCCACTACTTATTTTAAAAACAAAGGTTGACAAATGAATAATATTAATATATTGTCTCAGGTTTGAGAAGTTGCCACTAAAAATTTTTAATCTCTTAAGGTTGTTATTTCAGTCTTCTTTGAACTTATTCTGAGGCCGTTGTTATTAGTGATGAGATACCCACAAAACAGATTACCAGTACCAGGTAAAGTAAGTTTATTTATTTGCCAAGTCTACACGTAAACAAAAAAACTGTAGCCTCAGTGGTTGGGTGTTTCAATCCAATGTGCAAACTCCCTACAATTATACCAGACATACTCTAAAAATTAGAGCACCTAATTTTTATAGGAATCTCATCATTTCACCCACTGCTTTAAATGAGGATTTATGGTCACTTGATTGCTATCTGATTGGCAGTGACCTTTCTGACTGGCCATCTCTTATGTGACTTTGCCTCTTAAAAGGGAGCCAGGGCCCCTGCAGGGGACAACTGAACCTGAATGGTCAGGTGACAGGAACACCCGGACAGCGGCTCTGAGCTCCAGGGGCTGCTGCTCACCCAGCCAAGGGTCTCTACAACCACAGGTTCATGAGGGCCACTGCTCAGCCTCCAGTAAATCTTTCTAGCAAATGAAGGTGCTCAGACTGGACCTCTCTGGTTGGTAGGTTTGTACTGTCTTATTGCTTTTCATGATACAGGGATTCCAGGAGTGATGATCCTGGCAGTAAACAACTGAAGTCTGAGTCTTTCTGTAGTCTTAGCCTTTCCCACATGGACTGACTCAGAGAAGGAAACTCGAGTATCCCCTCCCTGTGTGTGGCTGCTATAGCCATCAGCACCAGGGAACAGAATATTTTTATCTTCTCATACAGAGAGACCGTTCCCATTTCTATGAAAGTAAGGAAGCTGAATTAAATGATCAAAGCTCCTTTCCAATTTTTTGCAGTTGTGTGTGTGTGTGTTTTTTTTTCCCCCTGAAATTAGGTCTGCAAAACAAATTAGTGCTCCCCTGTGCCTAAGGAAATTTCTTTTAGGTGTTTCTGTTGCCTAAAGCATATCTCTAATCTGTTCTCCTGAGTGGCAAACAAACAAAACTAAATAAAAACAAACTCAATTGACTAAAACAAAAGCATGCTCTGAGTTGCTCCTTGTAAGCCTCTGGTCTATGCCTCTGGGCACAGGTTATTCCTTCCTCTTGATGAAAGGTCCACCTGAATATCACCTCCCTGGGCCCCACACCCCACTGTAGCTGACCCTCCCAGTCCCTGTGGGCCCCCATACCCACCACCACCACCCACAGCTGCACTGAGATGAACAATGTTTTCCTCCTGGATGAGGTCTGTCCCTCCCACTACACTGAGAGCTGCCGTGTGCCTAACACTTAGGAGAAACTCAGACGCTCAGTCCTTGATTTAAAAAAGGCAAGTTCTCCATCTGGGTTGAGAGTCCTCAAAAGGACAAGTGGTAACTAGTAAGATGTGAAAAGTTAATTCGCTTAAAGGGTGATGTTGGTGAACTACAAGCAAAGCAAGGAACAACGGGAGGTAATTTTCAAGCTCTGATATTTTTTTAAAGACTGTGTAATTACTTCTGAAATAAATACCTCTCCTACGAGACTCTCACTCCCAGTAGAATCTGGGGATCTCACAGGCCTTGATGAAGGCCACCTATTGAGACAGACGTAAATTCCTTCTACCTGCAAAGGAGTCACGAAAGCTACTTCACTTCCTGATGGCTGAATGTCAAGTCTGGAACTAGCACACATGGCCCTGTCCTGAATGATGTATCCAAGTAAGACCCTGTCTAGAGGTGTGCTACCACCGTTTCCATTTCTGCATCATCTACTGGCACATCATGTGCACACAAGCAGAGCTGTGTGACCTGGAAGGTCTCTTAACTGGTCAGTGCAGGGCTGGGAATAGCTGCCCACTGTCCTGCCTCAGGGTCCCCACTCTGAGCCCGAAACTGTGTGGCTCCATTAGTGGACTGGGGTAGGGCAAGAGAGACCTGCAAACATGGTGTGAAATCCTGGAATTGATGAATCAGAAAGCTCAATGAGCGGCAGAAATGCACGGGCAACTAGAGTACAAGTTCTCAAACAAACACCTGGGAGGAAATGTACAGTCCCTGGGACAGTCAGGTTCATAGAAATGAAAAGTAGACTCATGGGGGCCAGACTGGGGGCCACGGAGGATGGGGTGAGTATTTAATGGGCACCAAGTCAAGGCTATGGTTTTTCCAGTAGTCATGTATGGATGTGAGAGCTGCACTATAAAGACAGTTGAGCGCCAAAGAATCGATGCTTTCAAACTGTGGTGTTGGAGAAGACTCTTGAGAGTCCCTTGGACTGCAAGGAGATCCAACCAGTCACTCCTAAAAGAGATCAGTCCTGGGTGTTCATTGGAAGGACTGATGCTGAAGCTGAAACTCCAATACTTTGGCCATCTGATGCGAAGAACCGACTCATTGGAAAAGACCCTGATGCT
This sequence comes from Ovis aries, assembly GCF_016772045.2. NCBI lineage: Eukaryota > Metazoa > Chordata > Mammalia > Artiodactyla > Bovidae > Ovis > Ovis aries. Next base: position 185,532,511 of record NC_056055.1, on the reverse strand, counting down.
GGGAAAGATTGAAGGCGGGAGGAGAAGGGGACGACAGAGGATGAGATGGTTGGATGGCATCACCGATTCAATGGACACGAGTTTGGGTAAACTCCGGGAGTTGGTGATGGACAGGAAGGCCTGGAGTGCTGTGGTCAATGGGGTTGCAAAGAGTTGGACACAACTGAGAGACTGAAGTTTCAGAAAGGGATGACAGAAATGTTTAGGAGACAGAATAATACTGATGATTGTACAACAATATGAATGTAGTTAATACCACTGAACTATACATGTAAAAACTATTAAAATGGTAAATTTTATGTATATTTTACAATTGTCTTTTTGTTGTTTGTTGTTGCAGAGTGGATCAGGAGGAAAAAACTGCTCAGCTTGAAGTCTGAAGCCTGCCCCAAGGGAGTTAATGACCTTGGTTAAGTTGCCTTTTTCAGCCTCAGTCTGATACATAAAATACACAGATCTGTATCCTCGGGGTCATTATGAAAAAATGAGAAAATACCTATCATGATACCTGGCTCTCAGTAAGCTCTTTGCTTTCTGAACATCCCTCTGATATTCTAGAAAAATTTTGAGAGAGAAATTAGCCAAGGAGCCAAAGCTATGCCATGGCCGGGCATCGCCATCATCAGTGTCCTCTCCTCTACCCGTCCCGCCCCAGCCGCCACCTACCAGCTCACTGGCTCATGTGCCCGCTCGCTGCCACCTCCACCTCTGAGCTTGGGTGCGCTGGACTCCTGCACCTTCCCCAGGTGCCCCACCCCGCCATGGGCCCATTCTCCTCTTCCTGGGCTTGAGGCCCCAAGTCCCTCCCGCAAACACGGTCTCCTCCCTCCCCCAGCTCACGATCCTTCCCAGCACCTGCGCCTGGTGTGCAAATGTTGCTGGAGCGGGAAAGACAGTCACACAGCCAGCCTTAGGAAGCATCACCTTCAGTGTGTTTATGATCACACAGCAGGAGCCAGCGTTCACTCTACACTCCCAGAATCCCTGCGAGGCTCCCCAGGCCCTCCCTATGCTAGCTCTCCACCAGTGACCTTGCCTTATCTCCCCAGACAGAGGCCACTGCCCACCTCCAAATCTACCAGAGCCTGTGCCCACCCCCTCCTCATCTCCTGCTCTCAGCAGAGGCCAGCCTTGCACACAGATTTTGGACACCGTGCTGCCCCCACCCCCACGCCCAAGAATGTCATTCTGCCATCATCTTCTTTCTTCTGCATCATTAATCATTTTCTCCCTACAGGGTCCTCTCCAACAGCACACAGACACATTCTGTTTAACCTGCATCCTAAACACACCCCCTTGGTCCCCATCTGTCCCTCTAGGCAGTGACACAAGTTCTCTGTAGGCCTAGTTATCTGGACCGGTGCCTCTCAGGCAAATTGCCAGGGAATCTTGTTCAAAGGCACATCGGATGCAGCAGGTCTGGGGTGAAGCCCAGGCTTCTGTACCACTGGCCCCCCAGATGCTGCTCCCGCCACAGACCCCACTCTGAACAGCAGAGCCCAGTGTTTCTTCCCTCAGACCTTCATGTACGAAATCCCTTCTAATCCGCCCCAGCACAGCTTCAAGGAGACCTGTCCCATCAAGGTCACCAATAAACTCCACATTGCAAACTCAATCAAAGCATTCCTTCCTCCTTTCCAATCCTCTCCAGTTCTTTTAAAATGAACTGTAGCAACTGGAATAAAACCGTGCCCAGAAGGGGAAGGCCCCTGGTGGATCACCCACAGACCCCTCTCCGTCTCCCTCAGGCCTCTGCACCCTGCACCTCTCACGGCACCTGCTGTTCCTCTGGCAGCAGTGGCACCGGCAGAGGCTCCTACCAGGCGTTCCTTCCGTACCTGGCTTCCTAGTGTTAGTTGCCCCCAGAGCTCAGGCTCCCCCTCACCTCTCTAGACTCTCCCCTCGGGGATCCCATTCATCTCAGCAGCTTCATCAGCAGCCCCAAACTCTCAGAACACGGGCCAGAGAGCTATCCTGACCTCCAGATTCACCCATGCCCCTCTGCCTTGTGCTGCCTCTCCCAGGGAGGGTGTCTCACAAGAATCTCAAACTTAACATTCCCAAAGTACAACTCTTGATTCCCTGCCACGTTAAAACCTACTCCTCCTCCATTCCCCATATCCAATCATATCCAGGTCTCATCACTAAAGCCAAATACATGAGAGCCACCTTTGATTCCCCTGCTCCTTCCCCAATTCAGTCCACGACCAGTTCTACTGACTCCACCTCCAAAGCCACCTGCTTCCTCCACCTCCTCTGCCACAGCCTGGCCTGCCCACCAACTAGTGACCAGTCACAACCTCCCAGCTGACCTCTCATCACCACTTCAGCCCTCTGCGACATCTTCTCCACACAGTCCCTGCTATAAACAAAAGCCCCACAAGTGAACGTGTGTCTACAGCCCTTTAATGGCTCAGTGTGAATGAAATTCAAACTCTCCACCCATCAGGCCCCCAAGACCCGGAGGTACCTTCCAGCAGGTGTGCCTTCTTCCAGTTTGCAGGGTCTGCCATGTGCTGCCCTGCAGGATCCCTCTCATACACTCTCCGCTTGGCATCCTGCTTTTAGGAGGACCGGAAGCAAGAAGAAACACAGTACTGTCGGGAAACTGAAGAATGGCCCTCGGGGCTGCCTGGAGCAGAAAGGAAGAGGCGGAGCCTGGCATGAGATGAAGCTGGAGCGGAAAGTGGGACCAGGGCTCAGCAGTTTAGAGATGTTAGACCTTCTGCCGAGAGCACAGAAAAGCCGTCCAAGTGTTACAAGCAAACGGGCGGCACGATTACTCGCCTGCTGAGGTTCTTGTAGCGATAGTGTGGAAAAGCAGAGGGGCCCAGAGTCGAGGAGCAGGGGCCGGTGGGGCCGGCAGGCCTGGCCTGAGGGAATGACAGTGGACACAGGAAGGTGACCAGACTTTAGGACTGCTTAGGAGGTTATGATATCGTGAGTTATAAAGGATATATATTCGCTCATTCAGACGACCTAATTAAAGTGCTCATGTGTGACAGTGTTAGTCACTCAGTGGTATCCAACTGTTTGCGACCCCATGGATTGTAGCTCACTAGGCGCAGAGTCTTTCTAGGGAAGAATACTGGAGTGGTTGCCATGCCCTCCTCCAGGGGAGCTCCCTGACCCAGGCCCAAAGCTGGGTCTCCTGCACAGCAGGCAGATTCTTTGCCCATGTGCACGTGAAGCTCGTCTTTGTCCACAGTTTCTGGCTCATGCTCCGACTCTTGGAGTCCCCAAGTGACGAGTGCAGGGGGAGCATCTGTCGTTATGTCTGGTCCTGTCCTTAGATCCTGAAGCCAACTCAGAGGGGTAAAGGTGAGATGGTCGCCTCATTGCTCACAAGTCCTTTATGACCACAGCTGGGGCACACCTACAGGCTGATTTTGGGGCTCCACCTCAGGATAAGGGGAACTGACCTGGCAAAGATGGTTGGAACCTTCAGCCCCACCCCGATTCCTGGGGAGGAGGGGTTGGAGGCTGAATCCACCACCAGCAGCTGATGATGTGACGAGCCATGCTTATGGAATGGGACCTCCATAAAAACCCAAAAGGTGAGGTCAAGAGAATTTCCAGGTGGCGGAGCAAGTGACCACGGGAGCCTCCAAACTCCATAAGGACCCTGTTCTGTGAACCTTTTCACTCGGCTACTGATTCATACTTGCTAACATCCTCTGTGATAAAGTGGTAATTTAGTGATTAAACAGGTTTGCTGAGGTCTATGTGCCACTTCAGCAAATCAACCAAACCCAAGCAGAGGGTTTTGAGACCCTGTAGTCGAAAGCCAGTGGGTCAGGCGTACAGATGATAACTGGGCTTGTGACTGGCACGTGAAATCCAGTCAGGGTGTTGTGGGTACCTCCAAGTCGTAGGCGGCTGGGCAGATACACAGCCTGGACCTGTGACTAGTGTCTGAAATGGGGCCAGTCCTGTGGGAATGAGTCCTTGACTTGTGGTGTCTGATGCTGCCTCTGGGTAGCTAGTGTCACGGGTGAGATGATCTGCAGGACACCCCGCTGCAGTCAGAGAATTCCTCAGTGATGTGACCCTACACACAACCCACATTGGAATTGGGTGTAGAACCCTTTTAGGAGTTAAAAAAATGGCACAGTTAGTGAACGAATATATATAACTTGAGATTTTTAAAAGGCTTAATATGCGAGGGCGAGCAGAGGTACCCCTCTGGCTGAAATCCATCCCTACGATGGGATCAGCTCATGCACAGTGAATGACTGGCCACAGATCTTTTCCTGTTTTTACTAGCGGAAGGGGGTGGGAGGAAGGAGGGGGATGATGGGAGAGGCAGGATAAGAGGAGACGAAGATACTAGCTCATAAATTAGGGCAGCGGATGGGAAAGGGGCCAAAAACAGGAAGAAAGGCAAGGCAAACTGTGCTGACTTCTCCAGTCTGCCTCCCAGTGACTCTTAACAGCCTTGAACTGGGTTGGAATGAACAAAAGCAATTCTCAGAGGACTTCATTTTCTGAAATTACAATTTAACATGATTTATGAAGCTTCTTGTTATAAATATGCTTGAGGATATTTGTCACATGAAAGTATTAGAATCATAGAATTTTTAGAGACAGGAAAAATCTGCAGATCACAGGCTTCTGGCTCGGGGTCCCTAAATCCTTGTCTCCACATACAGACACTCCAGAAAGACTTCACTGAGAAACTGAAAGAATGAGGCCCTTCTCTCCAGGTGGATAATTAAAACGTGTTAGGCTTCCCAAATGGCTCAGTAGGTAAAGAATCTGCCTGTGAATGCAGGAATCAAAGGAGACACGAGTTCAATCCCTGGGTCAGGAAAAATTCCCCAGAGGAGGAAATGGCAACCCGCACCAGCATTCTTGCATGGAAAATTCCATGGACAGAGAACCTAGCTGGCTACAGACCCTGGGGTCACAAAGAGCTGAGCATGATTCAGCAGAGCAACCACAGGGTTTCAAAGAGAAATGAAGAATTGCTAGGCAAATACTGTCCAAAGATTTAAGGTAATTGGAAGAGTGGCTTTTTTTTCCCCCCCTGGAATGTCATAGTTTGTTTATTGGTCTTAGTGTCTCTATAAGAGACCAAGGGCTCTATAAGTACTTTTTCTTGTGATTATGCCTCTTCCCTCCCCCCTTAAAAAAAAAAAAAAAAACTTTTTATTGTGGAAAGTTTCACACATACGTAAGGGTAGGAAGAAGTGTTTAATAAACAGCCTTGTACCCATCACCCAGGTTCTCTGAGACTTTTTCAGCTACTTTGCCAGTAAGTTTTATGTTTAAAAAATACACAGATGATTAATGACTAATTTTATGCTGTTTATCAAGATCATTTTGGCAATCATTTTTAACCAATTTGTTTTAGGGTTTAAAAAAATAAAAAAACAACCTCAGCTGTTCCATTTGGTTTAGGAACTAGCAAGATTTTAATTTCTAATTTCCAAAGCTACTGAATATTTGGCTAATTAATCCTAGCATCTGACAATGAAGGACCAGAAGAAAGAACATAAAGTTTCAAGTATAACATTAAAAGTTCTAGAATAGTAATCCAGCTGCATTTTAATCTCCTGTGGCACAGACTTCAGGAAGCACATGAAACAAAACCTTCAAAAAGAAACCGCTGTAGCTAGTGTCCAAGAATGCTAATGGTCCTTAAGCTTCCCCAGGGCAGTCCACTCCCATGGTGCACCAGGCTGGTCCCTGTGCTGGCAGAAGCGACGGTATACTTCCAGATTAGGTACCAGGATACCACACTTCCAGCCTGATCATCCTCCCTTTCCCTCTCAGATCACCTGCTCTCAAGAGAAAGTGAGCTCCCATGTAGTGAAGAGTCCTGTGGAGCGGCCACGTGGTAAGGACTGAGGCCTCCACCCAACAGCCATGTGAGTGCCCCACCCTGGGGCAGTGACTCTGAACAAAAGCACCCAGCCAGGCTGTTCCCAGATTCCAGAAACTGTATGATTATGAATGTCTGTTGTTTCAAGCTGCTAAGTTTGAGGCAATTTATTACACAGCAGTAGAAAATTCATTCAAAAGATAAACTTTAGAGGTAGGCAGTCACACAGGGCCAAACTACTCTATTTCCTTCAACTCATATACCAAGCAAAATTACATAGCCTGGAGTATCAGTATTTTAATTTGGATCAGATCGAACTTAATATTCTGTATGTCAACTACCTATCAGTGGGCCTAAAACATACTACATAAAAATTGCCCACAAGGCACTGACAAAAGCAACAAAGAACAACGTACTAGCAATCACCTATTTTTTTAAGTTTTTTTTTAATGTGGACCATTTTAAAGTCTTTATTGAATTTATTACAATATTGCTTCTACTTTATGTTTTGGCTTTTTGACCACGCAGCATGTGAGATCTTAGCTCCCCAACCAGGGGAGCTGCATTGCAAGGATAAGTCTTAACCACTGGACCACCAAGGAAGTCCCTAACAATTATCAATTAATAGCACCTGTTTCTGCATTTAGGTTTCAATTTTTCTAATGGCAAAAACTCAAAGATCTGTCTATAGCAGTAACAGAGAACACCCAGGAAAATGACAAGCACTTGCTTTTTTTTTTTTTTTCAAGGGTAACATAAACATGACATTGAGACCTGGCTGGTATTCTGTAGTTGCTATGGTAACCACAAGCACCTGCCCTCTTTGACAAGCAGCATTCACATTCTCTCCCATCCTTCCTACTCTCACCCACCCAAAAGCTCCCATGTCCTCCTGCCTTCTTTGCCCCTCTACTCTTTGGAACATCCAAGAATATGTACATATGCACCCATATTTGCATTCATAGGAACCAAAAAATGAGGAGCAAAATGAGACAGCTCATGGTCAAGTGTCCAAGACTAGATACTCAGCTGCCGTTAGTCAGATCAGGGAGTCTGTGTAAGCAGACAGCTAATGCTCAATGAATACCAGTTTCCTTCCTCCTCCTCACCTCCCAGCCAGGCTTCCCGGTTTGGTGAGAACAGCTTCATTTTCTCTGTTTCTTGCTCAGTTCTCCTTCATTCAGACTCCTCAGCAACTTGCACTCACTTTAGAAAAACATCCAAGGGGCTGTCTGTTGAGAGGTACAGGCAGCCCCCAACTTAGGAGGTAACCTACGATTTCTCAACTTTATGATAGTATAAAAGCAATATATGTTCAGTAGAAACCATACTTCAAATTTTGAATTTTGATCTTTTTCTGGGCTAGCAATATATAGTAAGATACTCTCTTGTGTATAGACAACCTATACAGACCTATCTCCCCAAAAGATATACAGATGGCCAACCAGCACATGAAAAGATGCTCAACATTGCTAATCATTAGAGAAATGCTAATCAAAGCTACAGTCATCTCACACCAGTCAGAATGGCCATCATTTAAAAGTCTACAAATAAAATGCCAGACAGGGTGTGGAGAAAAGGGAACCCTCTTACACTGTTGGTGGGAATATACATACATTGGTGCAGTCACTATGGAAAACTGTACGGAGGTTCCTTAAAAAGCTAAAAATAGAACTACCATATGATCCAGCAATCCCACTCCTGGGCATATATCCAGAGAAAACTAATTCAAAAAGATACAGGCACCCCTATGTTCACAGCAGCACTATTAACAACAGCCAAGACACGGAAACAAGCTAAATGTCCATGGGAAAATAAATGGATAAAGCAGATGTGGCACATTATACAGGGGAATACTACTCTGCCATGAAAAGAACGAAATGACGTCATCTGCAGCAACATGGACAGACCACGAAATTATCATACAAGTGAAGTCAGTCAGACAGAAAAAGACAAACACCACATGATGTCAGATACAGGCGGGATCTTAAAGAATAATACAGATGAACTTATATACAAAACAGAAATAGACCCACAGACATAGGAAACAAACTTATGGCTACCAAAAAGGAGGGTGAGGTGGGGGAAGGAGGGGGAAGGGGAGACAAATTAGGAGGCTGGGATTAACATATATACGCGACTATATATAAAGCAGATAAACAACAAGGTCCTACTGTATAGCATAAGGTACTTACATATCCAATATCTTGCAATAATTTTTAATGGAAAAAATCTGAAGATGAATATATATAGACATGTATGTATATGTGTATGTTAGTCACTCAGTTGTATCCAACTTTTGCAATCCCATAGTCTGTAGCCTACCAGGCTCCTCTGTCCATAGAATTCTTAGGCAAGAATACTGGAGTGGGTAGCCATTCCCTTCTCCATATATGCATGTATATATGTGTATATATTTTTTATGTGTGTGTACATATATATGTATCACTGTGTTGTACACCTGAAATCAACACAACATTGTAAACCAACTATACTGCAATAAAAAAAAAAAAAAGACCCTCTCCTGTGATGATGGGCCACAGCCCCATTCAACACGGGATCATGAGGGTGAACAACTGATACAGGAACAGTCCCTACCCTCCAAACCCACAGAGCTAGTCTGCCTTCCACTCTGAATACAGACTTCAATAAGTTACATGAGATATTCAACACTACAAGACAGGCTTTGTGTTTTTTTTTTTCCAAATGGAGGCTGAGGAGTGCTCTGAGCAGGTCTAAGGTGGACCAGAATAAGCGATGAGGTTCAGAAGTGTATTAAATCTTTGACTTATGATATTTGTAACCTATGATGCCATTTGGTAAACCTCCATTTACCAGGACATACCTCACCCTAAGTCAAGGACGATCTGTAATTGGAGCCAGTGAAAAGCGGGCCTCTTGCTATCACCCTGAGACATGTTACAGCTCCTGGGACTACTCAGTACTGTCCTTCTAGGTCGTTACACTGTCTCCACATTTAGCCTTCAGAAAAGAGCTCCAATTATGTTTCTAATATCCACAAATCCACTAAGTGGATAAGAATTTAGTAACTGAATGCAAAGAAGTATTATGGGATGGGGTAATGTAGCACAAAGAATTGTCTCAACTGGGTGATTTAAAAATTTCCAGCATCTCAAGCCAATCTTGGGCCAAGGCAAGAACCTTGAAGAATTAAGGCAAGAAATCAGAACTTTTATGCTTCTTCCACCTTCTATCAAGACTCACTGAAACCCGATTTACAGCTCTAGTTCTCTTTTCCTATCTTTAGATATCCAGTCCTATATCCCCCACCACACACACACACCACAAATAAAGTATCTAATTAACTTTTCCCTCCACTCTTTTTCACATGAAATCTCGGGAAAGGTTCTACTCCTTTGGCATAGTTGGGAAATCTTGCTGATATCTCAGATCAGAATACCCACTGTTTCCAGGGGGAAAATAACATAAATAGAAAGGAAGGAAAGACCCAGATGGTGTCAGAAGACAGACTAGCTGTCCCAACTGAAACCACACAGAAGAGATGTGTGTCCGTGGCCTTTTTCCCACCCCAACAACCATCTACCCTCACTACCACAAACAGCACCTCAAACATTCCTTACTTTGTTTAATACTAACAAGTAGGTCAGCTATTATCACCTTTTCACAGGTGTGGACTCTACAGCACAGAGAAGGGCAAAGCCCTGCTCAAGATCACACAGCGAATGGAGTTTCAGAATCTGGACCCTCCTGTTCGTCCCAATATTCAATGCTACCTTTCATGCTCAGCCCATATCTGATATTTCAATGATACTGCTCCAGGCTGAAGGACCATTGCCTTAAATTGTTTGAATTCTTACATCCGAGAATCTTACTGCCGTGCTTATAACATGAAAAGATACCCTATCCCCTCGGATCATTAGTACCCACTATCCATCCTCAAAACCTAATCCTCCCCGCCGAGCCCGCCCGCCCCAAATGAGGTTAGGAGACCAGGACAAAGTAGAAAGTTCACTGTTCTACGAGGGTTGAAACCAAGTCACAGATAACTCCAATGAGAGCAATCAGCCAAGTCTCCCTCACTGGCAATTCTAAATGAGTCCGCCAGACAGGAGAGCTTCTCCACAAGAATCACCTGAACGCAAGGAGTTCATCGTTTCTACATTTACCTGAGAACCAACACGGATACGAGCCTGGGCGCAGCTGTTGCTGCCACTAGCCGTCTGAATCCACCGCGGATGACCTCCTAGACCTACCGGGGGCGAGAAGAGAAGCACGGGCAGGTTCAGGTGCGCCCAAGGAGGAGCCGCCCAACGCCGGCCTCTCTCGGGAAGGAGCCAGGGGTAGGGGGCAAACTCGAGCTCGTCTCCAACACAGGACCAAATCAAGTCCGCAAACAGACCACACGACTTCCGAAGAGCGGCCCCGGGTCGGTCCACGGCCAAGTTCCTAAGGCACTAACAAGTTTTTGCAACATTCACAGACTCGCCCAGACCACAGCGGCGACTAAGGGCCTGAGGAAGTGGACCTTCCTCGGCAGGAGGCCCGAAGGGCAGGAAGTGGAGGCAGAGGCCACTTGCGGGAAAAGGGAAGAAGTGGCACACTCGGGGGTGGGGGGAGGGGGGAAAAGCGGGGGGCCGCCCCTTTTTCCTCAGCCCCAAGCGGGTCTGGGAGGACACCCACCCCAATCCACGCCCGAGTGGGGCTGCTACAGCCAGGTCGCCCTTGGGCCACAGACCTGCGCGGAACTGGGGGTAGAGGCCACTGGCCCGGGACGCGCACCCGCTCCCCGCGCGCGCCCCACTTGGCCTGAGCGGGGCCCCCCTGAGCACGGACACCCTTACCTGGGACCCGTCCCGCGTCGCCTGGCCGTCCACACCCGCCCCTGCCCTTAAACCGGCTCCGCCCGCTTCTTCGCCTCCTCTGGGGGCCGGACCCCAGCCTTGCCCCGCCGATTTGTCATTGAGCAGCCTGCCGGCTTCCCCACCCCTGAGCGCGCGCCCGGCGTCGCCTAGGCAACCCCGCCCCTCCAGAGCGCGCGCTGCCTTTCGCTCCTGCCCGCCCCCCGGAGGCCGCGCCCCTCGCTAGCGTAGTAGCCAATCTGAAGCGGAACTTCCAAGCCTAGGGCGGGAAGAGCGGGCTCGACACCCTGGCCCCGCCCACCTCCGCTTCTTCCTGTCCGCGACGGACGCGGTGCACGTAGCCGCTGCTGCAGTGAAGGAATCCCAGCCGGTGTGGGCACGCTGGGTGTGGTGGCCAGGGTGTTCCCCGTGGGTTTAGGTCAGGGCGAGGCCAGAGCCCTGGAAAGCATAAGGGAAGGTCAGGCCTGATATAGAGAAACCAAGGTAAATCACGATCCGGCGGCGCGGGACGCGCGGACCAGGGCCTCCCGAGGCGGGACCTCCAACTGCCCCCGGGACTCGCCAAGCTGATAACACCCCATTAACAGTAATGCGGCTGTCGGTGCCAGCAGTAACTTGGCCCAGGTCACGTACAGAGGCTGGAATCCTCACCCCAGCCGTAGCCTTGATGCAGCAAGTTCGGTGGGCCGACAGGTTTTCCACCCACAGTATGTCCCCTTAAGGTCCTCCAAAGCCAGGGAACTTGTTCTTTCGATCCAAATAGGGTTTGGGTTGATTTTCCTAACCGCCCGTTCCTAGAGCTGAGTCCCACCTTCACTCTACTTGCCTCTGTAGAATTTATGGCCCCACTGGTCCCACACAAACCTCACGGCATGTCCATCACACACCCTATGGCAATTAATTGTTTAAATGACCGCCTCCATAATCTCTAGGGATGGAAACTATCTCTTGTTCCATTTGATATCCACAGTAGCTAGCATCAGTATAATTAATTCTTTCCTTGCTGATAATTATACATCAGGGTGCTGTGTGTATTATGAGAGGCTTTGTGCTGTGATTAAATTGCTATGTATAAGCAACAAACAGATTCAGGCACTCTACCAAGAGCTGGAGCAAAACGCACAGAAACTTTTACTTAGTCTTTAAGTAAGGGGCTTAACAACAACAACAAAATGTCACAAGAATATCCTAGTGTTACCCTGCTATCTTAAGGAGTCTGTTTTGTCTTTCTCATACACATTAGTCGTGTGTGTGTGTGTATGTGTGTGTGTTGCTCAGTCGTGTCTGACTCTTTGTGACCCCCATGGACTATAGTCCCCCAGGCTCCTCTGTCCATGGAATTCTTCAGGCAAGAGTACTGGAGTGGGTTGCCATTTCCTTCTCCATAAAGTCTTAAATTGCCTGCTCATTATATGACAGAAATTCTGCTGGATGCTACGAGGGATAAGGTAGAAGACTTCTCAAAAAGGATAAAGATGATAATACTAAGTGAAGTAAGTCACAGACAAATGCCGTATGATATCACTTATGTATGTGGGATCTAAATTTGTGGCACAATTGAACTAATCTACTAAAGAGAAACAGACAGAACAGACTTGTGGTTGCCATAGGGATGGAGTGGGAGTGTGGGGTTAGCAGAGGCAAAGAATTATATACAGAATGGATAAACAGCAGAGGTCCTGCTGTATAGCGAGGGAACTATAGTCAATATCGTGTGATAAACCATAATGGAAAAGAATATGAAAAAAATGTATATACCTGCATGACTGAGTCAGTTTGCTGTACAGTAGAAATTAAAACAATATTGTAAATCAACTATCCTTCAATAAAATAAATTTTAAAATAAAAAATTTTTTTAAACTAACAGAAGCTGTCTAGTATTTATAACCTAGAAGGGGAATCAGACGCAAACTTTTCCTATGAAGTAATGACTAAGTGCACAGGTTTAGAATCAGGAAGCATTGATTCAGGGAAAGCTCTATCAGAGATCTAGCAGTGACTTAATTAGGAAGTCAGCCTCTGCCACCCTCATAGGAGCAGCACCTGCACCCTGCAGATGTGAGGACGTAAATGTGATTACTTGTACAGCTCTCAGTACAGTGCCAGGGACTTGATGAATGCTTAACAAACGGTAGCTTCAACCGTGATGGCCACCAAAGGCCGAGATGTACACTCAAGGCTATTATAGGAGCCTTTAGGAAGCGCTGTCTCACAGAGGACACAGCCCAGGAACACGTTGAACTCTGAGAGGTAACAGGATGAACTCTGAGAGGTAACCTGCCATGGAAGCTCTGAGACTGCTCCTGTCAGGTCTCAGGGGATTCCTTTGTCTGCTGAGCTTCTCCTGAGGGAACCCTGACTCCCCACATGCCAGGGACCTGAACAGCAGGGATACAAGATCCCCAGCAGGACCCTAAAGGTCATTCGCAGCTGCAGAAAGAACATTCTAGATGCTCTCCTGTGGGGCCCTAAATGGGAAACCTTAAAAAAGATGGGTTAGCTTTGCCTTTGGAAACTAAGAAGAGATAGGGGCATGGTCTATGTTAAGGTTTTGATTGGCTCTCGATATCCATGCACGTGGACAGCACCATGATCACCATAGACTCGTTATAATGAAGGCACATGACGATTTGACCTTTACCAAGATTGGTGCAACTATGGCATATTACGATTTGACCTTTAACGTGATTGGTGCAACTATAGAAAATCCCTCGCAAAACCCCCCTGCTTGCCTATTTAAACCAAGAGTTTGTGGCAATAAAGCGGAACTGCTTAGACAGAACTCCTGTCGCGTCTGATTGTCTCTCTCTCGATGAGGGGCTGGGTTGGCGGACAGCAGGCTTGCCTCTCCTCGGGACCTCTCGGCTATGCTGAGGGAAGTTCCACTGCCTCTCTCTTTCTGCAGCGCGCCCCCTGCACTCTCCCACCCCCCAACACCCTCCCGTCCAAAAGCATCAGTTGAGTGTTGTGTGAGTCTTAAGCACCGTCTGACGTATCTTTCCACTTCTTCTTCCCACTTCTTCCCGGGTGCTGAGGAGGCTTGACCTTCCAACTCCCTGTGCTTGAGTGAGGCTACATTCCGAGTTCTCCCCAAGGATTTGGAAGCGGAAGTGACACTATGTGCCAAGTTCTCCGCGGTGATTTGGAAGTAAAAGTGACACACAGATCATTTTGGGGTGGAGAATTTCTCCGTGAGAGACCCATCTCTATGGCCATTGGGAATGTCTGGGAGTGTGGCTGCTCCATCAGCCCAGGCCCCTGCAATGAGAGCAGCCCCTGCCCCACTCCTGACCCCCCACCCCAACCTGCGATGAACATTTAGCGTGGATGAGAAATAAACCTTTGTGGCTTGAAGGCACTGAGAGCTGGTGGGTGTTTGTTGGCTGCAAAGCTTAGCCTCCTCTGACTGATGCCAGGCCTTGATGTGTGCCAAGCTGGGGGTGTACTGGTGAACGACTCAGATGAGAGAACCAGTGAACAGACAAGCGACTGAAGAATCCCAGATAATTCTTATTTAAATTAGATAACTAAATAATTAAACTTAACTAAATAATAAACTAAATTAGATAACAAAAACCTCTTGATGAAAGTGAAAGTGGAGAGTGAAAAAGTTGGCTTAAAGCTCAACATTCAGAAAACGAAGATCATGGCATCTGGTCCCATCACTTCATGGGAAATAGATGGGGAAACAGTGGAAACAGTGTCAGACTTTATTTTTTTGGGCTCCAAAATCACTGCAGATGGTGACTGCAGCCATGAAATTAAAAGATGCTTGCTCCTTGGAAGAAAAGTTATGACCAACCTGCTGCTGCTGCTAAGTCGCTTCAGTTGTGTCCGACTCTGTGTGACCCCACAGACGGCAGCCCACCAGGCTCCCCCGTCCCTGGGATTCTCCAGGCAAGAACACTGGAGTGGGTTGCCATTTCCTTCGCCAGTGCATGAAAGTGAAAAGTGAAAGTGAAGTTGCTCAGTCGTGTCCGACTCTTGGCGACCCCATGGAGTGCAGCCTACCAGGCTCCTCTGTCCATGGCATTTTCCAGGCAAGAGTACTGGAGAGGGGTGCCATTGCCTTCTCCGATGACCAACCTAGATAGCATAGTCAAAAGCAGAGACATTACTTTGCCGACTAAGGTCCGTCTAGTCAAGGCTATGGTTTTTCCTGTGGTCGTGTACGCATGTGAGAGTTGGACTGTGAAGAAGGCTGAGCGCCGAAGAATTGATGCTTTTGAACTGTGGTGTTGGAGAAGACTCTTGAGAGTCCCTTGGACTGCAAGGAGATCCAATCAGTCCATTCTGAAAGAGATCAGCCCTGGGATTTCTTTGGAAGGAATGATGCTAAAGCTGAAACTCCAGTACTTTGGCCATCTCACGCGAAGAGTTGACTTATTGGAAAAGACTCTGATGCTGGGAGGGATTGGGGGCAGGAGGAGAAGGGGATGACAGAGGATGAGATGGCTGGATGGCATCGCTGACTGGATGGACGTGAGTCTGAGTGAACTCCGGGAGATGGTGATGGACAGGGAGGCCTGGCGAGCTGCGATTCATGGGGTCGCAAAGAGTCAGACACGACTGAGCGACTGAACTGAACTGAGAGTGAGTGGTCAAGAAAAGTTCCTCTCAGGAGGTGACATTTTATCTAGGACCTGAAGGATGCAAAGGAATCAATCCCAGCAAAGGTTGGGAGTGAGGCGAAGGAGAAACTGTTTTGAGAGGAATAATAAGCTACACAAACTCCTAAGGCAGAAAAAAGTGTGGTCCTTTTGACAACAGACGTGGGGGTGGGGGCAGAGCAGAGAGAAAGCTGTGGGCCAGGAGGGAAGTGAGACCACATGAGAGGGCAGAGGGAGGTAGGGGCGTCCAGGTTATACGGAGACTGAATTTATTCCAACTGTGACACGAAGCCACTGAGGAGTTTCAAGCCCAGAGGGTGACATGCTTTGATTTAGATTTTGGAAAGACCACTCACTACTGTGTAGAGGATGGGCTATAAGGAGCGGATGTGGGCATGGGGGTTAGAAGGCTGTTACAGGGGTCCAAACAAAGTGAGGTCCACAGGGCCAGAGGTGGGAAGAGAAATCTGCCCTCAGCAGATGTGGGGAGACTGAAGGAGGAGGGGAGCAAAAGCACTGAAGACTGAAAGGAAGATCCTCCTGCCAACTCGCAGAAAAAGCAGAGGCAAGGCTGGAAGCTGGGACCCCAGAGATGTCTTAACCGCAGGGAGATGGGTGCTCAAGAGCCAGGCAGAAGGAGGGAGGCTGTGGATTCAGAAGCTGGCCAATTTCCTAGAACATCAGCCAGCAGAAGAGACTTACTCCCATGAGCTGCCGTGCTACATAAATAGATGGTATTATTAGAAAGAGTCTGACAGCATCCCGGTGGGCCCTTGATACTTGGTGACCACTTCCACTAGAAAAAAGAGGGGAGCCACTGATCTGCAGATGGTGAAGAGCCATTCTCTCCTACTGAAGGTTATGGGAAGAATCTATTGTAAAAGCAAAACCAAACAGGGGTTGATCTCCAGCATTCGCACCCTCTTTCCTCTCTGTTTCCTCAGCTTTCAATGCCCTGCGCTTCCTGCTACCTCATCCTCTTCTCAGGAACAGGTCTCACAGGCTCATTTGCATGCAGGAATAAATGACCAAAGACAGCTCCGTGGGTACCCACTCCTTCCAGGGGGTTTGCATCGTCTAAAACCAAAAGCTGAAGTCTTAGGCCAGGGGAAGTTTTTAGGGGAGGACCAGAGATCTTTAGTTTACACAACCAGGATGGAGTGACTTATCCCTCCCTGCGAAAAGATTTAAGCTCCTGGGTTCTCATTCAAGGCGCCAGTAACGCATTCTTGGGATCCTTTTCCAAAGCCTGGGGAGTAGTCCCAAGCTTTCTTGCCCTTGTAGCCTTCTGCTGGCAGCTACCAACAAAAGTCCTTGGCGCTTGCTTGTTCCCAAATGTATTCAAAATCTTGACTTTGGCGTTCAATTTAGTTCCTGTCATTGAAAAAGACTTCTCAGGTGTGATCTCTACCACTTTTGCCAAGTATTTTATCTAGAACTTCTCTTTCCCCATTACCACTTTCCTATGTGGTCTCTACAGCTCAAGCCCAGTTGCAGGAACTAACCAGGTGTCTCAGGAATCACTGCAGGGAATTAGCTAGGGGAGATGTTTTCATCTTCCAAGAGAAATTAATCCACATGGGAAACATGTTAGAAAAAACTGATTCCTTGCTATTTTGAATAGTTGAATCAGCTGCACTTTTCTTTCTGCCATCACAGCTTACCACGAGCTAGCTCCCCAGAAATGAGGACAAGTTTGTCTTGTCATTAAGTAATGTCTTCATCATTATGACAAAACCCCACCACATGCCAGCTCACGCTCTCCGCTCCCAACTCTGTGGACACGTGCTCTGTGCTTCTGAAACTCTGCACAGAAAACCACTGCCAAAATCCAGTACTGACCTCCATGTATCCAGAGAAAAACCCCTGGAGAGTGAGTGCTGCTAAGGCCTACAAGGGTGAGAGAAAATGAGATCCAAGTGCCTGCATCCTGTGCTGAGCTCGATCCGCCATGGTCTCCCAGGAAGCCAGCCCCCTCTCACAGGGTGAACATGCCCTGCTTCTCTCCCAGCCCAGACATTCTCCTGATCTGCATGAGACCCATGGAGCTAGCCAGCTCTGGGCAGCTAGGCATGCAGACAAGGACACGAGGACACCAAAACCTGAGTTAGGAAAAGGGATGAGGAAATAAGTGATGTCAGCTGTGTAGGGGAGCAAACTTTGCCAACACAGAATGTGTCTCTTTGGCTTGAAGATTATTTTGAGCTAAAAACAATCAAGGCCGAAAAGACTCAGACCCTCCCCCTAACTGCTTAAAAGAACTTAGACAGGGCTTCCCTGGCGGGTCAGTGGTTAAGAATCTGCCTTGCAATGCAGGGGACAGTGGTTCGATCCCTGGTCCAGGAAGACCCCACATGCTACTGGGTAACTAAGCCCGTGCACAATTACCGAGCCTGTGCTCTAGAGCTCGTGAACCGCAACTACTGAGCCCACGCGCTGCAACTGCTGAACCCCACGTGTCCTAGAGCCCGTGCAACAAGGGAAACCACCACAATGAGAAGCCTGTGCACCGCAACCAGAGAATAGCCTCCATGCACCACAACTAAAGAAAGCCCACCTGCAGCAATGAAGATGCAGCATGGCCAAAAATTTAAAAATAATTAAAAGAACTTAGATGGAGGACCTGTTGCAGGATGACCCATCGCTATAGAAAAACATAATAGAACAGAGGACCTCTGCATCCCTACGTCACTGCACAGCCCAGCAGACATTTGTTTACCAAACATTTACTCGTTTCATCTTCCTATAAACTACCTTCCTCCTCTCTGAAGTCCCCACCCTACCCCTTCTCCTCTAGAACAGCTAACCCTCAACTACCTAACTTGTTCTGGGGCTCCACATGCTTAGAGAAGCCCTGTATGTACATAATTAAATTTCATTTCTCTTGCTAAGCTCTCCCATGTCTAGTTAACTCTTAGACCAACCAGAACCTAGAAGGGCCAAGGAAAGCCCTTCCTCCCCAGCAGCTCAATGCTTTCAGGGGCCTGTGCTACGGAGCCTGTCCTTTGCTCTCTCATGCCCTTTGCTGTGGCCTATGGGGCTGCTATTCCTCACTTTACAGATGAGGACCTTGGGCCTCAGGGGCCCACAGGACCAAAGGGAAGAGCCAGGCTTGGTGCTTGGCCTCGACTGGCTCTGTTCTTGCCCTAGCGCAATCACAGCGATCCTGGTGGGGCCCCCTCCTCCCTACTCCCGCCCCCCAACCGCTGCCCCAGCAGTGTGGTCCAGGGAACCCCAGGCCTTTTCATCACCACCTGCCTGCTCCTGGGAGAGGGGCGGAGCTGCATTTCTCCTCCAGCAGCTGGGGAGGAGCCCCACAGTCAACCTGCTCTTCCAGCCACTGTCACTCTGCCCCCCCCACCCATAAATGCCAATCCCCCACCCCCACCCCCCGCCATGATTTTTTCACGGAACAAGACTTTTTAATGTGCTTTTCTTTTTTATGGATAGCCCCATCTCTTCCCTGCAGCTGTTCCAGAAAGCAGGACAAGGCTACCAGGTCAGAGGCCTGAGGGATGTGGGGTGACTGGCAGGGGATAAGGGACCCCTGAGCCAGGAGACTCTTGCTTTCGAAAGAAAGCTAACTATTATCAGCAGAATCACCCCCAGCCCCGAGTCTCTCCTCCAGAAGCAAGACCATCAAAATATTACAATGTCTGCCGCAGGGAACCTGGTTTGAGCCCTGGTCTCAGCGTGGCCAAAAAAAGAACATCTCTGGGCTGGGGCTTGGGGAACAAGTCCCTTTTCTAGCATCCATTTTTCTGGGGAGTTTTAATTCTTTACAATGGCCAAGAAGAAACTGGATAGACAGGAACAAAATGAAAGCGGCAATGAGGTGAGTATGGCCCCAGGGCTGTAAAGCTGCAGGCTCCCAGGGAGGCTGGGCCCCCATTGGGACGGCGAGAAGGAGATGGCAAGAGTCACACTCCCAGGACCTCCTTCCAAAACCCACGCAGGAGGCAAATCCAGCCACAATGGGTGACATTCGGGCCAGAATCCGTAGGAAGCAATCTAGGGGGCTGTGCAGACCCCCTGCACACAGGAAGGGCCAAGCGTCCTGCGGCCAGATTCCTGCCCTCTGCCCCTTGGGCCTCTGCCCTCACCTTAGACAGGCAGGAGATGAGGCCCAGAGCTCAGGAAGCCACAGGGGTGGTTTTGGGGCCATGGGGAGCCTCTCAACTGAGACCGGGGCCTGCCCTGCCCCTCAGCCCTTCAGGCGAGCACATTACCAGGTCTGGGGCTGAGTGGTTCACAACGCCCTTTGGCCTCTTCCATGCAGCACACCCCAAGAGGGAGGTGAGATTTCCTATTCACAGGTAGGTCAGTGAGGTTGAGAGTTCAAACCAGCTGTGCCTGACAAGTCCACACACTCTTTACCCCAGTCCCGCGGCAGCAAGGCTCTGCGACCTTGGCCAAGTCACCTCCCCTCTCTGGGTCTGTTTCCTCTGTCTGGTGACAGTGTCAAGTCTGCCGAGCATCTGCTATGGGCCAGAGCTCCGCCAGACACCAGCTGCAGGAAGCACTGTCTCTCACGTCCTCTGCTCTCACCCCTCCCGCGGGGCTGCCCACACAAGGTGGACACCACTCCTTTGGCAGAGCCAGCTCAGCTCCCTGCTGCTGAGGCCTCCCAAGACTCCTGGCCCCACAGTGTTCTGCTCCCATCTCATCACAGCCTGACGTCTTCTCTAGAAGCTTTGTTAGAGGAGTGGCTGCCATCTAAACGCAAGGCTAGACAATCTCTCCCCAGATGACCTGGTGCTGAAACGTGGGAGATCTGGTCCTTTGGTTCACTGGAGGTCTGATGGCTGTTGTCAGCCACTCACATTTAAATATTAATTCCTTTAGTCCATCCTACAGCTGAGATGTTAAACATCAAAGTGCCTGCTACAATGAAATGCTCGTTAACTAATGGATGGATGGATAGGCAAATCGATGGGTGTGTGGGTGGGTGGATGGATGGGAAGATGGGTGGATGGATAGATGGATGGATGATGAATAGATGGATGGATGGGTGGATGAATGGGTGGATGGGTAGATGGGCGGGTAGATGAGTAGATGGATGGATGGATGAATGAATGAATGGATGGATGGATGGAAGGATGGATAGGTAGATGGAGGGATGGATGGGAAGACAGGTGAATGAATGGGTGGATGGGTAGATAGATGGATGGATAGATGGATGGATGGATGGATGTGAGGATGGATGGGTAGATGGAGGGATGGATAGATGAGTGGGTGGACAGATGGATGGGTGAGTGGACGGATGGGAGGATGGATGAACGAATGGGTGGCTGAGTGGATGGATAGCTGGGTACATGTGTGGGAGGATGGACGGATGAGTGGATGGATGGGTAGATGGATGGATGAACAGACAATTGATTGGGTGGATGGACAGGTGGGCAGATGGCTAGGTGTGTGGGTGGGTGGATGGATGGGAGGATGGGTGGATGAATGGGTGGATGGATGGATGAGTGAGTGGAGGGATGGATGGGAAGATAGCTGGATGAATGGGTGGATGGGTAGATGGATGGATAGATGTGTGGGTAGATGAGTAGATGGATGGATGGATGGATGGGAGGATGGTTGGGTGGATGAAGGGATGGGTAGATGAGTGGACGGATGGGAGGATGGATGAATGAATGGTGGCTATGTGGCTGGATAGGTGGATAGACGGGTGGGAGGATGGACGGATGACTGGGTGGATGGGTAGATGGATGGATGAACAGACAGTTGATTGGGTGGATGGACAGGTGGGCAGATGGCTGGGTGTGTGGATGAGGGAATGGAGGAATTGGAGGAATATGATTAGGAGGCTTTGCGATGAGAGAGTGCCATTCACCGAACTGGAGACACCCTGATGAGACAGCTGTGAGGTGGTGGACACAAGAGAAGGGCAGCCAGAGGGTTGTCTGGAGGTGCTGAGAATACAGGCAGGAGACAGAGAAGACACCTGACAGAGAAGGCACAGGCAGCGACCAGCGTGCCAGATCGGGAACACAGACTCCCAACGTTTCGACAGTGGCAGTCTTCCACTGCAGGCCCTGCATGGCACACAGAGAAGCATGGCCCATGGCCCACCTTACTCATACCTAGTGATCAGGGCCCCTGCTTTCGGCCTTGTCAACTCACATGGGGTGGTGCCTTGACCCAAGGCCACCACATATGTCTCAGCAGAGCTGTGACAGGCTGGGCCCAGGCTTTGATGACAAATGCCAGCAGGTCCCTGATCTGGACAAAGTCCCAAGACTACTAAGGCTGCAACATCAACTAGAGATGCGATGCTGGGGGCATATCTATACTACAAATTATTCATTGGTGAAATTCAAAATCAGCCAGGCATCTTGTATTTTTACTTGCAAAATGTGACAATGCTACCCAAGCCCAGGGGTCTCTGAGTGGGCAGATCTCCATGGTCCACACCTCAGTCTTCCTGTCTGCAGGAATCAGCTAACACAAGCAACACAAGACATGGGGTGGAAGGGAGAGTTAAACAACACAATGCAGAGAGCTCGCTGCCAATCTGGCCTGTAGGAGGCCTTGGTTCACATCCGTTTCCTATATTTTGTTTTGAATTAATTTATTATTTTTTAACTGTGGTAAAATACGCACTATAGGGGACTTCCCTAGTGGCCCAGTGGTTAAGTCTCTGCCTTCCCATGCAGAAGGTATGGGTTTGCTCTCTGGTTGGGGAACTAAGATCTCACATGGCACAGAGCAAAAAAAAAAAAACAAAAACAAAAACATAAAAATAACAAAATACACACTATAAAATTCACCATCTCAACCATTTTTAAATGCACAGTTCAGTGACACTAAGCACGTTTACATTCTTGTACAGCTATCACCACCATCCATCTCCAGAACTCTTCCCATGAAACAGTAACTCCCAGGACCCTCCTCCCCACCAGCCCCTGGCTCCCACCCCTCTTAGGGCTTGGCTCCGGGGGGAGCTATGCCTCTATGGCTCTGACTCCTATAAGGGGTCTTGTGTAAATGGAATCATCCAGTGTCAGTCTTTTGTAACTGGCTTGTTTCACTTCCCTTAACATCCTCAAGGTTCATCCATGTAGTAGCATGTGTCAGAATTTCCCTTCTGAGTAGTATTCTACTACATACATATAATAATCATATACATATATATGTACATAGTTATTTTATTCATCTGACAGTGGACACTTGGGCGTGCTTCCGCCTTTTGGTTATTATGGATGCTGCTGCTGTGGACACAGCATTCAAATATCTCTGAGACCCTGCTTTCAAATCTTTAGGTTTCACACCCAGAAGTGGAACTGCAATCATACAGTACTTTTTAACTTCTTGAGGGACCCCATGCTCTTTTCCACAGTGGCTACACCATTTCACATTCCTGCACACAGTGTGGGAGGGTTCCACTCTCTCCACAGCCTCGCCCACACTTACTTTCTGCTTTTTCAGAGCAGTTGTCCTAGGGGCTTGAGGGAAGCCAGTTCCCCCTATTTCTGGACCTGTTCCCAGCAGGAAGGTGTGGCTGTTAGTCCTGTGAATTTGTCCTGAGCTTCCTCCCCTGGTCCTCCGGGTCCCTGGGGGGCAAACAGGCTTTTTCTCTCCCTGGGAGGATAATTGACTTTGCTCCTAGTTCCCCAGTGGGGGCTTCTCGCTCCCCTTGGAGCTAAGACCTCACTGTCCCACCCAAAAGCAGTCAGAGTAGCAGCTGGAAGTCCCACCACAAGGATGCCATTGCCCCAAGTCTACAGCACTCACACTCTATGCCTGGAAGCTACCCCCTCACTAACCCAGCAGCACACAGGGCAGAAGGCACGACCATGGCTGGCATGTGGTCAAGGTAAACACTAACAGAGGCAAGGCTGGAATGATCCAGAACAAGACTGGGAAGGGGGCCTGTGTGTATCCTGCTGCTCTTTACATTAAGGGGGATGCTTCAGCAGGACTTTGGAGCCACGGAGACCTGGGTTCAAATCCCAGCCCTATCAATACCTGCTGTGTGACGCCACACAAGCCCTTTCATCTCTCTGCGCTTCTCCCTGTGAAAAGGCCAACACCTAAATCCCAGGGACACCATGCAGCCTGGTACTCGCTGCACCCACCCGCCTGCCTCTGTTTCACACAGAAACTGCCCTCTGCCCACTCTTACCCCCAGCTGCCGAAATCCCCCTCCACGTTCAGACCATCAGAAGGAGCAAAGCGCTAGATCGAAAGGACAACACCCTCCTTCTCTGACTCGGGCTGGCCGGTTCTGAAGGGAAAAAACAAGCCCTCTGCAGCCCCACCTCCACTTCATCCTTTCTTTGTGTTCAGGCTTCTAAGGAAACAAAGGGTCCCACAGTGGTTTCCTTCCAGGGTCCCCCCTCCCTCCCAAAATTCCCCAAAGGCTGCCAAACTCGGTGAGAAGAAAAGTGAACCATTTCCTGGAGGAGGACAGCACATTTCAGACACGGAACAGAGACACGGCTGCTCCTGTGTCTCCCCCTCACCCCCTCCACCTTTAGACACTCGTCACCTGGGCCACACACCCATTAGCACGTGGCCTCCTGGAATGTGCTGAGCTGCCCAAAGATAACCTGGTGGGAGTGGAGACGGTCACCTCCTCCAGGCTTGTTGCTCCTGCCCCCACCAAATCCTGGACCCCAAACATATGAGGGGCAGGGGTAGAGACATGATCGGGCACTCACTGAACACCCGGAGACTCCAGCATCCAATAAGCAGTCATTTCATGATGCTATGCCGACCACATGCCAGTGGCTGGGCATTGTGCCGGGAATTCAGGCCCCTGGGGCCGGGGGGAGCCCAGGGATAGGGACCCAGGGAAGGCGCCGCCTGCTCTGCCCCCTTCCCTTTTCCCACATGACTGGCGCTCAAAGCTCTGCCCACTGGAAGCTGAGAGAGCAGGGAAAGCAGGCAGAAAAGCGAAGTCCAGAAAGCAGCCGGCACCCAGTAGACAGACAGACAGGGTGTTGGGTAGGACTGGAGTTTAACCCAAGCAAATGGGCAGGCACAGGGGAAGGGAAGCTGGGGTCCCTCCATCTTCCTTCCCGGGTCGGAGTACAAAACATCTCCGGAGAGGGCTCCAAATGCTCCCCTTTTCATCCCAGGATGGGTGACGGGGGCAAGGAGGCCTGGACCAGAGTCTCTCCCAAAGCCTCCCCTGTCTCTTCCCCTTTCCCTTCCCCCCGCCCCTCCGCAATCAAGGCCTGGCCTTGTCCCCTCAACAGCTTCCATGACCTCGTCTTCCAGGAAAGTCCCAGCTCCCAGCCTCCTCCTGCCTGCTCCCTGACGGCAGCCAGCACCCGGAGGGGCACCTCTGTCATTCACGCCCCTCAGTCTCCCCCCCCCCCCCGGAGCTCCGCACTGTCTACTCCTCAGTCCCTGGGGAGGTGAGGTGCCCCCTCCTCCAGGGTCTTCCACCTGAGTGGCCTCACGCCTGGTGTAAAGCAGGAAAGACTGATGGCTTTATTTAGCACCTATTGTATGCTGGCGCTTCCACGAAGGTCACCGCAACCAATCTTCATACTTGATCTCCGACATGGTACTGTCCCATTTTACAGAGCAGGAAACTAAGGCCTCGAACGAGGAGAGGGTTTCAGAGAACTTCAGGGCGAAGTGGAAACGCAGCAGAATGAAGCAGGCGGCCAGGTGGGCCCCATGGCAGGTGGAGCTTTGCAGAACCAGGCTAGAAAAAGCAAAGAGGACCCTGCCAAACACAAGGGTGGGAGAGGAGAAGGAGGGCACTGGAGGCCGGGGTGCTGAGAGAAACAAAGGCTGGGGGTGGGGAAGCCCAGGAAGGGGCGGGCAAGGCTGAACAGGGCTGTCTCGGAGGAACTGGAATGGCTTTAACAAGCCCAGCAGGGCAAGGATGGTGTGCTGCGGACACGGGGCAATGTTGGGGCAGTGGGAGGTGGTGTTTCAGAGTTGGGGAGCCCTTGCTGACAACCCCACGTGGAAAGCCCTGCCCAGGGGGCTGCGGGGCCAGCAGAAGAAACCCAAACATCCCAGCCTCCAAAGATGGCTCTGGAAGGCAAAGCCACTATCACCACCTTTCCACAGCCCATCTTTGCCCTCCCCAGGAGTCCTCCCATGCTCAGTAACCTCTGACTCAGCTTCTCTCATCTTTAGCTCTGGTCTCTGTGACTGTGGTCAGAACTCCTATGAGGGGTGTGGGGGGGTGGCGGTGGAGGGTGTACCTATCTGTACACAGGCATGAGCCAGGGTGGGCCCGGTGGACTCTCTCTCTGAGGCCCCCCCACCATCTGTACCTGGCTCTGGCTTCAACAAGCTCAGCCCCCTGACTGGCTGCAGCAGAAGCCCCTGCACCCCCACCTCTCTGCCAGGGAGTACATGCCCCCACCGCACGTGGAGAGTGACCGTCAGCCCAGTGACCGAGGAAGGACACCTGTCTGGAAACAGTTGCCAAACCCACCCAAAGGAAATGACCACAGACAGAGGAGGCCTGTTACAATTTGGGGGGCGTCCCAAGTCACGCTCCCTGCACTTGTCCCAGAGCCATCAGAGGGCAGCCCCAGACACTGAGTCTGCACGGAGGCCGGGCAGCCAGCACACCACTGCCTCTGCCCGCAAGGCTCCCCGGGCACCTGGCTCTAACCTTGGCTGATACCTCAGCCCTCACCTTGACCACGCGATACAGCAGCCCTGGAACTGCCCGTTCCTCGGAGCACAAGAAATGTAGAACCTACAGAGGCGGCACAGCTGCCTGGAGAGCTCCTCGCCCGGATTCGGCCCTGCTGCTCTGGGTGGGGGGAAGGCATCTCGGGGGTGGGGAGCCCGGCCCGCCTGGCAGCAGCCAATCCCAAACAATAGCCACAGCGTGCACCCTGCACCTTCCGTCTCACAAGAGCGGGAAAGTCTGGCCATATCGCTGGAAGACAACTTCCCCTCGAGCCCCACATCAGTTGGGCTTTGCATTCCACAACCCAACTGCTGAGTCAGCACTCCTAAGTGTCCTATAAGGGCTTAGATGGGGAGGCCGTGACCCCAAAGCTGAAACTGTCAGACACCTGTGCCCACCTGTGCAATGCGCCTGGGCTGGCACAGGACAGATAGTGTCTGCTATGATTTATCTTAAGAGAGGAGTCCAGCTGTGTCCAAATGAGGGATCAGTGCAAACTAAAAGCTTGAGAATCCTACTCAGCCATAGAAAAGGATAAAAATAATGCCACTTGCAGAAGCATGTATGGACAGAGATTGTCCTATTGAGTAACGCAAGTCAGAGAAAGACAGATATCACATGATATTGCTTGTATGTAAAATGTAAAATATAACAAAATGAACTTATCTATAAGACATACACAGAATCACAGACATAGAGAACAGACTCCTGGTTGCCCAGGGAGAGGAGGTGGGGAGGGATGGACTGGGCCTTCGGGGAGAGCATATGCAATCTATTATGCACAGAATGGACAAACAACAAGGTCCCACCATACAGCTGTATGCTGTGTAGCTCCTACAGGGAACTCTACTCGGTGTCCTGTGATAAGCCATAATGGAAAAGAATATGGGAAAGAAAGTACATACGTGCATAACTGAGTCACTTTGCCATACAGCAGAAATTAGCACGACACTGTAAATCAACTATACTTCAATAAAATGATAATAAAAGAAAGCTTGAACCCAGCCCAAGGCGTGGGGACATTGGTACCACGGGCCTCCACCCTCTCCTCTGCCACCTAGAGACAGGCCCTGGCTCTGAGGAGCAGCAATTTCCTGTGTGAGCCCTGCCACC
The DNA here is from genome assembly GCF_016772045.2 of Ovis aries. NCBI lineage: Eukaryota > Metazoa > Chordata > Mammalia > Artiodactyla > Bovidae > Ovis > Ovis aries. The sequence continues at coordinate 185,505,499 of NC_056055.1, read as the reverse complement.
TCCCTCATGGGCCAACTGCTACAGCAAGCCCCCTGTCATACATGGTCATCGGGTTCTTATCACAGACCCCAAAATAAGATCCCCTGGAGGAGGAAATGGTGACCCACTCCAGTAGTCCTGCCTGGCAAATTCCACGGACGGAGGAGCCTGGCGGGCTACAGCCCCGGGGCAGCAATGAGGTGAACACAACTGAGCACACACACACAAACAGCAACTGTCCCACCAAAGCGGCAGTGAGATCCTACTCCCTCCTCCAAAGCTGCAAACAAGAGACAAGGACTCGGCTGGCGAGGAAACACTGCAGCCGGCAGCGGCCTGCCTGGGCTCTGCTGAAAGGACTCGCCGCGTGAAGATAAAAGGAAGCAAGACTGCTTTCTACACAGGAGGGTGGCTAACCGCTCAGGACGGCTTCCCCACACGTCAGGACTGTTCCAGGGCTTCCCAAGCCTGCCTTCAGCCAGTCCCACGGCTGCCCTCCTGAGTCCCTGCATCACCTCATCCTACAGTAAAGAGAAAAGAGCTGTGTGCCCAGTAAGCAGTAAAGGTGGGGTCTGGACCACGGCTGCCCCAGAGAAGACTCAGACTTGAGCTCACAGCGCTACCACCAACTAGACAGAGAAGCTGCCCCAGGGTACAAGGCCAGGAAGCAGTTTGGCCAGGAGACGAGGGTAGGATAAGTCGATGGGCCACAAGACAGTGGACCAAGGAGCTAGAAGAAGCAGGGCCCCAGACCATGCCCCTCACTGGCTCTGCTGAGGGAACAGCCTGATGTCAACGCCTACTGTGTGTGCTGAGAAGCCAAACCCAGCCTGGGTCTGAGCCCCGCTCCCCCCACCACATGTCCCCTGGTCCCTGTGTTCAGGTGGAAAGGCAGGAGTGATCCATGCAGACCTCTCCACTGAAAGGTGAGGACATCACCGAGGTCAGAGCCTTGCTCGTGGGAAACAGGCAGTCTGCTGGTTGGACCTGCGCTCCCTGGGATAGAAACAGGAATGTCAACTCACAAGAAAAGGAGAAAAACCAGCTCGTCAGGAGTGTCACCCTCCCCGCTCCCTGGCAGCTGTGACCCAGATGGGTGAGCAGGACTCCCAGCAACCCAGGCTGTGCGGGAGGGACAATGACCCTTCCCAGCATCTTCTCAAAATCCCACCCAGAAGCACCACCTGTGTTATGACGTCAGAAAAGGGGTTCCTATCCACTCCTCTCTGTTCACCCAAGGTCAATACACACTTTTTTTCTTAATGGTGAGACATGGTCATTCAGGAAATGATTCTTTAAAAACAACTTCTCACCAGCTGTTTGGCAGAATCCCTCCAGGATTTTTCCTAGGAGTACATCCGACTTAGCGCAAGCCAGAATGACGTTCCGTCTCCTGCCTGCACTTGGTGCAGATAAGGCAGCGCTGTGCAGTGACCCCAAGGTGCACAAGCCGCTGTGACCTTGGTCTCCCTGAGCGTCAGTGTCCTCCTTGGAATGTGGGTGAACCTCCCCCTCCCCCACGAGAATAAGGCAAGTTCTCACTGTTATTACCGCATGGTCACCGTCATTGTACGTGACAGTGAAAACTGGTTTCCGGCCTCTGGCTTCTAGAGACCCTCTCAGCCCGAAACACCTGCTATTTACTTCTAAATGTGTATGTTTTTTCATAAAAAAAAAAAAATCCTAGGTCTTCTTCATACCTCTGCCCCACACACACCCCAGCTCCCAGCCATGTACTTGACGATGTTCCCTTTTGCTGATACATCTGTTGTGATGGGCCTGATAGCCAGTAAAACCATTTCACTGAGTTTTAAATATCACCCACTTAGAAACTGTAAAGTAAAACCTCTTTTCTCCAACCTCTGCTCTGTAAACGCACTTGGGGTTCAAGAAATTATCTGTCTTCATGGGGGAAACCTGCAAGTGCTGATCTGCAATAGGAATTCATCAAGTGAGCAGTAACTCACCGCCCTGAGGGCGCCCTGGATAACACCGGAAGGTTTATAGCTGTTTCTGGCAATTCAGAAAGAACCTCAATAATGGTAAATAATTTTTATGTTCTTACAAGACAAAAAGCCAAAACCAACAGGAACTCTGCAGAATTTCATCTTCTTTGCTTGGTCTTGGTTTTCGTGCTGTAATGCAGGGATCCCCAACCACAGTACCAGTCCATGGCCTGTTAGGACCTGAGCCTCACAGCAGGTGAATGGTGGGCGAGCGAGCCAAGCCTTCATCTGTATTTACAGCCGCTCCCCACAGCTGTGCGAGAATTCTTCTGTAACCATCTCGCCCTACCCCCAACCATCTGTGGAAAAATTGTCTTCTGCGAAACCAGTCCCTTGCACCAAAAAGCTTGGGGCACTCCTACCGTAATGTATCTGCAGCCTCAAAAACACATTTTCCATTTACACTCAGCTGATTCATGGTGAGAAAGCAGCCCCGGGCTGATGTTTGCTGTTCTCTCCTCACAGACGACCACCAGGGCAGGGCCCTGGGCGGCTAGAGACTCAGTTCTAGACTTAGTGGTACCCCCGCCTTGCTGTTCCACCACCTGAGCCAGACCAGGGGCCCCCCCCCATCGCTGATGACAGCAGGTGAGTTCTGGGCCAGGTGCTCCCATGGCAGCACAGGGCATTTGACGGGGACAGAAACACAGACTCTAAGGAGCAACCCCCGGTGGCTCAGTTGGTAAAGAATCTGCCTGCAATGCAGGAGACCCAGATTCAACCCCTGGGAGAGGAAGATCCCCTGGAGAAGGAAATGGCAGCCCACTCCAGTACTCTTGCCTGGAAAATCCCATGGACAGAGGAGCCTGGGGGGCTACAGTCCACGGGGTCACAAAGAATCAGACTCGACTCAGCACTAAACCTACCACCAAGGACTAAGATAACCTGTCAGAGGTCAGCTGGCTGGGGGTTCTGAAAGCTTGCTGCACACTGGAATCATCCAGGGAGCTTTAAAAAAACTTTGGATTCCGAACCCAACCTGCAAGGACTCTGATTCGGGGTGTTGGGGTTGAGTTGAGGGATCTGCTTGTTTAGCCAGCAGCGCTGCATTGGGAGACCCCAGCCCTGTCCTGGTCCCTTTAACTGATAAAACAGACCTGGGTCCAGGTGGAGAAATGAATTAGGTACAGTCACCTGGGCTTATTTACGCTACAGAACCGAAGTTCCCCTTTAGTTGTTACCTGTGCCCCCTCAAGCACGACCCCCTCCCAAGCGTGACTCTGTCTTCGCTTCCTGCGAAGACACCCTTCTCTGAGCTTCAGCACAGGTGAGAGAGGGCAAGCAGCGGGTACGCACACATGGTGGTTGTTGCCCAAATGCGCCAGCCCTGCATCTCTATCAGCCGGCCTTTATCCCTTGAGGGGCAAAGTCATCATCCCCGTTTCACAGACGCTGGGTCATCTGGTCAGGGACAAATATCTCCGTAAATGACAGAGCTGAGCCTTGAATCCAGGTGGTCCCTTCTGCGGTTCGTGCTTAAATCCACTGGGGGCCTCCGGCATCCATCTAGTTCAGGGTTCGGTTCCAGCCTCCTCCCCCATCCCCCAGCCAGCCCAATCTTCACCTGACAGCTTATTCCCAACGCTTCTCTTTCTCTCGTTTCCAGCTGACGTTTAATCAGCCTCAGCCCAGGGACCTCTGGTCCACTCTCTGGCTCTTCCGGGGCTGCTCCGAGTGTCATGTCTGTGCCGTGTGACTGTATGGCTGAGTAAGCAGTCCTTGGGGTCAAGGCCATAGGGCCCAGCACACAACCGTCCTGGGAGATGCCCACGGCAGAGTGACGGTGGATGGCCTGAAGCCCGAGTGCGGAGCCAGGCTCAATCCCAGCTGCCCCCAGAGGGGTATGCAGACACGCAAACCCATGATGTCCCTGAGGCAGCCATGCGGCCAGCAGTCAAATGAGGCCAGAGAGATGGGAGGAGGGAGGCTGGTCAACCAGGCCTCAAAGGGCATGGGAAGGCGCTTGGCTTCGGTCCTGAGAAATGAGAAGCTGCCAAAGCTTTGTGGCAGGGAGACTCCACCCTGTGACCCACTGTCTCCATGTACCAGGCAGGCCAGACTGACGGTCCCCTAAAGACAAGAACCTCATACAGTTCCTGGGGCCACTGAGTGATAGGCAGAGGCATTTCTTGTACTTGTTGGTTTGTTTATTATCATTTGCTACTTTGCACCAGTTAGTAGAATGAGAGGTACTCCAGAGAGAAATCATGATTTAAAGCTGACAAACGTCTTGTTTCTGCCCCAGTGAACACATTATCCATGACACTGCTGCTGCTGCTGCTAAGTTGCTTCAGTCATTTCCGACTCTGTGCGACCTCATAGACAGCAGCCTACCGGCTCCCCCGTCCCTGGGATTCTCCACGCAAGAACACTGGAGTGGGTTGCCATTTCCTTCTCCAATGCATGAAAGTCAAAAGTGAAAGTGAAGTCTCTCAGCCGTGTCCGACTCTTAGCGACCCCATGGACTGCAGCCTACCAGGCTCCTCCGTCCATGTGATTTTCCAGGCAAGAGTACTGGAGAGGGGTGCCATTGCCTTCTCCATGCTCCCACAATTTATGACAAAGCCAGGAGAGAAGAGGAGTGAGGATTAACCCTATGTCATAGAAGACTTTTGGGGGAGTAAATTAATAGTGTACATGAGACTGGGAGAAGAAGACTTAGATTTCACATGTGAACTGTTGAAAATATTCTGGTAGTGCCGATTTAAGTACAAACAATGGATTTTGAGTGGCTTACCATTTTTTGAACAATATCCCATCGTTCAGGACGCTTCTTGCCCACAACTACAAAAAACAGTTTGAATTAATGCAGTTTAACTATATTTGGATGCCTCAAAATAAATTGGAATTTGGAAAAGAACCCTGATGCTGGAAAGATTTAGGGCAGGAGGAGAAGGCGGTGACAGAGGAGGAGATGGTTGGATGGCATCACCAACTCAATGGACATGAGTTTGAGCAAACTCTGGGAGATGGTGAAAGACAGGGAAGCCTGGCGTGCTGCAGCCCATGGGGTCACTAAGAGTCAGACACGACTTAGCAACTAAACAACAACAAATTAAATAATCCCAGGGCTCAGTCTATGGGTTCCTAATATTTGGAGGTTACTGTGATTGACCCCAAATAAACCAATGATCCCACACACACGTCAAAACCAGTCCTGGTTTTTAGTTGACTTTCAATCTTATGCAGCCCAACACCTGAGTCTACATTTGACTGGGGCCTTTTTACCTTATTAACGTTATCCTTCACCTCTGTGGAGTTTTACAGATGGAAAGCACTCGACCAGCTGCTCTCAGTAGTGGCAGATTCGTACTGATTCTGTTTCTGCAAAGACAACCAGAAGAAAGAAAAAGACTCAACCTCTAAAAACACGAGACTTCATATGTCAAGAGCCTTAGGAATATTCATTCCTTCAATCCAGCAATTCGATTTTTGGGAATTACCTGTAAGAAAATGAGTGCAGAAGAAGCTACGTGGAGTAAGAAAGACAACAGTGCCTCTTATCTTAGAAAAGAACAGGAAGAACCCCAAGATGCAACAAGGGAACAGGTGAGGAAAGCTAGGGACAACCCCGTGGGGCCACTAAAAAGACGCTCAGGATGAATTTATGGGGACCTGAGATGGTTCTCCTTATATTATTTCATCACCTTGGAGACATCATTGATTATAAGACATACCACTGTTTCATGTATCATGAAAGAAAAAGAATCTCAGGCTGGGGTAGCTAGTAAGAGGCATCGAAGTAAAATTGGGACCCCACCCCCCGACCAAGGGCTATTCCCTGCGTGGAAGGGGAATGATAAACAGCCCCATCAGACAGAAATGGCATTCGACTTTGACCCTAGATGTAGGGAAGGAACAAAATTAGCCCTGAGAACATTAACAAGCCAGGACTCAGGCAGGCGGGAGTCTGAGTTTGCACTAAAGCCATGGCCTAAAAACACCATGCAACTGAATGTACGTGAAATTTAATGCAAAGTCCTCCCAAGTTGACAGTGCCCCCCAGGCGACCATCAGAAGCCAACAGAACCCCCTTTGGAAGAGCTGGATTTCAAAACAGGCTGACAGTGCTTGTAAGACACCATCAATTGGGCAGTCAATTCATGACTCAGAGATGTAAAAATAAGTGAGTTGCAGGATTAACGTTAAGCAAAAAAGCAGACTAAAATGGTACTTGGATAATGAAATGTCTTTTGCAGAGGTGACCATGTGGAACGCACTACACTGAAGTGTTAATAGTGATTTTGTGTGGGTAGTAAGATGAGAGCTTTCTCCCCCTCTAAACAACGCATTTTCCAGATTTTCCTAAAGCAAGCGTGTATTTAGTGACCATAGAGGAAACAGGAGAAACAAAACAGGGTGATGTACATAGGGAGGGAGTGATCAGGGAGGGCTTCTTGGAGGTGATTCCTGAACTGGGAAGGGGGGCAGCAAGGGAGTAGTCAGAGCTGTGCACAGCTGCATCCCACGTCAGGATGGGGCCCAGGTTATGGGGCAGATGCTGGATATGTATTTGTTAAATGAATACACAAGTTGAGGAAAATCTGCTAAAACATGAGCCTAAGTCTCCAGGAGCCCCAATCAGAGTCTGGCTCTTCAGTAGGTCCACTCTCACTGGACTGAACCACTGCACAGGGCCAGGCTACTAGCTGGGCCAACAGCAGGACTCAGGAAAAAGTCTGCAGCTGAAAATTCAGCAGAAAACTATAGTTGTGTCTAGTTTCCCATCTGTGAAATGAGGGTCATGCCTCTGCCACCCCATGAACTTCAGATGATACAGAGCTTTGAAATATTGAGCCCAGCGCACCTGAAAGGCTGGGGTGCTCCAGGGTATACTCCTGGGAGCCCAGACTCCTCCCTGTAAATGCAGCATCTCTGAGCTTTAGACAAGCTGCTCTGCTCTGTCGCTCAGCACACGGGAAAGCTGCCACATCGGCTGCATCCTTCTTGCCTGCCTGTGCTTTCCTGGACACATCTACTGAACATAGGTCTGACCTAGCAACTGTGCACACAGAGATGAAAGCAGGGCCCTGCCCTCAGGGCACCAGGAACAGCCAGGCAAGCGAGGATAGGGCCCCGGTGCCTGGTGGTGTGAGCCCCAGGACTGACCGCCCGGCACAGAGGACAGGCTTCTAGAAGCAGGGACGCCTCCTCTACGGCCAAAACAGAGACCAAAGTCACCAATAGGACAGGATAAGCGAGTGTGTTCTGAGTTTTTATACAACATTGTTTCATTTCACACTTACAATTCTATGAGTTCATCTCCATCTCACCGATGGGACTGGAGGTGGGAATACTTGCCAAGGTCACGGAGCTTGGGGACAACAGCACCAGGCTTCACAAGTTGGCCTGGGAGATGGAGGAGACCACAGAGCTGACACAAAGGGCCTCGAGGGCTGGGCTTCCTCGTGAAAATGCCGAGGTGAGCAAACCCAAGTGGGTATGCAAGGGAAAACGTCCCTGGGCCTTCTGTACAGACCATTCTCTGGCCCAGGTCACTACTAGGAGGACATTCAGAGGGGGACTCTGTCTCCTGGGGCCAGACTCCTGCCCTGGTCCCAGCTACTCAGGGGAACTGACCGTCCAGCAGGGCCCAATGCGAGTCCTTAAAAACTGAAAAGGCAGCATCGATGCAGCAGAATGAGCCACAGCAATTCAAAGTGGAAGAATGACGCAACCCGATGCTGGTGGCCGTGAATGGGGCCACTGACCAGGAATGGGTGGCCAAGAGCCATCCCTGGCTGACAGCTGGCACGGAAAGGGAGCCTCAGTCCCACAGCTTCAGGGAACTGAATGCAGAGAAGCTAAATGAACCCAGAAGCTGATTCTCATCAGTCCCTTTCAGAAGGGAATGAGGCCCTTGAATCTGGCCAGTGAGACTTGAACAGAGAACCCGCTGAGCACCCCGTGTCCAAGCTCCTGACCACTGTTGTGAGCTGCTATGCCAAGCTGGAATGAAGGGACAGGAGGAGGGGGAAGGGACAGTACAGGGCCCATGATGCTGACCTGGGGACTGGGCCTGGCTGCTGACCCCACATGTTCAGAGCGAGGGGGCAGGGAAGAACCATCCTGAGCAGGTGCAAATGGACTCATTCACTCAACCGACTTCCCTCAAGCACTAGCTGTAACGTAAGTGCTGCCTGGGGGTCCAAGCTCCAATCTCATGGAGAAAAAGGTGGCAAACAGACTCAACCCAGTGAAAGAGGTTCCCCAGGAACAAAGCCCCTGAAGTGAAGGGAGGTCAGAGAAGGGTCATCAACCCACCAGGAGTCGAGAATGTTTTCCTGGGACTGAAGCCTTGTCTTGGGTCTTGGTAGTTCAGGAAGGAGGGAGGCTGGGGTGGTGGGCTGGCCCTGAACAGAAAATGCAGAGATCAGCATGGCAAGTTCTGAGGGAGGGCGGCAGACTAGCAGGGGACCACAGGTGGGCCAAGGCAAGCTCGGGGGACCTCCCAGGCCAGCTGAGGATGCTGAGCAGGGGTGAGATCATGCGACATAGACACATTGCAGGCTGCTGCCCAGAATCAGCATGACAGGCCTGCACTGGGGGGCCAGGGTACTTATGCTCTGGGATGTATGCCAGCCTCAAGGTTGCTGAGTGGTCAGCACCTGGCACAGAACAAACAACCTCTGTTAGCTTGAAAGGTCACTGTAAAGACAGGGGTAGGTCCTTGAGACCCTAACCACATCAGGGAAAGTAGCAAAGGAGAGGAGTCTTGTACAGAACTGAGGGTCCAGGCCTATGGGCACAGGAAAGCCAGCTGTGAGGGCAGCAGACAGTAGCCTCTCCCTGTGGCTCCACCTCAAACGCATAAGCAGGCTCTGATCCCCTCAGGAGGATGCAGCAAGGACTCTTTGGATGGTGACTGGCCATCGTATGATTCCCTCTTCCTGAAGGGAGAGAACCAGGTCCCTGTCCTGAGGAGCTGCAGAGATGGGACAACATACTCCAGACTTCAACCTCTGCCACAAAGACAGTAAAGTATGGGACAACATACTCCAAACTCTAACCTCTGCCACAAAGATAGTAAAGACAGATGACCCTGAGGTCATCTGGCTACAGGATTTCTGCCCATTCCAACAGGGCCCAGAAGACCTGGCCTGGCCACTGCCTCCCTGGGGGGTTGCCAGTCAGTCCCACCCCTAAAGGATTTACTTGCCCCAGTGTGGTAAATGTGGCTTGCATTTCTCTAAACACAAAGTGTTTTCCGTATAGATTCATCTCAACCTCAAAATGGTCCTAAGTGCTATTATTAGCCCATTTTGTAGTTGGACTGGCAGAGGGGTTTGGAATTTTAAATTTTGTTTTTGCTGACAAATCCCTCCTTGAAAGGAAACAGTAAAAGAAAAACCAGGATGCAAAACAGATGGATTAGAGCCTGGGAGGAAGGGGTGGAGGGTGGACCTGGTGTCCCATATAGTCAACAGTCTCCCCACAGTGACTCCCAAGGGGTCCTAACAAACACGGGGCCCTGAAGAATGGAGTCTGAGCTCAAGGCTCACTCAGCTGGAGTCCCTTTCCTAAGGACCACCTAACTGGCTCAGCTGAGGGGAGGGCGGTGAAGCTGTGGGAGAGCTTTGAGAGATGGGACTGTCCACCCTTCACCAGGCTTCACCAACGTCGAGGTGGACTGGGGAAGGCGGGCTCCTGTGTCTGGACCATGGCCCCCACTTTTATCTCTGGAACCCCTTCCTTGGGAGACCCCACACCAGCTGAGCCCCGTTGACGGGCTCAGAGCCCAGCACTTGAGTGCGGCAGATTCTATGGGAGCTGGAGGGCAGAAGGGCGAGCAGCCAGGGCTCTAAAGAGAAAGGCTGGAGAAGGCAGGGAGGGGCCTCCAGCGTCAGCGCAGCTGGCAAGAGGGGCTCCTGGATACCACCACGGCCGGCCCCCAACTTACAGCCCAGGACCCCTGAGGCCAAGAGAGCACACGTCCTGCCCAGGTTTCTCAGCGGCTGGGTGGCAGGACTTGAACTGGAAGCCAGATTTCTTGACCTCTGGCTCCAGCCCCTGGCCCCAACAGTATCTGTGAGAATCAGACTAAGGCAGGGCAAGACAAGTCAAACGAGGACGAGGGACTCAATCGGAATCTCCATTCTGCTCTAAGTTGCCGGATGACCAGCGGCAGGAAGCACCTGCTTGTCGCAACTTCACCAACGGACGCTGCGGGGTGTAATGCCCTTCCATCGCCCACCTTCCACCTCGGGGTTGAGTCACCCCGGCACTCTGCCTCGGCCACTTCACAGACGGCCAGAGAACGGCCGGCGGTCCGCCCGGCGGGGTCCAGCCCCGGAAGCCGCCCGTTCCAGGCACAATCCGGGCGCTGACAGCACACACGAGCGCCTCTCCGCACAGGCACAAGCCCACCGCCTCCCGCGCGCACACACACCCCGCTCTGTGCATTGAGTCAGCAGCACCCAAGCCCTCGCTCACAAACTCCCACACTCCCCCGGCCCCCGCCCAGCTCGCTCCCACGCCGTCCGCCATCAGCGCAGCGGGCGCCCAAGCCTCACCGCCGGCGCCTGAGCCCCTTGGTCCTCTGAGCCCCCTCGTCGTCGGCGGGCGAAGGTGGGGCGCCGGCGGCAGGCCGCGCCTACCACCCTTCGGTCCCGCCCCCTGAGCTGAGCCCCGCCCCCTACCGCTGTTCGGCCCCGCCCCCTGCCCGGCCGGAGGATATGAGCTCACTCCCGCCTCCCTACTCCCGACGCCGCCAGGAAGCGGCCGCTTGAGGTCGCCGCCCGCTCGCTAGCAACGGACCGGCCAGGGAGCCACCAGCGCGCCAGGAACCCGGCCAGAATCCTCTGCCCCTACCCTTCCCGCGCCACACGCAGTAGCTGCTTTCCAAATGGGTACAGAGTGAAGGCGGGCGGCAGGGTTGGCGCTGCTCCCGCTCGCAGACGCCCAGCGCCGCCCGGCCTCTCGGGTCACGGGGAGAGCGCCGGCGCGGACGCCCCGCCCACCGCCCTTCCGGCCAGGCCACGTGACCGCGCGCGCACGTGTTTCGGCCTCTAGGTGCCGCGGGCCGGAAGCCGGTCCCGGCCGGCGCCCCGCCGCTGTCCACCAAGAGAAGGCCCCGGCGAGGCGGCGAGGCGGCGGGTCTGGGAACGGGGCAGAGGCGGCACCCACCGGAAGGCAGGCAGCGGCCTGGCCATGAACCCCAGGGGCCTATTCCAGGACTTCAACCCGAGTAAGTTCCTCATCTACGCTTGCCTGCTGCTCTTCTCAGTGCTGCTGCCCCTCCGACTGGACGGCGTCATCCAATGGAGCTACTGGGCCGTGTTCGCCCCCATCTGGTTGTGGAAGCTTCTGGCCCTCGCGGGCGCCTCTGTCGGCGCGGGCGTTTGGGTGCGAAACCCGCGCTACCGCACGGAGGGAGAGGCCTGTGTGGAGTTCAAGGCCATGCTGATTGCCGTAGGCATCCACCTGCTGCTGCTCATGTTCGAGGTCCTGGTCTGCGATCGGGTGGAGCGGGGGACCCACTTCTGGCTGCTGGTCTTCATGCCGCTCTTCTTTGTGTCCCCGGTGTCCGTGGCCGCCTGCCTTTGGGGCTTCCGACACGACCGGTCCCTGGAGCTGGAGATCCTGTGCTCCGTCAACATCCTGCAGTTCATCTTCATTGCCCTCAGGCTGGACCGGATCATCCACTGGCCGTGGCTGGTCGTGTTTGTGCCACTGTGGATCCTCATGTCATTCCTTTGCCTGGTGGTCCTCTATTACATCGTCTGGTCCCTCCTGTTCCTGCGCTCCCTGGATGTGGTTGCTGAGCAGCGAAGAACCCACGTGACCATGGCCATCTGCTGGATAACCATCGTGGTGCCGCTGCTCATTTTCGAGGTTCTGCTGGTGCACAGGCTAGATGGACACAACATGTTCTCCTACATCTCCATATTCGTCCCCCTTTGGCTCTCATTAATCACATTAATGGCCACAACGTTTAGGCGAAAAGGGGGCAACCATTGGTGGTTTGGTATTCGCAGAGATTTCTGTCAGTTTCTGCTTGAAATTTTCCCATTTTTAAGAGAATATGGGAACATTTCCTATGATCTACATCATGAAGATAGTGAAGATGCTGAAGAAACATCGGCTCCAGAAGCTCCTAAAATTGCTCCAATGTTTGGAAAGAAGGCCAGGGTGGTGATAACACAGAGCCCTGGGAAATATGTCCCCCCACCCCCCAAGTTAAATATTGACATGCCTGATTAAACCTCTCTTCTGGGGAGTGCTCACAAGTGGAAGAGAAGTCATATACACACAAAATCCACCTTACTTTGGCCTCTTTGCCCATCCATGCCAAATCTGGAACTGAAAACAGGCTTCAAAACATCATTTCATGCTTTGAAATTGCTGCCTATCAGTGACTCATCAGTATTCACCAGAGATGCAGGAGGCTCTTTTGCTGTGTAGGTGTGTGTGTGTGTGTGTGCACACGTGCAGTGTGCCTCCATGTTTGAGGAACTTGTTTTCTAGGCTCATGCTTGCAGAGCTAGCTGAGAGCAGTAAATTGAGTTGTTCTGGTAGGTCCTCAAATGGAATAACTACCTGGGTTTTTTTTAAGTGGTACTATACCTATCGAAAGTATTTAGAAAAGTATTTTTATACACTGCTAACGTAAAACTATTTCAGATTGTGCCTGCTGTGACATAATAGCAAATGTAAAGAATTCTCTTTCCCACCACTTGCATATAAACCTCATAGTTGTTATTTTCAGTGTTTCTGCTGTTAAAATGGCTTTTCTTTTGGCTTTACTGATACTGGTCTTTAATAGCCTAATAGGTGAATTTTTCTAATGCAGTGAGTCCACCCATATTTATATGACTATTTTAGCAATGTAATATATATTATGTTGAATTCTAGTTCTGTGCAGTGTATTATGTTAAAGTATTTTAAGTTTGTGAAGATATCTATGTCTACTGCAGATGTTAAAAATTGCTTAAAACATGAATATGTCCTGGTGTGGGGTCTTATCAGTTCTAGGCATGAATACAGGGATTGAAGGTCCCAAGGATCTTACTAGTCAGGTGTTAGATGATTCTAACAGTTGGGAGGTTTCTCTTGGAAGGGACCACTGTCCTTTGGGAACAGGTGACATGCCCCAGTGTGGTATCAGACCCTAAAGTGACAGCGTATTTAGCACCTTGAATTATTCCACACAGGCAAGAACATCTCTTCAGGAACGATCAAAAGAAGCAGATGGTTTGTCCATTTCTAAGAATCATAGAATCTTAGTTGGCCGTGATACAATGGTGTTTGTACTTGTCATTGGAAAGCCAGAGAAATTGACCATAACCTGAAATGGCCAACAGATTCAAGTATTATTTTAAGGCCCAACCTTCTTGATCGGGCAGTGACAGGGAAATAATAGCTCAGGTTATTTTTAAAATAAGTAGTTTTTCTAGGTATTGGTGGTACCAGGGAATCAGAAGGGCGAAAAGCATATCCTAGGAGAGTAATGTTCTTCTGACTAAGAACAAACAAATACTTTCAAAAGGAGGTTACCCTTTAAAAAAAAAACAAAAAGGTTAAAAGTAAAAGGAGTATTGATCTTATTACCAGGCTCCATCTGAACTTAAGTAAACAGTCTACCTGGTGAGAGGACAAGCTTGCAGCAAAAGCCAGCTCTTTGGAACCTAGGTCCCTGGTAGCCTAGGGGCGCCGTAGCTCAGTCTAATCACCTAGAGCTGAACTGAGGTGAGAGCCATGCACAGCTGGCCCCTGCCAGCTCTCAGGATGTGGGAGGTGGCCTGAGCAACAGTGTGTGTAATGTTTCCTAAGCGAGGATTCACTCCCTTTCTCAGTAAATATGTATTGAGGACCTACTCTGAGCCAGACATGTATGTGCAGGTCCATTGGAGAGCAGTTCAGAGGTGGCCCCAGCCTACTCATCACAGTAGCCTGCCTGTGGGAAAAGCTAGGCCAGCACACATGGGAGGATGCCACTGGCTCAGGGTGAACTTCACTTGGAACCTCAGGCCCATATTTCTTTCTGGAGCCCTGCCCTGAAGCCCCTTCCACTCCCAAATAATACCTCAAACGGCTTAGCTTACACTTTGGGAAGATCTGGGAGGAAAGGAGAAGGTTACCTGAGGAATCAAAGGGCAGGTTCAGTGGCGGCATTGGGATAACCCTTCCCTTCTGGTTACAGTTTGAGGCCAGGGACTTGACACCTGAAACAATCCCTCCCAACCTGGGGGGTCACCCCCCACACTTACCCTACCCATCTCCTCACTATCCCAGGGTGGCCTGGAGTTGGAAAGCCAGTGCCTAGATGTGATGACACGCTTGCTCACCCATTGGGTCTTCCCCTGTCAAGCCACTTTCCTGCCTCAAGACCATATTAAGTAAGAACGGTGGTAATGACAGTTGTAGAAAAGTTGTTTCATCTGTAAAAGTGAATACAGTCTCAGCTCTGCCTGGGGCTTACCTAATTGCCAGTGCGACTCTGACTATCCACGGTAGTAGCATGTGTTAAATTCTGTAACTAGTTTGTTCTGTAAGATGCTTAATCAGTTTTTACTGTGAAACATCCTCAAAAATCTCAGCACCCTACCAATTACATATTTTCACCCTGGGGCCTTACACTTCAGGCTGAGACTATGGTCCAGGTCTGTCCCACAAAGCATCCCGCATCCTTGATTCTATTCCAGATCCTGTAGCAGGATTAGCAGTCCCTGGGAGATGTCCTTTCTCATGGCAGAAGCACAAGAGGCCAAGCCAATCCCACAAGCAGACCTGTAATCCCTACTCACACATGGTGTATGACATACTGTTCTGTGGGTCCAAGCACAAGGCCAAAGCCCAACCTCAGGGCGGCCAGTTCAAGCCAAAGGAACGATGACACAGTCTGCACCAATGTTGTGAGATAGTTTTGAAGGCTGGAATCACATAATTTGTGGTAGAGTTATTTCCCCCCTAATGTTTTACAAGCATTCTGTCATGTTTTAAAGTTCACTGTTTACTATTGTAATAATAGAAGGGAATCTTGGGAGGGAGGAGGGGATTTGAGGTGAGATGAGAAAGACCGTGCATGAAGACTCCTCTAGTGTGGAGGGTTCTAGGGGCTCCACACACAATGGGTTTATAACAGTGCTGGACTCAAGAGGGTTTCCCTGGGGACCCTGCAGGGTGTTCTGGAAAGGTCCAGCCTGAGCACAGGGGGACCAGCCAGGGAGGTGCTGGGAAACAAGGAAGAAGCGGAGTCTAGGTGGGCCTCAGCAGCAGGTGAGGGTCAGAGTGGACCCGCCTGTCCAGGCCTCTGACTTGTGGAGGAAGCCATCAGGAGCATCCAGGAAGCTCACACGCTGGCAGGAAGGCTGGGACCAAACTCAGCAGGCATGTGTGGATCAAGGGAAGTTGTGCTGCCGGAAACCCCAGCAAGTTTGTACCTCAGAGACTGTCTGGTGAGGATGCTGCAGCTGGTGACCCCACCATCTGTCACAAGAGGCTGCCACCAGAATGACAAACGCCGCCAGTGTGGCCCTGCTGCTATGAGTACCTCCTCAACCGTCTGCCAGAAGCTCAAGGCTCCAGTACCGGAGGGAAGGTGTGATGGCAATCAGGTGTGCACTCACCCTTCAGACTCTAGGACTGAGAGGGGAAGTGACCTGGCTCCTGTGGAGCTGGGAGGAGGAGGCTGGCCATGCTCAGCTGAAACATGCTCAGTAGAGGATCTGCCCAGAAGAGAAGGGTGTTCAGACACTGGGTGACCAAAGCTACTGACCAAATCAGTCATGTGTCCTTATGAGCTTATGCTTCAAAATCATGGCTCCCGTCTGGCGGGACACAAGTGGCCTCAAGACCAAGCAGGGATCACCCCTCCCCGAGGAAGAAGGGAGACGACGCAGAGCTGCTGCGTTGATTCCCTCATCCACCTCTTAATCCACAGCGTTTAGAGACGTCTCTTCCTTTCCTGTCATGTTCTCTGTATATTCTAGAATGTGTGGATTAAAGTGACTACCAGAGCAGGCCTCCAAATGCAGTCCGAGGATCCCAGGTGCCTGCAAGCATCTCCCCTCCCCACAACACCTCTGGGGGATGCAGATTCTCTTCATGCTTCAGTGGAGACGACACACCACAGCAGGTGAGATGCGGACACAAACCTGAGACGCAGCGCCTTCCACTAAGCCAGATGCTAAAGGTTTGCAAAAATGCAAAAACAATGCCACTCCTCTACTCACTAGATTTCTTGTTATTTTTCATTTTTAAAAAAAGTTAACATGTAATGGACTTTTTCTTTTTAAAAAATAATATTTTTTAAAGTCATAGTTTTTCCTGTCTATCGTGGTAAACGTTACTACTACTCACATAAAAGCACCTTGGGAGCCTCAACAATGTGTAAGAGTGTTAAAGGAGTCCCATGACCAAAAACTTTTGAGAACTGCTGCCCTGTATTCCTATGGGCAGAAGAGAGGAAGGAAAATTAAAACTGGGTGAGATATATTAAAACCCATGTCCATGGCAGGGAGGGGACCGTAAAAGGCACTGGTCTGCCCCACAGCTTATGGGATGCTCCCTCCTCTGCTACCTTCCATGGCCCCATTGGCCTCCGCCAGCACCTCAGGTGGCTGGGTTATGTAACCCAGTAGGGTAACTCATATCTTTGTTCTGGGTAGCCTGAGCCCTTTGCTGGTCTTGCTGGGTTTTCATTTATTAATAATTTCACCTAAAACTAAGAGGGTCCTGAGGGAATGCCTGGAAATGGCCATAATCCTCTTCCCTTTTTGTGGCAGCCACACTTATCCCCAGAGATCCCCGCCCCTCGCCCACCCCACTCCAAGGGTGGCTGTGTTGGCTGCAGGAGGGTGACCCTGACTGCCAGGAGGAAGCAGTGATGGACAGTCATCCCCTTGGAGCTCATGGGCCACCTCTGTGTTCTCAGGATGTCCTGTTGGCTAAATCGTTCACTGAAGGGCCTGAGAGGGGAAGTGGGTTTCAACACCTCCCTCTACTGCAGGGGCTGCAGGCTCCCCAGGTCCCCTACTCCACCCACTGATGCCCTTCCCCTGTCTGTCACCTGCCACCACCCTGTATGCAGAGTGTGGGTCCACTTGGTCCATCCCATCTCGACCCCTGCCAACCCCTGGTGCTCCCAGTAGCCTGGCCACAGGGGCTGTCCCTCCTGGGCAAGGGCCTCCCACCCCCACAAGTGCCTCCTGCCCTCCATCCTCTGCTCCACAGCACAACCCTCTCACATCCTGACCTGAGCAACTCTCTGGAGTGGAAACATGACCAGTTGGATGTGGCTGAAGTCCCACCCCTTGTGGCCCACCCACCCCACTTCCCAATACCCAGCTTGTTTAATGGCAGGACTCTGTCTGGGTGTATGTTGTGGGAGTGGGGGGCTGCTGTCCTGGTGGTTAAATATTCTGAGCATCACTTATGGCCCCTTGTCTACCCAAGGCCCGACTTGCCCTTTTCCTTGGTCCCTGCCTGGCTCTTGTCCCCTTGGACAGGATGGGCCTGGTCTTCCTGCTGACCCTGAAGACCAGGCCAGTCTCAGCCCCAGGCCAGGGGTACATGCTATAACCACAGGACTGTGAAGCATCAAACACCCCCAAGAGTTGGGAGACCAGGGCCACAGCTGCCTAGACCCAAGTCCTAGCTGAGGGAGGTTAACAGGGCCAGAACACACAGGCAGGGCAGTCTCTGAATGGCCACCTTCCTTCCCAGAGGCTTTGGGTGGAAGTCACAGGTTGAGGGGGGGGGGGCCCTACCTGGGATGTCCCAAAGACCCTGCCACCCATAGACCTGCTTAAGGACCCCTGGCAGATGAGAACAGGCCCAGCAGGCCTCCCAGCACTCCATGAGTACCTGGACCAGCCCTGGGGGTCTGTGGGAGGGGAAGACCCAGAAAGGAAGAAGGCACAGGCCCCTCCATCACAGGGCCCCTGCACACAAGGTCAAGCAACAGCCATGTGCCCAATATACAGTCTAAGCTCAGGCTACCACGAGAGAAGACTATAAACGGTGACTTACACAACACTAGTCTATTTTCCCACCATTCTGGAGGCTGGACATCTGAGATCAGGTCCTCTGTCAGATTCTGGTGAGGGCTTCTGGCTGGCAGATGGCCCCGTTCCCACAGTGACCTCATTGTAACCTCATGTGGACGAGACAGAGGAAACCAGATCTCTGGAGTTTCTTCTTACAAGGGCACTAATACCATCGTGTGGCCCCACCCTCATGACCTCATCTAAACTGAATCATCTCCCAAAGGCCCCATTTCCGAATGCAATCACACTGGGAGGTAGGGCTTCAATTTATGAATTTGGGCCGGCAGGGGGTGAGGCTGGGGGGAACAGTTCAGTCCCAGGCACCCACTAAACACGACAGGCCCAAAGGCAGGTGTTCTGAGCACCTCACTGAGTACCTTCTGTCTACCAAGTGCAGTGATATGAGACCACAGAAAACATACCCTCTGGTCTCTGTCCCCAGTCCCTGATACAGGGCTCCTGACTCTTGTAAATTCCCGAGCAGTAAAGAGCACTAAGTAAAGCAGTGCTAAGAGCATCGTTGTTTGCTCTAGCATCTTTTGCTACTCTGGTTAGCTCCTGGGTGGAGCTGGTCACCAGAGAGACAAAACGATTCCATGCTTGGAATTTTCAGGCCCACCCCCATGTACTGGAGAGAGGAGAGGGGCTGGGGATGGAGTCAGTGAGGATCATATCCACATGAGGGAGCCTCCATCAAACCCCACTGGTATGTGGTTGGAGAGCTCCCAGATAGAGGAACCAGGTGGGTGATGCTCCCAAATTCCTCAGGAACAGAAGTGCCTTCACCAGGGACCCTCACAGACCTGGACCCTGCTCCCAAGTAAGGTCACAATTGCAGGTGCCAGGGGTTAGGACTTGACCAGATCTTTCAGGAGGGCACGATTCCACCAACAGGAAGGTCACAGTGAGCAGTCATGCCTCCAGGAACCCATGAGTCTAAGTTATAAGAGGCAAGATTTCTGTCAGTTTGGGGAGACTTTCTCAACTACAAGATCCACCTTCTCTGTCACCTGTCGGGGAGCCTCCCTCTCTCTCTGGCCTGGGGGTGGGAGCCAGGTGAGGGGCAGAGCTGCTCTGCTCACCCCACAGTGACAAGGCCCTGCCCTCCCTGTAAATCCAAGCAGTATCTGCTCACAGCCCCAGAGGAGGGGGAGGAATTCCCAGGTGGCTCCAAACAAGAAGGGTCCCCTTCACAGAGAGGCCATGCTTTACCTGAGGGCCCTGCAGGTGAGGCTTGAGGAACCGGTCCCAGACCTGCCCTCCAGAGGATCTATTTTGGGTCAGCAGATCCTGCTTCAAATCCCACCCACGTAAGTTCAGCCTGGTTACCAGGCTGGAGCAGTGGAAAGGCAGGGCTCACAGTGGGACCAGGGAAGGTGGGCAGGTGACAGGTTGGCTTGTCTGCAGAAGCTCGGGGAGGTCTCAGAGGGAGCAGTGCAGCCCCCACACCACTGCTCCTCTCAGAGGGCCAGGAGGGTAGACCAAAGCACCTCATCCTTTGCTAAAGCTGGCAGCTTCTAGAATCTGGCCATGCCCTTGAGGCCCTGAAACCTAGAGGCCTCACAGCAGGACACTCACTGTTTTGGGTCTTGCTCTTGGTCCGCAAGAATTTCCCTGGTAAAGAATCTGCCTGCCAAGCAGGAGACGGAGGTTCAATCCCTGGGATGGTAAGAACCCCTGGAGAAGTGGCAGCCCACTCCAGTACACTTGATTGGAAGATCCTGATGCTGGGAAAGATTGAGGGCAAAAGGAGAAGCGGGCGGCAGAGGATACTCTGGTTAGATAACATCACTGACTCAATGGACTTGAATTTGAGCAAACTCCGGGAGATAGTGGAGGACAGAGGAGCTTGGTGTGCCACAGTCCACAGGGTCACAAAGAGACACAACTTAGCAACTGAACAACAAACTGGTCTGCAGCTAATGGTAATAGTCAGTACCAGTCAGCACCACTTCCTCCAGGAAGCTCTCCTTGATGCCACCTGCCCACTTGGGATGGATGAATATCTCTGGCTTCCCTGTTTCATAGTGCTCATCTTGCTGTATTAACAGGATCTGTTTCTACACCTGATCCCTTAGAGGGTGGGGGAGGGGCCTCCTGGAGGGCTGGCCAGTTGTCCCAGATCGCTGATAGGCCTGGCACACTGCCAGTCGAAGGATAAGCGGATGAGTGAACCAAGGGCACTGGCGCCAGCTCCTGAGCCGTCACCTCCTGACTGTCCAGAGGGGATGAGGAGTGAGAAGCAGAATCAGATAAGAGAGGTGGGAGGGGGTGATCAAGGGTAGTGAGAAGCACCCAGCACCCCTTGCAGAAAAGTTGCTCAGCAGCTGGAGAGGGCAGAGCAAAGGTCCCAAACCCTCAGGAAGAGATGGATCAAGGCTGGCTGGAGCCAGGACACATCCTCGCGAGGCACAGCCCTGGAGCCTCACCGTGGGTTTAACCGTGGAGTCACAGGGCAGCACTGACCTCATGCAGACGTGCTTCTAGATCTTTGGGCCTCATCATCTCAACTCCCCAGAGGCCAATCAGAGTCTGAAAGTCTTTTCAAGGCTCCAGTGGTGGAGCTAAGCCCAGGGCCCTCTTGGCATGACCTGGACCTTCCTTCTCCCTGGACAGAGCAGCCTCTGCTTGAGGGACACAGGCCCTCTCAGCCAAAAGGAGATGTTGGAGGGGCAGGGTGGGGGAAGTGTATGGGGGGCTGTGGTCTGACCACAGTGTCAGCCTGCGGGAGGCCAGTGAGCTGGAGCAGACATAGCAGCCACTTCCCCCAGGGGCCCATTCACTTGTTGGCCATGGCCAAGCCCTGCTGCCCGCCACCCCCTAGAGCAACCCCAGCGGCACCCTCACAGGTTCAGAGAGCACCAGCAGCACCAGCAGTGAGGCCAGGACCATAAAGCCTCAGTGCAGGGGTGGTGCATGGATCCAGACCAGCCCCGGCGTCCTCCCGACTCTCATGGGGACCCACTGCACCTCTCTGGCTCAGGCACCATCCTGCTGTTTTGATGTACCAGACAGCCTCAGGTCAAAGGCCCACACAGCGTGGGAAAGTTGGGGACCTCAAGGCGGATGAAGAGGCCACACCACCAGGCAGACAAGCCCAGGAGGGGAGTCCTGCAGAAGCAGTGAGCCGCTCTGGCTGCTGCCGGGACTCGGGGCTGGATGGGTCTCCTGTCACTCAAGCTCCGGCTGCCCTGCCCTCCTCTCCAGCTGGGGAGCAGGTAAGCCCCTCCTGGGAGGTTTTCCCACAGACCTGAGAAACAAGACCATTCACAGGGCCTCTCAAACTGTGTCTGGATCTCCATAATGAACTGATGAGCTGGAGGGAAGTGCAAGATGGCACGAAGCCCCATCTCACCCCTCAGTTCTGAGCCTGCAGGCCACCCCCACCTCCCACCAGCCTCCTTGGGACAGCTTCCTTCTGAAAGACCCCCCCCCCCCATTTACCATCATGACTTGTGCAATTCCCGGCTCCCCTGAAGGTGCCCTGGGAGGGCAGAAAGAGTTGCTTTCAGAAAGGTTGGTTACTTGGTGAAAATTCCTCTCTTTTTCTCAGTAAGCCTAGGAAGGACTCGAAGTTTCTGCTGGCGTGGTTTCTGCCTCCTCTTTCTAACTGTGACTTTTCTGACTGCAGCAGGGGTTTCTGTTTGGACATCTTTATATGATCTTGATATGATCCGTTATTCTCTTTTTCAGGTAATTCAGTGTGCCTTCCATTTCCTGTTTCTTTTCTCATTTTTTAAAAATGAGTTATTTGGTTTTTAATTATTTTTGGCCACACTGGGTCTTCATCGCTATGCGTGGGCTTTCTCTAGTTGTGGCTCATGGGCTCAACTGTCCCATGCTCTGCGGAATCTTCCCAGACCAGGGATCAGACCAGTGTACTGTGCATTGGCAGGCAGCTTCTTCACCAGTGGACCACCAGGGAAGTCTTCCTGTTTCTTTTTCACAGCAGTTTTCAAATAAAGGTTGAACTTGAACAAGGGCTCCTCTTCCTGGAGGTCTCTGTCCTAACATCCCACCCCAAGCTGCCCCCTCCTCTCCGTTCTTCCCTCACGATGGGACTGTCCTTCAAAGCATCTTTCAGTGTTGTCTACAATTGTTCTTTCTTTGATGGATTTCTGAAGGATGCTTTGGTCACAGTTACTTGAAATAGGATGTGATTCTGTCCATTTTCTCAATCTTTCTGGCGAGCCTCAGCCTGACGTATCTGAGTACATAGATTTCTCATCTTTCAGGTCTCTTTGAGAAGTCTCTGTTGAGCTCAAGAAAAGACTGAGATTTTCAAGCTTTTTGTTATACGTCTCCAGTGTTTGTGTTGCCTTCAAACAAGAACAATATGCAGTGTCTTATCTAAAGTGACTAAGTCCTGGGGTAGGACTGACTTCTCAGCCCATTGATTCAGCAGCTTGATGACGTCATCAAGGCTCTGTCTGTCTGCTGCTGCCCCTGTGGTAGCTTCATCCTCAGCCTCATCCCCAGAGGCCGCCGCTGTTTCAGACACTGGGTCGGAGAACAGCATCTCCTCACCAGCTCTTAGCTGGGAACAAAGGAACCCTTCTGAGAAGCCCTCCAGCAGACTTCACCCATCTCACTGGCCTGAACTGGGTGAATGGTGAACTACACTGATAGATTTTCATTTCTGGATAAATCCTACTTAGTCTTTATGTCATATTCTTTTAAATGTATTATTGGATTCAGTTTGCCCAAGCTTTGTTAGGAATTTTTGTACTGACGCTTATAAAAAATGTTGATTTGTAGTTTCCTTTTTGTTAAGTCTTTGTCTAGTTTTAATAACAGGGAAATGCTGGTCTTAAAGAATAATTTGGGGGTATTCCCTTTCCCATTTGTTGCAAAGCTGTATAGAATGAGAGTTACGTCTTCCTTAAATGTTAGTTAACATTCTCCATTGAGACCATCTGGGCCTGATTTTCTTTGTGGGAAGATATTTAACTACAGCTGAAGTTTCTTTTGTTTGTGACTTACATGTTGTCTACAGCTCTTTTGTCCTATACTGACAGTAGTTGCAAGAGGCAATATGGGTGGCAAAGCTTAGAATATATATATCTGGCTCTTTTCAGAAAAAGTCTGCTGATTCCTATGCTTAAGACAATGAAGCCTGAGCTTAAGAGCTGACTGACGAAGCTACATGTGAATTTTAGATATTTTACTAACTGAAATCTCAGAGAATGTGACACAGCACCAATGGCTCTTGCTTTTCTTATCTGTAAATTAGAAATACCAGCAGTCAACTTCTGTAAGGCTTATTTCATCTCAGGCCTAAGACTATTACCATATATTACTGTAGATTCTTATTTTCTCAGCACCGCCCCCCCCCCGCCGGAATTTCTTTTATAATTATATGACTACTCAGGTTATCCACGTCTTGAATGAGTTTGGTAGTTTGTGTCTTTGAATTTGTCCATTTCTCCTAAATTGTCAACTTTATTGGGATAAAGTTGTTCATAACATTCCCTTATTATTTAAAATTATATTTTTAGTCTTTTCTATTGAATGAAAGATTCTTTTAAAATTCTATAGTGCTTTACAGTTTTCAAAATTTCATACACACAATTTCATATAATCCCCCTTATCATCCTATAGGGCCTACTGATTCTGCTGTGATGTCATCTTATTACCCAGCAACTGGGTTGGCCTCTTGGTAGGTGTCAAGCCAACAGACATGACCAAACCAAAGCTCAGGAGAAGATAAGGTTTATTACTTGCAGCAAGTAAGAACACCAGGGATCTTTCCCAAAGCAGTGTCTCCCCAGACAGCAAAACCGGGGAAGTTGTAAGCTAAGAGTCCAGGCATATTCATGAGGGGGACTGAGCAGAAGAGAATTCAGCACAGAATTGGGACCAAGAGAGACAAAGTCCAAGCTTCAGTAGATTTAAATCAGGAGCATCAACACCATCATTCCACCCTTTACCTGGGTGGGGGCCTTACTTCTTACAGAACTCAGAGATACATTGTTGTGTGTATCCCTTGACGGGGACCAGGACCCTGACCACAAGGGTGCACTGTTGTTTCCTGGCTGCTCCCCCCTTGGCTCACCTTCCTCTCCCTTCCTTGATTAGCAACTGTTTGAACCTTCCCTTTGGAACTCAACCGTCGTTGCTGGTGGCTCAGAGGGTAAAGAGTCTGTCTGCAATGCAGGAGACCCAGCTTTGATCCCTGGGTTGGGAAGATCCCCTGGAGAAGGAAATGGCAACCCACTCCAGTATTCTTGCCTGGAAAATCCCATGGACGGAAGAGCCTGGCAGGCTATAGTCCAGGCAGTCGCAAAGACTGAGTGACTTCACTTTGGAACTCAGGGGTCATGGAGGCTAAAACCTATTCCCTATAAACAAGAAGGACTTCCCTGGTGGCTCAGATGGTAAAGAATCTGCCTGCAGTATGGGAGACCTGGGTTCAATCCCTGGGTTGGGAAGATTCCCCTGGAGGATGGCATGGCAACCCACTCCAGTATTTTTGCCTGGAGAATCCCCATGGACAGACAAGCCTGGCGGGCTACAGTCCACGGGGTTGCAAAGAGTCAGACACAAATGAACGACTAAGTATAAACAAGAAACAGGGGACACAGAAAGGGTTTGTACCGGGAGCCCCACAGGGTCCTGCTTTATTTCAACCTCTCTACTTGTAATTTTTCATTTCTCCCTTTTTTCCCCTTAGTTTTACTCATTAGAGATTTATTAATTTTATTGGTCTTCTCAAGGAATCACTTTTTGGTTACCTTTATTTCTTGTTACATTTTTTGGTTCTCATTTTCATTGATTACTGCTTTTTATTATGCTCTTTCTTCTGCTTACTTTGGACTCAATTATTTTCTCTTACTCTTTTTAAGGCGTAATCTGGGCTCAATGATTTGAGAACTTTTCTGATAGAAGCATTAAGTGGTATAAATTTTCTTTTACTAATTTAGCTGTAGCCAGCAGGCTTTGAGGTTTTTATTTTCATTCAGTTAAAAACACTTAATTTCCCTTTTGATTTCTTTCCACCACTCAGTTACTCAGAAGTGGGTTATTTAGCTCCTAAGTACCTGAGGATGTTCTGGACACCTTTCTGCCGCTGGTTTCTAGTTTGACCCCATTATGTGTGTGTGCTCAGGTGCTTACATTATGTGTGTGTGCTTTGCAGCCCTATGGACTGTAGCCTGCCAGGCTCCTCTGTGCATGGTTTTTCCAGGCAAGAATACTGAAGTGGGTTGCCATTCCTTCTCCAAGGGATTTTCCTGACCCAGGGATCAAACCCACATCTCCTACATTGGCAGGTGGATTCCTTACCACTGAGCCACCCTGGAAGTCTCTTAATCCCATTATAGTCAGACAACATACTTTGTATGATTTGAATCTTTTAAAATTCGTTTAGATTTGAGGTTGGGAGCAGGGGCTAGGGTTTTATGTGTTTATTCCTACTGATGGACTTAAAACATAAGAGCAAGAATAAAAGTATGAAAAGGGAAAAGCAGTGTCACCCAAAGGCCAGTTATCTGAATCACCCAGGGCTTTCCGAAAGGTAACTCCATGGGTGGGGTGGCCTGGTTCTTTATCTGTGTTGCTGGCAATGTATCTTTGAAATGGATGCCGTGGCAGTGAAAAACTTCATGTCAGACACTTAAAATTTAAAAAAGTGAATTGTAAGGCACTTACATTAGAGAAGTATTAAACTCTCTGGATATAATTGAGGATTTATATATTTCTCTTTGCACTTTTATTAGCTTTGCTTCGCGCATTCTGAGGCTCTGTTGTTTAGTGCAGTCATTTAAGATTCTTATGTTTCCTTGGTGAAGTTTTACTCTTTTCCCATTATGTATTGTCTGTCTTTATTCCTGGCAGTGTTCCTTGTTTTACGAAACTCACATAGTATAAGACAAGCCACTCTAGAATGCACAGTTCATCAGAATCTAGTGTATGCACGATGCAGGGCGGTTGCCACCTCTATCTAGCGCCAGCACTTTCAGAGTCCAGAGCGAAACCGAGTAGGACCCCGCGGGGCTCCCGGGCATGTACGCCTTTCTCTGTACCTGTTTGTTGCTTTTAGGGAACAGGTTCCAGCCTCCATTGAAGAACTCCCTGAGTTCCAAAGGGCAGGTCCAAACAGCTGCTAATCGGGGAAGGGAGGGAATGCAGAGATAAGGGAGGAGTGGCCAAGAGACAACAGGGCAGACCTGGGACAGGATCCTGCTTTCCTCTCAAGAGATGCATGTAATATCTGAGCTCCTCTGCAGAAGTAAAACCCGCAACAGATGGAAGATGCTAACTACCTAATGAAGCATTCTTCATTCCAGACAAGTCACAGTTTGATAACCTCAAGAATCACAGAAGCTCATCAGGAGACCATGAGGCCAGATTAAAGGAATGCAGGCCCTGCGCACACCCTGATCCTTATCAGCATCCCTGCCCTTGAACTACTGCTATTAAGTGAAGTCGCTCAGGCCTGTCCGACTCTTTGTGACCCGTGGACTGTAGCCCACCAAGCTCCTCCGTCCATGGGATTCTCCAGGCAAGAATACTGGAGTGGGTTGCCATTTCCTTCTCCAGGGGATCTTCCCAACCCAGAGATTGAACCCATGTCTCCCACATTGCAGGCAGACGCTTTAACCTCTGCACCACCAGGGAAGCCCTTAAATACAAGAATACAGTCTCTCAGAAAACCTCCTAGAGACACAGCAAAGATTTCAAGGGAGGAAAGGAAGCCAGGTTGAAAGAAGAAGGGGGAGGAGGCAGGAGAGGGGGTGCGAAAGGGGTGGCCTTACAGACATCTCCTGCCACCTACAGATACCCAGGCGTTATGGGACTTTTCCCTGGGCCTCCAGAGAAGGGAGGACTGGAACTCAGCCCTACCAGAGATCAGAACCAGAATCCGAGTTCTCTGCCAAGAGCAGGTGATCAGTCTCCAATCCTCAGCTCAGGCTGAGGGCCCTTCAACCAGCTTCCTGCGTCCAGGACCGGGGGACTAGAAGAAAAGGGAAGGCTAGGAAGGGTTAAGGAGAGGAAAGAGAGCGGGAAGGGGAGAGAGGTCAATGAAGTCTCTTGTTCCTTAACTCCTCACAAATCCCCTCAGGTTGGGAGACGCAGTTTTGAGGGCATGAGCCTGCCGTAACTCCCTTTGCCTGGCAAAAAAATATAGATTTTTTCCTACTGCACTCCAAACTCTGTCTTCGAGATTCAGTTTGGCAGAGGCCAAGCTTTTGGTATCAAAAGGAGACACGACACCTATTCCCCTCATTATCCCACTCCTGGCAACTGCTGATCTGCTTTCTATCTGTATGGATTTACCTGAACTGTACCTTTCATACTGGTGGAATTGTATAGCATATGACTTGTTGTGCCTGGTTTCTTTCACATCAGTTCAGTTCAGTTCAGTCGCTCAGTCGTGTCCGACTCTGCGACCCCATGAACCGCAGCACGCCAGGCCTCCCTGTCCATCACCAACTCCCGGAGTTCACTCAGACTCGAGTCCATCGAGTCCGTGATGCCATCCAGCCATCTCATCCTCGGTCGTCCCCTTCTCCTCCTGCCCCCAATCCCTCCCAGCATCAGAGTCTTTTCCAATGAGTCAACTCTTCCCATGAGGTGGCCAAACTACTGGAGCTTCAGCTTTAGCATCATTCCTTCCAAAGAAACCCCAGGCTGATCTCTCAGAATGGACTGGTTGGATCTCCTTGCAGTCCAAGGGACTCTCAAGAGTCTTCTCCAACACCACAGTTCAAAAGCATCAATTCTTCGGCACTCAGCCTTCTTCACAGTCCAGCTCTCACATCCACACATGACCACAGAAAAACCATAGCCTTGACTAGACGGACCTTAGTCGGCAAAGTAATGTCTCTGCTTTTGAATATGCTATCTAGGTTGGTCATAACTTTTCTTCCAAGGAGTAAGCGTCTTTTAATTTCATGGCTGCAGTCACCATCTGCAGTGATTTTGGAGCCCCCCAAAATAAAGTCTGACATTGTTTCCATCTATTTCCCATGAAGTGATGGGACCAGATGCCATGATCTTCGTTTTCTGAATGTTGAGCTTTAAGCCAACTTTTTCACTCTCCTCTTTCACTTTCATCAAGAGGCTTTTTAGCTCCTCTTCACTTTCTGCCATAAAGGTGGTGTCACCTGCATATCTGGGCTTATTGATATTTCTCCCGGCAATCTTGATTCCAGCTTGTGTTTCTTCCAGTCCAGCATTTCTCATGATGTACTCTGCATAGAAGTTAAATAAGCAGGGTGACAATATACAGCCTTGACGTACTCCTTTTCCTATTTGGAACCAGTCTGTTGTTCCATGTCCCATTCTAACTGTTGCTTCCTGACCTGCATACAGATTTCTCAAGAGGCAGGTCAGGTGGTCTGGTATTCCCATCTCTTTCAGAATTTTCCACAGTTTATTGTGATCCACACAGTGAAAGGCTTTGGCATAGTCAATAAGCAGAAATAAGATGTTTTTCTGGAACTCTCTTGCTTTTTCCATGATCCAGCAGATATTGGCATTTGATCTCTGATTCCTCTGCCTTTTCTAAAACCAGCTTGAACATCAGTGAGTTCACGGTTCACGAATTGCTGAAGCCTGGCTTGGAGAATTTTGAGCATTACTTTACTAGCATGTGAGATGAGTGCAATTGTGCAGTAATTTGACCATTCTTTGGCATTGCCTTACTTTGGAATTGGAATGAAAACTGACCTTTTCCAGTCCTGTGGCCACTGCTGAGTTTTCCAAATTTGCTGGCATATTGAGTGCAGTACTTTCACAGCATCATCTTTCAGGATTTGAAACAGCTCAACTGGAATTCCATCACCTCCACTAGCTTTGTTCATAGTGATGCTTTCTAAGGCCCACTTGACTTCACATTCCAAGATGTCTGGCTCTAGATTAGTGATCACATCATCATGATTATCTGGGTTGTGAAGATCTTTTTGTACAGTTCTTCCGTGTATTCTTGCCACCTCTTCTTAATATCTTCTGCTTCTGTTAGGTCCAGACCATTTCTGTCCTTTATTGAGCCCATCTTTGCATGAATATTCCCTTGGTATCTCTAATTTTCTTGAAGAGATCTCTAGTCTTTCCCATTCTGTTCTTTTCCTCTATTTCTTTGCATTGATCGCTAAAGAAGGCTTTCTTATCTCTTCTTGCTATTCTTTGGAACTCTGCATTCAGATGCTTGTATCTTTCCTTTTCTCCTTTGCTTTTCACCTCTCTTCTTTTCACAGCTATTTGTAAGGCCTCCTCAGACAGCCATTTTGCTTTTTTGCATTTCTTTTCCATGGGGATGGTCTTGATCCCTGTCTCCTGTACAATGTCACAAACCTCAGTCCATAGTTCATCAGGCACTCTATCTATCAGATCTAGGCCCTTAAATCTATTTCTCACTTCCACTGTATAATCATAAGGGATTTGATTTAGGTCATACCTGAATGGTCTAGTGGTTTTCCCTACTTTCTTCAATGTCAGTCTGAATTTGGCAATAAGGAGTTCATGATCTGAGCCACAGTCAGCTCCTGGTCTTGTTTTTGTTGACTGTATAGAGCTTCTCCATCTTTGGTTGCAAAGAATATAATCAATCTGATTTCGGTGTTGACCATCTGGTGATGTCCATGTGTAGAGTCTTCTTGTGTGTTGTTGGAAGAGGGTGTTTGCTATGACCAGTGCGTTTTCTTGGCAAAACTCTATTAGTGTTTGCCTGCTTCATTCTGCATTTAAGGTCAAATTTGCCTGTTACTCCAGGTGTTTCTTGACTTCCTACTTTTGCATTCCAGTCCCCTATAATGAAAAGGACATCTTTTTTGGGTGTTAGTTCTAAAAGGTCTTGTATGTCTTCATAAAACCGTTCAACTTCAGTTTCTTTAGCATTACTGGTTGGGGCATAGACTTGGATAACTGTGATATTGAATGGTTTGCCCTGGAGATGAAGAGATTATTCTGTTGTTTTTGAGATTGCATCCAAGTACTGCATTTCGGACTCTTTTGTTGACCATGATGGCTATTCCATTTCTTCTGAGGGATTCCTGCCCACAGTAGTAGATATAATGGTCATCTAAGTTAAATTCACCCATTCCAGTCCATTTTAGTTCGCTGATTCCTAGAATGTCGACGTTCACCCTTGCCATCTCCTGTTTGACCACTTCCAGTTTGCCTTGATTCATGGACCTGACATTCCAGATTCCTATGCAATATTGCTCTTTACAGCATTGGATCTTGCTTCTATCACCAGTCACATCCACAACTGGGTATCGTTTTTGCTTTGGCTCCATCCCTCCATTCTTTCTGGAGTTATTTCTCCACTGATCTCCAGTAGCATATTGGGCATGTAATGACCTGGGGAGTTCCTCTTTCAGTGTCCTATCATTCTGCCTTTCATACTGTTCACTTTCACATAGCATGATATTTTCAAGGTTTATCCATGTTGCAGCACACAATTAATTCCTTTCTATGGGTAAATGCTCTTCTGCTGTAGAGACAGGCCACATTTTGTATATGCATTCATCCACCGATGGACAACTGAGCAGCTTCCACCATTTGGCAGTACTCTTGCTGCTACAATAAAGCCAAGTGGTACCTCCCCAGCCCAGACTGTTTTTTCCTCTGGCCACCCAGGATCCTCAGCTGCTTTACAGACTGTCCTCTGCCACCATGATCACGTCCCCTCTCTTCACAAGGCACCAGGCTTCCAAGGGGCCAGACCCTACCTACCCTCCCCACACTGGTACTCACGCACAGGCAGGCATGCACACACCTGCACAAGCCAGGGCAAGACTCATTCCCCCCAGGGGAGTGGATGGTGCTTGTCACCCCAAGCCCACATCCCCTCGGAAATAATTGATGAATGAGGATGCTTGTTAAGCCTAGGAAACCTCTTTTGTTTGCCATTTAAACAACATGAGAACAGGATGAAAATTATACACATTTCTTCTAGCAGCTATCTTGACTCCTTTGGACTTAAATTCCATGGTCTTTCAGAGCCATGTCAGTTCCCACACCCTCACTTCAGGCTCCCCCAGATCCCCACCAAGTAGCCGTGGAATTCTCATACTCTTTGGTGTCATTAACCTTGATCTTCCCAGGGTGCCTGGTTTTACCACTATCAGTGCAAATATCAACAAGGTAAAGGGAAAATGTATTTCAACATTATTATATAAGTAGCTTTGACTTCCCAAACCCCACGTTTCCTGAACTCAGCTTTGAAAACCTCTAGACTGAATTGTTTTCTCAGTATCTTACTGTCTCATGAGCCCCCATGGGCTGGGCCTCCCAAAATTGCAGTGAGTGCTGGCTCAAAGGCTGGCATCTCCATGATCAGAGTTTCAGGGATTAGCACATGAATGAAGGAGCTGGGATTTGGGAGTTGAAGTTAAAAACTCAGGACCCTAAGGCCAAAGACACTACAAGTAAAGGAAATTACAGACAAATATCTTTTATGGATATTGATATAAAAATCCCATTAAAAATACCAGCAAACTGAAAATCAGTGAATGTAAGACGCCACATTAACAAAATGAAAGAAAGTAAAAACGTGGTCATCTCAATTGATGCAGAAAAAGCATCTGACAAAACTCAATATAGCCTTTCATGATAAAAACATTCAGCAAAGTAGGAATGGAAGGAAACTGCTTTGACGTGATAAAGGCCATATGCATAAAGCCCACAGCCGACATGATGCTCAGTGAAAAACTGAAGGCTTTTTGTCTCGTCACCTAAGGCTGCTCTAACAAACGATCATAACCTGGACAGCTTAAACAGCAAGCATTTCTTTCCTGCAGGTCTGGAGGCTGGGAGCAGTGTTCCAGCCTAGCCAAATGCTAGGCGAGGGCCTCCTTCCTCAGCGCACATGTGCAGAGGTAGGTGTCTGTGTTTCTTCCTCTCTATAACCACATCTGTTGCATCACGGGGGCTCCACTCTCATGACTTCATCTAAACCTAATCAGATCAGGAAAAAACAAAGATGCCCTTTTGGGGGGGCCACTTCCACTGAATACTGGAAGTTCTAGCCAAAAAAAATTAGTCAAGAAAAAAAAATGACATCCAAAATCAAAAGGAAGAAGGAAAATTATCTCTGGATATTCGCAGCAAAAGAATGAAGTTGGATCGTTACCATACACAACATGTCACATAAAATGAATCAAGACATAAAAGAGCTAAAAACTATGAAACTCTTTGGGAGAAAACACAGGGGGAAATCTTTGTGACACCGGATTTGACAATGATTTCTTGGATATGACACTCGAAAAGCACAGGCAACACAAGAAAAAAATAAGATAAATCAGACCCCCAAAAGTTAAGAATCTGTACACAGTAGGACATTCTCAACTCAGCAAAAATGCATTTCACAGAATGACAGAAGCTATTTGTAGTCATGTATCTGGTAAGAGATTAAAATCCAGGATATATAAGGAACTCCTAAAATTCAACAAAAACAATTAAATTTAATAATGGACAAAGAATCTGAATAGAGATTTCTCCAAAGAATACACACAAATGCTCAACAAACATATGAAAAGATACTCAGCGTCACTAATAAACAGGGAAATAAAAATTAGAATTATAATCAGATATCACTTTTGTGTCTGACTCTTTGCAACCCCATGGACTATAGCCCACCAGGCTCCTGTGCCCATGGGATTCTCCAGATAAGAACACTGGAGTGGGTTGCCATTTCCTTCTCCATTATACCCATTAGGACAGCTATCATAAAAAACTAACAAACTAAAACAGAGAACAGTATCGGTAAGGATGTGAAGAAACTGGAACACTTGTGCATTGCTGATGGGAACGTAAAATGACGCAGCTGCTGTGGAAATGAGTTTAGCGGTTCCTCAAAAAGAATGACATTATGGTTCTGCAATTCTACTTCTGGGTTTATTGCCCGGAGATTTGAAAGCATGGACTTGAACAGACACGCATACATGTGTGTTCACAGCAGTGTTATTCACAATAGCAAAAGGTGTAGGAGAGCAGGATTTTCCACCCCAAAATACATCTTTTGGGCATATTAATTATTTGGTTATTTTATAAGAAACAGCAGACATTTGGGAAACTCTGAAAACCAAGTAGGAGTCACCTTCTGGTAAGGAATATGGACATTTCTAAGGGAAATCTCCATTTGTAAGGCATCTTCCTCCCTGTACCAGGAACAGGGGGATGACCAAATCTCTAGAAACTTCTACCATCAGGGAGACAGGACTTCAACTGAAAACAGATGCAGGAGGGCAGCTGGTGGGGATGCTGCACAGGCCAGTCATCCTCAGTGGCAGGCGAGGGCACAAACACTCTGGTGTACCTTTGGAAGGGGTGTAAGGACGGCTCCTTCAGGATGGATGGGACGAGTTCTGGGTCCCCTGTGGTTCTGAAAGCATGAGTCCATGCAGCCCTCCTGTTCACAGCCAGTGAGTCTTTGCTGGTCACACCCAGCCTGAGCTGTTGTGAAACTCTTCCTGGTGCAAGAACATCTGTGGGCATATCCAGTCCTTGCAGAAAGCGCAATCTGTCCAAATCCACACCCTATCTGTGTCTCCTGGGACATATGGCGTCCATGTGCTCCATCATACATGGTGAGAGATGGGCTGGGGGCTTCCTGTAGCTTCTTCCCAATGCTGGTCCACCTCAGCCTCTGGCCTGACTGCCTGTGGATGCTGCTGACCCACAGGCTGGGTTGCTTCTCAGAAGGGTGACCACAGAGCAGTTTCTCTCTGCGTCACCACCAGACAGGCCTCTGTCTGCCCAGAGCCCTTGGCCATCTCAGCTTAGATGCTGCCTGCCTACAGGGCCTCCTAGGCCCTGCTCTGTGCCCTCAACTGCAGCCCAAGCCTGGGGCAGCAGTTGGCCTGCAAGTCTCCTCTGGGTCTATGGCCAAATGGGAGGAGAGAAAATGTATCTCATGAAGCTTCCCTGGTCCCCACCCTCAGTGGAGCAGGATAGAGGGACAGCTTGGCATCCCACTTGGCACCCCTGGGTCCAAGGTGGAGAGGGCAAAAGCCCTCCAAGACCCCTGCTTCCGTAACTTGGTGATGAGCAGGACACATGCCAGAACAACCCAGTAGCCCTGTGGTTTCTGCACAGTGGTCCCCAAACGCAGCTTTCCCACTCAGCTCTTACAGGCTTCCTGCTCCCAGGACACTAGATGTCCCAGACTTAGGGCTCGGGGTCTGATGCCTGGACCCCGCTACTTGCTGTGTGTTCTGTAGCAATAGTGTCTGCTGGGCACCACTGGCAGGTTTGAAAGGGCTTTCTTGTGTCAGTGGGTGGCGGGAGATTTGCTGTTACTGACAGGGACGTGACACCCTTGCACAGATAGCCTGACACCTCGGAGATGGTCAGTCACTGGGTGCTGTCCGTCCACCAAAGCATGTTGGGCTCGGAAAAGCAAAGCCCTGCCTGTCTGCCTTTTGGGTTAGGCAGAATGGGCTTCACTCTCGGGCTGGGGGGAGAGGGGGGATCTGGGACGCTGGCAGGTAAACCAGGGCTGCTGAGACAGCAGACCATCCAGGTCTCTGGGGGCCTGGCTTCACCCCTCAACCCTGGAACCTGCGGGCGGATGTGCCCTCCTGGATAGAGTCCTGGGAGGTCCAGTCTCCCCCAGCTGCCCACTTCTTTCTGCCTTTGGTTTGTGGGAAGGCCTGTGGTTTGGGGCACGTGGGACAACCCAGCTGGCTGGGTTTGAGCTAGTTCTCAGTTCAAAGGTGTCCTCCCTGGGCCTGGGGTGGCCTGCAGGGGAGGAGAGGGAGGGCAGGGTGCAGGGGCAGTGGCAGTGGCACCGGGATGGCCGCCACCAGGTCCAACGGGTAGCGAGCGGGTTCTTCCTGCACCATGCTGCTCTTCCCAGGATGTGCTGGGGATGGCCGATGGGGTTTCTTAACTTTCAAAATGCCTCGACATCCAGATTTACACCAGTGACACCAAAATGAACACCGCACACTGTGGTTCTGCTCCTGCTCGACTCTTGCCAACAGCTCTGCTGAGAAGAGCAGAGGTCAGCAGGCGTGCATCACATGTCCAAGAAACCGGAATAGCTCACAAAACTGTTTCACAAAAGCTTTATTGGTGGTCAGGTCTACAGCGGTCGTCTCATTGTACAAACAACTCATAGGTGAGTGCAGTGCTTCCAGTACAAGTCATATAAAACTGTGGGACACATTGCAGGAATAGTGCACTTGATAAAAAAATAAATTACACTTTAAAAGCTACTTCAAAGCTTTATACATATAAAAAGTAAACACAAAATAGTTAGTGAGGTCCTCGTAACCGTCTATCATATCCACACAGGAAGATTAAAGAGCAGAGGTCTGCGCCCAAACGCTTTTCTGATGAATAAAAACCCTGGACGGGGACTGAATCATTGTCTCCATCAATGTGATAAAGTGACTCGTGGATCCCATCTCTCAGAGCTGGAGACAATCACAGCTCTGCCAGCATGGGAATTCAGCAGAGTTCAGGGCAAATTTAAATGAACCAAACAAAATTCCTCATCCTGCAGGCTAACACAGGAAAAGCTCCCACCATTTTTCTCAACATTCAGGAACCATCGGTTTACATTTTTGAGAGGAATAAGAGCAAATAATATGGAATGTGTATTATGCGTTAGAAGATTCCAGGTTTCTAAGCAACCAAAACGTTGAGGGCACGATGGACCAGAACTGGGAGCCCTCCCAGCCTCTCAGGGATGGGAGCCCAGGACTGTTTTGTCCACATGGGAGCAAGGATGTCAACGGAGAAATGCCAGGACCTCCAGGGACAGAGCACCTGCGGAGCCCGTCTGAACACCCGCTGGCTCCCGGGAACCATCTGCCGGAGACTGCCAGGAAGAGGTCTCTGCCTGCAGCCAAGCCGGGGCACTCACCTTCATCTACACCACGCACACTCGGGCGGCAGGGGGCAGCCGAGTCTTCACCACCTCCGCCCCTCACTTTCTGCCTGCTGTCCTTACCCTCAATGAGAAGCTGAGAATTTGGCTTCTCAAGAGCCTGACTTACAGAAAAACAAGAGAACTTCCCTCTGTGTAAATGACTGCCAAATAATCTGCTCTGAGGGGGTTTCTGCTGTGACTTGTCAAGGTCTGCAGGGGCTTGTCCAAGGGGAGACAGAGGCAGTGCTGGCCAGAAATGAGATGCATGAGGAATAAGCAGTCAGGAAGCAGGGGGCACCCTGGGGCTTTCACCCTCCAGTGTCCACAGAACATCTGTGACCGCACAAGTAGATACAGGTAAAGACCTTCTCCAGGGGATCTTCCCGACCCAGGGATTGAACCCAGGTCTCCCGCACTGTAGACAGACGCTTCACCGTCTG
The DNA here is from genome assembly GCF_016772045.2 of Ovis aries. Lineage (NCBI taxonomy): Eukaryota > Metazoa > Chordata > Mammalia > Artiodactyla > Bovidae > Ovis > Ovis aries. Next base: position 185,469,258 of record NC_056055.1, on the reverse strand, counting down.
AGCCACCAGGGAAGTCCTTAGGAGACTATAAGACATGTTTAATAAAAAATTTCTCAAAACAACATCAATATTTTAGGAAAGCACCTAAGGATATTTCTAAATTTATCAAGATCAAAGGAATCTAATCATTCCTTTGTTCAGCAGGGTTTCCACAAGGGCAGGAATGCAATAACAATGAGCCCTTCCTGTGCACACAGATGCTATGACCTTTTAAGGTCCTGAGAAACAGGATTTCATGCGCTACTTCACAAGTTCTCAAGAAGAGTCTGGGGGAGAAAACTGAAACCTACCAACCTGACTTTAAATCCACCCACACACCCAGGCCAGCTCTCCATTCCCCCACCTTCTCTGAGGGCCAGGACGTGAGCTGATCAACATCTTAGCTCTTAACACTGACAACCGCCACCCTCAGGTGGTAGGAGACGAGGGGCTCGGCACTAACTGAACTCTGCAAATCACCAGAAATTGCAGATCCTCACAGACCAACCAGGCAATGGCAAGAGGACAAAAATAGCTCCCACTCACCCACCCTGAGCCCCCTAAACCTGCTCAGAGCCACAAGCACCATCATCCTAGCTCCTAAGGAGTCACCAGAGCGAAAACTGGAAAGAAAGTGACACAGAACTGAGCCTCTGGTTCAAGCAGGCTTCTGTTACTTCCACCAAACAGGTCTATCAGCTCAGCTATGAACCCTCTCCAAGCACCCTCCAAGGCAGGGCTGCCAACCGTGCTCCCACACACTGTCATTCCTGCTCTTTCCAGACACGTGCTCCTTAACTCCTGACGGCGTGAGACACGGCCAGTACTCTCTGCAGCTACACAGGACTAATGCCGAGGAGACTCTAGATATAGCAAAGCTTCCCACCCGACCAGTCAGCAGCACATCACTTCACAGCCGCACTCAGTTGATGGGCTGGTTCCAATGCACAGGAAGATGCGAAGATCTTCCATCATCAGGAACTGTTCCTGAGGGCCAGCAGTCAGCAGGGCCACCTCAGCAGGATCCCCACTGCCCCCTGCCCAATTCAATATAACCACCTGCCCACTGGTCCATCCAGACTCCCCACACACTTGGCTCTCTGCCAGCATCCTGACTCACACCTGCTGCTCCTCCCCTTACCCCCCTGCCCCACGCCCCAGGCTCAGGTGAGCAGAGCAGGGTGACCCTTACAGTTGCCTGGGGATGGCAGACAGCAAAGGAGATGTATACTTGACAGGCATCTTTTCTGTCAGGGCTAATCCATATCAATTTCCATATTTACCACTCTTTGTCAGGACCTGAAACAAAATTTCCTTTTAGCTTGAGATTCAAATGCATTTTAAGAAAGTCTCCTCAGTACCAGAAGACACAAAGGTAATGGAATATTTTCAACAAACTAGTTCCAAAATCTAGAAAATGTCTCAGAGACCAGAAACACAACCTTAACGTTCTACCTGCAGGGTCGTCAGTGTGCTGAAAACACAATATCCAGTTCGGCACGTCCTGCGTCAAGTCCACAGTCTCAGCCTAAGGGCCACAGGAGGTAGCCAACAAGAAGGGCCAGCTCCCTTTCCTTCAGCAAAACTGTTTGGTGGGAAGTAGTTTCCAGCCTCTACAGGTCCCGGGAACAGCACAGGAAGAAAACCCTCTCCAGGCAGACACAAATGTGTGACTGCCTGAGGTCACCATGTTACAGGGAACCCACGACAGTCTAGACCAAGGAGTTTTAAACATCATGTTTTTTTATGGCGAACAGACATTAACACTCAATTAAGTTCTGGTTTCTGCGGGGCAGGAAACCAAAACCAAATTCCAGGAGGTATACTTTAACATCAGCCCTTGATAACAGGGATTAACTTCCCAACATGGTTTCCAGATCACCCTCATTCCCCACGGCAAATGAAGTTTACTTTACACATTCCAAAGTTTTAAAGCTAAAAGAGTATTTTTCTGGGTGTTGAAATTCTTTTCTCTATTTTCTATAATGAGCATATAACACCTTAACAACCAGAACTTTCTGTACAGATGGAAAGTAATGAGGAAATTAGAAAGAACCCCTTTAAACTAACACAAAACCCTAACATTCTCTCAATACCTGCATTTAGTTTCAGATGTGAATCCCCCTAACCCAATTCCCTATTTCTATCCTGGTATTTTTTCCTTCAGTTTATAAAATCTAAGTTTATTCAGCTTACATTAAAAAGAAATAGAGCCTTTATCCAAAGAGGTGCCCAGAAACTACTGTGCTCTCCTTCAGTCCCCAAGTCAACATGGCCTTCAGCCCCATGTGGCCCAGGAAGAAGTGTGGGTGCCTGGAGGAAATGCCTCAGGGTCTCTGCAACCCTCCCCACCCCTTCCAGACCAAAAAGTGACAGGTGTGTGAGGGCCATGTAGACATGCTTCCTGAAGGGAGGCTGGGCTGAAAGCACATGCCAGGCAACTGACTTTTCTGTAGTTCTTCTCAAGGTCTATCTTACCTCGACGTAAACTTCAAGTGTTAAGACAGCCAGTCCAGCAAAAAGTCAAAAGTATGGGAAGCATCTGAAAGTCCTCTGTATTCTAAAAACTTCTCTTTAGTAGTCATTAATCTATCTAAATCCCCGATTTCCAGGCAATGCACAGAAAGGTACAATTTCTCTAGCAGGCATTCAAGGACACTCACCCTGATACCAGCGAGAGAAGTAACCTTTGCCAGGCGGATGATGACCACCAGGGACAGCCCACCCAAGGGGGCGTTGTGAATAGTCACATCCACTAGGTGGAGCCAAGAGCTTGGAGGAAACCACAGGGAAAGGCATTCCCACCGTTAGGAATTCACAACTTCAACAGAATCAGGGAAAGTAAAAGACTGTATTGCGTCACTTGGGCAAAAGTGTAGTGTAATTAGCCCTTCCAGTTGGACGGAAATATAGCTGCTTTTTCACGGAACTGAAGTCTAAACCAGGTGAGCTTTTCACCCACTAGTGCAGAACTGGCTCCAGCAGAAGTGGACTCTGGGATGGACGGCTGGGGGCCCGGCCTTGGGTCACAGGCACAGAGCGGCCATCCCTCAGAGCTCAGTCGTCAGCAAACACTTCTGCTTCAAGGCGGCTTCTCCAGCTGAGGCTGGAGCAGAGCTGACAGGAAGAAAGAAAGTGTTATTCAGTTTTTGGAAAATGAAAAGACAACCCTCCCACAAGAGAGCAACATGCATCTCCCCACCAGTGCCCCATAGAGCAAGGGGAAGTGCCTTGTAAACCTAATTCAGCAGTTTCACACGAGGTCATTTTCTAGATAACCAATGCTTTTTTCATCTTGAAATGGACTCTAAAAGACACTGATTTCCCCTACTTCCTTGAATAAAATACACTGAACAGACACCTAGTTTCGTGCTGAGTCAGGGCTATTACTAGAACACGGACGACATGGACAACGTGGTGAGCAGGATGGCCATATGCTCAGGAAGCAGCAGGGAAGGGGGTCCTGTGCTCACGGCCCAGTGCCCACAGCCGGGTCTGAGCTCCGGGACACCTCCTCTGCTTGATGGAGCTAAAGGAAGAGTAAAAGTACTTGGTCTTTGGGACTTCCCTGGGGGTCCAGTGATTAAAACTCTGCACTTCCAATGCAGGGGATACAGGTTTAACTCCTGGCTGGGGAACTAAGATCCTTCTCACTATGTGGTACGGCCAATAAATAAATATTTTTTTAAAGTGCGTGGGCTCTGCCTGAGGTGAAGAGCATGGATGGAGGTGCAGAGATGTAACAGCACCTACTTCAGTTTCACAAAAACTGAAAACAATATCAAAGTAGCAAGGACAGAGATTAATGTCAGAAGCACTAGCAAGTCATATAAATGAAAAAGCAGTCAGTAGTCACTTGAACCCCCTTCTCCATTTCTACCCAACAGAGACAACACTGCCAGCTGGTTTCTCCTGGTGTTTCCCTTCATGTTTTGGATCTCGGCTTCTCAAAGTGTGGTCCCTGGAACTTGTCATAAATACAAGTTCGCAGGCCTTGCTTCAGGCTCCCTGAACCAGAGACTCAGGGCAGCCCAGTGCCTGCGCTCTAAGCTGCCCTCTAAGCTGCCCTCTGGTGCTGCTATCTATGGCGTCCTGACTGCCCTGAGGCATGTGGTTCCACAATGACACCCTGCCCCAAGGTCCTCCCTTCCTATCTTTTCAACACAGTTTTGGAACAATTGTGATCATGTTAACATTCAAAGCTTGCTATGATTACATAAACATTTTCACAGCTCAGTCTAAGTGTGTTGTATTTCCTCCCTTAGGTAATCTGTTTTCCCTGGACTGAGTAACTGCCTTGTTTTTCACCGTAACTGCTTGCTCAGTGTCCAATACTTGGTTTCCAACAATTTATCCTTAACCTTGCAAACACACCATGGTTCTGTTCTCATGGGATTTTTCCTTAATTTAGGGGTGGGCAATTCTGTGTTTTGTCATTTTCCCTTGGCAACATCCTTCCTGGAATGCTACGTCCTCTTCAAATCTGCACAGGATCCCTTCTAGGCCTGCCTCACTTTCCTCCTGGTAAATTCCTGCACCTGTTTCCTGGGTCCCATGGTTTCTTTCTGGGATAGTCATCCTGGTTTTCTTTTTTTTAAACCTTCTATTTATTTTCAAATTTTAAACTTTTTATTTTGTATTGGGGTATAGCCAATTATAATCACTCTACTTTGATGGAACACATCCTCCAGTTAAGTAGCTTCCTGACAAAAGCCACCTCAGAAGCATATATTTTAGAGGAATTCTATGTTTTTAAATTTCTCTTTTTTTTTTTTTCGGTTATGTCATGTGGCATGTGGGAGAGCTTAGCTCCCTGACCAGGGACTGAACTCAGGCCCTGGCAGTGAAAGCACTGAGGCCTAACCACTGAACCACCAGGGAACTCCTGAAAATGTCATTTTAATCTCACACTGCATTGACAGTTTGGGTATAAAATACGAGATGGAAACGATTCTTCTCCAGATTCTGCAGGCACTGCTCTATTTATTATCTCCTAGCTTCAGTAAAGTCTGCTATCGTCTGATTACCAGTCCTTTTTAAGTACTCTTCTCCTGCCCTCTCTGAAGACCTACATCCTCTCTTAAATCTGATATTCTGAAACGTCATCATGTTCCGTGGTGTCTTCTATTTTCATTGTGTTACTGGATACTGACTGAACTCCTTTAATCTAAAACTCAATACTTATGTTCTGGAAAAATCTTGGTTCTTTTTTATATCTCTGTCACTTTTATTTACTCTGTTTCTTTCTTTCAGCTCCCCAGTGACTCACATATTGGACTTCCTAGACCAATCCTCGAATTTTCTCTTCTGTCCCAATCTCCAGCTCTTTATTCTACTCTTTTGGAGATTTCCTGAATCTTATCTTCCATGCATTCTTTGGATCTTATTTTTAACTTGGTTAATAATTTCTGGGAATACTTTCTTCTTTCCTGTTCCTCTTCTTTTTTAATCTCCTGCTATTGTTGAGTGGATACAGTATCTTCTTTCTCACACTATCATTTTACAAAATTTTTGATACTCACATTCCTTTATTTCCTCCTTGTTGCCTTTTCAAGCTGAACTGCTTTGGTCTTTCCTCACATACCTGATAATCTTTGGCTCTCTTCATATTTAAGAGGGAAGCAGTCTGTTCACACTTGAGCATGAAGCACTGGAATGCTGTCTGGAAACTGTATGTGTGGGCAAAACCCATTAACTACAGGCTTCCAAGATGAGTTATTAGGCAGATTTCCTGGGATCCACAAGTATCAGTCTCTCTGAGTCAGTCAGGTTCTCTAGAGTATAAGCCTCTGAAGCAACTTCTCATCTGAGACTTTCACATGTGACCCACAGCATTCTGGAAGCTGGAAACTGAACGACAATTGGGGGTTTCACACCTTGGCATGCAGGCACTGAGTTAACCTCTGTATTCAGCTCTTCGGGGCCTTCCTCCCAACAGGGTCCCCAAATCCACGGCCTCGCCTGCTCAGCTCCTCCAGAGGTAAGCCTCCAGAATGAGGGCAGTGTCAGCAGCGTGGGGAGGGGGAGCTCTAAATGGGTCTAGATGCTTTCCACCAAGTCTCCGGTTCTCAGCTCCACCTGGACCATCTTCATGATATCTGGTCCCTCTACCTCCTGAGACTTGCCTCAGAGCTACGGTGAGAATGTGCTTCTTACTTTTCCAGTTTCCATTCCCTCCCTATTTCAGGCTTAGACCTCAGTTTTCTCCTGTCAATCGATTTACCACTCCTCTGTCATTTCACTGCTCCCCAAACTTACTCGTTCTCTCCACTGCCATTGTCTCCTCTCCTAAGCCTTTAAAATAAGATTTACATAGCGCAAGATGCAACGCCAGCACCATTCTTTTGAACACGTTACTAATTGTAACATTCACATGCTGAAGTGCACAAAGCAGCAGGAGTTTGAAGAATATTTGTAGTGTAGTTTCACACACTAGCCACACCTGTATCATCAGCACACAGATCAGGAAACAGAACATCACTAGGGCTCTGAAACTAGCTACCTCGAGAGGAATCACTGCTTGGTTCCTCGAGAGCTGGGCCTCTTTCTGGACTTTACTTTGCTCATCATTATTGTGGTATAGACACTATAAGACGACCCCCAGTGACCCAAACTTCCTGGCACTCTTACGTGACTTCCTCCCCTGAGCATTGCAGGCCCCGTGATTTAACCAACAGACTGGAGCAAAAGTAACTGGTTCTCACCCCTGGGTTTACAGCACAGATGGGGACTTTTGGGTGGCGGGCAAGTGTCCCAGTGCCTTCCTGGTTTGCTGGCTCTGCTGAAAGAAAGGCTCCACGGCAAGTCCTGAGGGTAGCCTTTGGCTTCAAGTCAGCTAAAAATGGAGGCCCTTGGCCTGCAGCCCCTCAGGAACTGAATCCTGTCAGCAGAGCCTCCTCCACCTGATCCTTTAGCTGAGAGCCCAGCTCTGGTCAACTCCCCGACTGGCACTTGGGAGAGTCTCTACAGCAGAGGACACAGCTAAGTTGTATCCAGACTTCTGACCCACAGGGATGAGGTTACAGAAACCTGAGCTGTTTCAAGTTGCTAAATGTGTGGTAATCTGTTACACACAATAAATACTTAACATAACTCAGTATAAGCAACTCATTAGTGTTTCTCTGCCACAGTTTGTTAGTTTTCACTGCTCTAGTCTAGTATTTATCTAGTTGACTGCTAATGGGTTTTTTTTTAAGTTTTCAATTTTGACTATGATTAATACAGTTGCTATAAACATTTCTGTACATACCTTTAATGGATGTATATTTGTATTTCTATTGAGCATGCACATAAAAGTATTTTCAGCTTTCATAGATACTGCCAAATCTATGTGCAACACAGTTATTTAAATTTAGAGTTTCTGTTGCCCTATGACTTCATCTCTACTTGGTATTACATGTCTCTTTCACTTGAGCCATTTTAGGTGTATGGAGTGGTATCACAGTGGCTTGAATTTGTATTTCTTAATGACTTGTCAAGATGTACATTATCTAATGATTTATTGGCCATCTGGATATCCTTCTTGTGAACTGCTTTTCAACTCTTTTGCCAATTTTTCTATTGAGCTGCATTTTTCTTGTTGATTCACAAGAGCTCTTTATATATTCTGGATCAGTCCTTTGTGAGAGAGACAGTCAGAGAGAGGGGGAAGTGGCAGCTGTCTTCTCTACTGTGTGGCTTCTTTTTTGAGTGCTTGAAATTGTATCTGTTGATAAATAGAAGCTTTTTTGATACAATCCAAGTTGTCAGTTTTTCCTGAATGAGTACAGCATTTTACGACTTGTTTAAAAAATCTTTGCTTATTTCAGACATTTCTCCAAAGAAGACATACAGATGGCTAACAAACACATGAAAAGATGCTCAACATCACTCATTATTAGAGAAATGCAAATCAAGACCACAATGAGGTACCATTTCACACCAGTCAGAATGGCTTCGATCCAAAAGTCTACAAGCAATAAATGCTGGAGAGGATGTGGAGAAAAGGGAACCCTCTTACACTGTTGGTGGGAATGCAAACTAGTACAGCCACTATGGAAAACAGTGTGGAGATTCCTTAAAAAATTGCAAATAGAACTGCCTTATGACCCAGCAATCCCACTGCTGGGCATACACACTGAGGAAACCAGAATTGAAAGAGACACATGTACCCCAATGTTCATTGCAGCACTGTTTATAATAGCCAGGACATGGAAACAACCTAGATGTCTATCAGCAGATGAATGGATAAGAAAGCTGTGGTACATATACACAATGGAGTATTACTCAGCCATTAAAAAGAATAAATTTGAATCAGTTCTAATGAGATGGATGAAATGGAGCCGATTATACAGAGTGAAGTAAGCCAGAAAGAAAAACACCAATACAGTATACTGACACATATATATGGAATTTAGAAAGATGGTAATGATGACCCTGTATGCGAGACAGCAAAAGAGACACAGATGTATTGAACAGACTTTTGGACTGTGAGCGAGAGGGAGAGGGTGGGATGATTTGGGAGAATGGCATTGAAACATGTATACTATCATGTAAGAAACAAAGTGCCAATCTATGTTCAATACAAGATACAGGATGCTTGGGGCTGGTGCATAGGGATGATCCAGAGAGATGATATGGGGTGGGAGGTGGGAGGGGGATTCAGGATTGGGAGCTTGTATACACCCGTGGTGGATTCATGTCAATGTATGGCAAAACCAATACAGTATTGTAAAGTAAAATAAAGTAAGAATACAATTTTAAAAATAAATAAAGAAAAGAAAAAAAAATCTTTGCTTATTTCAAGGCCCCAAGGATATGTACTTATATTTTTTGCTAAAACCTTTATTTATGGACATTTCAGATTTTCAGTGCACTTACAATAAATTTTGGTGTGCAGTATGAGGTTGGGTCAAGATTAATTTTTTCCCACAAGGATATTTAACTTGTCAGGCTGACTGACTGAGAGACCACTGTTTCCCTTCAGCACTGCACCATCATTTTTCATAAATCAGGGAACTGTATTTGTATGGGTTTGCTTCTGGACTCTAGTGTTTCACTGATTTACTGTCATGTTTTCCTCATTAAGATCCTAACATATTATACTAGCTTCAGGTGTACTATCTGTTATTTTTAATCTAACTCCTTATATGATTATTTGCTTTGGGAAGGAATGGAGACAAGGCCCTGATGTCATCTGTGACTTAACATTTGGAAATCTATAAGCACTCACATTTTACTGTGTAAACTCCATTACAGAGAATTATTACCTGGCTTTCTGCAGATAATCTCTACTTTAACAGTGGGTACTACTAGTCATACAAATTAGGGAAACAGGTCCCACATCCATCCTGTTCACAGCTCTCTTCAATGCCAGTTAGAAGTATGCCTGGTACCTAATATTCAATCAATATTTGTTGAGTAAACAATTATACTGAAAACTATAGAGGTAAGACAACAATTTTAAAATGAACTATGAATTTCTCTCAAATTAACCATCTCTAGTAACTTTTCCTTTATACTTAGGATTTTTTTTTTCTCTAAAGCATCTACTACAATTGATCTGCATTCTCAACACCAGGAAGATGCGAGAAACAGCAAACATACCCATGAAAAAGTCAGAGGTTTCATCACAGAGAAAGCTAACTTCTTTACTACATAAACATTTTTCACAAATCTACAAAAAAATAACTCTGCAAAAAAAATGGACAAAGAATATACACAGAAATGTCACTAGAGAAAAAAAGTTGTTCGGTTTCATTTAAGATACAAGGAAAGTGCTAATATTATAATAATAAACTTCCTTTTACTTTAAAAAAAAAAAAAAAAAAAAGAAATGAAGGCAAAATCTTTTGCAAAACAGGCACAGTCTTGCTCCTAACAAAAGCTGAAGAAGTACATGCTGAATAAAAGCTCTTCTGAGTTCAGTTTCTGTTTGTGGCAAGCAATATGCTAAAATGAGCTTGCAACAAGCAGGCTTCAGTGAAAGCTACACCAGAGCCCTCACCTTGGGAATCCCCTGTCCTACCCTTATCTGCACCTCTTCCTCTGTATTGATGGACAACATAACAGTAAAGCACGATAGGAAAAGACATAAATCAATTTTCAAAGAAATATAAAATTTTAAAGATAGACCTATTAACATCTTTATCTAATAAAGACTTCCAATTAAAAAAATAAGGTCTACTCCATAATTTTGTAGAAAATTGCTACTGACAAGAAAAAAGAAAAAACACTAATTAACAGAGGAAGAGATTTATTCAGTTTCAATTAAGTTTGGTTAAAGAATGGACATTATTGCTTTAAATACAATTAATTTTATTACTTCTTTCCTCTTAACAGATGCCTAAGAAGTGCAACTGAGAAATAACTCCTCACCTGGTCACGGCGTCCACCAAGAATGGCGCTGGGGGAGAGATGAGCTCTCTGCTGCCCAGCCCTTCCTTCCCAGTCAGGGAAAACTCATTTCCTGCAAGCCCATTAGGAAGGACAGTGCTCTGCTGAGAAAGACACACAACACATCTGAGAGGAGGTGATCACACCTCCCTGACAACCAGCACTTCAGCTCCAAGCCATCTTCTCCAATAATTATGGTAATGGGGAGGATGTTTATGATCACAGTTATTTTGTTTTTTTTGTTTCCTTTTATCATCCTTCGCATCAGATTTTTATTTTTATTTTTGTTAGCACCCTTACACATTTACAAACAGAAAAGTTAAATCACTAGTTTGAAGCCAGTAACTTTAATTAAAAGAGCTTTGATGATGACCCCAGGTTTTCAAGGAAAAGTAAGAACCTGGTACTGCTTCAGGCCTCATTCTGTAAGGGGAACAGAAAGAAAAATTCTAAATATCATTAACTTACTGGCACAATCCAACGGGGTGTGATCACTGACGTTGAAGACACCTGAAAAAAACGTGCATACACGTGTTATTTATTTTTAGGGAAGACCGAGTTTTTATAATTACACTCATAATGCTTTCTTCTGCTGTCAAATGCGTGGGTGGGGGTGGAATCCGAATGCTGCTACTGCTTTCAGGTCATTCACTAGGATTTCCCCAATCCTAGCGTTCCATTTAACATCTACTTTCTGAAATTTCATTTCAGTTCATTACAAATGATCACAGCCTTCTTGAACAGGGGCCTGTGACTAATTCAAATGAAACAGCAAAAAAGAAAGTACACAGAAAACAAACCTGTCTCTACACAGTCCATTTTCTAATTCTGCATGCAGCACACAGAGTAAAAACACCCACACTACTGACTCATAGGGCCTTTGTTACAGTCTTTCTAGATCTCACTTTTATGTGTAGAACAGTCATCTAATGAACTCCCAACTCTCCCTGTTTTATGGAAACTCAGACTGGCCCTTGCACTGGTGCCATTCTGATAAGAAAAAATTAATATAAGTCCAGGTCTTAGTAATTTAGGTAACTGCCAAAAGAATAAAAACACAAAATAAAGGGACTTCCCTTGGTGGTCCAGTGGCTAAGACTCCATGCTTCTAATGCAAGGGGCCCAGGTTCTATGCCTGGTCAGGAAACTAGATCCCACATGCCACAACTAAGACAAGGCACAGCCAAATTAATAAAAAATAAATATTTTTAAAATATATAAAATATGACTTTCCCACAAACATGAAGAAATGAACTTTTAACCATAGAAAATAAAAGAGAGAAAAGAAGTACAGTAAAAGTAAACAAAAAATGGTTTGGCAGAAAGAAGTCCTATAATAACAATAATTACAGTAAATATAAGTGGATTTAAACTCAATCAAAGCATAGAGACTTTCGAATAAGATGTAAATAAAAAACAAGATCCAACAAAATGCTGTTTACAACAGGTCCACTTAAAACAAACAGATCCAAAATAACTGAAAATAAATTAATAGAAAATTCGACTTAAGGCAATTCAAACTTCAAGCTACGTAGTCAAATTTTTATCAATCAAAAGGGAAATAAAGAGAGGAAAAAAGGGACAAAGAAGGGTGCTATAAAGTGTTAAAAGGAGCTCAAGAAAGTATAATTACAATCAACAAACATGCATCTATCTTCAAAATACACACAAAATTGAAAGATCCAACAATAGGTTAAGAAATGGATTAACCAATAATTGCAGACAGAGATACTAAACACACTCCCAAAACTGACAGAATATTTGAGAGAATCAGCAGAATGACTACTGAAAATAACTCAGCAAGTTTCCTAAACACAAAATCAACTTACAAATTCAATAGTAAAAAATTAAATACTATTCACAACATCAACAAAACTATAAAGCATTTAAGACTTAACCTAACAAAGAACAGAGAAGACTTGTAGAGGACATTACAGACTGTTCTCTGTTAAGTCCTAAATTCTTTAATGGGTAAAAAATCTTACTAGCAAAAAAACCATAAAGGGTCTGGAAACAACAAAAATAGGAAAACAAAAAATTTATATTGGGAGACTATAACTACATAACTTTTAGGAGAAACAGGAAATCTTGGATGAGAAAAACATACTCTTGGCCAAGAAGATAATCACAAACATATCAGTTCTTTCCTCAAGTTAATTTATGGATTTAATACAGTCATAATTGAAACTTCAAAGGCTTTCAAGGGAGTGAAACTTGACAAAGTTATTCTAAAAACCATCTGAAAGAACTAACAATCAAAACCAGCAAAATATCAGCATAATGATGCTGGACTGGCCTCATCACATATCAAAATCACTTAAAAAGCTCAATTTAGTAGAAGAGTATTACAGTTCTAATAACTATAAATTATAGGAAAGCTTATATGCAGAATCTAAAATGAATCATATTCTATATTTTTATTTAAAACAAAGAGAACATTTCAATTTGCAGGGAAGTAAAAATATACTAGTGATAGAAAATGCTTTTAATGAAATTCATTTTCATCACTGTATCACCCACCCACCTGCGAGAAAGCATAGTCACACAGTAAGTGTTCTGAGCTGGGCCCCAAGGATTCCTTCTTCAGCTTCAGGCTATCTTTTATTAGTCTTAGAAGTTACCTCTTTTATCTGGTTAAAGGATTATTGTGGCCCAATACTGCCAACATCCCTTATATTTTCTGTTTGTGCATCTGGTAAAGTCTCTTTATTGATATCAGCTGGTGGTTCCTGGCCCACATCTGAACCCCCGGGAGCGGTCAGAAATGCAGCTTCTCAGGCTCCACCCCACACACACCATGTCAGAAACTCTGAGGGTGGAGACCAGTGATCTGTGCTTTTTTTACGCTCTCCAGTGATGCGCACACACACACACCTGATACCACCTGTACTTCCAAGCCTTCAGGTGATGTCACAGCAGTCCCAGTACATGAGTCATTAGGCACTAAATGAGGCTTCTGTGTACCTTCCATCCCAACTAGTCTCCATGTCTCTGGAGGGAAGGGACTGTTTTTTATTTGTGTCATGCTCACAGTTGGGCATGGCTTAGCATGCACACACAGAACTTAACACAGTATCTCCCAAACTCAAATAAAGATCAATGTGTTTAATGTCAACCATTCTTATGATTCCATCTTTCTGTAAATGTTTTATTTTTCAATTAAAATTCTTTATTGTCTGAACTCTTTAGAAGCTGGTTTACCCCCACATGTTCCTCTCATGCTGTTTCATAGGATGAAAAGAGCTTCTCTGGTAGCTCAGCTGGTAAAGAACCCTCCTGTAATGTAGGAGACCCTGGTTCAATTCCTGGGTTGGCAGGATCCCCTGAAGGAGGGATAGGCTACCCACTTCAGTATTCTTGGGCTTCACTAGTAGCTCAGATAATTAAAGAATCCGCCTGCAATGTGGCAGACCCGGGTTCAATCCCTGGGTTGGGAAGATCCCTGGAGAAGGGAACGGCTACCCATTCCAATATTCTTGCCTGGAGAATTCCATGGATAGAGGAGCCTGGTAGGTTACAGTCTATGGGGTTGCAAAGAGTCAGACACAACTGAGGGACTTTCACTTTAGTTACAAATAGGTTCACAGTTAACACGTGGTTATGTAATGACACACAGATTCAAGTTGGCAGAACTTAGTATGGAAAAGCAATGCTACGTGGTTACTGAAATATAAATTCATGAAATGAAAAGTCTTACTAAATTATAGACAAGGTAAAAATTGGAATCTAGCAGGGACAATTTCAAACAGAAATACTTTTCCATCTTCCTGTTTTAAAGCATCTTTACCTGAGGTGTGGCTGTGTGGTCAAGGAGATTCTCAGTTAGAGACAACAGCAAGGCATCCAGTTCATCTGTAGCATCCTGTGGAAGACAAGATACACAGATGTCAAATGACCCATTAATCACCAGTTTTTCCCATATCCTTGCAGTGTATAATTTGGACCCATGCCTGGTTGGTGTTAATCTTAAAACAAATGGGGACATTCAGGAGCCATAGTTATCAGTGATTTCACTTGTGTTGGAGAGAACCTAGCCTACAGTCAGAACTTTAAAACACTCAAGGGTTTTGTGAATTTTAATACAGTTATTCCTTCTGGTAAGACAAGACTTGGGTAGGGTTTAGGACTGTCCTGGCTCTCAGCTCTTGAACTAGAGAATGGAGGTAAAAGGTTCAGCCAGCAAGGAGCCAGCAAGTAAGGAGGGGCCTGAACTCCCAGTGCTTCTTTATTCACACGTGTGGGTGCTCTAATGTTCACAAAGGAGTGTAATGTAAATTTCCCCCACAAACTTTAATACTTTTGTCTAATCAATATTTGAAGTACCTTATACAAACAGGGTTCTGTACAGCAGTGCGTGTGTATGTGTTGGGGGAATGCACAGGAAGAATGTTAAAAGGATAAAAGATGAAATTCAAGTCTGGAAATAAGAGAGTAAGTACCCACGGTGTACCCTTTATTTATACATTTCTGTCTGTCTGTCCTCAGGCCATGGTACATCTCCAGTTCAGTGTTAACTGAATTTTAATCCCACATATGAAGTAACTGTCCTCTCCCTTCTCATATCTCCCTCCTCCTATCCCACTCCTTCTTACCCTGTGTGACCTAGTGAGCCCCGAAAGAGCCTGTGCATATCTCCACCACAATGTATTAAAATCCTCTCTCCAACTGTACTATAAAGCAGTTTGAAAGAAGAGGCCGTGTCTCAGTCATTTTTTAATTTTCAAAGCCTAGCATGCTATCCTGGTACACAATATGCAATAAATTTGGAGGACAAATGTCCTTCTCTGTTTCAAAACACATCTGAGGTTCTACCTAATGATTTTCAATGATTAAACATGTCAACATATCATTTTAGGATTTTCATTAGCAGAAAGGAATCTCCGGATTGAAAATATTTTAGGTTCCTTTTTTAAAACACCAAAGTTTTTGACTAGTGGGAATACAAGTAATTGCTAATTTTTTTCTTTTTATAAAATATTTGGTAAATTTCTATGATAAATGTGCTTATGCAATACAAGAACAAATGGTAACTGTTCATTTACAAAAATAATTTGTTGCTTAAATTGCAAATTAAAACATTCCCAGGGCAATGAACTGGGTTTCTATGATTTCTGAACTGGTAGGGGTATGTGGGGCCTCCCAGGTGACTCAGTGGTAAAGAATCCACCTGCAGGTTTGATACTTGGGTCAGAAAGATCCCCTGGAGAAGGAAATGGGAAAGCACTCCAGTTTTCTTGCCTAAAAAATCTCACGGACAGAGGAGCCTGGTGGGTGACAGTCCATGGGGTTGCAAAAAGACTCGGACACAAGTCAGCAACTAAATAATGGGTGTATGACAAGTGGATACAAGAAAGGTAGGATTTGAGATAAGCTGGTTATAACACAATTTCAGAATGTTACTTTTGATCAATTAATACTTATTTACTGCCTACTATGTGCAGTGTTCTGTTTCAGACACTAGGGAAGTAGAATCAGCATACAAAACCAAAAATAAGAGATCATCTAAAAGACAAAATAACAACAAATAACTCAAATATGGAGAAGAAACCCTGAGCTACTCCTGGGTTTGACAATAGGGTTTGACAATAGGATTTGATCATAGGATTCTCCCTAGAGAAGTGAGGTTCAGTGCTTTTTTCACAGCTTAAGTTCTGGTGTCCATCAGAACTCACCAGATGTCCTGTAAAACCAAGATTCAACTCAGTAGAATGTGAGGAGAAACCTTAAAAAGTGGCAGTAATTGTTACCTTTAGAGCAGACCCACTTTCTGCAGGTGTGGTTCGCATCAGAGCCAGAGAGTCTCCACGGACGGGCACAGTGTTCTCATTTAATTTACCACTAGGAAGAGAAAGGTATGTTCACATCATGGAGGACTGATAGAAGTGACACAGGGGTCACAAGCAGCCTCCTCAGGAAGAAGAAAAACGAACTCTTTAAGAAATAAATCCTGCTTTTCAACACACAAATTATCAAAAAGAGATATCAAGAAAACAATCCCATTTAGAACTGTACTAATAATAAAATATCTAGGAATAAACCTAATCAAGGAGGTGAAAGACCTTTATTTTGAAAACTGTATTCTGAAATGAATGAAAGAATCTGAAGATGATGCAAAGAAATGGAAAGATATCCCATGTTCATGTCTTAGAAGAATTAATATTGCCAAATGTCCACACTATCCAAAGCTATCTACAGATTTAATGTAATCCCTATCAAAATGCCTATCAGGCCTTTACACAGAACTAGGACAAGTAATCCTAAAATATAGATGGAAACACTGTTGTTGTTCAGTTGCTCAGTCTATCTGACTCTTTGCGACCTCATGGACTGCAGCACGCCAGTCTTCCCTGTCCTTCACCATCTCCCTGAGTTTGCTCAAACTAAGGTCCGTCAAGTCAGTGATGCCATCCCACCATCTCATCCTCTGTCATCCCCTTCTCCTCCTGACTTCAATCCTTCTCAGCATCAGGGTCTTTTCCAATGAGTCAGTTCTTCTCATCAGGTGACCAAAGTATTGGAGCTTCAGCTTCAGCATCAGTCCTTCCAATGAATATTCAGGACTGATTTCGTTTAGGATTGACTGGTTGGATCTCCTTGCAGTCCAAGGGACTCTCAAGAGTCTTCTCCAGCACCACAGTTCAAAAGCATCAGTTCTTCAGCGCTCAGCTTTCTTTATGGTCCAACTCTCATATCCACACGCGACTACTGGAAAAACCATAGCTTTGAGTATACGGAACTTGTCAGTAAAGTAATGTCTCTGCTTTTTAATATGCTGTCTACAGTGGTCATAGCTTTTCTTCCAAGAAGCAAGCGTCTTTTAATTTCATGGCTGCAATTACCATCTGCAGTGATTTTGGAGCCCAAGAAAATAAAGCCTCTCACTGTTTCCACTGTTTCCCCATATACTTGCCATGAAGTGATGGGACTTCATGTGATCTTAGCTTTTTGAATGTTGAGTTTTAAGCCAGCTTTTTCACTCTCCTCTTTCACTTTCATCAAGACACTCTTTCAGTTTCTTTTCATTTTCTGCCATTAAAAAAGGTGGTATCATCTGCATATCTGAGGTTATTGGTACTTCTCCCAGGAATCTTGATTCCAGTTTCTGCTTCATTCAGTCTGGCATTAGGCATGATGCACTCTGCATATAAGTTAAATAAGCAGGGTGACAATAAACAGCCTTGACGTACTCCTTTCCCAATTTGAAATCAGTCTGTTGTTTCATGTCTGGTTCTGCTGCTTCTTGATCTGCATACAGGTTTCTCAGGAGGTAGGTAAGGTGGTCTGCTATTCCCATCTCTTTAAGAATTTTCCACAGTTTATTGTGATCCACACAGTCGAAGGCTTTAGCGTAGTCAATGAAGCAGAAGTAGATGTTTTTCTGGCATTCTTTTGCTTTTTATATGATCCAATGGATACTGGCATTGGATCTGGTTCCTCTGCCTTTTCTAAATTCATCTTGAACATCTGGAAATTCTTGGTTCAGGACTGTTGAAGCCTAGCTTGGAGAATTTTGAGCATTATTTAGCTAGAGTGTGAAATTAATGCAATTGTGTCATAGTTTGATCATTCTTGGCATTGCCTTTGGGATTGGAATGAAACCTGACCTTTTCCAGTCCTGTGGCCACTGCTGAGTTTTCCAAATCTGCTGGCATATTGAGTACAGCACTTTTACAGCATTATCTTGTAGGATTTGAAATAGATCAGCTGGAATTCCATCACCTCCACTAGCTTTGTTCACAGTCATGTTTCCTAATGTCCACTTGACTGCACTCCAGGATGTCTGGCTCTAGGTGAGTGATCATACCATTGTGTTTATCTGGGTCATTAAGATCTTTTTTGTATAGTTCTTCTGTATATTCTTATCACCTCTTCTTAGTATCTTCTGCTTCTGTTATGCCCATACCATTTCTGTCCTTTATTGTGCCCATCTTTGCATAAAATGTTCCCTTGGTATCTAATTTTCTTGAAGAGATCTCTAGTCTTTCCCATTCTATTGTTTTCCTCTATTTCTTTGCATTGATCACTGATGAAGGCTTTCTTCTCTCTCCTTGCTGATCTTTGGAACTCTGCATTCAGAGGGTTTATCTTTCATTTTCTCCTTTGCCTTTTGCTTCTCTTCTTTTCTCAGCTATTTGTAAGGCCTCCTCAGACAACCATTTGCCTTTTTGCATTTCTTCTTCTTGGGGATAGTTTTGATCACTGCCTCCTGTACAATCTTACGAACCTCCGTCCATAGTTCATCAGGCACTCTGTCCGTCAGATATAATCCCTTTAAACTATCTGTCTCTTCCACGATATAATCATAAGGGATTTGATTTAGGTCACACCTGAATGGTCTAGTGGTTTTCCCTACTTTCTTCAATTTCAGTCTGAATTTGGCAATAAGGAGTTCATGATCTGAGCCACAGTCAGCTCCCGGTCTTGTTTTTGCTGACTGTATACTGCTTCTCCATTTTCATCTGCAAAGAATATGATCAATCTGATTTTAATACTGACCATCTGGTGATGTCCATGTGTACAGGCATCTCTTGTGATGTTGGAAGAGGGTGTTTGCTATGACCAGTGTGTTCACTTTGCAAAACTGTTTTTGCCCTGCTTCATTCCGTATTCCAAGGCCAAACTTGCCTGTTACTCCAGGAATCTCTTGACTTCCTACTTTTGCATTCCATTCCCCTACGATCAAAAGGACATCTTTTTTTGGTTTTAGTTCTAGAAGCTCTTGTACGTCTTCACAGAACTGTTCAACTTCTTTGGCATTAGTGGTTGGGGCATAAAATTTATATGGAAATTTATATGAAGGACTCCAAATCGCCAAAGTAATCAAGAAAAAAAGAATACAGCTAGAGGAGTCACACTCCCTGACTTCAAGCTATACCATTAAGCTACAGTCATCAAAATAGTATAGTACTGGCATAAAAACAGACATATATATCAATGGAACAGAATAGAGCGCCCAGAAATAAAGCCATGCACTTTTGGTCAATTAAGCCAAAATAAAGGAAGCAAGAACATACAGCAGGGAAGAGACAGTCTTTTCAATAACAGCAGCTGGAAACCTGGACAGCTGCATGTAAAAATGAAATTAGAACATCTCATACCATATACAAAAATAAACCCAAAACAGATTAAAAAAATAAAGGTAAGACCAGAAACCATAAAACTAGCAGAAAACACAGGCAGAACGCTCTTTGACATAAAAGGTAGCAATATTTTTTTTGGATCTGTCTCAAAGCAAAGGAAACAAAAGCAAAAATATAAACAATGAGATCTACTTAAACTTAAAAGCTTTTGTAGTGCAAAGGAAACCACTGACAAAATGAAGAAAACAGAATGAAAAAATATCTACAAATGCTACGACCAGTATGGGGTTAATACTCAAAACAGAAATGGTTCAAACATCTCTATTTAATAAAAACAAATAAACCAATTAAAATCGAGCGTGGGCAGTGGGGGGCGGGGGTTGGTGGTGAAGTGGGCAAAGGATGTGACAGACATTTTTCCGGAGAAGATATATACAAATAGGCAACAGGTACACGAAAAGATGCTCAACGTCTCTGCTCATCAGGGAAATGCAAACCAAAACCACAATGAGACATCACCGCACACCTGTCAGCATGGCTATCATCAAAAAGAACAGAAATAACAAATGCTGGAAAGGATGTGGGAATTCCCTGTTGGTGGAAATTCCCTGCTGGTGGGAATGGAAGCTGTTGCAGCCACTATGGAAAACAGTACGGCAGCTCCTCAAAAAAACAAACTGGAACTATTATATGATCCAGCAATTCTGAGTGTATATCTGAAGGAAAAAAAACACTAATTTAACAAGATATGTGCCCCCTCAGTGTTTACAGCAGGGTTATTTACAATAACTAAGATATAGAAGTGACCTAAGTGTTCATCAAGATGAATGGATAAAGAAAATGTGGTGTGTATATATGTAATGGAATATTACTCAGCCATAAAAATGAAAATTTGCAACAACATGGATGCACCTAGAGGGTATTATGTTTAGTGAAATAAGTCAGAGAAAGACAAATACTGTACTTTATCACTTACATGTGAAATCTAAAAAAATTAACAAACAAATGAATATATAAGTGAAGTAAGTCAGAAAGCAGTTTGCAGGTATAGAGAACTAGAGGTTACCAGTGAGATGAGCTAAGTGAGGAGGGGGTGGATAGTGGTAGGAAATCAATAAGCAGAAACTATTATGTATAAAAGATGCTTTACTCCTTGGAAGGAAAGTTATGACCAACCTAGACAGCATATTAAAAAGCAGAGACATTACTTTGCCAACCAAGGTCCATCTAGTCAAGGCTACGGTTTTTCCAGTAGTCAAGTAGTGGATGTGAGAGTTGGACTGTAAAGAAAGCTGAGTGCTGAAGAATTGATGCTTTTGAACTGTTGTGTTGGAGAAGACTCTTGAGAGTCCCTTGGACTGCAAGGAGATCCAACCAGTCTATCCTAAAGGAGGTCAGTCCTGGATGTTCACTGGAAGGACTGATGTTGAAGTTGAAACTCCAATACGTTGGCCACCTGATGGGAAGAGCTGACTCATTTGAAAAGACCCTGATGCTAGGAAAGATTGAAGGCAGGAGGAGAAGGGGATGACAGAGGATGAGATGGCTGGATGGCATCACTGACTCAATGGACAAGAGTTTGGGTAAACTCTGGGAGTTGGTGATGGACAGGAGGCCTGGTGTGCTGTGGTCCATGGGGTCGCAGAGTCAGACATGACTGAGCAACTTAACTATGTATAAAATACATAAGTTACAAGAATATAAATATAACCAATAATTTATAATTGTAAAAATATAATCCATAAAAATATTTAATCATTACATTGTACACCTAAAACAAATATAATATTGTAAATCAATGAATAAGAATCCTGAGGCCAAACCAAAAAAAGAGAGATTAGTCCTATGTAGTTTACACTGCTACAAAACACAGAAAGCAAATGAAAAAATCCTTACAACATATGTGTATATGGAAGAACATGTACAATGTTAACTTGTAACAAGCATTTATTTGTCCTTTAGTAAAAGAATGAATATACTGTGGCAGTTAAAATGAAGAAACCGTGGGCTTCTCTGGCGGTCCAGCGGTTAGGAATCTGCCTCGAAATGTAGGCAACACCAGTTCGATCCCTGATCCAGGAAGATCCCACATGCCACAGAGCAACAAAGCCCATGTACCACAACCACTGAGCCCATGTTCTAGAGCCTGAGAGTCACAACCACTGAGCCCATGCTCTACAACAAAAAAAGCCACTGTAGTGAGAAGTCCGTGCACCACAACTAGAGAGTAGCCCCCACTCAGTGCAACTAGAGAGAGCCCAGGCACAGCAATGAAGACCCCCAACAAGGCCAAAAGTAAATAAATAGATAAACCCTCCAATGTCGGTGGGAATGTAAACTGATACAGCCACTACAGAAGACAGTATGGAGACTGTTTTAAAAACTAGGAATAAAACTACCATATGACCCAGCAATACCACTTCTAGGCATTTACCTGAGGAAACCAAAATTCAAAAGGACATGTGTACCCCCAGTGTTCACTGCAGCACTATTTACAATAGCCAGGACACAGAAGCAACCCAGATGTCCATTGATAGATGAATGGATAGAGAAGCTGTGGTACGTAGATACACTGGAATAGTACTCAGCCATAAAAAGGAATGAATCTGAGTCTATTCTAATCAGGTGGATGAACCTAGAGCCTATTACACAGAGTGAAGTGAGTCAGAGAGAGAAAAACAAACATCGTAGATTAATGCACATATATGGAATCTAGAAAGATGGTGTCAATGAACCTATTGGCAGGGCAGCAATGGAGACGCAGACATGGATAACAGACTTACGGACATGGGTGGCAGGGAGGAAGGAGAGGGTGGGACAAATGGAGACAGTAGCATGGAGCCGTATACACTACCATACAGAATAGACAGACAGCCAGTGGAAATTTGCTATATGACTCAGGGAACTCGAACCAGGGCTCTGCAGCAACCTAGAGTGGTGGGGGAAGGTGGGAGGGAAGGTCAAGAGGGGGGAGACATATGTATATCTATGGCTAATTTATGTTGATGTATGGCAGAAACCAAAGCAATATTATAAAGCGATTATCCTTCAATAAAAAATAAATAAATTTTTAAAAAAGATTTTAAAATTCAGATATATCAAAACAAAAACCACTGAACTGTACACTGTAAATGGGTGAAGTGCATTGCATAGTATTTGAATTTTATCTTAATAAAGCTGTTATTACAAAAACAAATGATTTGAACAGAAATTTCTTCAAAGCAGAAAAAATGTTCAATATCATTATTTTTTTTTAAATTGGAGGATAATTGCATTACGATGTTGTATTGGTTTCTGCCATACAATAACATCATTACTCTTAAGGTAAATGAAAATTAAAACCACAAAGGGTTTTGTAGCTCATATTCACTGGGATGGGTATAATTTTTAAAATGGAGAATAATAAACACTGGCAAGGATATTGAGAAACAGAAATGATCATACATTGCGGATGGGACTGGAAAATGTCACAGCTGCCTTGGAAGATAGTTTGGCAGGTCTTCAGTAAGCTAAAAATAGTTACCACTGAGCAACAACCCTCCTGGGCACATATTAAAGAGAACTGAAAGCAAGTCTACAAATTTTTTGTATGTAAATATTCAAGAACTACCTTATTCAAAATAGCCACAAAGTAGAAACAACAAAGGCTTCCCAGGTGGCTCAGTGGTAAACAATTCACCTGCCAGTGCAGGAGAGGCAGGTTCCATCCCTGGGTGAGGAAGATCCCCTGGAGAAGGAAACGGCAACCCACTCCAGTATTCTTGCCTGGGAAATCCCATGCACAGAGGAGCCTGGCAAGGTACAGTCCATGGGGTTGCAAAAAGAGTTGGACATGACTTAGTGATTAAACAACAAACAACGGAAATATCCATCGACACATGGATCAACAAAATATGGCATATCTACACAATCGACTATCATTCAGCTATGAAGTACCGAAACATGCTACATGAGTACACCTTGAAAACATTATGCTAAATGAAAAAAGTCAGACATATTTGCACATATTTGTACAATTCCAGTTATACGAACCATCCAAAATAGGAAAATCCAGTACAGGCAGGAAGCAGATGGGTGGTTGCCAGGTGCTGGACAAAGAAGTAGAGAGACTCATACAGGGAGAATGCTTCTTTTAGGTGTGATGACAGTATTACGGAATTAACAGTGGTAAGGGTTGCACAACTCTGTCAAAGTACTAAAAAGCACTACATTGCACACCTATAAAGTGTAAATGCACGGGAACGATAACTTTATAAAAAAGATAAAAGAAAAATGATCTAAGTCTACTATAGCAAAATAGGAAAATGTGACAAAGCTTGACAGCTGGTGCACAGACATGTATTATGCAATCTCTAAAGCTTTCTGTATGCCTGAAATATTCCCTTTTAGAAGCGGGGTACAGCAATTTTTTAAAAGTCTAGTATGGCAAGGGGAAGAAAAATCAGAGTAACTGGAAAGGAAAAGACCCAGAAACAGACCCAAGTTTACATAAAAGTATATAAGAACGTGAGTATTCTTTAAAGCAGGGGTCCCCAACCTCTGGGATCTAATGCCTGATGATCTGAGGCAGAACTAATGTAATAATAATAGAAATAAAGTGAACAATAAATGTAATGTGCTTGAATCATCCCGAAACCATCCCCCCTACCCCTGGTTCATGGAAAAATTGTCTTCCATGGAACTGGTCCGTGGAACCAAAAAGGTTGGGGATTTCTGCTTTAAAGGATCCATCTCAAATGTTGGAAGGAAAATAGATAATCAAAACACCAACAGCCATGAAGAAAAATAAATCTGGAAGTTGGATATTCTAACATCTTTCTAGCTTTGGTGAAATTTCTGACAAACAACTGGGTAGTTACATCTTCATTATTCCCCTCTTCACAAAAAAAGTTTATGATTAAGTTCCCCTTAAAGGCTTCAATAATAACAGTAGTATTAAAAATGTTATGTGCAACGGACTTCCCTGGTGGTCCAGCGGTAAAGAGTCCACCTTGCAAGGAAGGGGACTCAGGTTTGATCACTGGTTAGGGAACTAAGATCCCACATGCCACAGGGCAAACGAACCCATGTGCTGCAACTACTGAAGTCCATGGACCGCAACTAGTGAGTCCATGTGCTGCACTGAAAGATCCCGCCTAACAAGACAAAGATCCCTCATGCTGCAACTAAGACCTGATGCAGCAAAATGAATAAATAATGTTTAAATGATATGGGAAAACTGATTCATTAGAATTAATAAAAGGTTAAGCTGGAATTCCAGTTGTACCCTGATCACCAGTGAGTAAGTTTGCTGAGTACTAACTGTAAAGTCCTCTATACAAAGCATGCACTTAAGTGTTATGTTGATGACAGCACCTGGAACTGAACAGCATTAATCAGAATACTCACTCAACAATGTTTAGCACCAACTAAGCACAGAACACTAGATACAGAGAGATGAACAAAACAAACTGGCATAGAGCAGGGGGCAGAAATCTAGTAAGATAAATAAATGGTGTATTAGTCAACAAGAAAAGACAGGCAGAAAGAACTCAAAGGGGACTGTAAAGACACCTGGGTGCGTCGCGTGAGAGCCTGCAGAAACAAAGTTTATAGAAACAACCCATTGTGCTGACAGGATGGCACCAAGACAACTGCCACACCTGAGAGATATTGCACATATACCTCATCAAGTACCTTACATTAAAAATGTCTTCAAAGGTTTCAATCAGCTGAAGAATGAGAATGAAAAAAGACTAATTAGGAGTATCTTCAAAGTAGGGCTTAAGAAGCTATGTATTAATGGATAGAAGAGTGAGTCAAACTATCTTTCCAACAGATACTCTGAAACCATGCAGTCACAAACTTGAAAAGAGGGGAAAAAAAAGTACCCCCCAAAGAAAGGTAAGAGGAAAAGAATATCAGTTTACTTCCATCTCCCCAGCACTCTACCTGTCTGCGGAAGCATCCTGAACACTGGCATTTTTATGACTTAATAAGTGATCTTCTCTTGTAACCTAAGAAAAGGAAATCACAAAAATTAAATCTCTATCGATGATACTAAAATAAGAAGAAATTTATATTCCTTTGCAGTAAAAATAGAAATGCCAGTTTGCTTCTGTTCTAGAAAGAGGTAATCATACCTCATTCATGGAAACATCAGTTAACTGCACCCAGTGCAGTCCTATTCACCTGAACTCATACACCAAGTGCCCATTTCAATATATAGGTATGCAAATCCATATGCTTTACAAGACAGCTCTCCATGATTTAAGACACCACCTGTATGTTGGTCAATATACACAGAATCCAAAAAGATTCAATGCCAAAATTTTTCAAATTTATCAAAAGAAGAAACAGATGTTAAGCTGTGTATTTGGCTTTTTATTTTTCCCTGAATATTTCAGAAGAGAATTCTAAAAACTCTTTCTGAAGAAGTCAGTTTTTCCCTTAATTTTATTGAGGTATCATTTACATACAGCAAAATGCCACACATTTTCAACGTATGATGATGAATTCTGAAAAATATACAGGGGTACCTAATTAACACTACAATCAACATATATAACATGCCCCCTGCCCCTACATGTTCCCTTGAGGTTTCCAATGCAATCCCAGCAAAAACCCACACACGCAGCCAGCCATGATCTGTCCTCTTTTTCTGGCTGGCAGGTTTTTGTGCTGCATGCAGGTTTCCTCTAGCTGCAGTGGCCATGGGCTACTCTTCGTTGCAGTGCATGGACTTCTCATTGTGGTGGCTTCTCTTGTGGAGCACAGGCTCCAGGTACGTGGGCTTCAGTAGCTGCAGCACTATAGTTTATATAAATGGATTTATAACACCTGTCTTCTGTGCTTCCCTCTAGAGAGCCATGATGTTTCTGAGGTTCACCCATGGTGTTGCATGCATTAACACATTCCTTTTTACGTACTGAGTAGCTTCCCACTTTACAGATGTAGCCCGTTTATTTATCTGTTTCCTTGCTGATGGACATTTGAATCACTTCTAGTTTTTACCTGCTACAAACAAAGATGCCAGAGCATTCATGTACCAATATCTGTATGAACCTATGTTTTCAGTTCTCTTGGATAAATACCTAGGAGTGGGACTGCTGGGTCATACAAGAAGTGTATGTTTAATATATTACCAAATTCTTTTCTAAAGTACCTGTAATATTTTATGTTCTTACCAGCCATGTGCATTGCAGGCAGTCCATTACTGCCCACACAGGGATGGTCAGTTGTTAACTTTAGCTATGAAGTATGAGGTCAGCTGTACATTATTTGCATAGACACCCTTTATCAAGCTGAAGTTCTACTCTATTCCTATTTTGTTGTGAACATTTATCATGATCAGGTCTTAAATTCTGTGGAATGTCCTTTCCATATAAATGGAGACAAGTTTCCTTAATTTTTAATATGTTGAACTATACTTGGTTTTTGAATGATAAACCACCTTTTTCCCCAAGATAAACTCTTGGCCATGGTTACTGTCCTGTTTATTAATTGTTGAGTAAGATCTGCTTCTATTTTGTTTAGGACTTTCGGTCTGTAGCAGCTTTTTTTTTGTACAATCTCTCTCCGGCTTTGGTATCAGGGTAAAACCAGCCTTGTAAGTGAGCTGGGACATGCTCCCTGCTCTTCTATTTCCTGCAAGAGCTTATGAAGAATTGTTATTATTTCTTCCTTAAATTGTTCAGTAATCTTAACAGTGAAGGCATCTGGTCCTGAGTTTTTCCTTGTAGGATGATTTTAAACTATAAAACAAAATCTCTTTCATTTAGAGCTATTGAAGTTATTTTTCTCTTGTTTGAGTCAAGATAGACTCAGAAATACAACTGAAGCGTCAGGTGACGACAGCTGCCACCACCTCTGCTGCTACAAGAGGCAGTATCAGCACTGGGATCAATATCAATATAGTGAGTGCTAAACACTCACTATGTGCCTGCCAGGAGTCACTCCATGGCCTTCATATTTATTATTTTATTTCATCCTTATAACCCACCTTAGGTTATGTATTACCATTACCCCCTTTTAAACATAATTTAATTGAGGCTCAGAGAAATAAACTAATTTGCCAAGTCCCAAAGCTAGTAGGTGGTAGATAAGAAACAGGATTCAAACTCTAGCTGTCTAATTCCAGAGCCTGTACTGACATATTTCGTAATTATTTTTATATGTAAACATTTATGTTTTATGTTTACATTTGGGTGAGAAGGTACAGAAAGCACACGAACAACATTCCTCGAGTTCTTCCAGTTCTCTTCAAGGCCTGTGCCTGGGACAGGATGGGTAAGGAGCCTCTTCTCAACAACAAGGTCCTGGGAAATCCTCGTTGACAACAGGATGCAGTAAGACAGGCTTCTGCCCTATTTCAGCACAGAGGGTAAACCTGACAGGTGGGAGGGCCAAGGAAAAGCCGATTTTGAGAGCATGGAGGCCATTAACTTCTTGGGGGCTGGTCTCTACACACTGCATCCTTCACAAGATGTCACAACCAACTCTTCGTCTTGCAACCATCACTCAGTTGCTAATAACATGACTAATAACTTTGCTGAATCAGCTATTCAGCTAATAATTTTGCTGAATTGG
This sequence comes from Ovis aries, assembly GCF_016772045.2. Lineage (NCBI taxonomy): Eukaryota > Metazoa > Chordata > Mammalia > Artiodactyla > Bovidae > Ovis > Ovis aries. The sequence goes on along the minus strand of NC_056055.1, from coordinate 185,441,257 downwards.
GATAGAAGGGTGGGAGGAAAAGTGAATTGATAAAGACCTAAAATCACTCTAGGGTTTTTAGCTATATAAATGACAAAAGATTAGGGACTCACTTCTATAGGAATTTGACTTTTAAAAACCTTTATTCTTCTTACTTCATGGCTGCCCCATCTTAATCCACCCGGAATAGATTTCAGAGATGGGAAGGCATCTGCCACCTTGAGCATGTTTCCTGGCTTTACCCTCTCTGTCTCATCACCAGCCAGCTCACTCATGTCCACCATCTGTGTGTGTTCCTTGTTCCACAGGGTCTCCCTCCACTTCAGTGGGACCCTAGTGAAGGCAGCTTACCTTCTGCACTGCTTCTACCTGAGCCTTCAAAATATTACTCTTCAAGTCAGGAGGAACTCTCCTGGTATTCAGCGCTGGGCTGTCGATGGCATTATTCAGACATTTCTCGGTTAACTTTACCACTTCCTCCTGGATATTAAAAACACACTGTAAGCAACTCTGAGAGGATTCAACTAAATGGAAACAGAAAAGGACTGATGAAAGTTCCTATTCAGACAACCGGGGAGTCGTGTGTCTCAGGCAGCCGTCTTATTCCAGGAGGAGTCAGCTCTTACTTGAGGTTTTGAACTAAGATCAGTAATCACAAATAAGGTAGGGACCCCTGAAAATCATCCAGCCACCTGTTGTCTTTGTCTTTAAGCCAACTGAATAACTAATGATACCACCCTGGAAAAATGCCTGAATTAAACCACACATGAGGAATGTGTGCCATCTGCAGTAATTAATTTCAACTGGATTTTAGGTCGGGCCCTACACAGGCTGATCCCTAGAGCTGTTACTGGGTAGATGACTGTGCTTGAGACTTAAGTTATTTGGCCACAAAGAGGCCACTCGCAGGTAAAAGCTTACTAAAATGATAAAATAAAGCACAAGTCCACTGAATGAAGATCACAATTAAAACAATATAAATTAATCTTAACAAACCCATCACAAGCACGGAAATTGATACTGTAATCAGAAATCTTCCAGCAAACAAAAGCCCAGGTCCAGATGGCTTCACAGCTGAATTCTACCAAAAATTTCGAGAAGAGCTAACACCTATCCTCCTCAAACTCTTCCAGAAAATTGCAGAGGAAGGTAAACTTCCAAACTCATTCTATGAGGCCACCATCACCCTAATACCAAAACCTGACAAAGATGTCACAAATAAAGAAAACTACAGGCCAATATCTCTGATGAACATAGATGCAAAAATCCTTAACAAAATTCTAGCAATCAGAATCCAACAACACATTAAAAAGATCATACACCATGACCAAGTGGGCTTTATCCCAGGGATGCAAGGATTCTTCAATATCCGCAAATCAATCAATGTAATTCACCACATTAACAAATTGAAAAATAAAAACCATATGATTATCTCAATAGATGCAGAGAAGGCCTTTGACAAAATTCAACATCCATTTATGATAAAAACTCTCCAGAAAGCAGGAATAGAAGGAACATACCTCAACATAATAAAAGCTATCTATGACAAACCCACAGCAAACATTATCCTCAATGGTGAAAAATTGAAAGCATTTCCCCTAAAGTCAGGAACAAGACAAGGGTGCCCACTTTCACCGCTACTATTCAACATAGTTCTGGAAGTTTTGGCCACAGCAATCAGAGCAGAAAAAGAAATAAAAGGAATCCAAATTGGAAAAGAAGAAGTAAAACTCTCACTGTTTGCAGATGACATGATCCTCTACATGGAAAACCCTAAAGACTCCACCAGAAAATTACTAGAGCTAATCAATGAATATAGTAAAGTTGCAGGATATAAAATCAACACACAAAAATCCCTTGCATTCCTATACACTAATAATGAGAAAGTAGAAAAAGAAATTAAGGAAACAATTCCATTCACCATTGCAACGAAAAAGAATAAAATACTTAGGAATATATCTTCCTAAAGAAACTAAAGACCTATATATAGAAAACTATAAAACACTGATGAAAGAAATCAAAGAGGACACTAATAGATGGAGAAATATACCATGTTCATGGATCGGAAGAATCAATATAGTGAAAATGAGTATACTACCCAAAGCAATTTACAAATTCAATGCAATCCCTATCAAGCTACCAGCCACATTTTTCACAGAACTAGAACAAATAATTTCAAGATTTGTATGGAAATACAAAAACCTCGAATAGCCAAAGCAATCTTGAGAAAGAAGAATGGAACTGGAGGAATCAACTTGCCTGACTTCAGGCTCTACTACAAAGCCACAGTCATCAAGACAGTATGGTACTGGCACAAAGACAGACATATAGATCAATGGAACAAAATAGAAAGCCCAGAGATAAATCCACACACATATGGACACCTTATCTTCGACAAAGGAGGCAAGAATATACAATGGAGTAAAGACAATCTCTTTAACAAGTGGTGCTGGGAAAACTGGTCAACCACTTGTAAAAGAATGAAACTAGATCACTTTCTAACACCGCACACAAAAATAAACTCAAAATGGATTAAAGATCTAAATGTAAGATCAGAAACTATAAAACTCCTAGAGGAGAACATAGGCAAAACACTCTCAGACATAAATCACAGCAGGATCCTCTATGATCCACCTCCCAGAATTCTGGAAATAAAAGCAAAAATAAACAAATGGGATCTAATTAAAATTAAAAGCTTCTGCACAACAAAGGAAAATATAAGCAAGGTGAAAAGACAGCCTTCTGAGTGGGAGAAAATAATAGCAAATGAAGCAACTGACAAACAACTAATCTCAAAAATATACAAGCAACTTCTGCAGCTCAACTCCAGAAAAATAAACGACCCAATCAAAAAATGGGCCAAAGAACTAAATAGACATTTCTCCAAAGAAGACATACGGATGGCTAACAAACACATGAAAAGATGCTCAACATCACTCATTATTAGAGAAATGCAAATCAAAACCACAATGAGGTACCACTTCACACCAGTCAGAATGGCTGCGATCCAAAAATCTGCAAGCAATAAATGCTGGAGAGGGTGTGGAGAAAAGGGAACCCTCCTACACTGTTGGTGGGAATGCAAACTAGTACAGCCACTATGGAGAACAGTGTGGAGATTCCTTAAAAAATTGCAAATAGAACTACCTTATGACCCAGCAATCCCACTTCTGGGCATACACACCGAGGAAACCAGAATAGAAAGAGACACATGTACCCCAATGTTCATCGCAGCACTGTTTATAATAGCCAGGACATGGAAACAACCTAGATGTCCATCAGCAGATGAATGGATAAGAAAGCTGTGGTACATATACACAATGGAGTATTACTCAGCCGTTAAAAAGAATTCATTTGAATCAGTTCTGATGAGATGGATGAAACTGGAGCCGATTATACAGAGTGAAGTAAGCCAGAAAGAAAAACACCAATACAGTATACTAACACATATATATGGAATTTAGGAAGATGGCAATGACGACCCTGTATGCAAGACAGGGAAAGAGACACAGATGTGTATAACGGACTTCTGGACTCAGAGGGAGAGGGAGAGGGTGGGATGATTTGGGAGAATGACATTCTAACATGTATACTATCATTTGAATCGAATCGCCAGTCTATGTCTGACGCAGGATGCAGCATGCTTGGGGCTGGTGCATGGGGATGACCCAGAAAGATGTTATGGGGAGGGAGGTGGGAGGGGGTTCATGTTTGGGAATGCATGTAAGAATTAAAGATTTTGAAATTTAAAAAATTAAAAAAAAATTAAAAAAAAAACAACATAAATTAACTATTATGAAAAGAAATGGGAGAAAAATTAATAATAATTTTAATTATCTACACTACAGCTGATTTAATTTACCTAATTTAAAATAAATGACAATCAATAATAACAATCACCATCACCATCATCCCTACTATGTGCTGTGCTAAGTCGCTTCAATCACGTCCAACTTCTTGCGATCCTGTGGACCAGAGCCTACCAGGCTCCTCTCTCCATGGGATTTCCCAGGTAAGAATACTGGAGTGGGTTGTCATTTCCTCCTGCAGGGGATCTTCCCAACCCAGGGACTGAACCTGTGTCTCCTGCATCTCCTGCACTGGCAAGCAGGTTCTTTACCACTAGTGACACCTGAGAAGCCCTGTCCTTACTATATAACACTGAAGAAGCTGAAGTTGAACGGGTCTATGAAGACCTACAAGACGTTTTAGAACTAACACCCAAAAAAGATGTCCTTTTCATTATAGGGGACTGGAATGCAAAAGTAGGAAGTCAAGAAACACCTGGAGTAACAGGCAAATTTGGCCTTGGAATACGGAATGAAGCAGGGCAAAGACGTTTTGCCAAGAAAATGCACTGGTCATAGCAAACATCCTCTTCCAACAACACAAGAGAAGACTCTACACATGGACATCACCAGATGGTCAACACCGAAATCAGATTGATTATATTCTTTGCAGCCAAAGATGGAGAAGCTCTATACAGTCAACAAAAACAAGACCAGGAGCTGACTGTGGCTCAGATCATGAACTCCTTATTGCCAAATTCAGACTGACATTGAAGAAAGTAGGGAAAACCACTAGACCACTCAGGTATGACCTAAATCAAATCCCTTATGATTATACAGTGGAAGTGAGAAATAGATTTAAGGGCCTAGATCTGATAGATAGAGTGCCTGATGAACTATGAGGATGGAATGAGGTTCGTGACATTGTACAGGAGACAGGGATCAAGACCATCCCCATGGAAAAGAAATGCAAAAAAGCAAAGTGGCTGTCTGAGGAGGCCTTACAAATAGCTGTGAAAAGAAGAGAAGCAAAAAGCAAAGGAGAAAAGGAAAAATATAAGCATCTGAATGCAGAGTTCCAAAGAATAGCAAGAAGAGATAAGAAAGCCTTCTTCAGCGATCAATGCAAAGAAATAGAGGAAAAGAACAGAATGGGAAAGACTAGAGATCTCTTCAAGAAAATTAGAGATACCAAGGGAACATTTCATGCAAAGATGGGCTCAATAAAGGACAGAAATGGTCTGGACCTAACAGAAGCAGAAGATATTAAGAAGAGGTGGCAAGAATACACAGAAGAACTGTACAAAAAAGATCTTCATGACCCAGATAATCATGATGCTGTGATCACTCATCTAGAGCCAGACATCCTGGAATGTGAAGTCAAGTGGGCCTTAGAAAGCATCACTAGGAACAAAGCTAGTGGAGGTGATGGAATTCCAGTTGAACTGTTTCAAATCCTGAAAGATGATGCTGTGAAAGTGTTGCACTCAATATGCCAGCAAATTTGGAAAACTCAGCAGTGGCCACAGGACTGGAAAAGATCAGTTTTCATTCCAATCCCAAAGAAAGGCAATGCCAAAGAATGCTCAAACTATCGCACAATTGCACTCATCTCACATGCTAGTAAAGTAATGCTCAAAATTCTCCAAGCCAGGTTTCAGCAATACATGAACTGTGAACTCACTGATGTTCAAGCTGGTTTTAGAAAAGGCAGAGGAACCAGAGATCAAATGCCAACATCCGCTGGATCATGGAAAAAGCAGCAGAGTTCCAGAAACACATCTATTTCTGCTTTATTGACTATGCCAAAGCCTTTGACTATGTGGCTCACAAGAAACTGTGGAAAATTCTGAAAGAGATGGGAATACCAGACCACCTGACCTGCCTCTTGAGAAACCTATATGCAGGTCAGGCAGCAACAGTTAGAACTGAACATGGAACAACAGACTGGTTCCAAATAGGAAAAGGAGTACGTCAAGGCTGTATATCGTCATCCTGCTTAATTAAGTTATATGCAGAGTACATCATGAGAAACGCAGGACTAGAAGAAACACAAGCTGGAATCCAGATTGCTGGGAGAAATATCAATAAGCCCAGATATGCAGATGACACCACCCTTATGGCAGACAGTGAAGAGGAACTAAAAAGCCTCTTGATGAAAGTGAAAGAGGAGAGTGAAAAAGTTGGCTTAAAGCTCAACATTCAGAAAACTAAGATCATTGCATCTGGTCCCATCACTTCATGGGAAATAGATGGGAAACAGTGGAAACAGTGTCAGACTTTATCTTTGGGGGCTCCAAAATCACTGCAGTTGGTGACTGCAGCCATGAAATTAAAAGATGCTTACTCCTTGGAAGGAAAGTTATGACCAACCTAGATAGTATATTCAAAACCAGAGACATTAAGGTCTGTCTACTCAGGGCTACGGTTTTTCCAGTAGTCATGTATGGATGTTGAGAGTTGGACTGTGAAGACGGCTGAGCGCCAAAGAATTGATGCTTTTGAACTGTGGTGTTGGAGAAGACTCTTGAGAGTCCCTTGGACTGCAAGGAGATCCAACCAGTCCATTCTACAGGAGATCAGCCCTGGGATTTCTTTGAAGGGAATGATGCTAAAGCTGAAACTCCAGTACTTTGGCCACCTCATGGGAAGAGTTGACTCATTGGAAAAGACTCTGATGCTGGGAGGGATTGGGGGCAGGAGGAGAAGGGGACGACCGAGGATGAGATGGCTGGATGGCATCACTGACTCGATGGACTCGAGTCTGAGTGAACTCCGGGAGTTGGTGATGGACAGGGAAGCCTGGCGTGCTGCAATTCATGGGGTTGCAAAGAGTCAGACACAACTGATTGACGAACTGAACTGAACTAACACACTCATTCTAAACATTTTCTTAGTCTCAGATATAGCTTTTGTTCTGTAAAACTGGCCATCTGCCAACATACAGGATTACACATTGCACCGCTTGTTCAGATTTGAAAAAATTTAACTATGTGCTTCTTCTAATCTGGTTTTTCTTAGTGTGGTCTCCACATACCTGCCTCTGGGTAGGATCCCCAAATCTGAATGTTTAACAAGCTTTCCCATGTGACTCTGATATAAAACTTTGAGAATCACTAGTTTGTACTAGACTGTATCTTCCAAGACTACAGAATGGTTCCCAGTGATTGAAAGAAGACCCTATATCCTTTTTCAGTCATGACTACTTCACACCGTATGACCCAGCAATGCTACTTTTGCATACACATCCAAAGGAAATAAATTCCCGATCCCAAATAGGTATCTGCACCCCCATGTTCGCTTCAGCGTTATGCACAGCAGCCAAGACATGGAAATAACCTAAATGTCCATCAACAAATGAAAGGATACAGAAGATGTAAAAGGCACAGACACACACACATAAATATACATACACAATGAAATATTGTTCCACCTTTAAAAAGAAGGAAATCCTGCCATTTTTAACAACACAGACAAAGCTAGAAGGAATTATGCTAAGTGAACTAAGTCAGATAGAGAATAACAAACACTTCATGGTATTACTTAAATGTGGACTCTTAAAGTAGATCTCAAGTGTTCTCACCAAAAAAAACAAACAAAAAGGAAACTAACTAAAGTGAGGTGAGGATGTGTTAACCGTCAATCTGACTGTAGGAATCATTTCACAATGTATACTTCTATTAATTTATCAAATGGCACATTTAAAATGCATTTAAATTTTGTCAATTATACCTCAATAAGAGGCCAGGAATGTTAGGTCCATACATTAAAGTTTATTGGAAGTGGTCAAACAGGAGATGGCAAGAGTGAACATTGACATTTTAGGAATCAGTGAACTAAAATGGACCGGAATGGGTGAATTTAATTCAGATGACCATTATATCTACTGCTGTGGGCAAGAATCCCTTAGAAGAAATGGAGTAGCCCTTACAGTCAACAAGAGTCCGAAATGTAGTACTTGGGTGCAATTTCAAAAATGACAGAATGATATCTATTCGTTTCCAAGGCAAACCATTCAGTATCACAGTAATCCAAGTCTATGTCCCAACCACTAATGCCAAAAAAGCTGAAGTTGATAGGTTCTATGTAGACCTAGAAGACCTTCTACAACTAACACCAAAAAAAAGATGTCCTTTTCATCACAGGGGAATGAAATGCCAAAGTAGGAAGTCAAGAGATACCTGGACTAACAGGCAAGTTTGGCCGTGGAGTACAAAATGAAGCAGGGCAAAGGCTAACAGAGTTTTGCCAAGAGAATGCACTGGTCATAGCAAATGCCCTCTTCCAACAACACAAAAGACGACTCTACAAATGGATATCACCAGACAGTCAATACCGAAATCAGATTGATTATATTCTTTGCAGCCATAGATGGAGAAGCGCTATACAGTCAGCAAAAAATAAGACTGGGAGCCAACTGTGGCTCAAATCATGAACTCCTTATTGCAAAATTCAGACTTATTGAAGAAAGCAGGGAAAACCACTAAACTTAAATCCTTTATGATGACAGAGTGGAAGTGACAAATAGATGCAAGGGACTGTTTCTGACAGAGTGCTTGAAGAACTATGGACAGAGGTTTGTAACATGGTACAGGAGGCGGTGATCAAAACCATCCCCAAGAAGAAGAAATGCAAAAAGGCAAAGTAATTGTCTCAGGAGACCTAAAAATAGCTGAGAAAAGAAGAGAAGCAAAAGGCAAAGGAGAAAAGGAAATATATATCTATCTGAATGTAGAATTCCAAAGAATAGCAAGGAGAGATAAGAAAGCCTTCCTCAGTGATCAATGGAAAAAAACACAGGAAAACAATACAATGGGAAAGACTAGAGATATCTTCAAGAAAATCAGAGATACCAAGGGAACATTTCATGCAAAGATGGGCAAGATAAAGGACAGAAACACCATGGACATGACAGAAGCAGAAGATATTAAGAAGAGGGGACAAGAATACACAGAACTATACAAAAAAGATCTTAATGACCCAGATAACCATGACGGTGTGATCATTCACCTAGAGTCAGACATCCTGGAGTGCAGTCAGCTGGACCTTAGGAAGCATCAGTAAAAACAAAGCTAGTGGAGGTGATGGAATTTCAGCTGATCTATTTCAAATCCTAAAAGATGATGCTGTGAGTGTTGCACCCAACATGCCAGCAAATTTGAAAAACTCAGCAGTGGTCACAGGACTGGAAAGGGTCAGGTTTCATTCCAATTCCAAAAAAAGGCAATGCCAAAGAATGTTCAAACTATTGCACAATTGCACTCATCTCACATGCTAGCAAAGCAATGCTCAAAATTTTCCAAGTTAAGTTTCAATAGTAGGTGAACCAAGAACTTTCAGATTTCATGCTGGATTTAGAAAAGGAAGAGGAACCAGAGATCAAATTGCCAACATCCACTGGATCACAGAAATAGCAAGAGAATTCCAGAAAAAAAATCTGGAACGTGAAACATTCTGCTTCACTGACTATGCTAAAGCCTTTGACTGTGTAGATCACAACAAACAGTGGAAAACTGTTAAAGAGATGGGAATACAAGACCACTTAACCTGCCTCCTAAGAAATCTGTATGCAGGTCAAGAAGCAGCAGTTAGAATCAGACATGAAACAACAGACTGCTTCCAAATTGGGCAACAAGTACAAGAAGGCTGTATATTGTCACCCTGCTTATTTAACTTACATGCAGAGTATATCCTGTGAAATGCCGGGCTGTATGACTCACAAGCTGGAATCAAGATTGCTGGGAGAAATATCAATAACCTTAGATATGCAGATGACACCACCCTTATGGCAGACAGCGAAGAGGAACTAAAGGGCTTCTTGATGCAAGTCAAAGAGGAGAGTGAAAAAGCTGGCTTAAAATTCAACATTCAGAAAACTAAGATCATGGCATCAGGTCCCATCACTTCTCAGCAAATAGATGGTGAAACAATGGAAACAGTGAAAGGCTTTATTTTCTTAAGCTCCAAAATCATTGCAGACGGTGACTGCAGTCATGAAACTAAAAGACACTTGTTCCTTGGAAGAAAAGCCATGACCAACATAGATGGCATATTAAAAACAGAGATATTACTTTACTGACAAAGTTCCGTATACTCCAACTATGGTTTTTCTAGTAGTTATGTATGGATATGAGAGTTGGACCATAAAGAAAGCTGAGCGCCGAAGAATTGATGCTTTTGAACTGTGGTGTTGGAGAAAACTCCTGAGAGTCCCTTGGACTGCAAGGAGATCCAACCAGTCAATCTTAAAGGAAATCAGTCCTGAATATTCATTGGAGGGACTGATGCTGAAGCTGAAGCGCCAATACTTTGGTCACCTGATGACAAGAACTGACTCATTAGAAAAGACCCTGATGCTGAGAAAGACTGAAGGTGGGAGGAGAAGGGGATGACAAGAGGATGAGACGGTTGGATGGCATCACCTACGCAATGGACAGGAGTTTGAGCAAGCTCTGTGAGTTGGTGGTAGACAGGGAAGACTGGCATGCTACAGTCCATGGGGTCGCAACCGGACACGACTGAGCAACTGAACTGACTGATGAAGGCAGGAAAAATAGCACAGCATAGCTAGTTCAATCACTCAGTTGTGTCTGACTCTTTGTGACCCTATGGACTGTATACTGCCAGGATCTTCTGTCCAAGAGGATTCCTCCCTTCCTCCTCCAAGGGATCTTCCCATCCCAGATATCAAACCCAGGTGTCCCACATTCTAGGTGGATTCTTTACTGTCTGAGACACCAGGGAAGCCCACCGAGGACAAAAGATGAGATGGCTGGATGGCATCACTGACTCAATGGACATGAGTCTGAGCAAGCTCTGGGAGATGGTGAAGGACAGGAAAGCCTGGCATGCTGCAGTCCATGGGGTTGCAGAGTTGGATATGATTGAGCGACTGAACAAGAATGGCTAGTTCAAATGCACTGACATTTTCTTTTCAGAGAGAATTACATTGCAGACTTTCTATTATTTGCTCAACATTTATATCTGCATATCACAGCATCTCAAAGCAACCTGCCACAGACCTAGGCAGATATTTCTCTTCCTGCGTATATTAAAAATCAAGGATTCAATGCACACATCACAAAAGTACCTGTGATTGTTACCATCTTTCTGAAGGCAATTTTGCAAAAGTACCAAAGGCCTTAAAATTATTTCTGAAATTTGACTTAACACTTCTGTCATGCCAAGTGGTTTTTGCAGGATCTTAGCTCCCAGATCAGGGATTGAACACAGGCCCGCAGCAGTGAAAGAACTGAATACTAACCACTGGACCACCAGGGAATTCCTGAACCTAACACTCTACTTCCTAGGAAAATAATCAAAGATAATGCAGGATATTTATTTATAAGACTGTTTATCACAACACTGATTATGACAGTGAAAATTAGTGAAATGTCTAATAGGAGACTGAGTAAACACAATGTTGACCTATGCATGCCATTTAACTATTAATGATCATGTGTTATTGAAATAAAGAGATTACAATTGATTAGCTATAGAACCAGAGAAGGCAATGGCACCCCACTCCAGTACTCTTGCCTGGAAAATCCTATGGAGGGAGGAGCCTGGTGGGCTGCAGTCCATGGGGTCGCTAAGAGTCGGACACGACTGAGCGACTTCACTTTCACTTTTCACTTTCATGCGTTGGAGAAGGAAATGGCAACTCACTCCAGTGTTCTTGCCTGGAGAATCCCAGGGACGGGGGAGCCTGGTGGGCTGCTGTCTATGGGGTCACACAGAGTCGGACACGACTGAAGCAACTTAATAGCAGCAGCAGCAGCTATAGAACAATATTATTGCGTTTTTAATTAAAAAAATATTTATCACATATCAATGGCTGGAAGTATGTATCTTTAAAACGTTAAGTATAGTTATCTCTTAGGACTGGGATAATGGAAGTTTTATAATTACTTGCTTTTTAAAATCTACATTTTGTGGGGAATTTCCTGGCAGTCCAGTGGTTAGCACTCAGCACTTTCAGCCAGGGCTCAGATTCAATCTTTGACTGCGGAACTAAGATCCTGCAAGCTGCACAGCATGACCAAAAAAACCCAGAAATAAACATAAATAAAATCTGTATTTTGTACAATTACCTTCCATGTATATAAAAGAAAAAGATTACTGAAATACAAGTTCAGTGTAATAGCTATAAAATATTTTCATATAGTTTTATTACAGGATGCAAATCCAACAATATCCAGTTACTATGCTGTTGATATGTCTGCCTTGAATGGCCAAAATGTGCAAAGAGAAGACCAAAATAATTTAGAACACACCCTGATTCCTAAACACCCCAAGTTAGACCTGTTCTAACAAGACTAGATGTTCAAACTCTCCTACAGAGCAGTCCTCACTGTCAAAATCAGCTTAGTTAGGAGCTAATGTCAGGTTAAAGTGGATCCAAAGTCTACTTCAGTTTGTTAACGAGCTGCAGCACAGAAAGCCAAACCGACAGCAGGAGTTTGAGGAAAACTAGGGGTTTATCTGTAGGGCACCAAGAAAGGAGAACACGCAGCTCACATACAAGAGATCAGAACTCCCTAATGGCTTTCTGGCAAAGGTCTTTAAAGATGGTGTGAGGGGACAGGGTCCAGGAAGTGTGATCAGCCTGTGGACGTTCTTCTGATTGGTTGTACTTAGTTGCTCAGTCATGTCCAACTGTTTGCAACCCTACGGATGGTAGCCCAACAGTCTCCTCTGTCTGTGGGATTCTCTAGACAAGAACACTGATGTGGGTTGCGATGCTCTCCTCCAGGGGATTTTCCCAACCCAGGGATCGAACCCAGGTGTCACACATTGCAGGCGGAGTCTGAGCCACTGCAGAAGCCCTCTGATTGGTTGGTGATGAGGTAATAGGGTGATGTCTTGAGAACCTCAACCTCCTGGCTCCAACCAGTCTGGGGACTACCTGCCTGTGGTCATCATCCCCCACCTGGGTGGGGCGGTCTTAGTTTTTGCAGAACAACTCAAAGATAGGCACAGATAGTTATCCACATCCCTTCAGAACGAACCAGGAGTCCTGTGACGCTCTTGTCCTAAACATTAACTGCTAGACTCTGCTCTTTGGAACATGGGGAAGGCCCAGGAGATTACCGCCTTTTTCCTACAAACAGGAAACAGGGATGTGGAGAGGCTTTTTGTACCTGGGATGGCCCCACAGGGTCCTGTTTGGGGTCTAATTCTCCCTTTTTTTTGATGCTTCTCAATTCTGAGGGGAAAGGGGGTAAAATTAGGAAGGGAATCAATTTTTAGATAGATTAATCACAAACTCAGCAGGGGAAGTCAGTTTTAGGGGGATTTGGTTTCAAGTTCTGAACCAGAATGCCATTAGATCCAGACTCAAAACCACTCTTGAAACAATCTTAGCTAGAAAACATAGGTAGGCCGTTTATACAGTCAAACACATAAGGCAAAGAATTGGTGTAAGTAGTAAAACTCAAAAGAACAATGGTACTTTTTTTTTTTTAACACAGAGAGATCTTATTTCTGACAGCTCCTTCTTTAAATGCCTCAGAAAAATTGAAATTACTTAATTTTAAAAAATTATATAAGCCTTTTAAGTAAAGTGAAGTTCTTTTTAGCTCTAACTTTGGGAAGATGCAAAGAGTTATTTCAAGGTTGGTGTGGTTTACTCTTTTTGAGAATTTAATAAAATTTGGACCCACTTTCCTGAAAAATATGTAACTGAATTAAAGCAAGAATAGGAGCTTCCTTGGTGGTCCAGTGATTAAGAATCCACCTTGTCCAATACAGAAGATGTGGGTTCAATTCCTGCTCAGGGAACTAGATTCCACATGCCACAGAGCAACTAAGCCCATGCACCAACTACTGAACACAAGCACTTTAGAGCTTGTGCTCTGAAACCAGAAAGAAGCCCCTCAGTCACTGCAACTAAGACCCACTGCAGCCAAAATAAACAAAAGAAAAAAGAATACGTGTTCAATTGCACAGGGTTTAAGACACCTCTTATAATTATTCTTGGGTAGATCCATGATCTGCAAGAATCCTGCTTTAGAAGAATAAATACAATTTACCTTGAATTTTTACTAAATATACACAAAGGTTTTAACCACTTTACCAGCAGTTAAATAGCCTGATTTCCAGACTTAAAAATTATTTTTTAAAACACTTGCACCAATATTAGTATAATATTAGTAATTATTGTTTCAGGCTTCCCAGTTGGCACTAGTGGTAAAGAACCTGCCTGCCAATGCAGGGGACACAAGAGACGTGGGCTCGATCCCTGGGTCAATAAGATCCCCTGGAGGAGGGCATGGCAACCACTCCAGTATTCTCATCTGGAGAATGCCACGAACAGAGAAGCCTGGTGGGCTACAGTCCATAGGTTCGTAAAGAGTCGGACACAACTAAAGTGACTTAGCAAGCAACTATTGTTCCAGCTGAAAAAGTTATGGCAGTGAGGGTAGCAGAATGTGCCATCCCCAAATATGCCACCTTGTGGCATGTTATTTTGAGCTGAAGGCAAATGAGAAGCAGCAGATATAAGAAAAGCTTTGTCCTTCTCCTATCTATCTAAAGGCAGGACAGAAATTTACAAAGGAGTCCCTCCTTCCTTTATACTAGGAAAGACTAACATTCATCCCTGCCAACAACTCAAACTCTTATCATTGAATAGCAAGGACTCAAAGCTGCGTAAGAAGCCTTACTTCTGTTTACCCTGCTTTTCCTTGAATCCTCCCTAGACTTTAGCTGAAGATGGAATTTAACTGGAATTCTAAGCCTGAGAGTTACTCATTCTCCCCTGGTATCTCCCATCTGTACATGAGATACACATAACAGTAAACTTCTGTTTTTCTCTTGTTAATCTGTCTTTTGTTACACAAGTCTCAGCCAACAACTCAGAGGAGTAGAGGGAAAAATTATTTTTTTCCCCTACAGCAATTACTGTTAGAGTATTAGCCTTTGTGTTTGTAAAAGTATCATTTCTACTTAACTTACATAATATGCAATAGCTCACTGATCCCTGGATAAGTGTGGCCTTTGTACGGCGAACATCTGAAGACTGACGCAATTTCCCAAAGGGAGGTCAGACCAACTGCCATACTTGTGTGTCCAAATTGAGGGTGGAGGGAAAGAAAGTTAACTACTTATAGAACCAAAGTGAAACACTTGGAGTCACTTATTTCAGGAACAGAATGAAGACAGCCAATGTAGGCACACAGAGGACACTTACCCTCCTGGGGATGTACAACCCTTCCCAACGGCTGGCACAGGACACCAGCCAAGCCCCCATGCAAGTCTGTTCATGGCAGCTCTATGCTTCCTTGTTCCCCTGACTCAGCTACTCTGATTCAAATAAGAAAGAAGACCACCAGGCAACTAATCAGCCGACAACAACAAATAACTCCTTATCCCATAAAAACCGCTTAAATTTGTCAGCAACTCAGAACTTACTATGTTCACAGTCTTGAGTTCTAAGGTTCGTGGGTCAAAATCCAGGTAATAAATGCATCTTTGTCCTTTGTTTTCTTCAGAGTGCAGATTTTTATTTCTGATATACTTTTTGGTTATATCTTCTTAAGGTTTGGGTACAAAAAAATCAAAAGATTGAAAGTGACAAAGATTATTCCAAGTCACATGTGGCAGCAATCTGCTGTAGTATTACATTCCCAACAAAAAGAGAAAGACAACCTACAGGTCACACCTGGCCCACCATCTGTTTTAGTAAGTAAACTCTACTGGAACGTGGCCACGCCCAGGCCCACATGATGCCATGGTGGCACAGTTGAGTACAATGACAGAGGCTGTACGCCTACTATGACTTAAACATTTACTGACCTTTAATGAGTGGTCAAAAGAACACAGTCATCACACCTTTCTTTTAAACCTTTACACTAAAAACCTTTACACTAGCTGTGAAAGGATATGCCTTAATCACATCCCCATCCTCACTAACAAATGCAGCTTATATTTTGTAACTTTAAGCATTTTAAAAATTTTCTGATCAAGGACCAAGAAAAAAAAATTCTTCAAATTTGAAGATAGAGAAAATTCTGGAATTGTCTCAAGCAATTAGGAGGAAGGTAACTCAAAAGTCTTCAAGTCTTGACACAGCATAAGCCCTAAAGGACTCCAAAGACACAGATCAGGCAGACACTGTGAACACATTCCCCATACCAGGAGGCACCCAGAAAGGGGAAGAATTCCAACAATGAACCCAAAATTCAGGGTGTCCCAAGGTGATAAGAATGCCCCAACCTCCAAGTACATCCAACCTCCAAAATATCCAAAGGCTGACGTTAGCCTTAGCCTGAGGAACTTCCCGCCTTAGGGAATCTGCTGCATTCTTAGCCATCTGTTCGATTCCCAGGTGTGTTAGGATGTGTTTTCTTACACTGAGGTGAAATCTGCCTAATTTCATCACTCACTGACCTTAGCTCTTCTCCAAGACTGTTAAAACACCAGTTATCAATACTTTACTTCCTGTTATATCATAGCTCCGCAGATAACTGAAGTATTCTTTCCTGAGACTGCTGAGCCTCATTACAACCGTGCTTCAAGATTCTTAACTGTACTCCTTCTCTTCTCAAACCGCTTTAGTTTTCTGAAATCATGTTTCTCTCTCTTCCTTTTTAATACTATGGTTGGAGCTCCCCTTTTAAGCCCTTTCAGTTAATACAACGGAGATGTTTCAGCAGTTACACTTCATGTTTATAAAATTCTCAAACTTTTTTTTACACATACCTATTACATTCTACCTCCTGATCCTAACCCCTACATTTGTGTCAGACTTGTCATGATATATAGTCTTAAATCCAATCCATCATTCCAGCCTTTCAAGTATTCATAGATCCTGATTTTGCCTTTTACTCTGTACTTTCCAGTTGTTGCCATCTGAAAATTCATTACCCTAAGAGCTTCTCAGTTACCCAATTTTTAGAGCTAAACATCTAACATCTGACACTTTGCTTTAGAATATATTTTATTTACAATAGGCTTTTCATCCTAAAATTACTATACTTAGTAAAGCTGATATTAAGATTAATTTGCATTCCTTAAGCAAACATTAACAGTTAGTGGCAGAGGCAGAGAAATCAGAGTGGATTAAAAGTGCATCACATAAATAAAACATGAATCAAGGGAACTTCCATGCTGGTCCAGGGGCTAAGACTCCTGACTCCCAATACAGAGCGCCCTGGTTCAATCCCTGGTCAGGGAAAAAGATCCCACAAGCTGTAACTAAAAGATCCCATGTGCTGTGACTAAGATCCAGCACCATCAGGTATAAGAAAACACATGAATCAACTTGAGATTGCTGCTGTGTGGGTAGACAAAGGACGCTGCAGCCATCAAGCCAGTGCATTTCAGCCCCTGGACAGGGAGCCCGGAAGGAACTCAGGACGGAGACAACCAACCGGCCCACTGTGAAGCCCACGCAGTAGCCAGCCTCTGCAGCCACCGTGATGGTGCTTCTGAGGAAACTCACGATGCTAGCCCCAGACAGCTGAAGTGCGTATCAAGGAATGACTGCAGTGAACCCAGACTCTCACATCTTCCTATACACAGTAAACCAAGGGCTTCCCTGACCTGCAGTGCAGGAGATCCAGGTTTGATCCCTGGGTTGGGAAGATTCCCCTGGAGAAGGGAATGTAACCCACTCCAATATTCTTGCCTTGAAAATTCCATGGACAGAGGAGCCTGGCAGGCTACAGTCTATAGGGTCAACGTATTGGTTCAAAATTGGGAAAGGAGTACATCAAGGCTGTGTATAGTCACCCCACTTATTTAACTTATATGCAGAGTACATCATGCAAAATGCTGGGATGTATGACTCACAGGCTGGAATCAAGATTGCTGGGATCATATCAACAACCTCAGATATGTAGATGATACCACTCTAATGGCAGAAAGCAAAGAGAAACTAAAGAGCCTCTTGATGAAAGTGAAAGAGGAGAGTGAAAAACCTGGCTTAAAACTCAACATTGAAAAAACAAAGATCATGGCATCCAGTCCTATCACTTCATGCCAAATAGATGGGGAAAAGTGTAAACAGTGACAGATTTTATTTTCTTGGGCTCCAAAATCACTATGGATGTTAACTGCAGCCACAAAATTAAAAGACACTTGTTCTCTAGAAGAAAAGCTATGACAAGCCTAGACAGCACATTGAAAAGTAGAGGCATCACTTTGCCAACAAAGGTGTGTACAGTCAAAGCTATGGTTTTTACAGTAGTCATGTATGGATCTAAGAGTTGGACCCTAAAGAAGGCCGAGTGCTGAAGAATTGATGCTTTCAAATTGAGTGATGGAGAAGACTCTTGATAGTCCCTTGGACTGCAAGGAGATTAAACCAGTTAATCCTAAAGGAAATCAACCCTGAATACTATTGGAAGGACTCATGATGAAGATGAAGCTCCAATACTTTGGCCACTTGAAGCGAAGAGCTGAGTCACTAAAGAAGATCCTGAGGGCAAGAGGAGAAGGGGACGACAGAGGATGAGATGGTTGGATGGCATCACCAACTCAATGGCCGTGAGTCGGAATAAACTCCAGGAGACACCGAAGAACAAGGAAGACTGGTTGTGCTGCAATTCATGGGGTGGCAAAGAGTCAGACATGACTTAAGAGACTGAACATCAACACACAGAAAAGTACTAAATTCCTTAATGTGAGATAGTCGGTTTTCTTTTATTAACACTAATCTTTTTATGATTATGACCAGGTCTTCGTTGCAAAAACTCCTATGAATCCGGGTTCATCCTCCCCTCTTTGAAGCAGTCTCTCAGGGTTATTTGAGATAATGTCTCCCAAGCTTGAAGTCCTAAGAAAGTCTGTCAAATAATACATAACTCTCAACTTTCAGGTTTTTGTTTTTTTTTTCAGTTGACAAACTTGTACACAGCACTAGTTGAAGAGCTGAGGTAGGGTAGTCTGACATCTCTTATTTGTCAGTACAGCACTGAACTCTTTCTTATTATTTCTGCCTGGCATAGAGTAAGCCCTCACCAAATATTAGCTATTATTTTCCTAGCTATGTGAGCCCCACACACTTCTTCATGGCACACCATCCTTCACCTAACCCTCTCTCATATTCCCTTTCCTGTCTTGAACCCACACTTGTGCTCATTTTTCCAAGGTTTCATTACTAATCTAATAGATCCTCTGGTAAATATGCAGTGAATGTTGCCAAAAAAACAAGCAGATGCTCAATGAATTTCCTGTGCAACAATTACCCTTCAACTCCCTGTCAGGATTTACTGAGCTTCAATCTTCTTCAGGATCACTCCAGGCCTCCACTAAATTTCTGTCAAACTGCCAACCACCTAAGCTTTCACTGACAGCTTTCAGTTAACCCTCTGACTTTGACCCTGCATTCCCCTACCTTACAAAGACAGTAGAAAAACTGACAATGTGAAGGAAAGAGGCCATATAATTGAGAATTACTGAGGGGTCAAAAATGGAAAGGCTTTCTGAAATTCAATCAGCTTCTCAAATACATTTCAATGAAAAATGTAATAGGATAAAAAAAAAAAGACATATTCTAAAGGACAGTTATAACAATGACTATGAAGGAAAGAAGAAAGTCACTCTGTGCTCCATACTGGTCTCTGAAGAAGTCCAGCTAGTTATCCAAGGATGAAAGAGAACTGCAAGTCAGATGTTCCTTTTTCCTCTTTAAAATCAAGCCAAAACAAAATTCATTCAGCAAGTCTTTGTTATCTATTGCCTAGATATAAGTAAAAAATAAAAGGCTGTCTCCAGATTATTACCTAAAATCCACTCTTCCATTATTGGGGACAATTATTTTTATCCTATTCCCACTTTAGTTACTGCTATAAGTTACTTAATGTAGAAATAAAAAAAAAATTTAATTACAGTCAAATAGTTAATTGAGGTTTAACTGGTTTAACTGGTATGTCACCCCACCACATGCCTAAAGACTCCAAGAGGACAGGATGGTGAAGGGTATGAGGGATGATGCTTTAGCGTCTCATCCTCAGTTATTACAGAGCAGTTCCCTTCCAACAAATATGTTTACAATTTAAAAGTCTTTCAATTAATTTTTTCAACTAAATCAAGACTCACTGAACGTAATTAGAGAAGGGATAGGCTGAATCTAAAGGAAAAACATGAGATGACCTTATAATTCTTAACGTTGCTGTCCAAGTTTCCTCCTAAATATCCACAAATTTCACCTTTTAAAATTATATAACAAGTTTTAAGAGTTCAGCACAGATAGATTTCCCAGTGAAAGAAAAGAAAAAGTATTAGCTTTGGATGGAAAACATTTCTGGGAAGTCTGGGGCTGTATGACAGGCATGTGAAAGAGATCGCTGAATACCTGGTTGTTAATATTAACATCCACGTTGGGGTGAGGAGCTGGCACAGGACTGCTTTCCATTTCAAGGTGTTTGAGCTTCTCTGAGGAATCTATGAATGCTGGAGGGGAAAAAAAAAAAGGAAAATAGCCACTTAGGCTGCCATGCTGTTACAGCTTGTAAGTATACAGACTCAGGCTTTCTTCACTGCCTCCCCTCAATACCAGTTACCATCAATAAAAGGTAATAATCCAGATTACCTTGGACTAGACATTCCTTCTATAACCAGGAAACTCACCACTGATTTAAATAAGAGTTAACCTAAACAGGAACATTTCCTGTATCTACTCTGCTCCAACAATGCCACTCGATGTAGACCCTCCATGGCACAAGGGGTTAAGAAAGCTCACCAGCTAAGAGATTCAAAGAAAAGGCACAGAGCACCTGTGATACCACCCTTCCTTCCTAAGCACAACACACGCTCCTCCTGCAAACCTTAGCACCTAGCCATTTCTTCTCCTTGTTTCCTGACTGTATGGGGCCTAAAACTAAACTGATGAAGAACACACATTTATTAACTCACTGACTCAACCTATCACATACTGGTGACATCAGTCAGGCGTGATGCAGGACAGCATCTTATCTTCACTACCTGCAACCAGGCTGTACAATACAAGTAAAATCCTCCAACCACTGAAAAGATGATACATTAAATACAATGAATTCTATTTCAACTAACAACTGTTAGTTGTTCTTACTGTGCAGGAATCAATTTGGTAGAAATTTGAATTTCTACATTGTCCACATAACCAAAAAAGCTACTGAATGCTTAATAATTTCTAAGCAATCAAGGAGAAGAAAGGAGGGAAAACTATGAAGTCATTTCCTCTCAGTCAGAGAGATCTTCTAAAGTGTTCATCAATTAACTCTGTAAGTCTGTCCCTTGGCTACACATTAGAATCAGATTGGTAACTTTTAAGATATACTGATTCCCAGAGCTGACCCTAGAATAACAATATCAGATTTCTGAAGGTAGTTTTATGGCACTAGTAGTTTTTATTATTTTTTAAATTAATTCATTTTAATTGAAGGCTAATTATTTTACAATACTGTAGTGTTTTTTCCCATACATTGACATGAATCAGCCATGGGTGTACATGTGTCCCCCACCCTGAACCCCCCATCCACTTCCCTCCCCATCCCATCCCTCAGGGTTGCCCCGGTGCACCAGCTGTGAGTGGCACTTGTAGTTTTTAAAACCCTCTAGGTGATTTTAATGTACAATCAAAACTGAGAATCACTAATTCAACATTAATCTCAAAATCTTCCATATTCATTTTCTTACTCAATTGCCACCTCTTGTTTTTCTTATGCTTCAAATGATTTGACACTAAATTTTAACATGATGATGCTGGGACCACAACATTTTAGCTTATGCTATTAAATTAATACTGCTGGCTTGTGCTGGTGAGGGAGAACTGGTTAAAATAAAGCTTATTCTGCTATTTCTGTTTGGCTGAGAAATATCCTGAGACTGTAGGATAAATGCTTTTCTTTTTAAAATTACTATGTATTAACTATTTACCTAAGTCAATCAGGGTTTTGACACCATCACCGAAAGAAAATACAGAATAAATTGGACACCAAGATTCGTATCTTGGTATAAGACCTTAATTCTTAATATCAAAATGCTCTAGCTTCATTGATTGACACTGAGTAAATGTATTGAGTCTCAACTGGATAAGTCTTACTAATGAAACCCCTACATGATTCAAGAATTTCTTCTGTCATAACTTCCAACAGTATTTAAGTTCTGCTTGAATAGTTTCTGTAATGGGGGGCCCACCCACTGTAAGATATCTATTTCTGATATATGGCAAGAACAGTTTAAAAGATTCTCCCCTAAACTCATTTCAGTTTGGCTTTGCTATATTTTCAAACTGCTGATTCAAGATTCACCTTCTTAAGGTGACATAAATTCCCTGATATAAAAGGCTTCTGAATATTTGAAGCTATTAAGTCTCACTTGGTCTTGTCCTTTCTAAGCATCCTTAGTTTGTTTTACCAAATTCCTCAAAATCAATATAATCTCCTAGAAAGTGTGTACTAAATAAACATTGTTTGTTCATACAACACTACTGCAGTGCTCAAAGAATTTTAAACACTTTTCAAATCCAGACAACTGTTGTTGTTCAGTTGCTTACTCATGTCCAACTCTTTGTGACCCCACGGACTGCAGCACACCAGGCTTCTCTGTCCTTCACCATCTTCCGGAGCTTGCTCAAACTCATGTTCATTGACTCAGTGTTGCCATCGAACCATCTCATCCTCTATTGTCCCCTTCTCTTCCTGCCTTCAATCTTTCCCAGCATCAGAGTCTTTTCTAAGGAGTTCACTCTTTGCATCAGATGGCCAAAGTGTTGGAGCTTCAACTTTAGCATCAGTCCTTCTAATGAATGGTCAGGATTGATTTCCTTTAGGATTGACTGATTTGATCTACCTGCAGTCCTAGGGATTCTCAAGAGTCTTCTCCAAAACCACAGCTCAAAAGCATCAATTTTCTGGTGTTCAGTCTTCTTTACAGTCCAACTCTCACATCTATACATGACTACTGGAAAATTCATAGCTTTGACTAGACAGACCCCTGTCAGCAAAGTAATGTCTCAGTTTTTTAATATGCTATCTCAGTTTGTCACAGCTTTTCTTCCAAATTAATTAAATTAAAATTTTAAGCATCTTTTAATACATACAATGGACAGACATAAAATGAAAATAGAATTAATGTTGCCATTCTATAAAACAGACTTTTTATTTTAATCCTAAAAATACTTCACATTAAGCTAGTCTTGCTTCTGGCTGAATCTAAACACTGATGGACTCTATCTGTTACATATCACATCTTTCTAGTGACAAAGAGTGACTATTTCTAACAAGAGATAGAGTCCAGAGCAAGGCTGTGAAAACTGGAAAATAACCAAAAACAATTGCTGCAAAGAAAAGTACATGAGAAATACTGGCATTCCTTGGAGATACTGTGGGTTCAGCTCTGGATCACCACAGTGAAGTGAGTCATGTGAATTGCCTGGTTTCCCAGTGCATGTAAGTTATGTTTATACTATATTGTAGTCTACTTATTAAACATGCAGTAGCATCAGTGTTCTTGCCTGGAGAATCCCAGGGATGGGGGAGTCTGGTGGGCTGCCGTCTATGGGGTCGCACAGAGTCGGACACAACTGAAGCACATTAGCAGTAGCAGCAGCATTATGTTTAAAAAAATAATGTGCATACTTCAGTTAAAAAATACTTTATTGCTAAAAAATGCTACCCATTATCTGACAATGCAGGGTTGCCACAAACTGTCATTTTGCAAAAAAGCACAATATTTGCAAAGTATAATAAAACAAGGTGCTCTGAGTAACAGAGATGTTGTCTTAACCCGATAACTATTACTTTTAAAAAATCAAATTAAAACATCATTCTGAAATTATGAATAAATCAAAGCTAATTTATGTTTGACACCACCCTTATGGCAGAAAGTGAAGAGGAACTAAAAAGCCTCTTGATAAAAGTGAAAGTGGAGAGTGAAAACGTTGGCTTAAAGCTCAACATTCAGAAAATGAAGATCATGGCATCTGGTTTCATCACTTCATGGGAAATAGATGGGGAAACAGTAGAAACAGTGTTGGACTTTATTTTTGGGGGCTCCAAAATCACTGCAGTTGGTGACTGCAGCCATGAAATTAAAAGATGCTTACTCCTTGGAAGGAAAGTTATGACCAACCTAGAGAGCATATTGAAAAGCAGAGACATTACTTTGCCAACAAAGGTCCATCTAGTCAAGGCTATGGTTTTTCCTGTGGTCATGTATGGATGTGAGAGTTGGACTGTGAAGAAAGCTGAGTGCTGAAGAATTGATGCTTTTGAACTGTGGTGTTGGAGAAGACTCTTGAGAGTCCCTTGGACTGCAAGGAGATCCAACCAGTCCATCCTAAAGGAGATCAGTCCTGGGATTTCTTTGGAAGGAATGATGTCAAAGCTGAAACTCCAGTACTTTGGCCACCTTATGCGAAGAGTTGACTCACTGGAAAAGACTCTGATGCTGGGAGGGACTGGGGGCAGGAGGAGAAGGGGACAACAGAGGATGAGATGGCTGGATGGCATCACCGACTTGATGGACGTGAGTTTGAGTGAACTCTGGGAGTTGGTGATGGACAGGGAGGCCTGGCGTGCTGCGATTCAGGGGTCGCGAAGAGTAGGACATGACTGAGCGACTGAACTGAACTGAACTGAATTGAATTTATGTTTCCCAGACCTCAGACTCAGAATAACAATTTAAATATGGTAGATGTCAATAAAAACATAACATATAACATGCCAGAACATTTGTTTAACAATGCATTTGTAGTGGTTACTTCAGGAACAAAAGAACAGATTTTTTAAACCAACTGAAAGTGAAAGTAAAGTCATTCAGTCATATCCAACTCTTTGTGACCCCGTGGACTGTAGCCTACCAGGCTCCTCTGTCCATGGGATTCTCCAGGCAAGAATACTGGAGTGAGTTGCCATTTCCTTCTCCAGGGGATCTTCCTGACCCAGGGATAGAACCCAGGTCTCCTGCATTGCAGGCAGATGCTTTAACCTCTGAGCCACCAGGGAAGCCCACTATCAGCAGTAATTCAGCATGTTCTATGAACCAGAAGCACTGTGAAATTTTTTATCATGTCTTTCTAAATTACTAAATCCCATTGCTGTATTTTACACTCTTCAGAGAGAACAGCATACTCATTGGCAATTTCCTATAAGTTGTTTAAAAGATGGTGCTTAATTTTAGAAAAAGAAATCAACATTGCCAAGAGCCATGTAAACATAAGCTGCTTTTAAATGCTCACACTTACACTGAAATTCAACAGAAAGCTTTTGTTTAAAGACAGTTATGTTTTAATATCAAACCAAACTCACAAACAGATAGAAATATGTGCAACTTCTTATTTCCTTTTAACCTTTTAAAAAGTTAAGGAGAGCAGCATTCTTTCTTGACTATTTATTTTTGTGGGTCTGGGCAACAACAGCTCTCATTAATAACAAAATATTTCCTATACACTAATGGAATGTCCAAACATTTGTTCAATCCTGTGCCCTAGATAATCTCTAAGGAAACATTTTTCTCTTAATTTTCACTCAAGAAACAAAAAGCAAATTTGAAAATTCAAAAATGTTTAATGACTTATAAATGACACAAATGTTTAATGGTATCAACTATGTGATCTTAAACATTTCAATGGATCCTTAGGCCAAAAAGGCAAGAAGGCATAACATTAAATTATGTTTTATGTTTAAATTATGTTTAATGTCTATTCTACATTAACATTTCAAATTCAACTGCTGCTGCATAAAATACTCTTGAAGTGACTGACAAACAGCTCATTTCAAAAGACGCAGACTAATGTCACTGATTTCACACAGAACATTTACTTACTCCTGCGCTCACCTTCAGGTCCCTCTAACCCAGCCTGCCTGGTGGCTGTGCTCACTTCACCTGGGGCTTGGGGGGTGTCCATGGTGTCAGGTGCCCCAGCTATGTCATTAGCGGTTGTTTCCAGTAAGTCTGGACTATCTAGCAAATCAATCCTCAGAGGCAAGCTGTGAAGGTAACAGAAAACATTCTTAGACCAAGACATTTATCATGGAAAGAATTTAAAACACTAATAAAAATCTGTCAGAAAAAAAGTCATTTATGCCAAGTGGTTTATTCATCTGTCAAAACCTTTAGGCAGATTCTCGTCCATCCAAATTGGAGAAGGGGCTGAATTTAGCTTCCCAACTGAAATAACCTAAGGGGAATATAAACAATTCTCAAGATATTAGACATCAGACAACAAAAAGGCAGAAATTGAGATTCAGAAAACAATGAGGAGTCCTTGTTTTAAGAGAACCTCCATGCCGTAATTCAGAGACGTCCTGTGGCTGACAGTCCAGGGAGACCAGGACAGCTGAAGTTCCCTGGCCAGGGTACCAGGCAGGAGAGAATCCTGGAGGTGTGCAGAAGGCTCCTCTCAAGATGCAGTAGGGTGCTCATCAGGGAACATGTGGCTTCAGAAAGAATTAGTGGCACTCAGGCTGGGCCACAGTGTCCTTCTTTAGAGACTATCAAAACACATAACAAGGGTACTGAGTATGAAAAAGATTCTGCCTCAGGAGTAGAGAATGATTTATCCAGACAGCCTGGTGACAAATCCACTTAACACATCATAAAAGAAAGAGCTAAAAGGATCAAAGTGTTTCCAAGTAATTTAACTGCATTCTAAAACAAATCTCAAGACTGAAAGGAATACAAAATGATCCAGCATCCAACAACGTAAATTTCAAAATGTCACGTATCTAGTCAGAGATTATTAGAAACGCTAACAGGCAGAAAAAGACATCTATACTAAAGAGAAAAATCAATCAACAGGAATCAACATGTTAGGATTAGCAGAGAAAGACACTAAAAACATTTATTATAGCTGTATTTCATATGCTCAAAAAGCTAAGCAGAAATTAGAACATACAAAAAAGACTCAAACCAAGCTTCTAGAGATGAAAACCACAATATCTTAGATGGAAAATATATTGGGTGAGGTGGACAGCAGATTAGATTTTTAAAAAGATACTGAATTTAATAGAAACTATCCAAAATAAAACACACAGGGAAAAAGGATTCCCCCCTAAATGAAAAGAATGTCAGTTCTTCTTTGTGGGCCAACTTCAAGCAACCAACTGTATGAATAACCGACTGGATGGAGTCCCAGGGTGGTGGGGGAAGGGGAGAAAAGGTATTTGAAGAAAAAAAATGACTGATGTTTACAAATCGGATGAAAACTATAAACCCACAGATTCAAGAATTTCAGGAAACTCTAAACACAAAAAAACATGAAGAAAACTACACCAAAGCACATTGCAACCATACTGCTTAAAACCAATGATGAAAAGAAAAATTTAAAAGCAGCCAAAACACTGTACATTCAATAGAATAAGATAAGGAGGAAAGCAGATTTCTTATCAGGAATAATGCAAATTAGCGGACAGTGGAGGAGTGTCTCAAAGACTTGTAAAGAATGAAAGCCTACCAATCCAAACTTTATATCCAGTTAAAAAGCTTTCAAAAACAAAGGAAAACCTATATATACACCAAAGAAAAGTGAAAACATACACTCAGAGATGTGTACCCAAATGTTCATGGAATCACTATTCATAATAGCCAAAAAAGTGGAAATGCCCATTAACTGAGGAATGGATAAATAAAATGTGATCTGTCCACAGAATGGCATAATAATCAGCAAGAAAAGGAGTCAAGTACTGAAACATGCTATGACCCTTGAAAATACAATGTTAAGGGAAAAAAGTCAGACACAAAATACCACATATCATATGAGGCCATTTATATGAAATGTCCAGAATAAACAAGTTCACAGACACAGAAAGTAGATCAGTGGTTGTCAGAAGCTAGAGAGGAATGGAGATTAACTGCTGTTATTTAAGGTCTGAAATTAGGATTCCATAAGAAGGCTGTCTTGATATCCTTGAGCCTCATGGGCCCCCAAGGCCCAACCATGAGTTTCCCAACTCTCATCAAATATGCCCTCCCAGTGAAAAGGATTCCAAAAAACTGTACCAGCTGCATCCTACCAGATTCTTAATCAAGTAAGTTTCATTTCTCTGCCAGCCTGTGAAATTATTCACACAAGCCAATCATATCCCCTAGTGGGAAACAAGGGTCAACTCATTCTCACATTCCTATAAAGCCTGCCTCCCAAAAAAGCCCATGTTTGTTCACTTTGCTCCTGAGAGAGACATGATGTATCCCCATTGTTGTGAGGTTTCGTCCTCCTTAGAGACATGAGTATACGTGTTTAATAAACTGCTATCAGGGCTGGGCATTGTATGTTGGGCCATCTAATAGTATTTAGGGTAGAGGATCCCTCCCTTACCAAAAGGGTGAGTGAGTGTGGAGAAGAACAACTGATAGTGGGTACGGGGTTTCTTTTTTGTTGTTTAGTCGACAAGTTGTGTTCGACTCTTTTGCAACCCCATGGACTGTAGGCTGCCAGGTTCCTCTGTCCATAGGATTTCCCAGGCAAGAATACTAAGTGGGTGTTTGTTTTTTTTTTTTTTTTTTAGTGAGGGGCAAAATATTCTAAAGTAAAATTGTAATAAAGGTTGTGCAATTCTATGAAAGTGCTAAAAACACTGAATTGTTGGCTCTGAATGGGTAAACAATGTGAATTATATCTTAAAAAAGAAGACAGACAATAGGAATTCATGACCAAAAGACCAGCACTGAAAAAATATTAAAGGAAGACATACAGACAGAAGTAAAATGAACAATGTATTATAGGGTCTAAAACACACATAGAAGAAAAATGTTTGACAAATGACAGTAAAAAGGCTGGGAGAGGAGAAATAGAAGCACGCTACTGTAAAGCTGTTATACTACACATGAAACAGTATAACAGTCCTTGAAAGTTGACTGATTAATGCTAAAGTAACCATTAAAGTTAAAAAAAAAACACCAAAGAGTTACAGCTAAGGAATAAGAAAAGGTCATAAATGAAATTTTTAAAAAATTAATGAAAAAAGAAGATGGAAACAAGAAATATATGGGACAAACAGAACACAAACAGCAGGATGACAGACTCAACCATACCAATAATCACATTAAAAGGAAACAGTATAAACATACCATTAAAAGAAAAACTCAATCTCTGCAGAGACTGTCAAAAATTGCCAATGTCAGGACTTCCCTAGTGGTCCAGTGGCTAAGACTCTGAGTTCCTAAGGCAGGGTAGCTGGGCTCAACCCCTGATCAGGGACCTAAGATGCCACATGCCCATTAAAGAGCCAACATGCCTCAACTAAGACCCAGTATAGTCAATAATTTGATACTTTTAAAAAATTTCCAGTGTCAACTCATTTCAAGTCATCATGGCAGAGGATTGGGAAAAGTTTTCAATTAACAATAACTGTGCCTCATATAAACCTCAGTGACTACACTGCCACTGTGCAAAGATGAAGCATACCAATTTTCAAATGCAGAGACTATCAGTTAAAATTTAAAAAGCAAAACCCAGTTATGTGGTGCCTACATGAAACAATTTAACTATGAAGAAACAAATTAACAAAGATAAAAAAGGACAGAAAAAGATATACTATGCTAACACTAGTCAAAAGAAAGCTACAGTGGACATACTGATATCAAAGTAGAGTTAAGAGCAAAGAATAGTACTTAAAATGAAGATGATCACTTCGTAAGGATAAAGGGGTCATTTAATCAAGAGAACACAAAAATCCTAAATATTTATTTACTTAATGGTGGCATTTTAAAATGCATGGGGCCAAAACTGAAAGAACTGCAAAGAGTAATGAGCAAATCAATTATGGTTGGAGATTTCAACACCCTTCTTTCAATAAGTGATAGAACAGAAAATCAGCAAGGATATAGTGGACGTGAACATCATTAACCATCAACTTTACCTGACTGACATTTAGAAAATACTCTACCCAAAACATCAAAACACATGATCTTCTCAAGGGCATACAGAATAATCACTAACATAGGTCATATTCTGGGCCATAAAACAAGAGTTAATAAATTCAAAAGGACTCAAATCATACAAAGTATGTATGTTCTTTGACTGGAACATAAATTATAAATCAAAACAGAAAGTTCCTTGGAAAATCGCCAAGTATTTGGAAACTATAAATGTACTTCTAAATAACCACTGGATCAAAAAAGATATGAAAAGGAAAATGAGAAAAGAATTTTAAACTAATGAAAGCAAAAGCGTAACACATCTATATTTGCAAGATTCCACTAAAATAATCATTAGAGGAATATTTATAATATCAAACATCTACATTAGAACAAAGTTTTCAAATCAATGACCTCAGTTTATACCTTGATAAATTAGAAAAAGAGCATATTAAATGCAAAGGAAGAGGAAGGCAGGAAATAATAAAGATAAAAGGAAAAATAATACAGAAAATGAATTAAACTGAGAACTAGTTCTTTGAGCTCAATGTAATAATTGATTTATGTATTAATAACTTGTAGCTAGACTGATAAAAAGAAAAATAAGAATATGTATATACAATATCAGGAATGGGAAGAGTGACACCACTACAGATACTACAAACATTAACAAGATATAAGGGAATATTATGAGTTATATGCCAATAAATTCAACAACTTAGATGATATGCAAAAATTCCTCGAAAGCCACAAACCATCACAGCTCATTCCAGGAAAACAGAAAGTCTGAATAGATGCAGAAAAGAATAGAAATTAACTAGCAATTAAAAATCTTCAAACAAAGAGAAGCTCAGACCCAGAGAACCTCCTGAAAAATTCTATCAAATATTTAAAAGAAGAAATAATTCTAACCATCAACAAACTATCTTACAAATAGAGGAAAGGCAACATTCTCCAAGTCATTCTATGAGCCCATTATTATCCTGACAGTGGAGCAATACCAAACATACAACAAGAAATCAAGCAAGGAATAAAAAGGACTGTCCACCATGATCAACTGGGACTTTCCACAGGAATGCAAAGTTGGTTTAACATTCCAAAATCAATTAATGTAATATTACTTATTAATAAAAACAAACCACATGATCATCTCAATAGATACAGAAAAAGCGTGTGACAAAACCCAACAACACTAATGGTAAAACTCTCAACAAACTAAGAATAGATGAGAATATCTTCAATCTGATAAAAGGAAATACACACACAAAAAATCAACAGCTAACATTACACTGGGGCTTCCCTGGTGGCTCAGACGGTAAAGAATCCACCTGCAATGCAGGAGGCCTGGGTTCGATCCCTGGGTTGGGAAGATCCCCTGGACGAGGGCATGACAACCCACCCCAGTATTCTTGCCTGGAGAGTTCCATGGACAGAGAAGCCTGGTGGGCTACAGTTTATGGGGTCACAACTAAGCACAGCACAGCACAACATTACACTGAACGATGAATGACCAAGTTATTTCCCCTATAAGTCAGAAACTAGACAAAGATTCCACTCTTATCACTTCTATTCAACAGTACACAGGTTTTAAAAGGTGCAGTAAGAAAAAAAAAGAGTAAATTAAGGGCCCAAACTAAAAAGAAAGAGATACAAAGGAAGAGGTTTTTATGTGCAGATGACAGAATCCTATATGTAGAAAAGTCAATGGAATCCACAAAATGCTCCTGGAAAGTAATAAGTTCAGCAAGGAGGCAGGACACAAGATCAACATGCAAAATTCAATTATGCCTATACACTAGCAATGAACAATAGAAAACTGAGATTAAAATAAGTCTGTTCACAACAACATCAAAAGAATAAAAACAGGAATAAATTTAATAAAGGATATGCAGAGCTTGGGCTTCCCACATGGCGCTTGTGGTAAAGAACCCTCGTGCCAATACAGGAAACACAAGAGACTTGGGTTCAATCCCTGGGTCGGGAAGATTCCCTGGAGAAAAGCATGGCAACCCACTCCAGTATTCTTGCCTGGAGAACTCCATAGACAGAGGAACCTGGCAGGCTATGGTCCATTAGGTCGAAAAAGCTGAACATGACTTAAGTGGCTGAACACACATGCAGAGCTTATACACTTAAAACTATAATAAATAAAGGATATCTAAATAAACAGAAAGACACTTTCTTTTAGATGAAAAAACGTGAAAATTCAGGAGCTAGAACAGCCAAGTGCATTCTGGAAAAGAAGAAAGTTGGAGAATACATACTGTAACTTGCTATAAAACCACAGTAATTAAGACAGTGTGATACTGGCACAAAAATAGCTATGTAGGGGGTTCCCTGGTGGCTCAGTGGTGAAGAATCCTCCTGCCAACACAGGAGACATGGGTTGATCCCTTGTCTGGGAAGATCCCACATGCCACAGAGCAACTCAGCCCCTGCACAACTATTGAGCCTGTGTCTAGAGCCTGGGAACCACAACTACTGGGCCCATGTACTCAACTACTGAAGCCCACGTGCCCTAGAACCCATGCTCCACAAGAGAAGCCACTATGAGAAACCCAAGCACCATAGTAAAGAAGAGCCCCTGCTCACCACAACTAGTGAAACCCTGCGCAGCAATGAAGACCCAGCACAGCCAAAAATAAATAAAAAATTTTAAAATAGATATGTAAATCAACAGAATGAAATTGAGAGTTTGGAATTCATAATACTTATGGTTGATTTTTTCCAAGACAAATCAATGGATAAAAGAATAGGCATTCAACAACTGGTGTCAAGACAACTAAAAATATATGCAAAAATATGAATTTAGACCCTTACCTCACACGACACAAAAATTAAATCAACATGGATAACATACTGAAATGTTAAGAGCTGAAACTATAAATATCTGAAGAAAACACAGGAGGAAAATATCTTTGTGATTTGAGGTTGGCAAAATGTTCTCATATGATACTAAAGGTACCACCCATTAAAAAAAAAAAAAGGGAAGCTGGACTTTGCTTGAGCTTCAAAAAAACACTCTTGATTGAAATGAAGAGAGATGTCACAGATGAAGAGAAAAATTTTGCAAATCATGTATCTCATAAGGAACTGGTATCCAACATATACAAAGAACTCTTAATATAAAAAAGATAAATAACATATAAAAATGAGCAAAAGGTTCAAATAGACATTCCTGCAAAGACAACTGATTAACAGCTGACAAGCACATGAAAAGATGCTAAGCATCAGTAGCCCTCTGGAAAATGCAAATCAAAACAAGGAAATGCCACTATTTACTCTCTTAAACAGCTGTAACTAAAAAGATAGAAAATAACAAATGTTGGCTAGGATGTGAAGACCTGGAACATTCAAGCATTTCCTCTCTGGAAAAACGTTTCTCAATTTCTTGAAAAGTTAAAATATAAATTCACCATACAACCCAGCAATTTTCCTCCTAGGAGTCTATTCAAGAGAAATGACATTTTATGTCCACACTACAATAGGAATGCTTATAACACTATTGACAGCCAGAACATGGAAACAATGCAAATTTCCAACAATTGGTGAGTGTAAAAACAAAACACCGTATATCCATAAAATGCATTATTAATCAACAACTGAACGGGGCTCACTAGAATACATGGATAAATCTGAAAAACATTATTCTAGGAGAAAACCAGACATAAAACCTTGTATACTATATAATTTCATTCATATAAAATGTCTAGGAAAGTAAAATTTATAAAGACTGAACTTTTGGAGATCATGAAAATGTTCTAGATTGTGTGATTGTACAATTCCATACATTTCTAAAAATCATGGACTTGTACATTTACCATAAATGAATTTTTATATTTTATTTTTTGGCCATGTTGGGTCTTTGTGGTTGCTCTCGAGCTTTCTCTAATCGCAGAAAGCAAGGGTCACTCTCTAGCAGAGGTACATGGGCTCCTCATTGCGGCAGCTTATGTTGTGGAGCGCAGGCTCTACTGCGCTCAGGGTTGAATAGTTGTGATTCACAGGCTCTAGGGCACAGGTTCAACAGTTGAGGTGCATGAGCTTAGTAGCCTCACAGCACATGGAACCCTTGAGGACCAGAAATCAAACTTGTGTTCCCTGCCTTAGCAGGCAGATCCTTAATCAATGGACCACCAAGGACGTCACAATAAATGAATTTTATAATGTGTACAAGTATTTTTGAATATATAAAAACCTTAGTCAAGAGGAACTAGAGATCAAATTGCCAACATCTGCTGGATCAATGAAAAAAGCAAGAGCTCCAGAAAAGCATCTATTTCTGCTTTATTGACTATGCCAAAGCCTTTGACTATGTGGATCACAATGAACTGTGGAAAATTCTTAAAGAGACTGGAATACCAGACCACCTGACCTGCCTCTTGAGAAACCTATACGTAGGTCAGGAAGCAACAGTTAGAACTGGACATGGAACAACAGACTGGTTCCAAATAGGAAAAGGAGTACGTCAAGGCTGCATATTGTCACCCTGTTTATTTAACTTCTATGCAGAGTACATCATGAGAAATGCTGGGCTGGAAGAAGCACAAGCTGGAATCAAGATTGTCGGGAGAAATATCAATAACCTCAGATATGCAGATGACACCACCCTTATGGCAGAAAGTGAAGAGGAGCTAAAAGCCTCTTGATGAAAGTGAAAGAGGAGAGTGAAAAAGTTGGCTTAAAGCTCAACATTCAGAAAACGAAGATCATGGCATCTGGTCCCATCACTTCATGGGAAATAGATAGGGAAACAGTGAAAACAGTGTCAGACTTTATTTTGGGGGGCTCCAAAATCACTGCAGATGGTGACTGCAGCCATGAAATTAAAAGACGCTTTCTCCTTGGAAGGCAAGTTATGACCAACCTAGATAGCATATTGAAAAGCAGAGACATTGCTTTGCCAACAAAGGTCCATCTAGTTAAGGCTATGGTTTCTCCAGTGGTCATGTATGGATGTGAGTTGGACTGTGAAGAAGGCTGAGCACTGAAGAATTGATGATTTTGAACTGTGGTGTTGGAGAGGACTCTTGAGAGTCCCTTGGACTGCAAGGAGATCCAACCAGTCCATCCTAAAGGAGATCAGTCCTGAGTATTCTTTGGAAGGAATGATGCTAAAGCTGAAACTCCAGTACCTTGGCAACTTCATGCAAAGAGTTGACTCATTGGAAAAGACTCTGATGCTGGGAGGGATTGGGGGGAGGAGAAGGGGATGACAGAGGATGCAATGGTTATATGGCTTCACCGACTCAATGGACATAATAGTTTGAGTTAACTCTGGAAGTTGGTGATGGACAGGGAGGCCTGGCATGCTGCAATTCATGGGGTTGCAAAGAGTCGGACACAACTGAGCGACTGAACTAGTCAAATTTAGGATTTCAAAAGTAAAAATAATCTAGTTCTACTTGAAATAACAAAGTTGCAGGATACAAAATCAATATACAAAAATCAACTATGTATCTGTATCCATGAAATGAACAACAGGAAAATGAAATACAAAAACAATTCCAGGATTTCCCTGGCCGTCCAGCAGTTAAGACTCCACTGCAAGGCGTGCAGGTTGCATCCCTGGTCAGGGAACTAAGATCGTGCATGCTGTGAAGTACAGCCAAACAGGAAAAAAAAAAAAGGAATTCATCTAGAAAAGCAAGTATTCTAACAGTTATGTTCTCTATAATTTTATTTATTCGGCTGTGCTGGGTCTTCGCTGCTGTGCAGGCTTTTCTCTAATTATGGTGAGTGGGGGCAACCCTCTAGCTGCAGTGCACAGGCTTCTCGTGGTGGTGGCTTCTCTTATTGTGGAGCGTGGGCTCTAGGGCGAGCGGGCTTCGGTAGCTGTGGTTCCTAGGCTCTAGAGCACAGTCTCAACGGTTGGGGAACTTGGGCTCAGTTGCTCCATGGCATGCGGGATCCTCCCAGACCAGGGATTGAATCCGCGTCTCCTGCATTGGAAGGTGGATTCTCTACCACTGAGCCATCAAGGAAGCCCTCTAACAGTTTTTTGAAGAATAAGATTTTCAATTTATCTTCTGTGGCAAAGCTCAAAGGTTGATGTAGACATTTTATTTTGTTGACCTAATACTGAGTTAAGCGGAAGGAAACAAACTGCCACTGTTGCATGCTTTCCTAGAGGAATGAAGGCCGTGCTTTAATCACCCTGGGTCTGGGAAACAAATAAGAAAGGAAAAAAAAAAAAAACAACTTTCAAAAATTGATGAGAGTGAGAACAAAGAGAGCTTCTTTGCAAGTCAAGACCTCTGTGTCCCAGTCCTATCTCTGCAACCACGTGGCTGTACAGTTTCAAACAACGTCCTTCACTGTGGTCGTCAATGTGTGTTCTACAGAGTCCAGAGGATTTCAGACTCAAATGAGCTACACAGAAAGTGGAGAAGATGGTAGAATTTTGTTTTTTATGGTAATTTTTTATGAGATTTTATTTGGAATTCCCAGATAAACTTAATTAGAAGGGTTTCTCAGTTAAAACTCACTTGGAAACCATGGGAGTAAAGGCACTTTTCAACAGCTGTAAAAATCTATTAATATAAAACCATCTATTCAGCTCATTTTCAAGTCTTTTTGTACTGCTCCAATGGTTATCTTTTCTAAATGTGAATCAGTGCAACTTGTGAGGCTTTTTTCTTTTTTAAATAAGGTTAACAACATCAAAAGAAGAAATGATGATGATGAGGAGGAAAAGATGAAACAAAAATGACAGAATACAGGAGTTTGTTGAAGCTGACTGATGAGAACGCTGTGGTTCACCATATGTTGGACCTATATATAATTTTGAAATTTTCATCGTAAATTCTTAAAAATACGAATACAAATATTTTGGGGCAAAGGAACATGAGAACTGGTAGTTCATTTCTTGTGGTCCTAAGATGGACATATAGAAATTTTTTATTTTAACTACACCCATATGTCTTAGCCTGTTCAGGCTACTTTAACAGAAATATCATAGACTGGGTAGCTTATTAACAACAGAACTTTATTTCTCCCAGTTCTAGTCTAGTTCTAGACTTGCTGCCAAGACTTAGCAGCAGATACAGTATTTGGTGAGGGCCCTCTTTCTAGTTCAGAGACTATCTGTTTGCTGCATCCTCATGTGGCAGAAAGACATGAGGGAGCACTCTGGGGTCTCTTTTACAAGGGCACTGATCCCATTCACCAGGGCTAAATCCACCTTCATGAAATCACTTCCCAAAGGTCTTACCTCCAAATACAATCACACTGAGGACTAGATCTCAACATATGAATTTTGGAGGGACACAAATAGTCCTCAGTACTCAAAAATAAGATTAAAAGCTTCATGAATCAGAAATGAAATAGAAGTTCATATCTAAAAGAATGTTGAATTATTTTGGAATTTCTGAAGAACATGGGTTAAACTGTGTCCCACACCAAATTCATATGCAGAAGTCCTCATGCCCATGACCTTGGATTGGGATTTTACTTGGAAATACATTTCCAGGTATACACTGCTTAGGTCAAGATGAGATCATACTCAAGTCAAGTGGACCTTAGGAAGCATCACTATGAACAAAGCTAGTGGAGGTGATGAAATACCAGCTGAGCT
Organism: Ovis aries; assembly: GCF_016772045.2. NCBI lineage: Eukaryota > Metazoa > Chordata > Mammalia > Artiodactyla > Bovidae > Ovis > Ovis aries. The sequence goes on along the minus strand of NC_056055.1, from coordinate 185,404,126 downwards.
GTTTCAAATCCTAAAACGTGATGCTGTGAAAGTGCTACACTCTCTATGACAGCAAATTTGGAAAACTCAGCAGCGGCCACAGGACTGGAAAAGGTCAGGTTTCATTCTAATCCCAAAGAAAAGCAATGCCAAAGAATGTTCAAACTACCACACAATTGCACTCATCTCACACGCTAGTAAAGTAATGCTCATAATTCTCCAAGACAGGCTTCAACAGTACATGAACCATAAACTTCCAGATGTTCAAGCTGGATTTAGAAAAGGCAGAGGAACCAGAGATCAAATTGCCAACATCCACTGGATCATTGAAAAAGCAAGGGACTTCCAGAAAAACATCTACTTCTGCTTTATTGACTATGCCAAAGCCTTTGACTGTGTGGATCACAACAAACTCTGGAAAATTCTTTAAGAGATGGGAATACCAGACCACCTTATCTGCCTCCTGAGAAATCCATATGTAGGTCAAGAAGCAACAGTTAAAATTAGACATGGAACAACAGACTGGTTCCAAATCGGGAAAGGAGTACCTCAAGGCTCTATGTTGTAACCCTGATTATTTAACTTATATACAGAGTTCAGTTCAGTTCAATCATTCAGTTGTGTCCAACTCTTTGCGATCCCATAGACTGTAGCATGCCTGGCCTCCCTGTCCATCACCAACTTCCAGAGTTTACTCAAACTCATGTCCATTCAGTCGGTGAAGCCACCTAACCATCTCATCCTCTGTCATCCCCTTCTCCTCCTGCCTTCAATCTTTCCCAGCATCAGGGTCTTTTCAAATGAGTCAGCTCTTCTCATCAGGTGGCCAAAGTATTGGACTTTCAGCATCATATATACAGAGCACATCATGTGAAATGCCAGGGTGGATGAAGCACAAGCTGGAATCAAGACTACTGGGAAAAAAATCAATAACTTCAGATACACAGATGATACCACCCTTATGGCAAAAAGCAAAGAACTAAAGAGCCTCTTGATGAAAGTCAAAGAAGAGAGTGAAAAAGTTGGCTTAAAACTCAACATTCACAAAACTAATATCATGGCATCCAGTCACGTCACTTCATGGCAAAAAGATGGAAAAACAATGGAAACAGTGCCAGACTCTTTTGGGGGGCTCCAAAATCATTGCCTATGGTGACTGCAGCCATGAAACTAAAAGATGCTTGTTCCTTGGAAGAAAAGCTATGATCAACCTCAACACCATATTAAAAAGCAGAGACATTATTTTGCCAACAAAGGTCCATCTAGTCAAAACCAGTAGTCGTGTATGGATGTGAGAGTTGGACTATAAAGAAAGCTGAGCACCGAAAGAACTGATGCTTTTGAACTGTGGTGTTGGAGAAGACTCTTGAGAGTCCCTTGGACTGCAGGGAGATCCAACCAGTCCATCCTAAAGGAAATCAGTCCTGAATATTCATTGGAAGGACTGATGCTGAAGCTGAAACTCCAATACTTGGGCCACCTGATGTGAAGAACTGACTCATTTGAAAAGACCCTGATGCTGGGAAAGATTGAAGGCAGGAGGAGAAGTGGACAACAGAGGACGAGATGGTTGGTGGCATCACTGACTCATTGGACATGAGTTTGAGCAAGCTCTGGGAGTTGGTGATGGACAGGGAAGCCTGGTGTGCTGCAGTCCATGGGGTCCCAAAGAGCTGGACATGACTGAGTGACTGAACTGAACTGAGATCATACTGGAGGGGAAGGCAGGCACTTCATGCACCATGACTGATATCTTTCAGTTCAGCCCATTTGAAAAGACATCCATCCTTATGAAGGGGCAAGTACAGACACAGACATACACCCAAGAAGGCCATGTGATGATGAAGGCAGAGACTAGGCGGCACTTCTGCAGTCCACCCTGCCGGCAAGCCACCAGCAGCCAGGAAAGAGGCTGGAGCAGATCTCACCGTTCTCAGAAGGAAGCATCTGGCCCGCACCTTCATCTCTTGAACTTCTGGCCTCTAGCATCATGAGACAAAATTCTGCAGTCATCCAGCTGTAACAGCAGTCCTAGGAAACTTAATACATGTCACATTCCAAAGATTTGAGCAGCCCTTATAAAAAGACTCTGAGCAGATTGCACTATCCATACCATAAAAGACAAGACAAGACATCCAAAGGGACATTCTGCAAGGGCAGGACATCAGGGCAGAGAAAGTCACATGAAGTAAATGAAGGCTCTGAAAGAACCTGTGAAAGCAGATGATTCCATTTTACTTCAAGGGGGAACGGGGATCGCTAAGCATTAGCAACTACTAGCCCCACATCACGGAGAAGGCGATGGCAACCCACTCCACTGTTCCTGCCTAGAGAATCCCAGGGATGGGGGAGCCTGGTGGGCTGCCGTCTATGGGGTCGCACAGAGTCGGACATGACTGAAACGACTTAGCAGCAGCAGCAGCAGCCCCACATCATGTGTGGTGCTAAGAGAGCTCATAGGAAACATGATGCATGAACCTGTAAGTTTGGGAGTATAAAAAAATGTATCTCCCATGTAGGGAAGTGCATCTCTTAGCATGGAGCGGTCTAGCTCCACGAGCTGACTGAAGTTTACCTTAACAACCTGGGGGGAAAGGCCAGTGGCTGGACAAGCTACATTTACAAGAATGTATAGATTCATTCTGGGCAGGGCAGGGCAAGGGCAAGAATGTATAGATTCCCAGAGGCCAAATTTACAGTAATCCACACATCAAGATGAGTAACAGGGCAGGGCAAGAATGTATAGATTTCCAGAGGCCAAATTTACAGTAAGCCACACATCAAAATGAGTAACAGGAGTAGACGATAATATATTCTTAAAAATCCACAAATCTACGAGTAACAAATTATTTCCTTGACAGGTGAGAGGAAAGAGGAAGCCCTCTTTTACAGAGGAATGCCACCTTTGTAGAAAGAAGGACAGAACTTGAAAATCAACATACTATAAATACCAAAACAATTACTGATTCAGGTAAAAATTATCAACGGATGCAAACCCCCCAGATCAAAGACTTCAGGGAATAGGATATCCACTCTCAGTTTTAAAATGACACTCCACAGATTAAAGAGGGAAAAGGTACTTTTATAGAGAAATCTGGTGGACATTGCCTTAACCGAAATATCAGTAAAAATGTTTAACCTGAGTCTAAGATAATCTCACAGATCTAAGTTGCAAGGTATTCCACAAAGAAACCTGCATAGGCTCTTTAAAAAATACATCAATGTTATTTGTTAACTGGCTATCAGTTCAGCCGCTCAGTCATGTCCGACTCTTTGCGACCCCATGAATCGCAGCACGCCAGGACTCCCTGTCCATCACCAACTCCCAGAGTTCACTCAGACTCACGTCCATTGAGTTGGTGATACCATCCAGCCATCTCATCCTCTGTTGTCCCCTTCTCTTCCTGCCCCCAATCCCTCCCAGCATCAGGGTCTTTTCCAATGAGTCAACTCTTCGCATGAGGTGGCCAAAGTATTGGAGTTTCAGCTTTGGCATCAGTCCTTCCAATGAACACCCAGGGCTGATCTCCTTTAGGATGGACTGGCTGGATCTCCTTGCAGTCCAAGGGACTCTCAAGAGTCTTCTCCAACACCACAGTTTAAAAGCATCAATTCTTCAGTGTTCAGCTTTCTTCACAGTCCAACTCTCACATCCATACGTGACTACTGGAAAAACCATAGCCTTGACTAGACGGACCTTTGTTGGCAATAATGCAATACAAAACAAAAAGTTTGAAAAAAATGTCAATGTCATGAAATGCAAAGCAGGCTGAGGAATGAGCCTCATGAGCAATGAAACATGAGAAACTAACAGAAATTCTCACTGGATCCTGTATCAGGCAGGAAAACAACTATGAAGGGCATTTATCAAAATTTCTGGAAAAACCTTAGTATGGACTTTAATAGTTACAATAATGTTAAAATCTCTGGGTGTAGGAACTTCCTTGGTGGTCCAATGGTTAAGAATCCACTTTCCAATGTAGGGAACATGGGTTTGATTTCTGGTCAGGGAACTTAAGATTGCCACAACTTTTGAGCCTGCACACTGTAACTAGAAAAAGGCCATGTGCTGCAACAAAGACCCCCAGCACAGCGGGGAAAAAAAATTCTGTGTAATAAATACATCACATATAAGATTATCCTTGATTTTTGGAGATAAAGGGCTTCCCTTGTGGCTCAGACGTAAAGGATCCGCCTGCCAATGCAGAAGATGTGGGTTTGATTCCTGGGTCAGGGAAGATCCCCTTGAAGAAGGAAATGGCAACCCACTCCATGATTTTTGCCTGGAAAATCCCATGGACGGAGGAGTCTGCAGGCTATAGTCCACGGGGTCACAAGAGTTGGACATGACTTAGTGACTAAACCACCACCATGCAAAAAGCAGTATTAATGAATACAGTATTGTAATGTCTGTGTTGTGCTCAATTATTCCAGTTTAGAAAAACTCAGTGTCAGCAAATAGGCAAATATTAACAGGTAGAAAACTTAGGGGGAAGGGCATATAACTATTCCATTCACTATTCTTTCAACTTTTCTGTGGGCTTGAAGTCTTCCAAAATAAAAACTTAGGAGAAAAGAAAAAATGTATGCTTCCCTTGTTCCACATGTGAGTCCAGTTTGAAGCACATTCACTGGAACTCTACCTATGGGACAGGTGTCTCAGAGTAAGATGATCCAAGCAGAAGTATATTCACAGTTAAGAGCCAAAGCCAGCAACATGGGAGAGAGAGTGTGGCAAAAAGTGAAGTATGAAGAAAACTGCCTCTCTGGGGAAGTGATGGATGTGTTCTATAAGGGCCTCTGAGAAAACACTGAAGTGTAGCACACAAAACCATGGTTACGTTCATGCCACAACACCTGGCTGGATTACAACAGCATCACCCACATTAGACCCTGCTCCTTTTCTCTTTCTTCTTCCTCAACCCTGAGAGCACGCATCACAAAGAATAAGTGGGAGAATGTGAAGATTAAATGAACAAACCACCACTACCCTATGTATGAGCAAAGGAGAAATCTTTAAATTAGGTTTAAGATTAGAACTGAACTTTCTGTAACTTAAAGTATACATCAGTTATTGAAAATAAGATAGTCTTTGTATGTACAAATGATGGGCTAGAAAGGGAAGAGAGGAGTTGACTTTGGAAAAACAGGTAAACACAGTAATTCAGTTCAGTCGCTCAGTCATGTCCGACTCTTTGCGACCCCATGAATCGCAGCACGCCAGGACTCCCTGTCCATCACCAACTCCCGGAGTTCACTCAGACTCACGTCCATCCAGTCAGTGACGCCATCCAGCCATCTCATCCTCGGTTGTCCCCTTCTCCTCCTGCCCCCAATCCCTCCCAGCATCAGTCTTTTCCAATGAGTCAACTCTTCGCATGAGGTGGCCAAAGTACTGGAGTTTCAGCTTTAGCATCATTCCTTCCAAAAGAAATCCCAGGGCTGATCTCCTTCAGAATGGACGGGTTGGATCTCCTTGCAGTCCAAGGGACTCTCAAGAGTCTTCTCCAACACCATAGTTCAAAAGCATCAATTAAAATCACACAAATAAAGCAGAGGATTCAGTCCTTTCCAGACACAACAGTGATAAACTCCCAGTAGTGAACTGGTGCTGGAGCCAGGAGGAACTCAGGGAGCTGAGAGGGGAAACAAGCGCTGGGGTCAAAAACCCAACTCCTTGGAGGAAACAAAACCTGTGACAGGTCCTGTGAGGCAGAGAGCAAGAATCAGACTCAGCCCAGAGTCAGGGGACTGGATCTTCTGGAAAGGAACAGAGGTGAAAAAGCTCTAGTCCAATTTCAAATGAACACAAAGTACCTATCTGTGACAAAGGGAAGAATCAGAAGTATTTGTACAAATGACAATCAAACCTCTGTATCCCTACTCAGGACTGAAGGCAGTTTTCCTGAAAGATCCTATTGTAAGACTTCTTCAGAGCTAAGGATATAAAATGTCAGGCTGGGGCAATTTCAGAAGTGCCTTAGAGGAGAGGGTGAGCATGGGAAGAAGGGAGTGAAGGCGGGGGGAAAAAACACAACACTGAAAGAAAACAAGGGAAGTCTATGAAGTCACAGACAAAAGCCTGCAAAGCAAGTTAAGAAATGTGATACTGAGACAGACAAACAGAGGGACCCGAGAAGTAGGAACAGTTATAGCTGAGGAAGCAGAAAGGATAACACGATCTAAAAGAGGGTTTAAAGTAAGTATATTAAATGTGCTGAAAGATAGAAAGCAAGGACAGAATCAATAAAACAAGGAATGAGCTTATAAAACTTTAACAGTAGATTCTGAGAAATGAGAAATTAAATGAGTCATTTGACATTCAATAGACGGGACAAAGTAGACTAAACAGAGCTAAATTATTGAATTAAAAGATAAAAATTAAGCAAACCACCAAGAAGGCACTAGATAAAAAGACATGGTAAACATGAGGCAGGAAATAGACAAACATAGACTGAAAGTTACAATATACACTTAATGGACATTTCAGAAGGGAAAAGGGATAACAAAAGAGGGGCAGTAGTAGAGGAGATATGACTAAGAACTTTGCAAAAGACATTCATGGGGATTACGTGCTGCACGCTGAACATGCAAGATTTACTCCTGCTTTCTCATAAAACCACTCGAAAATGACAGTATACGGTCATAAAATCACATTCACTCATAACAAACAAAGATAAGGCGCAGGAGGGGAGAGAAAACAGTTTGAAGGTAGTGGAGCAGATGGACAAGTGTTCCTTGATTAGAAAGACTGCAGAAAGGCAAACCCTCTCCAGGAGTAGGGAAAGCCTAGAAAAAAGCCAAACCACTCCACAGAACTCAATAAAAGCTGTGAATATTTTCTCTCATACCTCAGGACGTTTTCCACTTTCCTGATGACATCCTCTGAGACACAAGTTCTCATGTTTGATGAATTTCAGTTTATCTATCTTTTGTTTTGTCACATGTGCTTTTGGTATCACATCTTAAACACCATTGCTGAGCCCATGGTCACAAAGATCTGCTCCCATGTTCTCCTCTAGGATTTTCACAGCTCTAGCTATTAACTTTAGGCTTATGATCCATTTGGAGTTCACTGTCTATATGATGTGAGGTAGGGGTCCAATTTCATTCCTTTGTATGTGGATATCCAGTTATCTTAGCACCATAATGAATTTTTAAAAAACTAGCGTGGACATAACTGGAAAGCCATCTGAAAATGAATAAAACAGACTCATTATTCACACCTAGTAATGAGGCAATTCTAAGTGGATCTGAGATTCAAATATATATTTTAAGAAAATGAAAGCACAGAAGTGCCAGAAACAAAAATGGCTAGATTCTTCTAAAATGTGGCATGGGGAAAAATTTCCTATTAAAATCCAGAAACTACTGAAGAAAGAGAGACAGATTTGCTTACATAAAAATTTAAAACTTATTAAAAGCAAAATAAAAAGACAAATGACTAATTGAAAATGTACTTGCAATTAGTATTACATGAGTTAGTTACAGATATCATGTGTGTGTATGCGAGCGTGCATGTCCAACTCTTTGCAACCCCAAGGACTGCAGCCTGCCAGGCTCCTCTGACCATGAAATTTTCCAGGCAAGAATAACTGGAGCAGGTTGCCATTGCCCACATAAAGCTAATATCCTTAATATTCATCAAAAACTTGTTAAAAATAGAAAAGGGACACTACAGATAAAAAGTCGATTCACAAAAAAATATGCAAAAGACCAGTAAACATATAAAAATACGCTCATAAATAGAGAAATCTAAATTAAAACTACACTGAACATATCCATCATTAATCCTGATTATAGTGTTGGTGCCACAGGTGTCTAAGTGCCAAAACTTATCAAACACTTTCAGTTCAGTTGTTCAGTCATGTCTGACTCTTTGCGACCCCGCAGACTGCAGCATGCCAGGCCTCCCTGTCCATCAACAACTCCTGGAGTTTACCTAAACTCATGTCCATTGAGTCAGTGATGCCATCCAACTATCTCATCCTTTACATAAATGTATTTTACTGTGTGTCAGAGTACATCAGTAAAGCTGTAAGAAAAATATATATATACTTCATCTGCAATGAAAGGGAATATGGCATCATCTACAAAAACGAAAATGTGTTTACCAAGAAAGAATGCCAGAAATGGAGAAAAGAAAAAAAGGAATTAATGCAAGTGAATTTTAAGCATCATACTGGAACTATTTACTCTTAGCCTGGGGAGGAAGAACTGTGAAGAAATACTGAACTGTACTTAGTAGGCTTGCTGTTGATGGTGATATGAATATAGCAACTCTGAAACTATGCAGCGTCTACAGCATGACTGGGTGAACACAGAGGTATCCTTGTTAAGTCAGGTTTTTCACCAGGAGAGAAGGGAGATCGAAATAAGGAACCTGGGTGGCAGAGAAGAGCCCAAGGTACTAGACTGGGGTTAGGAGTACCTGAATGTATTTGCGATTTCAACATTCTGTTGTTTGTTGTCTAGTTGCTAAGTTGTGTCTGACTCTTTGCAACTCCATAGACTGTAGCTTCCCAGGCAAAAATACTGGAGTTGGTTGCCCTTTCCGTCTCCAGAGGATCTTCCGGACCCAGGTGTCGAACCCACATCTCTTGCACTAGCAAGCAGATTCTTTACCACTGAGCCACCTACGAAGCCCTACATTAGTTTTTAAACTGTCCACTGGTTAGTGACAGTTATATCAGCAACAAACATAAGCAGTACCCAGATCTTGGCTCCTAAACACCATTTTAACTTTTAGGAATCAGGGCTCTTAAATAAATGGCTGATTTCAGGCCTAAGGCAAGGAAAGTGTAAGATGAATATGGAAACTCTTATGCTGAAAAATAAGCGGTTAAAAAGTGGGAGGACAGGTTAAGAGGTACAGGATGCAGTGCATAGGGTCTCATTGGCCAAATGTGGGACAGTTCTTTGGACTTCCTTGGTAGCTCAGTTGGTAAAGAACCCGCCTGCAAAGCAGGAGACCCTGGTTCAATTTCTGAGTTGGGAAGATCCCCTGAAGAAGTGATAAGCTACCCACTTCAGTATTCACAGGCTTCCCTGGTGACTCGGCTGGTAAAGAATCTACCTGCAATGCAGGAGACCTGGGTTCAATCCCTGGGGTGGGAAAATCCCTGGGACAGTTCTGACTCTCAAAAGCAGTAACAGTAAGTGGCATATACACACTAGGTGGCGCTAGTGGTAAAGAACTCACCCGCCAAGGCAGGAGACATGAGACATGTCAGTCCCTGGGTGGGGAAGAGCCCTTGGAAGAGGGCACGGCATGCCACTCCAGTATTTTTGCCTGGAAAATCCATGCACAGAGGAGCCTGGCAGGCTACGGTCCACAGGGTCACAAAGAGACATGACTGAAGCCACTTAGCATGCATTTATAAAATGGATAACTAATGAGAACCTACTATATAGCTCAAGGAACTGTTACTCAATGGTCTGTGGTGACCTATATGGGAAGGAAATCCAAAAAAGAGGGAATATACATATACACATAGCTGATTTACTCTGCTGTACAGCAGAAACACAACACTGTAAAGCAACCCTACTCCAATAAAAATTAATTAAAACAAGAAATAACAATGTTCGTGGATAACTGAACTAAAACCAAATAAGAGTATCCTTGAATCCGTGTGTAAGTAGAGAGATAAAAGTTCTTCCTGTAGAGTACTAATTGGTTTAGAATGATGGGTAGCAAGTCGCCATTTCTAACAACTGTAATAACTCATTTTCACCATTAGGTGCAAGTTTGTTGGGAAAGAATATTTACACAAAGTATCTGACATTTTTTCAATTACAAAGGAAAATAACCTTACACAAGGAATTTAATAACTCTTCAATTACCATAAAAAAAAAAAAGAACTTCCTTAGTGCAAAGACATACTTTAACCAAGTGAAGTAACACTATCAGTAACGGACAGAGTGATGTCAAGTACCCTGTGACATGATCCACTATAGACACACGGTGCCTGAGAGAAAGACATATATAGATGCATCAAAATTTTCTTGCCCAAAATGCCTAACTTGAATAGTGAGTAAACAGTTAAATCCAAATTAGGGACATTATATGAAACAATAACTTTGTACTACTTAGGAATACTAATGTTACGAAAGATAAACAGAGGCCAAGGAACTGCTGCAGATTAAGACGCTCAAGAAGCAACACAACACTGATGTAGAATCCTGAGTCGGACCACAGAAGTTGCTCTGAGACAGTGTGAGGACACTGAGGAAGCCTGAATGGGGACCGTGTGTATTACACTCGATTCCCTGGATGCACATGGTAAGCGCTTTGTACATAGACCATAGAAAATAATGTTATCATTCTAAAAAAATACACCTGCTGAAGAATTTGGGTGGGAAGGCTCAAAATCTATGGAAATTAACTCTTGGTTGGTCGGGAAAAAAATCTAGCCTTGCCTTAGATTTCCCTACCACAAAGTATTCTTCTAAGAGTGTTATCATAAAAATAAGAAAAAAGAAAAATAAAAAGAGCATGTAAGAATACATCCCTCCCCTACTTAAAATCCACCATAAGCTCCCCAGTACACGTGGAATAAAATCCAAATTCAGTCCAGTTGCTCAGTCGTGTCCAACTCTTTGTGACCCCATGGACTGCAACACGCCAGGCTTCCCTGTCCATCACCAACTCCCCGAGTTTACTCAAACTCATGTCCATTGATTGATTATTGTCCCTGATATACAAGGTCCCACCTGCCTGGTCCCCTGCCTAGCGCCCTCAGAACCTTTATCACACCAGTGTCTTCCTTACTTATGCTCCATCCACTTTCCTTTCTACCCTCAAAAGGCAACTCAAAAACCCCTGTGGCAAGAATAACTGCCCGAGTTATTCCTCTTCTGGATGGCTGATCCTTATACGTGTCAACTGAAGCATCTCCTCGAACGCCTGCCTGCCCCTCCCCCTACAGTCACTCACACTGACATTACCTTATTTTCCTCACATTTACTACTACTGAAACCCCAGCACCTTCATCTGTTTGTATAACAACTATCAGCCTCCTTCACTAGAATGTAGGTGTCGTGAGTAGGAATTTGTCTTTCTTGCTCACTACTGTTTTCTAAAATACAGGCCAGTGACTATATACAGCAGGTACTCACCAACCAGTCACTGAATAACTGAGTTATTAACTTCTATGTGTACCAAGACACAAACCATAGTTTAATGATAATGAAAATCCTCATGAAATCTCAAATGTTCATTTAGGAGCCATTCAAAACAGAACAGTCCAAAATAAAATAGTATAACTTTAAATGGTTAGTACTAAGGAGGAAAAGTTATGAGCAACCTAGAGAGCATATTGAAAAGTAGAGACATTACTTGGCTGACTAAGGTCCGTCTAGTCAAGGCTATGGTTTCTCCTGTGGTCATGTATGGATATGAGAGTTGGACTGTGAAGAAGGCTGAGCGCCAAAGAATTGATGCTTTTGAACTGTGGTGTTGAAGAAGACTCTTGAGAGTCCCTTGAACTGCAAGGAGATCCAACCAGTCCATTCTGAAGGAGATCAACCCTGGGATTTCTTTGGAAGGAATGATGCTAAAGCTGAAACTCCAGTACTTTGGCCACCTCATGAGAAGAGTTGACTCACTGGAAAAGACTCTGATGCTGGGAGGGATTGGGGGCAGCAGGAGAAGGGGTCGACCGAGGATGAGATGGCTGGATGGCATCACTGACTCAATGGACTTGAGTCTGAGTGAACTCCAGGAGTTGGTGATGGACAGGGAGTCCCGGCGTGCTGCAATTCATGGGGTCACAAAGAGTCGGACACGACTGAGCGACTGAACTGAACTGAAGGAGGAAAAAGGAAAGTAAAAACGAGGTCAACTTTCTATAGTGTAAACACACCATCACCAGGTCAGGAGACATACAAAAACAACACTCCACACATCCCCTCTGACTCCCAATCTATTTCATTTCAAGGTAAAAGAGGGGTTACGGAGGACAGAACGCGTGTAAAGGAGAGAGGGATTAAAGGCAGCACACCCACTGTGAGTGACCTCAGCAACGTTTTCAATCTTTTCCAAACTTTGTCTCAAAACAAAGCCAAAAAGGTAATAGAATTCATTCCCCGCCCCCCATCTTCTATTAGAACTGTGGTTGATACACCTGAGTCACAAAGATTCTGAGCAAACAATCTTTCCTCACTCACCACCACACCCCTGCCTTTGAGTACAGGCTGTGGTTTATCTCAAGGATGCTTGTGTGGGTTACTGAGATTTTAATAGTTAACTTCAGATAAAACACCTCTCCTGACTGAAGCCTGTCTGCAAAAACCATGTGAGGATTTATCTCATTTTTTGATAATTTGTTACAGGCCTTACCCCTAACCACCCAAACAGGCTCACTGCAGTCTCTCTTCTCAAGGGAAATACACATGTCATTCAAACAGAATATTCTTACTGCCCTTCATCCAGAAAGATGAATTTAACTGTCCCACTGCAACTCACAAATAGACAGGATTACCATCTACAAATAGGCAAGGTTCAACAGGGAATTTTTTTAAATATAATTATATAAAAGTGAGTAATTCATCCCTGAGCATCCCATCTTCTGTAGATGTAAACTACAAAACTTTTTATTCTCTTTAAAACAGAGAAACAACTAACTGGACTGGAATAAGAGTTGTTCATACACTGAAGACTTATTTAATGTAAACGTCACTGTGCACTATTTTCACTCTGTACATTCTGTCTCACATAGATAAGGACAAACACAGACAATGCACCAGAACATTCAAGCAAAATGTTAGTTCTTTGAAAAAACTTAATACTCAGATTTGCCTCCAGGGAAATTAAAAAAAAAAACCACACAAACAAAAAAGGAGACAAAATTTCAGAAGCTACAGGTAAGTAAGATTATTATAGCCAATTTTTAAAATGGGCAAGGACATGAATAGAAATATGCAAATGGCCAGTATGTTTACAAAAATTCCAACATCATTAGCCTCCTGAAAATGCAAATCAAAGTCACAAGGAGATATATCACTCTCACAACTACTGGGATGGCTGTAATGAAAATGTCACGTAAACTGGTACAACTGCTTTGGAAAACAATTTAGCAGTTCAAAACATTAAACACAGTTACCATATGACTGGGCAATTTCACTCCTATCTATGTGCATGCCTGAAAGGAATGTTCTTCTTTAGAAGAAAAGTTCTTCTTTAAAGAAGAACATTAAAGTTCCCGGCTGCCAAAAGGTAGAAACCCAATGTCCACCAACTGATGAACAAAATGCTGTATACTATATAAGGGAATTTATTGAGCCGTTGAAAGGAATCAAATACTGATATAGGTTACCACATGGATAAGTCTTAGAAACACCGTGCTAAGTGAAAGAAGCCAGACACAAGAGGTCACATACTGTACGTGTCTATTTATAGGAAATGCCCAGAATGAGCAAATCCAGAGACAGAAGAAGTAGATTAGTGCTTGCAGGCCTGGGGGAGAGAAGAGTGGGCAGTAACTGCTAACAGGTGAGAGTTTCCCTGGAAGATGATGAAAACATTCTGGAATTTGAGAAGTGGTGATGGCTGTAACACTTCTGTGAATACACTTAAGTCTGTAAACACAAGTGAGATGTTACACTTTCACTGTGCGGCTTCTGGCAATGTTGCTGCACACATCCATTCTTCAACATACACAAAGGAATATACAAGGGCATTATCACATCTATCCACCTCCTTCCTTTTCATGGACACTTACCTGAATACACTGAAGCAATCTGTCTTGTTCCCCGTGACATTGTAATCTGTATTTACTTATTCAAAGTAGTACATGCTAGCTAAGAAAACCGATGTCTCCTTCACCCCACTCTCTGAAAATTCACTCTTTATCCAGGTGCATTTTCCATGCACCTTACAGACAGACACATGGCTTGGTGGCTTTTAGAGAAGTGGGGACACACCTCAAGGAGCCACTTCACTAGAGGTTGTTAACTCAACAATGTAGCACTGACACACTCCAATAAGCAGCTCCTGTAGATTTTCCTCATTTCTTAACGATTACAGTATGGATACAGCATGACTTAATTATCCCAATCTCCCACCAACTGACATTCACTCTTCACAATGCCTCCAGAGTGCACTTTCTAAAGAAATACAGGCCTCACAGAGTTTTTCACTGTGATGGAGCGAGTCAGCACAGCAGACACCAAGTCTAGGGCCTAAGACTAACCTGAGTCTGAAGCTCAGCCATACCCTCTACTAGCAACATGACTTTGGAGAAGTTACACGCTGTCATTGTGCCTGATTTCTTCACTGGTCTAAACGTCTTACAGATTTGTATTAGGATTCAGTGACTTGCTGGGATAATGATAACTGTCGTTAACTCCAGAATGAGGCCAGGCACAGAAGCACTCAAATGTCAGTTTGTCATTATTACTAAACATCCTCATGAATTCTTGTACTAACTACTCAAACCCTATTCACCACTCTTTGACTGTAACTTGCCCTGAAAGAAAGTGAAAGTTGCTCAGTCGTGTCCAGCACTTTGCAACCCCACGGATTATAGCCTGCCAGGCTCCTCTGTCCATGGACTTCTCCAGGCAAGAATACTGGAGTGGGTAGCCATTCTCCTCTCCAGGGGATCTTCTCCAACTCAGGGATGGAAACCAGGTCTCCCACATTGCAGGCAGATCCTTTACTATCTGAGCCACCAGCATAACTTGCCTATGCTACCTTAAAATTTTCTTTTGCTACAGTCCTCTGCTCCACAAGTGTTCCTGCTTCTATGTGTCCCTCAAAATCTGATGTAAATGTTAGGAAGCCTTCTTTAGCTTCAAACTTACCTACCTTCTATGACCTTACTTACTTAAAGACTTTGCACTTGTACATTATTTGTAAATCTACTCTTCTCCATAACTAGAGTGTAAACATCTTGAAGCCAGGAACATCATTTTGACTATCCCTTCATCATCAAGTGTGACAAGCCATCAGCTACTGTTTACGGAGTGCTGAGCCCAGGACTGCTCCAGGGATGGGGGAGTACACAAAACGCTTTCCCTTGACAGAGCTGACATTCTATTAAAGGATGTAAAGATGACAAAAAAGAAAACATACCCAAAAAATAAAGAAAGAAAAGAAAACATATATGTAAGATGAAACAAAGAGAAAAAAATGAGCAAGGTAACGGGACACAAAATGCCAAGAAGGTTGGGGGCCCATTATTATTTTACAGAGGTCAGCAATGTTCTCTGGTAAGAAGCCTGAAGGTGTCAGAATGAACCACAGGAGATTCAAGGAAGGAATATCTAGGCAGAGGTAAAGTGCAGAAATCCAGAGATGGAAAATGCAGAGTACGTCTGATCAAGTCTTTGGAGGAAGGTGAGCAAAGTCAAGGAGTAGGAAAAATTATTTTTTTGTCAACATGTAGATTTTGGGTTTTAGTCTGAGACGAGGACCTTGGAAGGCCTGAGCAGAAGCAGAACATGATATAGTCTAAACTACAATTAATGGGGAGTATGAGACAGAAAGGCGCCAAGGGCGACGGGAGACCAGGTTAAGACAAATTATATGGAAACAGGGCAGGAGCAGTAAACAGTGACAAGCAAACTCTGGATACAGAGTCAGAACTGGCAGAATTTATTGACTGATGAGAAACAGGAAGAGCCAAGACGGTGACAAGGTGCTGAGATCTAAGCCAGCGCTTCCCGTGCCTCAGTGTGAGTAGCATCTCCAGGAGAGCATGTGAAACAGCACTGGGCCTCACTGGGGCCAGCCCATCTGGACACAGGAGGGCAGGCCGAGCACAGATGCTCTGACAGAGAGACATCAGTCCACCATCAGACTGCAGGATGCACAGGAGCTCACTTCCCATGGCCCGTCTTCTCAGTGAGCAGGAAGCAAGGCCATGACCTGAGACCAAGTGAAAGAGAACCAAGGAGATGGTGGAGGTTACTGCCGCCAAGTGGGAAAATCAACAGATGTAGGAAACGTGACAGGATTTCAGCAGCATTCAAGGTCTGAAACTTGAGCTCAATAGCCAACATTTAAAGTGAGACCATTTAATGATAGGGCATTTCACATTTTCCATCCAAATGCAGAGGACAGAATTGGACTTGCTCAGGATTAGACCCAGAGTTTAGCTAGACATGTACAATTGGCAGGGGTGGTGGGCTGGGGCTTCCCTGGTGGCTCCGTGGTAAAGAATCCACCTGCCAATGCAGGAGTCGTGGGTTTGATCCCTGGGTTGGGAAGATCCCATGGAGAAGGAAATGGCAACCCACTCCAGTATTCTTGCCTGGGAAATCCCAGAGAAGTCTGGCAGGCTACACAGTCCCTGGGGTCGAAAAAGAGTTGGGCACAACTAAGCAACTAAATAGCACAAGTACATTAGGGGAAGGATCATGCAAAGTGACTGTGTGTGAGGAAGAGAAAGGAGGCGGTGTTCCGGTAGATATTCAGCAAATGCTGAGGTGAATCAGAAAAGACGACAGCGATACGAGATCCCCAAAATCTTTCACTTAAAACCCTGCAGTAACGGCCCCAGGTCTCTTCACCAAATCCAAACTCCTCCAACTGCCTGTCCATGTCTTTCCAACCCATTCAAGCACTGGTTGTTGCTACTGCTCCAACATAACTGGCGTTTCAGCCACAGAGTCAATCTGCAAACCCTCTGGTACCAAGGCTTCCCAGGACTCTGCTGGAAGAAGTTGGTCCCCAACCAGAAAGAATTAACACAAGTTGTTAAAAATGAGTCTTATCTCCAAACTAGCGGAAGTGAAGTGAAAGTCGCTCAGTGGTGTCCGACTTTGCGACACCAAGGACTGTATCAGTCACTCAATCTTGTCCGACTCTTTGTGACCCCATGAACCACAGCACGTCAGGCCTCCCTGTCTATCACCAACTCCCGGAGTCCATCCAAACCCATGTCCACTGAGTCAGTGATGCCATCCAACCATTTCATCCTCTGTCATCCCCTTCTCCTTTTGCCTCAATCTTTCCCAGCATCAGGGTCTTTTCAAATCGGTCAGCTCTTCGCATCACGTGCCCAAAGTACTGGAGTTTCAGCTTCAACATCAGTCCTACCAATGAACACCCAGGACTCATCTCCTTTAGAATGGACTGGTTGGATCTCCCTGCAATCCAAGGGACTCTCAAGAGTCTTCTCCAACACCACAGTTCAAAAGCATCAGTTCTTCGGTGCTCAGCTTTATAGTCCAACTCTCACATCCATACATGACCCCTGGAAAAACCATAGCCTTGACTAGATGGACCTTTGTTGACAAAGTAATGTTCCTGCTTTTAAATATGCTGTCTAGGTTGGTCATAACTTTCCTTCCAAGGAGAAAGCGTCTTTTAATTTCATGGCTGTAGTCACCATCTGCTGTGATTTTGGAGCCCCCAAAAATAAAGTCAGCCACTGTTTCCCCATCTATTTTCCATGAAGTGATGGGACCGGATGCCATGATCTTCGTTTTCTGAATGTTGAGCTTTAAGCCAACTTTTTCACTCTCCTCTTTCACTTTCATCAAGAGGCTCTTAAGTTCCTCTTCACTTTCTGCCATAAGGGTGGTGTCATCTGTATATCTGACGTTACTGATATTTCTCCCGACAATCTTGATTCCAGCTTGTGCTTCCTCCAGCCCAGCGTTTCTCATGATGTACTCTGCATATAAGTTAAATAAGCACAGTGACAATATACAGCCTTGATGTACTCCTTTTCCTATTTGGAACCAGTCCGTTGTTTCATGTCCAGTTCTAACTGTATAGTCCATGGAATTCTCCAGGCCAGAATACTGTAGTGGGTAGCCTTTCCCTTCTCCAGGGGAATCTTCCCAACCCAGGGATCAAACCCAGGTTTCCCATATTGCAGGCAGATTCTTTACTAGCTGAGCCACAAGGGAAGTCCAAAGTAGCAAGCCTGCAATTAAATAATCACTGAAACTAGTGGCTGGGCTTCAACTCTAACTTTGCTGTAGGAAATTCTTCTGTGTAATAATATAGATTCTGATGGTATTTACATGCTGGGTGTGTCCACAGTTCTCTGGATGTCCCTCTAACTAGCTCCACAAGAAAAGCCAAGGTAGCACCTGTCTTCCTATATCATCTCACCTTTCATTCTTTTCTTTTGTTGCATCTCTAATAATTTAAATAGTTTCCATTATATATTAACAATAATCAGTTGTGTCCGTAGATCAAGCCTTTATTAAGAAATCTGCAACTTCTTACAAATCCTAATCATATTCTGGTATACACCTTGTTTTTAACATATTAAAGTTAGTTAAAGACAAACAAACAAGAATTCCTTTGACAACAAGAAATGAGGTCTGTAGCTGCTGAACCTGTTTTCAAGAGGAGGAGGTATAGGTTTGTTACACCACCAAGGGAGGCTCCAGTCACACTCCTTAGAGAATGTTGTTCACTGAGTCAGGTATCTCTTCCCATGCCAATGTAAACAAAATGCTGGCCAGCTGTCAGGAGCAAAACAGAAGAAGTTCACTCAAGCACCACCACTCAGAATTAAGGCCATGGCTTGCTGTTAGGAGAAGAGAGGCTTATGTAATCTTCTAAAAACAACTCTGTGAGAACAATTTCTTCACGAAAAAGAGCAACACTTATTTTTCCACTTCGGCATAAGTAATAAAATATATCATTAAAACTTTTTTTTCCTTTCTGCAATCTCTTTTGAAATTTTCTCTTCTCTAATTTCACTCATTATCTGAGGCTCATATGATCCTCCCACCAGCGCAAAGAGCTCAAAAGAGCTAGAGTGTTACAAATTAGCAGAGGTCAAGAACTGAAGAAAGAACTGAAGTCATATAACACATATTCCACAAGTCTGTGCCCTAGTATCTTTACCATCGAGGTAAATGCCAGCTGAGCAAGACAGAATTCTCACAATGATTTCATGTGACTAAAGTAAAAGTTAATTTATATGAAGAGAGGAGGAGAAAGATTTATGTTCTTGAAAAGGAGAAGCTGAGGAAGAACACCATACCTAAATTCACATGATTCGTAACATCTAGAAAAGGTCTGACAAATCACATTTTATGCATGAGACAGAGGCACATGGAGAGAGGGACTTCCCCACCACAAACGTATCTTCACATTCTGTCCCTTACATAAAAGCATCTCACATGCAAGCAATTCACAGCAATTCTGGAAGCAAGGTATAACTGATAATGTGGTATGATGTATATTAAAATTAAGAAGTATGTGGGGGTAAAGAGATTAAATGTCATTGGCACAAGATGATTTTATTTCTCCAAATCCATATAAGTCCTATATACCATGGATATAAAATAAATTAATGCAATGTGATATTTTCAAACTCAATATTCAAAGCTCAGCACACAAAACATAATGGTCTTTCAAAGCAGTTAATGATGATTTACAAATGAAGAGTTTGCTCCAACCAAGACAGAGCACTGTGGTTCAAGTGCTGACCACTCCACCATCAGAGCACATGGCCGTAACACAGGACAACCATCTTCCCACTTCTCTCAGCTTACATCTGTGAATATGCACAGAAAGGGGATCAAAGCAGAGGGGATCAAAGCGTCTTCTTCTGCCTATAAAGCCCGTCATTTCATAATACTCTTCTTCCTCCTCAAACCCCAAACACTAGAGCCCTCCACTCCTTACCCTTTCATCTATTTTCCTGTTTGGCAAGACAGAAAGATGAAACATGGGATATCAAGACACATGAAAGTTATAAGCAAGGTTACTAAATTATTTTTTAGCAAATCAACAAATATGAAAAAATCTAGTACGTAGGAGAAACTCCCATAATTAAGGCTCAGCTAATGTTTTTATCCCATGAAATAAGCTGCCTCTCTGTCCTCCATTCGGGACAAACATAAGCTGTACAACCCTGACATGTTTACATGGCACCTTCTACATCCTGAACAATTTTAACAATAAAGAATGATACAAATGTCATGAATACCAATAGCTCCCGAGTCAACACTTTAAATAGAAGAGCCCCCACTTAAAAATGATCTAAATTATACTGATATTACAATATTTGTACACGGGTTGCTTTTAAAAATAGAAACATAAAAGCTTTTCTCTGTAAAGTTTTTCTCTGTAAAATTACAGACACATATATAATAGGATAAAGTTTGTTTTTCTCTGTAATATACAGACATATATAATAGGATAAAGTTCGTTTCTCTCTGTAAGTTCATCTAAAAGTGTATGTGTGATTACCCTATCAAGATCAGAAATGTTAGCCTATACTCAGAGATAGGTAAATGCATCAGAAGTGCTTTTACCATCGAAAGAAATAATGATCTTAAGCGCATTTATTTTCATGCATCAGTGTGTAAAGGTCACTTCGCTATCTTTGCTGTTTCTATAAAAATGCAGCTGACACAAAACCAACTTAATTCAAGATGTTAAAATTAGTTAAACAAAATTAGGCAAAGCCCTGAAGTTGAATCACATGATCTTGGTGTTCTGGGCTGATGGATCTCTCTGATCAAAAGGAGAGTAAACAGCCAAGTAAGGTGCTTCTGGAGTGTATTAGGTCCCCAATCAATGATGTAGGATCACTGACCTTTTAGACAGAATAAAATGCAGAGTATAAAAAGGCTGGTGACAATTTATTTAATTTAGGTTGAGCTGCTATTAAACTCTTCATACCTCTGAAAACAATTTGTATATCCATCTTGAAAATATCAGCAGGAAATATTCCCAGCATTTGCACTCTGAGATCCTGGAGCACAGGAACTTGTATGAAGTAGAAAGGTTTGAGGCTGCAACCATTCAGCCTTAGCCCTTCATTCCCCTACCCTTTGCTACCTTCTTGCCCCGTCACCCCTCCAACCCAGTCTCTATCAGCAGGATTTTACAATTATGATCCTCCCACTGCTGCAAAGAGCTATTTTATAACAATGTTTTCAAACAAAGGAAAACCATGCGATTCTTCCATTATTTAAATGTAACAATATTAAGTTAAATTCCAAGTACAGAAATGACCACTTTTACTATAAACAGAAGAGTTTATTCTTCAATCACAATCCTTCTATACTTTCCCAAGTTAAGATTCTGGGTAAGACGAATATGAGGCATTATATCCAGAGTTCAGACTTTAAGATTAATTTTAAAGTGAGAGAAGTCGATCCTTAGGACTTTCTAAGAGGCCAGAATGCCTCTTTTTGGTTTCTATTATAAAAATAGTAAGGTTTTAATCATATTCATACCCATGAAATCTTTTTTTAAATGGAACAAATCAGAGTTTCTGTGCTTGAAATGTTATGATTCAAATTCCCTTAAAAAAACAGAATCACCACTGACAATAAGAATCTGAGCTATGTAAAATCTAGCAGAATCATGAGAGGTACACATTGGCGGCCATGTTTAAGCATGCTATGATGACAGCCTTCCAGAGTTCTCAGCTGGGCTATTTAAGGTATGTATCTGCTCATATGTAGACACATTAAAGAATACTTATATACGACTTAATAACTTCAGATTGAAACCTGCCTATAAATTAAATTCCCTAAATATTACTTACTTCTGATTTATGTATTCTATTGACAAGCTGTATTATATCTGCAACCAAGAACCCACTAATATAAGGCCCTCTGAAACTTCACCTTCATCTAGCAGAGACAGTAAGACTGACCACTGAGGTGAGCAGAATGGTACACAGGTTATGTTATTTTTAATTAAATCTTCATTATCTTGATGTATTATGAATTCTCAGACTATAAAATGACTCTCTCTCTTTCTATATATATATATATGTATATATATAGGTTAAACATTTAAAAGTTTTGTTAAAATTTTTTAAACTCTAAAAAGACAAAAGATATTCTTCCCTTTACATCATTTCTCATTACATCAGAAATATATTTCTTCCAGTTAGTTTGCCTCTATGAGTTAAATCAAAGAGCACAATTACATTCTGAAGTTCATAAAGGACCAAAAATAATAACATATGCAAAAAGTGATTAAAAGTGATATGCATTAAGTATTAAAAGTGATATAGTTTTGGTCTCAGAATTTTATTTTAGAGGTTGTGCAAGGCCAGATTACGAGCCTATTTGCAAACCTGGGAAATCTATCAGATGCATGAGATAAAAGAGAAAAGGCAAAAGGCAAAAGTAAATACATGTTCCATTTGTACAACCATTCAGTAGTAATATAACCATTCAGCTCACCATTGATTAATCAGTTAATCATGCAAAAGTAAGCATTCAGACTCCTCTCTTTACATGAGGCACATTATAGTGATTTCTAGACCTTCTGTTAGTTTAAAATACTTGTGTTTATTAAAAATTAAGTTTTAAATTTAATATTACAGTAATTAAATTATAGAACCTCAGGCACTCAACTGAAATTAAGACTTAGGTCACTTCAGAAGTATTAAAAATAGTGTGTAAGAGTGGTCTATAAAAGTATCACCAGAGGCTGATCCACCTGGCCTGGACATGCTCCCTTCTGTGTGTATTTTCAGTGGGACTGGTTCTTCTCACTTCCATCTACTGGTACTGCATGGAGGTTGGGGTGATAATGGGCAGCTTATTCATAAACACAAATCTTCTCCTGAAACATCTTCTAAGTGATGTGCTAACATGTTAAAATCACGAAATATCTTCCCCAAATACCCTCTGCAACACAAAAATATTTGTTACTATCATTGATGGCATATAGCTTCTTCAGATCCTTTTCCCTTTCACAGAAGATTTCAATTACAAACAATACTACCCAATGAGTGATTCAGTATAAAATATCTTCTCCCAAATTTTCTTAATGTGATTGATCCTCTATAAACTCTAGAAATGTATACCGTCAACTTGCACAACAGAGTCCCAGTGCCCAAGAGGCTCAACACTCATATGTCAGTCATGGCTGCAGGGCCAGGAAAATGAGCGTTCTGCTGGGCTCCTGCATTCTTCACATTGTGCTCATGGACAAAGGCAGGATAGTTTCTAGGTGCAGGATGGGGTGGGGACAAGGCCCTTGTGTCCCACTGGTTTCCACCACGTTGAGAGCGATCACCGGCAGCCGAGAGCCTGGATGGTTGGGGTGGGAGGGGAGCACAGTTAGTCAACAGGAGAAGATGAAGGTGTAAGAGGTAATAAAGAAGGCCATGTGACCAGCATGCACCACTGCTACGAGCAGTTACCAGCATCTACTCCATGCAATGAGAACATCCAAGAACAACAAATGGGGAGATCCACAAAGTTACATGTAGTGGAAAATGGTAATATGGAAATATGTACAAGTAATCAGAGTCAGGTGAATTAAATAAAGAAGACATTTCACAGAGAGCAAGACACTCTGTATCTGTCCCTGATATTCCTATCAAAATCAAAGGCAGAAAAGCTGCCTGAGGTCCTAATGAGAAGAAAAAATGCTTATAATCTACTTCATTCAAGCATCTGAAAGGACAATTTTATGTAAGGACAAAGCCACATACAGCAAAGGGCAATTGTGAAAAGTTATTTCACAAATCAAGTGGCATAAAACTGAAGTCCAGGAAACAAAATTCAGAAAGAACATTAAAAAGAAAAAAATCTGCCCTCACAGAGGCTGTGTAATTGGACATCAATGTTTCCAATTAGCAATGGAGAAACACTGTTCCTTCTACAGTGAATGCAATTCAACAGGTACAGATAATGTGATGAGAAAAAGCCCCTCCAAGAAAGTGTTAGTGCCTTTTATCACAAGCGCTATAAACAAACATATGAAAGTAAGAGAGTGAAACATGCAAAGAAGCAGTTTCTGATTAGAAATGATCAGAGTCCTCCAGTAGAAAGAACACATTTGCCAGAGTTCTATGCATGACCGAAAGGGCAGCACACATTTAAGGTAACTACAAAGGGAAAATATCACCCCAATTATAAAAATGTCTAAGGACATTCTATTCAACTAAGGCATGCATATTCACCTTTCTTCCTTAAGGAAACTGAAAATAAATTAGCTAAAAGGATTTTCAGAACAAATTTGGAAGCCTTTTTGGTTTTTTTTAAACAATAAAAGTATCATCTTTCCTTCAACTGCAATACAAGCTGTTCATCAGATCTAACCCAGAAAATTCACAGCCCTCAATCTAGGGTCTCTAAAAATTTAGAAAATTAGGTTTATATTCTCCCCTACATATGCAAGATTTTCCACATAGTATTCAGTTTTGTTTATAAATAGATAATGGGTTTTAAATACATAAATTCTCAAAAGATAGTTTAAATATTGGGTAATTCTATACTGACATACCAAATCACTCACTCAAATAATGGTGTCATTTAGAAGATATCAGCAATAAAAATCTACAGAACTGAACAAGCAGTACATTTAGATTAAACTGGTTAAAAGTTATCTGCCAGAAATAGAATAGTCCATTATTTCACCCAACTGTCCAAACCCAGGGAGCATTTCCAAATTTTATTAACATCACTTTCTAAAGGAGGACTGTTTTATATTCATGTGAAAGTATTAGAATCAAAGCATGCAGAAATAGAAATTAAAATGTAGATTCATCTTAAGGCTGGGGAACCCATCAGCTCCAAGACAGGCCAGCTCTATGCTTAGTCCTAGGTCTTGCTGACACACACCGAGGCATGCTGGGCCTGAGGGCCACCACTGTGCTCCATTTCCACAAAAGCAGTCACAATACAGTTATATAAAGAAGGACATACAGCTCCAAATTTATTTTTCTTGAAACTCAATATTCAGAGACTCAGCATTCTCTTTTTAAATGCTGCATCAAAGGAACTGAGTAATGCCTAACAAATCAAATTAAATAGATTTAAATATGTACCAATTAAAACTGAAAAGCTAAAGATTTAAACATTATACAGATACAAACAAACCAGACTCTCATTCTATATTAACATAAAATGTAAGCATGTATTAAATGAGCTCTTTTCTAGTTCAAATCTCAGTACTATGTTTCTTTGCCAAAGACTTGGTGGTAACAAGGCGACAAAACATAGCCTCTTACTGGAGCTGCGTTTTCAGTAAGAAACTAAAGAAACTGTTTTTAACAGCTTAAAAAAATAAAGACTAAACTTTGACATGTAGAAGCCTTGCTGTTTATGCTTTAAGTGTGTGCCCACATGCACACACACACACACAAAGTACCCCTGCTATATTCTCAAGTAGAAAGGGGTTGGGGGGAAGGGTCATGGGAAAAAACGAGGGCAAAATCCCCTTGATCTTAGAAACTTATCAAGTTATTTGGAACTGAAGCAAAAATATGCCCAATCATCAAGAGCAAAGCACCCTGCTGTTAGTTAAGCCAAAATAACAGTGAAAAACAATTACATAGCAAAGACTAAAAATAATCACCAACCACTGTTGACCCACCACCATGAAGGAAGAGCTGGTTGCACAGAAAGCTGACCCAAACCTTGAGATCACCAACAGAAACTCATTAGATTTCAGGTACTAAACAAACTGAGAGCAAGAGAAAAAGAGAAAAATCCTATCAATTATCAAAGTTCATTTCATAAACAGACAAAATTTGAACAGATGATGCCTAACATGAGCGCTCAATCAAATAATCCCCAAGGAGCCCCCCCAGGCCATATACATTCATTTGGGAAGGGATGTAACCCATGGATTAACCCCATAAGCAACGAAGTATCCATATTTGTGCACTCACTGTTAGTCTAAAAAAAAAAAAGACCCTGGGACTCTAAACAAATGAAGTATCTTCCCATCATCAGATTATTTCTCCACCTATTCCCCATGGAATATTTCATGCTTTGTTCTATTGGACTATAATTACGGTTCTGTTTTGGCTTTATCTCCAGTCTTTAATAAAGAAACCACATCCAAAGCAATAGCATCATGTTGTGTAGAGTAACATGGAATGAAGACATGATCCTTACGGATCTGGGAAAAGGTCCTATTGAGTAGCACTAAAGTCTTTTTCAACGGAAAACCACCGCCACTCCCAGCTCACACTAACCAGTCAGGAGAGCTGTCTCACAGGCTTCACTGACACTGTCACCCTGCTTCATCTGCATCCCTTACTCATCCCAATATGACAGCTCAACAACATGCTTTTTTTGTCAGCTTACAAATATTAATAATTTGCTTTCAATCATATTTCAAGTAGTCTAAGATTATGGCTGGGGATTCAGAACACCCTTAGGCAAGCAACACTTTATTTTGGTTTAATGAATAAACGAACCATTTCTTGTCGTGCTGGTCTGCTCCAGGACTCCTTGGAAGATTCTCGACCTCCACTACCACAGGACCAGAGGGGACAGAAGGAAGCACAGGCACAGTGGACCTCACACCCCAAGCCTTTGGACACAAATTATAAAAGATCTCTTCACCAGAAAGTAGAATATGAACATGGAATACTAGCTACACAGTGAACAGATACGACAGTAATAAACATAGCAATAAATGTTTGAAAGTTATATACCACCTTTGGGACAGATAGTTATCTAACTGAATATTGCTATTTTTTTCATTTTACAGGATTTACAGGGTCAGAAAATGTTTTATTATAACATTAAAACCTTTTCTATTATAACATCTGAAGAGAATAAAGTAACAGGTCCCATATTGTTGAGCCATTTTACAGATAAAAAGAAAATGCACAAAACTTTCCCAAGGTTACACCAGTATGAAAACTGAGTTAATAATACTACTGTTTATCATACTGATAATTAACTGCAGTGTTCTAGTGTTTTAGAAGCTTAATATTCTCTTACCTGTTGGGAACCATTACTCTGAGCTGAAACATTGTTGTGAACACTGTAATGGGGAAAAAAATAAAGAAAAAAATGACCATGAGCACCCCAAACTAAGAATGATGTCCAGAACACATCTGTTTTTACTGGCAAACACTTTTCTGCTCATTTGATATTCCCATATACCTGTATTCTACTTGTGCTTTAGATATATACGTCACTATTAATCTCATTTATTCATTGGACAACATCTGTCAAAGACAACAAAATAAAGACAGCTGCATAAATGATTCCCTAAGGCATTAAGTACAAACACCCACATAAACTTACCTGTCACTTCTTCTGTATATTCCTACCCTCTCAAGATTTTCCAAGGTCACTCAGGATTTTATAACTCAATAGGCCTTACTATAAACTTAGAAGCTTCTCTATACACTCTTCTCCTCCAAATGATTTGTAAGTATGCCTTTAAATCTTTAGTTTAGGCTGTGCTCATTCCCTTCCCACTACCCCCCAAAAAGCACTTAAAAAACCTCAGCATATAATACAACATAATAAACAGAAACAAACCTCAAAGCTGGCAAGAAAGAACAAATATTCAACAAGAACCCAAAGATGAGATGCTGACACAACAGAATAAAGTAAATAAAAGAGTTTACTGACTTCAGACCTTCTAACATGAGCATAACTAGTATCCTGAGAAAAGGAATTCAGCTAAGGTAACTGAAAATATATTCAGTGTCATTAAAAAAAAAAAACAAACTTCTCTGAAAGTGAGAAAAATAATCTATAGATTTAACGAGAACATTTCATTCCAAGGAGATGAAATGCAGAATTCAATACATTCATTTCCTTAATGTTCTACTGCTGACCTTCAAGGACAAGGAAACACTTCAGAGAAGAGTGTAAGGAGATGTAAAAGCACATCACTGCCAGTATCAGGCCAGCACAGAGTTCTCCATGGCAACCTTCAAAGAATACCATACCCAGCCAGGATGTCATGCCAGCAACAGGAAGTGGGCAAAGCTTCACAAACACAAAATAAACTCTGAATTCAGGATCCAGGAGCCTTCTCAGAGAGGGAGAACAAAACAGAAGTAGATGATGATGAAAGACAACCAATTAAGAAAGAAATCAAGATGAAAAGGCCTTGCGAAAAGGCTGGGGGAGGAGGAGTAACCATTTTATATCTTGTATTTTACTAACCACAGCTCTATTACAAGTCAAGTCACCAGAACAAACACCTCTACTGCCTGGGTTCAAATCCAAACAGCACCACTAGCTTTGCTCTCTGAACTGCAGTTTCCTTACTTGCATGGGGCTCTTAGCAAAGCACAAAGAACAGTCACAAATACAACTGAACAAACAAACACAATCTTTAAAAAATATATGTTTTGGGGCTGGTGCACGGTGATGACCCAGAGAGATGTTATGGGGAGGGAGGTGGGAGAGGGGTTCATGTTTGGGAACGGATGTACACCCGTGGTGGATTCATGTCAATGTACGGCAAAACCAATACAGTACTGTAAAGTAAAATAAAGTAAAATAAATAAATAAATAAATAAAAATAAAAAATATATGTTTAGTGTAGAATCTGTTGCCAAGGCCAGTGGGGAAGGAAACACCTGTCAGGCAGAATTTCTTTTACTAATCTTGCTGTAATTCCCAAAACACACTGTATTATATTAAGGAACTCTTAATCTCCACGTTAATGAAAACCCACTCTATCTGTATGGTTCAGAAATGACACATTACTCCGTGGCCCTTTGGTTACACTCTGAAGCTTTTCCTTGAACTGGGAATAACTCAAGTAGGTGATAGGTAAAAGATGAAGGAATATCATGAGAGAAAAAAAAGCACTTATAATAAGTGGCATAGAACGCTAGCTCCCTGTTTAGAACATGGAAGACAGGAAGCACTATTTTCTTATCACTGCACCTATCCTTTCACCTCCACTAGTATGAAAGTAGCAGATTATTTTTCATTACTGACCCAATGCAGCTTCCTTCTTAAAGAAATGTTTTGCTCTAATGCCTTCTCTATGCATCACTTCTTCCACCATTTTCTTTCCTCTTTTCTGTCTTCAAGTCTGTTCACTAAGTCTGTGCAAGAAGTACTAATAAATGAAATGTGAACTGTCCTTTAAAATGTCCCCTCTTCCTAAGATAGCTTACATTGTCAAGACTCATGAGGGAGTAGTTAGAAACTAACCTCAGCCAATTTAAAAACCTGTTATTCAAACAAGCACAGTTTTTCAGGTCAAATAGTTGTGCTTTTTCAAACAGTACTGTTTTCCATGGTTCACTGGAGCACAGCTGCTCATGCAAACAGAAATCCAAGGGCAGGAATGAAAGGGCATTCCTGCCAGTCCCAGCTCAGGCGCTCTCAAGCACTGTCAGAAGCAGGGCTCCAAAACTTTCAGGAGAGTGGCCCTCTGCTACATTTCATTCCTAAAAATTTATTCTAATTAAAAGGTAATAAAGTATCTGCTTAAATACCCCAGTTTTGCTCTGTTTTCCAGAGCCAAGCATTGCTCAGGAAGACACAGTAAAATTTAACTACCAGAGAAGGCAATGGCACCCCACTCCAGTGTTCTTGCCTGGAGATTCCCAGGGACGGGGGAGCCTGGTGGGCTACCGTCTATGGGGTCGCACAGAGTTGGACACAACTGAAGCAACTTAGCAGCAGCAGCAGCAAACTAATCTCAATTATAGAAAAGAGACTATACAGTCATATTCACTTTTTGGTCAGAAATCTGTATTTCAGAAAAATTAAAAGGAGGACAAACTCCTGCAAGTAAAATAAGTTAATTTTCAACTACATATCACTGCTTGACTGCTTTCTTTTACATTTCTGCAAGAACCTCTTCACTTTAAGTTCTAATATTCTGTCACAGCCTGTTTGTCAGGGAAGTAAGACATGATTAATTAAACAAACAAACAAAAGACAAATAAAATACTTTACATGGGAACACCTCTTAACATTTCTCCACCATTCTTAAAAGCATAGCTTAAAAATAAACCCAAGAAAAACTAAAGTGCATAGCTCAGAAAATGCAGAAAATGTTTTTACCTAACTAAAAATTCACAGGGCTTCTCTGGTGGCTCAGGTGGTAAAGAATCTGCCTGCAATGAGGGAGACTTGAGTTCAATCCCCAGGTTGGGAAGATCCCCTGCTGAAGGAAATGGCAACCCACTCCAGTACTCTTGTCTGGAAAATCCCATGGACAGAGGAGCCTGGTGAGATACAGTCCATGGGATTGCAAAGAGCCAGACATGACCGAGCAACTAACACTTTCACTCTCAAAAACTTACAGTGGACAAAATCCCTCACCTTTCTCCCTACTCTACTGATTTATTTATTGTTAACAGCTTACTGACAGCTAAAGGAACTTTAGAGGAATCCTTACTCAAAAAGCAGAGTGCTTCTGTGATGAGTCACTAATCATAGCCTGGTTTACTGGCTTTCCTGGCTTTCTAAATGAAAACAAAACTGAACACGACATCGCAAGGTGAGACCAACCCTACTCAGCACCCAAAACAACTCCTTCTGAAGCAGCTCTAGTTATACATCTGCCGCATAAGAGATTATACAAGTTTTATTTTTTTTTTAAATGAGAACAATACTAGATTTGTATATCTTGAATCTGATAGTTTACCAGGCATTCCAGGAGGCTCTGCTTCACACCAATGGTTGAGAAGCATTACATTAAACTATACTAACACTACTAACTGAGTCATCAGAAGAAGGACTTTAAGAATCATGGTCTGAAGACGGGGCAGATCCTCTTTCCAGCAAAACAAACATTTGGCTGGGGAAACTTATTTTTTTTTAAATCATTAAAAGGAATACATCAAATGGAGACATTTATTCAAGACAGTCTACTCAGTCTGAAAGCTGAGTCTGGCATCTGAAACCCAGTTTTCTCTCCTCCTGGTTCTCTGGTGTTCAGTGTTGTGGGAGCCTTACTCTAGGTGGGTGAGGCCAAGAAGACAATTTGCTCCCTGCATCCAGAATGTAAATCAGCTATTTTAAATATACTTGAGAAGTAAAGAAACCACATATGAAGAAATAAAAGAATAAATGTATGACAACAATGCATTCACAAAAAAGAATATTTTAAACAGAGAAATTATCTTTAAAAAAAAGAAATTCTGGAGTTGAAATGTTCCATAACTAGAACAAAAAGTTCACCAGAGGAACACACAGCAGATTTTAGCAGACAAAAGAACCAGTGGCTTGAAGGTAGGTCAAGTGAGATGATGTGGTCTGAGGGACAGAAAGAAAAATAATGAGGGAACATGAACAGACTCGGAGGTCTGCAGGTCCCATAAGGAGAGCAATAGGCATGTAATGGGAGTCCTGGAAGGAGAGGAGAAAAGAGCAGGGGAAAAAATGTGAGAAATAATGAGTAAAAACTTTCCAAATTTGATAAAAACAGCTAAGCCATGGAAAAGCAACCAGAAGGGAACTGGATTGACCACACTCATATCTGACTAAGTGGACTTTAATACAAAACAGTTACTAGAAAAAGAGAGGAAGAATAAAATAATCATAAACAATACATGCACCTCACAGGAAGTTCCAAATACATGAAGCACAAAGAAAGAAGCAGACAACTAACTGGAGACTTTAACAGTCCACATTTAGTAAAGGGTAGGACTGGCCCAAGATCAGTGATGAAACGGAAGTGAGCAACGGTGACAAGCAAGCAGACCTAACAGCCGCCGACAGGACGTGACCCTCAACAGCAGAATACATCGTACCCTCAAGTACACAGACATGCACCGCTGTCCAACACAGACTGCACGCCGGGCCATAAAACAGGCCTTGACAACTGTAAAGGGACCAAAATCACGTGAAGTACATTCCATAACCACAATGGGATAAAACAGAGAGAGAGAGGAAAATTTAACATACAAATGTGTATGTTAAGCAAGATACTTCCGAGCAGTCAATAGGCCAAAGAAGCTATCACAAGAGAAATCAGAAAATAATCTGAAGGAATAAAAATGAAAATACAACAAACCAAAACTTATGAAATACGATTACAGTAGTGCTTGGAGAGAAATTCACAGCTATAAACGTTATATTAAAACAATAAAGATCTCAAATCCCAATAAACTGATATTCCACCTAAGGACACCAGGGAAAGAAAACTAAATAAAAAGCAAGCAGAAGGAATGAAATAATATACCAGAGAGAAAGTTAATGAAATAGGATATAGAGCAAAACCAAAAGCTGGCTGAAACCAAATGAAACCAAAAGCTGGTTCTTCAAACAGGCCAACAAAACTGACAAACCTGTATCTAGAGTGACCAAGGGAAAAAGAAACTCAAAGAACCAAAATGAGAATTAATGAGGGGTGTGTATGCTCAGCCATTCAGTCGTGTCCAGCTATTCTTGACCCCATGGACTGTAGCTCGCCAGGCTCTTCTGTCCATGGGATTTTTCAGGCAAGAATCCTGCAGTAGGTTGCCATTTCCTCCTCCAGGAGATCTTCCCCACCCAGGAATTAAACCCGTGTCTCTTGCGTCTCCTGCATTAGCAGGCAGGTTCTTACCACTGTGCCACCTGGGAAGCCCTGAATGAGGGGACATCACCACAAAGCTTACAAAAATAAAATGGAGAAGAGAAAATTATGAACAACTGTATGCCATAAATTAGATAATGTAGTAAAATGGAAAAATTCCAGAAAAACACAAACTCCTAAACTGATTCAAGATAAAAATTAAATGTGAATACATCTACAGCAAGAAACTGAACTGGAAATTTAAAAATATGACATAAGTAAAGCCCAGGCCAGATGGTTTTAATGGTGAATTCTATCATATATTTAAAGAATTCTTTACAAATTCTGCCCTAAAATTAGAAGGAAATATTCCCCAACTCATTCTATGAAGCCAGAACCACCCAGATAAACACAGTACAAGAAAACTACAGACCAGTGTCTTTGATGATACAGACACATAAATCCACAACAAAACTAGTGAACCAAATCCAGCAACATATAACATAAAGAAAGATTATACACCATGACCAAGTGGGATTTACCCCAGGAATAAAATGAACTGCTTATCTACAAATCAGCCTTTGTTCTTTGAGTTCCCTGAGAGCAAGGGTGACAGTTTATTCATCTGCATATCCTCAGTCACACACCAGTAACAAATGTATGTCATTCTCATTATGAATAGCACAGCTACCCAAACCCACTCTTCCTCTTTAAATTGATTTATTTTTGTTGTGCCAACTTTACCTGGCACCATGTATTCATTTGTTCCCTGTCATGTCCACCATGCTCAGGGACAAGGGAACACTCTGACAGGCCTTCACCAAATATTTGTTGGATTAATGACAGCAACTACAGAAATGTTAAAACATTCTAGTATCAACCCCTAAAGAGCAAAACATTACTCACCTGAGTTCTTCAGGTTTTCCTGTACTTGCTGACAGAAGAGAGAAAACATCCCATTAGTCTCCCTCCAACATGATAAACTGCTTTACCATTATTTTTTTTAGTTTTTTGTCCCACAGCACAGCATGGAGGACCTTACTTCTTCAACCAGTGACTGAGCCCGTGCCCCGTGCACTGGAAGCACGGAGTCTTAACTGCTGGACCACCAAGGGAAGTGCCTACAAAAGTAAACCCTGACTAACTGCTTTGTAAGCTAATTTCCACTATATTCAAAAACCTTCATTTCACAAAAGTGTTCTAGGGTTCATGCCATTAAAGTGAGTAATGACAATTATTTCCAATTTTTAAATAAGGCAATAAAATAAGTATACATTAAAAAAAGAAAAGAATCATCTGCAAGCCTCCAGAATAAGCTGATAGTAAAAAATCATCAGTGGAGTCTATGAGGTAATTAAGGATATTAAACAAACTGAAATGGTTTCATTTATAGCTACATATTATGTAATTTATCGGTACATCAAAACATATGACTATAAGTCAGATTTTTGAAAAAATTGATACTGCCAACATCAGGTGATGGCAATTATTTATAACTCTGACACTGGACATATGTAAATTGCAATCTGGGGACTTCCCTGGTGGTCCCGTGGCTGGGACTCTGTTCCCAATGCAGGGGCCCAGGTTTGAGCCCTAGTTAGAGAACTAGATCCCACATGCTGCAACTGAGAAGTCACACGCCACAACTGAAACACACACATGCCGCCACAGGGACTGAGGACCCGAGTGCCACAACTGAGACCCAGCACTGCCAAATAAACAATCTTTAAAAATTCAACTCTGATTGGAACACAGTCACAAGTTTTGCTTACTGGTCAAAGTAAACCACTCTTTGCACTATATAACTAAAGTAACAAACAACAAGGAACATTTATGAATTTGGAAATGTCTATGTACAATATACACTGATGATTAAATATAAAAATTACATTTACCAGAATATTTAGTACTATAACACAATACAAAATAATCTTTACTTAAAATTTATCCATCATATACCAATGTTTTAAAAAATACTTAAGGGAGATCTGAAAGTCAAAAAGGGAGGGAAGATGTTGTTCTACAGAAGAACTAAAAGAGTAAGAACAAAAACTGAACACAAACTTAGCACAGTGCCTGAACTGTGATTAGTTTCAAGCTTAACCTCAGCAACAGTATAGGCAATTTTTCCCCTTGTATTTTTCAAAACTGATTATGCCAGAAGCAAATTCAATTACTTAGATAAGAGTACTTTAGTACTCTTGATGTAACAGAGGTAAGAAGACTGAGACATCTTTCCCTCCAGTCAACAACACAGCAAAAGATAAACTGTCAGGAAGAACAGTCCTTGAAAACAGGGCTGCATTTCACCTTTCACTTGCAGAGTTCGTCGAGAATACCGCTTGCTGGGCCTTCTTTCAAAGGATGTTGATCTTCTTGCTTTATTGGTCTTAGTGGTCTGATACTCAGTTTTCCCACTAAAATAAAAGAGACATTTAACAGGAACAACAGAATTTCAGGCTGACA
The DNA here is from genome assembly GCF_016772045.2 of Ovis aries. Taxonomy (NCBI): domain Eukaryota; kingdom Metazoa; phylum Chordata; class Mammalia; order Artiodactyla; family Bovidae; genus Ovis; species Ovis aries. The sequence goes on along the minus strand of NC_056055.1, from coordinate 185,369,550 downwards.
GTAACCAGATACACAAAAATGACAGAAAGTCTATCCTGAGGTTTTCCTTAAAAGAACCCTCCTGAACTTTATCAAAATAGTCTTGATGACTCTTTATCACACCATTCTTTTCACTCTTCAGGCTTGTATGAAAGATGCAACACATGTTGTTTTTTCCTAATTATGCACATCACCTAAGAATATATTAAGTAAGTTTGAAATATCTGTGCTTTTATAGATATTTTTATAAATATCCTCTTTCCTACCCACACTCCTCAATGCAAGATGTACAATTAATTCAAGATTTTCCATTACTTTTTCTAATTGTGATATGCTTTTCAGAAGACTTTTTCAGAAATATTAAAGCTATTTTAATATTTAATGCTTATCTTCATTGCCATTTAAATTCTGCCAAAATGCCCCCCCCCTTTTAATGTAAGTAAAACAGAAGCTCTCTTACATGAATTCCACACACAGTCAACTTGCCACATTACTGATATTATCCATTCCTTCTTTAAGTCACACTGAAACATGCTGAAAGCTCACCATCAATAAGCTACTCTGAGTAAACCAAAACATTTCTAGCTTATGACTAACAAACACGGAGTATGCAAAACAATGGAATGTCAGGTTTATAGGGACCAGAAATATTATCCAGATTAATATCCCACTAGTACACCATACCCATTTTCTACATGGTATCTAGCTGCTGGATAAAGACTACTTAAAACTCCTACTACGTGGATTTAAACTAGGGGTTAGTTAATACATAAAGCAGACATTAATGTCCATCAACAGATGGAAGCATAAGGAAGATGTGGTAGATGTACACAATAGACTATGACTCAGCCATAAAGAAGAATGGAATAGTGCCATTTGTAGCAACATGGGTGGACCTGAAGGGTATTATGCTACGTGAAATAAGTCAGAGAGAGAATGATACTCTATGACAGCACTTATACATGGACTCTAAAAGGTAAACTAGTGAACAGAACAGACTCGCAGACACAGAGAACAAACTGGTGGTTTCCAGTGGGGAGAGGGAAGGGAGGTGGGCAAAAGACAGGTAGAGGATTAAGAGGTACAAACTACTTTGCATAAAATAAACAAGCTACAAGGATATAGCATACAATGCAGGGAATATGGTCAATAATTTATATAACTAAACTGTTTTTAACAGGAAAAATTCTGTTATATTACTCCTTTAAAAAAAAAGAAAACATCAAGAAGGATATGGAATCCACTACACCATTACAATGTTCTCTTATCTTTTCAGGAAATTACAACCAATAACAATATATACCATTTTTTCTTTTACTTTGGCAAATGAAAAACACTGGCAAACTGATTCATCTTTCTATGCTCTAGTTCTCACATCTGCAAATGAGGAACTGGGCTACATTTTCTGGCCTCTATGAAATTATGAAAGACACAGCAAGCAGCCACAAACAGTCACCTGTATCTAAACCGTGATCCTAATCGAATAAATCCTGATCGATGAGAACTCTTTTGGACAGGGCCTCGCAGGCGGAAGAAGGCATGATGCTCCACAGCACATTTCCATAAATGTTTGCACGCTTTGGGATGGTCCAGCCTAAAGACAAACGTATGCTCCTGCTCCTTGCCCTGAAAAAGAAACGGATGTTAACAGAGGTAATTATTAACTCAGATACTCCTGTCACCTGTTATTCAGCTATAAATACAACCACAGCAATATCAAGAATCAAATACTAATAAAGCATCTGGTTTGCTCCCTGAAACTCTGACACTCTCTAGAGCTACCTACAGAGAAAGGCAGAGTTAAAATCAAGCTGTCCATTTTCTCAGCCAATATAAAATTCTTCCTAAGAGTTTCCTCTCTAGTTACAAGATCTCATTTCTCAGAGATATTAAATGAACCTTTCTCTGCCATACTTCAGGATAAATGAATGTATAATTATAATTAAAAGGTTCACAGAAGATATGGTAATATACATAACAGCCTTAAAAATGGCCACATTCCTGGTCCTAGTAACCATACTCACAGAAATCAAATTACACTAGTTAATATCCATAGCCACTTTTCTAAGAATTTCACATCAATTGTCTCAATGAGTAGATACCATCAACAGCTCCATTTTACAGATAAGAAAACTGAGCATCAAGAAATTAAGCCCAACATCACAAAGTTAGTAAGAAAAGAACCTAGACTTTGAACCTAACCATTGAGATACCAGCATTTGTAATAACTAAGCTATAATGTGTCTCCAGGGGAAAAGACTTTCAAAACCAAAATTTACACCCCAAGATTTTCTTCAATCTCATTTATAAAAGTAAAAACTGGCATAAAACCCTAAATGTTCAAAACATGAGAAATGTAATCAAGTAAACAATAACATTATTTAAAAAGTACATAGATAGATCAATGAATAACAGATAAATGAACTAATGCACTACTGGTGATTCATGTTGCAGAATGTGATAACATAGGTTAAAGTGAATGAACTAGAACTACATGGCTACAGATGCTTAGGTAAAATGAGCAAGTTACCAAAAAAAAACATTCACTTTAATGTATATGATATATGTAATATACATACACATGCAGATTTCTAAAACGTTCTACCATGTGTCATGATGTGGTTATATTTACAAAAGGTTAGAAAATATGAGACTGATACCCTAAAAGAATGAGGAACAAACGGACAAGCTTTGGCTTAGACCTTAGCTGTATCAAATATACTTTTATTAATTTATCTAGTTCTAAAAGGGATCTGAAGCAGCAAAGCCAAAAATGTTACATCAAAATGAGTAAAATGGTTAACAGTTTCAATTATACTTCTCAGTATATTTTTTAATATTTTGTCATTTAAAATACTTCATAAACTTCATATGTAGTTTCTTAATAACCTTGATACAGGCAGAGATCCTTACACTTTAAGACACAAAACCTACACTAGTCACAAAGGAAAAAATGCATAAACTACATTCCATTAAATTACAATCTTTTTTATCCAAAAGATACTAATAAAGGAGTCAAAAGGCAAACCAAAGTGAAGCTAGTTACAACATATATATCTGACAAAGAAGTGACACCCAGATATAAAAAGAACTTCCTTAGTGAGATGAAAAATACACAACCCAACAGAAAAACAAATGAAAAACTTAAAGAGGCATTTGATAAAAAAGAATATCCAAACATCCAACAAATGTAAGTAAGTGCTATACTGAAATTGTCATCAAGGAAAACCCTAAAATGATTCCTCTACCAGAGTGGATGAAATGAGAAAGAGAACACTGAACACAAGCAAAAGAAGGACAGATTAAACCCTCACACTTTCCAGGTGGAGAGCAGTTCACTTGTTTAGACACTGGCAAACAGTCCGGCTGTTTCCATAAGAGCCAAACACACGCACATCCCAGGGCTCAGGGTAGCACTCTTATTGCCAGGCAAAAATTTAAAAAAAACCTCAAATGTCCATTAGCAGCAGCATGGATAAATACTGGTCTATTCATATAACTGTACACTATACAACAGTAGGAATGAGCCAACTACAGCCACCTCCTACCGCAGGGCTGAAAGCTCACAATCACAGCCCCGAAGTACAGAAGGAAGACTCAAAGAGAACAGTCAGTCAGGTGTCATTTATACCAAGTTCAAAAGTCAGGTGAGTGGTTATCCTTGGTCAACTGGACCTGGAGGGGCACACAAGGGAAATTCCCTAATTCTGCTGGGATTCTATTTTCTCACCCTGGTACTGGTCATAAAAGTGTACATAAAAACTCAACAAGCTGTACATTTATTCTTACACTTTTCTGAATGTGTATTTCAATGAAATGTACCAACAAAAACTACACAAAGAGAAAATAAAACAAAAAACAAAACATGAGAAAATGTCTTTCTCAAGACAGAGAAAAGCCTTCTGTGACATAAAACCCAGGATCCATAAAAGATGAATATATTCGCCTATTTAGAAGTCTTAAAGTGCATGACAAACCCCACAATACGCACCGTTAAAGGACAAACAACTATTAGATAAACTATTTATAATGTCAGTGACAAATGGCAAAACCTGTAAGAAAAAAGCCAATAACCCACAAGGAACAGACAGTTTGAAGAAAAGGAAATCAAGTAATTCAATGTATGACAAGATGTTCAGTATCACTCACAAAACCAGAAATAAAATTTAAACCTACAATGAAATTCCATTTTTTTTAACCTTTCAGATACAAATGCGATTAATTCCCTCCTGGAGGTAAGCCTGAACACTGAAAACTATGCAAGCTGGTAGGATCCCTCTACATCCAGGACAAACGCACATAACCATTCAATCCCACAAATCCCCCTCAAGGACATTACTCTATAGATACTTGTCAATGTATAAATTATATGTAGTTAATAGTGAATAAATGTCAATTAAGGGATAACTGATTAAATAGAGTACACCATACACTAGAACACTATGCATTTTAGTTTGCTTTTATAAGAATCAGTTCAGTTCAGTTCAGTCGCTCAGTCGTGTCCGACTCTTTGCGACCCCATGAATCGCAGCACACCAGGCCTCCCGGTCCATCACCAACTCCCGGAGTTCACTCAGACTCACGTCCATAGAGTCAGTGATGACATCCAGCCATCTCATCCTCTGTCGTCCCCTTCTCCTCCTGCCCCCAATCCCTCCCAGCATCAGAGTCTTTTCCAGTGAGTCAACTCTTCTCATGAGGTGGCCAAAGTACTGGAGTTTCAGCTTTAGCATCATTCCTTCCAAAGAAATCCCAGGGCTGATCTCCTTCAGAATGGACTGGTTGGATCTCCTTGCAGTCCAAGGGACTCTCAAGAGTCTTCTCCAACACCACAGTTCAAAAGCATCAATTCTTCGGCGCTCAGCCTTCTTCACAGTCCAACTCTCACATCCATACATGACCACAGGAAAAACCATAGCCTTGACTAGACGGACCTTAGTCAGCAAAGTAATGTCTTTGCTTTAGAATATACTATCTAGGTTGGTCATAACTTTTCTTCCAAGGAATAAGCGTCTTTTAATTTCATGGCTGCAGTCACCATCTGCAGTGATTTTGGAGCCCCTCAAAATGAAGTCTGACACTGTTTCTACTGTTTCCCATCTATTTCCCATGAAGTGATGGGACCAGATGCCATGATCTTCGTTTTCTGAATGTTGAGTTTTAAGCCAACTTTTTCACTCTCCTCTTTCACTTTCATCAAGAGGCTTTTTAGCTCCTCTTCACTTTCTGCCACAAGGGTGGTGTCTTCTGCACCTCTGAGGTTATTGATATTTCTCCCAGCAATCTTGATTCCAGCTTGTGTTGCTTCCATTCCAGCGTTTCTCATGATGTACTCTGCATAGAAGTTAAATAAGCAGGATGACGATATACAGCCTTGACGTACTCCTTTTCCTATTTGACACCAGTCTGTTTTTCCATGTCCAGTTCTAACTGTTGCTTCCTGACCCGCATACAGATTTCTCAAGAGGCAGGTCAGGTGGTCTGGTATTCCCATCTCTTTCAGAATTTTCCACAGCTTATTGTGATTCACACAGTCAAAGGCTTTGGCATAGTCAATAATGCAGAAATAGATGTTTTTCTGGAACTCTCTTGCTTTTTCCATGATCCAGCAGATGCTAGCAATTTGATCTCTGGTTCCTCTGCCTTTTCTAAAACCAGCTTGAACATCAGGGAGTTCACGGTTCACGTATTGCTGAAGTCTGGCTTGGAGAATTTTGAGCATGACTTCACTGGCATGTGAGATGAGTGCAATTGTGTGGTAGTTTGAGCATCCTTTGGCATTGCCTTTCTTTGGGATTGGAATGAAAACTGACCTTTTCCAGTCCTGTGGCCTCTGCCGAGTTTTCCAAATTTGCTGGCATATTGAGTGCAACACTTTCACAGCATCATCTTTCAGGATTTGAAACAGCTCAACTGGAATTCCATCACCTCCATAGCTTTGTTCATAGTGATGCTTTCTAAGGCCCACTTGGCTTCATGTTTCAGGATGTCTGGCTCTAGATTAGTGATCCCATCATCATGATTATCTGGGTCATGAAGATCTTTTTTGTACAGTTCTTCCGTGTATTCTTGCCACCTCTTCTTAATATCTTCTGCTTCTGTTAAGTCCAGACCATTTCTGTCCTTTATTGAGCCCATCTTTGCATGAAACGTTCCCTTGGTATCTCTAATTTTCTTGAAGAGATCTCTAGTCTTTCCCATTCTGTTCTTTTCCTCTATTTCTTTGCATTGATCACTGAAGAAGGCTTTCTTATCTCTTCTTGCTATTCTTCGGAATTCTGCATTCAGATGTTTCTATCTTTCCTTTTCTCCTTTGCTTTTCGTTTGTCTTCTTTCCACAGCTATTTGAAAGGCTCCCCAGACAGCCATTTTGCTTTTTTTGATTTCTTTTCCATGGGGATGGTCTTGATCCCTGTCTCCTGTACAATGTCACGAACCTCTGTCCATAGTTCATCAGGCACTCCATCTAGGATGGAGATCTAGGCCCTTAAATCTATTTCTCACTTCTACTGTTTAATCATAAGGGATTTGATTTAGGTCATACCCGAATGGTCTAGCGGTTTTCCCTACTTTCTTCAATGTCAGTCTGAATTTGGTGATAAGGAGTTCATGATCTGAGCCACAGTCAGCTCCTGGTCTTGTTTTTGTTGACTGTATAGAGCTTCTCCATCTTTGGTTGCAAAGAATATAATCAATCTGATTTCGGTGTTGACCATCAGGTGATGTCCATGTGTAGAGTCTTCTCTTGTGTTGTTGGAAGAGGGTGTTTGCTATGACCAGTGCATTTTCTTGGCAAAACTCTTATTAGTCTTTGCCCTGCTTCATTCCATATTCCAAGGTCAAATTTGCCCGTTACTCCAGGTGTTTCTTGACTTCCTACTTTTGCATTCCAGTCCCCTATAATGAAAAGGACATCTTTTTTGGGTGTTAGTTCTAAAAGGTCTTGTAGGTCTTCATAAAACCGTTAACTTCAGCTTCTTCAGCGTTACTGGTTGGGGCACAGACTTGGATAACTGTGATACTGAATGGTTTGCCTTGGAGACGAACAGAGATCATTCTGTCATTTTTGAGATTGCATCCAAGTACTGCATTTCGGACTCTTTTGTTGACCATGATGGCTACTCCATTTCTTCTGAGGGATTCCTGCCTGCAATAGTAGATATAATGGTCATCTGAGTTAAACTCACCCATTCCAGTCCATTTTAGTTTGCTGATTCCTAGAATGTCGACGTTCACCCTTGCCATCTCTTGTTTGACCACTTCCAATTTGCCTTGATTCATGGACCTGACATTCCAGGTTCCTATGCAATATTGCTCTTTACAGCATCAGATCTTGCTTCTATCACCAGTCACATCCACAACTGGGTATTGTTTTTGCTTTGGCTCCATCCCTTCATTCTTTCTGGAGTTATTTCTCCACTGATCTCCACTTTACATATTGATATAGAAAACATTCCAAGTTAGAACATAAAGTTTAAAAAGGATAAGTAGGAGAACAGTGCGTAAGCATGGCAACCTCTGCACAGAAATGATATACACATTTGCTTGTATATATGTATAAAACACCTTCAAAAAGATATGTAAGAAGTTAATACTGCATTAGATTAAATCTGAAATTTCATCAATTCTAAGATGTACAATTATTTTATGGCCAATGAAAGTGAAAATGAAGTCGCTCAGTCGTGTCCGACTCTTTGCGACCCCATGGACTGTAGCCTATCAGGCTCCTCCGTCCATGGGATTTTCCAGGCAAGAGTGCTAGAGTGGATTACCATTAAGTATCACCAATAAAGCTATGACCATATTTTTTTATCATACAGAACTGTATCTTATTCTTCTTGAGTGATTTCTTTAGATTCGATACAAATATCATTTAATCACATCTGTGCTTAAATAAAAAGGAAAATATTTTGTAAATAGATTGTCTTTAGATGTGAAACCTGACTCTTCTGAAGCATTTTCAACTCATTTGTCAATAATATAATAATCATGCGTGCCATCAAGACATTTCTTTTTTAAATGCTCAATTACCGTCTCTGATATTCCTCCAAGCTGTGTGACAGGGAAATCCTTTGCACGTATCTCAGTAATACAACTGAAAACTTTCCAAAAACTTGGAATTGTTTTATCTAATTTTCAGGATCTCCTTTTTCCAGGTTCTGCTAAGTAGCCCTACTCACACTTCACTGTGCATATACATCTTTTTAACATTTGACCTGTTTGCTTTTATTTATATCTGTCTATATATTTCCAAGGTATTATTTGGCGTGCAATAAAATTACTCACAATTCCGTGGCCTTTAAAAATGTACAGAGTCATGCAACCACCATCAAAATCAGGATATAGAATAGTTCTGTCAACCTCCAAATTCCTTGTGCTGTTTCTTTGCAGTCAAGCCTCCTCACATACCCAGTTCCAAAGGATCAGTGAGTGATTCCCTACGCCTGTAAGGGCTGCCTTTCCTAGACTGTCACAGAATGGAATCATATAGTCATAATCTTTTAATCAGGCTTCTTACCCTTAGCATAATTCATTTGAGATTCATTCATGCTGTTATGAGTTTATCAATTAGGAACTAGATTTAACTGAAAAACAGATAATCCTTAGTATAGAAGGCTTTATTAAAAAATATTATTAGATACATCTTTTTGATTAATCTTTTTCATCAGGAACTAAAGGCAAAAAGCCACATTTAGATATAATTTTTTATACACTTAAGATACACACTCATCAACTAAAGAACAAGAACAGTCTTTTATTTAATCTTTAATCTTAAAGACAGAAAACTACAGTTTGAAGATGGTTTGACATAAAGCAAGGAATTACGTTATTAATTATACTAAGTTTCTGTTCTATGATTATAGAACAGTGTGTTTCCCCTTTTAGAGAATTAAGTTACCATGTAACACAGTCACTGTTAAATATGTAATACAATATAATTCCTACCTGATCATCATCTTCTACAACCACCAACGTTAGTTTATTCTTCTTAAAATCCAATCTGGTTATCTTGGGCCTATAATATGAGAATAACAGCCAGATTTCAAATAAATATCCTCGAAGTTTAAAAAATTTGCTGTTACTTCAAGCGCATTGATCATCTAACTTCTGAATTGAAAGCTGGTAAGAGGGTAAACATAACCTGTACTGCTCAGCGAAAACATCTCCAATCTAAAAAATAGTTAAGATAACAAAAAAAAATTTCAAAAGCAATGCCTTTGGCAAAACTTATGCTGCACATATATAAGACATTAAAAACGTTAAGGAAAAAGTTGAATGAATAAATATATATATATCATATATAGTCACAGGTTCCTATGGTGGAAGAAATTTTCTGAGCTTAATAATGTTACAGCAGCAGCACAGGAACTGGACACAGGAAAAAAGACAAAAGCTTTCTAAAAGGCATTTTTAAAAAACCCAGATTACTGATTTTCAACTCTTTTCTATAGCCACTTTATGGTCAAAGACATCTTTAATTTAAAAAATTTAAAAAAAAAAAAAAACATTTAAACCTCACTTTATGGCCCACTTCCCAACTTCATCTCCCACCTGTATTAGTATCTCCTTCCTATACAGTGAGCGGTGGGATTTCCTGGTAGCTCAGCTGGTAAAGAATCTGCCTGCAATGCAGGAGACCCAGGATCGATTCCTGGGTTAGGAAGCTCTCCTGGAGAAAGGATAGGCTACCCACTCCAGTATTCTTGGGCTTCCGTGGTGGCTCAGGCAGTAAAGAATTGGTGGCAGAGCCGCGTTCAATCCCTGGATTGGGAAGATCCCCTGAAGGAGGGCATGGCAACCCCCGCCAGTATTCTTGCCTGGACAGAGAAGCCTGGCAGGCTAACGTCGCAGAGAGTCAGACATGACTAAGTGACTAAGCGCAGCACAGCATACAGTGAGGAGCAGGGAGTAACAGGACTGCGGAATGAGAAACACTAAAAAACAGCCACATAACCACATGACAGAGGGAGTGTCCATGTGAACAGTTAATACACAGAACTAGATAATATTTATGTTAACATACGTATTTTAGCATATGTTGAAACTAATGGAAAATGCAATTAAGAGTTTTAAAAATTGGCTTGGAAAAGCAGGATTACAGATAAATAGGAGGATAACAGGAGAGAGTTGCAATTCATTTACAAGCTTGTCAGAACTATGTCCAAATTCTATTTTATGTTCTAACTTCATTTAAGTGTTTTTATTCATTTAAAAAGCAAAACAACAGTAATTATCTTTGACATTATCTCTGCTTACCAAAAAAATAAGCCAATTTTGGTCTCTCCTTCAAAAACAAGGACTCCTGTTGGGGTCAGTCCCAAGCTGTAGTCATTCCCATCTCTGGCCTAATTTCAGGGGAGCAACATGTGTTAGCTTTATCTGTATAAAACAGGGTTCACATTTTCAAAGGACTGTTTTTCTTTTCATACTGAATTATATTAATTACATACAGGCTAATATTAATGTGAAAGGTGCTTTCAACAATTAAAACATCCAAAATAACATTCTTAGGAAAACTCATGCAGATTTAGTTCACTGAGACACTATATAGTTTTAATGTATGTGTTCACTGGAAGACATACAGGTAGTGACACTGCCACACGAAAGAAAGCTTTCCAGAGTCTTCCCAAATTCTAGTCACTATTTAAATCACAGATTTTGAAAAAAACTGCATTTTTGGGAAAACTGAGCTTTTAAAACTAAAAACAACAAATCACTCCGTAAGTTATACTAGACTAGAGCTTATCAATGCAGAAGAGCATGGCAACCCACTCCAGTATTCTTGCTTGGAGAACCCTATGGACAGAGGATCCCTCAGGCTAAAAGTCAGTAGGGTCACAAAGAGTCAGACATGACTGAATTGACTTAGTATTTACGCAGGCACAGCTTATCAAAGTCCCCTCAAGCTACAAATTTTCAACTTTACCTTCTAAATTATTTTCATTTTTACAGAGCCTACTCAAGCTTACATGATAAAAGATGATATGAATATGAATCAAAGAATAAAAAGTGATTCAAAAACTAAAAAAAAGAAAACAACAGTGACAACTCAAAACCACAGACACACCTTTTTGGAAATTTTGGCTGTCTTCTTTCTTATAACAAGTTTTTGTGTGAGACTCTCATCATTCAGTATTTACTCTCAATCTTCATAACCACACATCCAAAGTACCCAGTATAGCCCCTGCAAATTACACACTCTCCTTCATACTAAGAGATTCCATAGTTACCTTGAGTCTTAAAGGAATAACTTTCTTAAAAAGCATCACAACACAGTGCTTACCTTAACCACATGCATATCAACCCCATACATTTCTAACCACTTGGCTTTATTCAGATAATTGGTTTCAGCTTGTGCTGGTGTCTGACCTCTGAAATTTAAAAAATAATAAATTTTAAGATGATTATAAATATACACTGAATTCTATGCTAAGTAAGAGAAATAGAAGAAAACAAACATGAAATCACTGTTGTGGTGATGTTAAAGTACCTGTATTCTTTCCATTTCTCAAATATAGCGAGCTCCATCTCTTCTGTCTGAATAGGCACAAACCTGAACTCAGACACAAGTTCAGGACTGTGCTCAGCAAGGTCGTAGTCACCAAGTTCAGCTACAAATGTTAAGTTTCACAAGGTTATGTTTTGTTATAGTTTACTTCCTGCTGAATCCTTCTTCAATACACTTATTAATAGAAGATTAGACTTTCTTAAACTAAAAGGCATTCATAACACCCAGACCATTACCAAAAATAAATCCAGCTTAGACTGTGACTTACCTGTCTGTATGCACAAATCATATAATTGTGGCCAGTAGTCTATTTTCAATTAAATGTCTTACTCCTAATTGAGTCATACTGTACAATGCTTAGCTTCTGAAAATCTTTTAGCCTTACACAGAGAAATAGCTTTCGACTGTATATTGAAGAAACAAAAATATTCAGCAATCCTTTTAAAAAAAACAATTAGCTGGTATCTACTAAGCAGCTATTATGCACAGAACATGACATTAAACATCACTGTAAGATATAATTGCTGTCCCCCTGGAGTTTTAAATTATTAATCCCACAGAAATAAAAAAGAAAAGCTACTGGATAGTGCACACACATTTATGTGCCCATCTGTGGTTACCTCTGAACTGGGTTTGGGGATGGAGGGAAAATGATGATTCTCATTTTCTGTTCTTTATAGAAAGTTTTCCTTTAAAAAATATTTTACTTAAATTAAAACACTTCCATTTTGATAAAAAATTCAGCCATGGAGAGAAAAAGTACATGAGTCCTACTTTGAGATAATCATAAAAATGGTAATAACTTACGGTTTACTAAGCATCTACATTACACAATAGTCATATTGCAGACATACTGTCATTTAACTTCACAACAACCTTGGAAAATATTCTCACCCCCACTTCACTTGAAGAAACTGCTCTTCTGTCTGGAATGTAAGTTTGTTTTTTCTTTTTATTTTATATTGGAGTATAGCCGATTAACAATGTTGTTCTAGTTTCTGGTAGACAGCAGAGTGACGCAGCCATACCTACACATGGATCCACTCTTCCCCAAACTCCCCTCGTCTCCAGGCTGTCACGTAACACTGAGCAGAGTTCCCTGCGCTGTTCAGCAGGTCCTTGTTGGTTTTTCATTTTAAATATAGCAGTGCGTACATACGGATCCCAAACTCCCTAACTATCCCTTCCTCCCATTCTTTCCCCACTAACAACCATAAGTAGAACACAAGTTCTTTAAAAGCCCCAAACTAAATCTGCTACATAATGTTGTTCAGGATATATACTAAAATGGTGAAGAAAAACTAAACTTGAGTGTGTGATAAAACTGATAAAGATTATTCTGATAAAAAATCATAAATGAGGGCCTCTCTGGTGGGCCTTAAAGACTCACACTTCCACTGCAGGGGGCACAGGTTCGCTCTTTGCTTGGTGAAGTTCCACATGCCACACGGTGTGGGCAAAAAAAAAAAGTCATAAACAAGAAGCAAGGAGCTAATTTTATGAAGAGGGAGTAATACTTCAGTTAATTTACTCTGGAGGACCTTAATAATCAGTAGGATTTGGTAAACTTTTAGACACAGGACAATGAGACGCGTAAGACACAGTATGAAGTTTCCAGTAATCACAAAAACAGTTGCACCACGCCCACTCTGCAGCCACAGTGTCAGATGAGTATGAGCAGCTCTCCTCTGAGGCCCCGAAGGCTGCCCGTATTTGTGCTAATAAGTACATGATGGAAAGCTGTGGCAAAGATGGTTTTCATATCTGAGTGGGGCTCTATCCCTTGCACCATGCTGTCCTACATTGGAGCTGATAAGCTCCAGACAGGGATGCAGGGCACCTTCGGAAAGCCCAGGGCACAGAGGCTAGGGTCCACATTGGCCAAGTCATAATGTCACGCTGCAGAACAAGGAGCTTGTGATTGAGGCCCTATTGAGAGGCAAGTTCAAGTTTCCTGGCTTCTAAAAGATCCACATCTCCAAGAAGGGGGGATTTACTAAGTTTAATATGGACAAATTCGAAAACACAGCTCATCCCAGATGGCTGCGGGTCAAATACATCCCTAATTGTGGCTCCCTGGATGAATGGTGGGCCCTGAACTCATGAGAGCCCTGGCACTGTTCCCTCCTTACTCGTGCCTGCCAGTAAATCCTACTTTCCTGTCCCCTCACCAAAATAAAAATGGTAACCATGGATAAAAGAGAAAGTAAGAAAGAGATTTTATTTAGGGAAAAAATATAAGTAGGGGTTAAGAGATAATATAACAGAGCTATATGCATGAATCAGACAGTAAATATTTAGTGAGCATTACTTTAAATAAGTGCTTTGTTAAACACACAAAAATGCACAAAGACCATTTTCAAGAAGTATAAATTTTGGCTGTCATGAAACTTACAAAATGAGACAGAATGACAAAGCAGTAAGTGGTGGAACACAGATATTGAAAATGACAGTTTTTCTATAGATCCTAGAGTTTCAGAATTCTCACACAGCAATTAGCAGAACACTAAAAACGTGCTTTCAAGAAAAGATGCATGCAATTATGCACTGTAATCATTACAGTTCTAAAGGTACAGCACTTCCAAACTAGTATCCATTCAACATTCCAGAAGATAAAAAACAAGTTTCAGTCTGTAGACAGACTAAAGTTTATATTAGCAGCAAATTTCTGAAGTACAGAAATTTCCTTCAGTCACCAATTACTCTAGCAACAGAAAAATATGCTTTCCAAAAGTACAAAATCAGCAGATTAGGCTTATCATAAAACATGAAAATATAGTCTATTACCCATACAATGGAAAATAATACTACTGATTTAGAGATATTGGGGATAATACAGAATCACCCAAAAAAAGCATAAAATTATTAATGTCTTAATTATTAAATATTATTTTTATTCTAATATATATAGATACTCCAGCCAAAATGTTTCTTTCCATTTTATGAACAAAGATAAATTATCATTTTCCTAAAATGTCAATTTTTTCAGAAGAAAATGCCTAAGTTTAACAAATATTTGATCAGTGTAACAAGGTACAAAAGGGTAAGTTTTTCATTAATCTCATTGACTGGAAAACACTTTTTAAAAAACTCTTAAATAACCATCAGAACTTTTAAATACATGCTAAGTATTTCTTTTCATGGACTTATTCTTAAGAATAAGACAAAAGAAAGCAAGCCAGGTGGCCACAGCAACAATTTACTCATACATCCCTGCATTCTTTATAAAAAGAAAAAATTTGCTGAGGGTCCAACCATATCATGTACTGAATTATCAAGCAGATGGCAAATTCTGCTTGAAAATACTATTAGACAGAAAGATAGCAAATAAAGTTAAGGGAAGGAAAAGAAGGCAATGCTCTGAAACAAGAGAATCAGAGCTGGATACTGATGCAAGATTACACAAACACAGGTGTTTCTCTTCTGGCATGTCACAATGAATCTTCTGGGAGGCATCAAACACACACAAAGAAGAATTATGCTTCACTCTTAACAGCGAACATAAAAACTGCTTACCTTGCAAGTTGTAAGCTGCCAACTGAACCGCTGTATCAAAGGGACACTCTAATCTGAGACCAAAACATAAATGTGTTAAATAAGCCTTTGTCACAATCTGTTTTATGATAAATGGAAATAAGACATACTTTATGTTGATTGCTTCTTTTTCATATTTAACTATGAACTTATTTTTTCAACTACTCAAGAAAACATGGTTTACCTTAAACTAATACTCACTTTCCACTGAGAATATCTTGTTTTAACTGAAGAACAAATAAATACCTAAGAAAAATAAAAGGCACAAATTTAACTAAAAAGAACAATCTACCGTGATAAATAATCCTGCCCTTCTAATTTGAGAAGAAACATTCTTAATTATAAAACTTTACCCACAATAGAGTCTATAAAGGAAAAAGAATATGAAACAAGGGGCATTCAGCATCAGAAGGATGCACTGGAGTTCAGGACACTCTCTCAAAAGACAAGG
Source organism: Ovis aries (assembly GCF_016772045.2). Lineage (NCBI taxonomy): Eukaryota > Metazoa > Chordata > Mammalia > Artiodactyla > Bovidae > Ovis > Ovis aries. The sequence continues at coordinate 185,354,077 of NC_056055.1, read as the reverse complement.
TTTAAAGTAAATTCTGAGAATGAGCTCTGTGATCTGACAACACAGTCACCTCGTATGTAAAGGGATACAGCTACATACACACAAATGACAGCCATACTCTTATCCATCAGGAGAATATTCAAGAGGAAACCCTTCTAAAGGGATTCAGCAATTCAATTTTTTACTTAATAAAAGTAGTACATGTGCATGAGTTATAGAAATGCAATATAGACTCAATGGATAAATACTAAGGAGGCAAGACAAAATAAAAATCAGTTTCTGTAACTTATATAAAGTTATTTAAGACCATTCAAGAGAAATCAGGATTCAATATTTTCATTACTCAATGGTATGTCAAAAAAGAAAGTCAGGAGCCAACCTGAAGTAACTCTCTGGTGGCCAAAAATAGATAATTTTGACTATCAACAAACATAAAAAGGTAATATATTAAAACACAACGGCCCTGTTTAAAATTCATGAGTTGATAGTGATACTTCAGAACTCGCTAGTTACTTTTGCAGAATGTCAGAGAACCAACTGTTTTGAAAATTGGTAAATAAAGGAAAACTTCCTACACTTAAAAAAACACTGTCTCAAAATGAAATTCCCTTGTCAGGTATCCTGTTACCAGGACAAAGTACCCATTTCATAAACCGTCTGTAAAACTGAAGGAATTACTGAGGCAATCTTCCAACATCTTTAGCTAGTCTAACTGAAACTTGACTCTTGTACATAACTCTAGATAGTGGTCTTACCGGGTCAGCTCTTCACGAAGGTTGTTTGGTTCTGAGGAATAAAACTTAACTCGAAGATGCAGACAATAGGGTGAACCAACTGCCATTAAAAGAAAAGGGGGGGAGGGTAATTTTTTCAATATAGCTATTTAAATAGTAAGGATTTTCAGTCAGTAAACTTGTCAAAAATCTACTGAAGTAGACAGAAGAGAATAGATTATTACAGCAATAATTCAGGTTACACTGTAGGCTTAAACCTAACACAATCAGTAGACTTTTTAAATGTCCCAACCACCATGTAGCCCTATCACATCATCTGTGCTCCCAAGAACAGACAGCTCCAGATGAATTCCAAAAGTTTAGGGCCAAATATGTCAAATAAAAAGGTCCTGACTGTGTACGCTAACAGCCCTACACAGCTGCCGAGCTGTATTTCTTGAGAGCAAAAAGAACACCTGTTGTTAACTGCACCTGGCAAATTCACTCACATCCTTTCCAATTCACTTCACCACTTCACTAACCTCTATAGTATCAGAGATCCCGTTATTTTGTAAAAAAGTTGAGGTGCCCTAAAATCTGGTACTACAAAAAACATGATGGACTATGGACTGGACACTGGTACTTTTCCCTATCACTAGGAATAATACTGACATTTTATGTGAATAATTTCTTTTCATTAGTCTTAACAAAAAAAATAAGGTTACAGCCTTAAAGTCTCAAAATGCTTTCTAAAGCAGGGCGGATAGCAAACAGAAAAATTCCAGCGTAAGTAACTACTAAACAGAAGTTAAGCATCTCATGGGAACTCAATCTCATTTCCAAACTACAAGCCTTTATCCTAGAAACAAACTACAAACAAACAAACAAACTACCTGAATCTAGATTACCATCAACCCTATATAATTTAAGGGGTGGGTCGATATATCAGATTGAAATTATCTTTAGAAAAATGGAGATGCTAAGAAACTGATCAGAAACACGACTTATGTCCCGACTATGAGAAACCAGTTTCTAATATGCAATTATATGTAATTCAGTTTCCAATTTTTTTCAAAATTTTTTCAACACTTACTTTTTACTTGCTTTTTGATGCTTTTTGTACCATCTAACCAATGCTGAAAACAAAAACAAAAAGTTAGCTGTTAAGCAGAGGGAGAATTTAACATTTTAATTACTAAAAGTTAATTTTCATCATGCTTTTGCTGAAGGAAATATTTCACAAGAGAAAAACAAAAGTGAGACTAAAAACTGGGTGCGGGTGAATGCTCATCTACCCGAACACAGAAACATAGGACACATGTGAACAAAGGAAAGACCTACAACCAGATACATGACTTCTTACAAACACTTCATCTGCTCTTAGTAATAAACATGGTATTTTAAATTTTGCCCTTAGTTTTTCTCACTGTTGCCAAAAAAGAGGACACTTTCAAAACTGGTAAAATTACAACTATGTATCATCACATTCTAATTCTTAGTTCAATTCTATAATAAAACTATGAATTTATTAACAGATCATAACCCCAAGTTAGGTGAAATAACAATTTCACTTATTGCAAATAGATACTACTAAAGTAGTAGTCTTTGAAAGAGCTTATGCTATAAAATTGGATCTTTCTCACAACAATCTATTAAATAAGTGGTCTTTGCTCCTTTGCTTTATCAAAAAAAAAAGGTAAGTCTTGATTTCCGTAACCTTTTCACTCTGAAACACACAAAACACAAACAGATCTAAGAAGCAATTCCAGAGACTTGCACTGATAAACCATTCCTAGCCCACTTCCTACAATTAATGCCTTTATACTAAGTCCTAACAGGGACAGGATATACTCATCCCACTAAGATGCACATGACTGTGTTCTCTTCAGCATGCTTACAGTCGCAAGCACCCTAAACCAAAGGAATGCTCTTGTGCTACAGTTCACAGAGCTAAGGAATCCAGTCTCAGAACTCCAGACAGGCCAAGCATGGGCAAACAAGACTTCATTGTTAACAGACTTGTAACTATTTGCTTCTCTTGCCAATTATTTGCCTAGCCTCTTCTCCCCCTTCTCTGCCAAGATCCAAAAGTGAAATTCACAGAACCACTAGTGTGCCAGCAAAGTACCTCTGCACGTCAACACAAGATGGTCAGTAAACATTTTGAGAGACAGTTAAATACAGTGCAATATCTTCTCTGGATTCAAGTGTGCAAGCTACTTAGTCAACCATCTCTCATCTTTTGATAAATTCAGTTGGACATCCACTTTTAGGAATATTTTAATCTAGCAAATGTTCAGTTTTATACATCCTTCCACTATAATGCTTAGCCAGCAGTAGGCAGAATACAATTCAATCTATCAGCTGAGAAGAGTTCAACTACGACAGTGAAAACATCACCCATCATGGCTAAGTGCAGGAACCTAATATTCAAATACTCTAGACTTACATTGTGCAAAATACCTACTACAGCCTAAGGGCAATCACATACTGGGTACGAGATCAATTTCACTTACATGCCCTATATTGTTTTCTCCCCACCACCAGGAATCTGGGGAATTGCCTATCTTTAGGTTCCATTTATTATACTGCAATGAATTCGTAAGTGAGTGGCTGATCAACTGGGCATGTCATGCAGCCACAGTGAGATGCTCATACACATAATGAGCACAAATGAGCACATACCTTCTGGGAGGCAATCTGATTACGCCTTAAAAATAACTATGTGGCTGGATGGACCTAGAGACTGTTATACGGAGTGACGGTAAGTCAGAGACAGAGAAAGAGAAATATCATATGACATCCCTCATATTATGTTAAGTCGCTCAGTCGTGTCCGACTCTTTGCGACCCAATGGGCTGTAGCCCACCAGGATCCTCCATCCATGGGATTCTCCAGGCAAGAGTACTGGAGTGGGTTGCCATTTCCTTCTCCAGGGGATCTTCCTGGCCTAGGGACTGAACCCAGGTCTCCTACATTGCAGGCAGACGCTTTACCCTCTGAGCCACCAGGGAAGCCTCAAGAGAAGGAAGTGAAGTGAAGTGAAGTGAAGTCACTCAGTCATGTGACCCTGTGGACTGTAGCCCACCAAGCTCCTCTGTCCATGGGATTCTCCAGGCAAGAACACTGGAGTGGGGTGCCGTTTCCTTCTCCAGGGGATCTTCCTGGCCTAGGGATCGAACCCAGGTCTCCCACATTGCAGGCAGACGTTTTACCCTCTGAGCCACCAGGGAAGCCCAGTATGGCATCCCGCACATGTGGAACCTAAACAGGAAAGATACAAGCGAACACAAAACACAGACTTAGGGAACTAACTTGGGATGCAGGGAAGAGGGCAAGGATGGGGAGAAGGGATAGTTAGGGAGTCTGGGATAGCCATGTAAATATAGCTATATTCAAAATGGATAACCAACAGGGACCTACTGTATAGCACATGGAACTCTGCTCAATGTTATTTGGCAGCCTGGATGGGAGAGGAGTTAGGGTGAGAATGGATACATGTATATGAATGGTTCACATGAAAATGTCACAACATTCTTATTGGCTATACTGGTATATATTGGGTATATTGGCTATACCCCAGTGCAAATTAAAAAGTTAAAAAAAAATAACTGTGACTTTGACTCAGCAATTCTGCATCTAATAATCATTACTGATGATTTAATTCACAAGGAATTATAATCAAAGAAAAGTAGGACAATCTGTATATCCAACAATAGTGAACTGGTGAAATCAAGTATTTCAACATGATAGAACTATGCAGCAATGAAAAAGAATGAAAGCAAAATAGTTAATAATCTGGAAAATCAAATAATTTTTTCAGATCAGTTCAGTCCCTCAGTCGTGTCCGACTCTTTGCGACCCCATGAATCTCAGCACGCCAGGCCTCCCTGTCCATCACCAACTCCCGGAGTTCACTCAGACTCACATCCATCGAGTCAGTGATGCCATCCAGCCATCTCATCCTCTGTTGTCCCCTTCTCCTCCTGCCCCCAATCCCTCCCAGCATCAGAGTCTTTTCCAGTGAGTCAACTCTTCGCATGAGGCGGCCAAAGTACTGGAGTTTCAGCTTTAGCATCATTCCCTCCAAAGAAATCCCAGGGCTGATCTCCTTCAGAATGGACTGGATGGATCTCCTTGCAGATCAAGGGACTCTCAAGAGTCTTCTCCAACACCACAGTTCAAAAGCATCAATTCTTCAGTGTTCAGCCTTCTTCACAGTCCAACTCTCACATCCATACATGACCACAGGAAAAACCATAGCCTTGACTAGATGGACCTTTGTTGGTGAAGTAATGTCTCTGCTTTTCAATATGCTATCTAGGTTGGTCATTACTTTTCTTCCAAGGAGTAAGCGTCTTTTAATTTCATGGCTGCAGTCACCATCTGCAGTGATTTTGGAGCCCCCCAAAAATAAAGTCTGACACTGTTTCTAGTGTTTCCCCATCTATTTCCCATGAAGTGATGGGACCAGATGCCATGATCTTCGTTTTCTGAATGTTGAGTTTTAACCCAACTTTTTCACTCTCCACTTTCACTTTCATCAAGAGGCTTTCTAGTTCCTTTTCACTTTCTGCCATAAGGGTGGTGTCATCTGCATAGTTTTTATCAATTATTTTGCTTTCATTCAAATAACACATTATAAATTGTTCTGTCAAAATGTACAAATTTGTACAGGTGATCCTTAAACAACAAGGAGCTGACTTTCATGGCTCCACTCATATGTGGACTTTTTTCATTAGAAACGCACCACAGTACAATCAATCACAATACATACAATCCTTGGTGGGTTGAACTCACAGATCCAGAACCCTGGACACAGAGAAGACTATGAAAGTTACACGCTGATTTTCACCTGCTTCCCGAACCCTAACACTGGCCATGGGTCCACTGTATATGGGCTTCCCAGGTGGCTTAGTGGTAAAGAACCCGTTTGACCCCTGGCTTGGGAAGATCCCTTTGAGAGGAAACGGCAATCCACACCAGTATTCTTGCCTGTAAAATCTCATGGACAGAGGAGCCTGGCGGGCTACAGTCCACGGGGTCACAAAGAGTTGGACATGACTGAGTGACTGAGCACCAGAGCCAACACTATATATATAAACATGACTTTTCTTTCAGGCCGAAGTAACCTATGAGATGTTACATCTAGATGGTTGAGATTGTTGATTATAATTTTTCTTTGTATTTTCTTATATTTTCAACTTATTCTATAAGCACGTTTTTACTCAACAATTAGGGCCCCCCTTATTTTAACATTGTATATAAATAATATATTTATAAGGTTAATTTTTTGGTAATATTGAAAGGTGTACAGTCAACAGTCCCTCCAACTCCTGCAATACCAATTTCTATCACCATATGCACTCCCCACCTCCCAAGACTACTGGTTTCTGATTCCCTCGTTTCTTCATAGGCAAAAAACAAAAAAACCCTGTGTGTTAGTAAAGACATTAACAATGGATTGAGAATCAACAGGCTAAATACAAATTTTGACAGAATAAACTTTAAGGGATATTGAGAAGGCAACATTAACATAAGCTAGACCAATACTATTTCAAGAACAACCTAGTCTTCCTTGAATGGTTGTAACAAAATTTTTTCAGTTTAAGAACATTTATGGCTAGTTTCAAAAGCAAACCTGTAGTCTCTAATTTGTGCCATGAAAGTCTAAGAGCACATTAAACACACAATTCTCCTGGTGAGACAAAGGATCAGAGTTTTCTTCCAAGGAAGCATTTTAGTCTTTCCACATGCATCTAACAGCTTCTACACTCTGCTCTCCCTTAACACAAACCAAAACTCAGATAAAGCATCAAGCACATTCTAAAGTGAAATCCAGGAACTGGGGGAGTTCCTGGTGATGCTCTGGGGAAGGTCTGAGTTCATGTTTGCATATTTTCAAGTCTGTTTTCTTTCATCTCCTCCACATTCCATGCTCTGGGACTGGAAAATTCAGAGCTCAGAGACAGGCACTGATAATATTTTCCTTGAATCAGGGTCTTTAGGGGTTGAGTTTAAATTACAGCAAAAGATAAAGGTAAGAACATGCAGATATAGACTTTTGGATGCACAGAGTGAAGCTAATATGGCTCTTCTTCCTCATAAACAAAATAAATCTCCTAATTTCCTAAAGTGTGGTAGGTAAACTTAGAATTCAAATATGGGAAGCTACATTTATTTCCATCCTATTGAGCTAGGAACAAAAGAACAATTATTTACTTGTGTATCTTAAAAAATAAAGAATACGTAATTACAAACATAACAGCCATAGCTAAACCAGAGAGTCACCTAAGAAGCTTCCAAACACTACCATACATACCCCCTCACCCCAGGCCCTATAGCTCTTCAAACGAATGACTCCTGACCTAACGCCTACACAGCTAGCAGCAGATGCACCACCACTTCTGCTCAAAGGGCGAAGAGCTGGTGAGAGAGAAATGCAAACTGTCTTTCCAAACAACTGCCTCTGCAAAAAATATTTCTCCTGGCTCATGCTCTACATTAAATTATTACTTTAAAGCAAATTTTAACACTTTAACCAATTAACAAATGGTAAAAATCAATGCCATGAAAACAGAAGATCAATCTAACTGAAAACACTTCAATTTTCTTTAGATTCCATCATAAACTCTACCTGGGTGATTACCCTTTTGGTGTTAAAAGTCTGTGCTGGGCTTCCCTGGTAGCTCAGTCATAAAGAATCCGCCTGCCAATACAAGAGACACAGGTTTGATCCCTGATCTGGGAAGATCCCACATGCCACACAGCAACTAAGCCTGTACACCACAACTGTTGAACATGTAGTCTAGAGCCTGGTTACCGCAACTATCGAGGCCTCGTGCTGCAACTACTGAAGCCCGCATGCCCTACAACCTGTGCTCAACAACAAGAGACACCTCTGCAATGAGAAGCCAGTGAAACAGAGTAGCCTGGCTCACAGCAACTAAGAAAAGCCAACACAGCAAGGGAGACCCAGCACAGTCAAAAATAAATAAAATTATTTTTTAAAAGTTCTGTATTATAAGAAATTCCAAATGAAGGCTCAGAGGAGCCATTAAAATATATTTTCCACAATACCTTTCTGTGTATTATTAGTATGCCTTCTTAGGATTCTTAAAAATAAAATTTATAGTGGAAATGAAGATGACTTAAGCAGATTATACATTCACTCTATGGAAAGAAGAGCACATAATCTATTTTGGAAATATACTTATTTTAACAAAAACAGTTCCTCCTTGTTTAGCAAACATATGTGCCTGTGTGTCTGTTTCTTACAATATACAATATATATGTATACTTAACATATAGGTTATTTCTATGGATTTTTTACTCCCCACTACTTTATTGAATTTTATTGTTTAAGTTCTCAGTAACAATCCAATCTAATCAGCTGCCAACAGTGATCATTTCACCTCCTCCTTTCCAAAGTTTATAATGTTTACAACTGCATTTGCTGTTACTTCTATTAAAATAATTTACTAGCAGTGGTAATAAGATCTTCCCTGGTGGCTAAGATGGTAAAACGGCTGCCTACAATGCGGGAGACCTGAGTTCAATCCCTGGGATGGGAAGATCCCCTGGAGAAGGAAATGGCAAACCACTCCAGAACTCTTGCCTGGAAAATCCCACGGACAGAGAAGCCTGGTAGGCTACAGTCCATGAGGTCGAAAAGATTCGGACATGACTGAGTAACTTCACTTTCACTTTGTCACCTGCCTGTCTTTAATAGGGGCTTTCCCGATGGCTCAGTGGGGAAAGAATCCACTTGCAATGCAGGAGACACAGGTTTGATTTCTGGGTTGGGAAGATTCCCTGGAGAAGGAAATGGCAATTGGCTCCAGTATTCTTGCCTGGAAATCTCACGGTCAGAGGAGCCTGCTGGGCTACAGTCCATGGAGTTGCAAGAGTTGGAAACAACTAAGCATGCAGGTATGTTGTCTTTAGTAGGAATGCGTCTATTGTTTCTCTATTAATCTAAAGCTGTTTGTTGTATTTAAATCATGAAAACTCTGTACATAAGGAGAGTACAGCCCTCGAGCAACCACAGGGCCTATTCCCACAGGTGGGCCACCTATCTGCCCAACATCTACCACCATCCCTAGAGATGAGCACACCTTCCAAAGCTAGGCTAGACCCACAACACAAAGAGAAGGAAGGTCAGTTCCACACAGGTCAAAGTCCATGAGGTTTATTCAAGGCACTCTGGTGCCAAGAAGAAGGGGCTTCACAGGCCACCAAAACCATCTGATAAGAATTTGAGAGAAGAGTATTATCTGCCCGACCTCAGATGAGCAAGCGTCTGCAGGCCAGACAGAGCTTACCACATGACATCTGCAGTGTTTGAAAGAGTTGCATTCTAACCCCGAACAAGAACTGCCTCTTCCCTTAGCTCAGTGATCTGAGATCCACCATGGAGGGATCCACTGCCGCAGCCTCCAAGGGTCCACTTGTGGAACACCTCCCCTCCCTGAGGTCCCCCCAGTCAAGTGTTCTCCAGCTCTCAACTTTGGATCAAACACCTCCATTTCCATTTGCACTGAGTGCTGTGTAAATTAAAATGCCTTAAACTTCAACTCACTGAGTTATTTATCTTTCTTTTGTGGTTGATATTTGAGTGTCCATCTTTTTTAAATGCAGTTTCACTTAACTATATGGTAGAGGCAGAAGAGCATACATGAAGCGTCAGGTGCCTGTTCAGAAGTGGTACACATCACACAAACTCACATTCTATCACCAAGAGCAAGTACAATGGCCAAAACCTAGCATCAACCGAGCAACAAAGTAGCAATGTCTTACAGCAAACACAGGAACCAATCCCATGATATACAGTGATAGACATGATGTATGTGATGTACATGATACATGATATACATGATGAATTATATCAACTAATACTGAATCATCTTTGCATTTCTGAAAATACACTCCACCTGATCATTATGTATTGTTCAAACTTTTAATAGTATATTTTATTTTATTCAATAGTATATACTTTTAATAATGTAAATATGATACATATTAGTGATACATATTAGTAATACATATAATGTATATTAAATATAAATACATTGGAAAATGTTATATTAAATATAATAATACATACACATAATACATAATAATAAACATAGTATGCTGCTATTTTCCTTAGGATTTTTACCCAGAGACCAAGTGAAGTTTTACACATATAAACAAACCAATACTTAAACTGATTTAAGAAAAAGGCAAAAAATAACTACTGATGTGGTGTTCTTCCTTTTTTTCCAAGTATTAGGAGAAATACTACCTTTGTTTCCCTTTCCTGAACATAAATGTCTACAATCTACCTAATTCATTCTTCTTTAAAAACTTGATTGGGCCAGTTAAAATTCTAAGCTGTAAATATGAAGTTTTAAAAACTTCCATCAACCAGAGGTCACAAACATATAGACAGATCAGAGGGTTAAATCTTTGCTGAGACATGTTTTGTTTGGTTCATGCTATATTTTTCACATTCTTTTACTGAAATGTTCACAGAAAGTTGCAATTATAATAACAAGAGGTCCTGCTATTTCCCCTTTCTCCCTCAACGCTTCCACCTTACATAACTACAGTACAATACTAAAATCAGGCACTGCACACTGCACCTATACAGTTCTATGTCACTTTATCACACATCTCAATTCCTGACCTGATACCACAATCAAGATAAAGATATATTCCATTATCACCAATCACTCTCTCATACTTCTACTCTATAGACACATCCACTCCTACCTCCAACATCCCTAAACCTCAGCAACCATTAACCAGATCTCTAATTTTGTTGAGACTGTTACATACACGGAAGTATATGGTCTGTGACCTCTGGAGATTGACTGTTTTTACTCCACATAATGCCCTTGCTACTAAGTCACTTCAGTCATGTCTGACTCTGTGCGACCCCACAGACGGCAGCCCACCAGGCTCCCTCGTCTCTGGGATTCTCCAGGCAAGAACACTGGAGTGGGTTGCCATTTCCTTCTCCAGTGCATGAAAGGGAAAAGTGAAAGGGAAGTCGCTCAGTCGTATCCGACTCTTAGCGACCCCATGGACTGCAGCCTACCAGGCTTCTTCGTTCATAGGATTTTCCAGGCAAGAGTACTAGAGTGGGGTACCACTGCCTTCTCCGATAATGCTCTTGAAATCCATCCAAATTGTGTGTGTCAACAGATTTCTTGTTTTCTATTGCTGAGTAGTATTCCAAGGTATGAATGTGTCACAGCTTCTTTAATCATTAACTTACTGTAGGACACTGGCTTTTTCAAGTTTTTTGCTATTACTAATAAAGCTGTCATGAACAATCATGCACAGGTTTTTGTGAAGAAATAAGTCTTCTTTTCTCTGAAATAAGTGACCACACATACAATTGCTGAGTCATATGTAAGTTTCTTTTTAAGAAGTTGCCAGACTATTTTTCATACTGGCTGTACCACTCCCAAAACCAATGTTTGAGAGATCCAGTTTCTCCACATCTTCATAAGCATTTAGAGTTATAGTAACTTTTTATTTTAGCTGTACTCAAAGATGTATAGTGATGACATCTCACCAAAGTCGTCTTTACATTTCCCTGATGTCAAGGGATGCGTAACATCTTTTTGTGTGTTTATTTGCTATCTGTATATATCCTCTTTGGGGAAAAGCAAAATGTTTCAATTTTTATAAAATCCATTTTATTGATTAAAAATGATCATGTTTTTGGTATCATGCCTAATAACTCTTCTCCAAGCCCCAGGTCTCAAAGACGTTCTCATACATTTCTGAGTTTATAGTTTTACATCTTATACTAATGTACACTATTTCTGGGTTAATTTCTATACAGGTATATGGTTTAGGTCAGGGTTCATATTTTGCTTGATATCCAATTGCTCCAGCACAATTATTAAGACTACCCTTCTTTGACTGAATTACACTGGGTATGTTAAAAATCAGTTGCCTGGCCATACTCATGCAGAGCTCCCTATTTTGTTTCATTGATCTATGTGTCTGTGGTTCTGCCAATACCACACAATCCTATTTACAGCAGTTACAGGTCCTGAAGCTAAATAGAGGCATTCTTCCCACTATTTTTCTTTTTCAAAATTGTTTTTTAGGTATTCTAGATCCTGTGGCTTTTCATGTAAGTTTTCAAATAATTTTGTCAGTAACTACAAAGGATTTTCTGAAATTTTGACACAAATGGCATTAAACTTGAATATCAACTAGGGAAGAAATTATTACTTTGCCAAGTCTTCTAAGCCATGCACACAGTATGACTCTCCATTTATTCAGCCCTCTTCTGATTTCTTTCATCAGTCACATTGTTTTTTAAAATTTAACCAGTGTTTTTAAAAACGAAAGATTTACTCTAAAAATATGGATCTCTAACTTCTCTTAAAATATTAATACTTGAAGATCCAGCAAAGTTATTTCACAAAAAATGGCTAGAGATAGGTGGTATCTGCCCCTTCAGTTCCTTTTTTGAGGGGAAAGTGATATGTTCCCTACTTCACCACAGTTCCTCTACAAATCAACAGATGGCTACTTGTCAGCTACAATTTATCAACATGTCAGTGTTTTTCTCTCTGAATCTATCAAAAAATGGGAAAAGAAAACATATCAATAAAAGGAAAACACATTTGAGTCAGTTCTTATGAGGTGAATTAGAATTGCCAACATCTGTTGGATCATCGAAAAAGAAAGAGTTTCAGAAAAACATCTACTTCTGCTTTACTGATGACGCCAAAGCCTTTGACTATGTGGATCACAACAAACTGGAAAATTCTTCAAGAGATGGGAATACCAGACCACCTTAACTGCCTCCTGAGAAATCTGTATGTAAGTCAAGAAACAATTAGAATGTCCAGTTAGACCTGGAAATGGGAACAACAGTTCAGTTCAGTCCCTCAGTCATGTCCGACTCTTTGCGACCCCATGGACTGCAACATGCCAGGCCTCCCTGTCCATCACCAGCTCCCAGAATTTACTCAAACTCATGTCCATTGAGTTGGTGATGCCATCCAACCATCTCATCCTCTGTGGTGCCCTTCTCCTCCTGCCTTCAATCTTTCCCAGCATCAAGGTCTTTTCTAAGGAGTCAGTTCTAACCATCAAGTGGCCAAAGGATTGGAGTTTCAGCTTCAGCATGAGTCTTTCCAATGAATATTCAAGACTGATCTTCTTTAGGATAGACTGCTTTGATAGACTGCTTTGATCTCCCTGCAGTCCAAGGGATTTTCAAGAGTCTTCTCCAACACCACAGTTCAAAAGCATCAATTTTTCGGTGCTCAGCTTTCTTTATAGTCCAACTCTCACATCCATACATGACTACTGGAAAAACCATAGCTTTGACTAGGCAGACCTTTGCTGGCAAAGTAATGTCTCTGCTTCTTAACATGCTGTCTAGGTTGGCCATAACTTTTCATCCAAGGAGCAAAAGTCTTAATTTCATGGCTGCAGTCACCATCTGCAGTGATTTTGGAGCCCCCCAAAATAAAATCTATCACTGTTTCCAAGTCTATTTGCCATGAAGTGACGGGACCGGATGCCATGATCTTAGTTTTCTGAATGTTGAGTTTTAGGCCAACTTTTTTACTCCCCTCTTCACTTTCATCAAGAGGCTCTTTGGTTCTTCTTCGCTCTCTGCCATAATGGTAGTGTCATCTGCATATCTGAGGCTACTGATATTTCTCCCTACAATCTTGATTCCAGCTTGTGCTTCATCCAGCCCAGCATTTCACATGATGTACTCTGCATATAAGTTAAATAAGCAGGGGGACAATATACAACCTTGACGTACTCCTTTTCCTATATGCAATCAGTCGGTTGTTCCATGTCGAGTTCTAACTATTGCTTCTTGACCTCCATACACATTTCTCACAATGCAGGTAAGGTGGTCTGGTAGTCCCATCTCTTTTAACAATTTTTCAGAGTTTGTTGTGGTCTACACAGTCAAACACTTTGGCACAGTCAGTAAAGCAGAAGTAGATGTTTTTCTAGAACTCTCTTGCTTTTTCGATGATCCAGCAGATGTTGACAATTTGATCTCTGGTTCCTCTGCCTTTTCTTAATCCAGCTTGAACATCTGGAAGTTCACAATTCACGTACTACTGAACCCTGGTTTGTAGAATTTTGAGCATTACTAGCGTGTGAGATGAGTGCAATTGTGCAGTAGTTTGAGCATTCTTTGGCATAGCCTTTCTTTGGGATTGGAATGAAAACGAACCTTTTCCAGTCCTGTGGCCACTGCTGAGTTTTCCAAATTTGCTGGCATACTGAGTGCAACACTTTCACAGCATTATCTTTTAGGATCTGAAATAGTTCAAATGTAATTCCATCACCTCCACTAGCTTTGTTCATAGTGAGGCTTCCTAAGGCCCACTTGACTTCACATTCCAGGATGTCTGGCTCTAGGCTGGTGATGAGAACATCATGATCAGTTAGAACTGGACATAGAACAACAAACTGGTTCCAAATAGGGAAAGGAGTATGTCACGGATGCACATTGTCACCCTGCTTATTTAACTTATATGTAGAGTATATCATGAGAAATGTTGGGCTGGATGAAGCACAAGCTGGAATCAAGATTGCTGGGAGAAATATCAATAACCACAGATATACAGATGACACTGCCCTTATGGAAGAAAGCAAAGAAGAACTACAGAGCCTCTTGATGAAAGAGAAAGGAGAGTGAAAAAGTTGGCTTAAAACTCAACATTCAAAAAACTAAGATCATGGCACCCGGTCCCATCACTTCATGAAAAATAGATGGGGAAACAGTGGAAACAGTGGCTGACTTTATTTTGGGGGGCTCCAAAATCACTGCAGATGGTGATTGCAGCCATGAAATTAAAAGACACTTGCTCCTTGGAAGAAAAGCTATGACCAACCTGGACAGCATATTAAAAAACAGAGACATTACTTTGCCAGCAAAGGTCTGTCTAGTCAAAGCTATGCTTTTTCCAGTAGTGGTATATGGATCTGAAGGTCGGACCATAAAGAAAGTTGAGCACCAAAGTATCGATGCTTTTGAATTGTGGTGTTGGAGAAGGCTCTTGAGAGTCCCTTGGACTGCAGGGAGATCCAGCCAGTCCATCCTAAAGGAACTCAGTCCTGAATATTCACTGGAAGGACTGACGCTGAAGCTGAAACTCCAATCTTCTGGCCACCTGATGGGAAGAAGTGACTCACTGGGAAATACCCTGATGCTGGGAAAGACTGAAGGTGGGAGGAAAAGGGAGCAACAGAAGATGAGATGGTTGGATGGGATCACTGACTCGATGGACATGAGTTTGAGCAAGCTCCGGGAATTGGTGATGGACAGGGAGGTCTGGCGTGCTGCAGTCCACTGGGTCACAAAGAGTCGGACACGACCTGAGCAACTGAACTAAACTGAACTAAATGAGGTGAATGAACCTAGAGCCTATTATACAGAGTGAAGTAAATCAGAAGAGAAAGACAAGTATCATATACTAATGCATATATATGGGATCTAGAAAGATGATACCAATCAATTTGTCTGCAAGGAAACAAATGAGAAACAGACATAGAGATCTGACTTATGGACATGCGGAGAAGGGAGGAGAGGTGAGATGTATGGACAGAGCATCATGTAAACTTACATTATCAGATGTAAAATAGCCAATGGAAATTTGCTGGATGTCTTGGGAAACTCAAACAGGGTCTCTGTATCAGCCTAGAGGAGTGGGATGGGGAGGGAGATGGGAGGGAGGTTCAAGAGGGAGGGGACATACATACACCTGTGGCTGATTCATGCTGATGTTTGACAGAAAACAACAAAAATTCTGTAAAGCAATTATCTCTCAATTAAAAAATACAAAAGTTTTTTAAAAGTTTTTTAAATAAAAAAAGAAACATATCAAGCATACAGTACAATTCTAAAAAAGAGAAATCCTGTTCTTCTTAGAAGTAAATAAAACTCTCATTCTTTAATATGCATGACATCTTCTTTCTCTTTTGTTCTCCTGATTCCTGCAGACATTTCAAGACTGAGTATTATTCCTTCAAAGTAAGTCATACATGTTCTCTGGCAAATTGTTACCACTAACTGAATTAATTAACAACTAATTGTTACAGTTATTTTTCTCAAATTTGGCAAATTCTTACTGTACTGACCTAAAACCACTTAGTAACAAAATAATAATTCTTTCTTGCCTGGCTTAAGATATATTACTTACACACTGGAAAGTTCTATTGTACAATAAAATTACCAAATTATCATTTTTTAAAACCATCAATATTGGCAGTACTGCTGTCATAAGGCAGACATATCCTGTCATTTTCATAGAAGAAAGTTTCCCTAAATTGTTCATCAAGAAATATTAAATTACCATAAACTTATAGAGTCACACAATGAGATTTTGTAACAAGGTTTCACCAACAGTATAAAAAGATAATAAATTTTCAAACATACTATTATCATAAAGACTTGAAGGAAAAAAAAAAAGACTTGAAGAAAAATCATGGAAATGAATACCACCATCTGCTTTTCTTTAAAATACAGGTTATTTATTTACTAAAAAAGAGTTACTAAACAAGAGTCCATATGTGGGCTTCAGGAATACCTGAATTAACTATATATGTGCACATCAGGTTATGTGTACATGCCTTTTTCTAGAGAAAGCATCCACAGGCTTCATCACCATAACTTATGGTTTAAGATCATCATTACACTATATAAAAGGATACTAAATTAAGTTTACATCTGAAAACAGAAGATGGGGCAGTATTGTGCAGTCAACTAAAACAAGGGTAACCGTATATCCTAGTATGCAATATTGTTCTTTACACCATTAGACTTTACTTTCACCACCAGATACATCCACAACTGAGTGCCATTTCTGCGTTCACCCAGACACTTCATTCTTTCTGGAGCTATTAGTAAATGCCCTCTGCTTTTCCCCAGGAGCATACTGGAACCTTCCGACCTCGGGGAGTTCATCTTCCAGTGTCATATCCTTTTACCCTTTCATACTGTTCATGGGGTTCTCACAACAAGAAAACTGGAGTGGTTTGCTATTTCCTCCTCCAGTGGACTACATTTTGTCTGAAGTCTCCTCTATGACATGTTCACTTTGGGTACCCCTGCATGTAATGGCTCATAGCTTCACTGAGTTACACAAGCTCTTTTGCCACAACAAGGATGTGATCCATGAATGTTCAAACTACAATACAATGGCATTCATTTCGCATGCCAGTAAGGTTATGCTTAAAACTCTTCAAGCTAAGCTCAGTAGTAGATAAACAAAGAACTTACAGGTGTACAAGATAGGTTTAGAAAAGGTAGAGGAACCAGAGATCAAATTCCCAACATTTATTGGATCACAGAGAAAGCAAGAGAATTCCAGAAAAACATCTACTTCTGCTTCATTGACTACACTAACGCCTTTGATTATGTTCAGTTCAGTCACTCAGTCGTGTCCAACTCTTTGTGACCCCATGAACCACAGCACGCCAGGCCTCCCTATCCATCACCAACTGCCAGAGTCTACCCAAACCCATGTCCATTGAGTCAGTGATGCCATCCAACCATCTCATCCTGTGTCGTCCCCTTCTCCTCCTGCTTTCAATCTTTCCCAGCATCAGGGTCTTTTCAAATGAGTCAGCTCTTTGCATCAGGTGCCCCAAGTACTGGAGTTTCAGCTTTAACATCAGTCCTTCCAACAAACACACAGAACTGATCTCCTTGCAGTCCAAGGGACTCTCAGGAGTCTTCTCCAACACCACAGTTCAAAAGCATCAATTCTTCAGCACTCAGTTTTCTTTATAGTCCAACTCTCCATACATGACCACTGGAAAACCATAGCCTTGACTAGACAGACCTTTGTTGGCAAAGTAACATCTCTGCTTTTTAATATGCTGTCTAGGTTGGTCATAACTTTCCTTCCAAGGAGTAAGCGTCTTTTAATTTCATGGCTGCAGTCACCATCTGCAGTGATTTTGGAGCCAATAAAATAAAGTCAGCCACTGTTTCCCCATCTATTTCCCATGAAGTGATGGGACCAGATGCCATGATCTTAGTTTTCTGAATGTTGGGCTTTAAGCCAACTTTTTTACTCTCCTCTTTTACTTTCATCAAGAGGCTCTTTAGTTCTTCACTTTCTGCCATAAGGCATGGTGTCATCTGCATATCTGAGGTTACTGATATTTCTCCCAGCAATCCTGATTCCAGCTTGTGCTTCCATCACAACAAACTGGAAAGTTCTTAAATATGGGAATACCAACCAGACTGCCTTACCTGTCTCCTGAGAAACTGGTATCGGGTCAAGATGTAACAGAACCTTATATGGAACAACTGACTGGCTCAAAATTGGGAAAGGAGTAGGTCAAGGCTGTATATCGTTCCCTTGTTTATATGCAGAATACATCACATGAAATGCTGGGCTGGATGAATCACAAGCTGGAATCAAGATTGCCAGAAGAAATATCAACAATTTCAGATACACAGATGACACCACCCTAATGGCAAGAAGTGAAGAGGAGCTAACGAGCCTCTTGAAGGTAAAGAGGACAGTGAAAAGGTTGGCTTAAAATTCAACATTCCAAAAACGAAGATCATGACATGTGGTCCCATCACTTCATGGCAAACAGATGGGGGGAAAGTGTAAACAGTGACAGATTTTATTTTCTTGAGCTCAAAAATCACTGTGGACAGTGACTGCAGCCACAAAATTAAAAGATGCTTGCTCCCTGAAAGGAAAGCTATGACAAACCTATGGTGTATTAAAAAGATGGTGTTACTTTGCTGACAAGGGTCCATATAGTCAAAGCTATGGTTTTTCCAGCAGTCATGTATGGATGTGAAGGTTGGACCCTAAAGAAGGCTGAGTGCTAAAGAATTGATGCTTTCAAATTGTGGTGCTGGAGAAGATTCTTATGAGTCCCTTGAATGGCAAGAAGATCAAACCAGCCAATCCTAAGGGAAATCAACCCAGAATAATCATTGCAAGGATTAATGCTGAAGCTGAAACTCCAATACTTTGGCCACCTGATGTGAAGAGCCGACTCATGGGAAAGACCCTGATGCTGGGAAAGACTGAAGGCAGAAGGAGAAGGGGACAACAGAAGATGAGATGGTTGAATAGCATCACTGACTCAATGGACATGAGTTTGAGAAAACTCTGGGAGATAGTGAAGGACAGGGAAAGCCAGCATGCTACAGTTCATGGGATCACAAAGAGTGGGACAAAACTTAGCGATTTAACAACAAATCCTAGTATGCCAGAATAATCCTGGTTTACTCCTATTATCCCAACCTCTCATCCAGTAAGCCCACCTTTGGCTCTCTAAAGTTGCCTGGTTTAAAAACTGAAGAAACAGAAAATCTGAATATACCTGTAACAAGTAAAGAGACCAAGTCACTAATCAAAAAGCTCTAGAAAAGCCCAGGGCTTCACTGGTGAATTCTACCGAGTGTTGAATTAAGAATACCAATCCTTCATGAGAGCCTCAGAAAAATAGAAGAAAGAAGACTTTCCAACTCATTCTGATGCCAGTACTTCTCTTGTTGAAACCAAAGGTAGCACAAGGGAAAAAAAACACAAAAAAACTATAGACAAATATCCCTTATGAATATGGACATCGAAGTACTCAACAAAATCAAAGTAAGCAACATATATAAAGAATTTTACACCACGAGTGAGATTTATCCCAGAAATGCAACAATGATTCAACATACCATCAAATATGGTCAATGTAACATATCATATTAACAGAATACAGGAAATATACCTTATGATCCTCTCAGCAGATGCATAAAAAGCATTTAACAAAACCCAACACCATTTCATGATAAAACGATAAAAGGCATCTAGAAAAATCCCACAGGTAACATCATACTTGATGATGAAATACTGAACACTCCCCATAAGATCAAGAATGAGACAACAATGTCTACCCTTAACACTTCTATTCAACATTTTACTAAATGTTCAAGCCAGGGCACTTAGGCAAGAAAAAGAGATACGTGAACAGAAAAAAGAATAAAAGGCATTCAGATTAAAAAGGATGAAGTTAAAACTATCCTTTTTTTGTAGATAACATGATCTTATACATAAAACACAAAAAAACTAATACACAAGTTCAGTAAGGTTGTAAGATATAAGAAACATATACAAAAATGGATTCTATACACTAGAATCCAAACTCCAAAATGATATTTAAAAAATTACATATTACGATAACATCAAAGGAATAAAATGTTTATGAGTAAGTTTAGCCAAGGAGATGAAAGATGTGTAAACAAACTATAAACTATTGCTTTAAGAAATATAAAAACATAATTCATGTGTAAGACTTAACAATTGTTAAGATGACAATACTTCCCAAACATATACACAGATTCAGTGCAATTCTCGTCAAAACTCCCAACTGCCCTCTTTGCAGAAATAGACAAGCTGATCCAAAATATGTATGGAACTATGAGTGACCCAGAACAGCCAGAACAACCTTAAAGCAGAAGAATGAAATTGAAGGACTCACATTTCCCAATTTTCAAACTTACTACAAAGTAAGTAAGTTTGAAACTTACTACAAAGTAAGTAAGTTTGAAACTTACTGCAAAGTAAGTAAGTTTGAAACTTACTTCACCACATGAAGGCAATGTGGTGCTGGTATAAGAATCAACATATACATGAATGTAACAGAACTCAGAACCCAGGGGAAAAAAACAAATATCTATGCTCAAATGACTTTCAATAAGTGTGCCAAGACCATTCAACAAGTGGTTCTAGGATCACTGGATATACACATGCATTCACATGTAAAGGAATGAAGTTTAACTCCCTACTTTAGAGCTTATAACAAAATTAACTCCAAATGGATAAAGAAGAAAATATGTATAAATGTTTGTGATTATGGACTAGGTAATAGTTTAACTCTTACAACTCAATAAGAAGGAAATAAGTGAATTTCAAGCAGATAAAAAGTCTGAACAGACATTTATCCAAAGAAGATATACACATGATTAACAAGCACATGAACAGATGCTCACATATCTTTTCTATCAGAGAAGTGCAAATCAGTACTACAATGAGACCACTCCATACCAACTGGTATGATCAGAATCAAAAAGAAGGGGACGACTTGACTGGTTAAGAGTCTGCCTTGCAATGCAGGGGATGCAGGTCCATTTCTGGTCAAGGAACTAGGATCTCACAAGTTATGGAGCAGCTCTGGAGCCCACATGCCGTAAGTAGAGAGTCCAAACATCACATGACGCAAATAAGGCCCAAAACAGCCAAATAAATACATTGGGGGTGGGGGGAGGAAGGGAGGGATCTTTAAAAAAAAGAAGGGAGAATGTCATGTTGGTGAGGACATGTAGAAATTGGAACCCTTATACACTGCTGATAGGAAGGTAGAATGGTACAGTCACTATGGAAAACAATTTCGTAGTTCCTCAAAAACTTCTACATAAAGTTACCTTATAATCCAGTAGTTCCACTTCTAGATGCACACCCAAAAGAATTTAAGAGTTATGTTGAGTGCAAAAACTTGAGTGTGAATGTTCACAACAGTGTTATTTGTAACAGCCAAAAATGAATAAACCTAAATGTTATCAGTGAACGAATAAAACTGTGGTATATCCATACAGTGGATTCTTATTCAGCTGTTAAGAATCAAGTACTGATATATGCTACAATATAAATGAACCTTGAAAACATTATGCAGACTCAAAAAGCCGCAAATTACATGATTCCATTTCTATGAAAGTCTCAAAATGGGCAAATTCACACAAACAGAAAGATTAGCATTTGCCAGGAGCTGTGGGAAGGAGGAATGGGGAGCAACTGGTAACAGTGAACCTCTGGCTATAAATGACACTCTCAGGCATAATTTGAATGGGGTCTGAAGATTAGATAGTGGTAATGTCACAATAACTTCCTGATTTTGATGACTATATTGAGTTGTGCAGGAGAACATGCTTGTCTGTAGGAAATTTAAGCAAAATGGGATATCATACTTGCAACTCTCTCTCAAATGATTCCAGAAAAATAATTACTTGTATTATTCTTGCAACTTTTCTGTAAATGCACTACTGAATTTCAATTAAAATGAGTTAGTGCAATCAAAAGTAACTTAAAAAACAGCAAACTCATCTGATTACATAGGAAGAAAAGTGAACTATGACCTCATCAATTTACTCTGACTATCTCCTTAATGAATGCATAATTCTAATCATACATATCTTAGACTGATCTAAAATGATCAATAAACTAAATTTTAACACATTAATTTTACAAATATGGACATGCCACATATCCAAGGTTAAACTGTAGCATGTAATTCCTTGGCTCTTTTTCACCCTCACTCCCTTTAGATTTCATAGTTATGTCAACAAAGGAAGTATGATAAATAGTTACGGAAACCACGGGTTAACTTAGTTTACACAGATGATCCTCACCAAAAAAGCCACATGATCTACTAAGTTCACTATCTTCTGATAAACTGAATTGTTTGTCAAGTATCAATTTTGTTTACTTTTGGGGTTAAATCTGGCCATACTATAAACAACTGACAGTCATCTATCTCTATGTTTACTTATGTCCTAAGACCGTTATGGAATGAAGTGAGTCAACACTTTAAGAATATTTAAAGTGTTGTCTAGAGCTGATTTTTAATAGCTTTCATTCCCCAATTATTGTTGTTACAGTTTAACTCACATAGTATTTGGCCAGAGTAGAGACTGGAAAATGTAAGCCTATTTAAATGTAATCTTAATGCCTAGATTTCAGTGCATTGGGAGGCATAAACTAAAACTAAAAAGAGTAGGGA
This sequence comes from Ovis aries, assembly GCF_016772045.2. NCBI lineage: Eukaryota > Metazoa > Chordata > Mammalia > Artiodactyla > Bovidae > Ovis > Ovis aries. The sequence continues at coordinate 185,331,593 of NC_056055.1, read as the reverse complement.
TTACAAGTTCTAATGCTGGCTTTACCAGACATTTGTTATAACTATGTGAATCAAATGAGAGAAAAAACTACAGGATCTAGTAATTCAGTAAGTACTGATATTAGTAAAGAACAAATAATGCAATTTAGGAACAGCTGCATGTCTGTTTCTTCTTGTAATTACTTAAATATGTTAAGGAACGGAAAGAAAGTACCTAAAACCTAATATTGACTCCTCAAAAAAACAGGAAGCTGTACAAACTATCTACCCCCCAAATCATTTGTTGTTTCATCTGAATGTAAGACTCTGAAGATGAGAGTTTAATGATATTAAACTCAATAGTCAACCAACCCTGTATCAAACTAAGTAGCAGACCAGAGTTAAATACAATAAACAGTCTAGTTTATTACTTAATACATACTGGATAACAGAGGTAACTAAGATTCATTTCCTACCCTTAGTGGATTTCGTCTAATAGAAAAGAATTAAGATTAACAAGAAGAAATAAGAGAAATGCCTCTTATACAACATCCATCCAGAGATCAAAACTCAAACTAGAGAAAATAGCTTTTCAAATTTTTTCATGTTTATGTGTGAACATAAACTCAGGATTCCTTAAAAATAGAAAAATTCAGTTATTTTATATGCTTCCCTGGTGGCTCAAGTGGTAGAGTCCACCTGCAATGCAGGCAACCCAGGTTTGATCCCTAGGTTGGGAAGATCGCCTGGAGAAGGGAATGGCTACCACTCTGGTATTCTTACCTGAAGAATTCTATAGAAAGTTATTTTATAAATCTTTTTAATTTTTACATCATTCATGTCAATTAGCACACTTAAAAATCACCATTTTTAATAAGCTGCAGATATTCCATTGTAAAAAATTTATCAAAATTTACCTAACCAATTCCCTGTAAATAAATGCTCATGCTTTTTTAAAATTGAGGTACAGAGGAAATGAGAGAAAACAAGTGAAGTTGACATTATTAACAGCGGTACATTTACTGAAGATGCTCTGTAAAACCAGTCTAGGAGTTCATCTCCAAGAAATGTGGGTTCTGTGAAGTATCTCATAGAGGTATTCCAGTTAATTTATCAATCAGATCATATCACCCCCTCACACACAAACACACACACACAGACCCACTCGAAAGGAACTTGAGATTCTTATAGAATATATATTGCTCCTATGGTTCTAAACACTGCGGTTATTGTGCCACTAAACACAGAAACACCATCACAGATGTCCAAAAAACAAGGCTCAACGTCCTAATATCCCTCTTCTGCCCCCCAACCCTGTGAACGCCCTACTCTAGACCCTAGTATCACTTTTATCCCCAAAATGTTTGCACTGACTCTAACTTTCACCTCTGTCCACTCCAAACAATCCTATATAATATTCCTATGTAAAACTTCCTAAAGCAAAATATAACCTCCCTGACTGAAAAAGCCCTAATCCCAATTATTAGAGAATACTACCAATTTATTATTAACACTTCTGCAGCTCAGTGTGGATGATGTGGCCACTGATTCATCTTCCAATCTTAATGACTACTTTTTTTCAAATACTGGACAAATTCTTTGAAAAGCCCCCAACTTCCTATCCTATTATATACACTGTTCTCTCACCTAAAATGCACGTCAAAGATCATCTATTTACAGACAGAGAATCACAGAGTTGGAAGGGATATTAGGAATATTTTAGTTCAATATTCACCTTAATTGCAAACTAGGAACTTCTATCATTCACCCAAGAGCCCAAAAAACTCCCATTTCCTCACACAGAGTTCACTCTAGTCTGCTCAAGACCAATCCAGTGGTTGAAATTTCCAAGCCTCATTTGCAAAGATCATGCTCTGGGAATGTGGCTTAGGGTTAGACCTTTTTTAAAATAATAATAATAATAAGCACTTCAGGTTATTCCGAGAAAATTACAGGAAAAAAGAAGACACTTAAGTATATGTAACCTTCTAGCACTGAGAACATCATCTGACATTTTCCATTTCTGTCCCCATTTTAAAGCCTCCAAAAACCAGATACTCACCGCTACTTGTGCTGAATCCATAAATCTCAGTCCAAAATAGTCGCTTTCAATAAGGTCCAAGTGGTACATAATCTGATCAAATAGCTCTTGTCCTTTGGCTTTTTTCTGAAATGGCAAGAAAATAAATCAGTGAGTGGCTTATAAGATCAATAAGCCTCCACTGAAGATAGTTTTAATTACACAAGAGCTCTTAAAAGAAATATTAATTGCAACACCAAAAGCATAACCATGTAGCAGGTAATGGGAAGACACCATGGTTTTCCAATAAGCCGTTTAAGACCAGAAAAGAGTTTGTGATCTATTATTTGCTTTTCTGGACAGTGCTACTGCCTATCAACCAACAAGTATTACTTTCTACACCTAACACTTAATGTAAGGAGAAACTCTTGTTTTATATTTTCAATTTTTAGGGTCCCTATTTTAAAGAAGCTTTATAATGTAGCTGGAAAGAGAAAACAAGAAAACTTAAGCACCAACCATGTGAAACTAACTGTATTTGCCATAGAGAAGAGTCACTGAAACTAGAGTCGTCAGGGAAGACATGAAGATCAGCCTTAAACTGGACTTGAATGTAGGGTGGGAAATAACAAAAGCAGAAATGGAAGGTGGGAGGGAAAGCGGACAGCAGTAAACTACAAGATCAACACGACGTCACCAAACTGGAGGGAGTCAAGGTGATAAAGAAACTTGCATGGAAAAAGCAGGTTGTAAAGTATGATCTCAGGACCTCTGAGGGACCCCCACACAAAAGATCCACATGGTCCCAGGATTCTCCTAATGTACCCTCAATAAGAACATATTGCAACAGAGTGTATTATAACAGCAGGTAAGAGACTCTAAGTACAGTCTATTAAATTAGGCATTAAGAAATTTGCAAACATTCTTCTCAATAAATTCCTATGTTGTTCAGTAAGACTCTTCATAAAAATATTACTTCTGTTAACCTATAAAAGGTATATATTGCTATTTTTAAATTAATCAGTAAAGTTTTTATTTTTGGCAGTACCATGTGGCATGTGGGATCATAGTTCTCCAACCAGGGATGGAACCTGTGCCCCCTACACTGGAAGTGTGGAGTCTTAACCACTGGACCACCAGATCAGTCCACAATTTTTCAGCTGTAATTTCTAATATGGTAACTATCCACAAATATAATCCATATATCCTCAATCTTTATATATGTCCTATCCATGTCCTTCTCTTATATAGCTTTAAATTATTTAAGACTATTTCCTATAAAAAAAGTGTAGCTGACTTTTTTATTGAATCATCAGTTTCTGCTTTTTAACTGATGACTTACAATTTGTCCACTGCTTTTCCTGCACTTTCTATTGTGACATTTCCTTTCTATTTGATAAATTGCCATCCCTTCATCAAGACAGAACACCATGCTCAATTTTCTGGAATTGAGCTGCAGGAGTTGCTTGTATATTTTTGAGATTCTTTGTCAGTTGCTTCATTTTCTATTATTTTCTCCCATTCTGAAGGCTGTCTTTTCCCCTTGCTTATAGTTCCCTTTATTGTGTAAAAGCTTTTAAGTTTAGTTAGGTCCCATTTGTTTATTTTTTCTTTTATTTCCATTACTCTGGGAGGTGGGTCATAGAGGATCCTGCCATGATTTACGTCAGAGTGTGTTTTGTCTATATTTTCCGCTAGGAGTTTTATAGTTTCTGGTCTTACATTTAGATCTTTAATCCATTTTGAGTTTATTTTTGTGTATGGTGTTATAAAGTGTTCTAGTTTCATTCTTTTACAAGTGGTTGACCAGTTTTCCCAGCACCACTTGTTAAAGAGATTATCTTTTCTCCACTGTATATTATTGCCTCCTTTGTCAAAGGTAAGGTGTCCATAGGTGTGTGGATCTATCTCTGGGCTTTCTATTTTGTTCCATTGATCTATATTTCTGTCTTTGTGCCAGTACCATACTGTCTTGATGACTGTAGCTCTGTAGTAGAGCCTGAAGTCAGGCAGGTTGATTCCTCCAGTTCCATTCTTCTTTCTCAAGATTGCTTTGGCTATTTGAGGTTTTTTGTATTTCCATACAAATTGGGAAATTATTTGTTCCAGTTCTCTGAAAAATACCATTGGTAGCTTGATAGGGATTGCACTGAATCTACAGATTGCTTTGGGTAGTATACCCATTTTCACTATATTGATTCTTCCAATCCATGAACATGGTATATTTCTTCATCTATTTGTGTCCTCTTTGATTTCTTTCAGTGTTTTATAGTTTTCTATATATAGGTCTTTTGTTTCTTTAGGTAGATATATTCCTAAGTATTTTATTCTTTTCATTGCAATGGTAAATGGAATTGTTTCCTTAATTTCTCTTTCCATTTTCTCATTGTTAGTGTACAGGAATGCAAGAGATTTCTGTGTGTTAATTTTATATCCTGCAACTTTACTATATTCATTGATTAGCTCTAGTAATTTTCTGGTGGAGTCTTTAGGGTGTTCTATGTAGAGGATCATGTCATCTGCAAACAGTGAGAGTTTTACTACTACTTTTCCAATCTGGATTCCTTTTATTTCTTCTGACTGCTGTGGTTAAAGCTTCCAAAACTATGTTGAATAGTAGTGGTGAGAGTGGGCACCCTTGTCTTGTTCCTGACTTTAGGGGAAATGCTTTCAATTTTTCACCATTGAGGATAATGTTTGCTGTGGGTTTATCACATATGGCTTTTATTATTTTGAGGTGTGTTCCTTCTATGCCTGCTTTCTGTAGGGTTTTTGATCATAAATGGATGTTGAATTTTGTCAAAGGCTTTCTCTGCATCTATTGAGATAATCATATAGTTTTTATCTTTCAATTTGTTAATGTAACACTTGTTATTTTACGTACTTTCTTTTTCTGTGTGGGTAATAGCCAACACAATGGATGTAAAAGGGTAACTCATGTGATTAATTTTTTCTGGGGGGAAGGGGACTGTGCTGGGTCTTGTTCCTGTGCTCAGACTTTCTCTAGTTGCAGCAAGTGGGGGTTACTCTCTAGTTGCGCTGTGTGGGCTTGTCACTGCAGTGGCTTCTCTTGTTGTGGAGCACGAGTTCTGGGGTGCAAACATGGGCTCAGGGCACTGGCTCAGTATTCGTGGTGCAGAGGCTTAGCTGTCCCGTGGCATGTGGGATCTTTCTGGATCAGGGATCAAACCTGTGTCCCCTGCATTGGCAGCCAGATTCTCAACCATAAGACCACCAGGCAAGTCTCTATGTTGTGATTTTGATTTACATTTCCCTAATGCCTAGTCATGTTAAGCATGCTTCTTCATGTGTTTACTGGACATCTGCATATCTTCTTTGGAGAAATATTTATTCCAGTCTTTTTTCCCATTTTTGATCTGACTTGCTTTTTGTTGCTGAGTTGTTTTTATGTATTCACTATATTAATCTTTTATCAAACACAATTTGCAAATCTTTTCTCCCATTCTGAATTGTCTTTTTACTCACTTGATAAGTGAATTTCCTTTAAAGTAAACAACTTTTATTTTTGATGTTGCTGTTCATTAGCTAAGTCACGTCCCACTCTTTGTGACCTCATGGACTGCAGCACGCAAGGCTTCCCTGTCCTTCACCATCTCCCAGAGTTTGCTCAAAATCATGTCCATTGAGTCAGTGATGCCATCTAACCATCACATCCTCTGTTGTCCCCTTCTCCTCCTGCTCTCAGTCTTTCCCAGCACCAGGGTCTTTTCCAACCAGTCAGCTCTTTGAATCAGGTGGCCAAACTGCTGGAGTTTCAGCTTCAGCATCAGTCCTTCCAATAAATATTCAGGACTGATTTCCTTTAGGATTGACTTGTTTGATCTCCTTGCTGTCCAAGAGACTCTCAAGAGTCTTATCCAGCACCACAGTTCAAAACCATCCATTTTTCAGTACTCCACCTTCTTAATGGTCCAACTGTCACATCTGTGCATGACTACTGGAAAAACTATAGCTCTGACTATAACTTCATGGGCAAAATGATGTTTCTGCTTTTTAATACGCTGTCTAGGTTTGTGACAGCTCTCCTTCCAAGGAACAAGCATCTTTTAATTTTGTGGCTGCAGTCACTGTCCATAGTAATTCTTGAGCCCAAGAAAATAAAGTCTGGCACTGTTTTCACTTGTTCCCCTTCTATTGGCCATGAAGTGATAAGACCAGATGCCATGACCTTCATTCTTTGAATGCTGAGTTTTAAGTCTACTTTTTCACTCTCTTCTTTCACCTTCATCAAGAGGCTCGTTAGTTCCTCTTCACTTTCTGCCATTAAAGTGGTATTTTCTGCATATGTTCAGTCGCCCAGTCGTGTCCGACTCTTTGTGAACCCATGGACTGCAGCATGCCAGGCCTCCCTGTCCATCGCCAACTCCCACAGTTTACTCAAACTCATGTCCACTGAGTTGGTGATGCCATCCAATCATTTCATTCTGTCATCCCCTTCTCCCGCCTTCAATCTTTCCTAGCATCAAGGTGTTTTTTCTAGTGAGTCAGCTTTTTGCATCAGGTGGCCAATGGATTGGACTGTCAGCTTCAGCATCAGTCCTTCCAATGAATATTCAGGACTGATCTCCTTTAGGGTGGACTGGTCGGATTTCCTTGCAGTCCAAGGGACTCTCAAGAGTCTTCTCCAACACCACAGTTCAAAAGCATCAATTCTTCGACACTCAGCTTTCTTTATAGTCCAACTCTCATATCCACACATGACTACTGGAAAAACCATAGCTTTGACCAGATGGACCTTTGCTGGCAAAGTAAAGTCTCTGCTTTTTAATATGCTGTCTAGGTTGGTCATAGCTTTTCTTCCAAGGGGCAGGCATCTTTTAATTTCATGGCTGCAGTCACCATCTGCAGTGATCTTCAAGCCCCCCAAAATAAAGTCTGTCACTGTTTCCATTGTTTCCTCATCTATTTGCCATGAAGTGATGGAACTGGATGCCATGATCTTAGTTTTCTGAATGTTGAATTTTAAGCCAACTTCTTCACTCTCCTTTTACTTTCATCAAGAAACTCTTTAGTTTCTCTTCACATTCTGCCATAAGTGTGGTGTCATCTGCCTATCTTAGGTTGTTGATATTTCTCCCAGCAATCTTGATTCCAGCTAATGAGTCAACCAGCCCAGCATTTCTCATGATGTACTTTGTATATAAGTTAAATAAGCAGGGTGACAATATACAGCCTTGACGTACTCCTTTCCCAATTTTGAACCAGTCTGATGTTCTACAGCCAATTCTAACTGCTGCTTCTTGTCCTGCATACAGGTTTCTCAGGATGAAGTCTAACTTATTTATATTCTCTTCTGCTGCCTGTATTTTATCGTCATTTCAAAAAATCATTGTCAGATCTAATGTCATGGAAATTTTCCCCTACCTTTCCTTCTGAGAGTTTTACAGTTTTAAACCCTCACACCTGAAAGTCATTCTGGGTCTACACCTATTCTAATTTGTGTGGATTTCTTCCTCACAACCAAGCAATTAACTCCATTCTCTAAGAGACCGAATGGGTATCAGACACACTCAACTCTGACACTCTTATTAGAGACACCATCAGACTCCATGGGTTAAGCTCAGTCCCACAAGACTGCCCCTACTTCAGATGCCAGTCACAGTCCAGTCTATTACTGGTGCTTCTGACCAACTGGCTATTAAATGGGTTCTCATGACCCCCTCCTTGGTTTCAATTACTTTGCTAGATGGACTTCCCTTGTGGCTCAGATGGTAAAGCATCTGCCTACAATGCAGAAGATCCAGGTTCAATCCCTGGGTCGGGAAGGTCCTCTGGAGAAGGAAATGGCAATCCACTCCAGTACTCTTGCCTGGAAAATCCCATGGATGGAGGAGCGTGGTAGGCTACAGTCCATGGGGTTGCAAAGAGTCGGACACAACTGAGCGACTTCACTTGGTCACTTGGTCTTGGTCATAACCCCCTCCTTGTTTTCAATTACTTTGCTAGAATAGTTCACAGAGTTCAGGAATCAGTTTACGCACTGGATTCTACAGTTTATTACAAAGGATATCAGCAGAGACAAATTAACAGCCAGGTGAGAGGATACACAGGTCACGGTACCAAACACAAGAGCTCCTGTCCCAGTGGAGTTTGAGACCAAGCACGTGGAAGCGTTCTGGTTCACCAACCCAGAAGTTCTCCAAACTTGTCCTTTGGGGTTTTTATGGAGGCCTCATTAATTAGGCATGATGGATTAAATCACTGGTCACTGGTGACTGAATGCAATTTCTGGCCCCTCTTCCCTCCCAGCTTGTCTGGGGGTAGCGGTGGGTGTCAAAGTTCCAACCTTCTAATCACCTGGTTAGTTCCCCCAGCAACCAGCCACCATCAGTTGGTTACTAAAGGGCTTTCCAAGTCACACCATTAACATATCAAAAACACTTTGGGGGCTCTTATCACTTAGAAAATTCCAAGAGTTTTAGGAGTTCTGTGCCAGAAACAGGATGAAGATTAAATATATGTTTATTGTAAATCACAATACTACAGTTGTCTTTGATCCATTCTGAATTAATATTTTGGGCTTCCCTAGTGGCTCAGTGGTAAAGAACCCACCTGCCAATGCAGGGGACATAAGTTCGGTCCCTGGGACAGGAAGATCCCCCGGAGAAGGAAATGGCAACCCACTCCAGTATTCTTGCCTTGGAAATCCCACAGACAGAGGAGCCTGGAGGGCGACAGTCCACGGGGTTGCAAAAGAGTTGGACACAACTTAGGGACTAAACAACAACATAAGAATCCAATTTAACCCTTTTGCATGTGGTTATTCAATTTTCCCAGCACCACTTGCTGAAAAGACTCTTGCCCACTGAATGGTGTTAGCATCCTTGTGGAAAATCATTTGGCCATATATTTGAAGGTTTATTTCTAGACCCTGTAATTTGCTCCACTGATCTGTATGTCTGTTCATATCCCAGAACCACACTGTTTTGATTACTATAGCTTGATATCAAGTTTTCAAATCAAGATACGCAATGGCAATCTTTCCCTTCTTTTTCAAGCCTGTTCTGGGTATTTGGAATCCCACGAGATTCCATATATATTTAGAATAGTCTGTCCTATGTCTGCAAAAAATGTTCTTGGAATTTTGATAGGGATTGCACTGAATCTACAGATCACTTTGGGCAGCACTGTCCTCTTAATAACATTAAATCTTTCAATCCACAGATATGGGCTATCTTTCCATGTATTTAGATATTCTTTTCATTTCTCTTAGTAATGTTTTGTACTTTTCAATGTACATGTTTTTTGCCTCCTTGGTTAAATTTATTCCTAAGTATTTTATTCTCCTTGATGCTACAGCAAAGGAATTATTGTCTTAATTTTATTTTTGGATTGCTCATTACTAGTGTACAGAAGGGCACTTGACTTTTGTTGCTTGATTTTGTATCCTGCAACATTGTTGAATTCTTTTATTAACTCTAATGGTTTTACTATGGAATCTTTAAGGTTTTCCACTTGTAAGATCATGTCATCTTCAACAGAGGCAATTTTACTTCTTCCCTTAGAATTCGGATGCCTATCATTTTTTTCTGCCTAGCTGCTTTGACTAGAACTTCCAATATTATACTGAATTAAAGTGCTAAAAGCAGGCAACCTTGTTCTAGTCTTAGGGAAAAAGAAACTTCTTTTACCTTCCATTTCTTAACTTGTCTCTTAAGCTTCTTATTTTGCCTATATTCCTTCCTCTTATGAGAACAGTTTCTAAATATGATCTTCCAACTCACTAATTTGTCCTTTATCTTAGATTTGTCTCCTTATTTTCACCATAGTCATCAGGATTAATAAACTTCTCTAGATTTAAGTATAACAAGAGAACGGGCTCAACCCTAGTCTGTCAGCTCCATTTAGCTATGAGAAATTAGTAGAGGTGTAGACGAGTTCTAGGGGAAAGTTCCAAGAATTAGAAAACCAGAGTCAATCACTTCCCATTCAACAAACAACTTTTCAGATCAGTGAGTCACACCCATTGCAAAGGAAAAGGTAATATAACACTGAAAAGGATATCTTTTCATTACAATGTATCACTCCCTAAGAGTTTGATGAAAGAGGGATAGGGAATTTAGGTTAAGAAATTTCAGAGGTGAAGACTTACAGAGGTAGAGAACTTTGGGGAGTGCTATCATGATTTATTCTTGAGGACACAGTCAGGAGGCAGATATATTAGGATAACAATGGAGATGAAGAATAAGACATGAATTCAAATATTTGAACATATTTGTTCTACTAACATGGTGGAAAGGAGAAATATGGACAAAGGAAGGGAAGTAATAACTGTTACTGGAAATGACAAAGAAAGCTTTTGATTTTAAATCATACTTACAATCACTAAGTCCCAGAGCAGTGCTAACAAACTTAAATAGAAAATACCAATTATGCAAAAAAAAATTGCAAATAGCAATGATCCTAAAAGGAATACAAAGTATTTCTAAGTTAAATCAGGAAGTCACAGAAACATCCCACTGCATTTACTTATCTGGTGCCAAACTTTAATACTTTCGTCATCTTCATTTTAAGGTGCACTTCTAGAACCAATTTCATATTCCATCAACATTCTTTATTTGCTTCAAAGAGCAAAGGGGAGCCAGGCTCCCTTACTTGGCTCTCTTATTCTGCCAAAGCATCACCTGCCAGCCTCATGAAACATAGGGATTGTGTTTTGAGAAAAGAGAGAATGAGCTTCTGCCAGCTGGATAGCTGCCTTCTCAGAATAAAAATCTTTTGAAGGATATGTATTAACTCCTTAACAAAGGCTAATGACAGCCAACCAATAGTCAACACAAGGCATCTGTAGGTTCCTGACATTCATAACAATCTAACAGATATCTGTCATCTCAAAATGAAAACCTCCCAAACATCTTAATCTGAAATTCAAGGATAGCATGAATATTTTAAAAACTTTCTTCTGAAGTCTAGTCAGCATGAAAAAGAACTATATTGTTGGGACTTCCCTGGTGGTCCACTGGTTAAGAATACACTCTGCAAATCAGGGGACAAGGACAATTCCTGCTACAGGAACTAAGGTACCATATGCCACAGATCATAAGTCCATGTGCCATAACTACCGAGCCCACTTGCCACAACGAGACAGGCTGTGTGCCACCATAAAAGATTCCACATGCCACAACTAAGACCCAAGGCAGCCAAATAAGTAACTTTTTACAAAAAGAACCATACTGTTTTATGAAAGTTAAGTCTCAGACAAGAAGTAAATAAGCTAACTGCACTATGCTGATCTCAGATTTCTGATTCTCAGTTCAGTTCAGTCACTCAGTCGTGTCCCAACTCTTTGCGACCCCATGACTGCAGCACACCAGACTTCCCTATCCCTCACCAACACCCGAAGCATACTCAAACTCATGTCCATCGAGTCAGTGATGCCATCCAATCATCTCATCCTACGTCATCCCCTTCTCCTCCCACTTCCAATCTTTCTCAGGATCAGGGTCTTTTCAAATGAGTCAGCTCTTTGCATCAGGTGGCCAATGGATTGGACTGTCAGCTTCAGCATCAGTCCTTCCAATGAATATTCCAGACTGATTTCCTTTAGGATAGACCGGCTGGATCTCCCTGCAGTCCAAGGGACTCTCAAGAGTCTTTTCCAACACCACAGTTCAAAAGCATCAATTCTTCGGTGCTCAGCTTTCTTTATAGTCCAACTCTCACATCCATACACAAACACTGGAAAAACCATAGGTTTGACTAAACGGACCTTTGCTGGCAAAGTAAAGGCTCTGCTTTTTAATATGCTGTCTAGGTTGGTCACAGTTTTTCTTCCTAGGAGCATGTGTCTTAATTTCATGGCTGCTGTCACCATCTGCAGTGATTTTGGAGCCCCCCAAAATAAAGTCTGTCACTGTTTCCATTGTTTCCCCATCTATTTGCCATGAAGTGATGGGACCAGATGCCATGATCTTAGTTTTCTGAATGTTGAGTTTTAAGACAAATTTTTCATCAAGAAGCGTTCTCTTGGCAAAACTCTGTTAGCCTTTGCTCTGCATCGTTTTGTATTCCAAGGCCAAATTTGCCTGTTACTCTAGATATCTCTTGACTTCCTACTTTTGCATTCCAGTCCCCTATAACGAAAAGGACGTCTTTTTTGGGTATTAGTTCTAGAAGTTCTAGTTCTGATTCTAACCCAGGAAAATAATCTATCACTGATGAGTTAGAAATGTGGTCTTCTTTTAAATATTATTCCAGTTTATTAAATAATGATACAAGGTTTATGCCACATAGTCCGATTATGTTTAAATGAAGATCTCGAAATATAAAGGCTTATGAAAAGTTTTATAGTCTTTATATAACATACACTATTTCCAACACATGAACAAATACAGAGAACAGAAGTTTTTTATCTCTCAATCAGGCAATACTTAGCATCAATGATTAAACAAATCCACAAGCAAACAAAAAAATCCACTTTCTTCATTTTGATTATAAAAGGTGAAAATTCCTTTGCCACATTAACCAAAGGGAATGGGGGGAGGTGGGGACCTGTAGTCACAGCCCTGGAAATAAGGGGCCCGAGCCTCCCAGTTCTTCAAGTTCTTTTTCGGCTTAGAAACTTCAACAACTGTATTACTTTTTCAGAAAGAAGCAAAAGAAAAAAAATCAAAACAAGACTGTTCCATAAGGTAGTTAATAAATCTGTTAATAAAGAAATACTATATTTTTATTTTAAAAACCTGCTTTTACAGTGAGGCTTGGCTTTCTTTTCATTCTGGTGTGAACATGGACAGAGGAACCTGGTGGGCTACAATCCCTGGGGTCGCAAAGAGTCAGAACTAACTGAGCACACACACACACACACACACGAACATGTACATATTTGAACAAACTGATATAATGAATATTGCATGGTATTCCATCTTTACATGGTCTTCAAAATTAACTTGCTTCTACTGTCCTAGGGGTTATGTGTACACTTAAAACGTCTTCTACATTAAAAGAAAAAAAGGGGCTCATAAAAAAAAAATCTCATAAAATAGTCATCCTTTAAGCTCAAGGAATGCAAAAGTGAAAGCCTTTCTATAGAAACCCTTACACCTCAGTGGAACTGTTCTGGTAAGAAAAAAAAAAAAATTCCTCTGTAAAGATATGATTCATTACAAGGGATGAGGCCTGAAAGGGCTCTGCTCTTCAGCATCACATTTGGAGCTGGTCAGGGAGAACTGGCGGCAAAGGCAATGGCACCCCACTCCAGTACTCTTGCCTGGAAAATCCCATGGACGGAGGAGGCTGGTAGGCTGCAGGCGCCGCCTAGTAGGCTGCAGGCCAAGGGGTCACGAAGAATCAGACACGACTGAGCAACTTCCCTTTCACTTTTCACTTTCATGCATTGGAGAAGGAAATGGCAACCCACTCCAGTGTTCTTGCCTGGAGAATCCCAGGGACGGGGGAGCCTGGTGGGCTGCCGTCTATGGGGTCGCACAGAGTCGGACATGACTGAAGTGACTTAGCAGCAGCAGACAGAACTGGACTTCCGCCTGAGTCTTGAAGCAATCAACACCCACTTGCTCTTCCAACCTCCGTTCGTGCCTTGAATCTTACTACTGGAACTAAAATTCTGCTTCACAAAAATCTTGTTTTCAGAGTCAGCATTAACAAAGAAGACAAGGTAAAGGTGATTGGGAGGAAAATTGTCCAATCTCCAAGAAAAACCTGTGTGGCTTCCATGTCACTTCAAGGGAGGAAGCAGCCCAGGAACTGGGCCGACTGGGAACCCACATTTACTGCAGAAGTGTCTGTCCTAGAGCCCCAGTGAGTATGTATTTAAGTTACTCTCAAAGGGTAGCACCGAAGGTACCCAAGTAAATATTAAATATTTACTTTCCTGGGGATGTCTTCTTGAAGTGTAAAGGTCATGGGGCGCTCAAAGTCACTATTTTGAAAAGAGTAAGATGAACACGGCAAAGAAGAATGATATACCATTTTCAGAAAAAGAAGGAAGATACTACATACCTCTTCTCAAACTCTAGGTATACGAAAAATCGCTTTTCAAATTTCAAGCAATCACTTTCCATCCAAACCGATTAGGAAGTTCAAGATTAGAAATACTTTAATAAACAGGACCAGAACTAAAGTGAAACCTGGGAAATCTGGAAAAATCAAGTCTTTGATTCACTTGCAACCTTTTGCTAAAGAAAGCATAATAAAACCTTAACCACTTTCTCACATGGCTTTTATCAAAGAACCTCATGATAAAATAATTCTCTTCAATACACCAGACCATTTATTTTTGGATTATGGCTTTATGAAAGCATGATGTAAACACACTTATCCTACAAGTCAAGTAGTAGCAACTACTATTTTCTTCATTTGATTCTCAGTATCAGTAGAGGTACTGATACCCTCATCTTACAGACTGGGAAACAGAAACTTGTTAAAATCTAAAATTAGGAACATTACCTAAGGACCCAACTTGCTTAAAAACATCTCCCACCAACACAGACTTTGCCACCTTCCAAGCTAACATATTATACCATCCCGAGTTTAGAAATCAATACTTTGCAACAATTCCTCACAAACCTCAAGGGGTAAAGGTTTAAAAATTACTTACCATAAGTGAAAGACCCTGCCAAAATAAGAAATTGCAAAGCACTGCAATGTTCCAGGGATCTATATCCTACATTGTTCATACCTGAGGTATACCAGGTCTCTATGTGTGAACTTCAGCAGACACAAAGCCAAAGGCCCCCGAAGTTCAGAACAATGACACTTTCTCAGAGGCTCTACTCCATGGTTCGGATGAGATGTTTTAGAACGTCTGGGAGTCTCGGCTACAATCTGAGATGCATCAGGAGTTACTCCCTCCAAAGGAAACAATCCACAGTTCCTGACCTTCATGCAAGTTTTCTTCAGCAAGAAATGTGCATTTCATGTTATATTTGATGTGGAAGGGTACTTGGATGGTAAGAACTAGTGTCTGGATGTTACAGTTAATGCCATTAAATGTCTGGTACAGAGCACCCAAGGCCAAGACACAGCAATTCACACTAACACATTCCTCACCTGTTGCTCACACCTAAGCATCTGTGGTGGGTAAAGCACTAACACAGTTCTAACCTGTTACTCACACCTAAGTATCTGTGGCGGGTAAAGCAGTGGGAAAGACTGGAAGCTTTGATATTTCAGAAGTAAGCATTTTCAGAAGGATGTCTCATGCAGTCTTGTCACAAATTCAATTCCTTTAACTGCTTGTACGTCACAAAGAAAATAATATTCCAAGGACCAAGTCTCAACCAACTTGACCAAAACCCTTTACACAGAGCAAAAAACCCCTTCATTCTTCCATGTCTATAACAAGCAATGCAGGGTACCTGTGAAACCAGGGCGTCTGCCATTGTGAAGGACTCCAATTCATCGTACATGTTCTCACCACATTGACAGGGTTTGAGGCCAGGGCCCCTGCCAATCCAGAGCTAAAGCTTGAGAGGAAATGGGTCACACAATATCTCCCATCAGGTGCGAGAAAATCAGACGCTTCTCAGTGAGGTTGTAAACCCACAGCTCCATGCAGCCAACATTGGTGGCCCTCTGAGCAATAAGGGACACGCCTTTCCACAGTCCTCTTGTTCCCTCTTGCTAGTAAACGTTAATGAAGTTGCCTATTGTTCTCCTTGAAGAGTGCTGTTTTGTGCTGCCATCTGAATTTTCAGTACATTAGCTGGAATGGAAATGGTTGAGGATATGACTCCAGAGAGAATTCCACAGACCACATTTATAAGAAGGGTCTCATCTTCTGGGCACTTGACAAACAGCTGCTTCAAGCTCTGGTAGGTGCCTATCTTGATGGCGCCACAGGAAGCCTGGTGTAACATTGAAGGGTACTCCTCAAATACAGTGTTTTCAGGCCTTCCTCTCTGCCTATCCTCACTAACACATTCAACATTGCTCAATACTTGATTTCTTTAAAGTTTGCATCATTTTTCTGGTCTTGAATCTGGAGCCGTGTCTTGGTTAAATCAACTGGAAACTTACTGAACTCAGCTAGAGTGGTCAGGCCTCTGTATTCGAAGGGCTTCCAGTTCAGGGCCAACAAGCTCACCGCTGTCCCTTCTCCTTTGGTTCACAGAAGCATAGCCTCCAACAGGATTTTTCTAGGCAGAGGCAGCCCTGCACCTTCTCCTGCCCAGGCTTAGCAGCAGTTGGACAGAAAATGTGATCTTGATAATATCCTGAGTAGGTGAACACCTGACTCAATCATAATTTTTAAAACTATCAATCTGTTACTATCAACCCTGGAATTCCTAAAACAATTGGATCTATCCCATTATGTCTCTTTTTAACATAGTGTCTTTAAAAAAATTTTTTTATTAAAGTATAGTTGATGTACAATATTATATAAGTTACAAAAGTACAATATAGTGATTCACAATCTTTAAAGGTTATATTCACACTTATCGTAAACTACTGACTGTATGCCCTGTGCTATACAATACATCCTGATTCATTTCATACAGAGTAACGTGTACCTCACAGTTCCCTCCCCAGGCCTGCCCCGCCCATCTTTCCTCTCCCCACTGGTAACCACCAGTTTGTTCTGCACATCTGTGAGTCTGCTTCTTTTCTGTTGTATTCACTAGTTTGCTTTATTTTTTAGATTCCACATATAAGTGATATCATACAGTAGTTGATTTTCTCTATACGACTTACTTAGCATAATATACTCCAAGTCTATTTGCGTTGTTGCAAATGGCAAAATTTCATCCTTCTTATGGCTGAGTAATACTGCATTGTATAGATATACATTCCTCTCTCAATGGACATTTAGGTTGCATCCATGTCCTGCCTATTACTGTAAATACTGCTGCTATGAACACTGCAGTGCATGTATCTTTTTGAATTAGTGTTTTTGTTTCTTTCTCATTCCTTACTTTAAGATTTTTTACTTCATTATGCACTTACTAGTTTATAGAAAATATTTTTGACATAGTATATCATTCAATTCCATTTAACAATTACTGAACAGACATCTATTATGTACTAGCCGCTAGAGATGTATGGCTGAATATGCTTTATTTCTCATCCTCAAGGTTCTTAGTAAGAATAAAAATCATTCACAACTAGTTTAAACACAATAAATATGTGTGCTATCCTTGCAGTATAAACAAAATGCCAAGGAAATGCAGGTGAGTTAAATCTGCCTAAAAGTACTAAAGGGTTAACACAACTCTGTCACCTTAGGCAGAAACAAAATGAAGATAGGTACGGAATCTTGACAGTCTATGGTGGGGCTGAGAACAGAGACACTCAAGACAGGCAAGAGTCAGAAGATCAAGAGGTAGAAACTGCCAACGTAATTCTTTCTAAAACTGCAAAACAGAACATCACTCTCATCTTTAAAACCCTTTAATTATTCCTCTTTCTCTACAGATTAAGATGCAAATTCTAGGACATAAAATAGTTTTTACTAACTGTTCCCTGAACTACCCGGGTGGCTCAGTGGTAAAGACTCTGCGTGTTAATGCAGGAGACACACGTTTGATCCCTGGATCATGAAGATCCCCCTGGAGAAGGAAATCCCAGGGACAGAGGAGCCTGGCAGGCTACAGTCCATGGGGTCCAAAAGAGTTGGATAAGATTTAGCAACTAGAAAACAACAACAACTGTTTCTTGCTTACTCTTACAGCCTTCTCTCCTATCACTTTAGCATTTTTACCTGTTTATAATTTCCCCCAGTAAGTCTTATCTGAGCCTTAGCAAAATGCAGTTCTTTCTGCTTAGAATGTACTTTAGGTCTCCAATGAACTCTGATTTCAAGAATCAGTACATCTGTGTTACTGTCCAAAAAGCCAGACACTAAATTCTCCTTCCTGTGCTACTCTGTAATTCTAGTTAGTATAAACCTGTGCAAAGGCACAGGGTTGCAAAGTGGTCTACTATGCCTGGGCAAACAATAAGAAGGTTCACTAGTGTCCAGAGTGTGTAGAATATGGATGTGAAATACTTGATCCCAGGATCAACATCCTGTTCATTTTCATATACTCTCTCACCTTGCAGCTACTGAATATGAACCAAGCAGAAAACAGAGAGTGAAAACAAAGATCCACACAGCTCTGGCAAACTACAATTTTTCAGTTAAATCTAGACCAATGCTCATTGCTTATATCCTTTTCTCGCCTAACACATTAATCTAGGTCATCACCTCATTCAGACCCAGTGCTCACTTCACATCCTCTTTTTGATGAAGACTAAGAGCATCAAGATAGCATCTTCCCAGACTCCTAGAGCACTCCTCCTATCATTTCCACCTGTGTATATAAATCCATATAAACAAACTCAGATCTCCCCATGCAGCCATTCTCTACCTGCTGTGTTCTGTCTTCCTTTTACTGTGTTGTTTTCCTGTCTTCCTTTTATTGCCAAATCTCGTTTTTCCCCATTCTCCAACCCTTCATTTTCCCTTCATGCATTTCCTCACACAACTAAACAATATTTATTTATTAAGCACCCACTAGGTACAAAGGACTATAAAACATCCAAAAAATAAAAGACAGTCCCCAATAATTCCTTTAGGCCTTCTAAAAACATCCCACTGAAGCTCTTTTCCCCACTTCACCCCTTATTTCCAGGACAGCCCGACTACCCTTTCATGATCTTCCACACAATCAACATTATCCTCTATACCAGAGTGTGAATTATATTTTGCTCATTTCTAATCTTCATTCTCCTCCTCCCATATACACATACAACATATTTCTTCTACTGCAAACTCACAGCCACAATTAGTCTGCAGCCCCATTATCTTATGTCTTTATTACTGTACAGGGGCTTCCCTGCTGGCTCACACAGTAAAGAATCTGCCTGCAATGCAGGAGACATGGGTTCAATCCCTGGGTCTGGAAGATGCCCTGGAGAAGGGAATGGCCATCCACTCCAGTATTCTTGCCTGGAGAATTCCATGGACAGAGGAGTAAGGCAGGCTATAGGCTATGGGGTTGCAGAGAGTCAGACATGACTGAGTGACTAACACTCTTCACTTTCACTTTATGTTACTGTACAGTCTCTTGCTTCTCTCTCCTGTAATAAATCAACCATATCACTTCTAAATCAAAGCTATGTATCATCTTTATCATGTTCCTTAACTACTGAAAAACCTTAAGTGGAATAAAACATAAGTATACAAAAAAAATCTATGTGTTCTTTTTCTTAAACAGCTTTGAGATATAAATCACATACCAGATCATTTATGACAAGGCTGTATATTGGCAACTCGCTTATTTAACTTACATGCAGAGTGCATCATGCAAAATGCTGTGGTGGATGAATCACAAACTGGAATCAAGATTGCTGGGAGAAATATCAACAACCTCAGATATGCAGATGACACCATCCTAACGGCATAAAGTGAACAGGAACTAAAGAGCCTCTTGATGAATGTGAAAGAAGAGTAAAAAACCTGGCTTAAAACTCAACATCCAAAAAACTAAGATCATGGCATTTGGTTCCATCACTTCATGGCAAACAGGAGAGGAAAAAGTGGAAGCAGTGAGACTTATTTTCTTGGGCTCCAAAATCACTGAGGATGGTGATCACAGCCATGAAATTCAAAGACTCTTGCTCCTTAGAAGACAAGATATGATAAACCTAGACAGTGTATTAAAAAGCAGAGACATCACTTTGCTGACAAAGGTCCGTATAGTCAAAGCTATGGGTTTTTCTAAGGAGGCATATGCGGATGTAAGAGCTGGACCATAAAGAAGGCTGCATGCTACAGAATTGATGCTTTCAAACTATGGTGCTGGAGAAGATTCTTCAGAGTTCCTTGGACAGCAAGGTGATCAAACCAATTAACCCTAAAGGAAATCAACCTTGAATATATTCATTGGAAGGACTGATGCTGAAACTGAAGTTCCAATACTTTGGCCACCTAATGTGAAGAGCCAACTCACTGGAAAAGATCCTGATGCTGGTAAAGATTGAGGGAAGGCGGAGAAGCGGGCAACAGAGGATGAGATGTGTGGATGGCATCACTGACTCAATGGAATGAGTTTGAGCAAACTCTGGGAGATAGTGAAGGACAGGGAAGCCTAGAATGCTGCAATCCATGGGGTCACAAAAAGTCAGACATGACTTAGCAACTGAACAACATCATTTACCCATTAAAACTATACAATTCAGGACTTCCCTGGTGGTCCAGTGGCTAAGACTCTGTGCTCCCAATGCAGGAGGCCTAGGTTCAATACCTGGTCAGGGAACTAGACGCCATATGCTGTATTAAGACCTGGCATAGCCTAACAAATATTTTTTTAAGTATACAATTCAAAGACATAGTCAAACTAATTTCAGAAAATCTTCATCACCTCAAAAGAAACCTCATAACCTTTAGCTATGGCCCTAACTACCCTTTTCACCATTCTCTAACCCTCTACCCTGCTGCTAAGTTGCTAAGTTGCTTCAGTCATGTCCGACTCTGTGCGACCCCATAGACGGCAGCCCACCAGGCTACCCTGTCCCTGGGATTCTCCAGGCAAGAACACTGGAGTGGGTTGCCATTTCCTTCTCCAATGCATGAGTGCTCCATCCATGGGATTTTCCAGGCAAGAGTACTGGAGTGGAGTGCCATTGCCTTCTCCAACCCTCTACCCTAGGAAACCTCTAATGTAATTTTTCCCCCTTTTGGATTTCTCTCTTGGACTTTCACATGAATGGAATCACACAGTGTGTGATCTTTTGTCACTGGCTTCTTTCACCCAGCATAGTGCTTTCAAAGTTCACCTATGTAGCACGTTACCATGTAGAAGCTATCAGTCCTATTTCCTTTGTGGTCCAGCAGTACTCTATTTACAGATGTAACATATTTTGTTAGTCCACTGGTCTGCTGAAAGGTAGCTGGGTTGTTTCTACCTTTTGGTTATCCAGAATAATGCTGCTATGGATATCTGTGTACAAGTTTTTGTGTAAACATGTTTTCAAGTCTCTTGGGCATATGCCTAGAAATGAAATTGCTGAATCACATGGTAACTACATTTAATCACTTGAGGAACTGCCAGATTGTTTTTCAGAGCAGCCTGACCACTTTAACATTCTTGTTGAAACATATAAGAGAGTTCAGGTTTCTCCATTTCCTCACCAACACTTGATATTATCTGACATTTTTACTCTAGCATTCCTAGTTGGTATGAAATAGTATGGTTTTTATTTGCATTTCTCTGACAACTAATGTTGTCAAGCATTTCATGTGCTTGTTGTTCATTTGCATATATCCTATTTGGAGGAAGCTCTACTCAGATCCTTTGGCCATTTTTTTTCCCCCCTTTGGCCATTTTTAAATTGGGTTGTCTTTTTATTATTGGGTTCTAACAATTCTCCACATATTCCAGCTACTTATTAGATATATAATTTTCAAATACTTCCTCTCATTATGTGACAGTCTTTTCACTCTCTTGATGGTGTCCTTTAAGGCACAAAGGTTATAATTCTGATAAAGTTCAATTTATTTACTCTTTTATTGTTCATGTTTTTGGTGTCATTATCCAAGAAACTAGTATGAAATCCAAGGTCATGGAGATTTATTCCTATATTTCCCCCTAAGACTTTTATAGTGTTATGTTTAGGACTTTGATCCATTTTGAGTTAATTTTTGTATATGTAGGAGTTAAGGGTCCATCTTCATTCTTCTGTGTGTCTTGCTCACATACAAATGGCTGTTGAAAAGACTTTTCTTCTTCTCTCCATTGAATGGCTCTGGTAGCCTATCAAAATTCAACTGAGCATAGACGTGTGGGTTTATATCTGGGTTCTCTATTGTGTTCCATTGGTCCTTGTACCAGCAAAGCACACCATCTAGATTACTACTGCTTTATAGTAAACCTTGAAATTGGGACATATAAGTCCTACTACTTTGTTCTTTTTCAATATTGTTTTGGCTAGTCTGGTCCCGTGCAATTGCACATGAATTTTAAAATCAGCTTGTCTATCTCCACAAATAAATCAGCTGATATTCCGTTGGGGATTATACTGAATCTGTAAAGTTTTGGGGGTACTACCATCTTAATAATGTTAAGTCTTACAATCAGTGAACACGGGGTGTTTTTCATTTATTTTGAGACATAAAGGTCTATATAATTTGAAGACTTCAGCATCTGTACCAGTAGATATATAAAAATTATTATGTAATGGTTAATCAAATATTTCCTATTAATTTAAAACTCAGGAAAAGCAGAGTTTACTAACCAATTCTAAGCTCATAAATCAAAGGACATACTGTGGCATTTTCAAAGAGAAAGTTTAAATGTCAGGGATAATTAGCAATTTCTCCCTGATGCCTTCATCATTCACTAAAAGGTATTAGTACCTTCAAAAAAAAAAAAAAGTAGAAGATATTTAAATCCCTCCTCCAATTTTGAGAGGAAAAGAGAACTTAAAGAAAATGACCATTACTACCAGTATATATTAATTTGAAGTGTATAGATCACTGACTCAATGGACATGGGTTTGGGTGGACTCTAGGAGTTGGTGATGGACAGGGAGGCCTGGCATGCTGCGGTTCATGGGGTCGCAAAGAGTTGGACACGACTGAGCAACTGAATTGAACTGAAAATTGAACAGACCTAGATTTCTGTATTTAATTACAGGTAACCCCTTATAGATTGCCTGGGCAATCATCTGAGTTCTGTGTTGATATCACGATCAATACTGACGCTAACCCCAATGGGAAATAAGCATGTGCTTCATTCAATTTCCAAAATTAACTCTAATGGTTCAAAAGCTAAATTAGAAAAAGATGAAGACTTCTTCCCAGAAATCACTATTCCTCTAGCCTTTTTCTGCAGTAAGGCATTTAGCTGGGGCAAGGAGGAGGGGTAATATACCCACTTTATATCCACACAAGCACCTAGAGTTTGCTAACTCTAGGGTTTCACCTGCACTGCAGAGCTGAAAAGGCAAGTATTCTACTTCCACAAAGAGTCAAATCTAAAACTCTTGGCTCTTTCACTACAATTGTCTGCATTAAGAGAGGCTGGCTAACATTCTGGGCCTTAATCAAGGATCACAGGCCCTTACTGAGCACACCAAGCAAAGGAAACCATTCCATACCAGTCACTAGCCGTTTATTCCACTACTTTAAAACCTAGTGCTGTTTTCTCCTCCACAATACATTGGCTTTTTAAAAAACTCCTTTCCAAATTCTACTTTCCTAGTATCTTTTCCTCCATCAGCAAACTTGAGACTTCATACTTCAAATATTAGGTAATAAGAGTCTTCTTTTCACTCTCTTATACAGCAATCTCAAGTTTTATGCCACATACCTAAGAATATTTTAACGAACTAGTACACAGAATTCTTAGGATACTTGTCAAATAAGAAATGAATATGCAAACTATCCTCACAAAGTATCACATATTGGAATACTGGACAATACTGCCAATGCAGGGGACATAAAAGACGTGGGTTCAATCTCTGGGTCGGGAAGATCCCCTGGAGTAGGAAATGGCAACCCACTCCAGTATTCTTGCCTGGAAAACTCCAGACAAGAGAAGCCTGGTGGGCTACAGTTCATGGGGCTGCGAAGTCAGGACATGACTGAGTGACTGAGCCATGTATAAATATAATAAATACTCATAACATGACTTCAAAACATTTCAAGATATCCTGTGTCTTAAGTGTAATTTCATCATATGCCATTATTTTTAAAACGTAAAAAATATATTAGTACATTCTAAATTATTCAATTAATCAGAATATTCATTAAAACAAGTCATCCAATTCCTTAACCTCTCACTCTGTGAGTTGAAGGTCTTCCAGAACTTACTGGACTATATATTATAGCAGCACCCAAGCCATCACCTCGCACAAAGCATTTTTTAAAAATTGCATTCTGGGTAAAGGAGTGTGTACTAAAAAGAATCTATGGGGAGGGAAGATACTAGAACATTCAATGACACCTCAAATCACACATTTTACAGCTTAGTTATGTAAACCTTTTTATACAGGACAAAGGCATGAGAAAGAGATTTGGTATTAGCAAACAGCTCAGAAAGAAACTCTACTTCCCCCCAAACCATACAGCTACCTCTCCTCCCTCAGAAAAAGACCTGCTAGGAATAAGTGAAGTCCTTTCAAATACATTGGACCATCTCACATTGAGTTATGATTATCCATAACTGCAAAAAAAAAAAAAAAACCCAAATCTGAATATAATTACAACATCCAATCTTGAAATAAAGATTACAGTGTATGGAAAAACCATCCTGCAAACTACTTTGGGAAGAAAGAGATGGGCAGTCAGAGCTGAGGGATTATCAACAAAGTCCTTTTCCTCACTTCATTCCATTAAAATTTCTACAAGCACACCCAAGGGTGGAGAAAGTACTTGTATGCAAGGAAAGGAAAGTGTCTTGAAAATTACCAAAAAGTTCAGAGAACTGTGAGTTTTACGGGATCCCTGTAAGTATCATTATTCTTCCCAAATAGTCTCACTGCTCAACCAGGACTGTGAGAATTCCCCAGAAAGAATGCGCACACACACACACAGAGGACTCAGTCAGCCACTGCGCTGACATCTGAAAGTTCCGGTTAGCTGCCACTAATTCCAGCGAAGCATTTACTGTCCCTCCAGGTATCTCAGGCCACCTGATCCAGGCACCTGTGCACCTCGGCGCCTGACCAGCACCAGCTGAACTCATCCCCCAGGAAGGTACCAGCTCAGAAGAAGCAAATGACCTCAGGACGAACACACAAGTCAGCCCACCCTCCGTACCGGCAAGTCCACGCTGACGTCGGTCCCATCCAGAAGAGACACCCGGCAGGTGATCACGGACCGCGCGTCCCCGGCCGCAGGGATGTGCGTGGCTGCGCGCTGGGCCTCACGGAGCCGGTCCTTCTCCGCCTGTTTGCGCATCGAGCGGCGCCCGAGCGTCCTGCGGAAGAAGCTCAACATCTTGTCACTGCGGAACCAAGAGAAAAAGGGGTCAGTGTTCTCCCACAATCTGCTCTCAGACAAATGGCGTAGTTTAGTAAAGTTCTGTGGACATTAGAGATATGTTATTTAAAAAAACACCTGGTCAAGTAAATTGGAAAAAAATTAAAACTGGCGACTTTAAAGACCCTAACATAAAATAGAGCTCACGGCATTGAGCTCACAGCAATTTTAAGTTTTCTGGACTATGTTGTAAGGAGCTAATCTGCCAAGAGAGGGGTAAACATTTATTAAGTTCATCAGGTCTTTTGGGTCAATAAATTATGTGTACAACAGTCATATACCTCTACAAACACTAGGATACGATGCCATACACTAAGGTGCCCTTTGATAATAACAACTATCCTAAGAAGTTTCCTTCCTTCTCTCACCATTTATAGTACTAACACAAAAATGATCACCTATTTTAGCTAAAATACAAATATAATTCAAATGTAAGTTTTTATCACATATTCTACTATTACTTACAGACTTTAAGCTGCTACAGAATATAAACAATTCTTTACAACGTCAAATTAATGCTAGTTTCCTTACCTCCATTAAGAACATTAAAGTTAATCAAAATAATTAAGAAGTTAAAAACAGCACATATAAAATGAAAACATCATAAAAACTACCTTGCTAATCTAAAGTTTAACTTCCAAAACTAAGAAGAGTTTTAGAAAAATAAGTACATGTAACTAAGCCAAGAAATAAATTATTAATTACAGAGAAAACAAGTTGTGCAGAGAGGGAAATAATCACAGTGCACTTTATGACTCAGCTAATAATTAAGTCATAATATATTAATATTAATACTGATCTAACCGTAAGTATAAAGTAAATTCAAGAGGAGGTGGCTAATACAGGTAAGGGTGAACAGAGAGTTAATCCCTCATCTTGCCTGGTAGGAATTCAATAGGTAGTTCATGAAACTACGCCAAACTAAAAATCAAGAAGCAGCAATGAGCTTATTATTTAAAATATGGAAGTGGTTGCCTTAAGGAGGAAGAAAAATTCAGGAGAATGCTCTTTTTTGGAAGAAGACTTCATATCAGATGACTCTTACCACTAGATAAACTTGATAAAAATAAAAGCTAATTTAAAAATAAACAAATGCTATTACATGAAAACATAAGTATCCATAAAGATTACTGTACATATATTACAAGTAATGACTTAAGTGAAAGTCATTCAGTCATGTCTGACTCTGCCATCCCATGGACCCCATGACATTCTAGAGGCCCGAATGCTGAAGTGGGTAGCCGTTCCCTTCTCCAGAGGATCTTTCCAACCCAGCGATCGAACCCAGGTCTCCTGCACTGCAGGTGGATTCTTTACCAACTGAGCCACCTTCCAGCATAAAAAACTGGCAAAGCCACCATACCTGTCATTTGTACATTCATCTGTTTATACCTTAAAGAAATAGCTAAAATTTCAGATAGTGTTTCAGTTTACAAAGCACTCACACATAACATCTGGGCCCAGTCTCTTCCGCCAGGCTTCTTTTCCTGTGGACAATGCTCCCTTTGGACCTTGCTAGCCAGTCTCATTTCAGCTGCCTACAAAAGGCTGTACTTATCACCCCAAGGCTTCTAACCCCCTTATGTCAGAGGATCCCTACTTGTTCCTTTTAACTTAACTCTACCTGTATCTCCCCTGAGCAACATTCTCTGACATCTGAAGAGTTAGTCATTCCCATAAGACTTTCACTGAACCACGAAAATATTTTTGTCTCACTAATCGCATTTTAATTATTCATTTACATGCCTGTCTCCTTTACTATAAGCTCCTGAAGGATACAATTCCTACTTTGAATAGTTAGCCACTTAGTACATTTCATCATCAAATGCAACAAATGTTTACTTTGGAGATTGGAGTAAACAATCTCCATTGGTACTCAGAAAAACTCCCTAAAAATACTGTCTTATTTTGATAAGCAAACTAAAAAGTCACAGAAATTAAACCACTAACCAGGTCCATTATGTAGTAAATAGTGAAGACACGGGCTCAAACTGATTTTCTGACTCCAAATCTTGGTCTTTCATGCAAAACTCACATTGTAGAAATAAGAAAGAAATTATCAAAGACCACAGCTAAAAAGATGCTGAGTAAAAATACAATCATAAAACATACAAGATGAATTTGTTTTTTAAAACTTAATTCAGCATATTCAAGAAATAAACAGCAAGCAGATTAAAAAAGAAAGAGATACAAAGGAACTACAGATTCAGAGATAATCACAAAGTGTGGAACTATTTTAGATTCTTCTTAAGTTATCAGATGTTATCAATGAGAGAAGCTAGGTGAAAGATACATGGGAACTCTACTACTGTAACTTTGACATAAGTCTAAAATTATCTCAAACTAAAACATTTTGTCAATCATATTTACTATTATATATATATAACTTATAAGAAGTCTTGCATAACCAGCTGATGTTTTAAACTAAATGCATTTGTAAACATGATGAAAATAAAAGCTGAAATATTAAATTATATAACATTTTAAAAATAATTCAGTAGCTATATATTGAGAATTACAACCTCATTTTACAAGTATGAATACTCCTATGTAATTAGATAAACTTGTAAAACCATGACAGTTGTCATCTGAACTTTCTAAAGACACAAATTATACACATACACATCTGAACACCAACTGGATTGTTTATGATAATCAAGGAAGTACTACCAACTTTCTTTTGGATAAAATAGTGGCATTAAAATATGTTTTTTAAGAATAATCTTAATCTTTTAAAAATACATACTGAAACATTTATAGAAGAAATTATATGATTTCTAGGACTCACATCAAAATAATACAAGGAAGGGAGTTAAGTGGGAAGAGATGAGACAAACTGACCAGATTACTGGCCATCAACTGTTGAAGCTGATGGGTACATAGAAACTAATAATATTCTTATGACTACTTCTGTATATGTTGAATTTTTCCATAATAAAAAAGCTTTTTTAAGGGAAAAAATGCTCAAAATGCACTACAACTTTGTGCTTCCTACGAAGTAAATGAATTATAAAACAAGTTTTCTTTCACCTCCTCCTACATCTTAAAACTAAAATTCATTATACAAGTAGAGTTAACTTGCTAAGGAAAAATACAACTTCTTTCTTATTTAATATCTATGTATTTTGGTTTGTTTTTTTTTATTTTTAATTTTAAAATCTTTAATTCTTACACTCCCACCTCCCTCTCCATAACATCTCTGTGGGTCATCCCCATGCACCAGCCCCAAATTATCTATGTATTTTGAACTATGAAACTCAATACCACAAACAAGTTTTTTTATTAAAAAAAATATGAAAACACTTATAAGAAAACAAATTTCAGATGTGCTAAAGAAGTAAAAGTACTAGGAAAAAACAAACATTATATTAGGGTGATGGGCTGTTAAATTGTTTTCTGCAAAAATTTTTTTTGAAGGATTAACATGCAGTTAAAGAAAGAACTATTGTACATAGTTAAGATAAACAACCCAAAGAGAAAAAATGGACACGATATGAAGAAACAAGCTCTAAAAGACGACATGCAATACAGAAACACTCATTACAAAGATGTGCGACCTCAGTAGTAACCAAGGAAATCCAAATTAAAAATATAAGATACTGTCATTTAAAAGACTCTAGATATCCAGTATTGAAAAGGATATGTGAAAAACAATGACGTTCACACACACTCTTTCACACAGCAATTCTATTTCTGGTAGGATATCCTAAAAAGAAATGTCCCATATGCGCTTCAAGCCATAGAAACAAGAATTTTCAGGGCATAATTAAGAAAATGTTAAATGCCTCTACCAACATGCAAGTAGTTATAATACTTAATAATGGTTATAATGGTTTATCCAACGGCATAGAACACAGCTGTTTTTACAAAATACAGCTGACAGACACTTTATATATACACACACACAAAAGCATTAGGACACACAAACTTAAATGAGGCTATCTCTAGAAAGGGTCGTGTGGAGGTATTTAACTTTTCTATAATAATATATTAATATGTTAGTTTATTTTTTTAATTTATTGTTTTTAAAAGCTTTGCCACATTCACTTTTCCCCACCCCGCCCCCACTCCCAGCACCCTTCATCAAGCCACAGCAGAGGATTTAAGCAACCACCAATCAAATTCCTGTTAACAATCTTTAACTGCCTTGCTCTCGGCTCCAGCTCCTCCTCCGCCCCGACCCTTCCGGCGCCCACTCCCCTCAGCTCGCTCCGCTCTAGTAACTCTTCCACTCAGCCCAAGCGTCTTTCAACTGGGGCCCTTTTTTCCGCCTTAGCTGCTCCAGCTTTCTGGAATGCCCCTTCCCCTTCAACTACCCGCCCCTCCCACCCCCTTACCCTAACCCCCGCCTCCCACTTCACAAGGCCATCTTCAGATTTCTGGCTTAAATGTCTTTTCCTCAGAAAATCATTCCCTCCTTTCTAAATCAGGGTCTCCTTTTAGTACCCCTAGAGTGCTCTTTGTAACCCTCAAGATAGCAACTTGTATTTTACTGGGTATTTGCCCCACCAAGACGCAAGGAGAGACCTAGTCTGACTCGTTCCTCGCGGTGACCCAGCAGGCACTGCAATATGCCTATCAGGCGCTCAATAAGGAGCTTGTCTGAAATGACACAATGGAATTTTTGGATGGTAGATATATATATATACACACACACACATTTTTTTTAATAGTATTGAATCTATTACGCCTGACTTTTCAGCTATGAACTAGGAAGAGTTTAAGTTGGAAACTGCAAACCGAAGTCATCCATTTACCACCTAAATTAACTTTTTCATACATACCTAAAATTCAAAAGTTTGTCGTGACATGTATACACTCTCCTGTGACTGGCGGACGCAACCTTTGATGAACAATTGCTACCCTCACCCCAAGGAAATATTACTTGCAGCAAGTTAAGAACACCCTGGGTCTTTCTAAAACCCTGTCGCCAGTACTTGCTTTCTGACAAAGCTATAAGCCAACCTACAGCGAACACCATCAGGATATTAACACCCTTCATCCTAGTCATCCCAAGACAGAAAGTATCTGCAAGGGACTAATTAAACAATTAATCACACATGTGGTTTCCAAGTGAACTTTACCTAAAGAAGAAAACCTGCAAACTAGCTTATGTACAAACAATCCACTGTGTCAGATTCAGCAACCTGGTACAGGACAGAAATGGAATGAAAGGAAACTTTTTCCTAACTCTGAAAAACACACTTGACATTAAAACGTAGCCTAAAGGTATAAAAGACTCGGCTATTGCTGGTCAGACAGCAGAACCATAAAGGTTTGCACTACTGAAGCCGACCCCAGGAGCCATGCATTGGGCCCGGCCGCGGGGCGCAGGGGAAAGCAGGTCCCGGAGCCCCCACACCCCTACCCCCACGCCGGACACCTGCCGGTCTGCCTCCAGTGCGCGTCAGCCCTGCGCACTCGCTACCAGTCATCGGTAAGTCCCGGAGCGGCCACGTCCGCCCGCAGGTGGACGCCCGTCCGGCCTCCCTCCCTCCCTCCGCGCCGGCCCCTCGGCCGCCGCCCGCCCGCCCCTCGCGGGACATGTTTGGCTGCCGACCTCGAAGCGCCGGGCGGCCTGAGGGTCCTGGGCGAGGCCACAGCCCCGGTGCAGACAAGGAGGGCGTGAGGAGCCAAGCGGGTCGCGCGCTTACCTGGCGGCGACCACTCGAAGCCACTAGAGGGGAGAGGGCCGCGTGAGGCGGCGAGGGGGGCGGCTCCGGGGAAACGCTGAGAAATGGCGGCCAGAGGCGCGCCCACCGCACTAATCCCGACGGACCCCAGCCGCAACCGCCCCTCCCTTAAAACCCCTAAGCTCCGCCCTAGAGGCCGGGCACGCCTCTCTTAAATGGGCAATGACACCGCCCCGGAAATGGCGGGGCGGGGCGATGCTCGGGTTAAAGCGGCGATGCCGACCTGGCTCAAGAGCTGACCGCAGGTTTAAAGGGGCGCTGCCAAAGCCGGGTCCCCTGAGGGTGCGCGCCCGCGGCCGCCCCCACGTTAGTCCTGTCACAGAGGCGGCTTACTCTGCAGACGGAGTCCGGCGTCAGGTACCGCTAGGACATGCTGTCAGCCCTTCAACAAATTACTTCACTCAGCAAATATTTACTTGCCGGGTTGTATTCTGGAGACATGAACAGCAAGGCAGCGGCGGGAAATAGGAAATTTCTGTTTAACAGGGAACATTGCATCCTTTCTGTGTACGGAGAATTCAGGGAAGTGCCTGCGGTGGGCCAGGGTGTATTCTGGACAGTGGCGATACCACGGATAAACGGGGCAAAAAGAGCTCTCGTAGGCCTTCAGAGCTGGCAGGAAAGACAGAAAGTGAATGTCACCGGATAGTAAAATTCAGCACTATTCGTGATTCTCCGTAGGCACTAGGGTTGCGTGCGTGCGTGCTAAGTCGCTTCGGTCGCGTCGGACTCTTTGCGACACCATGGACTGTATCCCTCCAGGCTCCTCAGTCCATGGGATTTTGCAGGCAAGAATACTGGAAAGCGAAAAGTGAAGTCGCTCAGTCGTGTCCGACTCTTTGCGACCCCGTGGACTGGAACTATAGCCCACCAGGCTCCTCCGTCCATGGGATTGTCCAGGCAAGAATACAGTCCACCAGGCTCCTCCGTCCATGGGATTCTCCAGGCAAGAATACTGGAGTGGATTGCCATTTCCTTCCCCAGAGGATCTTCCCGACCCAGGGATCGAACGCCGGTCTCCAGCAGGCAGACGCTTTAACCTCTGAGCCACCAGGGGTTGCCATTTCCTACTCCCTGTGGTCTTCCAGACCCAGGGATTGAGTCTGGGTCGCCTGTGTCTCCTGCATGGGCAGGCGAATTCTTCAGCACTGCGCCACCGCAAAAGCCCCAGGTACTAGAGTTCAGTTCAGTTCAGTTCAGTCGCTCAGTCGTGTCCGACTCTTTGCGACCCCATGAATCGCAGCACGCCAGGCCTCCCTGTCCATCACCAACTCCCGGAGTTCACTCAGATTCACGTCCATCGAGTCAGTGATGCCATCCAGCCATCTCATCCTCTTTCGTCCCCTTCTCCTCCTGCCCCCAATCCCTCCCAGCATCAGGGTCTTTTCCAATGAGTCAACTCTTCGCATGAGGTGGCCAAAGTACTGGAGCTTCAGCTTTAGCATCATTCCTTCCAAAGAAATCCCAGGGCTGATCTCCTTCAGAATGGACTGGTTGGATCTCCTTGCAGTCCAAGGGACTCTCAAGAGTCTTCTCCAACACCACAGTTCAAAAGCATCAATTCTTCGTGCTCAGCCTTCTTCACAGTCCAACTCACATGCACACATGACCACAGGAAAAACCATAGCCTTGACTAGACGGACCTTAGTCCGCAAAGTAATGTCTCTGCTTTTGAATATGCTATCTAGGTTGATCATAACTTTTCTTCCAAGGAGTAAGTGTCGTTTAATTTCCTGGCTGCAGTCACCATCTGCAGTGATTTTGGAGCCCAAAATAAAGTCTGACACTGTTTCCACTGTTTCCCCATCTATTTCCCATGAAGTGATGGGACCTGATGCCATGATCTTCGTTTTCTGAATGTTGAGCTTTAAACCAACTTTTTCACTCTCCACTGTCACTTTCATCAAGAGGCTTTTGAGTTCCTCTTCACTTTCTGCCATGAGGGTGGTGTCATCTGCATATCTGAGCTTATTGATATTTCTCTCGGCAATCTTGATTCCAGCTTGTGTTTCTTCCAGTCCAGCGTTTCTCATGATGTACTCTGCATAGAAGTCAAATAAGCAGGGTGACAATATACAGACTTGACGAACTCCTTTTCCTATTTGGAACCAGTCTGTTGTTCCATGTCCAGTTCTAACTGTTGATTCCTGATCTGGATGCAGATTTCTCAAGAGGCAGGTCAGGTGGTCTGGTATTCCCATCTCTTTCAGAATTTTCCACAGTTTCTTGTGATCCACACAGTCAAAACCTTTGGCATAGTCAAGAAGGGAGAAATAGATGTTTTTCTGGAACTCCCTTGCTTTTCCCATGATCCAGCAGATGTTGGCAATTTGATCTCTGGTTCCTCTGCCTTTTCTAAAACCAGCTTGAACATCAGAAAGTTCACGGTTCACGTATTGCTGAAGCCTGGCTTGGAGAATTTTGAGTATTACTTTAATAGCATTGAGATGAGTGCAATTGTGCAGTAGTTTGAGCATTCTTTGGCATTGCCTTTCTTTGGGATTGGAATGAAAACTGACCTTTTCCAGTCCTGTGGCCACTGCTGAGTTTTCCAAATTTGCTGGCATATTGAGTGCAGCACTTTCACAGCATCATCTTTTAGGATTTGAAATAGCTCAACTGGAATGCCATCACCTCCACTAGCTTTGTTGGTAGTGATGCTCTCTAAGGCCCACTTGAATTCACATTCCAGGATGTCTGGCTCTAGAGTTAGGCATTGCTAAATGACATAAAGAAAACTAGAAGCTGGGACAGAGGGAGGGCTGGTGATCTTACACAGACTGGTAGGGAAAAAGAAAAGTCTTGGAGTGAGGGCCTGAAGGAGGTGAAGACGCGCCCCTGCATGGCCTGCTCGGTAAGCAGGGTGGCTAGGGGTAGGGGCAGAGGGAAGAGCCCTGGGACAGAGGCAAGTCAGACAAGACAGAACTGAGCTGAAGGGGCCCCCAGACCTTGGGCAGAGCATCGAGGGGTTCAGTGGAGGACCTGCTGGCTGGAAGAAGGGCTCTTCCTAGGCTTTGGCATTGCTCCAAATCTGAACAGCTGGGCTTGGTAAGCACAGCTGGCTTCTGCCCTCTGTGTTGTGAGCTGGGGCAGTTCAACAGGAACTGGAGTTGCCTAAAGGGCTTCACTCATCTGAGTGGCATCTCAGCTGGGGTGGCTCTTAGGAGCAACTGGGTTGTCTTGGGATCTCCAGCAGGGTACTTGAAATGACTCAAGCCCCTCAGAGTGAAAACTGAAGCTCCAAGACCTACTAAGGGCAACACCCAGAATCACACAAAGTCACTTCTGTTCTCTGTTATTGGGTGAAGCATGTCAGAAGGCAGTTTCAGGGATAGGAACAAGATTCCACCTCTATTTTTTTTTCCTAATAGTATTAAAGTGTTATTGTTGTTCAGTTGCTCTGTCATGTCCAACTCTTTGCAACCCCATGAACTGCACCACACCAGGCTTCCCTTTCCTTCACCATCTCCCAGAGTTTTCTGGAACTCATGTCCATCCAGTTGGAGATGCCATCCAACCATCTCATCCTCTGTTGACCCCTTCTCTTCTTCCCCTCAATCTTTCCCAGAACCAGGGTCTTTTCCAATGAGTTGGCTCTTCACATCAGATGGCCAAAGTATTGGAGCTTCAGCTTCAGTCCTTCCAATAAATATACAAGGTTAATTTTCTTTAGGATTAACTGGTTTGATCTCCTTGCTGTCCAAGGGACTCTCAAGAGTCTTCTCCAACACCACAATTTGAAAGCATCAATTCTTTGGTGTTCAGCCTTCTTGATGGTTCAACTCTCACATCTGTACGTGACTACTGGAAAAACCATAGCTTTGACTATATGACCCTTGTTGGCAATGTGATGTCTCTGCTTTTTAGTATGCTGTCAGGGTTTGTCATATCTTTTCTTCAAGGAGCAAGCATCTTTGAATTTCATGGCTGCAGTCACTGTCCACAGTGATTTTGGAGCCCAAGAAAAACTGTTTGCAATTACAGTATTAAAGTAGAGAAGCTTTCTTTCTCTACTTTTAAAAAATAGCTTCATCAATAAGTGATCTTTGAATTTTAGCTCAATAAAAAAGCAATGATACAGCCATTAAAAAGAATGAAATAATGCCATGGATGGACCTAGAGATTATCATATTAAGTGAAGCAAATCAAAAAGACAAATACCATATGATGTCACTTATATTTAAAATCTAAAATATGATACCAATGAACTTATCTACAAAACAGAAACTCACAGACACAGAGAACAAACTTGTGACTGCCTAGGAGGAGAGGGTAGGAGAGGGATGGATTGGAAGTTTGGTATTAGCAGGGGCAAACTATAATATACAAAATGGATGAACAACAAGGTCCTACTACATAGCACAGGAAACTATATTCAACATCCTGTGATAAACCATAATGGAAAAGAATATGAAAGAAGAAGGTATATATATGTATAATTGAGTCACTACCCTGTACAGCAGAAATCAACACAACATTGTAAATCAACTATACTTAAAAAAAAAAAAATAATGATGACAATGATGCATCATTGGGGGAGGGAACCGGTCATGTACAGATGAAACCAAAAAGGGCCAGGGCATGAAGCTGGGTGATATAATCATTAAAATATTCTGTCATTTCATGTACAGGTTTACATTTTTTTCCATAGTAAAAAGTTTCTATAAAAAAACTATCTGGGCCATGTACCCCATGGAAAGCCTTCCTGAGACCAGGAATTAGATTACACTGTTTGAAAACTGTTTGGTCTTGAGTGCCATCCACTCAGTCTATCAGGGCTATCTCTACCCAAGCATTACCAGTGTTTATACAGGTGAAAGCTGTATTGTACTTTTTCTGTTTACTGATCAACAATAGAAACATTTCTGTCAATATTTATAAACCTGCTTCATTGTCCTAAATTGTTGCCTAGCACACTAGTGAGAGAAAGGGTCCTCTTCTCCCCTTCTGCTTTTTGCTGTCTCCTGTCAAAGGTGGTGGGCTTCCCAGGTGGCGCTAGTGGTAAAGAACCTGCCTGTCAATGCAGGAGACATAAGAGACAGGTTCAATCCCTGGGTTGGGAAGATCCCCTGGAGGAGGGCATGGCAACCCACTCCAGTATTCTTGCCTGGAGAATCCCATGGACAGAGGAGCCTGGTGGGCTACAGTCCATGGGGCTGCAAAGAATCAGACATGACTGAAGCAATTTAGCATACAGCGTGCACATCAAGGGTGGTGTTGGGGTGAGAGAAATAGGCTGAGAAAGATTGTTATAGGTTGAAAGAAATATGAAATCTTGGTGGATGAAACCTAAGGACCTAAGTCATAGGCGGGTGTGCTCTGATCATGAAAGATTATTCCCTGTAACAATTCATCCCCTCACCAAATCCCCTCTTCAATCATAGATACCCTCTGCAACATTCCTGTTTTGTGGTGAATTAGCCCACTAACTCGGAGGAGGCAATGGCAACCCACTTCAGTACTCTTGCCTGGAAAATCCCATGGACAGAGGAGCCTGGTAGGCTGCAGTCCATGGGGTCGCAAAGAGTCGGACACGACTGAGCAACTTCACTTTCACTTTTCACTTTCATGCATTGGAGAAGGAAATGGCAACCCACTCCAGTGTTCTTGCCTGGAGAATCCCAGGGACGGTGGAGCCTGGTGGGCTGCTATCTATGGGGTCTCACAGAGTCAGATGCGACTGAAGCGACTTAGCAGCAGCAGCAGCAGCAGCCAGCTAACTGCCTCCTACATGAGATAGAGAATTCGGTCTCCTTAAACACAGCTGAATTAAGTAAAAATACACTTGGCTGCAAGTAATAGAGAACACGATTAACTGTAGCTTAAAAACATGATTTTTTTTAACCTAAGTAATCTAAAGGTAGTTGGCTGCCTATAGTGGTTCAGGTCAACAGTCCTATAGAATCCAAACTCTTACTTTTTCTATTCTGCCATCCTTAGTATGTTGATTCTGGTTTTTATGCTTCTAGCCTGCTGACCACAGGAGGGCTGCAGTGTTTCCAGCTCTTCTTCCTGAGTTTCAGAAATGAAAGGGAATGGGGAAAATAACTCCTCTTCCTGCAGCCTTGTCTTTTTTTGGGGGGCGGGGGGCGTTGCACCATAAGGTTTGCAGGATCTTTGTTTCCTGAACTCTCAGGTCCACAGGAGTAAAAGTGTTGAATCTTAACCACTGGACCACCAGGGAATTCCTAGTAAGGCTGTGTCTTTAATTCAGGGAAGGACGTCCCAACACACCCTGTCTCATTGAATGGGATTAACTGCCTGAAATAGCAGGAGAAAAGGATACCATCATTGGTTTAGACCAATTAAAATTCACACTTGGGGTTTAGGGGAGAACCTGCTGTCTCTGAGATTAAGGGCTCATTATCAGCTTCTTTAAAAAGTCCAAGATCTACTAGCAGGCAAGACAGGGTGTTATTAGGAAGAATGACTGTGGGCAAGGTATTGAAAGTGCCGACTAGAATAACCCACTTTTGGTGGAATGGTCCTGGCCATGGAAAGATTTTTCCTCTAGTGAATGAACATCCTTACCCTAGATTTCCACCAGTATTTTAGGTCCTGGTTTTCTCTCTGCAGTCACAGAGAGGAGTGGATCCAGGTTTTGTTAGTTCTGAAAACCAAACAGTTGTGGGGGGCAGGGGGAGGGGGGCTTAAATGAAATAAGACAAATTTTAAGATTTAAAATGAGAATTAGGGTCTTGGAAGGGGCCCATACAAGTCAGGAGCCCTAAAGCTTAAACCTGATGATCTTCATGGTAAATCTGCCTTTGCCCACAAGATAGTTGCTCTTTCACATCACAGCCCTTTAAATAATGAGGACATTGGTCCCAAGTCTACAAAATCCTCTCCTTTTGTCCTGATTTCCAAGCTCCTTACTTTCTCAGTCAATTTGGCTGAACTGGTTCACACTGGTGGGGCTATTCATGCTGAGGCATCCTGAGCAGAAAGAATTCCAGAATGAGAGTCAGTCTTACTGGAGGCTGAAGGGGCTCTGCCTTCCAAAAGCCTCCATTGTGAAAAGACCCCTGGTGATTAGTAGAACAATTCAGAAGTCAGTGTGTGACTTCCAATAAATGGCACTGTCCTGTCTGCCTTGACCCTTGAATTGTTCACTCTGGAGGCCAGCAGCCACCATGTGAAGATACTCAAGAAGCCGTAGGTAGCCACCTGGATGGAGAGGAACTGAGGCCCCCCCTCCAACAGCCAGCACCCAGTTGCCCGTCATGTAGGTGGGCTATGCTCCAGCCCCTCAAGCATTCCTGTGACAAGGCCCCACCAATATGTATCTGTGACTGAGTCAGAACCACCTACCTCCTGTCCCACAGAAACTATGAGCAGTAGTAAATATCTGTTGCTATTTTAAGCCATGAAAAAAAGGAAGGAAAGAGAAAGAGAGAAAGGAATAAAGAAAGAAAAGACCCTTTTGTTGTTTGTTGTTCAGTTGCTCAGTTGTGTCCAACTCTTTGGGACCCCATGGACTGCAGCATGCCAGGCTTCTCTGTCCTTCACTATCTCCCAGAGCTTGCTCAAATTCATGTCCATTAAGTTGGTGATACCATACAAACATCTCATCCTCTGTCGTCCCCTTCTCCTCCTGCCTTCAATTTTTCCGAGCATCAAGGTCTTTCCAGTGAGTCGGCTCTTCACATCAGGTGGCCAAATTATTGGAACTTCAGCTTCAACATCAGTCCTTCCAATGAATATTCAGGGTTGATTTCTTTAGGATTGACTGGACAGTGGAAATCAGGAAGAGTTTGTTTTCCAGACACTGGATCAGAGGAGTACTAACTAGTCAAAAATGCACATAAGTGAAAAAACAGAACACAAAAACTCATTAGGAAATACCACTAAGAGTTTCATTAGCATACAGCAGTCTAGACTTCAATTCAGAAGCTAAAAGATCCAAAATAACTTTAAGTCTGTAAAATGAGGATGATACCACCTTCCTAACAGGGCAGGTATGAGATTGGCATAAAATAACTTATCTGAAATGTTTTCAGAAGCACACAACACTACATATAATGTAAATGTTACCGTCCAAGGAACAAAGGTACTTATGCACTGCCAGTGGCAGAGGCAGGGTCAGCAGTGTAGCGGGGTCTGTAGCCTGGACCTGGGTTCATGCACTTGCATGGATTCCTTTACTCAGCTAAGTCCCTCTTGAGCCAGAATCTCATGTCTGCAAGTTCTCCCTCCCTCTCTTTGCAAGCATTCTTGGCAGGAGTAAGATCTTAAACTAATTCATACTAAAGTATTAGCCACACAGGCTAAACGAAGGACACCTTAAAAGAATGGGGAGAGGGGGTAGAGCTGTGCAGAGATGGGACGTGCAAAATAAACTGAAGTCAAATCACTTCTCCCTCCAAAGCACAGTCAGGCTTTTCCATACTTTTGGAGATTCAGGGCAATAAACCAGGGCATTCATATTCCATGAATCCATATTTCATGCTTCATTTTGTTCAGAATTATCTGGAACAGAACACTGCTATCTGGTGGTAGACACGCCTTGTTTATTCTGCTAGGGAAAAAAATTCAGAAAACCCTGGATGGCTCCAGGCAATATTGAGTAACAGAGAGGCGGAAGTGAAAGCATTTTTCCATCAGATTTGCCCAGTGGTGAAACCAGGATGAGACTGAGAGAAAAGGGGTGGAGCCAAGGCGCAGAGCTTCTAGAAGTTACTGTGCCTCTGAGTCCCCTGGAGATTTTGTCACAAGGTTTGTCTGGGGTGGGACCTGAGAGTCTGCATTACCCATAAGCTGGCCGTTGGTGACACTGGCCATCCACAGGCTACACGTTGAATAAGGAAGCCCTTAGATGACGACCCCATACCTGTGACTACCGTGTGACAGGGCCCATGAAGGTACTAGGAGATCACACAGTAGGAAGAGCAGCATGGGCCATGCTGCCCTGAATTCACAAGGACAAGCACCTGTCTTTCCTGGTATCAGTTATCTACAAAACGAGGTAATTAAGACATGCTTCCTGAGGTCTCTTTCAGATCTTAAAATCAGTGATGCTATATCTATTTCAATGCATAAGAGGATTTCATTTAATTTTACGTAAACCAAACCTCAAAATTCTTTTGAAAGGAGAATTGAGAAACACAAATTATCATATATTAACACATAAATTTAGAATCTAGAAAGTAGTACAGATAAACCTATATGCAAAGCAGAAATAGACACACAGACGTAGAGAACAAGGAAGGAAAGAAGGGGTGGGATGAATTGGGAGATTAGGACTGGGACTGACATATATACACTGTTGATACTCTGTTTAAAATGGATAACTAATGAGAACCTACTATAGACCACAGGGAACTCCATGCAATGCTATGGTGACAAAGAGGGGGCTATATATACACATATGGCTAATTTAGTTTGCAGTTCAGCAGGAACTAGTAGAGGGGCTTCCCTGGTAGCTCAGCAGTAAAGAAACTGCCTGCAATACAGGAGACACGGGTTCAATCCCTCGGTCAGGAAGTTCCCCTGGAGGAAGGTAGGGCAACCCACTCCAGTATTCTTGCCTGGAGAATCCCATGGACAAGAGGAGCCTGGAAGGCTACAGTCCATAAGATCGCAGAGCGTCAGACACAACTGAAGTGACTGAGCACGCACGCACAGAAACAGAACATTGTAAAGCAACTAAACTCCAATTTGTTAAAGAAAAAAAAAAAGTTTAATTTTGGAGGAAAAAAAGAGAATCATCCACTTTAAACGCTTATTTTCTAAGCACTGATTTAGAATGTGAGGTCAGGTTAAAGTTATGACAGTGATTGTTCAAACAACTTCAAACATATAAATTGGTACTATTTTTTAAAAAATAATTTCTCAGAGAATATTAACTTTGGCTGTAGAATCAGACACCTCCATTCACTAGCTACTTAACTTCCAAAGAATAAACTGTGTTTTAATTCCCTCACCTGTAAAATGGAGATCCTCAAATAAAGCTCTGAGGATCAAATACAAAGGTGGGAGATGTGCCTTTTAGGGGCACTGAACCTCATTCTTAGCACAGTTAATGCCACAGAAAGCAGTGGGAGGGAGTTGGGAAGTGAAGCTGGCTGTTAGGCAGTAACCACTTCATAGGCTTCTTGGTTTGCTCAGTGATAGCAAATCTTTATTTTCAAAGGATGGATTCCATTCCTGGCAACAGACAAGAGTCAACCAGAACATAGTCGGGTGAATGTGTTGAAAAAAACAAGGGGTCTGAAAGTAATGGGCTATAAACAGAGTCCATGAAACCGACAGTGTAAGAACCTTGGAAAATCCTCTCCTTCAGAATAGCAAACAGCAAACAATAAAACATGGTCAGAATTAACTTTTTTAAAACTCTGGATATTAACCAAAGCTTTGCAACAATCCAGAGGTGTTTATCAAGAAAAAGAGCTGAATTTTGGTGAGAGTAGTGAGTTTTATGGCATTTTGACCAGCCCGAGTCTCATCTTCTCTCCCCAATTCCTTTGCAGCCTTAAAACCAGCAGCTAAAGGGCCACTGGAGGGAGCAAAACAGAGTCAGAGTTCCTTCAAACCCTGTAGAGAAGTTACTTTATTTGACCTAATTCATGGCTCAAAATGAAAAGCTGAGAATAAGATGTCCAGTTAAATAAATGTTAGTTGCTCAATGTTGCTCAATTTTGTCCCACTCTTTGCAACCACATGGACTCTAGCCTGCCAGGCTCCTCCGTCCATGGGATTTCCCAGGCAAGAATACTGGAGTTGGTTGCCATTTCCGTAAGGTGTCCAGAGGGGGCTTTGAAAAGTTCTGACACGTTTCTGTTAATCTTGAAGTCTACTTATGTGCACAGTGCTATGTGCAGGCCCAGCTCTGAGAACATGTTAATGTTTGAACCTAGTTATAATCCCTTAGTTTTTGTTGCAAAAAACAGATCCCAAGTGTATCATCTTTTTTGTTCCAATCCCAGTTCAGTTGCTCAGTCGTGTCCAACTCTTTGCAACCCCATGGACTGCAGCACGCCAGGCCTCCCTGTCCATCACCAACTGCCAGAGCCTACCCAAACCCATGTGCATTGAGTCAGTGATGCCATCCAACCATCTCATCCTCTGTCGTCCCCTTCTCCTCCTGCCCGCAATCTTTCCCAGCATCAAGGTCTTTTCAAATGAGTCAGCTCTTCGCATCATGTGCCCAAAGTACTGGAGTTTCAGCTTCAACATCAGTCCTTCCAATGAATACCCACGACTGATCTCCATT
Organism: Ovis aries; assembly: GCF_016772045.2. NCBI lineage: Eukaryota > Metazoa > Chordata > Mammalia > Artiodactyla > Bovidae > Ovis > Ovis aries. The sequence goes on along the minus strand of NC_056055.1, from coordinate 185,289,765 downwards.
AGAATGGACTGGTTGGATCTCTTTTCAGTCCAAGGGACTCTCAGGAGTCTTCTCCAACACCACAGTTCAAAAGCATCAATTCTTTGGTGCTCAGCTTTATCTTTACAGTCCAACTCTCACATCCATACATGACTACTGGAAAAACCATAGCCTTGACTAGATGGACCTTTTGTTGACAAAGTAATGTCTCTGCTTTTTAATATGCTGTCTAGTTTGGTCATAACTTTCCTTCCAAGGAGTGTCTTTTAATTTCATGGCTGCAATCACCATCTGCAGTGATTTTGGAGCCCCAAAAAATAAAGTCAGCCACTGTTTCCACTGTTTCCCCATCTATTGTCCATGAAGTGATGGGACCAGATGTCATGATCTTAGTTTTCTGAATGTTGAGCTTTAAGCTAACTTTTTCACTCTCTTCTTTCATCAAGAGGCTCCTTAGTTCTTCTTCGCTTTCTGCCATAAGGGTGGTGTCATCTGCATATCTGAGGTTATTCATATTTCTCCCAGCAATTTTGATTCCAGCCTGTGCTTCCTCCAGCCCAGCATTTCTCATAATATACTCTGCATATAAGCTAAATAAGCAGGGTGACGATATACAGCCTTGACATATTCCTTTTCCTATTTGGAACCAGTCTGCTGTTCCATGTCTAGTTCTAACTGTTGCTTCCTGAGTCTCTTATAACTGTCTTGCTCATACCAATTTTTAGTAATTTTCAAGCTTTCACAAAGTTTCAGTGACACCTTTAAGAAGCTTTTGGAAAAACGCTACCCCTTTTCACATGCACATTTCATTGGCTTAGGTAACAGGTAATTCTAAATGATACAGATAAATATATTTGCATATGTAGGTTAGCAAATAGACAGAACTGATTTTAGTAAGCTTCCAACAGAATTGGCAGAATTAGCAGAGCTCTGGCATAGTTGAGAGCACTCAGCGGTGGCAAGGGGAGAACATGAGCAGAAAGCAGAGTGCTAGTATACTGAGTAGGGTATTTGGATGCTAGTTAAGAAAGCTCCCATCACAGACAGAATATTAGTAGGAATTAGAGCAAGCTTTGTGCAAGTATATGACAATTCAGAAGTCATAAAGGAGCAGATTAATACATTTGTTTATAAAAGTATTAAAAATATCATGTCCTCCCCTAGACCCAAATAAAGTCAAAGAATGCTGTAAGAAAAAACGTTTTGCAACATATATGGCTGTCAAATGACTAATTAATTGCCATCTCATATAAATAAACATTAAACAACCTGATATAAAAGTGAGCAAAGGATATCAATATAGAATTTGGAGAATAAGAAATAAAAGAGATCAATAAAGATACAAAAATCTATTCAACCCGTTTATGAGTGAACTGTAGGTCAAAATAATAATTCACGTATGAGATGAGCAAATAAATTACTTGATATCAGTCTTAACTAGAATATGGGGAAATGGACATTCTCCTAAGTTTGGTGGAAGCATAAGCTAAAAAAAATCTTCTCTGAGAGCAATTATTAACATTTAAAAATGCAGGTGCCCAATGGCTTAATGATCCTACTGCTAGAAATTTACCTTATGCATAGACTTGCAAATCTTTAATGAAAATACTTGCCTGAAGATGTTCACTGCAGCATTGTTCATACAGTATAAACCAGAAACAAATTAAGAAATTAAACTATAGCATATCCATCTGTATGATGGAGGTCAAGGCAGTGATTAAAAAGAATGAAGTAGACCTGAGTGTGTTGATATGGAAATGTTAATTAACAGAGGTTGCCATTGATTTGAAGGGGACTGTTCTTAGGGGCAGGCTTCCCCTGTGGCTCAGTGGTAAAGAATCCACCTGCAATGCAGGAGACTCGGGTTAGATCCCTTCATTGGGAAGACCCCCTGGCAAAGGTATGGGACAGAGGCTTTCATAACTCCTCATGGGTCTTCATTATACTATTTGAAGCTTTAGTATCATGCACGTAAGAACAGAGGCATGGCATTTACTTTTGCCCCGGTGGCTCAGAGAGTAAAGAATCTGCCTGCAATGTGGGAAACCCTGGATCAGGAAGGTTCCCTGGTGAAAGGAATGACTACCCCCACTCTAGTATTCTTGCCTGGAGAATACCATGGACAGAGGAGCCTGGTGGGCTACAGTTCATGGGGTCACAGAATCAGACATGACTGAGTGACTAACACTTTCACTTTATTTCTAGACATAAAATTAAATGTTAATTTTCTCCATGAAATTTTTTTATAGATGAGAAATGGCATACCCAAATGTACTTAGGGAAGATATGAGGCAAGTGGACTTCAGACACACAAAAAAAGGTCATTTACCTTGACTGACAAGGTCTTATGGTAGGAATACCAGAGCAGAGAGGCTAGTGCTGGGAGAAGTGAGGAATCCAGCAGTGGCCAGTGAACAAGGAGCGTCTCATCAGACGTGCTTTAATCTTCTAAACCCCTTTTAGTTCCTGACTCACCCACTCACCCGCAAACACAACCACTACATCAATAATTCTAGAAATAAAATTTGCATCTAACATTCTCCTAGTCTATGACCACCCAATAATGAAAATAACCATTGTTTGAAAAGCCCAACAATGAAAACTCCCATAAAATAATCTTTAAAACTCTTATACTTAAATTACTAAAGCACATCTTTATTTTGCAATTGAACAATTTAAAGTCACAGCTAGAGTTTTTTCACGTTGAACCTGAACAACTATTTCTCAGTCAAAATGAATTATGGCCAAGAAAATACGTATAATGACTGCATTTCACATAAATTGCTTTCAGGGTTAAACAGTTTCAATGCAAACCAACATTTTTATCCCATTTGCTGTTAGTACATAAAATTCATTGCAGGAATTCTAATTTTTCATGAAATTAAGACAAATCCACAAGGTCTTTCAAGCACACAATAAGCTGCAGTGACAAATGCATAGAATGCATAGTGATGATTTCAAATAACCCAGTGTTGACCAAATTAAAGTTTACAGATTTTAAATGAACTACATGATTCTTTGTCTCCTAATTACGGGAAACCATATGGAAAGAGGTATTTTTGTGAAATGGGGGAAGAGAATTTAAAAAGTTAAGGGGCTAATTCCATTTAGCTACTAGTTCAGTACAACCAAACGTGAAATGGCAGCAAACAATGTAAAATCATAATCTAATTAGAAAATTAACTAGACTTTTAACTAGGTGACTTTTTGCCCTTCATATTTACATATAGCACCTGTTACAAGAAAAAAAATCCCAAATTGAAACAGTCTCTACATAGAAATATTATTTTTAAAACTACTACTTAAAAATATCACTGATGAATCTATCATATACTATCTGTCCTAAAATTAAGCCTACACTGTAGAAAATAAAGACTAGCTTTTCTTATTTAAAAGATTACAATATGGGATGTAACTGCAACATCCTGATGCTGTTGGAACACCAGGCTGGACAGTTTTTATTTGCCTAAGCACTAATACTCTAATGACAGAAAAGGAAAACAGCTTAATGTAAACTTTCAGTCTCTTAAATCTTGTCCTTCAACATGTATACAAAGCGTCAGAACTTTGCCCCTTTCAACTTATTGGTGGTGAAGCACTGACTTAACACCTAAGTACAACTCAAAACAAAACAAATGGATTCCAGGTGTTCATCATGTAATGTACAAAAATGCAAAGCAGAACGATTTTAGTGAACCAAATGTGGCTGAAGCTAGCTGAGAGAACTCAGAGTCCAGCAAGACTTGTCAACTGGGTAGTCTTTATTGTACCAAATAAATTACAGAAGAGTGGCAAAGCTAAAATCACACAAGTTACCTTTTAAATATCAAATAATCAAGGGATCATTGTAAAGCATTTAAACGTGGGTCTAAACCAATGAGCTCTATGTGCTAATGTTATATTTTTCCATATTTACAAGACTCTAGGATAAATTTTATCTTTAAATGTATAAATTAAGTCAGTAGTAAGCTTGAAATAAAGTGCTATTTGAAATTCAAAAAATCAATTTCAGCAATGAAATATGACCTACTCTACTGGATACAAGAAAGCATGAGTAACTGGAACACAATTCAGAAATAGAAATGAAGAAGCTTCTTTTAGTAGCAGGTAAAATGGGTTCAAGTGTGCCTACAGTGAATTTAGGGAAAACACAAATCAGAACCTATTTTGGCCTAAGATTTGTAAGGCTGAGTCTCCTTAATGATTTTATGGTGATAATTTCATGTAGCAATGTGACATTTTAGTTAAGATTATCAGATTATCTGCTAAATTTTGGAAACTCTCAAGGTTGAGGGGGCCTGATATTAATCTTTTAACAACTATAACAAAAGTTAATGAAGGAAATTATTACATCACAAAGACTCTACTATAAATGGAAGTTAAAAAACCTTTTTTACCTTGGAGAAAGGAGCCCAAATAATGAAGGCCCCACTGAGTCAAGCTCAGTGCATGATGAATAATAAATACTACCTTTCAAAGAAATTGTTGAACAAATTAATCATGCCTGTTGGTTTAAAACGTAGGGCTTTTTTTTGTCTTCTGTTCAGCTAAATTAATAAACCCTCAGCCATATAAGACACCACTGCTATAGGTCAGAGTAGGGCTCAGTGGTTTTACCTGTCCAAAATATTGAGAATAAAAAACAAACTATCTGTCAGGGCCTTTGCGCCGATTTACTGTGGTGAGTGTTAGCCACAGTTTTCACCGAAGTCACATACTCAGACTGCTGTCCTCATCTGTAGCTGAGACAGTGATGAAGCCTGAGAACTTTTCTTCACAGTAAACACATGCAGCAGAATGCTTACTCTTACACATACATACTCCCCCACACTCCAGACGTCTACAATTTAATGATTTTATACTTTAAAACAGTATGCACACATTTTTTTGGAAAACTTCTGTTCTAGAGCTAACACAAAGCAAAGTGAAAAAGAAGGTATTTGAAATATGCTTCAATAATGATCATTGTTTATAAAGAGACATTTTCTTCTAAAATTGCATTTTGTATAATGAAATGGGAAACACTCTTTCTTTCCAATTCCTTGCTAACTTTTTTTAAAACAAAGCATATCCTTACCCTTAAGATCAAGTCTTAATTCTAGTAACATTTGAAAGATACATTCATTTCTTTACAGCATGAAAGACATACAAATATCATTTTTTTTCCTTTTTAAAGAACAAAGCAAAAGAAGTTAACAGTTTCAATCTTTTGTCCATAGAAAAATATTTTCTATATAATTTACACAACAATAGGTAGGAAAGTTCTACAGTGTTTAACTGAAACTTTCTATGAGCAAAACAAGGCTTTCAAACATTTTCATTCTTGTACTGGTTTTAGGAACAATTAGAACCTCCTCCTAAACCTATAGTCTTAAACTTGCAATATTGCTAATACCTTTCACTTTGTAAATTAAAAAAACAAAACCAAAAACAAAAACTGGTTTACTTATTTATTCACTGAACCCTGCCTAGTCAGCATTGATGGACTGTACCCCAGTACCCCTGGCTGCCCAATCAGCTTAGATTATGACAATAAAGATAACAATGACCACAAAACTTTAGAAATCAACAATAAACTAGAAAAAACATACAAATAAGTAGCAGCACATTTAGATATGGGAACAGAAATAACTATTTGGTGTCTACCCACAACAATTTCACCCAGATTATAAAAATAAAATGTGTCATTTCTCACTGAAATAGGGATTGTTTTTGATAACATTGTAAGGCTTACTGTAGGAATTGCTACTGAGAAAAATGAAGTCTGTGTACAGTAAAACGTTGTGTTGAAAACAGTTGTAGACATTGTAAAGTAAGTTAATCCCCAAAAGTACAATTTTGAGATTAACTTCATGAGCTCTCTGTAAAATTGCTGAAGTTGCCTATTAGCAGTTAGCCCTCAAATAAATTTTGCTATTATACAAATTCCTTTGGAGCTATACAATTCTCTAAAAACTTTATAAAACAGTTGCTACAAGCTGTGTTGTGATCACACCGAGACACCAATAAAACTTTGCCAACAGATCAGTAATTCTGATACTTGATAAAATTAATCCAATGGGCTTTAAAAGCATAGGTATTTTATTTAGAGGAAACACCAGGAAAAAAAAATGGTTGCAGAAACTGTAGTTGGCTAGCTGAAGCAAACATGAGTAGCAATAAGCTGTATTAATATAAAGCAGTTACTTTGTTGATGTGGCCGTTTACACACAGAAGTTGTGGCACAATTTATCTTTCTGTTGTATTATTAAAAGGTATTTGTTCTAACAAATATTTACCTTAATGTAAATGACTTAAATGCAAATTGATCAGAACTACAAAATAATTACTACACAATAAAAGAGGTGTAAACATATCCCACATTATTGTGGTATAAATAATTTTTATGAATTCAAAACTACTTTGGCAACCTTACCATCAGAATATCTTTAAATATTCAAAACACAGATATTACACAGAACATTGTTAAAAATCCTTATTTCCTTCTTCCTTCCTGATTTAAGATTATAAAACAAATATAAATGCTTTAATTCTACATGTTCACATTATGAACATAAATTATTTAACTGGACATACATTCGAAATCTTCGTTCTATGTTTCAAGTGCTTTTAAAAATCAGTCTTCTAATTTGCATTTTCGAATGTTTTCACACTGCATGTACATCAGCCCAAATACTTGACAAAAGCTATTGTTTAATCAGGGAAGCATGACAAGCAGACAGAGTGGAGCCCTAATTAGATTGCTTTTTAAAGCCTACTTGTTTTCTAAATTAAGTAAAAATACTGCCTGAGTATAATTCTTGAGCTGAAATAGACTAAACTTCACAAGAATTTATGATATTCACAAGTTACCTATAGTAATAGAAGGTGAGCCTTGATAAAATCTTTCAAGTTTCTTTCAGCTCTCACGTTGTGGTACTTCTAGTGGAGACGGGAGACTTTTGTTCAAATAGCTGATTAGACCTGGCTAATCACCTGCCAACAGATTATAAACAACTCCCATAGTTAACATAATCCTTTACCCCTGTTAGTATCAGCCTTGGTGAAACACACAAATGCATAATCGTATAAAACATCTCTATGTGTATATACTAGTACTTGAAACCTTCAAGCAACTGTCATAATGGCTTAACATTTTTATACACTCAGTCAGTTTTTATATATAAATTTTCTCTTTACTCTTAATCAACATGGTCAACCCTTTCTACCTTCCTACTTGTGCCAGCAGGCTGTACAAAGGAAGTGAATTCTTATGCTATTTATTCTGCCTTTATTTTGAATTATGCATTGATTTAATAAATAATAAGTGTTCTTCTTATGAATGCAGTCTATTCCAGAATATTCCTCAACCTGTGTACACAGTGCTGACACAAGTCAGCTGGTCAACACAACACCTAAAAAGAATGTGGTAAAACCATCCTGAATCAGAGGCAAGGTTTTTTACAAACATTCTTAGCATTTACAAAAGTCCTTTGATTCACCAGTACCTATTTCCAGTTGTGAGAATAGCAACATTGATTTCTTGCACGTGTGGGTTGTTTGGGGGGAGGTAGGGTTGGCTGCTGGAGAGGGGAGTAGTTTAGATACAAGGAATTTGGCATTTTTGTCACATACTATTACATTGATATGAATGGAACCTGGAACTACTAAGTGTACGAAAACTGGGATTATTCCTAGAACTCTACTTAAGATTTATGAACAGATCAAAAACATTCCGAGGCAGGGAGTCCCATGGAATTCCAGTGGTTAGGACTTGGCTCTTTCACTGCCATGCATATGGGTTCGATCCCTGGTTGGGGAACAAAGATCCCAAGGCGTGGCCAAAAAATATCAGGCATAAACTCTTATTTGTTAGGTGACCAGGGAATCATAACTAGCAATGTTTACTTTAAAAAGCTGTAGGGATAATTTAAGTTTAAGATCCTAATAAATATGTCTTTGAAAAAGGATATTTTCTGTACATAAAAATACTGACAGGGTGTAGCTCCCAGAAGAAAAATCCATATATGAGAAATTTAAAGGTAATTAAAAAATTTTAATATATTATCATTTAAAAACTGGCGTTAATGATTTACAAAGGCAGCAGTGCTCACTGCCAATAAATGACCAGTTACTTTTCAAAGTGTAAATGTAACCCTAAGTCAAAAAACATGACACTATGATCTGCTTACATCTATACAACTTTACCTCTTTGTCTATGGTTGTCATATTCTGTCCATATAGTTGGATAGGTTTTCTTTTTAATTCAGGTAAAAAACTACTGCCAAAACAGTTACTCCCAACATTTTACTTTTTTCACATTTCACCTTACCATGATGTCATACAGCAGTTTAGATCACACCTATCTGTTGGCAGAGAATGGAATGTTCAAATAAGACTGTGTAGCTATTTACTACCTTATACTGTCTTGACTGTGAAATTCAGAAATAGATACAAGAATTTCACTTTGAAATAAAGGTTATGCTTACTTTTCTCTTTTAAAAAAAGTAAAATACTTTAATACAACAATGTATTTGGTATTTTGGCTATTAATGTTTAGGACTTAACTTCCTAAGATTTACTATTATGGATTTTTAACATTTGAAATAACATCATTTAGATTATACCAAAGATTTTTAAATGTACATTTTCCCGCTCACACTAAATGATGTTCCAAAATATCTACCGTTCAACTGTAAATTTTATCAAGACTATACAGAAATATTCAGAAACCACTAGTAAATGAATCTATTTTAACCATAATCCATATAAAGTAATTTGTAATGTAACATTTCAATAGCTGAGAAAATTCCCACTTATATTAAAACTGGATAATTTTAAAGTTCTATCTCTCTGAGGACTTAAAAAGAGAAAAGCAACGAAAAAACCTGAAGTGGACAATATACACACTCTTATCAGGTCCTCCATCAGGCTGGACAATCAAAACTCTCCATATTAACATGCTTATAACTTAACAAGTATATATAAACTGGAGTAATTTAATTGTACACAAAATGACAAGAAAGTCCTCATCTTAGCTGTTGAGGGATTACATTTAGAAATAACTCAATAATGTTTTATACTTTGTTTGTAGTATCCCAATCAACAGACCAGTGTGAACAAAGCTTGACAAGAACTGAAATGAATGCTAAAAAGGGGTAATTTAGTTAGTGATAGAAACAAGTCACAATTAGCTGCTTTAACTTTAGCTTATTCATATGTTTAACTTCAAAGTGTATATTAGGTGCCATTTCTAAAGGTAGGGGTAAAATAAATATGAAATTTGAAGAATAAAGCATCTTTTAACTTCAGCTGCTAAACTGTAACCCCTGTCCCTCAGGAAAGGAATGTGCAGGCTTTGAATAATTCCATAGCAGCAGAGCACTCACTCAGTAGGTCACAAATTATCTTGGCTTCTTGTGGCAAAATACAGGAATTGAGTAAGAAACAGAATTTCATTACCCTCCTTTGACTGCATAACTCTCAATACGAGAAGCCATTTTAAAAATGGTGAACTGATTCAAAATGCATAAAACTGTAAATGTACAATATACATACATACCTCCTAGTAGGGTCAAAGGAGTGCCTTTTCATTAGACATACAAAGACGTCGCAAGGCACTTAAGGGGTTAAGACACAATGCATGCATTCCTTTACATCAAGTATGTGAAATCACATGATTTGGAATAAGCCAACCTTATGATAAATGTAAGTTATATTGTTAAATTCAAGAAAATTTGTAGATTCATATTTATACTTTCTATAAGATGCTGGTAAATGGACAATGTGCAGCATTTCCTGGGAAAAGCAAATTCCACTTTCTTCTTCCAAACAGCAGGTCTCTACGGGGGGAGTGTAGGGGAAGATGTGCTGCATCCATAGGCAGTGTATTGGCTAATATTGAGAATGATATTGCTAACATTTAAAAAGTAACATCTGGTCATCAGTATAGTAAGAACACAAATCACTGGGAGACACCAGAGCGGACTCCTGATGTTGAATGCTTTTTGCTTTCAAGATACAGGTATACAACAGAGATGCTGAGAATTCTGAGCCTTGTTTGTGGCAATTCTACCAGAAGGGGACGGCATGGCACCACCACAAGATGTCATAAATTACCCTGAACATACTCAGTTATTCACTATTTGTTTGGAGCAAAGAATGAAATAGTCTTCAAACACATGAATTATAGATTTTGAGAGAGTGACTTTTTCTTTAAAACATAAAGTGCAACAGTGCTGAAGTTTTCAGTTTTTTTAGTTCTTCTTCTTTTTTGTCTGTTTAGATGCCATTTCCTGTGAGCAGTGTTATGGCACAGTGACTATAAAATAGAAAGCAATTTCCAATACATTTCCCAGACCTTTGCTTTCTTATTTATTTGATGACGTCGTTAAAGGTTTAACAAATCCTTCTTCATAAACTTTCAAGATAGCTTCACATACAAATCTGTATTGACTCTGAAAAATAAAATATAAAAAACAGAACTGATCAGAAAGACTAGAAAATAAACAAACAAAAAAGGTAAACATCTCACCTGGCTTGCTTATACAAGAAATACAAAGTAAAACTGCACGGATACATAATTTTTCACTAAGACTGGCAAAAAAAGTTTGACAACATATTTTGCTGGCGAAACTCATTCATACATTGCTAATAGGAATGTACAATACTATAAGCCCTATGGGTGAACACCTGGCGGTATCTAACAAAATTACATGAATTTATCTATTGACCCAGCAATCCCACTTCTAGGACTCTATCCAAAAGATAAACTAGAAAAAGAAACTGAAAATATTTATTCATAAATGAGGCTATTCACTGCAGATTTATAAAAACAAAAAAGTAGAAGCAATTCAAATGGTCATCAGTAAAGGGCTGGGTCAGTAATCAGGTACATTCTCAAAGTGGGTACTATGAAATGGAGAGAAAAGGGAAAAAGTCTACAGAATATTATAGAATGATTCTAGGATATTTTGCTAAGTAAAAAAAGGCAAGACAGAGAAAAGTGCATATATTATCTTTATAAGAGAAATGGGACAGGGATATAAATATGTACCTAACAACGTATAAGAAAACAGAGAAGGAAGGATAAATTTTTTTTTTTTTTATGGCTTGCTATAAGGAAAGGAGTCAACAGGGTGAAGGAGAGAGCTAGAGATCAGACTTTATTGAATATACTTTCTTCTTTCATAAATTTCACTTTGGAATCATGTAAAGACAGTCCATAATTAGAACATGAATTTTAAAAGCCTCTATAAACAAAATACAAAATATATCCACGTATCTATCTAGTTGATGGCATAACCACACAGAAAGGAGCTATTTCAAAGGACTTTGAAACAGTAATTTGACTATATATCTTTTGTAGAATATATATTCCAAAACAAAATAACTAGAAAAGAACTGAAAATTCTTTTTGGCAATCACACTGTTTGTGGTGTTAGCTTTGTTATTCTGAGACTTTGTTGGGTATTGTGTAATAAAACAAATGAGTACTTGTGACATGCTGCTGCTGCTAAGTCACTTCAGTTGTGTCCAACTCTGTGCGACACCACAGACAGCAGCCCATCAGGCTCCTCCATCCCTGGGATTCTCCATGCAAGAACACTGGAGTGGGTTGCCATTTCCTTCTCCAATGCATGAGAGTGAAAAGTTGAAGTGAAGTCGCTCAGTCGTGTCCGACTCTTAGCGACCCCATTGACTGCAGCCTACCAGGCTCCTCTGTCCATGGGATTTTCCAGGCAAGAGTACTGGAGTGGGTTGCCATTGCCTTCTCCAAGCATTTCCAGTACCATGGAGAACCTGCACTCTTGTTAAAGAAGAAAAGGGACAAAGATGTTAAGTAGAAAATGGTAAGTGAAAACACTGTGGTCTGAATCTATAGCAGAAGCACCAGTATTAACTCGTGATAAGTTTGTTTTCCCTCTTCTGGCAACCGAAGATTTTCAGAGACACATACTGACACTTACCCAACAGCAAGAAAAATCCCTCAGAAGGTGGTCCCTAAAATAATTCCCCAATAAAAAGGACCAGAACTTTATGGAGAAATTACTAATGCTAAGTCTGGGACAAGAAATGTACAAGCTGGACATCTATACTGATAGCAAATGAGCTATCAAAGTCACTAGCTCTTGACATAAAGGCTCAGGAGCTAGAATGAACAGTCTCCCAGGAACCAAAAATGGAATAAACTATGCATATTTAAGAAAAATAATTGCAATGGGTTGAAACATATCACACATGTTTAAATACATGAATTCAAAACAATACCAAAACAAACAAAAGTAAGTGGTCGCCACTAGGAGAGGCCAATGAACTAATTCATTACATTCATTACATTAAAAACTTGTAAGTAAAGGGAAAGCATTAAGTATTTATCTTGCCTTTCCTATGCAGACTGTATCACCAGTTAACCAAACAGCAGATGAGAAGTTTCTCTTTTAAAGAAGTATTCCAACTAATAAATAAAAAAAGGAATAATAGAATATCATCATTTTGCAAGCCAAATGGATAAGTGATGCAGACACTGATCACCCAAGGCAGCTATCATCATAAAACGAAGGCAGACACATCACGTGCCTCTCGAAGGAAGAACGTAACACCACTGAAGGTGCTATAGGCTAAGATCCGTTTACCAGATAAGACAGAGAACACCACCTTGTTCCGTCTAGAATGCAACCAGCAAAACCTAGACTATGGGAAAACATGCAGCACAAACATCCTGGTTTGCTTATCAAATAAACTGCAAGATAAAGAAGAGAGAATGGACTTCTCTGGTGGCGCAGTGGATAAGAATCCTCCTGTCAATGCAGGGAACATGTGTTTGATCCCTGGTCCGGGAAGGTTTCACATGTGGAGCAACTAAGTCAGTGCACCACAACTACTGAGCCTGCACTCCAGAGCCCATGTGCTGCAACTACTGAAGGCAGAGCGCCTAAAGCCTGTGCTCCGCAACAAGAAGTCACTGCAATAAGAAGCTCATTTACTGCACCATCGAGTAGCCCCAGCTCGCCACAACTAGAGAAAGCCTGCACAAAAGCAACAAAGACCCAGTGCAGCCAAAATAAAAAAGAGAGAGAGGTAGGAAGAAGATACAGATTAAAAGAGGTTTAGGAGACACAGACCAATCAAAATATGTAGACCATATTTGAATATTGACTTTACACAAACTGTAAGAACAAAATCAAAAACTTATTATGTATGATATGATCCAGCAATTTGACTTCTGGGTATATATCTTAAAAGATTGAAAGCAGTGTCTAAAAGACACTCATGCTCACATTCATGAGACATTCATGCTCACAGCAACATTAGGCAACAAAACCTAAAAGTAGCATTACTAACTCAATAGACATGAGTTTGAGCAAATTCTGGGAGATAGTGAAGGACAGGGGAGCCTGGTGTGCTGCAGTCCATGTGGTTACAAAAGTTGGACATGACTTAGCAACTGAACAACAACAAAAGGTGAAAATAAACCAAATGTCCAATAATGGATAAAAGGATAAGCAAAATGTGGTATACACATACTATGAAGTATTTTTCAGCTTTAAAAAGAAAGGAAATTCTGCCACACAACATGGATGAGCCTTGAGGATATTATGCTCAGTGAAATAAACCAATCACAAAATCATATATGTACGATTCCATGTATATGATATATCCAGAGCAGTCATATTCACAGAAACAGAAAATAGAATGATGGCTGCCAAGGGACTGGAAGAGAAGAAAATGGACAGTCATAGTTTAAGGGGCACAGAGTTTTAGTTTTTCAAGATGAAGAAGTTTTAGTGATTGGTTATGCAACCAGTGTGAATATACTTAACACTACTGAATTGTACATTTTAAAATGGTCAAGATGGTAAATTTTGTGTTCTGTATTTTACAACAATTAAAAATAAATCTATTATGTATGGATATGGATATAAAAACCTCAAGAAAATACTAGCAAATCAAGTCAAGCAACACATAAAGAGAATTATATACCATGTCTAAGTAAGATTTAGCTCAGGAATGCAAGGTAAGTTTAACATTCAAAAATTAATTAATCTAATACACTATATTAATAGAGTAAGACACAAACCACATGATCATCTCGACAGATACAGAAAAAGCATTTGACAAAACTGAACACCTTTTTGTCATGAGACCACTCAGTAAACTAGTGAGAAGGAACCTTCTCAATTTGATAAAAAAGCATTAATGAAAAATCTTGGTACTTCATGGTAGAAAACAGAAAGCTGTCTTCTAAGGCCAGGAACAAGACAAGGATGTCTAGTTTCATCACTTCTACTTAACACTATACTGGAGGTTCTTGCTGGGGCACTTGGGCAAGATGAAGAGAAGATATGAAATGAGAAAAAGAAAACCATACCTATATTGGAAAGGAAGAACTAAACTCTATTTGCAAATGACACAATTTTGTATAGAGAGAATCTTAAGGAATCTACTTTCACACATATAAAAAATTGAGTTAATAAGTGATTTCAGCAAGGCTGCAGGCTACATGGTCTATATACAAAACCAGCTTACTTCTATATTTAAGCAATGTGTAATCCTAAAACAAAATTAAGAGGACAAGTCCACTTACAATATGACCAAAAAGATTAAAAAACTTAAGAATACATTTAACAAAAAGAAGTACAAGATTTGTACATTGAAAACTACAAAATACTGCTGAAGAAAATCGGTGAAAACATAAATAAATGGAAAGACATTTGTGTTCATGCTTTTGAACATGGATTATTATTAAATGGCAACACTCCGCAAAATGATCTATACATTTAATGCAATCCCTATCTTGCCTTTTTTGAAGAGAGGACAAACTGTTTCTAATGCTCATATGGAAATCCAAGGGACCTAGAACAGCCAAAACAGTCTTTAAAAAAACAAAGTTGCAAGATACAGATTTCCTGACTTCAAAATTTATTATAAATTTTTAGTATTCAAGACAGTGTGGTAGTAACATAAGAACAGACACAAAAATCAATGGACTACAACTGAAACTCCAGAAATAAACACTCGTATTTGTGGTCAACTGATTTTTGACAAGCGACCCAAAAACAATTTGTGAGGAAAGAATAGTTTTTTCAACAAATGGGGCTGAGACAACTGGAGGTCCATACAGAGAAGAATCAAGTTAGAACGCTACCTCAAACCATATGTAAATATTAACTCAAAATGTATCAGACACCTAAATGTGAGACCTAAACTATAAAACTCGTGGAAGAAAAGGGAGGGATAAATATTTGTGACTTTAAATTAGGCTGTGATTTCTTAGCTATGACACCAAAAGTATATGTGATTAAAAAGAAAACTAGACTTAAAATTTTAAAAATTTGTGCTTCAAATTAATCAAGAAAGTGAAAGATCAGCATAAAACACTTGCAAATCACAGATCTATAAGAGACTTTATTTAGAAAATACAACGAACTCTTTAACATTCAATGATAAAACAAAAACCCAAATTGCAGAACAGGCAAAAGACTTGGATATTTCTTGAACAAAGATACACAGATAAATGACCACATGAATCATTACTTATTAAAGAAATGCAAATCAAAACCATAATAAGATACCACTTTATATTTAGCAGGATGGCTAAAATTAAAAAAAGATAATGACAAGCAATGACAATGATGTAGAGAAAATGGAACGCTCACATACTGCCAGGGGACTGCAAAATGGTACATCTGCTTTGAACAGTTCCTCACATGACTCAGCAATTTCGCTCCTGAGTATATACCCAAGAGAAATGAAAACATTTCCACACAAAAATATATATACAAATGCTTATGGTATCATTATTCACAATAGTGAAAAAGTGGAAACAATATAGAAGAATATGTATCTATTCAGTGCAAAAGGAATGAAGTACTGATTATACTACAGAATGTATATCCTTTTAATGTTATGCTAATTAAAAGAAACCAATTATAAAAATCAAATTATATGACTCCATTCACATGAATGGTCCAGAATAGGCAAACTATGGAAATATAAAGTAGATTAATAGCTGCCTAGGACTAGGTTGGGGAAGGCTGGGGAAGATACTAGGAAAAATGGGTACAGGGAATCTTTTTTGGAGTGATGAAAATGTGCTAAAACTAGATAGCAATGATGGTTGCCAAACACCATGATATACTACAAACCAGTGAAGTGCACATTTGTTAAAAAGGTGAATTTTATGGTACGTGAATTATATAAAGCTATTCTAAAATTTGAGAAGACATGATTAGTAAGAAACAACTGGAAATTTGAATACTGGCTATTGCTAATATTAGAGAATTATTGCTAGTTATAATTTGGTGTGATAATGGTAATACAGTTTTGTTTAGAAGGAAAAACACTCCTTATCTTTTAGAGAAACATACTGAAATACATATAGACAAAATGATATGGTATCCAGGGTTTGCTTCAAATATGAGGAGAGTAGGTAGTCGTATAAAGGAAACGTGATGGCCAATGCCAGGGCTGAGTAGGCAACACAGTGTTCAGTATATTACATTGTCTGTTTTTGTGTATGTTTGAAATTCTCTATAATTAAATGCTAATAATATAGCAGGCATTTATTAGACCACATAGGTCAGTTCACTTGAGTAACCTTAATGCCACCAACAATGCAAACATTTCACAATGGCTTAATATAAAAAATAATCTTAATATTAACTTTAAAATTTCATGATTCTTTTGATTCTTGGAACATAATTCAGAGTTATTATAGAACACAGTAAGTTAATAGCTTAATTTCTATGATTTTTGCTGTTGCAATTTAAGTTCTTATGGAAAAAAGAGAGGCAATTTCCTTATAGTGTTTCACAGAAAGCAGCTCTATCAAGATTCTCCAGTCTAGGGACACTAGTGATTCCAGTCTAGGGACACTATCGTTCTCAGCATTCCATTTGACTAAGGAATATAGGATAAGTTGCTTCTCTGCACCTGTTGAAGCAGTCAAAAACTAGCAAGCGAGGGTAGTGTTGGCAAACATTTTCTCCCCCCCAACCCCCTCTCAAACATTTTCTATAAAAGACCAGATAGCAAACATTTTTGGTTTTGCAATCACATGGTGGCCTGCTGCAACTTTTCAGCTCTGCTACTGTAATGTGAAAGCAGCCATAGATAATATGTAAATACATAGCTGTGGCTGTTTCCAATAAAACTTTATTTATAAATCAACACACAGAAATCCCTTGCATTCCTATACACGAATAATGAGAAAGTAGAAAAAGAAATTAAGGAAACAATTCCATTCACCATTGCAACGAAAAGAATAAAATACTTAGGAATATATCTACCTAAAGAAACTAAAGACCTATATATAGAAAACTATAAAACACTGATGAAAGAAATCAAAGAGGACACTAATAGATGGAGAAATATACCATGTTCATGGATTGGAAGAATCAATATAGTGAAAATGAGTATACTACCCAAAGCAATTTACAAATTCAATGCAATCCCTATCAAGCTACCAGCCACATTTTTCACAGAACTAGAACAAATAATTTCAAGCTTTGTATGGAAATACAAAAAACCTCGAATAGCCAAAGCAATCTTGAGAAAGAAGAATGGAACTGGAGGAATCAACTTGCCTGACTTCAGACTCTACTACAAAGCCACAGTCATCAAGACAGTATGGTACTGGCACAAAGACAGACATATAGATCAATGGAACAAAATAGAAAGCCCAGAGATAAATCCACACACATATGGACACCTTATCTTTGACAAAGGAGGCAAGAATATACAATGGAGTAAAGACAATCTCTTTAACAAGTGGTGCTGGGAAAACTGGTCAACCACTTGTAAAAGAATGAAACTAGATCACTTTCTAACACCGCACACAAAAATAAACTCAAAATGGATTAAAGATCTAAATGTAAGATCAGAAACTATAAAACTCCTAGAGGAGAACATAGGCAAAACACTCTCAGACATAAATCATAGCAGGATCCTCTATGATCCACCTCCCAGAATGCTGGAAATAAAAGCAAAAATAAACAAATGGGATCTAATTAAAATTAAAAGCTTCTGCACAACAAAGGAAAATATAAGCAAGGTGAAAAGACAGCCATCTGAATGGGAGAAAATAATAGCAAATGAAGCAACTGACAAACAACTAATCTCAAAAATATACAAGCAACTTATGCAGCTCAACTCCAGAAAAATAAACGACCCAATCAAAAAATGGGCCAAAGAACTAAATAGACATTTCTCCAAAGAAGACATACGGATGGCTAACAAACACATGAAAAGATGCTCAACATCACTCATTATTAGAGAAATGCAAATCAAAACCACAATGAGGTACCACTTCACACCAGTCAGAATGGCTGCGATCCAAAAATCTGCAAGCAATAAATGCTGGAGAGGGTGTGGAGAAAAGGGAACCCTCCTACACTGTTGGTGGGAATGCAAACTAGTACAGCCACTATGGAGAACAGTGTGGAGATTCCTTAAAAAATTGCAAATAGAACTACCTTATGACCCAGCAATCCCACTTCTGGGCATACACACCGAGGAAACCAGAATAGAAAGAGACACATGTACCCCAATGTTCATTGCAGCACTGTTTATAATAGCCAGGACATGGAAACAACCTAGATGTCCATCAGCAGATGAATGGATAAGAAAGCTGTGGTACATATACACAATGGAGTATTACTCAGCCGTTAAAAAGAATTCATTTGAATCAGTTCTGATGAGATGGATGAAACTGGAGCCGATTATACAGAGTGAAGTAAGCCAGAAAGAAAAACACCAATACAGTATACTAACACATATATATGGAATTTAGGAAGATGGCAATGACGACCCTGTATGCAAGACAGGGAAAGAGACACAGATGTGTATAACGGACTTTTGGACACAGAGGGAGAGGGAGAGGGTGGGATGATTTGGGAGAATGACATTCTAACATGTATACTATCATGTGAATTGAATCGCCAGTCTATGTCTGACGCAGGATGCAGCATGCTTGGGGCTGGTGCATGGGGATGACCCAGAAAGATGTTATGGGGAGGGAGGTGGGAGGGGGGTTCATGTTTGGGAATGCATGTAAGAATTAAAGATTTTAAAATTTAAAAAATTAAAAAAAAAAAAAATTGGAAAAAAAATAATAAAAATAAAAATAAGAGAACATCAAAAAAAAAAAAAAAACTTTATTTATAAACACAAGTGGCGGGCCAGGTTTGGCTCATGGACAGTATCTGCCAATCCCTATGCTAGGGTTATTACCTCCTGGAAGAGAATTAAAAAGAGAAAAGTATAGTTTGGAACATACACAGATAACAAAAAACCATGACGTTGAGAATATACACTTACACATGAGCTATGTAGTACTTACAGGAGTTTGGATCATCATGGCTCGCTGATCTCTCATTGTTCTCACAATATCTAGTGGATAAACTGGCTGATTGCATTCAATGAGACACATGGCTGTTTCCATAGTAATAAGAACCCCAGTTCTTCCAATCCCAGCACTAAAAAGGACAAATATGGGGCAAAGTCTTACTGAAACTGTTAAACTTCTTATGCCTTTTGTGCAGAAACTTATAGAACTGAATCATATTACAGTAGAAGAACAACTTGATTTTAATATTTTATATTAACAAAAGTTGCAAGGCAACTGGAAACTATTTTGAAAACAACAAAAAAATTTCACTTAATACAGATTAAATGATTTGTAACCACGTCTCCCCCACTGTTAGTTGCAATATACAACTTTAAAAGTGTTACATTTCAGTTTTTAAAATCTAAACAAGGTATAGAAGATTAGTGACATAACAGCTTTAAAATGCAAAATAAGAGAATTACAATAATAAATCATTAACAAAAGCAAAAAAGACAGCTAAAACACTCAAAAAATTAGCTTTTAAAGCCAAATTTAATTTTCATTAAACTTTACCACTGAGGTAGTTAAGAACAACTTCGTGAAGCATTCTGTAGCTATTGAGAACTAAGGATATCCAACAGCCAAATGTGCCCACCATTCCTGTCATCTGCCTCTCAAATAACTAGTCTACAATCTGTTTTGATGGATGTGAAAGTCTACCCTTAAAAAGTACTGGAAAGTATAAGGATAAAGAGATACCTTAATACATCCTCCGAATCAAATCACTTAATAACAGAAGTAACAAGGAGAAGGAGAAAATAATTCCTGGCTCCTAATTTCTGGGTCTGTGGCAGTGAGGCTGGAGTCAGTGATTTCAGTCCCTTGAGGGCAGATGGGTACCTGAATCTGAAAGGAAGGAGCGTGTCCGCTACTGCTCACTCCTGCAAGTGGCACATCCTGAGGTAGTATTGGGTGGAATCATCACTGACTCAATGGACATGAGTATGGGTAAGCTCCGGGAGTTGGTGATGGACAGGGAAGCCTGGTGTGCTGCAGCCCATGGGGTTGTAAAGAGTCAGACATGACTGGGCAACTGAACTGAACTGACTCCAAGGAGGTGAAATGCTAATCAAAGGTCTTAGGAGGGGCCAGGATGGAGTACCTCGCTGGAGGGGGAAATCCAAACCTTATGATACAATCTAATTCTTACAATATTGTTATTTCATCAAATCTATAATACCATTAAATTTAAGACATAAATTCAGAAATGTTTGACTATGAAAAAGACAAACTTTTAAGAACTAGCATTATTTTTACTTTTTATGATACAGTTTCTGTCAATTGTATGCTAAGTCATATTCTTTGCTTTCTACCTTCAGAACACAGCTTTGAATTCTAATTACCAGAGTGACAAACACAACTTGAGGGCAAAATAGAGTACGTATTCCCTTTAAAAAATGACCTATTTAGTCACTTAGTGTTAGTCACTCAGTAGTGTCCAACTCTTTGTGACTTCACAGGGGTCAGAGCCCACCAGGCTCCTCTCTCTGTGGGGTTTCCCAGACAGGAATACTGCAATGGGTTGCCATTTCCTTCTGGGCTTCCCTGGTGGCTCAGACAGAATCTAGTCAGTTACTCAATCATAAAAGACAGAAAATAAAATACCTGCAATGAACAACTATAGGTTCTTCCTTGCCAGCCCTCTTATTTCGTACGTGGCAAACAAAATCCAGAAAGTCACTTGAATCGTCAGGGACTCCATGGTCGGGCCAGGCTATATACTGGATCTGGGTGAGTGGACGACTCTCATTTTTCTACATATAAATGAAAGATTATGCAACTGACTTAGAAATAATCCTTAAAATATATGTAAACATTCATGTCATTTTAATTTTAGAAGCGAAAGAAACTACTTTCATTATGCCCCAAAAGTAATGTATAAATTCAATAAAACTCAAAAAAGTTTAAGGAGAAGGAAAGAAACCACTTTATAGAAACAGCTGTATCCATTTAAGTATCAGTCACCTGGATTATCATTCTTCTTACAACTAAATTTCTATATTTGTATTTTTAGGATGATAATCAGGTAAACAGACAAAAGTATATTAAGATTCCAGAGAAATGTTTAAAACAATATAAAAATTAGGTGAGCAAAAAAGGTTAACAAAAATTTTTTTTTAATGAACAAAGCTGGGCTAATCCTGATAAGCACAAGTGAAATTATGGACATCAAGAAAATAAAATCTCAAGGTAAATGCAGATTAAAAACTGGAGACCATAAAACACAAAATCAAATCAATATTTAATTCTTCTTTGGGAACCAATTTCCCCACTGGTATAATGGAGAAAGTAAGGTATTGAATGTATACATCTTAGTTCAAATCTCAATTTCGCCGGTTAAGACAGTATTTCATGGTCTCATTTTCTTCAACTGAAAAATGAAACAACATCTACACCTAAAAGGGACAGTCTTAAGTTAAACTGATTCATTTCAAGGACCTGCAAATCACCCAAATCACAGCTGTTTGGAATCATATACTCATAGTCAGATTCCAACACTGTGAAATCTGGTTACTGTCACTTACATTGGATGAACTTCCAAAGAACATGAAAGTAAAGGTACTTAAGAAAAAAGAATTCCCAGAGAGACCTCAATTCAATCTTGTTACAGATAAGTGAAGGCATCTAATACAGAATACCTTTGACTATTACTGTTAACAAAAGAACTTAATGGTAATAATTAAGTTCTTGCAGAACTTAATCTGCAAGAAGGGTAATTAAAATCATACTTTATTAAGTTCTGGGGTAGTGTTTATCTGTTTGTCCATCTATCCATCCATGTACGTATGTATTTATGGCAGCAAATTAATTTTCCCATTATATTTGGCTCAAACCTTAGAAGACAATTTGTGTCTCAGCATAGTTCTGAGATACTCAGGGCTGCAAAGAAAAGCCACTATAACATGTAAAACTGCCACGGATAATCTGTAGGTGGAGAACAACGGGATATACATATTACCTGATGCGACCACTGACCATACACAAGCTCATCTTTCATGTCTATTTAGGAAAATGAAAAAAAACAGCTTCTTGGCTTGCTTTGTTACATACAACCACTAGTTATACAGCACACATGCCCAAACCCAAAATTCATTCTGATAGTATCTCTAGCCCATAAGGTTTTGAAACTGTATTTTCTTGTAACTTCAGTTTTATTCAGTGCCAGATTCCTGCAGTATACATTAGCACAACTTCTAGCTCCTCTCCTTTCCGGTCAGCAAGGTCCCATCTCACTGGACTCTTCTAGTCACTTTCAGGGAGGGGGTGCATTAGGAGTGGTGTGTGAGTGGAGTTAGGGGAGATGTGGTCTCATCTCCGAAGGCTTCACCGTGGATGCCTGTGATATTGGCTCTTCTCCAGCAATCACTCCTTTCTTCCTACAGCCCCTTAGCCCCAGGATGGCTGGTGTAGGCACCAGCAGCCTGACAAGACAAGCAGATTCTGCCTCCACATACATCTTCCGGTTGGGTTACTGAGATGGCATTTATTCATCAGTTTGCACTTCTGGCTTTAATCTGGAAGCCAAATGGAGGGACTCAGGGAGCAGGTAAGGAAAACTAACAATTTAAAAGCTATAAAGACACCCACTCCAGTATCGTTGACTGAGAAATATCATGGACAGAGGAGCCTGTCAGGCTACAGTCCATGGGGTCACAAAAGAGGTGAACATGACTTACTAACTAAAAAACAGCAGCAATCTGTCTGATGTTACAGTGTCCTGCCTACAATCTTACCCTCTTAAATAATGAGGAGATTATGAAACTGGTCTTTTCCACTCATTTCAAGTTCAGTCACTCAGTCGTGTCCAACTCTTTGTGACCCCATGATCGTAGCACGACAGGTTTCCCTGTCCTTCACTAAATCCAAGATCTTGCTCAAACTCATGTCCATTGATTCAGTGATGCCATCCAACCATCTGGTCCTCTGTCATCCCCTTCTCCACCTGCCTTCAATCTTTCTCAGCATCAGGGTTTTTTCCAATGAGTTGGCTCTTCGTATCAGGTGACCAAAGTATTGGAGCTTCAGCTTCAGCATCAGTGCTTCCAATGAATATTCAGGATTGATTTCCTTTAGGATTGACTGGTTGGATCTCCTTGCAGTCCAAGGG
Source organism: Ovis aries (assembly GCF_016772045.2). Lineage (NCBI taxonomy): Eukaryota > Metazoa > Chordata > Mammalia > Artiodactyla > Bovidae > Ovis > Ovis aries. The sequence continues at coordinate 185,266,309 of NC_056055.1, read as the reverse complement.
ACTCTCAAGAGTCTTCTCCAACACCACAGTTCAAAAGCATCAAGTCTTTGGCCCTCAGTGTTCTTTATGGTCCAACTCTCACATCCATACAGAACTACTGAAAAAATAATAACTTTGACTATATAGACCTTTGTCAGCTAAGTAATGTCTCAGCTTTTTAATACACTGTTTAGGTTTGTCATAGCTTTTCTTCCAAAGAGTAAGCATCTTTTAATTTTCTGGCTGCAGTCACCATTTGCAGTGATTTTGGAGCCCTCCAAAATAAAGTCTGCCACTGTTTCCACTGTTTTCCCATCTATCTGCCATGAAGTGATGGGACCAGATGCCATGATCTTAGTTTTTTGAATGTTGAGTTTTAAGTCAGCTTTTTCACTCTCCTCTCTCACCTTCATCAAGAGGCTCTTTAGTTCCTCTTCACTTTCTGCCATAAGGGTGGTGTCATCTGTGTCATCTGCATATCTGAGGTTATTGATTTCTCCTGGCAATCTTGATTTCAGCTTGTGCTTCACTTAGCCCAGCATTTCACATGATGTATTCTGCATATAAGTTAAATAAGCAGGGAAACAATACATAGCCTTGACATACTCCTTTTCCAATTTTGAACCAGTCTGTTGTTCCATATTCAGTCCTAACTGTTGCTTCTTGACTTGCATACAGGTTTCTCAGGAGGCAGGTAAGGTGGTCTGGTATTCCCATTTCTTGAAGAAGTTTCCACAGTTTGTTGTGATCCACACAGTCAAAGGTTTTAGGACAGTCAATGAAGCAGAAGCAGATGTTCTTTTGGAATTCTGTTGCTTTTTATATGATCCAACAGATGTTGGCAATTTGATTTCTGGTTCCTCCGCCTTTTCTAAATCCAACTTGAACACCTGGAAGTTCTCAGTTCACATACTGTTGAAGCTAGCTTGGAGAATTTTGAGCATTACTTTGCTAACATGTGAAATGAGTGCAATCGTGTGGCAGTCTGAACCTTCTTTGGCATTGCCCTTCTTTGGAACTGGGATGAAAACTGATCTTTTCCAGTCCTGTAGCCACTGCCAACTTTTCCAAATTTGCTGGCATATTGAGTGCAGCACTTTAACAGCATTAGCTTTTAGGATTTGAAATAGCTCAGCTGGAATTCCATCACCACCATTAGCTCTGTTCATAGTGATGCTTCCTAATGCCCACTTGAGTTCACATGCCAAGATGTCTGGCTCTAGGTGACTGATCACACCATCGTGGTTACCTGGGTCATTAAGATATTTTTTGTATAGTTCTTCTGTGTATTCTTGTCACCTCTTCTTATCCTCTGCTTCTGTTAGGACCATACCGTTTCTGTCCTTTATTGTGCCCATCTTTGTATGAAATGTTCCCTTTGTATCTATAAATTTCTTAAAGAGATCTCTACTCTTTCCCATTCTATTGTTTTCCTCTATTTCTAGGCACTGTTCACTTAGGAAGACTTTCTTATCTCTCCTTAATATTCTTTGGAACTCTGCATTCAGATGAATATATCTTTCCTTTTCCCCTTTGCCTTTCACGTCTCTTCTTTTCTCAGCTATTTGTAAGGCCTCGTCAGACAACCACTTTGCCTTTTTGCATTTCTTCTTATTGGGGATGGTTTTGATCACCACCTCCTGTACAATGTGACAAACCTCAGTCCATAGTTCTTCAGGAACTCTGTAAGATCTGAATCTATTTGAGTTCTATTTGAATCCCTTGAATCTATTTGTCACTTCCACTGTATAATCATAAGGGATTTGATTTAGGTCATACTTGAATGGTCCAGTCATTTCCCTACTTTCTTCAATTTAAGTCTGAAATTTGCAATAAGGTGTTCATCATCTGAGCCACAGTCAGCTCCCGGTCTTGTTTTTGCTGACTGTATATAGCTTCTCCATCTTCAGTTGCAAAGAATACAATCAATCTGATTCTGGTATTGACCATCTGGTGATGTCCACATGTAGAGCCATCTCTTGTGTTGTTGGAAGAGGGTGTTTGCTACGACCAGTGCATTCTCTTGGCAAAACTCTGTTAGCCTTTGCCCTGATTCATTTTGTACTCCAATGCCAAACTTGCCTGTTACTCAAGGTATCTCTTGACTTCCTACTTTTGCAGTCCAATCCCCTATGATGAAAAGACATCTTTTTTTTGGTGTTAGTTCTACAAGGTCTTGTAGGTCTTCATAGAACCATTTTACCTCAGCTTCCTCGGCATTACTGGTTGGGGCACAGACTTGGACTACTGTGATGGTTTGCCAAAATGAATGGTTTGCCCTGGAAATGAACAGAGATCATTCTGTCGCTTTTGAGACTGCACCCAAGTACTGCATTTTGGACTCTTGTTGACTATGAGAGCGACTCCATTTCTTCTAAAGGATTCTTCCCCACGGTAGCAGATATAATGGTAATCTGAATTTAATTCATCCATTCTGGTCCATTTTAGTTCACTGATTCCTAAGATGTCGATGTTTACTCTTGCCATCTCTAGTTTGACCACTTTGTCCACTTTTAATTTACCTTGATTCATGGACCTAACATTCCAGGTCTCTACGCAATCTTGTTCTTTATAGCATCAGACTTTACCTTCAACACCAGATGCATCCACAACTGGGTGTTTTTATAACTTTGGCTCAGCCTCTTCATTCCTTCTGGAGCTATTTCTCTGCTCTTCTCTAGTAGCATATTGGGCACCTACCGACTTGGCAAGTTCATCTTTCATTATCATACCATTTTGCCTTTTCATACTGTTCATGGAGTCCTCAAGGCAAGAACGCTCATTAAAAAGGAGGAATAATCTAATAGCTGTTTGATGTTATTTCCATTTCCATCTCCATTTCCATTGGAGATGTACTCCAATACCTTACTGATATTACTTGGAAGAAGAGATGTATAATCAACACCCTGGTATGATTTTTATGAACAGGGAAAATACTAATAGTAATAAGTATTATTTACTCAATTATTTTTTCACGGATTATTCATACTTAGCTACAGAAATTGAAAATATTATACTAAAAGAACATATAAGATTCCAGTGTATCCTAATGAAGCAAATAGTTCAATAATTTTTTGTATTTCCTAATAACTAGGACTCAAGATTAAAAACATTTTCATCTTTCAAAGCCTTTACCTTGAACATAACAGCTCTAACCAGTAGGCACCCCGTTCCCCTACCTCCTGGTTGAACAGTGTCATCTTCCTGAAGACATATGCAGTGTTCCCCTCTTCTGAGTGGCAGGTGACTTGGTAGCAGCCGTAGGATGAACTTCCTGTGGGATCCGGCCAATACTGGTGACACTTAACCTGGTATCAATAAATTTTAGAAAGAGACATAATTTAGGTTCTCCGATTTTTTTAATATTTTAATTTTTAAGAACTTTCAAGCTTAAAGAAATGTGACTAAATAATTAATGAATTCTCATATACTCTTCAATTGCACTCATCTCACATGCTAGTAAAGTAATGCTCAAAATTCTCCAAGCCAGGTTTCAACAATACGTGAACCACGAACTTCCAGATGTTCAAACTGGTTTTAGAAAAGACAGAGAAACCAGAGATCAAATTGTCAATATTCGCTGGATCATCCAAAAAGCAAGGGAGTTCCAGAAAAACATCTATTTCTGCTTTATTGACTATGCCAAACCCTTTGACTATGTGGATCACAATAAACTGTGGAAAATTCTGAAAGAGATGGGAATACCATACCACCTGACCTGCCTCTTGAGAAATCTGTATGCAGGTCAGGAAGTAACAGCTGGAACTAGACATAGAACAACAGACTGGTTTCAAATAGGAAAAGGAATATGTCAAGGCTGTATACTGTCACCCTGCTTATTTAACTGATATGCAGAGTACATCATGAGAAATTCTGGGCTGGAAGAAGCACAAGCTGGAATCAAGATTGCTGGGAGAAATATCAATAACCTCAGATTTGCAGATGGCACCATTCTTATGGCAGAAACTGAAAAAGAACTAAAGAGCCTCTTGATGAAAGTGAAAGACAGTGAAGAAGTTGGTTTAAAGCTCAACATTCAGAAAACTAAGATCACGGCATCCGGTCCCATCACTTCATGGCAAATAGATGGGGAAACAGTGGTAACAGTGGCAGACTTTATTTCTGGGGGCTCCAGAATCACTGCAGATGGTGACTGCAGCCATGAAATTAAAAGACACTTACTCCTTGAGAGAAAAGTTATGACCAACCTAGAGAGCATATTAAAAAGCAGAGATATTACTTTGCCAACAAAGGTCCATCTAGTCAAGGCTATGGTTTTTCTAGTAGTCATGTATGGATGTGAGAGTTGGACTATATAGAAAGCTGAGCACTGAATAATAATGCTTTTGAACTGTGGTGTTGGAGAAGACTCTTGAGAGTCCCTTGGACTGCAAGGAGATCCAACCAGTCAATCCTAAAGGAAATCAGTCCTGAATATTCATTGGAAGGACTGATGTTGAAGCTGAAACTCCAATACTTTGTCCACCTAGTGCGAAGAGCTTACTCATATGAAAAGACCCTGATGCTGGGAAAGATTGAAGGTGGGAGGAGAAAGGAACGACAGAGGATGAGATGGTTGGATGGCATCACTGACTCAATGGACATGAGTTTGAGTAATCTCCGCAAGTTGGGAGAGGCCTGGCCTGCTGCAGTCTATGGGGTCACAAAGAGTCGGACATGTCTGAGCGACTGAAGTGAACTGAACTTATACCCTTCACAAAGATCTGCCAATGAGCAACATTTTTTTGGTCATTTCTTCTCTTTGTAATGAGAGTCTGTTTGGATATATTTTGAAACTTCAAATGTCTTATTTACAAGAAGCTTCCAACCTGAAGTAATTATTACTATGAGGGTGGCAAAATGGCATACTAATCGTTATATTTCTTAGATTTAATAGTAAGAAAGACTCTTCAACTAAAATGGGAAATGCAATCCATTTACTTTCGTAAATTAGGATTAAAAAAATAAGATTTAATGACATACAATTCTGTTACATTCTATTCAGCCATTTAAAACACACTACTCTATCATTTTTAGAATATCCACAGAGCTGTGTAACCCTCACCACAATCACTTTTAGAACACATTCATCACTCCCAGAGGAAGGCCCACATCCGTTAGTAAAGACCACGCAACTCCTCTAATCCACCTGTCTCCTTCCATCCCAGACCTGGGCAGCCAGTGCTCTACTTTTTGTCCCCTGTGGCCTACTTTGGACATCACATATTATTGAACCATAAAATATGTTGTGTTTGGTGACTGGCTTTGTTTACTTAGAATAATGTTTTCTAGGTTTATCCATGTTGCAACATGTATCATTTTTTCATACCTTCTTATTGCTAAATAATATTCAACCGTATGACTATACCATATTTTATCAAGTTTTACATTTCGCTTCTTTCTACCTATGGGCTACTAAGAATAATGCTGCTGTGAACATCTGTGCACCAGTTTTTGTGTGGATATGTATTTAATTCTCTTTGGTATTTCTATGAGTGAAATTGCTGAGCTGCAGTCACACTGTGTTTAGCCTCTTGATGAAATGAAGGGTGTCTTCAAGGGTAAATAGTTACACCATTTACCAAATCCATCAGTAAGACAGCAAGTTCCACTGTCTCCACATCATTACCAACACTGATTATTTTCTGTCATATTTACTTTAGCTATCCAACTAGCTATGAAGTAGTATCTCATTGTAGCTTTCACTTGCATTTCCTTGGCGACTAATGATGCTGAGTATCTTTTCATGATCTTACTGGTCACTTGAATGTCTTCTTTGGAGAATCATCTATTTAGATCCTTTGGCCATTTTTAAATGGGATATTGTTATTTCATGGCTAAGTTATATGAATTCTTCACACATTATAAATACAAATCACTTATTCAAATATATATTAGTCCATTTAAATAATAATAATAATGGCAAACATCACATTTCTTTTAACATAGTATGTGTTAGTTGCAGTTTTAAGCATTTAACCATGATGATTTTAATCATGACACCATAAGAAAGGAAGTTTAAAGATTACAAAAGAGATTAAATCAATATGAATATTTTAACTACAGATGTAACATAATTTGAAAAATGTCTGAGCAATGTGTAAGATTCAAGTATGACTTACTCTGCCACGTTCAACCTGTGTGGTCAACATCACAACCATGGAGGAGCCTTGTTCCCAAGTCATCTGCCAAAAATCTGTACAAGTGTGTGGTAATGGCCCTTGACAAGCAATGTACTGATTTATAATTCTAGAGGAAGGAATTTCCATCTAAAAAGAAAAAGACACAAAACCAAAATCGCTCTGCATTATTACTTTTTCTTAGGATCAAATATAGAAAAATCATCTACTAAATGATAACTAAATGCAATTAATCTCAATAAATTGCAGAGTCAGTAAAACAAATATCAACTATTTTATGTGAAGAAGTTTCTTGGCAATGTGCAGTAGCTATATATACTTTTCTTTCAATTAGTGGAAACAAAAATTTAAATATTTTCCAAAGTACTCTTATGAAATTAAAAGCATCTATATAGAGAATCCTGTTTCACAGGCAGGGACTTGGTATAGAAATAAAAAATATTTCTCTCTATATAGGAAACAAACTACTATATATAAAAATAAACAAACTACTATATATAAAAATAAACAACAAGGTTCTACTATAAAGCACAGGGAATATATTCGGTATCTTTTAAGTTAAAATGGAAAAGAAAAAAACTGTCTCTAAACAGTTTATTAGTAAATTTTGTGAGGAGCAAAAATTCTGCCATTTGCTTTAGTTTAGATTTTTCATATTACATATATGTTTATATATTATGTAATATGCATATAATTATATATAATATATATATAACATGAAAAGATTGCAAGTATTTTAAATTCATTATTTCCAGAAGTTAAGACTGTAACTATTTGGGGAAGATAAACTATCATCCTATTACATTTTAAACACTGAATTCAAAAGGTGTGTGTGTTTATTTCTGGGCTTCCCTGGTGGCTCAGCTGGTAAAGAATCTGCCTCCAATGTGGGAAACCTGGGTTTGATCTCTGGGTTGGGAACATCCCTGGAAAAGGGAATGGCTATCCACTCCAGTCTTCTGGCCTGGAAAGTTTCATGGACTGTATATAATCCATGGGATCGCAAAGAGTCAGACATGACTGAGCAACTTTGACTTTTACCTCACTCACCATACTATTGTAACACTTTGAACAATAATAACAACAAGCACTTAAATTATTCACATAAAGGAAAGTACAAATCAAACTGTAAGAAATTACCATTTTTTACCTATTAGATTGAAATATCAGAAAATTTGATAATACCATATACACATATGTAGCTTTTATCAGAAACCACGGGTTCATATACGCATTGGAATTCAGAATTTAGGGGATTTTTGAAAGGTTCTTCAGTGCACACACCATGTAATGTAATAAGTAATGTTCCTTGCAGGCTATAGGTCATTACTCTGTAATCAGTCATTATCAAAAAGTCTACAAATAATGCTAGAGAGGGTGTTGAGAAAAGGGAACCCTCTTGCACGGTTAGTGGGAATGTAAATTGATACAGCCACAATGGAAGATGGCATGGAGATTCCTTAAAATTCTAGGAATAAAACCACCATGTGACCCAGCAATCCCACTCCTAGGCATACACCCTGAGGAAACCAAAACTGAAAAAAGACACATGTACCCCAATATTCACTGCAGCACTATTTATAATATCTAGAACATGGAGGCAACCTATATGTCCATCGACAGATGAATGGACCATATACAAATGGTACGTATATACAATGGAATATTACTCAGCCATAAAAAGGAACACATTCAAGTCAGTTCTAATGAGGTAGATGAACCTACAGTCTATTATACAGCATGAAATTAAGTCAGAGACAGAAACATAAACATCGTATACTAACACATATATATGAAATCTAGAAAGATGGTACCGATGAATTTATTTCTGAAGAAACAGATATAGAGAACAGATTTATGGACACAGGGAGTGGGGTAGAAGGTGAGATGTATGGAGAGAGAAACATGGAAACTTACACTGCCATATGTAAAATAGATAGCCAATGGGAACTTGCTGTATGACTCATGGAACTCAAACAGGGGCTCTGTATCAACCTAGAGGGGTGGGATGGGGAGAGAGATGGGAGGGAGGTTCAAGAGGGAGGGGACATATGTATAATACTTACAGCTGATTCATGTTGAGGTCTGACAGAAAACAACAAAATTCTGTAACGCAATTATCCTTCAATTAAGAAATAAATGAACTTTTAAAAAAAAGTTCTCATCAGAGGTACAAAGTAAAGCTGATCCTCATTAATCATGGATTCTAGAATAAACCTCAAAGTTTAGATCAGCCCCTCTTATTCCAAATGACTAAGGTATAATTAAAAAAAAAACTTACATTTATATAATTTGCATTGATATAGTCTTCATTACCCTTTAAAATGACCCGTGTAGCATCATCTGAAAAAATTTAAAAGAAAGAATATTTTAATAAAGTTGTATTAAGAAGATAACAGATACTTACAAAGAGAATAGATACTTACAAGGCGAAATATCTCTGTATCTATTTTTGGAAATATTCTGAGGTAATTTGGCACAACACATTGTCATTCCAGGCTTTTTCCGATATAGTTGCTAAAAAAAGAAAGTACAAGACAAGTTCAGAAAGCCATTTAGAGTTTTTACTTTTTTAGACTTGATTCTACGCTATCAAGAAATGGGTTTTTACCTTGGAATACCTCCTCTATACAATGATGTATCTTAGGTTAGTAAAATATTGAACCAGGTTTGCAAAGCTGAATTCTGCAAAATTTCTAATATGATTTATAAACATTTTGAAAAATGGTAAAACATGTAAAAAACAATTTTGCTTACAGAAAGAGTACCTGAAGTTTTAAATAGCAAATCTATAGGAAATATTTATTTCATTTATTTTATATTTGAAGGTACTCCTTTATTTCTTTTTTAACATATATCCACTCTTTGTTAGATTTTTCTTCCCATTTAGGCAGCGTTCATTTAGAGGTGTTTAAAAGGAAAACTGATGTGCCCTAAATATTTTATAATCATTATCTATAACATATACTCCAGAGCAACAGATATTAATGACGGCTAACTACACTGAAAAAAATTAGAGAAGGATTAAATATGACAAGGCACAAAAACTATTCTTTAATTCAGGATTTTTAAGTCTATAATAGTCTATCTTCATCTGCAACCTTTCATAAAAACAGCTACTTATAGAAAAAAATGTTTGAGGACATAGACCTATTAAATCTCCCTATCTCCCTCTTTTAAACTGATACCTATTAGTGAAACCACAGCTAGAATTTGGGGAGTAACTTTTAAAGCTTTACATTTTACAGCTCTTTTTGCCAATATTTCTCAATAATATTTTATTAATACATTATAACTGATACTAGATTAGGCAGTTAAGAAGTCATGAAATTAACAAGAAAATATGGGCAAACACCTTTTCTATATCATGTTACTTACATCAAACTGTGTCAGTACTGTTCCAGTGATAAGGCCCTCAGCCAGCTGGATCATCGACTCTCGCAGGGAGTGGTCATCCTGATGGATGCTGTCGAGAGGGGCTTTCTCAGGAATGTACTGGAAGTCTGGCTCATTTTCTAGCTTTTCTTCCACTACATCATACACAGCTACAAAAACAAAACCAATATGGAAACCTTAATGAACTGGCAAAAGGAATTTACCAGATATTATTTAATTTTGTGTCAGAAAAAAATATTCACTTATTTGTCACTCATCAGATCTCAGTCTAGGGTCACTGCTTATGGGCCAAGAGTGTTGTGGAGTTGAAGAAATACCTCTGGGGATAAGAAGGGTTCTTGGCCATTATTGCTGAAAATGTCTGCAACTTGCAGAGACAGTAAGAAAAAGAGGAATGTCAAGAAGATCTGCTCTGAACATACCTGTCCTTAATCTGTGGAATCTTGGGCAACAGCACCAATAGAGGCCTATCCACCACACATGTAGACAGGAAGAGTTACACATGAACTGAAGAGAATGCTAAACTAGATATGTTCTATTGTTATTTCTCGACATATTTATCAAACAACTTAGAGGACTAGATTTTTTTTTAAATATATTTCTTTATTTGGCTGCACAAATTTTAGTTGAGGCACTTGGGATCTAGTTCCCAGACCAGGAATGGAAACCAGGCCCTCTTCTACCTTGGGAGTGTGGAGTTCTAACCACTGGACCACTGGGAAGTTCCAGGAAACCAAATTTAAAAGGAGAATTCTAGGCCAGAATTCATAGTCATGGGAGTGAGGGGAACCAAACTCTAAGCTGTAATCCTTAGCCCAATCTCAGCCTGCCCTCCTCTTCTTTCCACCCTCAGCTCCACTCTGTAATTCGGGGGCCTATAAACATACCATGGACAACATCTCAGTCCACACAGAAGCTCAGTCTACACCCCTGTGGAAACTGCTTCTTATGATACCTTATTGGCCTATATCCTGTCATCAACCCTTGGGAGAACAGACCTGGGAAGACTGGCCACAAAAACCCAGGAAGCAGGCTCAGAGCTATTCGGTCAGAGAACTGAAGAGTTGAAAAAAGTGGTCTAGAAAGGAAGGAGAGGTCATAGGTGCTGGCTTGCATGCACCCTTGGTCCTGCAGAATCCTGACCCCCATGGGGACGGCAGAGCTCAAGAAGAGCAGAACCTTCTAAAGGACAGAGTCAAGCTCCTGCCTTTAAGAGGCTTTGTTCCTGCTCAGATATAAATGCATTATTGAGAAGAACAGATTTCTGAAATGAAGAATGCAAAGACAAAAAGATATAAATGCATTTTGTCTAAGAAGAAATAAGATTTAAAGGAGAGAAGACCAGGAAAAACAAGCTCTTATTCTCTGATATTGTAACCTAATTAACTGATGACAGCTGTGCTGGGTCTTCGCTGATGCGTGTGGGCTCTCTCTGGTTGTGGTGCAGATTCTCACTGCAGCGGCTTCTCCTGTTGCAGAGCACGAGTTCTAAGCTCTCAGGCTCTAGAGTGCAGGCTCCGCGGCTGTGGCACATGGGCTTAGTTGCTCTGCAGCATGTGGAATCTTTCGGACCAGGGATTCAACCCATGGCCCCCGCACTGGCAGGCAGATTCTTAACCACTAGACCACCAGGGAAGTCCTTTTCTGATATTTTTGACAAACGTAATTTAAAATTTTGATTATACATATTTTTTTTTTAATGGACATGACACCTGCACTGAAAGTGAATCCTGGTCCAGATTTTATTGATAAAACAGTATTAGAAAGATATTTGCCAAAAGAAGTAGGTACCAGGTGGGTTCCTCTCCTAGTTTAAAGTATAAATGGGGTAAATCGAAACTGCAAAATGACCATGCCTTTTCCATTATATAGACTTTTGTTCATATTCTCTCTCTATACTAGTCATGAATTTGCAAGCAGGTAATGAATGTCTTGGTGAATAAACGTCTTCAACTATAAAACGATGCTAATTCACTTGTCTCACTGGATGGCTGTAAACATTACATGAGAAGGTACGAAAGAGCCAGGTCTATGGAAAGCATTTTAAAATTATTAGCTAATATGATTATTAAGTTCTCCAGGATCTGTTATCAAGAGAAAACTGAAAAAACATCAAATTCAGAGACAACTCTTAGTATGAAAATTAAGTTGTTTTATGTGACAGAAAATGCCTGAAAATGAACCACCTAAATATCAGATCTAAATAAATGAGTTCCTTTAAAAGTCAAAAATGGAATGGTCTGTTGAAGTCTTCTAAATTTTCCTAGAAAGCTAATTTTTTTTTTAACTAATTGAAGGTTTATGGCAATTCTGTGTTGAGCAAGCCTATTGGTATCATTTTTCAAGCAGCATTTGTTACTTTGTGTCTCTCATATTTTTGTAATTCTCCCAATAAATTTCAAACTTTTTGTTTTTATTATATTTGTTATAGTGCTCTATGATCCGGAGAAGGCAATGGCACCCCACTCCAGTACTCCTGCCTGGGAAATCCCATAGGCGGAGGAGCCTGGTAGTCTGCAGTCCATGGGGTCGCGAAGAGTCGGGCACGACTGAGCGACTTCACTTTCACTTTTCACTTTCATGCATTGGAGAAGGAAATGGCAACCCACTCCAGTGTTCTTGCCTGGAGAATCCCAGGGACGGGGGAGCCTGGTGGGCTACTGTCTATGGGGTCGCACAGAGTCGGACATGACTGAAGTGACTTAGCAGCAGCAGCAGCTCTATGATCAAAGATCTTTGATTTAGTATTTAAAAAGATTATGATTCCCTGAAGGTTCAGATGATGACAGCAATTTTTAGCAATATTTTTAAATTAAGGTATGTACCTTACATACTTAACAGACTACAGTATAAACAAAACTTTTATATGTATTGAGAAATAAAAAAATATGTGACTTGCTTTACTGTAATATTTTATTTATTTACTGTGATATTTATTGTGATGGTCTGGAACTGAAACTGCAATATCTCCAAGGTCTACCTATAGAGAAGATAAAATGAAAATGTCCGTACCCAAGAGGCAAAATTAGGTGTGTAGGGGAGTAGATATTTCTAATTACATTTTGCTCCTTATGGTATGTAGTCAGCAACTAACAATGTGACATTAACCAATAATTACTCTTCTGACTAAAACTATGATTAACAATAAACTGTTCAGAACAAAACTAGAAGAATATGTCCAACACTAGACAGTATAGGCACTTAAGAATTTTTTCTCAGAGGAGAATGATTAATGTTGAGGAAACTTGAAACTATGCCATTATGAACACAGGTTGAAGGACCTGGGATTGTATAACTGGAAAAAAAAAAAGGACAGCTTCTAGTAAAACTCACTGCAAAACACTGATGAGGGATTGAACTTATTCTGTATTACATTTATTCTGCATAGCACAGAGAGACAGAACTAGAAATGCTGGGATTGAACGAAGATAGACTTTTAGGTCAATTAATAGTTTCACACTGTCCACAGGGGGAATGAACTGCTTCAGGAGTCACTGAGCACTCCACGTAGCAGGATATTCTTGAGGTTGTCATGGAAACTAAACTCTAGCTTGTTGGTTTTCTACAGGTGGAACAGCAAGTATATCTGAGTATCTAGGACTCCTTGAGCACCTTGGGGGTGAGAGGCAACTGCAGTCATGGTGGTCTGGAGAGAACTTCCTGAGGCTGTCATCTCAGCAGAGACCTGAACGATGTGAAGGTATACATTGTACAAACATCAAGAGGAGTGCTTTAAGCAGAAGGACCATCAAGAAGGCCAGCACAGACAAGAAGAGAGTGAGGAAGGCAGACGGGCAGGCAAGGTGGCTGAGAATTTGCATTTGACTCTACATGTGAACACTTCTCTGGTGGCTCAGTGGTAAAAAAAAAATCCACCTACCAATTCAGGAAACATGGGTTTGATCCCTGGGCTGGGAAGATCCCCTGGAGAAGGAAATGGCAAACCACTCCAATATTCTTGCCTAGAAAATCCCATGAACGAAGGAGCCTGGTGGGCTACAGTCCATGGGGTCGCAAAAGAATTGGACATGACTTAGCGACTAAACAACCACCACTATGAATGGAAGCCACAGGTCAGTCTGATGTGACCAAGTTCTAAGAAGTCCACTCTAGCTGCTGTGTCTAGTAATAAACATGAGGGAATTATTAAAAACATGCAGTAAATCACGGAGTACTCACCATTAGGTCGAACTAGAAGGACTAACTCCCCAGAATGTCTCTCACAGCTCGCTTTGATCAGCAGGACCACCTGGTCGTGGGTGTGCTCTGCAATGTCCCGACCGTTGATCAGTACCACTTGGTCCCCTTCATTCAATCGAGGGACACACAGGTCAGCCTATCAAGGGATGCAAAGAAGGTTTCAAATTCACATGTAGCTTTCTGGAAGTAAGGGATGCAAAGGTTTCAAATTCACATGTAGCTTTCTGGAAGCAGTTCATTCCCGCTGTGGACACTGTGAAACTATTAATTTACTTTTATAGACTGCAGAGCAGAAATAAAATTACATACAGAAATCATCTATCCATTCACTCATCTATTAAAAAAACAGAAATAGAAAACTCACTTTCAGACCTCCCTGGTGGTCCAGTGGTGAAGAATTCATCTGCCAATGCAGGGGACACAGGTTCAGTCCCTGGTCCAGGAAGATGGGGCAGCTAAGCCTGTGCACCACAACTACTGAGGCTGTGCTCCAGAGCCTGTGCTCCGCAACCAGAGAAGCCACCAAAATGAGAAGCCCATGTACAACTAGAGTAGCCCCTGCTTGCAGCAACTAGAGAAAGCCTGCATGCAGCAATGAAAACTCAGCGCAAACAAAAAGAATTAAAAACAAAACTCACTTTCCTATAAAGACATTCTTTTTTTCCTTCTTCATTAATAATTTTTCCCCTGATGCCCTAGTACAATTCCAGACATACAAGTAAGACTAATGCTCTCAAGTGCATAGATCAAGGTAGCTCTCACTTTGCACTGTCCAGATACATACTAATTTCAGTTGCACAGCTGAGTTAAATAACACCAGTCTGCTAACATCATGCGAATTTCAGTTACTGCATAAATTACAAGTAACTGCATAAAGTTCAAAATTCGTTGTTAGCCTGACAGTCCAAAAATCACTATATAAATCATAAATATGCAGCATGATCAATGACCAATCACATCCCTTCTTTCCAAGTGTATTGGTGGCTTGTTGTTATGCATCAGTTACTGTTCATGTGGAGATAGCAAAGCAGGTACTTGTGTGGTCTCCTTGTCTCCCAAAGATAAACCCACTTTGGGTAAGGAGCAACTGGCCAAAAAGTTACAAGAGCAGCAAAGAAACAAAAAGGGGCAGTGCTGAAGGTAAAATTCAAAGTGAATATAAATCGAGTTATAGAAGAAGTAATTGACTATGTAACTATCAACATTTCTATTGTTTGAGACCCTAGATATGCAGGGAAAGGAATTTAGAGAAGATGAACTTATTAGCACAAATGATGAAAGTGGCTGTGACAAGAAGGATGAAGGTGTCCAAGGAAGTGATGCTGGCAAGAAACTTCTTGGGACTTCCCTGGCGGTCCAGTGGTTAGGACTCCACACATCCAGTGCAGGGGATATAGGTTCTATCCCTGGTCAGGGAAATACCACCCCGCATGCCACAGTGTGGCAAAAAAAAATTAAAAATTGAGAAGAAACAAAAATGGACACATCTTCAAAAAACAAAAACTCAATACAGGAACTCCTGGAAGGTATTTCATATCACTGAAAGTGCAAAGGACAAGTGGAAGTGGGATTCAGACTTAGAAATAATTATCACTATTTATTGAGATAAATAAGGAAAAACGCACAGCCTGTAATATAAGTTATATGACAAGAAAAAGAAAAGCACTGTTCACAAATTACCTTTGGTAAGTTTTCACAAAGAAATAAAAGACTTTGATTCTCAATGTTTCTGACGTTCTGAATTACAGGATAATTAATCAGTATTATTTTATTATTTCTTCATTTCCCAATATATTTAAAAGAGAAAGCATCAGAAATTTTAGTGTTTTGACAAAAAATTTAAAAGTCATGGAAAAAAACACAATTTTCCCCATTGACTCGGTATGGATTCAGGCCACATGGTTATCTTTATAGCTCTGCACTACTGTGTGAAAACAAACAAGTAAATAAGGCAAAAGAAATCAACAGAAATATGGACAGCCTGTTCCAGGAATACAGTAATGAGAACACAACAGAATTAAGTTTGCAGGATGATGGGGCTGGGCCTTACAGAAAGGGCTGTGGCAAAGGCTTGAAAGATGGAAGCAGGACTAAACTCACTCTACAACACAAGGTCAACACAATCCAACAAGGTACTGTCACTAGTAGAAAGAGCACTGATCCAGCAGTCAGGTTCTTCCACTGCTGCTTATGAAATGTGTGATTTTAGACACCTGAAATTCTGAAAATGGAACAGGTATCTATTTTAATTATGCATAGTTATAAAATTTTAAAAATGAGATATTTCAATGAAAAGAATTAAAGCCTGGGAAAATTCGAAATCAAGGTTCAGACCCTTCCCTTGAGGTGCTCTTTCTCTACTTTTCTGCATGTTATAGCACACTACTAGTTACCTGTTATAACTGAAGGGAACCCTCTTACACTTAATCTTCTTCTGCTCTTTGTCAGATAATTTCTTACTTGCATTTCATTCTGATTTGGAGTCTACATCAGATGAATTCTGCTGGGACAACAGCTATTGGCTTGAATATGATCAGACAGGAAGAAATATACGACTTTGGAAATTGCTGTTGTTCAGTCACAAAGTCATGTTTGACTCTGCAAACCCATGGACTGCAGCACGCCAGGCTTGGAAATAACTTGAAAATTACTCTGTCCATTTCAAAAGGTGTCCAATAGAGAAAATGACATTAAAATATTTTAAACACTGCCCTTTTCTACCAATCACCTAAAATGAGGCTTCTAAACACTGTAATGGTCTCTAAGTTAATAATATTTCATTTATTATTTATTTATTTAATTGATTCTAAAGTCAGCCACTATTTACACTGTTCTGGTAGAAAGGAAAAATTACCAATATAGTAATCTGTATAGCCTAAAAAGAATATATAGAATCATAAAGTTCTGTTTGGAAATTAACCTGTCTATAGAGTGCTCCCTGAATATCCTTGACTGAATTGCAAACTATCCACTTTCACTGCTCAGAAAAAATCAATATTCACTTTATGACTTTACCTGGCATACAAATAAAAAAAGATTTCTTTCCTAATTTTAAGGGCAAAACATGCTCACCATCACGATTCAGACAATTAAAAAAAGGAAGCAAGAGATAAATATCAGTAATTCCACCACCATGGTGAAATACTGCTAACAATTTCAGCATGTTTCCAGATTTTTAAAATATAACTCACAATTTAAAAAACTGGATTAAACACATATGAAATTATAATATGTATTTTCATTGAGTATAACTGATTTCCAATGTTGTGTTAGTCTCAGATGTACAGGAAAGTGATTCAGTTATACATATTAATATAGGTATGTCTTTCAGTTCTTTTCCATTACAGGTTATTACAAGTCATTGAATATAGTTCCCTGTGCAATAAGGTAAATCCTTGCTACTTATCTATTTATACACAGTGGTGGGGATCTGTTAATCCTGTACTCTTAACTTATCCCTGTTAGCCTCTTCCCTCTTTGGTAACCATAAGTTTGCTTTTTATGTCTCTGAGTCTATCTTTGTTTTATAAATAAACTTATTTATATTATCTTTAGGTTCTAAATATAAATAATACCATATAATATTTGTTTTCTTTCTGTCTGACTGACTTCACTCAGTTTGATCATCTCTAGGTACATTCACATTGCTGCAAATAGCATTATTTCACTTTTTTATAGCTGAGTAGTATTCCACTGTAAAATGTTTTTCAAAATACTATCTTACGAAAACCTTTCCATACTTACATAAAACTACATCATCTATTATTTCAATAGCTGCAAACCAAAGCATAATTTATTTAGTCAGCTGTAATGATGTACATTTTGATTTTCCCTCCGATTTTAATTTTCACAAACAATACTACAATGAACATTGTTGTATATCCTATGTTCTGTTTCATAAGAGGTAATTCCTAAAAGTAGAATTGTCAGGTCAAAAGACATATATTTGACTTTTAGTTAAAACTTTTGTATTGGGGAAAGCTATACATTGCATAGTTTAAAAAGCTGACTTGGTCTGTAAGATTATGACAACAAGAAACCATTTCCTATATTCTTCCCTATGCTCCCCTCACCAACACCCACCCCCACCGCCACCCAGTTTGAGGCAACTTATTTCAACATTTTAGCTACAGCTTTTGTATTTACCTTAGTATCACTATGTAACTTTCTAATTTCATTGTTTAGTTTTTATTTTAGACATTATCTTTCTACTTGATAAATGAGAATACAGCCCCCCTCTCACCTCCTCATCTTGCACTACCCCCGTCCCCCAAAACATATTTTCCAATACATACTGAACAAATAATTTTGGACTACTTCCCTTATCTTTCACATGTGTAGTAAGTTTATTTTATACATCACGTCCCTGTCTTGTCACTTCTGATCACAAGGGATTTGTTTAAAAGAGGACATTTGATCCGAGATGAATCTATGAGGTTTTACTTTCTCTGAATCTGTAATTTAGAGTGAGGAGTCTAATGATTCTGGGGTGCTGAGCTGGTTACATAAAACACAAACCCAGAAGCTGCTGGTAGGCACATCCCTTCAAAAGAACTGTGGGACATAATGGTGACAGCTACACAATTTCTATTTAGTTGAAATTTTGGAGTCACCATCATATCTAAACAAAGAGTGTGTCTGTGGTGCTAATGTTACAGGAACTTGGCTTGAAGCTGCTACTAAGTACACTTTTCATTTAGAATGTATTTTATTGTAGCTTGAGAGATTAAGCTGATTCTAGTACAAACCAGTTTACACTGAGAAAGAAAAATTCACAAAAAAAGAAATGGACATGAAAAGTAGTTCTGATGATTTGTAAAATTCTTTCTAGAAGTCTGACTACATTCCTGTCCTGGGGTTTTGTGATACACCTCTAAAGCTGTACGAAAAATTTTGTATTTATAATTAAGCCAGGGGTATGCAGTGACAGACTTTATTTTCTTGGGCTCCAAAATTACTGCAGCCATAAAATTAAAAGACACCTGCTCCTTGGAAGGAAAGCTATGACAAACCCTAGATTCAAAAGCGGAGACATCAATTTGCTGATAAAGGTCCACATAGTCAAAGCTATGGTTTTTTTCAGTAGTCATGTATGGATATGAGAGTTGAATCATAAAGAAGGCTGCTACAGAATTTCTATTCAGTAGGGATTTTGGAGTCACCAAAGAATTGATACTTTCAAATTATGGTGCTGGAGATGACTTTTGAGAGTCCCTTGAACTGTAAGGCGATCAAACCAGTCAATCCTAAAGGAAATCAACAATGAATATTCATTGAACGGACTGATGCTGAAGCTCCAATACTTTGGCCACCTGATGCAAAGAGGCGACTCACTGGAAAGGGCTCTGATGCTGGGAACAATTTAAGAGGAGAAGGGGGCGACAGAGGATGAGATGGTTAGACAGTATCATCGACTCAATGGACATGAATTTGAGCACACTCTAGGACACAGTGAAGGACAGGGAGTGCTGGAGTCCATAGGCTCACAGTGTGCTGTAGGCCACGGGGTCACAAAGACTCAGACACAACTTAACAACTGAAAACAACAAAAATTTCACAAGTACCCTATTATTTGCAATCAACAAGTTCTTAAAAACCAGAACCAAAAGTATGTATCATGATATCCTTGATCAATCTTGACTGTGATCTTCAAATCAACTTTGAGGTTGCTGCAAAGCACCAAAATCCCATAACTGGTCTCTTTCTCTCAGGCTGCAGGTTCCTACCTTTCCCAGGACAGAGACAGTTAAATGATAATGGGTACTGACTCAAAGTTCTTAAAGAAAAATGCAGTTAAACAAAATAAACAACAGAAACGGGAATCTGAAAGCAGTATTTACTATATAATGAGCAATAAAAATGATGTACCCACAATTTATTAAGAATTGTCCTTATGATTCATAAGCAGAAAGTTTATGAGTACTGAAGCTGAAGAATAGGGCAAGGGGGTGGGAGTGTTTTCATCATCATGGGTACATACAGTATTTTCTTTACTTTTGCTTAGCATGTTCACAATAAAGAGTTTCAAATAGATATTTTAAACAGAAAGTAGACAAATAGAATGTAAGTAAACAATTCTAAATGAAAAAAGAAGTCAAAGAAAAAGCAAGCAAACTATACCTCTGTCTACATTTTGCTATTTAGAGGGGTTATTTTGATAGAGTCTAGAGTATTTGTAAAAACAAGTGTTTGAAAAACTGTTCTAGAAGATAGGGAAGAAATAAAAATTAACTTCCCAGCAATTTAGGAGATTCAGCAAACAACATGTGATACTTGACAAATTAAATGATTCATTTTATTGTTTTATTTATACTAAGAAAATAAGTATGTATTCTTGAAGCTAGGATCACTGAGAAGGCTGTTGAACTCACAGGGGTTCCTGGCGCAACTCGGGACACGATCACAGGCATCTTCTGGTCACATCCTCCCTTCACATTAGAGCAAATCAAGCATTAGTCAGCATTACAGATACAGAAACACCTTATTTAAAAGATGAGTGCAATACAAATTCTAAGTTACCTTTACATTGAATCCAAACCTCCCATTTTCATCAGGTTTCATTCTGATTAGAACGAGATTATCATGTGGAATACCACCATTAGGCTTAAAAAGACAAAAATAGATGACTCATCATTCTCATTTATAGGCTACTTACTTTCAGATATACAGGAAGCATGCTTTGTGTATGTTGATATTACCTAAAGTGTATAAAGAATCATAATTCAAATTTCTCTCTTGCCTTACCGCTGTATACTAGACTATAAGTGCCAGAGTAACAGGGCCTTTATTAATTACCTAATTAATTAACCACAGTGTCCCTAGAACCTGGCTCAAAGCTTTGCACAGAGCAAGTATCTGTAAGTTTTATATGAATTCATTATTCCCTCTGCTTTTTAAAAACAGCTTCATTGAGACACAATCACATACTACACTTCACCCATTCAGAGAGTACAATTCAGTAATTTCTACTACAGTGACAGAATTGTACCAACACCACTACTATTTAACTTTAGAACCTTTTCCTCATCCCCCAAAGAAACCCTGTGTCCATCATCAGTCACTCCCTCTCTGCTTGCCCCCATCCCCCAAGTCTTATTCAACTCATCTATTTTCTCTCCCTCTATATATACATACTTGACTATTCTGAACGTTTCATGTATGTAGAATTATACAATATATGGTCATTTGTAAGAAGCTTCTTTCACTTAATGTTGTATGCCTACTCTGTAAGGTAAGTATCTGACTAATTCTTTCTTATCCTTCCAAGACACAGGTCTGAGACAATCATTTCTGGGAAATCTTCCCTTAAATCCACAGCTGAATTAGTTGTATTTATATACTTGTGAATTCCCTAAAATCACTTCTAACTACAGAACTCATCGTCCTCAAAGCACCGGTAGCTTCTGACACAGGTGATTACTCTCTCCGTGACCTTCTTCTCATCAGCTAGCTGGCTAGTTCTCTTTCCTACCATTTTGGCTGCATCTTTTCAGTTTCCTTTGCTTTGATCTCCCTCATCTTCATAGCTTGGAGGACTAAAATTTCAGAATCTCTTATTAAGGTAATCTGCACACTCTACACTTCCTGCCTCATGCTTTTAAATATTTTGTCTACATGCCATCAACTCTCAACATTATAACTTCAGCTTCAATCCCTCCCTTCAACTCCAGAATCATGTCTCTAAATGGATTCCTAGCAGACATATCACTGTGCCCCTATCGAGCTTCCGATATCCCCCCCACACCTGTTCTACCTGGAACCTTTCACATTCCAGCAAATGGCAACTTCATCCTCCTAGTTGTTTAGGCCCCAAATCTTCTTATTATCCTTGATTCTCTCTCCCTAGTACGCTACAACCAGTCCATCAGCAGACTGTGTCAGCTCTACTCTAAAACTCCCCCAGAACTCAGCCATGGTCTTATTTCTTCCACAGCCATGCTGGTCCAATCACCACTGCTTCATGGGATGACACCTCATAGCCAGTTTCTCTACTGCCACCCTGCTTTTGATTTTTTTCTCAACATAAAAGCCAGAGTGAAACCATTCAAACCTAAGTGACAGCACACTTGTTTCTCTCCTCAGTTATGTCCATTTGCTTGCAATCTCACTTACAGACTGGACAAAACCTTTACAAGACCAGGCATTTAGGATCTGGCCCTTTCCTGTTCCTTCTGGTTTGCTCATTCTGCTCTGGCCACACTGACCCCCTTGGTGTCCTCTGACAGGATCAGTCACACCCTGTCTTTGCACTGTTGTTCTCTGGGCTTATCTGCTCTCCTGTCAAGTATCCATGTGGTTTATCACCAAACTCATCCCTGGCTCAAACTACATTAAAACTGTAGTACTCCACTCTGGAAATTTCCTAGCCCTTTTCTGCCTTGTCTCTGTAGCATTTATCTAATAGGCTACAAATTTATTTACTTTGTTTACAGCTTGTCTCATCCTTATCCTTAGAATATAAGTTCCTTGAAGGCAGAGTTTTTTAAATTTTATTCTACTATATTCCCAGAGCCCATAACAATGCATGGCACAGAGCAGGTATTCAAAAAGTAATTTTTGCTTGAGTAATAAAACAAACTAGACTGTAGGTTATTTAATAGGAGGGATGATGTCTGATTTGTATTTGTATGCCCCAAGTGGAGTCACTCAGTCGTGTCCGACTCTCTGCGAACCCATGGACTGTAGCCCACCAGGCTCCTCCATCCATGGAGTTTACTAGGCAAGAGTACTGGAGTGGGTTGCCATTTCCTTCTCCAGGGAACCTTCCCGACCACTACCTACCTTAGTAGGTAAAGAAAGACCTCAGCTAACTATGAACCAATGAATGATACATAGGAATCACCACATAGGTAGCACTAAAGCTGTCATTCATTTTGAGTAAGGATTTTGATCTCTATGATGTGTCTGTGGTGGTACAGTGAGTGTGGGAGAACTTTAAATGGCTGCCTCTGGCTTTTCACTTTTAGAAAGTGCAGGAGGACTATGGGTGAAGAACAAGAGGGTAAGTGAGCAATGGCCAGCAGGGCGTTTGGCATCACCCACACTTGCTGTGGGGCCTGCTCTCCTTGTATCTCACTTTATTCCTTGATATCCCTTTAAGTTTCCTGAAATACACCCATATTTCTGTCTGTCCTATACTTCTTCATAAACACAATGTATCCTTAAAATTTAGTAACAATCTGACCTTTGATTCATCTACTTGAAAAAGCAATGAAAATTCACAAATCAGGGGATTCTAAAAATTTACCATTTCTGTTTGGTACAAAGTACTAAAATATCTCAGGGATATATTTTTAAGAACACAGCAATTATATATTCCAAAGACCTGCATTCAATTTCAAAAGGTTGATTAAAATGATAAAGTTGCTGCACTTAATTATATAATAAAATTAATGGTATTTAATAGGCTATTAGCATTTGTTCTGGAAATGTGTTTTGCAAGACTGAAACCAACAAATCTGTCAAAAATTAACTTCTAGAGCAATGAATGTTTTATAAACGATGATAAAAGAAAATTCCACAATTGGGTTATAGGGTGGCACAATTTATGAGTAAACATATGATGAAAAAGATAAAGTACTGTAATATAATTTACAGATAAAACAGGCTAGGGTACAAAAGAAATTTCATTTACAATTAAACATTTTTAAAGAAATGTGAGAATATTTGAAGAAGCTACTTACAGTAGATTTTTCAGGAGATGATGGAACATCGAATGTTTCATTAATATGGTTTTCCAGATCTTGTTGAGAATGTGAGTAATGAATCTGGCTCCAGCTGTTCTTCTTTGATTGTTTGGGTGGTAAAGCTGGAGGCTGCCCATCTCCAGGAGTCTCTTGTGATCTAGTTAGGAAAAGAAGGGAAAAAATTAAGTATTTTGGAAGCTGTCTTATATAATTATTTTAAAAGCTAGGGTCAAGCAACTCAGATATTTACTATGTCTAGTAGGAGACAAGCTTTAAATACCATATTTATTTCCAAGTGCACTGTTTAATGAAAACTTTCTTAACTTTGAAGTTTAAAGTAATATATCTAATTTCTTAATTTATCAAATCTGTAAACAATTCTACAGATTGTTTATATAATAAATAATAAAATATACTTTAAGGATACCCCTATGAAGAGATTTATCGATCTACCATAACAATGTATATATATTTCCAAAAACCCCTTTCTAAGGTCTTCACTGGAGTTCTATGGGCAGGCAGAGAGATGAGAACTGAGAGCCAAGCTGTGCACAGATACCAAGCTATAACACATATACTCGGTGCCACCTTAGAAATCAAGGGATTGTCCATTTTATTTGGAAATAAAATGCAATTTATGGAAGTGATGAACACAATGGGTAAGAGTGCTGAGTTCACTGAGGAGACAAAGCTGGAGAAGACAGTGTGGGAAAACCTGATTTTAGGTGAGGATGCAAAAACCCAATTAACATTAGAAAGCAGACACCTGAGGCAGAAGCAGCAGGAGCAGATGAGCTGAGTCTGACAGGGGAAACCTCAAGGTTAAAAATGCACCTTTTAGGAAGGAGCACAGTGTATGCAGTAAAAGGTGAGTTTTTCACAAAGGCCAGAAGGGGGAACCAGTGGTTCAACTTGGACCCCAGAAAGCCTGTGTCCATAGAAGTCCTGGACTTGAAGGGACCCGGAAGGGGAAAACTGACCATCAGTGGGGTTTTTATTTATCTCAGAGGTAGCAGAAGATCCTTTGGGAAAATAAAAGAATTTTTATCCCACTGCCTAAGGACAGGTGAGAGAGTTGACAGCTGCTGTCTCAACCTCATGGCTGCTGCTGTGGTAATTAGGACAGATGCTAAAGGCACATCTACAGGCCTGCAAGAAGCAGAACTGTACCCTTCAGTCCTCCCTGGCTCACATCAGGACTGGCTATATGATGTGCTCTGGCCAATGAAATATGAGTAGTCTCTTCTGAAGGGCATATTTGTGTTTGTGTTTCTCTCTTCCCTCAGGCAGGAAACCAGCCATGTCCCAACAGGGGCTGCTATCAGTCTGAGCCTTAAATGACCATGACAGAGCAGAGCCACAGGTGATCCGTGAGTATACGGAATGTAAGGAAGAAAGAACCCTTGTTGTATGTTACTGTAAGTGGGGAGAGTCTGCTACCATGGCATAATTTGGCCTAAGATAACTGACACAGAGGTTACTGCCAGAGTGGCTCTTGGAGACATGCTGCTCTTGGTAGAGAAGCTATGAACTTACTGAGAGACTTGCTGCTAGACACCTGGTAGATATGGTAGTGATACTAAAACCTGCTTAGTGCCAAGGTAGTCAGCCAGGATTAACACTGAATGATCTAACTTCTCCTAAGAGAAAATATAGCTCTTCTAATCTAGCATAAATTATACTCGCTAAATACACAATAACAACCACTCAGCAGTCTACGTGGAAGACTTCAGGGCTCAAAATGCTCTAAATTCTGGTAAGTCTATAAAGACCGCATCAGACAGCATATCTCCCCATTTCAGCAAAAGCTTCTCTGAGGTCTATCTTGATGGCTAGAGACTCCAGGTCCCAGATATACTAGTTTTTATTCTGCTAATTTCAACTGCCAAGAACGCAAGCCTCTAAGATCCAATACATTCAAGGGCTGGTGGTCCAAGAAAATGTCCTCACAGATTACAATAGAGATATGTGCTTCCACCATGGCCTGCTGTAGGGGATTAGGACAGGTAACTGTAGGCAACCCTTGGCAGAGCCTCAGATATGAAATTTCTAAAAGGCAGTTGATTAAAATACTCCAACACCTCACAAAAACCAGAAGTCATTGGACTTCACATGGATTAATCAATAGGTCTCATCCCTTCTTTAGGACTAAGTATAACCATGAGGGGAAGGTGAAGAGAAGCTTTTTTTTAGTTTTGCGTATGGCTGTCACACCTGGGAAGCATTTCATATTAAAACTAAAGGTCTTGGCAAGACTATAGGGTTAAGATCAGGTGGGAATGGAGTCAGAGCAACTATCTTTATCCTTGGTTCAGCTGTCTAAACATAGTGCCAAGACAAACAACAGGGACAAATGTAAGCCTGATAGGCAGCACAGTGTCTAAGTGAGCCATGCCTGGTGGGCAGGGGCATCACGGTGGCAGCACTCAGTTACAAGAGGGGACAGCGCTGACACACTGACAACATGGGACATTCTGCTCATTGCTGAATCCGCATTTCTGGGGTTAGAGACTAAGGGTATACAGTCCAAAAAACTATAGACGTGATTTTTATTATGTGCTTTTGATTAGTACCTAGAGAAGGAAATGGCAACCCACTCCAGTCTTCTTGCCTGGAAAATTCCATGAACAGAGGAGCCGGGCAGGCTACAGTCCATTGGGTTGCAAACAGTCAAACACGACTAAACAACTAACACTCATTTTGATTAGAAATCATTGTCCAAGAACAGTGGCTGCAAATTCATGGCTTCTGGGCCAACTTTAGCTACAGACATTTGGCCTGTTCACTGTAAAACTGTGAGTTGACTACATTTAAAAAATTATATATCTGGATTTCCAGAAATAAAAACTTGGAAGCTCTGGAAAAAATGGACTAGCATTACAAGTTGTTAACAACTGAACAAAGCCAAGTGATAGCTGCTGCTTTGGGGTGACCATGGGCATTTCAGTCCACGTGAATCCCACCCACACTCTGGTAGGTGTCTGACTATACCTTCTCCTTTACTTATTCAGAGTCTGCAGGAAGACACAGGAAGGAAGAGAGTTTAAGTATACTGGCCTGAGTCGGGATTTGAGTTGAACTCTAAAGAAAAGGTAAGGAGAATACAGTGCAGGCTGGAAGGACTAGGCAAGATCTCAGAGAGGAAAAGACAATACAATTTTGGATTTCAGGATAGGACTATCTGTCTTCTTTCATTGTTTTGTTACTTTTTTGTTAAAGTAACTTCACAGAGAGTGAGACAGGCTCTCCACAAGTCTGATTATTGCAGAGGGTTATTATAGTTGGTCTGGGGAACTTTCACTAATTAGGTGCTCTCCCAGTAATCCTGGCAGCAATTACCCTTTCTGTTTTTTCAACTTCAATAACCAAACATTCACTCTCTCTTCTTTCTTTCTTTCTACCTACCTATCTTTCTACAGTGTATAAAAGTAATCAAGAATATAAATACAGACTCCTAAAATTCTTACTCTGGGCAAAAGCTATCAATTACATTTTAAAAACATACCCATATTAACTCATCTTATTTTAAGAAATAACTCCCGTGTTCATATTTAATGTATAAGTATTACATGCAGTCAATCTATTACTTAAACAATTATCTAGGAAGATGACATTTTTTAATGCAACAAATTTTATTTAGCGTAGTCAGTCCCAACATTCAGCACAAAGTTTACAGAGGATAGAAAGTGCATTAATAAAAGCCAGTCTTTACCAAAAGAAAACAGAAAACATATTATTGATTCAAAATATTTTACACTTGAATGATAAACTACAATATTATTATAGTTTATCATTCAAGTGTAAAATATTTTGAATCAATAATATGTTTTCTGTTTTCTTTTGGTAAAGACTGGCTTTTATTAATGCACTTTCTAGCCTCTGTAAACTTTTTTTGGGGGGGCACCTACTGAATTAAGGTGACTTCCCTGGTGGCTCAGACGGTAAAGCGTCTGCCTGCAATGTGGGAGACATGGGTTCGATTCCTGGGTCGGGAAGGTCCCCTGGAGAAGGAAATGGCAATCCACTCCAGCACTCTTGTCTGGAAAATCCCACGGACAGAGGAGCCTGATAGGCTACACCCCGTGGGGTCACAGAGAGTCGGACACGACTGAGTGACTTCACTTCACTTCACTGATATAAGACAAAGGAAGAAAAGAAAAGAATACTTTAGAAGAGTTCAATCTCCATCTGGTATCAGGGAAGTCAGTAGAGGTCACTGAGACCGGTAGTCTTTCTTGCTTTCTGCGTTAGTGCCCTCAGCTGGAACTGTTTATGGGACAGAAGACACACATGCTTTAGGAAGATGTCTAGGTCTATTACTCCCCACCTCAAAGCTTCTCCCAGGTGTCTTCAATAGCATTTTCCTCTGCATACAGATTTAGGATCTGTTTGTATAGTGGCGCTGTGGGAATGACAACTTCATCAACATCATTGTTTTCAGACTGATTTTCCATTTTCTCCAGAGGAGAACTGAGTTCTTTCTCAAAAGTTCTATGTTTTTATCAACCTCAGCTACTTCTTGATCTAAACGGGTAACCATCTCTTCAAGTTTCTGGTGACCTTTCTTCAGGTCTTCCTCTATTCATTTCAAGGCACTGAATTCTGCCTGGGCATGATCCATTTCCTCCTTCATCCGCCATCTCAGTCTGTCACTGACCACTGAGATGAGAGAGGCTCGGATAGTGTCCTCGCTGACTGTGCCATCCCTACTGGGACCAAAAGTGGTCAGAGGAGGCTGGGAAGGGTACTAGGAACTTGTTGTGGCAGGATACTGACCACCAGGTCGGTAAGGACAGCCTGGGTAACCACTGGGATTGGGAGGGTACTCGGATGGGTATGCAGAAATCCCACTTGGCAGACCTGGCACGTAGGAAGTATTTGATGGCTCTACTGCCTGGTATGGTGGATAGGATGCTGAAATAGTAGGGCGAGAGAAGACTGGAGATTCATCTCCAAACACCACAATCATGACTTGAATAAGCCCCAGTAAGTCTGACTGTGGGTGCTTCCATTCATGTAGATAAGGCAGATATATCTTACCATTAGCATCCACATGCTTTCCTGTTTTAATAGTCATTGAGCTAGTAGGCTTAATGAAACAGATAGGGGGATTATACGGATTTGTGTCCAGCAGCCACAGGCAGATTGGAATACTGTATGTATTATTTCTATAAGGCACAGGAATTGTGCCAGTAAGGTTCATTAGTTCTCTGGAATTGCCGTCATTAAAAACGTATGAATCCAATACAGGTTTGAGATCTTTGTATAAAGTAATAACATTAACAGTTTCACATACAGTTAGGTCTCTGTATTTGTACTTGGACACCATTTTCTTGAGCTGGCTCTTCGACACCACCATGGCAGCCGCCTCGTGACTCTGGTCCCTGCAGGCAGAGGATCAGCCACTCCGGGGCCGCCCCAGGCCGCCCCACACAACCACACATGGACGAGCCAGCCGCCCCACTCCCACCCTCCCTCTAGCAACAGGAAGTCGGCCTCCACCGGAAGATGACTTTCATAGGTAAACCATGTACTGTAATTTAAAATTATAACACATTTGAAATAATATCATGAAATAGGCCAGTTCTTTAAAAAGCTTCTATTTCTAGGACAAAACAAAAACAAACAAAAACTGCCAAGGAAAACAGAATGAAGAGACATCACATACTCTGGAAGGACAACCAGGCAGTGGAGTGGAATGAAGCCCTACAAGGAATAACAGCTAGCATCTGAAAGAAGGGACCTATAACTTAAAGGAAGACCAGCATCTACTATCAGGTAGTTTAGGCAGGACTTGGGAAACAGGAACAAAGTAAGAAGAGGGATCAGGGTGTGGCTGGGGTCTTGCAAGTAGAAGTAATCAGTTGGCTTTAAGTATGGGAGCTGGGAAAAAAAACTGGTCATACAGACAGTATAGAAAATATAATCCCAAAGAGATTATTATAATTACTCATAAAAAAGAAAAATGAACAGGATAAACCCTGAAAACTGTAAAAAAGAAAAAAAAAGGCTGCCCAAAGTTTAACCGTACCAATATACCTTTCACACATATAAAAGTTTATTCTAAGTTAAGAGTAGAAAACAAAAACCATACTCTTGGTAGACACTAATACAAACTTAACAGAAATGATGGCTCCTTTTTCATTAAAACTCTTATTTTCTAAGATACACACCAAGAGCTCTTGTCTCATTCAATTACAATCACTAGTGTCACCTGTCTTCATTAGGCATTTATCCTTGCCATACTTCTGTGAGATACAGATAAAATTATGGTTCAAAATTCAGGCTTCTTGATATTTTGACTAATTTATAGTAACATTTAGAGTATTTCAAAGTAAACACCATTTCAAACTGATTACTAATTTATGCTCAAGACAATTCAAGTGTTTAGAAACTCCCCAGGATATGACTGGTGGTGGTGGTTTAGTCGCTAAGTCATGCCCGACTCTTGTGACCCCATGAGCCGTAGCCTGCTGGGCCCCTCTGTCCTTGGGATTCTCCGGGCAAGAATACTGGTGTGGACTGCCATTTCTTTCTCCATAAGATATGATTAACAGAAGAATACACTTGAAAATGTCGTATTATTTTATCACTAGGCATCTACTCGAGAATCAAGGTGCCAGACCTGAGATTTCTGGTTTCAACCAAACTCTGAGTCTCCAACCTTCACTTCCAAATGCAAGTCCTGGAGACTTTTGCCAGAGCTGGATGGCAGGTAATCATACTTCAGTGAAACAGCCTACACCTGCACTTAGTCCTGCTCTCACAGGTACAGCATCTCACATGGTCAATCCTCTGAGGCCCGCGGCTTAATACTCTTACATCGAACCCTCTTTCGTTCTTCTATTTCCTTGTCCTAGAGCAGTTGAGTATTTGCAGGCTAGACTGGATCAAGACTGGCATGGGAGCTGGGTTACACTGAGCCTGCAGGCAAAGTGATCATGCCAATAGTTCAGAGAAGCAGAGGGAAAGCAAAGCTTTGAGGACTAGTCAAAAGGAATTGAAGAGGTAGGACAAAGACACAGTGACTCACTAGACAAGACTGGAATGGGGCAGTCTAGGAGAGAATAGCTCAGGGAACTAGATTTAACATTTGATGATTATGAAATCTGCAGTCTCTGGTGATTAGGAACTGAATAATGAAGTTGAGAATGTGGGGAATTCCTCATTGTGTTCAACCGAACATCCATACTTCAGACATGCAGACAGATAAAGGGTTGATAATATACTTAAAAGCTGCTGGTATATACCCTCCCCCAATTAAATGAAAGATGTATTTGTATTTATTATAATTAACATATACTAAGTACATTTTCCTCTGCTAAACTACTAATAAGCATCTCATTAAATGTTCACAGCAGTCCTATGAGGTAGATATGATCGTCCTGCTTTTACAGACAAGGAAATTAAGGCTTACAGAGATAAAATAACTCACCCAAGGTCACATAATTAGAAGTGGTGGAACCAAGTTTTAAACCCAGTCTGAATCCAGAGCTTGTGCTCTTAACACTAAGTTATAGTTGCACCTCAAAGAAAACAACTGCAAAAAGCAGGCGGAAACTTATTTTAAATCAGGGGTTTCTTTTAACCTGTAGCACGCACACATGGTACACAAACTTTATGGGCTTCCCAGGTGGCGCTAGCAGTAAAGAATCCACCTGCCAGAGACCAAGGTTCGATTCCTGGATTGGGAAGATCTCCTAGAGAAGGCCATGGCAACCCACTCCAGTATTCTTGTCTGGAGAACCCATGGACACAGAAGCCTGAGTCTTACAGTCCATGAAGCCACAAAGAGTTGGATATGACTGAAGCAACTTAGCATGCATGCAAACCTGTAGCAGTGGACTCTCTTCTTCAAATGAAATGCTGCTCAGAAGCCAGTTTTTAAGACAGACAAAAACTAAGACACACACCAGGAGCTCTTGTCTCATTCAATTACAATCACTAGTGTCACCTGTCTTCATTAAGCAACCCTCCTATCTACTAGTATCTGAGGCTTCAACAGACCTTATCAGAGCAAATGCTGAACATGACTACTTTCTTTCATTCCATTCTGCTTTTAATGGTAGTATCTTAAATTCTACCAGAAACTGTTTGTCTTTAAAATGAACAGAATACAAGATCCGGGCTCTAACAACATCCCTATTTACTTTAATAGATAATATATTCCTAATGGAAAGGTTTTTGATATATCTGAAACCAATAACTTGCCTAAAATGATCCAAAGTGGGGGCTGGATGGGAACAAGGACTTGAAACACATACTGTTCAAATTTTATCCACATAAAAAATTTATGGACAAGTTACCACCCATCTTAACTTTTGGATGTTAAGAAAAAAGGAGAGCCAGGAATGCAATTCTGCAAGTGTTCCAATGCCCAACTTTCAATAATATGCTTATCTTAAACTCGGACATTTTGGAAAATGTTATGTGAAGAGCAAAAAATGAAAATATTATACTTAAGTGCACTTTGCTGTTACAGGCATATTTTAACACAGCAGCAAAAGAGTTGTTAAAATTGTCAATCAAGCCAAGTGGGTAAAAACTTTCCTGACTTATTTCAGTCCAGTCAGTTTTAAATTTCCTCACGAATGTTTCAACAACATCAGTGATTTCATTTGCTTACTCTGCAGTCAAAACAGTTCTCTATTACAGCCTTTAGCAATCTGTATCATAATAAAAATAAAATTTATCCATCTCCCATTCACATGCTCTGCCAATTATTTTTTAGAAATAATCAAACTTCCCTGTTACTTATCGGTATTGTGGTGTGAATTTATTTTTTTAAAAATCTGTTAGGTATTTTAAAAGTAATTTACGGCTAATGATTATCTTAGAAAAATTACAAACTAAAAATAGTCTGATTTTCTGTGGAACATTTAATGAAAGGAAGGAAATGGTAGGATGTAGTTTCAATCACCCCTGCCTTTAAATGGTAACTTTATTCTAAGCAATAAAACAGCCTTCTATTTGTTTCTACAATAAACACACCTGTGAGTTAATAGCATTTTCTCCTGTGAAGCGGGCAAGCTCACCCAGTGACCCAAGTCAAGACTCACCTTAATTCCCATGGACTCATTCAAAAACCAGGCAACTGGTGAGCTAGCTCAACATCTACTTCCATGCACTACTCTGAGATGCTCTGTGCTTAATCCAACATATTGCTGGAACTCTTTTCACATGTGACCAAGGTAAAACTAAAATCTATGGAGTCCAAGTTGAAAAATATTTGCTCTAAATGGAAAAAAAAAAATCAGCAAAGCCTTGCCCAGGAAGTTCTACAAAGTTCTACAGACTGGCTCAGGTAAGAAAATCTGAGTTTTAGTTCTGTAATTTGGAACAAATGCTGTAAGTGTGGCTTTTTCTCTTCTATAAAGTGGGGTTATATATCTTTTCTATTTTATTGAGTTCTCTGAGTAGAACAGTGAGATAATTTATGAAAAAAAACTGATTGTAAGCCACTAATGTTAGTTACTATTATTAGTTTACCATTATGCTTGTCTTTTCAGAACTCTCTCATTAAATTGGCCGAATTTCAGATGCAGTGTTATAGATTCAAACTGAATACAAACATATAGGCTTCATAAAACACACATGCAAAGAGAAAGCCTGAAACATCCGAAATTCTTGTGGACTGGGCAGGGGAAGCAAACACTCTGCATGGTTCCAGTCTATGCCAAACCTGCTTTTCCATTTCAGGTTAGGAAAAGACAACAAACGTATTCTGAAGAGGGTAAGTGATTTGGGGGATTTGTGATTCTATACAATTCACAAAAGGAAATACTCAACTGTATGTGTATGCAGATGTGTATGTGTCTCCATGAAAGCAGCCCTTCAAAAACCAGACTGAGACCATGTGGTCAGGCCCCGGGAGTGACACTGATCTGTCTATAATGAGATGGGCTTTGTCATTCCTCTATGTGGTCAGCTTTCATGTGCTGAAAGCATGTCATTCTAAAATTTAATCAGCTGGCATTTCAATCACATCCTTAATCACTGTACACTTCTTAAAGTTTCAGAAGTAGAAAATACCTGCTTATTATTTACAATCAAACAAAAAGTTTACAGTTATAATTTTTACAGTGATAAAACATTATAAATTTCCACCAATCTTAACTCTCGTCCATTCACAGTGCACATAGGGCACATTCCATGGTGTGCAGTGTGTATCTTTCTATTCCTCCATCCTTTATAAAGTACATACTCGGTCAAAATCTTTCATGCAGCTCCACATTAGCCAGACTAACCACCCAGTGGTCTTGACAGCTTGGCCGTCTTCCCCGCTGGCCACACACTGAGGACAGCAGTGGCTCCTCTGGACCAGACGGGCTTTCCTGGAGAACAACACTCCACCTGCTCTCCATCTTTCCATCATTTAGACCCACCCTTTCTTCAACCCTGATTACTTTCATTATATTTTAAACCTCTTTTTCCTTCTCAACAATTAACAAATCTTATCTATTATCTTATAAAGTATCTTTTTCCTAATTTGTACACTGTATTTTTACTTCCACATGAATTAACTGCATTATATGAACCAATAAATCAGGAAACTGCCTATTAATATGAGGTAAGCATGTTGGCATTAAACTGATATACTGAGTTATGAAGTTTAATTTACGCAGTTTGTAATGAGATATAAATGAACTTTAGAAATGGTACATGCATGCTTTCTAGAACTTACTGTCAGTGTGATCTTTTCCCTTGCTACTTAATTTCCCCCAATACTGCCTATTTATTCTTATGGCTCCCTTCCTGAAAAATATTAAGAAAAGTCTACCTTTCATCACCTTACTGCCGGACCACAGTGAGACATTAAACTACAGAAATATGTAATAGTATGAACTAAAGTTCAAGTATACACAGAGTCAAAAATAATAACAACAGTGATTCTGTGAAGTGAGGGGCCACCAAGACCTTCAGGAACATATAAGCACATTTACAAATATATGACTTTTTAAAACATTGCACAAATAAAATCTTGTATCAAATACCATAATTTCCCAGATTATTTCAAATGAAATAATTTGGGGCATCATTATTTATAAGAAGGAAGCTAAATGAAAAAAAGCCTTACGGTGATGATTCCAAAACAATGCTATTAGCTTGTGTGGAGGATGGAGAGTGATGATTCCCAAAGGCCTCGCTTGGGGAAGTGTGGACCATGTGGCCCACCAGATGACCCACCGAAGACGGCCGCAGCCGGGTTCCCTCTTGGGTGAATGCAGAATTTCGACTACGAGAAGAGGAAGAGAAACTGAGTGAAAATGTGATTTACCTCAGTATTTTCAAGTTTCTTAATTATATGACTGCATTAGAAAGTGGGTGTGTGTTTTTAAGACTAACCACATTTTACTAAGCTGAGTTTCTGACAAAGACAGCATGGGGTAAACAGAAAGAACACAGCAAGTCAAAGATCTGAGCTATAGTTAGCAATCTGCCATGGGGATTTTATCTATTTCAATCATGTTATCTCTACCAACCTTAATGTTTCTGGGTTTTAGTCACTACAGATTTGCATCTTAAGCAGCATTTACAAAATAAAAGGAATAAATAATTCAGAAATATCTTTTCATATTTGGCCTGAACTCTTTTTTAATCCTTTAATAAATTCTTTCATTTATAAATGGGGCTTTCTATAATTTCTAAGAATAGAGATACTGGACACAATATTTCCATCCTCATAAGAGACGTAGTCACTTTAAAATTTACGGAAAAAAATTTTTTTTCAGATCATACCTAAAATTGTTTTATTACCAGAAATTTTGACCAGAGTTAGTGACAATTAATTAATTCAATTGTCTGGTTTAAATTTCTTGTGTTTTCTACAATTTTCTGTAATTGTTTAGAGGGATACTGGAAACAAGAAAGGCTGGCTGGAAAAGAGACCAGGTTCGGGATCTTCTTCAAGCAGGTTGAATTCAAGCCTTTGAATTTATACACAGTCTATTATAAGAAAGATAACTTAGCAAGATACTGAGAAACTTTGAGTCTATTTTGTTTCTAGTAGTAAGGAAGACAACATGCTATGAAAAAAACTGTTTATGACCATACTTTACATCTAACACAGTAGAAATTTACTCTTAAACTGACACTCATTAGCAAAACAACTTTTAGGATTTAGTGCACATTTACTGAACATTAATGTGCATAAAATAAGTCCAAAGGAACTTCTTTAAATATTACATTCCATGCCAAACTTCAAATATTTTGGGGGTTAACGGTCAAATTCAACTGACACTCAACAGTCAACTGACACTCATATTGTTATCATTATCTTAACTACATACATATAATACAACACATCTGTTAACTCTACAAAATTAAGATAACATCTTTGGCCAGAACACGTGTATTATTATTACTCCCTACACCCAAGCATCCAGCTTTTGTGAGAAATGCTAGGATGAAACATATTCACAGAAATTGCTGAATATCTGTGCTCCTCAGCAGAGCTATGGCTGCGCCTGTGGGAACTGAGGCTGGAGACCACTGTTTCCTAGAACAGTCACAACCCAAGAGCAGGGTAGGAGCTTAAGTAAGAAAATCACAGCACCTAGCATATTCAAGTAATGTGGTCCCTTAGAAACTGTGTTGGAGACACACAAGGAAAAGGATTATGTCATCAACAACCATACCCCCAGATTTTAAGTCTACTAGGAGATCTTCATTTATTGGTCAGTAGCCTGACTATGAAGGTCAGCTTTGTAGTTAAGCGAGCATTTTTATTTCCTGCTCTGCTTACACTGGGAGTTCCAAGATAAGAAAAATAATGCCCTGGAGCAATGACAATCATGCCTGAATGAACTATTTAAATTTTACATATTATGATGTTCAGCCCCTAGAAACATACAGCCAAAAATTTAGAACCTAGCAAAACGTACTCCTGATGTACTTACTGGTTAGGCGTTCCTGGTGGAGATCGTGATGGAAGGCTCTGTGTTTCTAACCTGTCATCAGATAGTGAATTCCTGCTGACTACTTCCCAATCCATTAATTTCCGTGCCAAGGGCTTACTTGGGGATCTGGAGTAACAATTTAAATAATATGTAAAAATTTTTATTTTTAAACCCCAAACTATGTACTAAACTTTAGAAATCATCTTAACAGATTACAGTCTAGATGAGTAAACATAATGCTTTTACTTGTAAGAAATCAATGCATCTGGAGGCTATTTACCAAACAATTTCTTAAGACAGTAAATCTGCTTTATATGAAGAGAGAAGGCTAAGAAAAAGAAGGAAAGAGAATAAGGAAGTAGGAGACAAAAGAAACAAAGCAAGGACAGTAAAGAAGAAAACAATGGAAGAGCTGGTTAGCAAGTTTTCCCAGATACTATCAGTATTATAGGCATTGTCTGTCTCTTTTCCACAGTTTCTGTGACTCTTATCTTGGGATGCTTTAATTCCTAACGTATCATTTCCTGGGTGTCCTTAAACTGAAACCCTGATCCTCTGACTCAATGAGGACAGCACAAAAACTGTGTATATTTTATTTAAATTTTCCCCTTTTAAATACAGTAGGCCAGCGGATTTTTTTCTTCTTTAGGAAACATTTAGAAAGTTAACTATTTTGTCTCATGGTGGGGCACAGCATATGTTTTAACTTTATATGGTCAGTTACTATAGTGATAAAGAGACTAAGTGATCTTTGCAGAGAACAAAAACCCTTAGAATTTTAGGTAAATTAACAATTGAAGTCATTTGTTATACAAATTCAAAAAGTGGTCAAAGTTTATGAAACATACATGATATCTATTTAAATGCTTAGCTTTTTGACATGCAGAAAGTCATATGAAGATTAATGTAATGAATTAAGTAAATTACATAAAAACACATACTATATCATCTTCTAAACTCAAGTAGTTTTATATTTCAGTAATAAATTCACTAATGCACACAGACCAGATTTAAAAAACATAGTAATACTGAACAAGAGTACCCAAGAAAATTTACATACATAGTAGAAAACATTAAAATAATGACTGGGGACCATCAATCCCAGCTTTGACCTTCCTTTAGAAAAACCACTTAGGCTTCTACATCTAAATACCTAAATTTACTTGTAAAATATATGCTCCTAAGGTCCTTCCCTACCTTCTGAAACGACCTATGAGCTTGTAAATTTGCAGTGCAATGTTTATTAATTTTACTAAATCACAAATAACTTTACTTCTGAATTAAAACCACACAAATGCTCTATCATTTCATGTACTCATAGCCAAAATATTTTTACACTGGACAATGACATTGCTTTTTTTCTTTTTTTTTTTTATTGAAATATAGTTGACTGACATCTCCTTATGAACACTAAAAGTTTTCTAAAAGAGAAGTAATGTTATCAATCAAAAAAAAATCATTGACTCAGATTTCACTTTTCATAAGTGAATTTGAAGTAATTTAAACATAAACACTTCCCACTATCACGAGTTTAAATTACAGGATTTTCTGATTTGAAAATAGCTCGGTATACTATTTAGTCTGCCTCATCATTCACAAAAAAGTAAATAATCTCCTGTATTAGATTTTTTTTAAACTGAAATAAAGATTATTACAATAAATAGTATTTATACCTTTTCTATTAATGCTAATTCTTACTGTAAATAAATAGATTACTCACATATTAGATTATTAAATGTAAACTGTTTAAGTGAGTTCACTAACCACAATCAGAGATCACCTATTTTCATTTTCTAAAGGAGGGAAAGAGTTATTTGAAGGAGGAAAAAAAATCTAGTTATACTCACCTAATGTAAAGCATCAGAACACTTTACTGTTGTTAATAAACTAAACATGGATGGAAACGCTTTGCATTTAAAACTAAATTTCAAGGTATTTTATTTTATTAACAGTTTTAACCTCAGAGACCCACCCACTCAAGCTTGCTGTCGATGTTTCCTGTTCAGTGTGGAAATTTCAGAGAAAAAAATACCACACTTCATCAGTGTTTGCAATGTGGTAAATTTATTTTCTGACCATGGCACCTTATTTTTCTGTTGCATGGGAACATTTTTTTGTTTTTTCCTTAGATATTATGTGACAATTGAAAAAGTCTGGAAGTAATTCAAAGAACTGATGTATCAGAAAAATAAATTAATATTTATTATTGCTGAAAAAGCAACGTTACATAAAAAGTTTAAGGAGAAACCTTTTCTATCTATTTATACTGCCAACTGAAATCCCAAGGAGTGAGCAAGGGTTCTAGAAATCTCTAATACTCTAACAGAATAATTAAATAATTGCTAAAAACCTCCAGGGTATTGTGATAGATATGCACCAGATTACCACAATCCCAGAAAAGCTTAGTCTTTCAGAGCTAGTGAGGTCATTAAAACAGTACTAATAAAAACCCCATCCTAGTGATGACTTATTATTTCAAAGAGGATTCATACAATTTCAGCAACAAAAGAAACATGACACTTCTTTGGGGCCCATCATATTGGAATTTTAGCTCTGTCAGTCACTAAATACTACGTATTTGTTTTATAAGATAACCAATTAAAACAATTTCACACTTTAATGATGTATATATAAAACAAAGAACTATCTGACCAGTGATCATACTACTAACTGACAGAAGTCAGACAGAGAAAGGCAAGTATCATACAATACCCCTTATCACATGGAATCTTTAAAAAATGATACAAATGAACTCATTTACAAAACAGAAACAGACTCAAAGACTTACAGAACAAACATAGTTATCAATGGGGAAAGCTGAGGGGCAGGGATAGATTGGGAGTTTGGGACTGATATGTACACACTGCTATATTTAAATAGATAACCAACAATAACCTCATATATGCAGATGATACCATCCTTATGGCAGAAACTGAAGAGGAACTAAAAAGCCTCTTGATGAAAGTGAAAGAGGAGAGTGAAAAAGTTGGCTTAAAGCTCAACATTCAGAAAACGAAGATCATGGCATCTGGTCCCATCACTTCATGGGAAATAGATGGGGAAAGAGTGGAAACAGTGTCGGACTTTATTTTTGGGGGCTCCAAAATCACTGCAGATAGTGATTGCAGCCATGAAATTAAAAGACGCTTACTCCCTGGAAGAAAAGTTATGACCAACCTAGATAGCATATTCAAAGTAGAGATATTACTTTGCCAACAAAGGTCTATCTAGTCAAGGCTATGGTTTTTCCTGTGGTCATGTATGGATGTGAGAGTTGGACTGTGAAGAAGGCTGAGCGCTGAAGAATTGATGCTTTTGAACTGTGGTGTTGGAGAAGACTCTTGAGAGTCCCTTTAACTGCAAGGAGATCCAACCAGTCCGTCCTAAAGGAGATCAGTCTTGGGTGTTCATTGGAAGGACTGATGCTAAAGCTGAAACTCCAATACTTTGGCCACCTCATGAGAAGAGTTGACTCATTGGAAAAGACCCTGATGCTGGGAGGGATTGGGGGCAGGAGGAGAAGGGGACGACAGAGGATGAGATGGCTGGATGGCATCACCAACTCGATGGACATGAGTTTGGGTGAACTCTGGGAGTTGGTAATGGACAGGGAGGCCTGGTGTGCTGTGATTCATGGGGTCGCAAAGAGTCAGAAACAACTGAGCGACTGAACTGGACTGAACTGAACTGAAAGGCTTACTATATAGCACAAGGAGTTCTGTTCAACATTCTGTAATAACGAAAATGGAAAAAGAATTAATACTTGTATATGTGTAACCGAATCACTTTGCTGTCCACCTGAAACTAACACAATATTGTTAATCAACTATACTCCAATATAAAATAAAAAATTTTTTTATATTTAAATAAAATTGAAAAAATAAAATGTATTGGGAACCACTCTGGGAAAAAAAGAACTAAGATGCAGGTGTAACTATCTGCATTATTTCTCAAAATCTGATACGTTCAAAATATTAAAGCATTCAGTTCAGTTCAGTCACTCAGTCTTGTCTGACTCTTCGCGACCTCATGAATCGCAGCATGCCAGGCCTCCCTGTCCATCACCAACTCCCAGAGTTCACTCAGACTAACGTCCATCGAGTCCATGATGCCATCCAGCCATCTCATCCTGTGTCATCCCCTTCTCCTCCTGCCCCCAATCCCTCCCAGCATCACAGTCTTTTCCAATGAGTCAACTCTTTGCATGAGGTGGCCAAAGTACTGGAGCTTCAGCTTTAGCATCATTCCTTCCAAAGAAATCCCAGGGCTGATCTCCTTCAGAATGGACTGGTTGGATCTCCTTGCAGTCCAAGGGACTCTCAAGAGTCTTCTCCAACACCACAGTTCAAAAGCATCAATTCTTCGGCGCTCAGCCTTCTTCACAGTCCAACTCTCACATCCATACATGACCACAGGAAAAACCATAGCCTTGACGAGACGGACCTTTAACACATACAAATAAAGGAAGTCACTTGCATGTGATATTAATATTAACATATAATACATCTATGATTTGGTATTCATAGTAGAATATCATATTACAATAGAACCAGTTTTGAAATCATGTTCAGTGTTTTTATAAATATCAAGCAGCAAAATAGTTAAGCTTCTTGTTAGGAAAAGAATGAAAAAAATATAAGTATTTTGTTATGGTGCAGTTTTAACAGAGAAGAATCAGGAAAGTATTTATTTTGATTTTAACAAGTCTGAAAGGAGTGTTGCAAAAAAGTTATACTACTAAGAACTAGAATAAACACATATACTCTAAGTTAAAGCAGAATTGATAGGAAGTAAATTATTTCTTTCTCAAGAGCAATTTCATGGAAAATTATTTCAAATTAACATTTTGCTGTTCATTTTACCTTTATACAGGTCCTTAGAATTTTCTAACTGGAAACAAGGGTATCTACGACTGTAGAAAGGAGGAATTTGAATAATTTCAGTAGGCATATCTATTAGGGTAGACAACTTAAGTGTTTTTACTCTTTTTTTTTCTCCTTTCTGAATAACCAAAACACTAACATGACACTAAGATTTGTATCTAATAGAGAAATACACAATATTTCCATCAATAAATCTAAAAATAAAGCCAAAATAAACCAATTTCAAAACTTCTTTGAACAAATGCCAAAATGAATTATATCATTCCAATTCAAGTTAAACTCATCACAGCAAAATGCTATAGCCCTGACCAGCTAAATCTTTACTGTATCAAGGTATTTTTCACCAACAATTTTCCAATTGGGTAGATTATTCATAGGCAAATCAGGATGAAGGTAAATCAGGAAAGAAGAAAAAAAATTAAGTAAATTTTATTATTCAAATACACAAAAATCACATTTTAATGATTTTGTTTCAAATGCCTTACTCAAAGGTACTTGTAATATTATTTATTATTTATTTTTACAAGCATTCCAGGAATAGTGCTGGCACAGCCTCAGATTAAGTAATGACCCTTGACTCTGCAGGCAGATAAGTGGCAGAACAAAGGGAAGAATCTTAAGAGTTAAAGCTACACATTAGGCTAAAAGGACTTAGCTGTTTAAGATTTACTGACATAAATGACTGCAGATTTTTCAACACTAAAGAAAATTCCTATGATATGCTGACAGAAAAACAAGCAAGAAAAAGCATGAAACAATTTTTGAAACAAATACAGACATACATAGAAACATCTCGGTGAGCATATATATGGTAAAATTTTGAATAGTACACATTGTTTTGGGGTCAAATTTTTTCTTTACATTATTTGACATTGTTGGAACTTAAGAAAAAAGTGAACTATCATTTATATGAGTAGAAAAAAATAAAGAATTTATACTTTTAGAGGAAAGAAAAAAGAAACAAGAACTTTTTACTCTAGAAACACAAAACAGAGAGGTCTTTCGGATAAAGACTAAGAAGAAAATTTAAGTCAAAAACAAAATTGCCTAATTCTCATTTATTAAAACTCTCAGGCCTCCACTGGCAGCAGACTCTCAGCACGGGAACTCTTTAGAGCTGTGGCTACTATGGTGAGTAAGACGGAGGAACTGCCATCCTCCTAGAGTTGACATCCTAGTGCAGGAGACAGATAATAAATAGGATCATCGTTCACATCTGTGGCAGGGAAGGAATCAAACAGTCACTTGTCTGATGCAGAACAGCAAAAACTACTGCAAAGAGGTTGAAAGTGTGGTTAGAACCTAGGATACCTGGTTAGAATCTCATCTGCATCCCTCACTATCTACATAACTATCTCAGGTATGTTATTCAAACTTACTCAGTTTTCTCATTTGTATTAGATTTACTACAGTAATTCACTGAGTATGGAAACTGTGAGTTAACATACAAAAACTGACTGGCACAGATAAGTACAAAATAAGTATGAGCCATTATGAGATTACCTGATCACTCTTTCCATTCACACCCCATAGAGTGATCCTACCCCAGCAGCCAGGATAATCTTCCACCCTCCCCTTTATTTTTATTTTGAACATTTCAAACATAAACAAAGTAGAAAGAAAAGTTTGATAAACTCCATGTACTCAGGACCCAGGTTTAGCCATCAACATCATGAGAATCTTGTTTTGCCTTTCCCACCAATTTTTCTGAAGCAAATCCTAGAAACCATATGATATTTGGAAATATTTCAGTTTATCACTCCAAAGCATGAGAATGCTACCATATTTTTAAAAAATGTAAGTCAGTTTACATCCCTCCCAGGCTCTCAGTCCCTGTGGCTCCTACTTACACTCCTAAGTGCTTACCATTCCCAGCACAGGGCCACGGAGACTCCAGCTGCCGCCAGCCACTCTATTTCCCTGACTATGGCCTTGCACACTCTGGCCCATTATGGGCTCCAGCTTCACGGCCTTCCCTGCCACAGTCCTTTACCTACTGTAGGTCTCTGTTGCACCAGTTAGAGTTTAAACTTCATTAGACTCAAGATGTCTATCTTGTTCTTCACTGTATTTCCAGGGCCTGAAATAATGTTCAGCATGGTAGGTCTTCAATTTAATATTTGCTGCCACCAATCTGGTCATTCTCCTTCATCAGCTCTAATTATGTAATCATCTACTGATAATACTGTTAGATTACTGCTCAGACATCTCAAACTAGACCTGTGCAGTTTAACTTTTCTATTACTATCCGTTTTCTCCTGTACTGCTACTGCTAAGTCACTTCAGTCGTGTCCAACTCTGTGTGACCCCATAGACGGAAGCCTACCAGGCTCCCCCGTCCCTGGGATTCTCCAGGCAAGAACACTGGAGTAGGCTGCCATTTCCTTCTCCAATCCATGAAAGTGAAAAGTGAAAGTGGAGTCGCTCAGTCATGTCCGACTCCTTAAAACCCCATGGACTGCAGCCCACCAGGCTCCTCTGCCCATGGGATTTTCCAGGCAAGAGTACTGGAGTGGGGTGCCATTGCCTTCTCTGTTTCTCCTGTAACCCCTGTCCAATTTGCATCACTCCAATCTGATAGTCTTTTCCAGATACTCCTGTCTCTCACATACCTCCACCAACTGGTCAAGGATTTGTGCTAGCTCTACCCACAAAGTAAATTCCTCGAATTTGTTCCCAATTAACCATTTCATTACCAGTGTTTTAGTTCAGGCCTTGGCTATTTTCATTTGGATTACTGCCTAACTGCTCTCTGGGTATCCAGTCTTTACTTCCAATTCATTTTCTGTCCTTACTCATAAAACTATTTTCCAAACCACAAATCTGATCATGTCATCTCACTTTTAAAAACCAAACTGGTTATTTATAGATCTTAACAAATGAAGATAACAAAATAGTACCCAAATAAAGCAACTTAACAATATGATTTCAAGAAAGATGGAAATGGGCTGGATAATACATGAGTTGTTTTTCGAAAGTGTTAACAAAAGGAAAAAAAAAAACTTCCAACAAAATGTAGCATTTTTTCCTCAACATAATTTATTGTTTAACTAAAGACAGGATCATGTGGTAACTCTGTGATCATATGTGGGAAAAGAGTTTTTAGTAATTTTAATCTTGCTTTGAAAACAACTCAAGACACTTAATTAGACGTCACTTACCTTGCAAACACTCTGTCTTTATTTGCCTTTTCTTTGCCATACTGAACTGACTGAACTTCAGTTCTCCCACTGAAATACATAAATATGTACAATAAGAAAACCTTAAAGAGAACTACAAGATAAAATGACAACACACAACATGATGAGATTACAACTACATGAGATGATATTTCTAGTGGAGAAAATAGAGCAGAGAGTAAAAAAAATGGACTATAATCCACTTCAATCTGGATGGATGAAATTTAATTAGTTCTTCCATTAATGAACAAGAACTTGTTCCAAAGACACTGTTTTCAGATACTCTTTCATTTGGAAGTTAGTGTGAAAGAAGTAATTTTGTGTGAGAGGAAACCCCCTCTGCTATGCTCTGGAAAGGCACTCCCTCTAGACTCAGACCAGCTCATATAAGCCCAGCCATCACTCCCCACATCTGTGGTTTGGCTAGTGTCTTTACTACTACTATGACTGAAGTGACTTAGCACAGCACAGCAGAGCACAATCAAGGGCCGGATACAT
This sequence comes from Ovis aries, assembly GCF_016772045.2. NCBI lineage: Eukaryota > Metazoa > Chordata > Mammalia > Artiodactyla > Bovidae > Ovis > Ovis aries. The sequence continues at coordinate 185,221,449 of NC_056055.1, read as the reverse complement.
GCGGACATCTCCAAGAACTAACTGCTCTTTCCCTGGGAAGCTTTTCTTCCTAATCTACTGATAATGATCATAGATATATCCTCAAAGCTCTTCATGTCCAGAGATAGGCAACTCCAGATATTTGTCATAAGAGAAGGAACAAAGGATAGAATGTGGTTGGGAGTTGGGTACTATCTTAGAGCTGATCTGTCTCCAAGCACACCATTTATGTATGAGAAGTGAGATTCCTCTATGGTACTCCAATAGTTCAGAGAAAATTTATTAGTTAAAAACCTGGTTCTCAGAGACATGTAACATACCTGAGTGAATGAATATAAATGTCTAGAATACCAAATAAAAAACCATTTACATAGATAGAAATTTAATATATACAAAAGCAATCAAATACAGATTTCCAAAGCTAAGCAAGCAATTTTAAGATCATCTTCAATGGACAAGTATAGATAAATGTGAACAGAATGGCATGTTTGTTGAAGTTTTAATGGAAAAGTCAGAAAAATTATCATGATTTTAAAATTTAGACAAGTTGATGTTTCTTGAGAAAACATATTTCCTCTAAGGATAAACTATACTTGCAACTGTGAACAAGGTAACAGATTTAGGTTCACTATTGCTTTTTATTTCCACACTAGAACAAGGACTAAAATGCCCTGAATATTTTGGAACGGTGATAATAAGGGTATGCATATGAGGAAGCTGGTAGAGGGAGTACTAAATTCTCTGATACTCCAAATTCCATCCCTCAGTCTTCATAATATTTCAACATTTTAAGTATGACAATAGTTCTAGTATTCCTGTGTACGTGCTAAGTCCTAAGTCACTTCAGTCATGTCTGACTTTTTGCAACCCTATGAACTGTAGCCCGCCAGGTTCCTCTGTCCATGGCATTCTCCAGGCAAGAATTCTGGAGTGGGTTGCCCATGCCCTGCTCCAGGGGATCTTCTGACCCACAGATTGAACCTGCATCTCCTGTGACTCCTGCATTGTAGGTGAATTCTTTACCGCTGAGCCACCAGGGAAGCCCCCTAGTATTCCTAACCACTGCTTGTTATGAGGGAGGGAAAAAGCATTTACCTAATGTGCATCCATTAGGCACAGGACTGTGTCCAGACAAACATTTGTCCTGCTGCCATTCCTATATCATTTACAATACTATTAATCATTTCAGTGATTAAAAATATTTTGGATACGTCTTTTAAAGTTCTTAGGACTAGAAACATAAAACCTAACTTTTATAACTATAGATATACATGGTTTACTTATACACTCATTTAACTGCATGTTAACTGAGCCACCAGAGGCCTCAATCTGTCCTCTGCTCAGCTCAGCTCTGCGAGAGGCCGGAGGCTCCTCTGCAAGCTGGCTTTGTTAGGTTCTGTTTCTGGTTGGAGACCAGAAAGTGGAGCAAGTCAGAAGCTGGGGACTGTCAAATGCTGGAGTTGCTGGGACAGAAAACACAAAGAAACAGAACCCTGTGGATGGCGCCATCCCCAGTCAAAGCGGCACCTCCCTGGCAGGTCCAGAACCGACCTACAGTGCTCAACAGTGTAGCAGCAGGTCTAGATTTGTGGGCTCTATAGCCCATGAGTGACACGAGCTTCTAATCCTTAGGCATTACCCATTCTTCTTGTTTGCTTCTCCAAAAGCCCCCTTCCCTTTTGGATTTTTCAGTCTTTTTAACACCTGTGTAACCAACTGCCATAATTAAGTTGTCTTTATTTGAAAAATCAAAAAGGCTTTCTAGGGAGGGAGGTGGGAGGGGGGTTCATGTTTGGGGAAGCATGTAAGAATTAAAGATTTTAAAATTTAAAAACTAAAAACAACAACAACAACAACAACAACAACAACAAAACCAAAAAGGCTTTCTATATTCCTAACTGATATGGTACTTTTCTGGTGAAGAGGATTCAAACGGGACACCACTACTCAAAAGGCTTAATTAACAAATCGAATTTCATAATAAAAATATATAAAGATTAAATTAAAATATAAGGGAGAAATTGTTTATATATCATATTATCCATAACATTACTCTATAAGGGTTTAGTATAATTAGAACACAGTGAAAAACTGTACCACAATCTAAGAACAATAACTTCTGACAGTAAGATACTTGTCTTTAAAACAATGAGAAAATACCAGTTGGTGAAAAAATACAGGTTTATTTTAAATGATGCAAGCAACATATACAAGCACAACAAAAAAGTAAACAGAATTAGCCACAACCATACCCCTAAGAAATAAACCCCATTCTAAGTAGGCAAAAATCATTCTGAAACTCTGTACTTACATAGGAAAGGCTACAAATATGGACATAATTCTATTACAATGTCACTATGTTATATACATCACAATAAAAATATTAAATGGATTGCCTTTGAATTAAAAGAAAGAAAAACGCTACCATTCATTATTTTTTTTAAAAAAAGGACAAGGAGAATGAAAAGGCCAGGGAAAAGCTTAAAAACTTAGCATATTAACATTTAATTGTTAATATGCATTCTCATAGTTCACTAGTCCCTGCTTCCTCTTGCCTTCTTAGTTATATTATTGCTTGTACTCAAAGTTTATAACATATATTCTATTTTGAGGGGTTTACACCGGGTCTTCGTTGCTGCACACAGGCTTTCTCTAGCTGCAGTGAGCAAGGGCTATTTTCACTGTGGAGCACAGGCTGCTCAGTGTGGGGGTGTCTCTCACTGCGAAGCACAGGCTCTAGGCCTGTGCACTTACAGGATGGGGCCTCAGCAGCTGCAGCTCGTGGGCTCTGGAGCAAGGGCTCAGTAGCTGTGGTGCTTGCACTTTACTTGTTTGCAGCATGTGGAATCTTCCTGAACCAGAAATAGAAGGACACAGGTGTCCTCTGCACTGGCAGGTGGATTCTTATCCACTGTATCACCAAGGAAGTTCATAATATTTTAATACTATTCTATAGTTTTAATTTTCATAGTTGTTAAGGATTGGTTCCATACTTAAAGATTTTAATCTTTATTCTTAATTAGCTCATCAAGATTATTCTTAGTCATTTTGATTTCTCTTGAATGGCTTAAACTTACCATTAAAAAAATTATTTTTTTCAAAATGAGGTCAGACATGTTATATTCCCTGACGTTTTATATATGTGATAATGCTTATCTACTGGCCCTTGTTCTGAATGGGAACCTGGTTAAGTTTAATATTTTCTGCTTACTTTTTTCCTTTAAGACTTGGTAGACAAAGGGTGGCCCATAAGCTACATATAAACTTGAAGCAAGGTTTTATTTAGCATTTACAATGTTTAAAAATATTTAATCTAAAGTGTTAAACTTTTAACAAGACTAGTAAGAGATAATGACAAATTATCAATAACAAGAATGAGAGAAATGACAGTAGTAGATTCTAGAGATATTGAAAACATAATAGAGAAATATTGCAACTTTTATGCCAAAATGTTAAAGAAATTAGACAAAACATATTCCTTGAAAAAACATGAACTGTCAAAGCTCACCTAGGAAGAAAAAGAAAACCTGAACTGCTTCATTTGTGTTAAAGAAAAAATGTGCTGTTCTAAAGCCTCCTTAAAAAAATCACACTTCTGCATTAGAAGAACAGAACAGGAAAATTCTATCAAATATTTAAAAGTAAATAATATTACTACAGAGACTCTTTTAGAAGACGGAAAATGAAGCAATACTTCCCAACTCATTCAACAACGCCAAAATTACCCTGACACCAAATCTGATAACAACATTACAAGAAAACTGAATATAAATATCCTTCATGGACATAGATGCAAACATTCTAAAATAAATGCAAGCAAACTGAATAAAATAATATACAAAAGGTATAACAGATCATAACTAAGTGGGATTTCTTTCAGAAATGTAGGGTTACTTTACCACTTGAAAAATCAGTCAATATAATTCAGCAATAAATAAAAAAGAAATCCCATATGATCACTGTAATAGGCGCAGAAAAAGCTTTTGACGAAAATTAACATCCAATCCTAATAAAAACTTACCACAAATGAGAAATAGAGGAACTTCCTTAACGTGCCTGATATACAGCATCTGTGAAAGCCCAAAACCAACAGCACACTTAAGAATGAAAGACTGAGTGTCCCCCACTAAGATAAGGAACAAGACACGATATCTGCTTTCACACTTCAACTCAACACTATACTGGAGCAATCAGTAAAGCAAAAGAAATAAAAAAGATCACCACTACCCTGGTGGTCCAATGGTTAAGAATCCACCTGCCAATGCAGAGGACACCTATTCAATCACTGGTCCAGAAAGATTAAGATGGTGTGCCAAATTACTGAGTCCACATTCTAGAACCCACAAGTCACAACTACTGAGCCGATGTGCCACAGCTACTGAAGCTTGCATGCCCTAGAGCCTGAACTCTGCAACAAGAGAAGCCCAAGCACAATCAGAGAAAGCCTGCATGCAGCAATAAAGACCCAGCACAGCCAAAAATAAAACAAATGATTTGAAAAAAGATCAAAACAGAAAGGAAAAATTAAACTGTCTTTATCCTCCAGGAAGAAAATCTGCTGGAAAAGAGTTTTTAAAAGCTCCTAGAAGACATGAGGTAAAGCAAAGTTTAAGAAAATGTAAAACAACATAAAAAAAACTGCATTTCTAACTGTGATGAACAATCTGAAATTAAAACATAGTAAGACAATCTCCAATAGCATCAACAAAATGAAATAATTAAGTATATATTTGACAAAGATGTGAAAAACCTGTATACTGAAAACTACAGAGGAATAAGATTTAAATAAAAAGATACCATGTTTCATGACTCAGAAAACTCAGTTCAGTTCAGTTCAGTCACTCGGTCGAGTCCAACTCTTTGCGACCCCATGAATCGCAGCACGCCAGGCCTCCCTGTCCATCACCAGCTCCCGGAGTTCACTCAGACTCACGTCCATCGAATCCGTGATGCCATCCAACCATCTCATCCTGGGTCATCCGCTTCTCCTCCTGCCCCCAGTCCCTCCCAGCATCAGAGTCTTTTCCAATGAGTCAACTCTTTGCATGAGGTGGCCAAAGTACTGGAGCTTCAGCTTTAGCATCATTCCCTCCAAAGAAATCCCAGGGTTGATCTCCTTCAGAATGGACTGGTTGGATCTCCTTGCAGTCCAAGGGACTCTCAAGAGTCTTCTCCAACACCACAGTTCAAAAGCATCAATTCTTCGGCGCTCAGCTTTCTTCACAGTCCAACTCTCACATCCATACATGACCATGGGAAAAACCATAGCCTTGACTAGACGGACCTCAGTCGGCAAAGTAATGTCTCTGCTTTAGAATATACTATCTAGGTTGGTCATAACTTTTCTTCCAAGGAGTAAGCGTCTTTTAATTTCATGGCTGCAGGCACCATCTGCAGTGATTTTGGAGCCCAAAAAAATAAACTCTGACACTGTTTCTACTGTTTCCCCATCTATTTCCCATGAAGTGATGGGACCAGATGCCATGATCTTCGTTTTCTGAATGTTGAGCTTTAAGCCAACTTTTTCACTCTCCTCTTTCACTTTCATCAAGAGGCTTTTTAGCTCCTCTTCACTTTCTGCCATAAGGGTGGTGTCATCTGCATATCTGAGGTGACTGATATTTCTCCCGGCAATCCTGATTCCAGCTTGTGTTTCTTCCAGTCCAGCGTTTCTCATGATGTACTCTGCATAGAAGTTAAATAACCTGGGTGACAATATGCAGCCTTGATGTATTCCTTTTCCTATTTGGAACCAGTCTGTTGTTCCATGTTCAGTTCTAACTGTTGCTTCCTGATCTGCATACAGATTTCTCAAGAGGCAGGTTAGGTGGTCTGGTATTTCCATCTCTTTCAGAATTTTCCACAGCTTACTGTGATCCACACAGTCAAAGGCTTTGGCATAGTCAATAAAGCAGAAATAGATGTTTTCTGGAACTCTCTTGTTTTTTCAATGATCCAGCGGATGTTGGCAATTTGATCTCTGGTTCCTCTGCCTTTTCTAAAATCAGCTTGAACATCAGGGAGTTCACAGTTCACATATAGCTGAAGCCTGGCTTGGAGAATCTTGAGCATTACTTTACTAGCATGTGAGATGAGTGCAATTGTGTGGTAGTTTGAGCATTCTTTGGCATTGCCTTTCTTTGGAATCAGAATGAAAACGGACCTTTTCCAGTCCTGTGGCCACTGCTGAGTTCTCCAAATTTGCTGGCATATTGAGTGCAGCCCTTTCACAGCATCATCTTTCAGGATTTGAAACAGCTCAACTGGAATTCCATCACCTCCACTAGCTTTGTTCGTAGTGATGCTTTCTAAGGCCACTTGACTTCACATTCCATGATGTCTGGCTCTAGATTAGTGATCACATCATCATGATTATCTGGGTCAGGAAGATCATTTTTGTACAGTTCTTCCGTGTATTCTTGCCACCACTTCTTAATATCTTCTGCTTCTGTTAGGTCCAGACCATTTCTGTCCTTTATCGAGCCCATCTTTTCATGAAATGTTCCCTTGGTATCTCTTATTTTCTTGAAGAGATCTCTAGCCTTTCCCATTCTGTTGTTTTCCTCTATTTCTTTGCACTGATTGCTGAAGAAGGCTTTCTTATCTCTTCCTGTTATTCTTTGGAACTCTGCATTCAGATGCTTATATCTTTCCTTTTCTCCTTTGCTTTTTGCCTCTCTTCTTTTCACAGCTATTTGTAAGGCCTGCATTTCTTTTGCATGGGGATGGTCTTGATCCCTGTCTTCTGTACAATGTCACAAACCTCATTCCATAGTTCATCAAGCACTCTGTCTATCAGATCTAGACCCTTAAATCTATTTCTAACTTCCACTGTACAATCATAAGGGATTTGATTTAGGTCATACCTGAATGGTCTAGTGGTTTTCCCTACTTTCTTCAATTTCAGTCTAAATTTGGCAATAAGGAGTTCATGATCTGAGCCACAGTCAGCTCCTGGTCTTGTTTTTGTTGACTGTACAGACTCTTCATCTTTGGCTGCAAAGAATATAATCAATCTGATTTCGGTGTTGACCATCTGGTGATGTCCATGTATAGAGTCTTCTCTTGTGTTGTTGTGGTTAGGGCTGAGAGCAGAGCCCTTGGGGGATTAAGCTTACTTAACCTCCTGGCACTAACTCCAGTATTTGCCCCAAGTGTTACCCCAGCTTTCTTTCCTATAGCTCTCAGCTCCCTAAAGCATTTTATCTTGATGTCCTTTTCTTTCCCATTTCTTCAATGCTCCTGGGAATTTCCTTCACTTTCTTAGAACCCAAGAATGCATGTTTGTTTCAATGTATCTAGAATCTATTAGAAAAGTCCTTCAACTGACTAAACTACAGAAAGTGAAGGCAATTCTTTCAATGATTCATCAAACAAGTCTTTATAGAGCCCCTATTTTTGCAGACTGGGAGCTGGGCTGGCAGACACTGTATAAGACACTCTCTGCCCTCTCAGAGCTAGCAGATTCAGCTCAGTTCAGTTCAGTTCAGTTCAGCAGAAAAGTCAATACCATGTCAACTCTTCTGAAAGTGATCTATAGTTTCAGCACAATTCCAGTTAGATTTCCAGAAGTGTTTTTTATAGAAACTGATCAGCTAATTCTAAAATTCAGATGGAAACGCAAACAACTTTTAAAAAGAACAAAGGTAGAAGACAAACGCTACTGGATTTAAGACTGTTTATTTAAGACCCATTTATTCTCTAGTTTTGCCAATATGGAGACACCCTCCTTGAAAAGGGCATTAAAATCCTTCCATTCACTTAAACACCCTGTGCTGAAAACACTGTGTTTCAAGGTTTAACTATAAGACTCAAGTTCTCAGCACTAATTCTTAAGCCTCATCTAGATTTCTCCCCATGGGTCCGGGGGAGATGATTCAAACACAGTGAAGAACATCTTAGGATTGTAGGCTGGGCTGGCCCAGAAGATTTTGCAGCTCCCTGACCACCTGGCTTGAGGATTTCAGGGTTAGGACCCCAAATGGGCTGTGGCTACCAGCGGTGGAACACCCCTGTCTTGGGTGCACCTGCCTGCCACCAACACGAATGGTACCCCAATTCCTCTTGTCCTCTTTACTGCATATGCTGTGACCTGGAGTTTCTGGATTCCAGGCAATCTCTGGTTATACTTCTGGAAACACACCTGCTGCCTCAGCCCTGCTGATCCACACCAAGGTGGGAAAGACACACAGAACTGTTTTTCAACACAGCATCATTCCACACAAAATTATTTTCCTAAGCTTGCAGACTGTTTTTCATTGGAACACATTCCCAAGGCTGTGACTTTCTCTGACTCTGTGGCACCACTGTGAGAAGGCTGGATGTGCATGTCCAGTGTTGTGTGAGTTGGGCACGCCCCCTGGCTCCACGCTGGTGCACTCTCCTGAGGAGCTCAGGATGGGGCCCTGGACTCCGCAGCAGGACCCCATCTTGGGTGGGAAACTCAGGACTGCAGAGTAGTTCTGTCCTGAAGTGAGTCCTAGAGTGACAAAAGCCACATGCACAGGACTACTCCACGGAGCAGCCGCACAGGACTGAGCTGGACCCACAGATGGGTCGTTGATAGCTGACCATTTCTGCCTATCTTCACAGACTAAGAGTCACTGTCCTTCCTTTCCTGCCCATAACTGTACCTGTTGCTGGCACACACAAGGCAATCTCGTGTTCTGGGACTAGCCAAGAACTGAGACCCTAGCAGGAGGCCCCTAGTTCACAGTAGACAAACTCCCCATTGAATGACTGCTACCTCATGGTGTTCTCGATGCTTCAGAATTGGAAAAGGATGGAGAGCACAGCAGTGTGCAGGCCCCTCACCAAACTCCCGCGATACTCTGAGGGGCACCAGAACCTCACCTCACTCGGCCCCCCAAGCACAGACGAACTCTGTGCCCACCTGTCCTATGGGCCCTGGGCGCACCTCCAGCCACTGGCAGCCAGGACAGAGGTACAGGTGCAGGGCTTAGTGCACAGCAGGCTCTGAGGCCACCCAGACCTGCCATGGTCCCCAACATCCCCTCTGCTGGGAAAGCTGGACTAAGACTTACTATTTAAAAAAGAGTCCAGAAATATATCCACACAAATATGGACTACACTGATTTTCAGCAAAGGTACAAACGCAATGCTGTGGAGAAAGAGTAACCTTTTCAACAAAAAAATGCTGGAACAACTGGATATCCATATACAAAAAGATAAACTTCAATCCATACTTCACACCATATACAAAAACTACTTTCAAATGGATCACAGACCTAAATATAAGAGTTTAAACTATAAAACTCAGAAGAAAACAGAGGAATAAATCTCTCTGTCGGTTAGGCAAAGATTTCTTAAATATGACAAAAGAAAGATCTATGAAAGAAAAAACTGGTAAACTGAACTTACCAAACTTATATGCTTTTCAGAAAACTAGCCACATGACAAGATACCAGGAGGCAGTGGTTTGAATGTGGTGGAACTGGAACTCTCAAACACTGCTAGCAGGTGCAAAAAATGATCCATGTTCTTTGGAAAATGACCAACAGTTTCTTAGAAAGTTAAATACACATCTACTACATGATCTGGTCATTCCACTCCTAGGGAACTTAAAGCAAATGTCCATACACATCCTTCCACACTAATGTCCACAGCAGCTTTATTCCTAACAGTCCAAGCCCGAAAGCAATCCAAATGGAGAGACAGTCTGTCTGATATCCACAATTAAGTGAATGGATAAATAAATTATGTTATACCTACACATGGAATACTACCCTACAATAAAAAGAAATGAACTATCAATCCAGGCAAAAAAATGGATCAATTTCAGAATAATTATGCTGAGAAAAAGAGCATATAACAAACAGAATATTTTACATGTGTGCTTCAATTCATATAAAATCCTACAAAATGCAAACTGATATTTAGGTATAGAAAACATACCAGTGGCTACACAGAGACAAAGAGAGGTGGGAGAAAGGGCGTTTCAGAAGAGTATGAGGAAAATCCCAGGGTGGATATACTTACTGTCTTAATTGTGGTATGGGTTCAAGGATGTATATATACATTATATATTTAAAACAGAAAATTCTGATTTTTAAAAATGGTAGCTTATTGTATATCAATTATATCTTACGTTGTTTTAAAAATGTAAAATCTGCCAGGACTAGATCCACATTCCCCCAGGGGCAGGAACAGCCTGAACGGCAAGTGTCGCTCCCACGCGAACCAGTATTTTCTTGTTAAATTATATAGTTCTTGAGCTCATTTTTCAAAAAGAACTATTTAATTTACTATTCAGTACTTTAACTTTCATGATGAGAAATCTGCCTCCTCCTTTTTTGTTTTGTTTGGCTGCACCACGTGGCATGTGGCATCTTAGTTCCTTGACAAGGAATCGAACCTGTGCCTTCTGCAGAGGAAGCACAGAGCCTTAACCACTGGACCACCAGGGAAGTCCATTGAGCTTTTTTTTTTTTTTTTTTAATTAATATCCAGGTAAAAATTTCATCCTGTTTCAGGGATGATTTTCTCCCAAAGTGGTTTCTTTAACCATCTTTTGTATCTAGTCATCATGATTAGATTTTGTTTTCTACGGTACAGTCAGGGTAAATTACTTTTCTTTTTTCACCTGAGTCTGCTTTAAATTATGGTTAAAGACTGGTTACTATTATTAATTTTTTTATTGCCTAAATGAAGTGGTATGTGTATATTTACTGTGTATATCATATTTTCAAGAAGACAGGGAATAAAAAATTCTGCAAAAGCGTAGTTCTTGCATAACAAGCCTGGTGGTCTTTAGGTTAGGGATGCAGTTTATTGGGGGAACGCCGTTATGGTCTGCATTGCTCTCTCATGGGGATCTCATCTGTCCCTACTAAGATTTAGCACCAATAGATAACACTGTTTGATTTTTCCTTGACTGTCACAACTGTTGTCATACTCAATATCTAAATCTAATTACCTTTAAATTTACAAGTACCAATACCTTACTTTTCCCAATACGGCTTTTGGGATGGTGACAGGGAAGTCAATCATAACATCAAGCCACTTAAGAATGTTCTGTGCCTTTTTTATGATTACAATTTCCTTAATTCTAGTTAAGTGCTGATAATGAGTTTTTGGGCTACTGTTACTACTTATTTGGAGGAGGATGTCTTTTTGATGGTATATCCTGTACTACACTACATGCTATGTTTTGTTTTTTTCTGATTACAAATAGGGCAATTATAAATGCTTCAGGTTTATAATATAAATCTTTTCTGGGCCACATGTGAATATTTTCCTCATGAAAAGGTTTTCTTGTAAATATTTGACAAAGATACAATGGAAATTATAACATGGGTAGGCTGTAAATAATATGGTTGATTTTCTTTAGAAAACTATGACCTGGAATTGTCAATGGAACAGGTTTCTTAAGTCTGTTTATATGTTGAGAAAGTACAGAACTTTTTGCTGATATAAATAAAGGAGGCCGAATTTCATGGAGATTTTGACTCAGTTGGCATGTATGAGTTAACAGATTCTCTGGTTCAATAAACTAGACCTTTATTTAAGGGGAGGAAAAATCAACAGTAAAGAATCAAAGCATAAGCAATACTTACCAGTACCGGAATTTTGAACCTAATGTAAAATAATGTGCAAAAAAATTCTTTTGAGGTGGAAGTGGTCTGTCCAAACGGAAGAATGTGTGATGTTCTACACACGCTTTCCATAAGTTTTTACATGCTCTGTAATTCACCATGTTAAATCCCAATAATGTTTCTCTAGATTCATGCTGTAATAAATGACAAAAGGCAGAGAATATCATGAAAATGTCAGAATCTAATGCTCCATTTATTTTTTTACAGATAAATATTCTAGTCCTACGAACACTAATCCTTCTTGTGTCTTTTCTGCTTATTCAATAAAGAAGCAGTAATATAAATAGGTGGCAAAATGTGGACCTTATTTGGCAATGTTACAACTCATAGGAACTTTTACTTTATAGTTAGAAATAAATTTAGGGGTTCCCTTGTGGCTCAGCTGGTAAAGAATCCTCCTGCAATGCGAGAGACCTAGGTTCGATCCCTGGGTTGGGAAGATCCCCTCCAGAAGGGAAAGGCTACCCACTCCAGTATTATGGCCTGGAGAATTCCATGGACTGTATAGTCCATGGGGTCACAAAGAGTTGGACACAACTGAGCAATGTTCACAAATAAATTTAAAACTTGATATATACCTATTTTCAAAACTTAATAGCTATAAGCATTTCAAAATGTAATCCTTGCCCACAAATTAAACTTTAAGACACATCACCATACCTTTCAACAATATTTTTAAATTTATAAATCTGTCTAGATTGTAAATAAGTAAATAAAAACATTCAGTACTTCAGAACACTATTTTGAAACTCATTTTAAAAATAAGTAGCAACAGAATAGAAGTATTCCTTTAACTTTTTAAAAACTTTGGCACCAATTACTATTTAAGTAAACAGTTTTACTGAAATAATAAACTATCTATAGCAAGGCAGACATGTCATAAATGTAGAGCTCTGATTTTCACAGTGACTGTAACCTTTGACCCTCCCAACCTGATTCAGAAATGTGTCATTAGCAGCACCTGTGAGTATCCCTCATCCTCCCTTTCTACCAGATCACCTCTATAAAGGTGACTACCCTTCTGACTTTATGACCACAGACTGGTTACGCTTGTTTTCAATTTTATATACATGGATGCATACACGTGTATCTTGACTTCTTTTGTTCATTATTATGTTTCTATAGTCCTCCATTTAATTGTGAAGCAGTAACTGACTCATTTTCACTCTACACAGTATTCTATTGTATGAAGAGACCACAGTTTATTTATCCACTTACTGTTGACAGACATTTACTGTTTCTAGCTTGGTAATGTAAAAATATTGCTTCTATGTATATTTCTGTATTTTGTCTGATGCATGTAGGTGTGAATTTTTGTTGCTGGATCATAGATGTCACGTGCTCAGTTCAGTTCAGTTGCTCAGTCGTGTCCGACTCTTTGCGACCCCATGAATCGCAGCACGCCAGGCCTCCCTGTCCATCACCAACTCCCAGAGTTCACTCAGACTCACATCCATCAAGTCAGTGATGCCATCCAGCCATCTCATCCTCGGTCCTCCCCTTCTCCTCCTGCCCCCAATCCCTCCCAGCATCAGAGTCTTTTCCAATGAGTCAACTCTTTGCATGAGGTGGCCAAAGTTCTGGAGTTTCAGCTTTAGCATCATTCCTTCCAAAGAAATCCCAGGGCTGATCTCCTTCAGAATGGACTGGTTGGATCTCCTTGCAGTCCAAGGGAATCTCAAGAGTCTTCTCCAACACCACAGTTCAAAAGCATCAATTCTTCGGCGCTCAGCTTTCTTCACAGTCCAACTCTCACATCCATACATGACCACGGGAAAAACCATAGCCTTGACTAGACGGACCTTAGTCGGCAAAGTAATGTCTCTGCTTTTGAATATGCTATCTAGGTTGGTCATAACTTTTCTTCCAAGGAGTAAGCGTCTTTTAATTTCATGGCTGCAGTCACCATCTGCAGTGATTTTGGAGCCCTCAGAAATAAAGTCTGACACTCTTTCCACTGTTTCCCTATCTATTTCCCATGAAGTGATGGGACCGGATGCCATGATCTTCGTTTTCTGAATGTTGAGCTTTAAGCCAACTTTTTCACTCTCCACTTTGAAAGTGAAAGTCATGTGCTCACCTCTAGTAGATACCAACTGTTTCACAAGATGATTAGCTCAATATTCACTTCCCCTACAAGCAATGAAGGCTCCACATACTCCCAAATCACTGGGTTCACCAATCTTTTCATTACACTATTCTGATGGCTGTGAGGAATTATCACATTCTGGTTATAATTTGTATTTCTCTGCTGTTTAACAAGGTTCATATTACTGGACGAGGAGATATTTTCAGTTCTGTTCTGAATTCTGGAGTGTCTGTTCAAGTCACTAATGTATTTCTGGATTGGCTTGGATATACAACCAAGGACATGGTGTGTGTGTTTATTATACACATATTCTATGCTATTTGCCATAGTTCTTAATTTTAACACAGCCTAAATTATCGATCTTCTCCTTTAATGTTTGTTTTCCTTCTATGTCCTGTTAAGGCAATCTTTGCCTATCAAAAGGTCATGAAGATTTTTTTCTGTAAGTATAATATAGTAAAATGTCCATGTAAAAATATTAAATAATGATGCTAGAAAATATGTTAAAATATTACTTACTGATCATCAGAGAATTCTTAATTATGCTTAAGAGTTGCTTTGTATGTACTAACACTACCTCAGAGAATCACTGTGAAGACTAAATGATATGAAAATAGTTAATACACATTATCAGGCACGTAGTAAGATCTCCAGAAATGTTAGATACTATATTATTACAAATAACAACAGTACCACAGAAAGCAAAATGGAAAAATTGGCTTCAATATCACCTACCAATATAATTATCAAAAGTAAAATGTCTGTTCTCCAGTTTCCAGACATGATTTAATATATTTTATTCCTCTAAACATTTATTGAAACATGTACAACAGTGTTCATTAACAGCATTAATCATAATAGCCACATTCAGAAATGGCAAAACTATCCATTAACATAATTAAGAGTGAATAACTAATTGATAGTATATTCATTCAGTAGAATTCCAAATAGCAATGGAGCAAAATACTGCTCTGTGTAACAACACAGAGGAATCTCCCAATGCTAAGGGAAAGAAGGCAGACAAAAACATTCTGTATGATTTCATATTTTAAAAGTTCAAAACAGGACAAACAAATTAATGATGCTACAAATGAGAATAGTATTTACCTTTTGGGAGAGTTAATAACTGCTACTGCATCAGCTCTATTAGCAATAATACCAGCTTCTGTGGTGGCAGTAATGTTCTACATATAACATTGTATATTATATACCTATCAAGCACTACACTTAATTTCCGCCTGATTTATTTCAAAAACTCTCTTCAAAAAACTTCCATATTTTGTGAATATAAATGATGATGAATTATACTCAATAGATCAAGATCCTCTATAAAATGCATTTGATTCAAATACATTTTGCACACAAATAAACACCCTAAAATATGTGTTAATTTGTCAAGACTTCTAATAATGTCAGTCAAAGGATAAGGCTAATTTAATTCAATGAAATAGATAAAAACCATTTATAAGATGACACTCTTTACAATACTGTACTTTCTATGAAAACTCAACATGTTGTATTTATTGCTAATATAAAAAAAGGCCATCACCATTCTAACAAAGGCAGGAAATGTACTACACGTTCATGAACTACAAACAAAACTAAACACTCAGATTCTCTACAATGAAATGAACTTACAAATAAAAGGAAGTGCTACAGATTTAGTTAACAAAAAGAAAGATACAAAGAAAAAGGACATATAAATCCTCAGTTACTGACCTTATGAATAGAATACGGGGACTGACAATGACTATCACAACTGAAATTAGTTTTTATGTTCAAGAGACAGCAGAACAGCTATCTAGAATAACCTCAGATCAGAACCACAGAAACACTGGAGAAATACTTTGTCACAAACTATAAATTAACTTAGTTGGCAGTTATTAATAGTATTAATAAAACTTTTATTTACACTAAAAGTTCTGTAATGAATATTTATTTCTTTATAAAAAATTTATATTAATAAGAACAATACTCACCAATTCTTTTCTTAACTGAATAAAAAACTGTTTGCACTTAAAAGAAATTTTCACAATTTTCAACCTGGATAAAAAGAGAATGAATTGAAGTATTTAAAATATTGAACAAAGATAAAAGTATCAACCAAAGAGTAGTTAAAAATAATCTTTTAATTGCATGTTTAGTATATCCATTGAACTATATGTACATATACACCAAAGAATATATATACATATATACATAAAAAAATCAGAAGTTTTTGGTTTGTCATGAAAAAATAATTAGAATTTATACAGTGAGTTGAACTGTTTTACCAGAACATTTACTGAGAACTTATCCATTTTTCAATTTTGTATCCGAAATTTACATAAAAACACATATTACAAGTTAAAAATTCAAGAATACCAAAAATATAGTTTATTTATTCTTTAAAACTACAAGTAGTTTCCTTGCTCTACATGCAAAGAGCTTAGAAATCACCACTACATCCTAGCAACAAGTAAAAAGCTCAAAAGGCTTAAACATCATCAATTCTTCTTGGATCCAAAAGAGAAGAGCACAGAGCAAACTCTACCTCCAAGATTTGAGAGATGAATTGGAAGCAGAAACTGCCAGAGGAAGCAGTGCCAGGGTAAGAAAACTGGAACTGTATTCCATGAATTGTTGAAACTATTGTTTGTCATGCTGGTTAACTATGAGAGTGAAAAACTCCAAGAGGACCCAGTCATAGGGAGGCCCTCACAGAATTCTAAGATTAATCTCCAGAAGCTCAAACAAATTCCAACAGTAAATATCAGAGGAAAATACCCTCAGGTTTCCGACAGGGAAAGGGGAAAAGAAACCATGTTGAAATAGGCCAGAGCACTCTGCTCTTAACAAGGTCTGCATTTAGGGGAAACAAGTTAACAAGAGCCTTAAATGATCCAGGGAAAGAAAACACCCAATTTTAGTCCACTCTAGAAATCTTGCCCCATCCAAAGAGGGAGAAAAAATTGAGAAACACTTGTGAAGCTCACAATCCAGAGGTAGAGGCTCAAAAAAACACAAAGCTAGTCATAGGACTGCACCCACCACCACTCCCTCATCACTACATTCAGTTCAGTTCAGTTGCTCAGTCGTGTCCAACTCTTTGCGACCCCATGAATCGCAGCACGCCAGGCCTCCCTGTCCATCACCAACTCCTAGAGCTTACCCAAACTCATGTCCATCGAGTCAGTGATGCCATCCAGCCATCTCATCCTCTGTCGTCCCCTTCTCCTCCTGCCCACAATCCCTCCCAGCATCAGGGTCTTTTCCAATGAGTCAATTCTTTGCATGAGGTGGCCAAAGTATTGGAGTTTCAGCTTCAGTATCAGTCCTTCCAATGAATACCCAGGACTGATCTTCTTTAGGATGGACTGGTTAGATCTCCTTGCAGTCCAAGGGACTCTCAAGAGTCTTCTCCAACACCACAGTTCAAAAGCATCAATTCTTCGGCGCTCAGCTTTCTTCACAGTCCAACTCTCACATCCATACATGACCACTGGAAAAACCACAGCCTTGAGTACATGGACCTTTGTTGGCAAAGTAATGTCTCTGCTTTTCAATATGCTATCTAGGTTGGCCATAACTTTCCTTCTAAGAAGTAAGCATCTTTTAATTTCATGGCTACGTTACTAAGAGCCTATTTACAGCAGTTCCTTTTACCAGCTCCTTTTACCAAGGTTACCAATCAACCCTGAATATTCATTGGAAGGACTGATGCTGAAGCTCCAACACTGGCTATGCTATGTGAAGACCCACCTCATTGGAAAAGACCTTTGATGCTGGGAAAACTGAGGGCAGGAGGAGAAGGTGGTGACAGAGGATGAGATGGTTAGATGGCATCATCGACTCAAGGGACATGAATTAAAGCAAACTCCAGGACATAGTGAAAGATAGGGAACCTGGAATGCTGCAGTTCACGGGGTGGCAAAGAATCAGATACAACTTAGTGACTGAACAACAATCTTTTACCAGGATATCAGATCGGCCCATCAAGAAAAAATTACAAGGGATACCAAAAGGCAAAAAAACAACATAAAGACACAGTATGTAACAGGACCAGATGTGAAAGGAGTGCTGGAATTATCATCCTGAGAGTTTAAAACAACTTAATTAACATGCTAAGAGCTCCAGTGGATAAAGTAGAGAGCAAGAAAAGACAGGCAATGTAAGCACAGAAATGAAAAGCATGAAAAAGTGTACCAAAATATAAAATTAATATTCAGAAACTGGCTCCACTTCTATACATTAACAACAAACTAACAGAAAGAAAAATTAAAACAATCCCATTTACTATCACAGTAAAGAGAATAAAATACCTGGGAATATACCTACCTAAGAAAACGAAAGACATGTACTTGGAAAACTGAAACACACTGCTGAGAAACATTGAAAATGATGTAAACATATGGAAAGATACACCGTATTCTTAGATCTGAAGAATTATTATTGTTAAAATGACCACATTATCCAAAGCAATCTACATATTCAAGGCAATCTCTATCAAAATACCAATGCATTTTTCACAGAACTAGAACAAATAATTTCAAATTTTGTATAGAAACACAAAAGACTCTAAACAGCCAAACAATCTTGAGAAAGAAAAACAGCAGAAGGAATCATGCTCCCTGACTTCAAACTATACTACAAAGCTACAGAAATCAAAACAGTACGGTACTGGCACAAAAACAGACACAGAAATCAATGGAAGAGGATAGAAAGTCCAGAAATAAACTCAAGCATGCACCTATGGTCACGAATCTATGACAAAGGAACAAAGAATATACAATGGAGACAGTCTCTTCAATAAGTGGTGCTGGGAAAACTGGACAGCTATATGTTAAAAAATGAGGTTAGAAAATTCTCTAACAGCATATACAAAACTAAACTCAAAATGGATTAAAGACTTAAATATAAGACTGGATACCATAAAACTCCTAGAAGAAAACATAAGCAAATAGTCTTTGACATAAATCATAGCAACATTTTTTGGGAACTATATCCTAAAATAAATGAAATAAAAACAAACAAATGAGACCTAACTAAACTTAAAAGCTTAGGCATAGCAAAGGAAACCAACAACAAAAAGACCATCTACTGAATAAGAGAAAATATTTGCAAATGATATGACCAATAGGGGTTAACATCCAACATATGTAAACAGCTCACACAATTCAACATAAAAACAAATCAAAAATCAAACCACCCAAGTAAAAATTAGAACTGAACAGATGTGCTTCCAAAGCGGAAATGCAGATGGCCAACATGAATATGAAAATATGCTCGATACTGCTAATCATCAGAGAAATACAAATCAAAACCACAAAGGGATACCAGTTCACACCTGTCAGAACGGCTAGCATCAGAAAGACAATAAATGTTCGGTGAGAATGTGGAGAAAAGAGAGCTCTCATGCATTGTTGATGGGAATGTCAATTAGTACAGCCACTTGTGGAAAACACTATAACTACACCAACTAATTAAGGGATATACAAATTAAAAGATGCAAAATATAACATTAAAAACATAATATGAAAGGGGAGGAGTATAAAAGATATTTTTCACAGAACTAGAACAAATAATCATCTAATTTGTATGGTACTACAAAAGACCCAAATATCCAAAGCAAACTTCAGAAACAATAAAGCTGGAGGTATCAGGCTCCCTGAGATCAGACTATATATTACAAAGCTACAGTAACCAAAACAGTCTGGCACTGGCCCAGAAATAGATATAAATATCAGTGAAACAGAATAGAGGGCCCAGAAATAAACCCATGCTCACATGGCCAATTAATTTATGACAACAAGGAAAGAATGTACAACGGAAAAAAGATAGTCTCTTCAATAAATGGTATTGGGAAAACTGGATGCTATGTGCAGAAAAATGAAACTGGACAACTTTGTCACACCATACACAAAAACAAATTCAAAAGGGATTAAAGACAAAAATGTTAATACCTAAAAACATAAAACTCCAAGAAGAAAACACAGATAGTAACCTCTTTTGACATCAGTCTTACTAATATTTTTTGGATATGTCTCCTCAGGTAAGGGAAGCAAAAACAAAAATAAACAATGGGATTGCATCAAATTAAAAGATTTTGCACAGTGAAGCAAACCAACAAAAAGAAAAGATAGCCCACCAAATGAGAGAAGATACTTGCAAATGATACACCCAATAAGGGGTTGATATCTAAGTATACAAAAAACATACAACTCAATACAAAAAAATTTTGATTAAAAAAATAGGCAGAAGACTGGAAGAGGCATTTTTACAAAGATATACACATGGCCCACAGCGACATTATAAGATGCTCAACATCACTAACTATCAGAGAAATGCAAACTACAATGAGATACCATCTCAGACCTGTCAGAATGGCTATTATTAAAATGACAAGGAATAACAAATGTTGATAAGGATGTGAAGAAAAGAGAATCTCTGTGCACGGCTGGTGGGAATGTAAATATGTGCCATTATCATGGAAAACAGTACGGAGGGCCCCCAAAAAATTAAAAGCAGAACTACTGTATGATCCAGCAGTTTTGCTTCTGGGTATTTATCCAAGTAAATAAAAACACTGAATCAAAAAGATTTATGTATCCTTCTGTTCATTGCAAGAAGCAACATTTAGAACCTTATATGAAACAACTGACTGATTCAAAATTGGGAAAGGAGTACAACAAGGTTGTTTATTGTCACTCCATTTATTTCACTTATACACAGAGCACATCATGTGAAATGCTCGGCTGGATGAGTTACAAGGTGGAATAAAGATTGCTAGAAGAAATATCAACAACCTCAGATATGCAAATGATACCACTTTAATGGCATAAAGAGAAGAGGAACTAAAGAACTCCTTGATGAGGGTGAAAGAGAAGAGTGAAAAAGCTGGTTTAAGACTCAACATTCAAAAAAACTAAGTTCATGGCATCTGGTCCCACCACTTCATGGCAAGTAGAAGGGGCAAAGGTGGAAGCAGTGACAAATTTTCTCTCCCTGGGCTCCAAAATCACTGCGGATGACTGTAGCCATGAAATTAAAAGACAATTGCTTCTTAGAAGAAAAGCTATGACAAACCTACATAGTGTATTAAAAAGCAAAGATATCACTTTGATGACAAAGGTGTGTATAATCAAGACTATGGTCTTTCCAGTAGTCATGTACGGATGTGAGAGCAGGACCATAAAGAAAGCAGAGCACTGAAGAACCAATGCTTTCAAACTGTGGAGCTGAATATGACTCTTAAAGAGTCCACTGGACAGCAAGGAGATCAAGCCAGTCAATCTTAAAGGAAATCAACCCTGAATACTCATTTGAAGGACTGATGCTGAAGCTGAAGCTCCAATATTTTGGCTACCTGATGTGAACAGCCAACTCATCAGAAGACTGCCGCTAGGAAAGATTGAGGGCAGGAGGAGAAGGGGGAGACAGAGGATGAGATGGTTAGATGGCATCACCGATTCAATGAACATGAACTTGGGCAAACTCCAGGAGATGGTGAGGGACAGGGATGCCTGGAGTGCTACAGTTCATGGGGTTGCAAAGAGTCAGACACAATTTGGCAACTGAACAACAATGTTCACTGCAGCACTATAAAGAAACAATCTAAGTGTCCACTGATAATGAATGGATAAAGAAGATGTGATGTATGTGTGTAGATGTGTATGAATATTCAGTTCAGCTCAGTTCAGTTGGTCAGTTGTGTCTGACTCTTTGAGACCCCATGAACCTCAGCACACTAGGCCTCCCTGTCCATCACCAACTCAAAAAGTCTATCCAAACTCATGTCCATCAAGTCGGTGACACCATTCAACCATCTCATCCTGTCATCCCCTTCTCCCAACCTCATCTTTCTCAGCATCAGGGTCTTTTCAAATGAGTCAGTTCTTCGCATTAGGTGGCCAAAGTAGTGGAGTTTCAGCTTCAACATCAGTCCTTCCAATGAATACCCAGGACTGATCTCCTTTAGGATGGACTGGTTAGATCTCCTTGCAGTCCAAGGGACTCTCAAGAGTCTTCTCTAATACCACAGTTTAAAAGCATCATTACTCAGTCATAGAAAAGAAATTTTGTCATTGTGGCAACATGGATGGACCAGGAGGATATTATGAAAATGAAATAACTAGAAAGAGAAAAACAAATACCTTATGATTTTATTTATATGTAGAATCTAAAAAATGAAAAAGTGACTCATAGATATAAACAGCAAATGAATGGTTGCCAAGGGGAAGCGTCGGTGCAGATATAGACAAATATGTGAAAGGGATTAAGAGCACAAACTTTCAGGTATAAAATAAGTCATAGGAGTGTAATACACACAGAGGGAATACAGTCAAAAACACGTAATGGTTTTATACAGTGACAGATGAACACTGAACTTGTAGTGACTGTTTCATAATGTATACAAAATACTAAACAACTATGCTGTATACCTGAAACTAATGTTATGCTAATTATAACTCAGTAAAAAAAAAACTGTTGAAGCTTGTTTTATAGCTAACATATTGCTTCTTCTAATAAATGAGCTATGTATCCTTGAAAGGAATATGTATTTTGCTATTGCCAGGCACAGTACTGAAACAAGAGGGAAGTGGGCAGGGCACAACCTTTAAAAGAATGACACAGCCACAGGACATGACAAAAACTGGTTAGAACCAACTAGATCCTAGATGGTGGAAGATCTAATTTCCAGTGGATCTTGAGCCTCATTATTTGCTTACTGTAATGCATTAGCTACATGACACACCTGAGCTTCCCACTGAACCTGACATTCAGTGCTAAAGAAACCACATGCAATGTAGGAGACATGGGTTTGGTCCCTGGGTCAGGAAGTTCCCTGGAAAAGGAAATGGCAACACACTCCAGTATTCTTGCCTGGAAAATCCCATCTTCCCAGCTTATTATTATTTGGCAGTTTACTTGCATGAACTCTGCACCCCAATCTTCAGTTTATGTTTCTGCTATTGCTCTTCAGGAAGGCACAGCCCTGGGTGTGTCCAAAGTAATACTGAAATGACAGTAGTATCAGTCACCCCATCCTTTCAAAAACCACACCCAGCTGTGAACTTCTCTAACTGCCAACACACTGCTCTATTATTTTCAACAGTGCCCTATGTCATGAACTCCTTTAGAAACTAATTCAATTCAAATTGTGGCTATTCTGAAGGAACAGTTTCTGTGGTAAGCATTTGAGGCTTTCTCTTCTACTGTCCTTGATTTTCTCTCCCCTTTTACCTTTGGGTTTCCCAAGACAGTTCTTCTTAATTGGTCTGAGCTTTATAGTTAAATTTTGAACCTTTGTTATTATACAAGAGCCCTGGTGATGTGGCAGTTAAGTTTGGGGTTGGGCAGATGCCAGTCTCTACTCCTGTGATCTGGTCTCAGTGGGTTAGTGGGCTGGGCCTCCTGGCTGCACCCTTCAGTACTCTGCAACTCATCCCCCCGCCACCCCCCCCCCCCGAGCTGAAACAAAAAGTAGAGAGGGCTTCCCTTCCTCCACCTCGGTTAGGCCCTGGTAACATCCATTTTGATTAAGTATAAATAAACTTCCTTAGGACAGATCTTTGCTAATAAGAAAAGAAGGCTCTGAGCATATTTCAAGCTACTTTCCTGCTCAACCCCTATATCCTGCCCTTCGATCACAAGCGGATTTTCTGTCAATCTTGGCCCTGAGATCTCATCTCTGGTAGCAAAGGGCCCTTCCTAAGTAAGCAGGGCCTGAGGGAGTGTTTATCTGACAAGCTAGTCTCTGCTCTGTCTCCAGCAATTTGTCAACCACCCTTTATGTACTCCTGCCAGGTACTGCTGTAGCGGTGGTTTCTAGCCCTGGTAAGCTGTCATTTCTTGTATTCATCTGTTTCTCTAGTTTTCAGAAATGCAGTATGCCCTGTGTTTTCAATTCTCTGACAGATCTAAAAAGAGCTGTTGATTTTAAGTTTTTGCAGTGTTTCTTTTTCTTTTGAGAATACGAGTAACAAGTTGCAAAATCTTTACCTGCTAGACTGGGAACCACAACTGTCCCCTTCCCTTTTCGTTTTACTAATGATGTTTTTTTGATGAGCAATAATTTTAATGAAGTCTAATTTACAGAATCCAAGTAATTCCCAATCCAATACTCAACATTTTAAAAGCATGAACTTGAACTGGATAATTTAGGGCTAACCATATATAGAAAGAAATGAGGAAGTATATTTATCACATGGAATGTAACTTTTCTACACATAACTCTACTTTTGAAAGAAGAGGTTAAGTGAGAAGCTTGTCTTTCAGAATCTGAAAGATCCAAGTTTAAGGTTCCACTTCATATTTATCAAACTTATTAACCTTGGCCCAGTTAGCTTCTCTGGTATTTCTTATTCCTTATCCACAAAACAATGCTAAGGATATCCAAGTTGCAGGGTTATCAGGTACAAATAAAATGCATTAAAATCCATGAGTGATTTTCTTCCTTGCTTTAACCTCCTTCAAAAGGACTTAGGCCAGCCCACTGTGGCTCCCAGGACTGTTGTGGTCAGTGACCCTGACCCTGTGGCAGGCCACTGTCGACCTACACCTCCACTGGAGACTCCTGGACACTGATTGGCAAGTCTGGCTCAGTCTCTTGTGGGGGTCACAGAAAAACATCTCTCTCTGTTTAATGGACCACGCTCAAGCCTTTGACTGTGTGGATCATAACAAACTGGGGAAAACTCTTCAAGAGATGGGAATATCTGACTATCTTACCTGTCTCCTGAGAAACCTATATGTGGGTCAAGAAGCAGTTAGAACCCTGTATGGAACAACTGACTGGTTCAGAATTGAGAAAGGAGTATGACAAGGCTGTTTGTTGTTACCCTGTTTATTTAACTTATACACTGAGCACATCATGAGAAATGCCAGAATGGATGAGTTACAAGATGGTATCAAGATTAGCGGGAGAAAAACATCAACAACCTCAGATATGCAGATGATACCCCCATCGAATGGCAGAAAGCAAAGACAAACTAGAGAACCTCTTGATGAGGGTGAAGGAGGAGAATGAAAAAGCTGACTTAAAACTAAATATTAAAGAAAGATCATAGCATCCAGTCCCATCACTTCATGGAAAATATAAAGGGAAAAGGTGGAAGCAGTGACAGATTTCCTCTTCTGGGGCTCTAAAATCACTGTAGATATTTACTGCAGCCATGAAATCAGCAGATGATTGCATCTTGGCAGGAAAGCTATGACAAACCTAGACAGTGTGTTGAAAAACAAAGACATCGTTTTGCCAACAAAGGTCTGTACAGTCAAGGCTATGCTCTTTCCAGTGGTCATATACGGTTGTGAGTGCCAGACCGAAAAGAAGGCAGTGACAAAGAATTGATGCCTTGGAACTGTGGTGTTAGAGAAGACTCTTGTGAGTCCCTTGGACCATAAGATCAAATCAGTCAATCTTAAAGTAAATCAACCCTGAATACTCAATTCAAAGGACTGATGCTGAAGCTCCAATATTTTGGTCACCTGATGTGAAGAGCTAACTCACTGGAAAAGACCCTGATGCTGGGAAAGATTAAGGGCAGAAGGAGAAGGGGGCATCAGAGGATGAGATAGCTGGATAGCATCACTGATGCAATGGACATGAATTTGAGCAAATTCTGGGAGATGGTGAAGGACAGGGAGACCTGGTTGTGCTGAGGTCCATGGAGTCACAGAGTCGGACATGACTGAGCAACTGCACAACAGCAGATGGAACGTACAAGATCCTTCAAACTCTGAATCCAATTTCTCTTTAAGCAATATCATCTTAAAATCTTACTCCCTTGCTTTGTCCTCAGTGAAGATAACTAAAAAAAAAAAAAAAAAAGTCAGGGGCTACTTGGTGGCTCACTGGTAAAGAATCCACTTGCCAATGCAGGAGATGTGGGTTTGATCCCTGATCCAGGAAGACCCCACAAGCCACAGAGCAACTGGGCCCAAGCACCAAAACTATTGAGCCTGTGCTCTAAAGCCTGTGAGCTGCAACTACTGAGCCCACATGTCACAACTACTGAAGCCAATGTGCCTTAGAGCCTGGGCTCCTCAGCAAGAGAAGCCACCACAAAGAGAAGCCACTGAAACTAAAGAGTAGCCCCAGCTCTCTGCAACTAGAGAAAAGTCCACACAGCAACCAAGACCCAGCACAGCCAAATATAAATGAATAAAAATCAAACCACGTATCTAATCATTTGAACTTGCCACATCCTTTCTTACTACGAAAGAAAGAAAGAAAGTGAAGTCGCTCAGTCGTGTCCGACTCTATGCGACCCCATGGACTGTAGCCCACCAGGCTCTTCCCTCCACGGGATTCTCCAAGCAAGAGTACTGGAGGGGGCTGCCATTTCCTTGTCCAGGTTCTTACTACGAGGCCTCTGCAAATGTTGGGTACCTTTACCCTAAATTCTGACTGAACCTTCCACACACACATTCCTCTTCCATACTCCCTCTTCATTGAGGAAATTTCTATTCATCCTTTAAAAACCACCTCAAATATGGCAAAGGCCAACACAATATTGTAAAGCAATTATCCTCCAATTAAACCGAAACAAAACAAAAAAATCACCTTAAATATCATGAAGACATTAAAATTTTCCCTGGTAAAATTATATCATTGGTACTTCCAAAGTAATTTGTCAAAAACTCTTCCAGAATCTTTATTTTATAATAATAAATATATATACATATGCACACATTAAAGAATTTTGAAAATACAGAAAAATTTAGATTATCATTTTAACCCTTATCATCTGAAAAGAATTTCTGATTTTGACATTTATATAATATGTAAAGTTTATAAAAAATATGTTTAATTCTCTTCAGTAAATCAGAAAAACATTAAAATTGAAGATACACATTTACCATCATGAAAATAAACAACCATAACTGTTTTTTCTGGAACACTTAATTCACCAATCTTATGTTTTGTAATTAATTTTATGTGCTCACTTTTAGGTAAGTACCATGTCTCAAGCTGTTTTGTACTTTCCTCTAACCATAACACAAGTTGAATTACACAGAAGAATTTACAGATATGACATGAAATATTAAATGACCTTTGGCTTTCTTTTATGAACTTCAGAGAGGTATAATTTATATATAAAATGAAATATCCCAATTTTAAATGAACAATTCAATGAGTTTTGACAAATGTATTGAGTTGTATAACATCCATCCACCAAAATCACCATATAGCAATTTGCATCACCTGAAGATGTCCCCTTAGCATCCCTTTGCAGTCAATTTCCTCCCATTTTTAATCCCTGGCAACCAAGTGGTCTGTTGTTTCTATAATACGTGTTTTCTAGAATTGCATATAAATAGAAACAGAGTACGTCATCTTTTGTGTCAGGCTTCTTATACTTGACATCATGTTTTGAAGGTAGGGTCACCCATATTGTTTAGTGTGTCAAATAGTTCACTTCTTTCACTGCTAAACAGTATTCCACTGCATAGATGTAATTTGCTTGTACAGTCACCAACTGATGGACATTTAAATTCTGTTTTGTGCTATTATGAATAATATAGCTATAAACACAGTGTGCACATCTTTATATAAACTTACATTTTCATTTCTCTTGGGCAAATATCTAGGAACAGAATTGCCAGATTAGACGGTTAATCTAATTTAATCTTTAAGAAATGCCAGTTTTCCCAAGTTGGTCTATTACTCTGCATTCCCACCAGCAATATATGAGATTTCTAGGTGCTCTGCTTCCTTGCCATCACTTGGTGCTATCACTTTTAAAATTTTTTAAATATTTATTTATTTGGCTGCACCAGGTCTCAGTTGCAGCATGTGAACTCTTATTTGGGCATGTGGGATCTAGTTTGCTGGGCAGGTATCAAACTCAAGTCCACTGCACTGGGAACATGGAGTTCTAGCCACTGGACCACCAGGGAAGTCCCACTGTTCTTTTTAATTGGAGCTATTCCAGTGGGTGCATGGAAATAGTTCACTGTGGTTTTAATTTGCATTTCACTGATGACTGAGCATTTTTTTGTATTTATCTGCCATTTGTATAACTCCTTTAGTTGGAAGTATCTATTCACAAATTTTGCCTATTCTTTTAAATTAAGTTAAAAAGTTAAGGACCTAACAGTCTTTTACATTTTTTGGATAAGTCCTTTATCAAATATATACTTTACAAAAGACTGAGTTTTACCTTTTCATTTTGAGTGTCCTCTGGAGAACAAAAATATTTAATTTTGAAGAGGTTCACTGCATCAACTTTTTATTTTATATTTAATTTTTTCCTAGATAGTGACCTACCAACGAAATTTATGTTTCTTTTCTCTACATAATTGTGGTGATTTTCTAAAATAAAAGCTTCTGTCAGTTATCATATTTCTATTAAGTGTTATATAAGTGACTAATTACAAAAATCTATCAATAATAATTAGATATTGAAAAGCCTGGCCATCTCATTTCAGAGATATATAAATAAACCGATTGATCCAATATAATTCTTTTGTACTTATTTCTTCCTTAGAAAGGGCTTGGGCTTGGCCCTAGGGCTTCCCTGGTGGCACAGACAGTAAAAACTCTGCCTGAAATGTAGGAGACCCAGGCTGGATCCCTGGGTGGAGAAGATCCGCTGGAGAAGGAAATGGCAACCCACTCCAATATCCTTGCCCAGAGAATCCATGGACAGAAGAGCCTGGTGGGCTACAGTCCACTGGCTTGCAAACAGCTGGACATAACTAAGTGACTAACTTTCCTCCTTTCTTTCCTTAGTGAAAAATCACTGTGTTTATTTTTTTTTTAAACCTAAGATATTTATATGATATATGCACAAAAATCAATGTGGTTTTAATGATTTTCAGGCTATCCCTTAAAGGGTAGTGGTAGATGCTACTTCTCTTTCTACCTCACTCTGGGATACTGAAGTGATGGTTGGTGAGTCAATGGACAGTAAGGACAAGGACAACATGCTAAGGGCAGTAGAGCAATCAGACAAAAGAAACATGAGCTTCAAACCACATGGAGTCACCATACTTTCCCAGCACCAATCTAAACCATGCCAGTGTTCCAACTAATAAGCTAGCACCCATCAAATTCATTTAAATGAGGTACTGTATTCAATACTTTGTACAATGCTCCAATACTTTGTCCACCTAACGTGAAGAGCCAACTCACTGGAAAAGACCCTGATGCTGCAAAAGACTGAAGGCAAAAGGAGAAGGGGACGGCAGAGGATGAGACGGTTGGACAGCATCACCAACTCAATGGACATGAGTTTGAGCAAACTCGGGGAGATAGTGAAGGACAGGGAAGCCTGGCACGATGCAGTTCATGGGATCACAAAGAGTCAGACACGACTTAGCAACTAAACAACAACAACTGTATCCAAAGCAACTGGCAAGGTGCAAGAAACAGAGTATACATGATGATATTAGCTATTATACTACAGTACAAATTTAGAGATTGTCTCAATAACCTCAGATATGCAGATGACACCACCCTTATGGCAGAAAGTGAAAGAGGAGAGTGAAAAGGTTGGTTTAAAGCTCAACATTCAGAAAACGAAGATCATGGCATCCGGTCCCATCACTTCATGGGAAATAGATGAGGAAACAGTGGAAACAGTGTCAGACTTTATTTTTTGGGGCTCCAAAATCACTGCAGATGGTGACTGCAGCCATGAAATTAAAAGACGCTTACTCCTTGGAAGAAAAGCTATGACCAACCTAGATAGCATATTCAAAAGCAGAGACATTACTTTGCCGACTAAGGTCCATCTAGTCAAGGCTATGGTTTTTCCAGTGGTCATGTATGGATGTGAGAGTTGGACTGTGAAGAAAGCTGAGCGCCGAAGAATTGATGCTTTTGAACTGTGGTGTTGGAGAAGACTCTTGAGAGTCCCTTAGACTGCAAGGAGATCCAACCAGTCCATTCTGAAGGAGATCAGCCCTGGGATTTCTTTGGAAGGAATGATGCTAAAGCTGAAGCTCCAGTACTTTGGCCACCTCATGAGAAGAGTTGACTCATTGGAAAAGACTCTGATGCTGGGAGGGACTGGGGTCAGGAGGAGAAGGGGACGACAGAGGATGAGATGGCTGGATGGCATCATGGACTCGATGGACGTGAGTCTGAGTGAACTCTGGGAGCTGGTGATGGACAGGGAGGCCTGGCGTGCTGTGATTCATGAGGTCGTGAAGAGTCAGACACGACTGAGCGACTGAACTGAACTGAACTGAAGAGGAAAAACTTGCAAAGTAGTATTTTCTTTAAGCTAAGAAATTTTTGAAAAAAATAATTCAACTATTTTTGTAGTAGATTCCAAATAAGTGGGATAAAGTTGTATGACAACATTAAATAGTTCAACAAAAATATGAACTACATTTGGTAATACAATAGTAAAAGTGAAAAGTACTGACAGAAGTTCTTACCATGGAAAGGTATTCATTCGTACTCTGTTCTTATAAATCAGAATTCCTCCTGACATCACTCCAATCATAATTTCATTGTTACTTTGATCCTTCAAAAAACAAACAAAAAAAGGGAAATCTAAGATAATGAGTTTTAACTGATAAAGATAAAATTTTTAAATATGATTAGTTCTTTTACATAATGTGACATTATATAAAAGGCAGCAGTTAACTGCACAATATATATAAACCCATATGATAACTATTACACCATAAAAATAAGACATACTTCAAATCAAATTTAAATGGTGCATTATTAAAATTCATTAATATAAAGCAAAAATAAACTTTTCCATAGTTTATAACTGGAACTGACTCTCTGGGATAGAAAATCCAAGACTATATCTCGCAGAACGTTAAGTTAGTATCCATCTTTCCATTTCTAAAACTATTACAATCCAATCACTATATAAATATGATGTTAGGATTGCAAAAGTGAAAACAACCTGGAGTTCAGAGCATGGAGAAAGGCAATTGATAATAAAACAGTATTTCCAATATTAGGAGAAATTCTTTAACTAACATAATACAATAAAAACATCACAGGAAAACAGAGTGGGGAACACTGTTGGAGAGAGTGGAAGAAAATCTGAATTGTGTTTTGATGAGTGAGTTTTCATGCTGATTCAACTTGAACAACTGACTTGCAACTATTAACAAAGTAAGTAGAATTAAAAGTTTCCTCACTTGCTAGAAAGTCTTGAAATAGTTTTGCTTAACTTGAGACCCACTCTAGTATTCTTGCCTGGGAAATTCCATGGACAGAGGAAACTGGCAGGCTATAGTCTATGGGGG
The DNA here is from genome assembly GCF_016772045.2 of Ovis aries. Taxonomy (NCBI): domain Eukaryota; kingdom Metazoa; phylum Chordata; class Mammalia; order Artiodactyla; family Bovidae; genus Ovis; species Ovis aries. The sequence goes on along the minus strand of NC_056055.1, from coordinate 185,190,558 downwards.
TCACAAAGATTCACACAACTGAGCACACATGCAAGAGAGCTTAATCTGAGACATACTATAGGCAAATTAATATGGCAATAATGCTTTTATCCCTAGCATTCATGTGATCAGAAGATAGAACTGACTGATGAAAATATAACCAAGAGTTTGTAACTGTCTCCCTAGGAAAAAATCTCTAAAACATAGTTTCAATAATTTCTAATTACTACAGTAAAAACTTGTTTCCCATCAGGTCACTTCCATCTGTTTTGTATATCCCTAATTATATTAATACTGTTAATACTGTATTAACAGTTCTATTAATACTGTTCTCATCTCTTCTTAATGTTTCTCTGATGGATCATATCAAACCTAACCAAAGTCTACATCAAGTCCAACTTCTCTGTGAAAACTTCATTAGACCTATAGAATGTACTGAATTATACCATGAATATGTGATCCGCAAAGTCCAGACTGTGGGAAAATAAAGGTGAAATGGCCCAGTTCTTTAACAAAAAAATTCTATACAGCAAAGGAAGAAGGCATTAAAAGGCATTTAAAGTTATTCAGTTAAAAACATAAAGCAAAATAAATTATAGTATCTAGAAAGGCACACTGGGTGATAAAACCACAAAAAAATGCATAAGGTAGGCAGGAGCTGGGACAGGGTGTAAAGGTTTCTGGAATGGCTGGAAGAAGTCTAAGGATGACCTGGGTAGTATTTACAAAATTGTCACGAAATCAGATTGATTATATTGTTTGCAGCCAAAGATGGAGATGCTCTATACAGTCAGCAAAAACAAGACCAGGAGCTGATTGTGGCTCAGATCATGAACTCCTTATTGCCAAATTCAGACTTAAATTGAAGAAAGTGGGGAAAACCACTAAACCACTGAAGTGAAGTGAAATGAAGTCGCTCAGTCGTGTCCAATTCTTTGCAACCCCATGGGCTGTAGCCTACCAGGCTCCTCTGTCCATGGGATTTTCCAGGCAATAGTCCTGGAGTGGATTGCCATTTCCTTCTCCAGGAGATCTTCCCAACCCAGGGATTGAACCCGGGTCTCCCACATTGTAGACAGATGCTTTACCGTCTGAGCCACCAGGGAAGTTCCTAAACCACTGAGGTACAACCTAAATCAAACCCCTTATGATTATAGCTCCTGCATTGCTTTCCTGGTGGCTCAGACAGTAAAGAGTCTGCCTGCAATGCAGGAGACCCGGTTCGATCCCTGGGTTGGGACGATCCTCAGTAGAGAGAAATGGCAACTCAGTCCAGTACTCTTGCCTGGAAAATTCCATGGACTGAGGAGTCTGGCGGGCTACAGTCCATGGGGTCGCAAAGAGTCGGACACAACTGAGCGACGTGACCTTCACTTTCACTTATGATTACACAGTAGAAGTGAAAATAAATTTAAGGGACTAGATCTCATAGACAGAGTACCTGAGGAACTATGGACGGAGATTAATGACACTTAAGGAGACAGGGATCAAAACCATCCCCAAGAAAAAGAAACACAAAAAAGCAAAATGGCTGTCTGAAGAGGCCTTACAAATAGCTGTGAAAAGAAAAGAAGCGAAAAGCAAAGGAGAAAAGGAAAGATATGCCCATATGAATGCAGAGTGCCAAAGAATAGCAAGGAGAGATAAGAAAACCTTCCTCAGTGATAAATGCAAAGAAATAGATGAAAACAATAGAATGGGAAAGATTAGAGATCTCTTCAAGAAAATCAGACATACCAAGGGACCATTTCATGCAAAGATGGGCAAGAATAAGGACAGAAATGGTAGAGACCTGACAGAAACAGATATTAAGAGGAGGTGGCAACAATATACAGAACTACACAAAAAAGATCTTCATGACCCAGATGATCACAATGGTGTGATCTCTCACCTAGAGCCAGACATCCTGGAATGTGAAGTCAAGTGGGCCTTAGGAAGCATCACTACAAACAAAGCTAGTGGAGGTGATGGAATTCCAGTTGAGCTATTTCAAATCCTAAAAGATGATGCTGTGAAAGTGCTGCACTCAATATGCCAGCAAATTTGGAAAACTCAGCAGTGGCCACAGGACTGGAAAAGGTCAGTTTTCATTCCAATCCCAAAGAAAGGCAATGCCAAAGAATGCTCAAACTATTGTACAACTGCACTCATCTCACACGCTAGCAAACTAATGCTCAAAATTCTCCAAGCCAGGCATCAACAGTATGTGATATTCAAGCTAGATTTAGAAAAGGCAGAGGAACCAGAGATCAAATTGCCAACATCTACTGGATCACTGAAAAAGCAAGAGAGTTCCAGAAAACATCTATTTCTACTTTATTGACTACAATAAAGCCTTTACTGTGTGGATCACAACAAACAGTGGAAAATTCTTCAAGAGATAATACCAGACCACTTGACCTGCCTCCTGAGAAATCTGTATGCAGATCAAGAAGCAACAGTTAGAACTGGACATGGGACAACAGACTGGTTCCAAATAGGAAAGGGAATATGTCAAGGCTGTATGTTGTCACTCTGCTTATTTAACTTATATGCAGAGTACATCAAGAGAAATGCTAGGCTGGAAGAAGCACAAGCTGGAATCAAGTCTGCCAGGAGAAATATCAATAACCTCAGATATGCAGATGACACCACCCTTGTTGACAGAGAGCAAAGAAGAACTAAGAGCCTCTAGATGAAAGTGAGAGAGAAGAGCGATAAAGTTGGCTTAAAGCTCAACATTCAGAAAACTAAGATCATGGCATCCAGTCCCATCACTTCATGGCAAATAAATGGGGATAGAGTGTAAACAGTGAGTTATTTTATATTCTTGGGCTCCAAAATCACTGCAGATGGTGACTGTAGCCATGAAAATTAAAAGAAGCTTGTTCCTCGGAAAAAAAGGTCCTAGACAAAAGTCCATCTAGTCAAAGCTATGGTTTTTCCAGTAGTCACGTATGGATGTGAGAGCTGGACTATAAAGAAAGCTGAGTGCCGAAGAACTGATGCTTTTGAACTGTAGTGTTGGAGAAGACTCTTGAAAGTCCCTTGGACAGCACAGAGATCCAATCAGTCCATCCTAAAGGAAATCAAACCTGAATATTCATTGGAAGGATTGATGTTGAAGCTGAAACTCCAATCCTTTAGCCACCTGATGCAAAGAACTGACTCATTTAAAAATACCCTGATGCTTGCAAAGATTGAAGGCAGGAGAAGAGGATGACAGAGGTTGGGATGGGTTGGATGGCATCATCAACTCAATGGACATGAGTCTGAGTACACTCCAGGAGCTGGAAAGACAGGGAGGCCTGGCACTCTGCTGTTTATGGGGTCGCAAAGAGTCAGACATGACAGAGCAACTGAACTGAACTGACCTGATAGGTCAACTGGAATTCCATCATCTCCACTAGCTTTGTTCATAGTGATGCTTCCTTAGGCCCACTTGACTTTGCATTACAGGATGTCTGGCTCTAGGTGAGTGATCACATCATAGTGGTTATCTGGATCGTGAAGATCTTTTTTGTAAAGTTCTTCTGTGTATTCTTGCTACCTCTTCTTAATATCTTCTGCTTCTGTTAGGTCCATACCATTTCTGTCCTTTATTGTGTCCATCTTCACATGTTTCCTTGTTATCTCTAGTTTTCTTGAAGAGATCTCTAATCTTTCCCATTCTATTGTTTGCCTCTATTTCTTTGCACTGATCACTGAGGAAGGCTTTCTTATCTCTCCTTGCTATTCTTTGGAACTCTGCGTTCAAATGGGCATATCTTTCCTTTTCTCCTTTGCCTTTCACTTCTCTTCTTTCCTCAGCTATTTAGAAGGCCTCCTCAGACAACCATTTGGCCTTTTTGCATTTCTTTTTCTTGGGGATGGTCTTGATCACTGCCTCCTGTACAATGTCATGAACCTCCATCCATAGTTCTTCAGGCACTCTGTCCATCAGATCTAATCCCCTCAATCTGTTTGTCACTTTCACCATACAATCATAAGGTATTTGATATGGGTCATACCTGAATGGTCTAGTGGTTTTCCCTACTGTCTTCAATTTAAGTCTGAAATGTGCAATAAAGAATTTATGATCTGAGCCACAGTCAGCTCCTGGTCTTGTTTTTGCTGACTGTATAGAGCTTCTCCATCTTTGGCTACAAAGAATATAATAATCTGATTTTGGTACTGACCATCTGGTGATGTACAAGCATAGAGTCAGTTCTCCTACATTGCAGGCAGATTTTTAGCAGCTGAACCACGAGCGAAGCCCAAGAATACTGGAGTGAGTAGACTATCTCTTCTCTTGCAGACCTTCACAACCCAGGAATTGAACCGGGGTGCCCTGCATTGCAGGCAGATTCTTTACCAACTGAACTATCAGGAAGCCCGTCAACATTAGTCATTAAGAAAATACAAAGTAAAACCATGATGAGGTAAAACACACTTATCAGAAAAGCTTAAAAAGTAACAAAACAAAATGGGCAGTACCATATGCTAAAAAGGATGTAAAACTATTGAAACTTGTAAATAAGCTGGTGGGGATGCAATGAGGCTCAGGTACCTAGAAAACAATCTGGTAATTTCATATAAAGCTACATATACACTTACTGCATGGTCTAGAAAGATCTTTCTAGGATTTGCATTCTACATAAATGAGAATTTAAACTCACATAGAAATTAGAAATGAATTAAAGAAAAATTACTGGAAGCAGCCTAGGATGTCCTTCAATGGGTGAATGGAGAAACAAACTATGGTACATCCATACAACGGAATACAATTCAGCAATAAAAGGCATAAACTATTGAAGCACAGTATCTCAGATCAATCCCAAATGCATTACTCTAATTAAAATAAGTGAAGTGCAGTGAAGTGTAAGTCACTTAGTTGTGTCCGACTCTGCAACCCCATGGACCATACATAGTCCATGGAATTCTCCAGGCCAGAATACTGGAGTGGGTAGCCTATCCCTTCTCAGGAGATCTTCCCAACCCAGGGATCAAACCCAAGTCTCCCACATTGCAGGTGGATTCTTTACCAACTGAGCGATTAGGGAAGTCCCTAAGTAAAAGAAACCAGTATCAAAAGGTTACATACTATAGTATGATTCCATTTATAAGACATTCTGGAAAAGACAAACTATGGAGTCAGGGAATAGACCAGTTGTGGCCAGAAACTGTGGGTAAGAATGAGGCTGGACTACACAGGCGGAGCAGGAGTGCGGGTTTTTAGGGGCAAGGCAGGGGCGGTGGTGATAGAATTTTCCTGTATTCTGTTTGTGGCAGTAGTTACACAAATCTACATGTGTTATAATTCACAAAACTGAACACCAAGAAAAAATGTATTTACTGTGTTACTTTAAGAAACAAATATTCCCATGCTCCCTCCCCTCAAATCTTTTTTCCTTCCCTTGAATCATGAAGTTGTCATTCACACTTTACTTTTCTACAGTTCTCTTATTCATATAATCCTCTAGGCATACCAAATGTCTTCATGTTTTCAATCAAGCCATGTTCTCTCTTGATTTCAGGTCTTCCTTCATTCTGATGGCTCTATGATGGGAACTACTATTTTAGCTAATTAATTCTTACTCATTTTTTCTGGCTTCAGTAAATTACTCCTAAGAAGCCTTCTCTATGCGCTACTCCCAAGCTGGATTAGAAGTTCCTGCCATAGGATCCCACAGCATTCTGTACTTTCCCTTTCATGTTCTCAAATGTTCATTTGTACAGGTCTAGTCTTTTCCCCTCACTGTGTTGTGTGCTTCATGAGGACACGGATGACTGACGTTTTGTCCACTAAGTCATCCTCAGTGCCTACAGTGTATAAGGCATGTGACAGATGCACCACAAAGAAGGTTCTAAGGTGTTTCGTATCTTGCAGATTGCTATATGTAACTTGGTTCCACTCTGATCTTTCTTCAGCCTACAGTCTAGAGGTAGAGAGAAAAGATCTTACTTTGCTTTTCAAAATAAAGTATTATTGTATCTTCAATTAAATACTGTGATATTCAATTAAAACAAGTATTTTCTTTATGTGTCCTCTTCCCTCTTCCCTTTGTCCCTTTTTGTTTCTGATGCTGCAAATTTCCCTTCATGTTCACTTAAAATCTGCATTTTCTTAAGTTCTCCATATCCATACACAATAGAAACACCTTTTCCTAGCTCATTTTTTTGGGAGTCTGTACAAAATACTTAAAATTTAAATTCCTTTAATTTGGTACTCCACATTTATGGTTTTCTGAGAAAGAGTTTTACAGTGTAATAATTTAAACAACAAAAAAGCAAATCAATAAAAAATAAAACGGTTAATTATGTATGAGATCCAGCCATGTCACTTAAGTTAAAAAAGGAGTATCTAACATTCTTTGGTGGGCTCAGCGGTAAAGAACCTGCCTGCCAATGCAGGAGATGTAGGTTCAATCCCTGGGTCAGGAAGATCTCTTGGAGAAGAAACTGGCAACCCACCCCAGTATTCTTGCTTGGGAAATCCCATGGACAGAGGAACCTGGTGGGTTACAGTCCATAGGGGTAGCACAGAGTCAGACACGACTTAGAGACTGAAGAATAACAACAAACATTCTTTGTACTTCACTGACAGTCAAAGAAAGCAGATAGCAGTCTAAACTACCTTTAGAAAACTGTTCAGGACTAAAATGACTGACTTTAGTGGTCTCTTTACTGTTAACCACAGTCTAGTATACATATTTACAATTCCATTTGTTTTAAGCTGTATTATAATAAAAAAACAAAATCTAGTGACAACTTGTTACCTTTGGAGAATCATGTCCAAAAGTAATAGCCACAAAGAGAGAGGAAGGGTGAAGGGCCCATTTTAAAGAATATAAAAAGTTCAAGAGCAACTTACTTAAAACACTTTAAATTGAACCAGACAGGTTTTCAAGTCACAAATGCTCAGAATTACCAAACACAGTCATGTGAGTAAAGCAAGTCATTTGATTTTTTCAAAGGAATGACTGATACAAGCTTTGCAAAAAGTAAGAACTAATGAATCCTCCTCTCCAAGAAAATGGCCAAGAGAAGCCCTATATAAAACCATTACATGGAGTAGGACTCTGAGTTCTCAAACTATCTGTCTGTGGGTCTATGTATGTCTGTATACAAAAATAAATTCAGAACAATTATCTAAGGAAAACTTAAATCCCTTTCAGGTTGGTATCCTTATAAGGCTTAGTAGTTGTCCCAAGAAAACATAAACCTACTACCAATTCAACTGATGATTACCTATAATTCCACTTTTCATCAGGTATAGAGAACAGCTGCACCTCAGGTACTTCTAAAGGAATATAGCCTCTTAATAAAACAATCATAAAAAGGAACAGACGTGAAGAGGCACACAAACAAGCACAGCCACATACATGTATGCTTCTAGTAGGAGGAGAACAGCCGTCTGGAAGCATCAAATTGACACAGTGAACAAGAAGTTAGGGTGTTATACAGGAAAAGCCAGTAATTATAAAATTTCGTGTTAACAAAGGCACGGTGTAGGGGGAAAACCAAAATATGCAAATACAATTGATTCTGTGCTTTACAAGTAAAAATTTATAATGATGTCACTAGATGATGAAAAGAATGTAGTAACACAGGCATCAGTGAGGTGAAATCATCTTTTATAATAATGATTTTCATAAAAACAAAAATACAAATAACTGCTTTTCTTATAACATTTATTTTGCAAAATAAAAATTCTAAAGATACTGTCTCTTATGGTCAGCAAAAATTATCCTTGTAACACACTACCTTGAAGAAAAATAATATGTAAAATTCATGATTCTTCTTGTCAGGTAATGAATCTTGAGTGACTGGGTTAGTAAAATTACTTATATTCAGAGGAAATTGTCAATGCAATGTTGGTGGCACTCACTATTCCATTTGTTGCCTAATCCTATCAGGGAATCAAAATTTTTTTTTTTTTACTGAATATTTATGCTTTAAAAGTCAACAACATCAGAATGTTTTCTTCACTTACCCTTGCATAGTGGAATTCAACTCCATAGAGTTCTAAGGTACGTGCTGTGTTCAGGTAACTAAATTCTGCTTCTGCAGGAGATAAGCCTCTGTAAAAACATCACTAGGTTAAAAACTGTAACAATCACAAATATGACCAAGTTACATAAAGGTTATTTATCTAAAAAATTTTCAGCGTTCTAATTAAATCTTTTACAAGATACAAAATGTACGAGTATTCCTCTTAGTTACATACAGTAACAGCTACCTTTTCTGGAGGGTACATTTTAAGTAATGCTAACTATTTTGTAGCATATGTTCTTATTTTCCAGAAACACAAGAATGGGTCAAGTTTTTAAAGTTCCAAGCTATACTCATGGATGTTACAAAGTCACTCTCAGACAAAAACAAGTATTCTTCAAAATTTAGTCTACACTCCACATGTGCGTTTTAATCACACAAGGTACTTCTGACATGCAGTCTTTGGGGCATGCTCCAGAGCAGGGTTTCTCAGGGTGTGGTGCCCAGACAGGTGTTGACTCATAACAAGGACAGAAATTAAGAGGGTCACAGCCTTTTGTACCACTTTGGCAGAGTTATTTTACATCTGTTGCATCTACCGACAACAAAAAGTAACTGTAATCTTTAAAGCCTTTGTTTATTTCTCCATTTTGTTTTTTGAGTAATTCATTTTTATTATATTTTTCAGAAGTATTGTTCCATGAGAGACTGGGGGAAAAACTGGTTGGTCTTTCATCACAGATAGTTTCAGAAGTACTGTTCTATACAACCCAGTATTAGAATAAAAGGGGTTCAAGTCGTTTATATTTTAAGACATATTCCAGTGATTCTTATGAACACAAGTGTGAGAACTACTACTGTAAATGCAAAGCCTTTAAAAAGGTTCTATTATACATAGTTCTAACAATCTTGGTTATCTGATATCAGGCTCTAGCAGAGTAAAAGCAGAAAATTAAAAATGCAAAGATAACCATTCACCAATGATACCAGAAAAGGGAGTAAGCAGCCTGCCAATGTATGAACATAAAAATAGGATTCCTCAAAAAAAAAAAAAAAAAAAGCAGATATACTTCAGTTTTCTATAAAATTCAATTAAGTTAAATAAATACTCTACTTTTCCCCCAAGCCCACAGTTACACTGGTTGATTCTTTTTTTTTTTTTCTTTAAAAATTTGCAGAATCATTTCTTACAGGCAAATAGAAATATATAACCAACACTTTGTAAAATGTACAAACATTCTTCTGACAGAAGAGGCTTTCCATTATTGGTAAATTTTTTAAAAATTTGATTTATCTTCAAACCCTTAGTTCAGATATGCTATATGAAGAACTTTTATAATAAATGGCATTTACTTTTAGAACAAAACAGCCCCCACACCTCATGAAGCCAATCTATTAAAATTTTCAGTCATTAGTCTTATTTTAGATTAGGGGTCAGCAAACCTTTGCTGTAAAGAGGTGGATAGCTAACACTTCAGGCTTTCAGGCCATAGAGGTCTCTGTTGCAACAACTCAGCTCTGCTGTTACAATGTGGAACAATGAGGGAATCTGTGTTCCAATGTTCATTTATGGACATGGAAAGTGAAATTTCTCAAGCTTTCATGTGCCATGAAATGTTATTCTTCTTTTGATTTTCTTCAACCATTTCAAATGTACAAACCATTTTTATTAACCTGTAGGCCATACAAAAGGCGACAGGGGGTCATAGTTTGCTAACCTGTTTTGGACACATGGGCCATTACTCAATGAAATTAAGTTTATTACTAAGAGCTAATATTTCTTCAGTGCTTACTATGTGCCAAGCACTATTCTGAGTATTTTGTATATATAAACTCATTTGATCTTTAAAATAACACCAGAGGTAGATTGCTTTATTATCCCCAATTTACATATAAGGAAACAGAGAAATAGAGTGATTGGGCCAAGGTTTTAAGATAGTAGGCTGCCTCATTAGAATTTCAAACCAGACTGAATGAGTCTGATTCAGACTCTTAGAATCTAGTCTTTCAATCAATATGTAACACTGCAAAATACTCCAAGACTATTTTGAAAAGTGTGGTAAAGCAAAACTGAACTCTAAACCAATAAACAATACAACTTTCTATTCAAAGCAATAAATCTCTTCTTGAAAACTCATGTCATAGAAAATTAAGACTCACAAAATATCAATGTTGAATATTGTTATGAATGAAAAAAGTTACTATTTCAAAAGAATGTTTTTTATTCATTTAAAATTCCATGGACAGAGGAGCCTGGTGGGCTACAGTCCATGGGGTCGCAAAAGTTGGACACGACTGACTAACACATACAGAGTCATTACCAAACAGAATGGATTCCTTTCACACAGCTAAAAACTAGAAAAGAATGCTAAGTAGATTGATCTGTATATTATGAGTACATTATTAATATTCTAAAATTCCTTTCTAAAGAACTGGCAACTTTGTAGAATAGCAAATGCTATGTCTATTAACATACAGCTTTATGTTTCTTAACAGACATGAAAATAAGCCTCATATATTCTATGAAATGAGCTTCACTGATGTCTCAGCAGGTAAAGAATCTGCCTGCAATGCAGGAGACACAGGACTGGTAGGTTCAATCCCTGGGTCAGGAAGATTCCCCTGGAGAAGGAAATGGCAACCTACCCTAGTATTCCTGCTGGAATAATCCCACAGACAGAGCAGCCTGGCAGGCTATAGTCCACAGGGTTGCAAAAAGTCAGACATGACTGAGCATGCATGCATTCTATGAAATAAGTGATATTTTTTAGTATAAATTACCTACATTTCTTTATAGTAATCACACTATTTTATATAACAGCAACTGTTCTATATAAAGTAAATAAAACCACATTAGAAATAATTTAAAACATTTCTCTAGAAGAGATAACATCAAGAAGTTTACTAAGTAAGCAGAAAAGTAAATAAATTCTTACATATGTTGCTGATGTAATTTTGCAATTTCTTTTTCAAAATCTTGAGGTTGATTAGGAATGAAAGAATAATCTGAGAGGTAGCCTGACAAGTTTTCTGATTGATTGTAGTCTCCAAGTTCAGCTAATAAATGGAAAAAATATTAACACTTTATAAACAAATATTCAAGTTTCATAGCCAAATCAACAATGTCATGAATTCCATTGTATTTCTAGAAGTAAAATATCTGTTTCTACTGTTACCAGTTAAGCATGTTATAATGATGCATTTAACATTTTTCCAGGTCTTAAACAACTTCAGAAAAAGTCTTTCCAGGAACCAAAGTAATTGCTAACTGGATGTTTTATTATGTTTTCTGTGCAGTCACTTTTTTCTATATGGTAACATATGTCTGAATAACTCATACATTAAAGGTAATGCTCTATCAACAGAAACCATGCAATCATATGCTATTTGGCCAAAAACTGGGCTGATACTTACACTGAACAGCAAATGAAGCCAGAAGAGCAGCAGTATTATAAGGACAGGGCAATCTAATAAAATAAAACAGAAAATAACCCAAGGTTAAACACAATCGTTTTAAAACCATTATAATTTAAACTATATTATTCACACTTGAAGTTTCCAGGTGATTTACATGTTTATTAAGTAATGAACTTATCTGATGAAAGGAATTCATGCTACATAGGGCCATCTTTCAGTAGATCATCTTTCAGTAGATCTGTTTGCAATGATCACAAACTACTAAATGCAGAATTTAAAGTATTTTTAAAGCCCATTACTAAAAATTTAAAATAGCCCACCTTCCAGTAAGAATGTCTTGTTTGATTTGCAAAAAATACTGGTACCTTGGGAAAAAAAAAAGAAAATTAGTATTTATTGGAATTACAAAATTTAGAGTTTTAAAAACTGTATATTCACATTAACAAATAAAACTGAAATATGTGCTTTTTAATGAACATATTAGCACATGTAAAGATATTTTAAAATAAACTTTCATAAATTCATGAATCCAAATATTTAGATTTGATAAATGAAATTTTATACTCCAAACATTTTATTTCCCTAGCTTCTATTATAAAACTTTCATGATTTTAAAAATTACATGACTAAAGATGAGGGAGAAATATTCTGAAGATTGGTGTTTGCCAAAAGTAGAAATGGGAAGCACAGGAAACGTAAGTCAGAGACAGACAGAACTGACAGTAGCAACACACTACCAATCAACTGCAGAAAGTCACTCTTTCTGCTGAGCCAGGAGGCCAGCTCCACGTGGTGAGCCTATGCTGCGCACTACAGCATCAGGCAACAAGAAGTTGCTAACTGTAAAAAAGCACTTTTCCATCTTCATTTGAGTTAAGAAAGCTCTCTTTGATCAGGGCGGGGAAAGTTCCCTTCCCTACTGTTGCTCTACTATTAATATTGCCAAGTAGCCAATTTCCTTTAAAACCAACAAAAATTTAAGTATCCTATACTAAGAATACCAAAGTTGCTCACAAGATGGCCTTGCCCTTCTGTCCCTGCTGGTGGGTACAGTCATCCCCTGATTGGGTTTATCGGTGCCTGGGTAAAGGCACTGGTGCTGTATCATGTTGGCAGAAGATAAAATTGTGTGATTTTTAATGTTTAAACAGAGAATTAAGACTTTCATTTCACCCCCTAAAAAGAGTACACAAGAGTCAAAATTATTTACAATTTTAGTTGTTTGGCTATTACAGTTATTAAAGAGTTCCATGACAATCAAATTACCAAAGAATGTAATTAAGATTTTCAGAGAATCAGATATAAAACAGCTGATACCAATATCCTGACTTCATATATTAGTGAAGTACATAAACTCTTGTGAGGCTTAATACATACTATTACAATATTACCCATGTACTCAACCCAAGACAACATATTTCTATCTGGTTTACTTGATTTCATAATTAAAAGTTAAAAATTTCTAGTGGGAAACAGTCTTATAGTTAAGATTGAAATGTGTATATCCCTGATATAATACTGTAAATCCTATACAAATAACATCTATGCTTCCTGAATTTGATTTACACACTGAGCAGTAAGAACTGATAGAATAAAAACCAGAATTAAAGTCCTAAGCTAAACCAGCCTATGATCTTTGGCAAATTACTTAAAATTTGGTGGAGCCTTAGTTTCTCTATTTGTAAAAAGAAAGTAATATCACTTGCCTAGTATATGTATCCCAGGGGCCCTAAATATGGTGATAAAAGCCCAATTTTTAAAGACAATTAAAGACCTTTAAGACAGATTAATAATGACTGAGCTAAATGTAGAGATGATCTGTTCAAGTTGTAAAAGTAATATAGTAACAGATCATGCACTGAACACCTACTATGTACTGAACATACTGAGCACTAAAAAGGTACAAAAGAAATGTCATTTGTATTGTAATGCTGCTGCTGCTGCTGCTAAGTCGCTTCAGTCGCGTCTGACTCTGCGACCCCATAGATGGCAGCCCAGCAGGCTCCGCCGTCCCTGGGATTCTCCAGGCAAGAGTACTGGAGTGGGTTGCCATTGCCTTCTCCAGTGTATTGTAATGACCCCTAAGAAAATGCCAACTCTAGTTATGCCAGCACCTGTTAATACAAATGACATTTAACCTGATGAAAGGTCTGTAACTCCTTTTTTTTTTTCTTTTTTTAACCACTAATCCAAAAAAGAATCTCAAGGCAAGGAGGTACAGAGGTAGACTTCCTTTTTGTGGGGCTTAAACCGGTCCTTAAAACGGAGCCACTGTGTCTAAAGGTGTCCTACCCCTACTCATGACCATAACAAGAAGGCTACCCAAGCACTAAAGGTTTAAAGGAGTCTTTTTTTTTAAACCCTGGCTGCATATTATTAATAGAATCACCTGGAAGCCAGGTCTCATCTGATACCTATTAAATCAAAATATCTAGGGGTCTGGCCATGCTATCAGTATGTTTTAAAGCTCCCTTATGGTGATTCTAACTTGTAATTAGAGTAGAAAATCCTTGATGTATAAATGGTAATAAAATTAAAATTTGCCATTTACTCATTTTACCAAAAAGCACCAGTTACAAGATTCCAGGACATTACACTATAAAGGACTTTTTAAATAATGCATTATTTCTAGGAAAAACATATTTTAGACTGATAAGACTTTAACACAATTCCACTACTACTACCAAATGTGATTTTACTTTATTCTACTTCATGAAGATAGTTTGACTTTAATTATCAGTGAAACATTTATTCCCTGGTTATGTTTTCAACACAGGCTATAAAAGAACCAACACATCAACCTTATTAAGAAATTTAAAGACAGTGTTTTGAGTGGAGTAAATTATGACTATAGCTACAATTGACAACATTTAAATTGCTATGCTAACAAAGTTTTCATAAACATTAAACACATTATAAATCCAATAAAAAATTACTGGTCTTTTATTTTTCATATACATTTAAAAACTAATTACATAAATATGTATTAAGGAATACTTGGTTACTTGATTTCAAGTTACATGTACCAGTAAAAAGTGCATTTTAAAATGCTTTATAATTCCCAATTTTCAGTAATTCAGAGCAGTTTCCTTGCAGTTCATCCAAAATTTGGGAATGTTTTATTATACTGAGAACTATTTATTACGACAAAAGATCCTATTACTTTAATTATTTAACGACAACAAAATCTGACTGATTAAGAGTTACAATATTAAACTAAGGTTTTCATACGATACAACTTTGCCTTTCAAGATAAATTATATTGGACATTATTAGTGTCAAAAGTTAGGACTACCTAATCCTGGATCTATATGCCTGAGTTGTTACAAAAATGGTAACACCCTGCCCCACAACAAACACATAGCAAAGGACTCTCAACAGTACTTTGCTTCTCCACTTTACTGAACTATTCTAAAGGATAATGAAGACGTTAGCATCTAACAGCCTACCTACAGATAGCTTTAGGTGTGTGCGCGCGTGCTAAATCGTTTCAGTGTTTTCAGACTAATTGCAGCATCAGGGACTGTAGCCCAGCAGACTCCTCTGTCCATGGTATTCAGATATTTAATTTGTCACTTATCTTTTAGAGTAATTCTGAATACAGCCAATGACCTATATTCTTATATTGTGTGGAAGGTATAATATACTAATTTTTCATTCTGTCTTTAGAAACAAAAACCACTAATTCTGTCTTTCAAGCAATACGTAAGGTTATCATTCAAGTTATTTTAATAATGACAGTTACCACACTGTAATTATTCCCCATGGTTTCTACCTTAAACAGTTCACCTAACATTTATGTGATATCAAAATGCTCATCTGGGTCATTCTTGTGTACATTATGTCAAGTAGAAGGGACAACAGGATTAACTGTAAATGAAGATCAAACTTAAAATGGCCAGTGGTGTGGGGATTTTCAGCCTGAATGTGCCAGTGCACTCTCTGCCAGCATGCTCTACAGAGATACCTGCTGACCATCACTTCTACACACAGCGGTTATACATTTAATAAATTCTATGCTCTCTTCAATGGAAGTAAAATACAGAATATGCTTTCACAAGGGGGGAAAAAAAAACTAGATAACAGTCACTATGCAGAATACCTGGAATACAACTGTAGCATCATCTAATTACTACAATTAGTGACAGCAGTGCTTCTGAACCATTTTTCATAAAGTTAGTATCTCTATGGCTCAGGAAACTGCTTACAGCTGGATGAGCTAGCCCTAGGGTTACAACCTCCTAAATCTCTCCCAGCCATTCAAAAGAGGAGGAAGAAATTTATCTTAAAACATCCACAACCTATTCTGTGTGCTGGCAGGGAAGCTCAGAACTATGTCATGGTCATCTATTTTTGCCTAATTTCAAAATTTCGTAAGAGTTTTGACAATACTTTCAAGTAAAAATATGCTCCATAAACCCACCTTGTATATTCTTCTTGTAACTTGTTGGGGTCACTTACAAAAAATTTGACTCTAAAGTTCAAACTGTAAGGAGATCCTCCTAGAATTAATAAAAGCAGTTCTAATTAATCAGATTATATTAATCCTTTATATTTATAAAGTATATTTTATAACATCAAGTAAATATGTTTGCTCACTCTTTAGCTGCTTCCTTATTGGTTTGTTTGGATCCAGCCACCTCTGAAAAATAAATAAATAAGACTGATTTGTTTTTTCCTTGATGAACTAATACATCAATTCTTACAAATCTATTCCATTTGAAGATTAATGCTAAAAATTGCATTTTTTGAAAAGGCCTACTAGGTGAGGGGGAAAAATCACTAAATTACAAACTCATATCAAATGTAACAAAATTCTACAAGAAAGTTACTGAATATATTTGTGATTTAAGATTTTGATTTTAATTTCTCATTAAGTTATACAGTATATAATAAACTCTATTCCAAAAGTAAAAATGCTTCATCACTACAATATGAAGTGGTTCTGTTAAGTATTAACAGCCTATCAATTTTTAAAAATTCTCTTTATCTCTCATAAAAATACACTTGGCTTTATGCTCTCATTCAGGCAAAATTTACACATCATGAAAATCTACTAGTATGAAAAAAATTTAACTCCTTCTCTATTCCTCGAAAAAGAAAATAAAATACTCCCCCCCAAAAACATCCCACACTAATTTTTTTAAGAGACAATGTTTAGGGAAAGACTGCTTTTTTGTATATGAAAATTTCAAGTAGTCTAAACACTTCTGAATGCCACTTAAGCTCTATTTCAGGAAAACTATAAATTCAGAAAACATTTCAGCAGCCAATGTTTCAGTCAAAAAAATTAAACAACCCAAAACGAGGTCATAGATATGGCAGTATTTTTAAAGCACTAGAAAAATATAAGCTTGTATGCCGTTACTTATAAACTATCCTACTACCACCCACAGTAGATCCAATAAAGTGCACACAAATAGATTTTAGAAACAAGAGGCCGAAAGTAATCCATTAGTCTTCTTTCCACTGTCCATAACATCCAACATATCAAATCCAACTAATTCTACCTCCAAATCATCCCTAGAATTTAACAATTCTTCTCCACCTACTCTGCTACCATCCCTTAGCCTCTTAATAATTGTAATCTGTCTCTTCTCTTCCTCTCATCCTTCATCCTCCAGAAGCCAGTCCTATTTTTTTTTTCTTTTTGGGTCTTAGTTGTGGCCCTTGGGATCTTTGACCTTCGTTGTGGCATGCAAACTCTTAGTTGTGGCACGTGGGATCTAATTTACCAAGGACTGAACCCAGGCCTCCTGCTTTGGGAGCTTAGCCATTAGATCACCAGAGAAGTCCCTAGAGTAGTCTTTAAAAAGTGTCACTCCTTTGCTTGGCATCTCTTGATGATTTAATTTAAGATCCAAAGGCCTTACTATGGCTTACATGGTCTCTCCTCACCTCTTCTTTTTTTGTTTCTTTAATGTTTTATTTGCCTCAGTTAATTTTAAAAATGTATATTTCAAAGAGGCAATTCTAGACTCCTGATAAGTTTTAGAAGCCTTACAATACCAATCAAAATAGGTGTCCAGTTCAGATTTGCCAATTCCAGATCTGTGGCTGTCAAATTTTTTTTTACATATCCACATATCTACTCTCTTTTAGATTATTTTCCCAAATAAGCCAATACAGAGTATTGAGTATAATTCCCCCGCTATACAGGAGGTCCTTACTGGTTAATTATTTTATATACTGTAGTGTGTATATGTCAGTCCCAATCTCCCAATTTATCCCCCTTCCCTCCCTGCCCTGTAACTCTTTTTTTTTTTTTTTCCTGCCCTGTAACTCTTAAGGTTTGTTTTCTACATCTGTGACTATATTTCTGTTTTGTAGATAAGTTCCTTTGTATCCTTTTTTTAGATTTCATATTTAAGTGATATATTTGTCTCCTTAACTTCTTCCACCACAGTTTTCCGAGCTTCAGTCATAATGGCCTCCTTTCTGTTTCTCCAAGATGCCTTAATTCCAAGCACCCTGATGCAAAGAATGTCCTTTCCCTGCTTTTACCATGGTTGATGGCTTTCGTTATCTGTCTCAACTTAAATTTCACATCATTAGAAAGGCCTTCATTGACCGCCCTATCAAAAGTATGTCACAAAGCTCCTATCTACTTAGTTATTTTCCTCTGGTAAGGAACATTAAATTCCTTTGTAACATTTTAAATGCAATGTGTTTGTTTTACTTTTTATTGTCTATATTCTTTTGTAGATTATGAACTCCTTAAGGTAAGGAATAATACCTGATTTATTCAAAGTTGAAGGGTCAGTACCCAGCACAAAATATAGCATATACCATCTACTAAAATTATCTGGTGAAGGGCTAACTAACCCTGTTGAATGACTCCGCAGTTTCTATTTCTGTGCCAATAATCAGATGGTTTTACCCCTACTTAACATATCTGTTCCCCCTAGGCATCCACCCATTTATCCACAGTCTCACTCATGTATTTATTAATCTAGTGATTTTTTTCCTGCATATTTTCTAGAAAAAAAAAGCATAAATTATATTTATTTTACTGTCTAAAATAAAAACTTGGGACCATTTAATTCCCCATAGCCTGCCTTCCTCACTCAGTTCCCCTTCAAAACATTCTGATATCATAGATCCGCACATTTAAATATACAAGATCTGTGAGGCTGGCACAGCTTCGAGAAGTACACTAACAGGCACTGGGAACTGTCACAGATTTCCTCAGTGATGGCAATTAGATAGGAGGTATACTCTTGACTTAAACCATGAAGATGGAGCAAGATGAACTTGAGGGTGATGGGGTCAACTTCACTCCCTCCACCCCAAAAATTCAGTTCAGATTCTAACTAGCAATTGTTAGTGAAATCTTCATAACATTCAATCTTCCTCATCCTGAACATGCTATTTCCTCATTTACTCATGTCTATTATCTCTTCCTGTTAAGTTTTATGGTTTTCTTCCTATAAGTTTTGATACCTCTAATATCAAAAGTTTATTCATAGATATTTAATGGATTGGGGTTTTCAAAAGAAAATCTATTTAATTTGCTATTTTGTTGGATTATGTTCCCTAATCAGTTCATAGAAAGTGATTGACACTTTTTTTGTTCAGTTTTAAGTCCTACTAGTTGTAAAAAGTTTTCCAAATGATTCATTTGGACTCTCAAGGCAGATTAATTATATCGCTAAGAAGATATGAGTTCTCTGCACCTTCATGCCAAACATACAAATATATTTATTCCACAAAGAACAGTACACGCTGCCTGAGGGGTTAAGAGCCTAGATGTTTCAAACAGTTTCTCAGTGAACTGTTTGACAAACTGTACTGTATCACCCTGAAAACTCTCCCACCTCCACCATATTTCTCTTCTACATTCTCTTTTTGATTCCGTTTGATTCTTCCACTAATCCTTATAAGCACAGAATCTAAGAAGTCCTTAAAATTTCTTGTCTGCTCAAGGCACTCATTTTTATTCTGTGTGTATGTACAATATTTGACATCAGAAAGCAACCAAAATCAGGCAGAAGAAACAGTACCCAAGTTTAATCTTGAAAAAACAGAAAAACTGCAAGGGTAAGATTTATACATTTGCATTTTTTTCCCTGAAGGCAACCTCAAATCCAGCACAAGGTAGGGGACAGTCTCACTAACTTGAGGTGTCAATGGACAGAGTCCAGGTGGAGGAAATCCTGAGAGACAGGAAGCAGTAGAAGGGTTTAACCCAAGTCTAGATATAAAAGCCATCACAACTCTGGTTGACGGTTCAGCTTTTGCATGCACAGTAAGATCCCAAAACCCCAGGAAAAAGAAGCAGTTGGAAATATAAGGAAATGATATTCATTTCCGATAATTGAGATAACCGTTCACCCAAAGGGAAGCAGCATTTGGATGTGGGTCCAGCCAGACCGCACTCATTCTCCATCCACAGTCCAAGTCATGCAGGGCCTCACTACCAACCTCCTTCTACCACCCTGAGAGGTTCCCTGTGTCCTTTCGCAATCAGCCCCTCAATGCCCCCAGGCAATCACTAATCTGCTTTCAGTCACTATGGACAAGTTTTGCTTGCTCTACAATTTACTATGAATAGAATAATCCAGTATATATCATATACTATTCCACTATCTAAAAACATAACAATTATTTTTCATCCATTCACTTACTGATAGATGCTGAAGTTAATTCAGGAATGCGCTATTATGAATAAAGATACTATGATCATTTGCATACAAAGTTTCTCAGAATGTGTTTTCATTTCTCCTGGATAAATACCTCAAAGGTAGGACTGCTTGGAGATATGTATTAAACCTATGTTCAAGTTTATAAGAAACTGCCAAACTATACTTTCCAAAGTGGTTGTATCCTTTTAAAGTCTTACCAGCAATTCTTAACAGTGGCTCCACATCCTAGCCAAAACATGGTACTGTGAGATTCTCATCTTTTAACTATTCCAGTGGACGTGCAGTGACATATCATTGTGCTTTTACTTTACAGTTACCTGATGCACCTGTGCTTAGTATACGTCCTTTATCACAGCGGATTGGACTGTGAAGAAAGCTGAACGCCAAAGAACTGATGCTTTTGAACTGTGGTGTTGGAGAAGACTCTTGAGAGTCCCCTGGACTGCAAGGAGATCCAACCAGTCCATTCTGAAGGAGATCAGCCCTGGGTGTTCTTTGGAAGGAATGATGCTAAAGCTGAAACTCCAGTACTTTGGCCACCTCATGCAAAGAATTGACTCATTGGAAAAGACTCTGATGCTGGGAGGGATTGGGGGCAGGAGGAGAAGGGGACGACAGAGGATGAGATGGCTGGATGGCATCACGGACTCGATGGACGTGAGTTTGAGTGAACTCTGGGAGTTGGTGATGGACAGGGAGGCCTGGCATGCTGCGATTCATGGGGTCGCAGAGAGTCGGACACGACTGAGCGACTGAACTGAACTCAATGTTCCTTTTCCAAGTTTGCTGATAGTTTTCATTATGAATGGGTGTTGGATTTTATCCTATGTAAATTATGCCTTGGGGCTTCCCTTGTAGCTCAGTTGATAAAGAATCTGCCTGCAGTGCAGGAGACCTGGATTCAGTCCCTGGGTTGGGAATATAACCTGGGGAAGGAAATGGCAACCCGCTCCAGTACTCTTGCCTGGAGAATCCCTTGGACAGAAGAGCCTGGCAGGCTGCACAGTCTATGGAGCTGCAACAGTCGGACACAACTTAGCAACTAAACTACCCAATTATGCCCTAATTATACTGTGTTTTTTTTTTTTAAAAAAAACAAACCCAGCAGCTAAAGGCATACTTAATGGTGAGACACTGAGTACCTCCCTCTGACAGAGAACAGGCGAGGCAGTTTGTTCCCTTCACCTCTATTCATCAGTATCCTCATAGTCTCAGCTTTCATGTAACAAAGAATGAAAAAATAATGGGCAAAAAAGAAAAAGAATAAAGACTGGGAAGGAAAAAATAAACTGTTGCTATTCACATATAACATGATTTATACAGAAAATTCTAAGGAATCAATGAAAAAAAAGATACCAGAAGTAATAAGTAAATTTAGGAAGGCCTTAAGATACCAGGTTGATATAGAATCAAGTGTATATACTGGTTTCTTTCTTGAATACTGAGTTGGTTAAAAATTTTTAAATAAATGTAATTGACCATATGTTTACATGACAATCTCTATAGAAAATTCTAGGGAATTTACAAACAGTGACAAGAATTAGTGAGTTTAGGAAGGTTGCACAATAAAAAATAAACCATTTCAATAAATAACTGATAACTGAAAAAGAAAAATCAACAATACCATTTGGATGGTTCTTCTATTTACTTACTGAAGAATCTGAGATATCAAACTCTGAATTTACTCTTTCCCTCATGAACCCTTCTGACTGTATCGCCTAAATATCTTGAGCACTTACCCATCCATCACCACAGCCAATTTAGTAACTTCATTAGTGCAACAATCTCCCAACTGTCTCTACTTGTCAGCTTTACTTGCCACTGGCTATACTGCAACTAGAGTGATATGTCTAAAATACAAGTTTCATGATACTTGTGTAAATAAATCCTTAGGCCAGTACAACCTTACCTCACATCAAAAGCACTTGATATCTACTGTACTACTCATATCTCATCTTTGACCCATCTTCTCTTCTGGCTCTATAGTCCAGCCATAGGTGTTAAGATTTTTTTCAGTTCCTCAAATGCAGCCATCCTCTCTTCACTGTGGAACTCTGTATATGCTACTGATTCTCTGTGAAATAGTCCTCTGCACCCCAGACCCCTCTGCCATTCCCTCCGCAAATGAAACCAGGAGAGAACAAAAACAAAGATCTACCATTTGGCAGACTACTGAATAGGCTTATACAACAGGTAACAAGAGCTGAATTGAGGTACACAGTAGAAACAGATGGAAGGTGAGAGAAATACTATAGGAACATGACAGAAAATAAAAACAAGCATTTCAGCAACTATATTGTACTAAAATGTGGCATGTCGAAACAAATCATCCTCAATGTGACTGCTATATTTCCTCAAACTGGATAAAATAATTTAAAAATACTGAGTTATGGTAAAACTAACTCAAATAGTAGACTAAATTATTTTCTATGAATCATTTGTTACTTAATTAACAGCCCACTGGGTTAGAGCAATGGTTTTCGAAATGTGGTCCCTTGAACTAGCAAAACTAGCATTATAGCGAAATTTGTTTTAAGTGTGAATTACTGAGCTCCATCCCAGACTTTCTGAATCAGAAATTCTAAGCATAGGGTCCAGAAATCCTGAACTGTGGAAACCCTTCAGGTGTTTCTGATATCGGTTCAAATTTCAAAGTCACAAGGTTAGGGGATATGGAAATAGTAGTAAACCAGTAAAATACCATAACCATAACAAAACTATCATCAGAAGGATGGAAACTGTAGAAAGAGTAAGTTAAGAATAATCAATTTAGTCCACTCTTTGTCTCACTGAAAGGCACTATAATTCACTTGGCGGGGGGGGGGGGGTGGGGGAGGGAATAAATATATCACCCTTGATGCATACAAGTAATGTAAGGCTCAAGGCTCTGATGAAATCATGCTGATAAAGGCCACCAAGGTACAACACCATTAAGTGTGTATGAAATTAAAGAAATCATGGATAATGAATTATAGCCATTTACTCATTATTTTGCCCTCTCATTCAATACATATTTACTGAACAAAATTATTATATAAGACATTATGCTAACAGCTAAAGCTGTGATAAATAGGTTTTCAATGAAAGCAGCAGAAATTTCAAAATTCAAAGCCTTTCTTTAAGTAATTTTGTTTGCTGCACTGAAACTCGTTTCCAGGGAATATTCTAAAGCAAAGGATAGTCAATTATGATTCTGTATTTCCACATATAACTCTACAATCAAATGTTAAGCGCTTTTTTAGTTTATCAATTAAATTGATATCAGTAGCTATGTGCCTAAGACAATATTAATTCTGATCCCCTAAAGTGAATATATAGTGTGTATGTGTCTGTGTATATACATATGCAACATACATTTATACACGTACATGTATAAATAACATATATAAGCTTTAAGACGAAAAAAACTGTTAACTAATAAGAATTGACAACAATTCATTTTTTAGGAATATTACCAAATTCCTTTTGATCACTGCTGGTAATTTTATGGCATGATCACCCCCTCTCCTCAGTATGTTCATTTTTATAAGTCCTATGTACCTATATCATTACCTCTTGGGAAGCAATACTTTTCAGTAGATAGATAAAGGCTTTGGAGTCAGATAGATATGACTTCAAATCCTTTCTCAGCTACTTAATTATCTATGTAATTAAACAAGTTTTGTAAGCCTCAGTTTTTCATCTTCAGGAAAATTTTAATAACAGTTTCATAAGATTATTGTGAGAATTTGGTTACTAACTAGTACACAATAGATGTTTCATATGTTATGCCCTTACTCCTTCTCTTTTTAAAAATGGCATTTTTCTCCTTCAGTCCGTTAATTATCCTTAAAGTCTTGTTACACTTCATACTGACAATCAGAAATGGGGCAATAATGAGATTTCTGCTCTAAAGGCTCCTCCTCAGACATGTTTTCCCATTACACCGATTCTTCTGAATATTTAAATACTGAAGTTGTAGTGCTGTGAAAAGACCTGTAGGGGGACTTAGGAGATTCAAGTCTAATTTCATTAATACCAGCATGTAGCTTGGGCTTTAGGGCTTCCCTGATGGCTTAGACAATAAAGAATCTGCCTGAAATCTAAGAGACCCAGGTTCAATCCCTGCGTGGGGAAGATCCGCTGGAAAAGGAAATGGCAACCCACTCCAGTAATCTGACAGGAAAATCCCATGGAGAGGAGCCTGGTGGGCTACAGTCCGTGGGCTCGCAAAAAGTCAGACATGACTGAGCTACTAACGTTCTTTTTCAGCTTGGGCTTTATCTCTTTTATGTCCTTGGATTGGGGTATTTCTCATGAAAATTAAAGGTGGTAGACAAAATAATTTGGTCTCTTCTTTGAAACTGTATGATTCTAAGGCGGGGGGTGGGGGGTAGTGCGCAGGGAGTGGTAAAATTCTTTTGGATCATCAGCAACTGGCCCCTGGGAATGTATCTTATTTCAGAAGGAATGCTCAAGATAGAAAAGTAAAACAAATTAAGAAAAAGCACGTGTGTTAATGCTCAGTCATGTCTGGCTCTTTGCAACCCCATGGACTATAGCCCACCAAGCTCTTCTGTTCATGGAATTCTCCAGGCAAGAATACTGGAGTGGGCTGCCATTCCCCTTCCAGGAAAGAATACTGGAGTGGGCTGCCATTCCCTTCTCCAGGGGATCTTCCCAATCCAGGGATCGAAATCAAGTCTCCTACATTGCAGGCAGATTCTTTACAACTAAGCCACCAAGAAAAAGTAGGAGACAGCAAAAAGACCAACCTAGCTCAAAATATCTCTGCTTCCTCACATTCATCCTGCTGTAATTGTTTTAGAGTAGAAATGTCTTCTTGTGTATAAATTTATGTGACAGAATTTTAACTTCCTGTAATACATGTGGTCTCACATACAAGTCCTTCTGGAACACTTTCTCAGTGACCATGGTGGTTAAGTATTGATAATTGATCTCTTTCTCCTCTGTTTTCTCATCACTTCTTCAATCTATCTAAAGACAGGCTTATATTTAGAAAGTCTGACCTATGAGTGTCAGCAACATCAAGTAAGAATTGTCTATTTTTTTAAATCTCAATATTGCACATTGTAGTAGATACCTTTCAGGTGTTTGCCTGGTTAACAATTTATCTTTAAGTGAAAGGCGGCATTACTGTCATTTCTCCTCACTTCTATTATCACATGCATTTATTTATTAAGAAATAACATTGTTTCTTACAGGCCCTTGGAGCAGCCCAAGTCATCTGTTGAAGTCAAGAGTATGAGAAAAGTTTGTTTTTATTTCAGTTCAGTACAAAAGCATTTATTTCCACTGAGACTAACTGGATCTTGCTTTATTTCATCCACATTATCTTCATAGGTTTTCACACAAAATCAGTAAGCAAAGCGAAGAAAAAGTAATATTTAACATTTTATATTTACTTCCCACTAACCATTCATTCAGACACCCAG
Organism: Ovis aries; assembly: GCF_016772045.2. Taxonomy (NCBI): domain Eukaryota; kingdom Metazoa; phylum Chordata; class Mammalia; order Artiodactyla; family Bovidae; genus Ovis; species Ovis aries. Next base: position 185,165,129 of record NC_056055.1, on the reverse strand, counting down.
GACCTAACCATGAGAGCACATGAGAACAAGAGATAGAAAGAAACTCTACTTTTCTCACAAGAGTTATTCATATTTTCCATAGTCCTTCTATTAACAAGGCCTTACAAACTGATTTCTAAAGCTCTGATTTAGAGAACCATTTCTTCAGCCACTCCTGTATACAAAACATTTCCTTCCAAACAGTCATTCTCCTTTACTAATCAAAAGGATATCATATTCTTTTGTGAAAAACCCCAACTGTACAACCATATAAATTTACAAAAAATTCACTATTTCTGTTATTCATCACATGATATCTATTTCTATCATGTGATTTTTCTAATAAAAAGAATCATTACTGCATTTACTAAGGAATTAGTTAACAATCAAAGGAACTTAATGCTCAAGAGTTGTAGACCTTTGAAATTTAACCTCTGTCATTTGGAAGCATCTCCTGTGAATCTTTGTACTTGGAAAATTTACAGTTAACAAATTAAGAATTTTTGTCAGAAACAGCTTGCCATGAATGCCACAAAAAACTAATTTCCTCTTAATACAGCCTGATTTATGAAAGACTCAAGATACATTAGTATTTTAAGTATTTACTTCAAAATTTTAGTGTTAACATTTTAACTTTTATGCCCAATATTTCTTGCAAAGAAGTACGAATGAGGTTTGCCATTCAGTTGTCTAAGACATACAGAGAAAGAAACAGGCATTTGATCAGCAGACTGACTTACGATCATGAAAGCCTAAAGGAAATAACCTAACAGATTAAAACATAAGAAACTGAAGTTCAAGGCTAAAGAATTACCTCTAATCATTCAAATTAAAAATTTTTTTAAAACTCACAAAATCAGTGAACAATGTAAATCAGAAAGGACCTAGTATAAAGACAGAAAAATTGCAATGACAATGAAAGACAACAGCTTAAACTTACTGGGTTATCAGTGGAATCGTCAGTCAACTGCAAACCAAAATAGTCACGCTCAGTCAAATCAAGATGCTTGAAGACTATATCCAATAGAACTTGCCCCTGATCATGTTTCTGGAAGAAAAACAAGAAGGAAATCAAACTCACAGGCTATATACTTACAGACTGTTAAAACTCTTGGACTCTTCTCTCACAATAAGTTTGCAACTGTTTTCATGCCAATGATTTGCTTGAGCAGAAGGACTTCATACATTACACAGTACTTTAAAAAGTCTGCCTCAGGGCAAATTGGTTCAGAGAGTCTATAATAAAAATGAAGATATAAGGAGAACTTTGCAAATGTCTTCTGCTTTCAGGTTATTCAGTTCAGTTGCTCAGTTGTGTCCAACTCTTTGCAACCCCATGGACTGCAGCATGCCAGGCTTCCCTGTCCATCACCGACTCCTGTAGCATACTCAAACTCATGTCCATCGCGTCAGTGATGCCACCCAAAGATCTCATCCGCTGTCGTCCCCTTCTGCTTCTGCCTTCAATCCTTCCCAGCATCAAGTTCTTTTCAAATGAGTCACCTCTTCGCATCAGGTGGCCAAAGTATTGGAGTTTCAGCTTCAACATCAGTCCTTCCAATGAACACCCAGGACTGATTTCCTTTAAGATTGACTGCTTGGATCTCCTTGCAGTTCAAGGGACTCTCAAGAGTCTTCTCCAACAGCACAGTTCAAAAGCATCAATTCTTCTGTGCTCAGCTTTCTTTATAGTCCAGCTCTCATATCCATACATGACTACTGGAAAAACTATAACTTTGACTAGATGGACCTTTGTTGGCAAAATAACGTCTCTGCTTTTTAATATGCTATCTAGGTCGGTCATAGCTTTTCTTTCAAGGAGCAAGCATCTTTTAATTTCATGTCTGCAGTCACCATCTGCAGTGATTTTGGAGCCAGAGAAAATAAAGTCTCTCACGGTTTCCATCATTTCCTCATCTATTTGCCATGAAATGATGGGACTGGATGCCATGATCTTCATTTTCCTGAATGTTGAGCTTTAAGCCAACTTTTTCACTCTCTTCTTTCACTTTCATCAAGAGGCTCTTTAGATCTTCTTCGCTTCCTGCCATAAGGGTGGTATCATCTGCATATCTGAGGTTATTGACATTTCTCCCAGCAATCCTGATTCCAGCTTGTGCTTCATCCAGCCCGGCATTTTGCATGATGTACTCTGCATAGATGTTAAATAAGCAGGGTGACAACATACAGCCTTGACATACTCCTTTCCAAATATGTAACCAATCTGTTGTTCCATGTCCAGTTCTAACTGTTGCTTCTTGACCTGTTACTACATTAACTGCTGTATTTAATCCATGTCTTATTGTCCTTTAAATTATGACACGAAAGTGACATATTTGACTAAATACAATTTAAAATTTGCGTGTGTAGAATAAATAATGTCACAAAAAAGAAAATAAAAACCGAGAAACTGATTTGTAGGAAACTGATACTATTGTAATTATGCAAATACACAGGAAACTTTAGAAAAATATCTCATTTTAACCTCACACCAATTTTATCATGTAGGCATTACTACTGTTGTAGTAATAGAATAGTTAATTCCAACTTGCCAAAGTCCCATAGCTACTAAGCTGTGGAACAAACAGAATGATAACTCTCTAAAGAAAAGTGTAACTAATCAATAAAACATGGAGAAACTACTAACACGTTCAGCAATAAAAGAATCAAAGTGGAAAACCATAGTGACACATTATGAGCAAAGCGAAAAGTGAAAGTCACTCAGTTGTGTCCGACTCTTTGTGACCCCATGGACTATACAGTCCATGGAATTCTCCAGGCCAGAATACTGGAGTGGGTAGCCCTTTCCATTCTCCAGGGAATTTTCCCAACCCAGGGATCAAGCCCAGGTTTCCCACAATCAACCAAAAAGTAAAATACAAGGAGCAAGGTGAAAGTCACTTGATGCTGTTAACCTTGTAGACAGGTTTATCTATCCAGAAAGCACTTTGGAAACATTAGCAAAAGCAACAGCAGATGAGAAGGGTCATCAAGTGCCAGGTTTCCACCTCTCTAATCTACCTTCCTGATGTTGGCTGCATTTATAGGCTGTTAGTAAGATGGCCAGAGCAATGTCAAAATTAAAACCCACAGGTTCAAAAGGAGAATCTTCATTGTAAAAAGCTTCCCTTCCTGTTTCAGGGCCTCATACAGTTTCATCAATGGTAGGAACCATGTGCTTCAAACAGTGCTTCACAATGAAGGTCCCCATCTGAATAACCTGTGAACATTTTCCACATTAATGCAACTCAGCTCCTCGACCCCTCTACCATTCTCATAAAACTGGCCCAAGATAGAAAGGGGAGCAGACAGTTCAGTTCAGTAGTTCAGTCATCTTCGACGCTTTGTGATGCCAAGGACTACAGCATGCCAGTCCATCACCAACTCCTGGAGCTTGCTCAAACTCATGTCCATTGAGTTGGTGATGCCATCCAACCATCTCATCCTCTGTCATACCCTTCTCCTTCTGCTTTCAATCTTTCCCAGCATCAAGTTCTTTTCAAATGAGACAGTTCTTTCTTTGCATCAGGTGGCCAAAGTATTGGAGCTTCAGCATCAGTCCTTCCAATGAATATTCAGGGCTAATTTCCTTTAGGATGGACTGGTTGGATCTCCTTGCAGTCCAAGGGATTCTCAAGAGTCTTCTCCAACATCACAGTTCAAAAGCATCAATTCTTCGGTGCTCAGCTTTCTTTATGGTCCAACTCTCACATCTATACATCACTTCCAGAAAAGCCATACTTTTGACTAGACGAACCTTTGTCACCAGAATAATGTCTCTGCTTTTTAATATGATGTCTAAGTTGGTCATAGTTTCTCTTCCAAGGAGCAAGAGTCTTTTAATTTCATGTCTGCAGCCACCATCTGCAGTGATTTTAGAGCCCAAGAAAATAAAGTGTCTCACAGTTTCCATTGTTTCTCCATCTATTTGTCATGACGTGACAGGACCAGATGCCATGATCTTTGTTTTTTGAATGTTGAGTTTTAAGCCAGCATTTTCACTCTCCTCTTTCATTTGAATCAAGAGGCTCTTTAGTTCCTCTTTGCTGTCTGCCATAAGGGTGGTATCATCTGCATATCTGAGGTTACTGATATTTCTCCCTGCAATCTTGATTCCAGTTTGTGCTTCATCCAGTCCAGCATTTCACAAGATGTACTCTGCATGTAAGTTAAATAAGCAGGATGACAATATACAGCCTTGACTTACTCCTTTCCCAATTTGGAGGCAGTACATGTCCGTTTCTAACTGTTACTTCTTGACCTGCATACAGATTTCTCAGAAGGCAGGTAACGTGGTCAGGTATTCCCATCTCTTGAAGAATTTTCCACAGTTTGTTGTGATCTACACATTCAAAGGTTTTAGCGTAGTCAATGAAGCAGATGTTTTTCTGGCATTCTCCTGCTTTTTCAATGATCCAACAGATGTTGGCAATCTGATCTCTGGTTCCTCTGCCTTTTCTAAATCCAGTTTAAAAATGCATAAGTTCCTAGTTCACATACTATTAACGCCTGAAGTGGAGAATTTTGAGCATTACTTTGCTAGCATGTGAGATGAGTGCACTTGTGCAGTAGTTTGAACATTCTTTGGCATTCTTTCTTTAGGACTGGAATGAAAACGGACCTTTTCTAGTCCTGTGGCCACTGCTAGGTTTTCCAAATTTGCTCACAAATTGAGTGTAGCACTTACACAAAATTGTCTTTTAGGATTTGAAATAGCTCAACTGGAATTCCATCACCTCCACTAGCTTTGTTTGTAGTGATGCTTCCTAAGGCCCACTTGACTTCACATTCCAGGATATCTGGCTCAAGGTGAGTGATCACACCATCGTGATTATCTGAGTCATGTAGATCTTTTTTGTATAGTTCTTCTGTGTATTCTTGCACCTCTTAATATCTTCTACTTCTGTTAGGTCCATACCATTTCTGTCCTTTATGTGCCCATCTTTGCATGAAATGCTCCCTTGGTATCTCTAATTTTCTTGAAGAGATCTCTAGTGTTTCCCATTCTATTTTCCTTTACTTCTCTGCATTGCTCACTTAGGAAGGCTTTCTAATCTCTCCTTGCTATTCTTCAAAACTCTGCATTCAGATAGATATATCTTTCCTATTCTCCTCTGCCTTTCAGTTCTCTTCTTTTCTCAGCTACTTGTAAGGCCGCCTCAGACAACCATTTGGCTTTTTTGCATTTCTTCTTTTTGGGGATGGTTTTGATCACACCTCTTGTACAATGTCACGAACCTCCGTCCATAGTTCTTCAGTCTGTCTATCAGATCTAATACCTTGAATCTATTGGTCACTTCCACTGGATAATCACAAGGGATTTGATTTAGGTCATACCTGAATGGCCTAGTAGTTTTCCCTATTTTCTTCAATTAAATTCTGAATTTTGCAATAAGGAGTTCATGATCTGAGCCACAGTCAGTTCCTTGTCTTGTTTTTGCTGACTGTATAGTGCTTCTCCATCTTTGGCTGCAAAGAATATAATCACTCTGATTTCAGTGTTGACCATCTGGTGATGTCCATGTGTAGAGTCATCTCTTGTGTTGTTAGAAGAGGGTGCTTGCTATGACCAGTGCATTCTCTTGGCAAAACTCTATTAGCCTTTCCCCTGCTTAATTTTGTACTCCAAAGCCAAACTTGCCTATTACTCCAGGTATCTCTTGACTTCCTACTTTTGCATTCTAGCCCTCTATGATGAAGAAGACATCTTTTTTGGTGTTAGTTCTAGAAGGTCTTGTAGGTCTTCATAGAACCGTTCAACTTCCACTTCTTCAGCATTAGTGGTTGGGGCATAGACTTGGATTACTGTGATACTGAATGGTTTGCCTTGGAAACAAAGAGAGATCATTCTGTCGTTTTGAGACTCACCCAAGTACTGCATTTTGGACTCTCGTTGATTATGAGGGCTACTCCATTTCTTCCAAGGGATTATGGCCCACAGGAGTAGATATAATGGTCATCTGAATTAAATTCACCCATTCCAATCCATTAGTTCACTGATTCCTAAAATGTCAATGTTCACTCTTGCAGTCTCCTATTTGACCACTTCTAATTTACCTTGATTCATGGACCTAACATTTCAGGTTCCTATACAATATTGTTCTTTACAGCATCAGACTTTACTTCCATCACCAACCACATCCACAACTGGGTATTGGTTTTGCTTTGGCTCAGCCTTTTCATTCTTTCTGGAGCTATTTCTCTACTCTTCTCCAGTAGCATATTCCATACCTACCGACCTGGGGAGTTCATTTTTTAGTGTCATATCTTTTTGCCTTTTCATACTCTTCATGGGATTCTTAAGTCAAGAATATCAAAGCGGTTTGCCAATCCCTTCTCCAGTGGACCATGTTTTGTCAGAACTCTTCACCATGACCCACCCATCTCAGGTGACCCTACATGCCATGGCTCATAGTTTCATTGAGTTAGACAAGGTTGTGATCCAAGTAAACAGTTTGGTTAGTTTTCTGTCATTGTGGTTAGTCTTTAAGACTGACTGAACATTACTGTTTTTAAAAAGCTAATAAGGTGAGTCTAATGTGCTTGTTTAGAAAAAAGAGTAGATGCATTTTCCCCTATACCGCCACCTGAGTGAAATCAACAAACAACAACAAAAGGAAGATAAACATTTTTTTTAACTCTGAAAGAAAAGAAGTAGCAAGCAGCAGGGCTAGGGAACTCCTTGTGTTTTCTTTCTATTTCTTTGTACTGAAATGACATTCACACAATGCAAAAGTAACCATTCATGAGTATGCAGTTTTGGGAATTCCCTGATGGTTCTGTTATTTAAAATCTGCCTGTTAAGGCAGGGGACACTGGAGGAACTGATGTTGAAGCTGAAACTCCAATACTTTGGCCACCTGATGCGAAGAGCTGCCACATTTGAAAAGACCCTGATGCTGGGAAAGACTGAGGGCAGGAGGAGAAGGGGATGACAGAGGATGAGATGGTTGGATGGCATCACTGACTCGATGGACATGGGTTAAGCTGAACTCCGGGAATTGGTGATGGACAGGGAGGCCTGGCATGCTGCGGTTAATGGGGTCGCAAAGAGTCAGACATGACTGAGAGACTAAACTGAACTGAACAGGTTTGATTTCTGGTCCACAAAGCTTCCAAATACCATGGGACAACTAAGCTTACCCATGATAACTACTGAGCCCGCAGACTCTAGTGCCTGTGCTGTGCAACTAGAAAAGCGACCGCAATAACAAGCCTGCTCACCACTAGAGAAAGTCTGCATGCAGCAACAAATACCCAGTACAGCCAAAAATAAACAAACAAGTAAATAAATAAATTACAAATAAACAAAAGTGTGCAATTTGTTGCATTACTATATTCATCATTTCTATCTAGTATCAAAACATTTCCATCAACACCAAAAGAATACCATATCCATCAAACAGTATCTCTTATCCTAGCCCTGGCAACCACTCATCTGCTTTCTGTCTTTATGGATTTACTTACTATGAATATTTCATGTAAATGGAGCTGAACAATATGTGGCCTTTAGTATCTGGTTCCTTTCACTCAGCACTAATGTTTTCAAGGTTCCATTCTGTACTATGTAATTACATTTAAATCCTTCTTACGGTTAAATAATATCCCATTATAAATTATATATTATACATTATATATTATGTTTGTTTGATAAACAAACATAACAGTTTGTTTATCAGTCAGTGGACATTTGGGTTGTTTCCACCTTCTGGGTACTGGCATTATGTACAAGTATCTACAATGGCAGATTTTATTTTTCTGGGCTCCAAAATCACTGCAATGGTGTCTGCAACCATGAAATTAAAAGACGCTTACTCCTTGGAAGGAAAGCTATTACCAACCTAGACAGCATATTAAAAAGCAGAGACATTCCTTTGCCAACAAAGGTCCATCTAGTCAAGGCTATGGTTTTTCCAGTAGTCATGTATGGATGTGAGAGTTGGACTATAAAGAAAGCTGATTGCCGAAGAATTGATGCTTTTGAACTGTGGAGTTGGAAAAGACTCTTGAGAGTCCCTTGGACTGCAAGGAGATCCAACCAGTCCATCCTAAAGAAAATCAGTCCTGAATATTCACTGGAAGGACTAATGTTGAAGCTGAAACTACAATACTTTGGCCACCTGATGCAAAGAACTGACTCATCTGAAAAGACCCTGATGCTGGGAAAGATTAAAGGCAGGAGGAGAAGGGGACGATAGAGGATGAGATGCTTGGTTACTGACTCAATCGACATGAGTTTGGGTAGACTCCGGGGCTGGTGATGGACAGGGAAGCCTGGCGTGCTGCAGTCCACGGGGTCGCAGAGTCAGACACAACTGAGCGACTGAACTGAACGACAAGTATCTGAGTGTCTACTTCCAACTCTTCTAGGTTCACAGGCAGAAGTGGAATCAATGGGTTATATGGAAATTGTTTGCCTTTTTCAGGAACCACCAAACACTTCTCCACAGCAGCAGAACCATTTTACATTCCTACCAGCAATGCCCGAGGGCTTCAATTGCTCCTCAGCCTTGCCAACATTTTTTCTATTCTTTTGATTAAAGCCATCCTACTGGGTATGAAGTAGTACTTCACTGAGATTTTTGATCTGATTTGCATTTTTATAGTAACTAATAATGTTGAGCATTTTTTTTCATGTGCTTGTTGGACATTTGTATATCTTTGGAGAAAGGTCTGATCAAGTCCTTTGCCCATTTTCAAAATTGGATTGATAATCTTTCTGTTGTTGGGTTCTTTTTATATTCTAGATGCTAGACCCTTATCAGATATATAATTTGTGAATATTTTATTCCTTACCATAGGTGTTTTTCCACTTTCTTGATCATATACTTGTATACACAGAAGTTTTAAACTTTTGTGAAACCCAATTTATTCATTTTTTATGCTTGTGCTTTCAGTGTCGTGTCATATCTAAGTACTTATTGCTAAATCCAAGGTCATAAAAAATTATCTATATATGTTCTTAAAGTTTTAAATCTTACATGTAGTTCCTTTAGTCTTTCTGAGTTTGTTTTTGTATATGGTAGCCATATACCTAGCTAAGGATGAAATTTCATTTTTTGCATGTGGCTATCCAACTGTCCAAGCATCATTTGTTGAAGAAACTATTCTTTCCTCACTGAATACTCCTGATAACTTTGTTGCAAATCTGCTGACCACAGATATATGAGTTTATTTCTAGACTCTCAAGTTTTCTTTTTACCTCCCACATACCAAAGACTTGGTACTAGCGACTCTTACAACCCAGAAACACCAATAGGCTGGATGGAAAGAGGCCACGTAAACCTGTTTTCTCCAGCAAATGACCAAGAAAAGGATACCTAAAGCAGGACAGAAACCATACTGCTAATGCTGATTCAAATCCTGTCAAACCCAATGGAAAACACAGCACCTGTCTCCAACAGCACCATGGAAATCCAGTAAGGAGCCTGGAGTTCTATCTGCCTACTGGTACTGCTGCATCAAGTGGGAAGCCTAGTCATCTACTCTTTCCCAATCAACAGCAAGCCGCAATACATAGTCTCTCCCCAGGCATCGTATCAGCTGAAGCTGAAGACACAGGCTGAACCTCTGACTAGTGGTAACAGGCAGTGCTAAGATCCCTCCATTGGGGTGGTGACAGCAGGAGCCGAGAGGGAAGCCTAGACTCCCACCTCCACCCAGCTGCAGTAGGAGCGTCTGCCAAACAAAACGAAACAGGACGATCTGGGAGGGGAGGCTGCTAGAAAAAGAGAAAGCTAAATCCTGAAATAAAAATTTAAATAATGAACCATATGTAAAACTGACCAAAGTTAAAACAGCAAAGGTTTAAAACTTACAGTGTGGAATACATGTATAATTTTGAGTAACGTCTCTAGATAAAACACACACACATGTATAATTTTGACACGAACACACACACACACACCACCAAAACAGTAATGCAAAGGATCTGGAAACTAGATTGCCATTAGGACCACAACTCAAAAAAGCAGTCCAGGATGTGTTTACTACCAGGTTGACTCTGTGCTACAAAGCAGATTAAATATAATCCACAATCTCATAATAGATTGTCCCAAATGTCCAGGATACTAACTAAACTCAGTAATCATAACCAGGAAAATTGCAACTAGAATAAGAAAAAAAATCAACAGATGCCAACACTGACATGACTCAGATGTTGGAATTATCTAACAAGTGTTTTGAAGTAGCTATCATGAAAATGTTGCAATGAGCCATTACAATGTTGTTTAAAAAATAGAACATTTCCGCAAAGAAACATAAGATATAAAAGAACCATATGGAAATTATATAACTAAAGAATACAGTAATGAAATAAAAACTGACTGGATGTGCTCAATAGAAGAATGAAGATGACAAAGAAAATAATGAATTTCAAGACAAATTGATTAAAAATTACTCAGTCTAAACAACACAGAGAAGATAGATTGAAAAAAAAAGAAAAAAGACCGCATCCTTAGAGACCTATGGGACAAGAAGAAAAGATGTAACAGTCATGGCACTAGAGTACTTAGAAGAGAAAGAGCTTCAGGATGATAAAATATTTGAGAAATTCACTAAAATTTTCACAAGTTTGGCAAAAAGTAAAAACACGGATCTAAGAATCCAAGTGAGGGTTTCCCTAGTGGTTCACTGGTAAAGAATCCACCTGCCAATGAAGGAGACACAGGTTCAACCCCTGATCCAGGAAGATCCCACATGCCGTGGAGCAGCTAAGTGCAGGCACAGCAAATACTGAGCCTGTGCTCTAGAGCCCAGGAGCCACAGCTACTGAATGCTGCGAGCCCTAAAACCCGTGCCCTGCAACTAGAGAAGCCACCACAGTGAGAAGCGTGCTCACTGCAACTAGACAGCAGGACCTACTCATTACATCTAGAGCAAAGCCCCATGCAGCAGTGAAGAACTGGCACAGCCAAATAAATAAAATTATATACGTTAAAAAAAAAATACAAGTGAACTTCAATCAAATTGAATCCAAACAAATCTACCCAAGACACATCATGATCAAACTACTGAAAACAAAATGAAGAGGAAAAACCTTTAAGGCAATAAGAATTTACCTATAGGGAATGATAGCTCAATTAGAATATGTTTATCATCTGCAACCATAAGACCAGAAAAAATGGCACAACATTCTCTAGGTACTGAAAGAAAAGAACTATCAACCCAGAATTCATTATTAAGAGAAAATATTGCAAGGCAAAGAAACATAACTGAAGAAAGTAGGGAAAATCCCTAGGCCATTCAGGTATGACCTAAATCAAATACCTTAGGATTATACAGTGAAGGTGACGAATTAACTCAACAGATTAGATTTGGTAGACAGAATACCTGAAGAACTATGGACAGAAGTTTGTAACACTGTACAGGACGCAGTGACCAAGACCATCCCAAAGGAAAGAAATGCAAGAAGGCAGGGTGGTTATCTGAGGAGGCTTTACAAATAGCTGAGGAAAGAAGAGAAGTGAAATGCAGGGGAGAAAGGGAAAGATACACCCAACTGAATGCAGAGTTCTACAGAATAGCAAGGAAGAGAGAAGGCCTTCTTGAATGAACAATGCAAAGATACAGAGGAAAACAACAGAATGGGAAAGACTAGAGATTTCTTCAAGAAAATCGAGGATATCAAGGGAACATTTCATGCAAGGATGGTCACAATAAAGGACAGAAACTGTAAGGGTCAAACAGAAGCAGAAGAGATTAAGAAGAAATGGCATAACACACAGAAGAACTATACAGAAAAATGTCTTAATGATGGGATAACCATGATCGTGTGGCCACTCACCTAGAGTCAGACATCCTGGAGTGTGAAGTCAAGTGGGCCTTAGGAAGCATTAGTGAAAACAAAGCTAGTGGAGGTGACAGAATTCCAGCTGAGCTATTTTAAATCCTAAAGATGATGCTGTTAAAGTGCTGTAACTCAATATGTCAGCAAATCTGGAAAACTCAACAGTAGTTACAGGACTGGAAAAGGTAGTTTTCATTCCTCTCCAAAACAAGGGCAATGCCAAAATATGTTCAAACTACCGTACAACTGTGCTGATTTCATATCCTAGTAAGGTTGTGCTCAAAATCCTTCAAGCTAAGGTTCAGCAGTAATGTGAACCAAGAACTTTCGGATATACAAAATGGGTATCGAAGCTGGGTTTTGAACAGGCAGAGTAACAGGAGATCAAATTGCCAACATTCACCGGATTATGGAGAAAGAAAGAAAATTTCAGAAAAATATCTACTCTTGTTTCATTGACTACTACACTAAAGCTAAGCACCAAAGAATTGATGCTTTTGAACTGTGGTGTTGGAGAAGACTCTTGAGAGTCCCTTGGACTGCAAGGAGATCCAACCAGTCCATTCTGAAGGAGATCAGCCCTGGGTGTTCTTTTGGAAGGAATGATGCTAAAGCTGAAACTCCAGTACTTTGGCCACCGCATGCGAAGAGTTGACTCATTGGAAAAGACTCTGATGCTGGGAGGGATTGGGGGCAGGAGGAGAAGGGGACGACAGAGGATGAGATGGCTGGATGGCATCATGGACTCGATAAACGTGAATCTGAGTGAACTCTTGGAGCTGGTGATGGACAGGGAGGCCTGGCGTGCTGCGATTCATGGGGTCTCAAAGAGTCAGACACGACTGAGTGACTGAACTGAACTGAACTAAAGCCTTTGACTGAGTGGATCACAACAAATTGTGGAAAAATTCTTAAGGAGATGGGAATACCAGACCATCTTACCTGCCTCCTGTGAAACCCGTATGCAGGTCAAGAAGCAATAGTTAGAATTGGACATGGAACAACTGACTGATTCCAAATTGGGAAAGGAGTATGACAAAGCTTATATTGTCATCCTGCTTATTTAACTTACTTGCAGAATACATCATACAAAAAGGCAGGCTGGATGAATCACAAACTAGAATCAAGACACCCAGGAGCAGTATCAACAACCTCAGATATGTAGATGATACCACTCTAATGGCAGAAAGTTAAGAGGAACTAAAGAGCCTCCTGATGAGGGTGAAAGAGGAGAGTAAAAACGCTGGCTTGAAACTTAGCGTTAAAAAAGCAAATATCACGGCATCCAGGTCCATCACTCCATGGCAAATAGAAGGGGAAAAAGTAGAAGCAGTGACAGATTTTATTTTCTTGGGCTCCAAAGCCATTGCGGATGGTGACTGCAACCATGAAATTAAAAGACACTTGCTCCTTGGAAGGAAAGCTACGACTAACCTAGACAGCGTATTAAAAAGCAGAGAGACCACTTTGCCAACAAATGTCTAAATAGACAAAGATATGGTTTTCCAGTAGTCATGTACCGATGTGAGAGCTGGACCACAAAGAAGGCTGAGTGCCAAAGAACTGATGCTTTCAAATTGTGGTGCTGGAGAAGACTCCTGAGAGTCCTGTGGACTATAACAAGATCAAAGCAGTCAATGCTAAAGGAAGTTAACCCTGAATATTCACTGCCAGGACTGATGCTGAAGTTGAAGCTCCAATACTTTGGCCACTGGATGTGAAGAGCAGACTCACTGGCAAAGACTCTGATGCTGGGAAAGACTGAAGGCAAAAGAAGAGGGCAGCAGAAGATGAGATGGTTAGATAACATCACTGACTCAGTGGACATGAATTTAAGCAAACTCCAGGGGATAGTGTAGGACAGAGGAGCCTAGTATGTTGCAGTTCATGGGGTTGCAGAGTCGGACAGGACTTAGCAATTGAACAACAATAAATGAAGGGTAAATAATGACATTCTCAGGAAAAACAAAAAGTTAAACTAATTTATCATCAACAGGCTACCACTAAAAGAATGCCTAAAAGAAGCTCTCTAGCCAGAAAGGACATAATAACATGAAGAAACGCAGAAAAATAGAAAAGCAATGACTAGGTGAAACTGAGAAATACATAAAAGCCTATCCTCTTCAGTATTAAATTATGATTGATGGTTAAAGCAAAACATTTAACTTTATCTGATATGCTCCCAAATGTACGGAAAAAAAAAAAATCAAGACAATTATAAAGGTGGGAGGAGGTAAAAGTACACGTAAAGGTACCTAAGTCTTCTATACTCCACTCAAGGTGGTAAAATGCTATTACCAATATTCTATGATGATTTATATATGTAAAATGTAGTAACAAGAGCAACCACCACCAAAAACAAACAAAAAAACCTACCCAGAGATACTAAAAAATACTAAAACAAAAAAAATGAAATTCTTTTGAATGCTCACATAACGCATTTGAAAGGCAAGAAAAAGAAATGCAAAACATAAAAACAGGAAGCAAGTAAAATATGGCAAACTTAAACACTAACATAATAATATTAGGAAAGTACATGGTCTAAATATACTAATTAAAATGCAGAGATTTTATATTGATGTATAGTTGATTTACAATGTTATGTTAATTTTTTATGTATTTATTTAATATTATTTTCCATTATGGTCTATCACAGGATGTTAAATATAGCTCTCTATGCTATACAGTAGGACCTTATTTATCCTAAAACACAGAGATTGACAAAGTAGGAAAAAAACCATAATCCAACTACATGCTACCTAAAAGAAATTTACTTCAAACATAATATCAATAATATATATGTAAGCAAAGGGACAGAAAATTTCAAAACTGTTTTGTTTCTTACCCCTTTTGAAAAGAAAGGGATAAGAAAAAGATACATCCTATAAACATTAATTTTAAAAAGTAGGTTTGAGAGAAAGTAACTTTAGCAGGGGTAAAAAGGACATTAAAAAATACTTCTACACAAAAGAATACACTCAGAAAACTAATGAACCAAAAATTAAAAGAATCCAAAGAAAATTAGAAAATACGAAAGGCAAAAGGATAACTAAAGATGTCAACAATTAAGTAATTGCTAGAATTATTAAATAGAAAATTAGCAACAATATAGAACTCAATGATATATCAACAAACAGGATCTGACATTTAAAGAACATTCTACTCAACAACGGAATACTCATTCATTTCAACTGTCTATGGTAATAAAACAAACCTTACCAAACTGAAAACTGGTATCATACAGAGCATGTTATATAATCATAATCAATTGAAAATAGAAAACTGCAGAGAGATAAGAAGAAAAATTTAGAAACTAATCACCTGGTGGGGGGCAGCGAGGGCAGGGACACAGTTTCAAATAATCTATAGGATAAAGAAGATTCAGGAAAATTTCTTTTAAAAAGGGATAGACCTCACACATCAGTAGACTAAGGTATAAGCTCCCTCATAATAAAAGTCAGAAAAAGAGCAAAATAAACAGAAGGAAGGGAGTAATACAGGTAAGAGCAGAAATCTACAGGAAAATTGGATATTTACATACAAAAGAAGGAAACTAAACCCTTATTTTAAAAAAATGAACTACAAATGAATCAAGTCCTAAAATTAATAGCTCAGTCAGTTCAATTGAGTCACTCAGTCATGTCCGACTCTTTGCCACCCCATGAATCGCAGCACGCCAGGCCTCCCTGTCCATCACCAACTCCCAGAGTTCACTCAGATTCACGTTCATCGAGTCCATGATGCCATCCAGCCATCTCATCCTCTGTCGTCCCCTTCTCCTCCTGCCCCCAATCCCTCCCAGCATCAGAGTCTTTTCCAATGAGTCAACTCTTTGCATGAGGTGGCCAAAGTACTGGAGTTTCAGCTTGAGTATCATTCCTTCCAAAGAAATCCCAGGGCTGATCTCCTTCAGAATGGACTGGTTGGATCTCTTTGCAGTCCAAGGACTCTCAAGAGTCTTCTCCAACACCACAGTTCAAAAACATCAGTTCTTTGGCACTCAGCTTTCTTCACAGTCCAACTTCTACATCCATACATGACCACAGGAAAAACCATAGTCTTGACTAGACGGATCTTTGTTGGCAAAGTAATGTCTCTGCTTTTGAATATGCTATCTAGGTTGGTCATAACTTTTCTTCCAAGGAGTAAGTGTCTTTTAATTTCATGGCTGCAGTCACTATCTGCAGTGATTCTGGAGCCCCCAAAAATAAAGTCTGACACTGTTTCCACTCTTTCCCCATCTATTTCCCATGAAGTGATGGGACCAGATGCCGTGATCTTCGTTTTCTGAATGTTGAGTTTTAAGCCAACTGTTTCACTCTCCTCTTTCACTTTCATCAAGAGGCTTTTGAGTTCCTCTTCATTTTCTGCCATAAGGGTGGTGTCATCTGCATATCTGAGGTTATTGGTATTTCTCCCAGCAATCTTGATTCCAGCTTGTGCTTCTTCCAGCCAGGCATTTCTCATGATGTACACTGCATAGAAGTAATAAGCAGGATGACAATATACAGCCTTGACGTACTCCTTTTCCTACTTGGAACCAGTCTGTTGTTCCATGTCCAGTTCTAACTGTTGCTTCCTGACCTGCATACAGGTTTCTCAAGAGGCAGGTCAGGTAGTCTGGTATTCCCATCTCTTTCAGAATTTTCCACAGTTTACTGTGATCCACACAGTCAAAGGCTTTGGCATAGTCAATAAAGCAGAAAGAGATGTTTTTCTGGAACTCTCTTGCTTTTTCATTGATCCAGCGGATGTTGGCAATTTGATCTCTGGTTCCTCTGCCTTTTCTAAAACCAGATTGAACATTTGCAAGTTCACGGTTCACGTATTGCTAAAGCCTGGCTTGGAGAATTTTGAGCATTACTTTACTACTGTGTGAGATGAGTGCAATTGTGCGGTAGTTTAAGCATTGTTTGGCATTGCCTTTCTTTGGGATTGGAATGAAAACTGACCTTTTCCAGTCCTGTGGCCACTGCTGAGTTTTCCAAATTTGCTGGCATATTGAGTGCAGCACTTTCACAGCATCATCTTTCAGAATTTGAAACAGCTCAACTGGAATTCCATCACCTCCACTAGCTTTGTTCGTAGTGATGCTTTCTAAGGCCCACTTGACTTCACATTCCATGATGTCTGGCTCTAGGTGAGTGATCACACCATTGTGATTATCTTGGTCGTGAAGATCTTTTTTGTACAGTTCTTCTGTGTATTCCTGCCACCTCTTCTTAATATCTTCAGCTTCTGTTAGGTCCAGACCACTTCTGTCCTTTATTGAGCCCATTTTTGCATGAAATATTCCCTTTGTATCTCTAATTTTCTTGAAGAGATCTCTAGTCTTTCCCATTCTGTTCTTTTCCTCTATTTCTTTGCACTGATCGCTGAGGAAGGCTTTCTTATCTCTTCTTGCTATTCTTTGGAACTCTGCATTCAGATGCCTACATCTTTCCTTTTCTCCTTTGCTTTTTGCTTCTCTTCTTTTCACAGCTATATGTAAGGCCTTCCCAGACAGCCATTTTGCTTTTTTGCATTTCTTTCCCATGGGGATGGTCTTGATCCCTGTCTCCTGCACAATGTTACAAACCTCAGTCCATAGTTCATCAGGCACTCCATCTATCAGATCTAGGCCCTTAAATCTATTTCTCATCTCCACTATATAATCATAAGGGATTTGATTTAGGTCATACCTGAATGGTCTAGTGGTTTTCCTACTTTCTTCAATTTAAGTCTGAATTTGGTAATAAGGAGTTCATGATCTGAGCCACAGTCAGCTCCTGGTCTTGTTTTTGTTGACTGTTTAGAGTTTCTCCATCTTTGGCTGCAAAGAATATAATCAATCTGATTTCGGTGTTGACCATCTGGTGATGTCCATGTATAGAGTCTTCTCTTGTGTTGTTGGAAGAGGGTGTTTTCTATGACCAGTGCATTTTCTTGGCAAAACTCTATTAAATAGTCTTTGCCCTGCTTCATTCTGTATTCCAAGGCCAAATTTGCCTGGTGTTTCTTGACTTTCTACTTTTGCTTTCCAGTCCCCTATAAAGAGCAATATTGCGTACAAATCTGGAATGTCAGGTCCATGAATTAAGGCAAATTGGACATGGTCAAACAAGAGATGGCAAGAGTGAACGTCAACATTCTAGGAATCAGTGAACTAAAATGAACTGGAATGGGGAATTTAACTCAGATAACCATTATATCTACTACTGCAGACAGGAATCCCTTCATGGTCAACAAAAGAGTACAAAATGCAGTACTTGGTTGCAATCTCAAAAACGACAGAATGATCTCTGTTCATTTCCAAGGCAAACCATTCAATATCACAGCAATCCAAGTCTATGCCCCAACCAGTAATGCTGAAGAAGCTTAACGGTTCTATGCAGACCTACAAGACCTTTTACAACTAACACCCCCAAAAATTAATAGCTAGAACTATAAAAGTCTTAGAGAAAAAATATCTTTGTGAATATAGACCAAGGAATGATATTTTAGATATGATACCAAAAGCACATATGATAAAAGAGAAAAGGATAAATTAGAATTCATCGAAGAGTAAAACTTGTGCTTCACAGGATACCATCAAGGAAGTGAAAAGACAACTTATGGACTGGGAGAAAATATTTGCAAATGGTATATCTAATAAGTGATTTGAATCAGAATATAAAAAGAATTCTTATAATTCAACAATAAAAGGCAAATAATTACAAAATGGGCAAGGGGTTTGAACAGACATTCTTCCAAAGAGAGCAAATATTATATAGTTCTACTTTTCTGAGATATTTAGAACAGGTAAAATCATAAAATTTGGGGGGCAGGGAAAATAGGGAGTTATTGCATAATATTTATAAAATTTCAGTTTGGAGTGATGAAGAAGTGTTGGAATAGACAGTGACTGTAATGACTGAACAACTGTGTGAATGTAATTAATGCCACTTAACTACTGCCTCTTGAGAAATCTACATCCAGATCAGGAAGCAACAGTTAGAACTGGACATGGAACAACAGACTGGTTCCAAATAGGAAAAGGAGTATGTCAAGGCTGTATATTGTCACCCTGATTATTTAACTACTATGCAGAGTACACCATGAGAAACGCTGGACTGGAAGAAACACAAGCTTGAATCAAGACTGCCGGGAGAAATATCAATCACCTCAGATATGCAGATGACACCACCCTTATGGCAGAAAGTGAAGAGGAACTAAAAGCCTCTTGATGAAAGTGAAAGAGGAGAGTGAAAAAGTTGGCTTAAAGCTCAACATTCAGAAAATGAAGATTATGGCATCAAGTCCCATCACTTCATGGGAAATAGATGGGAAAGAGTGGAAACAGTGTCAGACTTTATTTTTGGGGGCTCCAAAATCACTACAGATGGTGACTGCAGCCATGAAATTAAAAGACGCTTACTCCTTGGAAGAAAAGCTATGACCAACCTAGAGAGCATATTCAAAAGCAGAGACATTACTTTGCCGACTAAGGTCCGTCTAGTCAAGGCTATGGTTTTTCCTGTAGTCATGTATGGCTGTGAGAGTTGGACTGTGAAGAAGGCTGAGTGCGGAAGAATTGATGCTTTTGAACTGTGGTGTTGGAGAAGACTCTTGAGAGTTCCTTGGACCGCAAGGAGATCCAACCAGTCCATTCTGAAGGAGATCGGCCCTGGGATTTCTTTGGAAGGAATGATGCTAAAGCTGAAACTCCAGTACTTTGGCCACCTCATGAGAAGAGTTGACTCATTGGAAAAGACTGATGCTGGGAGCGATTGGGGGCAGGAGGAGAAGGGGATGACACAGGATGAGATGGCTGGATGGCATCACTGACTTGATGGATGTGAATCTGAGTGAACTCTGGGAGTTGGTGATGGACAGGGAGGCCTGGCGTGCTGCAATTCACGGGGTCGCAAAGAGTCGGACACGACTGAGTGACTGAACTGAACTGAACTACATGTAAAAATGGCGAAATCAGTAATAAATTTTATGTTTTGTATGTACATTTTAACAGTGAAAAATTAATGCTGTGAACACACAAAAATATACCCCCAAACCCACTGAATTATACACTTAAAAAGAACTGTACATTTTAAATGTAAATTATCTCTCAATAAAAATATTAAAAAATACACAGCATAAAAAGCTGAAAGGTCCTATAAGAAGAAACTGATAAATCTTCTTGATTTTAACAAAGGGGAGCCAAATTACTGACAAACTTTTGAGTGAGGTTAAGAGCTAGAAACCTAAATGATCAATAATTATATGGAAAAATCATACAAACATAAGTAACAAAAACATCAAAATGAGGTGGTGATAGTGAACATTCTTGTTTCCAGTTTACAGGCAGAAATTTTCAGTATTTCATTTCTAGGTATGATGTTTGCTCTAGGGTATTTGTAAATACTCTTCATAAGGTAACAGAAATTCTTCTCTATTTCCGCTGCACTAAGTTTTTGTTTGTTTTTAATACAGTGAAGAAAAGATTATATGGCTTTTCTCCTTTATTTTACATCTCACATTCTATGAACAAACCTAACCTGAAGGCAATGGCAACCCACTCTAGTACTCTTGCCTGGAAAATCCCATGGACAGAGGAGCCTGGTGGGCTGCAGTCCACGGGGTCGCCAAGAGTCCGAAACGACTGACCGAGTTCACTTTCACTTTTCACTTTCATGCACTGGAGAAGGAAACGGCAACCCACTCCAGTATTCTTGCCTGGAGAATCCCAGGGACGGGGGAGCCTGGTGGGCTGCCATCTATGGGGTCGCATAGAGTCGGACACGACTGAAGCGACTTAGCAGCAGCAGCAACCTGGTATTAACACATTTATATGAGAGTGTGTGTGTGTGTGTGTGTGTGTGTGTGTGTGTGTGTGTGTGTGTGTTTATTTTAGATTTAATTTGCTAATAATCTGTTTGGAAATTTTATAATTCTTGCTCACAAAAAACTAGTCTATAATATTTCTTTTTTGTATAATGATATTATTAGCTATAAGTATGAAGGTTATGCTGGTTATCATAAAATGAGTTATGCATCCTCCTATTCTCTGGAAGAACTGCGAGAATAACATCATTTTCAAATGTTTGAAAAATTCATTAGTGGAAGAAAAAGTCACAAACAGATCTACAACACTAGCATCAGAATGGCCAAAAAATGTTATATACCAAGTGTTGATGAGGATGTAGAACAAATGTAAATCTCATAAACTGCTGGTGAAAATGTACATAGATATAAGCAATTCAGAAAACTGTTTCATAACACCTGATTCAGCATTTCCACCCTTAGACATCTGTTCAACAGAACTATGTGTGTGCTCAGTCGCTTCAGTTGTGTCCAACTCTGTAACCCTATGGAACGTAGCCTGCCAGGCAACTCTGTCCATGGGAGTTTTCTGGCAAAGAATACTGGAGTGGGTTGCCATGCCCTCCTCTAGGGGATCTTCCCATCCTAGCAAGTGAACCCACATCTCCAGCATTGCAGGCAGATTTTTTACTGCTGAGCCACTAGGGAAGTATATATTGATATATATACAAATATACACATGTATAAGACTTGTTTAGAGCTGCAGCATTCATAGAAACCCCAAAACTATAAAAAAAAAACAAGGGTAAATTTGATAAATTTTGATATACTCATGCAAGAATGTCTCACTATCCATTGCTAATACGGTAAACACACCACAAAAAAAATTTTTTTAAGTATTAATATATCTCATGCTTCAGTGGCTTGACTAAGCCTAGCTTCAGTTCTCACTTTCGATTGCAGTTAGATGGCAGTGACTAGAGTCCTTGAAGTTTGACTGGACCTGACACACAAGATGGCTCCCTGGTATAGCTGACAACTGATGTGGACTGCTGGCTGGACAATCAGCTGTGGTTGTTAACCAAAGAACCTATGTCTCTCCATATGGGATGGACTTCTTACAGAATGACAGCTAAGAGGCTGAGCTGAACTGTTACAGAGTGAGTGTCCTAAGAGACCCAACTAGAAGGTGGAAGGAAGACTTCTTACTTTACCAGGCATCACAAAGACAGGCAAGATTCAGGGGAGAGGGACTCTGCATGGGTGTTAGTAGCAGGAGGTGTGGAGGGAGGCCACCTTTGGAGACTAGCTACCACAAATGTAATACTATACAGCAATGAAGAAACAAGGAAATGTATGCATTATGCATTGAGCCATACGTGAAACTGTTAATATTATGACCTATATAAATAACGATTATACAGTTTGTTCTAATAATGTTAAAAAGACAAGCAAAATTCATCTATGGTGACAGATGAAGTAGAATGCTGACTACTTTAGGCAAGGAACGCATACTAACGAGGAGAAAGTACAGCTAGCTATCTTTCTACTGGAGTGGGTAGCCTATCCTTTCTCCAGTGGATCTTCCCAACCCAGGAATTGAACTGGGGTCTCCTGCATTACAGGCAGATTCCTTATCAACTGAGCTATGAGGGAAGCCCCTATCCTTCTAAGATACTGGTAATGATCTTCATCTTGAGCTAATGGTGGTTTCACAAAGTATTATGCTTTACAATTCTTATCAATCTTATGTTTATTTATTTAGTTTTGGCCATGCTGTGCAGCATGAGGGATCTTAGTGCCCCAATCACAGGCAGAACTCACGTCCGCTACATAGGAAGCACAGAGTCTTAGCCACTGGACTGCCAGGGAAGTCCCAATCTTACATGTATTTAAGATTTGATTTCTACTGTATGCATACTATACCTCAAATAAAAAGTTACTTTCACCCAGAATGCACTATCAAAACCCTCAATGAAATACCACCTCATACTCATTTAAACTGGTAACAGTTTTCTGTTTAACCAAGGAAAACTAGCAAGTAAATGGGAACTCTCATTTACTGATGATGCACACAAAACTTGCAGTTTTACTCTTTGCATATTAGGAACTACCTACTTCAAAATTAACACTGGGAATATTGTACTTTCCCATTTTGCCTTCTTTTAAAGCTGAACTCAAATCGATTTTTTCACAGGAAGAAGACAGATTTGCACATTGATCTGTCTTAATTTAGCCATTTTTATTTATAGAACATGATTAATATACAAATATACAATGCAAACTATCAACTTAGAAAATATTTGTGTAGGGGGGTGTGAAGGGGATAAAACTAAATGTTTTAACTCTTTCAACTTCCAAAAGTAAAAACTCCTAACTGGCAGAAAACTGCAACTAATAGAAGATTCTTTTAAAAATTAATTTATTCATCAAAAAATATTTATTGAACACTAACTTTATAGAGTACAGTTTCTCAACCAATCATGGCACTGTTGACAATTTTTGTCAGATAAATCTCCATGAAGGGAGTAAGGGTATGGGGGGACCATCCTGTGTATTTTAGGATTTTAAACAGCATTCCTGGTTTCTACACACTAGATCCCAGTAGCCTGCATGGACTTTAACAACCAGGAATGTTATGACATCGCCAACTCAGTCCCATCTGAATATCCCTACTGTAGAGGTACAGTCACAGTTCTGTATAGGGGCACAAAACCTCTTGCTAGAGATTACCCTAGTAAAATATAGATTACTTTCTCATTCAGTTTTAGAAAAACAGTAAACAGAAAACCCTACTCTATGAGTGATAGCAACGAGAAGTATGATACAGCTGGGATTTAACATGGATTCTGATTCTGTCCCATTGAGTATATACAATGAACAAACAGGAAGATGTGCTCTATAAATAATGGCTAATAATAGAATGTTAATGAGGCCACAGCAGTCTCCATCCCTCCCAGCTGTTTCTTTGCAAGGCCAGAGACTACATGCATCAGTACCATCTTGTGTTCATATTTAAAATACAGACTCTTGAGCCCCAGTGGACCTATGAAGTTGAGGTGTGGGGGCAGGAATGTGAACTTTCAGTAAGCCTTCCTTAAGATCTCACCATTAAATTCTTAATTATTCTTAAGTATAAAAATGTAAGAAAAACAGCACAAGAGACTACTTATTTCCAGTCTTTCATGATCACACGTTTTTTTGGCTGGGCTAGGTCTTCCTTGAGGTGCATGAGCTTCTCTTTGTTGTGAAGCATGGGCACTAGAGCTCAGTAATTGTGCTGCATGGGCTGAGTTACCCAGCAGTATATGGGCTCTTAGTTTCCTGCTCAGGGATTGAACCCACATCCCCAGGATTGGAAGGTGGATTCTTAGACCACTGAACCACCAGCGAAGTTCCCATGACCACATTGGTTAAGTTCAGTTCAGTTCAGTTGCTCAGTTGTGTCCAACTCTTTGCAACCCCATGAATCACAGCACGCCAGGCCTCCCTATCCATCACCAACTCCCGGAGTTCACTCAGACTCATGTCCATTGAGTCAGTGATTCCATCCAGCCATCTTATCCTCTGTCATTCCCTGCTCCTCCTGCCCCCAATCCCTCCCAGCATCAGAGTCTTTTCCAATGCGTCAACTCTTCGCATGAGGTGGCCAAAGTACTGGAGTTTCAGCTTTAGCATCATTCCTTCCAAAGAACACCTAGGACTGATCTCCTTTAGGATGGACTGGTTGGATCTCCTTGCAGTTAAAGGGACTCTCAAGAGTCTTCTCCAACACCACAGTTCAAAAGCATCAATTCTTAGGCATTCAGCTTTCTTCACAGTCCAACTCTCACATCCATATATGACCACTGGAAAAACCATAGCCTTGACTAGACGGACCTTTGTTGGCAAAGTAATGTCTCTGTTTTTCAACATGCTATCTAGGTTGGTCATAACTTTTCTTCCAAGGAGTAAGCGTCTTTTAATTTCATGGCTGCAATCACCATCTGTAGTGATTTTGGAGCCCCCAAAAACAAAGTCTGACACTGTTTCCACTGTTTCCCCATCTATTTCCCATGAAGTGATGGGACCAGATGCCATGATCTTCGTTTTCTGAATGTTGAGCTTTAAGTCAACTTTTTCACTCTCCACTTTCACTTTCATCAAGAGACTTTTAGTTCCTCTTCACTTTCTGCCATAAGGGTGGTATCATCTGCATATCTAAGGTTATTGATATGTCTCCCAGCAATCTTGATTCCAGCTTCTTCTTCTTCCAGACCACATTGGTAATACGTTTCAAATTTGTGTCACTGATCACAAATTTAAATATATAAAGAAGCAATAGAAAACTGTTCAATTGATAGCAGATAGTATGAAAAATAAAACACTAGTGTGAACAAAGTCCAGGATTCTAGCCTCAGTTCTGTCATTTAACGGCATGTATTTATGAGAAAGGCACAAAACCCCTGGGTTTGAAGTCTCTATTTGTAAAAAAGAAAAAATTGCTGTACCACATTAATATTGAAATAAAGAACCAAATACAGATATGAAAGCTCTGAGGAAATAGCACAGCCATCTATATGAAAGATCACTGGACAGATATGAATACAAAGGTACAACTGAGAGACAGATTCCAGTACAATTATCCAATGCACCACTAACTAGGATACATTAAAAAAAAACCTGTTTCTGCAGAAACATATCCAAAATACTACAGGAAGGGTTGTGAGCAACTGCCAAAGGTAAACTTACTTTAGTATACTGTAGCTAAAAAAAGATTTATCTTTAAATCTTGGTGTAGACTAATATGACATAAGCATACCAGAGGCTGCTTTTCCTGCTGATTACTGCTAAGACTACAGATAAAATTACAGAAAGCAGTTATATGAGAAATCTAAGCAGCAAATTATTGAAAGCCATGTATTATAGAGAAAAAAAATTATGGACTAAAGTATGATGAGTTTTCTGTTATCTTTTTTTTAACTTTCTGTCCCTCTACTGTGACTCCAAGGTGGGTTACACTGAAGAACAGCACAGCAGGCATGGGTAGCAAGAGAGACAAGGGAAATGCCATTTTCTAGTAAGACCAGAAAAGGAGCTCTATCAACTGGAGTGTGTTGGGCAGTGGGGTGGGGGGGAGGCTATCCACTGCCTCAGTGCTAGCCCAGTCCTGGAACTCTCCACACAAAAAGAGAAGAATACACTTTCAAGTGTACATGTAACATTCACCAAAATATGCCATAAACCTTACCAAATTTAAACCTTATAAAAGCAAACATTATCAAATTTAAGAGAACTAAAGTCATATGAAGTATGTTTAGTAGCCATAAAAGAATTAAAATAGAAATTAGTAAGAGAAAGATATTTGAAAAATCTTCAAATATCTGAAAACTAATATACATGTAAACAACCCACAGAGCAAAGAGAAAGTCTTATGGGAAATTAGTAACTATTTTGAACTGAACTGAATATGAAGAAAAATGACCTATGACACTGTAGGATACAGCTGAATCTGTGCTTTGAGATGCTTACATTAAAAAACAAAAAATATCTTAAATCAATAATGTATGCTTATACTGTGGTCTGTGAAGATTCCACATGCGGCAGGGCAACTAAGCCCATACACCACAACTACTGAGCCCATGCTCCCCAACAAGAAAAACTACCACAATGAGAAGGCCACACAACGCAGCTAGAGAGTAGCCCCCACTCACCTGAACTAGAAAGCCCTTGTGCAACAACTAAGATACAGAACACTCAAAAATGAATATATAAAAGATATACAGACAGCAAATACACATAGAAAAAGATGCTGTACATCATATGGCATTAGGCAGATGCAAGCTAAAACAGTAAAATACCACAACATATCAATAAAACTGACAAAATCCGTAACATTGAGAACACCAAATGCTGGATGGGGAGCAACTGAAATTCTCTTTCAAGGCTTATGGGAATGCAAAATGGAACAGCCACTTTGGAAGACACTTTGGCAGTTTCTTACAAAAACAAAGACTCTCACCGTAAGATCCAGAATCATGTTCCTTGGTACCTGCCCAAAGAGAACAGAAATGTATGTCTACACAAAAACTCACACACAATGATTACAACAGGTTTATTCACAGTTGCCACAACTTGGAAGCAACAAGATCCCCTTTAGTAGGTGAAGTGATAAACTGAGGTATTGATATATTCAAACAACAGAATGAACAATCAACAATAATAACCGAGCACTAAAAAGAAATGAGCTATCAAGCCATGAAAAGATGAAAAAAACTTTAAGTACATATTATTATGTGAAAGAAGTCTATCTGAAAAGGCAACATACTGTATAATTTCAAGTGTATGACATTCTGGAAAATGCAAAACTATGAAGAGGGTAAAAAGCTCAGTGGTTACAGGGCTTATAGGAGGAAATGGGCTGAACAAACAGAGCACAGAAGATTTTGGGGGCAGTGAAATTACTCTGTGTGATACTTTAAATGGTGAATATATGTCATTTACATATGCTTAAACCCACAGAACACACAGTATCAAGAGTCAACCCTAAGGCAAACTATGGACTTACAGTAATAATGTGTATATCATCATGTATACCACTCTGGTGGGGAGACTGAAAATGGGGGAGGCCACGCATGTTTGAGAGCAGGGGTATATGGGAAATCCCTGTACTTTCTGCCCAATGTTGCTGTGAATCTAAGACTATTCCAAAAAAGTCCAATCTAAGACTGTTCTAAAAATGTTTCTGCTTAGTATAAATGTGATAACTGAACACGTGTTTACCTTTGCTCCTTCCTGAAAAACTCATTATATTGAAGAGAAAAAATAAGACAGACATGGGCTTTTTCTCAACTAGAGAAAGCCAGCAAGCAGCAACAAAGACACAGTGCAGCCAAGAATAAAATTTTAAAAAGTTAAAAAAAAAAAGGAGGATAGACATTAAAAACATAAAAACCACAAAGACACAGCAGAGAGAAGACATCAGTTAAAGAAATATGAACACGTTTTTTAAAATGAAAGCATAAGGAAGAGATGGTAGAGCTAAACACCAAATACCAGAGAGAGAAGGATCCAACAAAAAGGAAGTCAAAGGCATGCAAAAGCTTGGAAATTGAAGGCATGCGTATCAGAAAAGGCGAGACGAAAGCATGAGGCTAAAATCTGGAAGAAAAGTGGTAAAAAAAAAATTTGTCGGGAACTGTAACATCCCTCAATTTCCAATTCCATTTGCTAAAGCTAAGTGACTATACAATTTCCAAGACATTCCAAGATAAACACAAGTGGCTGCAAACCTAGGGACACTGGGCATAGTGGAGGATAGGGAGGAGTGTCATAATGGGAACCAGTGGATTTTGTGAATAATCTACATGAACCTTCAAAACAAGATGATAACAATGGGTGACTCTAGTTACACACCAAGTGTATAGGCATAACAGAAGGGTCTTAGTTTTCTCCAAGAAGGTGAATTTGATGGAATATCTGACACAAAGAACATATTAAGAGAAGATTCAGACAACTATTAGAGAGTCTGGGGTAATTAATAATATATACAGGAATTTAAGAGGAGAGAGAGAGAAAGGAAAAGACAGTAAGGTAAGAAAGAAGGAAGGAGGGAAGGAGAGAGGAAGAGAAGAGTAAAGTACCAACTGTGAAAACCAAGAAGCTCAGTACAAAAGAAAAGGATAACGTGCTATGTGGCTCAGCTATGAACAGCATTTTCATACTACCCATTGAATACTAACAAACACATTATAGAAGTCAATTATATTGATAAAATGAGAAGGGTTAGAAGAATCAAATTCTCATCTTTTAAAATGGGGAATCAATATATAATGCCTAAAACTGAAAAATTAAGTATTAGCAACACAAACATGGTATTTAGAGATATATACGCTGCGATTCATGGGCTCACAGAGACTCCAACACAACTGAGCAACTGAACTGAACTGAACTGAAGCAAATATCAAAGGAATCTACTGAAAAGAATGAAGCTGGTTGTTTCAGAGGTGGCACTAGTGGTAAAGAATCCATCTGCCAATGCAGGAGACGTAAGAGATTCAGGATCAGTCCCTGAGTCAGGAAGATCCCCTGGAGGAGGGCATGGCAACCCACTCCAGTATTCTGACCTAGAGAATCCCATGGACAAAGGAGCCTGGCAGGCTACCATCCATAGGGTCACAAAGAGTTGGACACAACTAAAGCAACTTAGCACACACTCAAGCAAGCACACTATAAGGACAGGGGCAGATGACTGCTACTTTGTAACAAAGATAGGACTTGTAACAGAGGTAGGACTAGCTAACTCTTTAAATAAACTGGAAAAGGAAAAAAACTGAAGAAAGAAAACTAACCATACTTTTTAAAAAGATGCAATGAATAAATTCTAGAAGAACAAAATACTGTATAACCATACTACACTACATGGCTTAGCAGTGAATTAACTTGCATAGTCACAAAAAGGTAATCAGTGAAGTCAATTAAGGGAGAAAGCACTAACTGCTTCTGTCATATCCATTTTCTATTATTTCTTTTAAACAAAATTTCAATATTGTTTGAGATAGCAACAGGAACATAAAATACCCAGTGTGCCGACTAAACGAGGGCCTGTGACTAAATTTAGGTCAATAAAGTACAACTAGAAGCTACAGGGTATAACTTTTAAGCAAAGTTTCTTAAGACTGGGAGAGAAACTGGCACATATGCCCTTTTTGATTCTCCATCCTTCCCCTCTCCACCCTCCAACACCCCTCCCTTCCTTCCCTGCTGCTGCTGTTGCTAAGTTGCTTCAGTCTTGTCTGACTCTGTGCAACCCCATGGACAGCAGCCCACCAGGCTCCCTCGTCCCTGGGATTCTCCAGGAAAGAACACTGGAGTGGGTTGCAATTTCCTTCTCCAATGCATGAAAGTGAAAGTGAAGACACTCAGTCGTATCTGACTCTTACCGACCCCATGGACTGCAGCCTACCAGGCTACTCTGTCCATGGCATTTTCCAGGCAAGAGTACTGGAGTGGGTTGCCATTGCCTTCTCCAACCTGCCTGAAAACTGACATTATTGCTAGAGGTCTAATACCTATCTTGGATAATGAAGCGATCTTATGTACAGCAATGCTCTCAGCAAACTGAAGGAAAAACAGGGAGCCTGGTTCCCTGATAACTGTGAAATTGCTATCCCATTCCTTGGACTGTCAGTCTCTAGAATTCTATGTGAGAAGAAAATGAACTTAACTCATTTATTAACTGCTATTTCCAGTTTCTTTTAGTAGAGCCAAATGCAATTCTGACAAAGAAGATTTAACTAAAAATTATGACCTAAGAATTTTAGGAGGGGGAGTGAGGATGTAAAATGTACTAAGAATATGAAATTCTCAACCCATGTAATAGGTAGTCAATAGCTAATGTCCCAAACAGAAAATATAAACCAGCATAGAAAACTAGTACCAAATGCGTGAAGGAAATCTCCAAACCTATTTGGAACCTAGCACTAAAAGAAAAGGGAGGGCACGTTCCATTCAGTTCAGTTCAGTTGCTCAGTCGTGTCCGACTCTTTGTGACCCCATGAATCACAGCACGCCAGGCATCCCTGTCCATCACCAACCCCCGGAGTTCACTCAGACTCAAGTCCATCGAGTCCATGATGCCATCCAGCCATCTCATCCTCGGTCATCCCCTTCTCCTCCTGCCCCCAATCCCTCCCAGCATCAGAGTCTTTTCCAATGAGTCAACTCTTCCCATGAGGTGGCCAAACTACTGGAGCTTCAGCTTTAGCATCATTCCTTCCAAAGAAATCCCACAGTTGATCTCCTTCAGAATGGACTGGTTGGATCTCCTTGCAGTCCAAGGGACTCTCAAGAGTCTTCTCCAACACTACAATTCAAAAGTATAAATTCTTCGGCGCTCAACCTTCTTTACAGTCCAACTCTCGCATCCATACATGACCACTGGAAAAACCATAGCCTTGACTAGATGGACCTTAGTCGGTAAACCAATGTCTCTGTTTTTGAATATGCTATCTAGGTTGGTCATAACTTTTCTTCCAAGGAGTAAGTGTCTTTTAATTTCATGGCTGCAGTCACTATCTGCAGTGATTTTGGAGCCCCCAAAAATAAAGTCTGACACTGTTTCCCCATCTATTTCCCATGAAGTGATGGGACCGGATGCCATGATCTTCGTTTTCTGAATGTTGAGCTTTAGGCCAACTTTTTCACTCTCTTCTTTCACTTTCATCAAGAAGCTTTTTAGTTCCTTTTCACTTTCTGCCATAAGGGTGGTGTCATCTGCATATCTGGGCTTATTGATATTTCTCCCGGCAATCTTGATTCCAGCTTGTGTTTCTTCCAGTCCAGCGTTTCTCATGATGTACTCTGCATAGAAGTTAAATAACCTGGGTGACAATATGCAGCCTTGACATACTCCTTTTCCTACTTGGAACCAGTCTGTTGTTCCATGTCCAGTTCTAACTGTTGCTTCCTGACCTGCATACAGGTTTCTCAAGAGGCAGGCTAGGTGGTCTGGTATTCCCATCTCTTTCAGAATTTTCCACAGTTTATTGTGACCCACACAGTCAAAGGCTTTGGCATAGTCAAGAAAGCAGAAATAGATGTGTTTCTGGAACTCTCTTGCTTTTTCCATGATCCAGCAGATGTTGGCAATTTGATCTCTGGTTCCTCTGCCTTTTCTAAAACCAGATTGAACATTTGCAAGTTCACGGTTCACATATTGCTGAAGCCTGGCTTGGAGAATTTTGAGCATTACTTTACTAGTATGTGAGATGAGTGCAATTGTGTGGTATTTTGAGCATTCTTTCGCATTGCCTTTCTTTGGAATCGGAATGAAAACGGACCTTTTCCAGTCCTGTGGCCACTGCTGAGTTTTCCAAATTTGCTGGCATATTGAGTGCAGCACTTTCACAGCATCATCTTTCAGGATTTGAAACAGCTCAACTGGAATTCCATCACCTCCACTAGTTTTGTTCGTAGTGATGCTTTCTAAGGCCACTTGACTTCACATTCCATGATGTCTGGCTCTAGATTAGTGATCACATCATCATGATTATCTGGGTCAGGAAGATCATTTTTGTACAGTTCTTCCGTGTATTCTTGCCACCACTTCTTAATATCTTCTGCTTCTGTTAGGTCCAGACCATTTCTGTCCTTTATTGAGCCCATCTTTGCATGAAATGTTCCCCTGGTATCTGTAATTTTCTTGAAGAGATCTCTAGTCTTTCCCATTCTGTTCTTTTCCTCTATTTCTTTGCATTGATCGCTAAAGAAGGCTTTCTTATCTCTTCTTGCTATTCTTTGGAACTCTGCATTCAGATGCTTATATCTTTCCTTTTCTCCTTTGCTTTTTGCCTCTCTTCTTTTCACAGCTATATGTAAGGCCTCCCCAGAGAGCCATTTTGCTTTTTTTGCATTTCTTTTCCATGGGGATCACCTTGATCCCTGTCTCCTGTACAATGTCACGAACCTCAGTCCATAGTTCATCAGGCACTCCATCTATCAGATCTAGGTCCTTAAATCTATTTCTTTTACAATTTGATTTATCTTCTTGGCTTTTAAAAAACTATTTAGTATTCATTATATACTATTATTTAGATAAAAATCCCTCTGTCCATGGGATTTTTAAGGCAATAATACTGGAGTGGGTTGCCATTTCCTTCTCCAGGGGATCTTCCTGACCCACAGATCAAACCCAGGCCTCCTGTGTTGCAGGCAGTCTCTTGCACTACAAATGGATTCTTTACCAACTGAGCTACATATACTGTTATTTAGATAGGAATTAACAACCAAAATATTAAATACTGAACAATTTAATTAACCACTACAAAAATACAGCACTAATGTACAGTGAAGAAACAACCTTTTCCAAAGAGAGAGCTGGACTTTGTCTTCGGCTACTCAAAGAGGTGATCTCTAGGCCTCCGATACGCCCTACCTATCTGATAGGGCTGTCTTTGTCTGCCTGGGGACTTTGGTCACTGGACAACATGATTTATGATGGAGGCTTTGGACTGCATCACATCAGTTCTGACTTCAGAGGAATGGAGATTAAGGGTATTAGCCTGACCTCTGTGAAAGGACAGAGATTGGATAAGTCACACAAGAAGTACATGACTGAGTCCCAGTAAAAAGTTTGGACCCAACGGTTCAGGGCAGCTTCACTGGCTGGAAGTGCTCTGAGGGTAAGTGCCACACGCAGTGACCAGGAAGCGGCAATGTCATTCTTGACTCCACAGGGAGAGGAGGACTAGAAGAACCTCTCCATTCAGACTCCTTCTGACTGCCCACGGCAGTCAGTGTTTCTTTGGACTGGTTTTAATTCGTATCCATTCCCTGTAGTAAACCATAACATACAAGTATTAAAGCTTGCAGTGAGTTCTGTTGAGTCCATCTAACAAATTATTGCAACTCAGGGTGACTTTAAGAATCTCCCAGAACTTCCCCGGTGATCTAGTGGTTAAGAATCCGCCCTGCAATACAGGGGACGTGAGTTTGATCCCTAGTCAGGGAACTAAGATCCCACATGCTGTGGAGCAACTAAGCCTGCATGCAACAGCTGGAGTCTGTGCGCCACTGCAGTGAAAAAATCCCATGTATGCAGCTAAGACCTGACACAGCCAAGTAAATATATAAATATTTTTAAAATATGATAAAATGAGGAATAACCTTAGAGATATTAAAAAAACAAAAACAAAAAGAATCTCCCAAGCTTGCAACTGCTGTTGGAAGTGCAGGCAGTTTGGGGATCACTGTGCCCTCTGAGCTGTGCCTTGGCTAACTCTGAGCAACTAAGGAAGAACAAGAGAAGAGAAAACAAAGGAAAAGGGTGAGGATGGTGTCGTATTTCTAGAGCATCTACTAGAATCTTTATTGCGTGCTTGATACACATTCATTTAACCCTGACAACCCTAGTATTAAAGACAGTCTTTCTACTTCAAATATAAGGAAATTATATAAAAAATCAACTTAGTGGAACGATGTCACAGAGCAAGTACTCAGTATGTACAGGATACAACTCCAGCCTTTGGGATTCCCAGGTCTGTGCACTTTTCATTGTAATACACCATACCACAATGCTTCCTGTAACAATTCATACAGGGCTTACGATCTTAATTTTGACATCACTATATGCTTAAATGATCTGTCTGTGATAGTCCAATACCTAGAATCCAGGACCAGATTTATGTAGTATGTTTTTGTAGAACTATCATAGTTCCCATCCAAGGTATTTTTGATGAAGGAAAAGAAAAGTTACCTCATAGTAATTCAAAGTAAAGTAATATCAAAAGAATACATAGTGAAACCAAAGTTGTAAATTAATCGAGTACCAAATTTGAGTACCTACCTAGTCAATGTAATTAAGGGCCTTATCTCCTCCAGATTTCCTTATCGTGGGAAAAAAAGTTAAATAATTGCAAAAGAAACAGCAAAAACTATACACTCTCAAGTTTAGTTTAAACAAATCAAAGGAAGCATCAAAAGGGAGTATATGCACATTCAGAAAAATGTCTGTCATAACAGTACTACTAATTCCTCATATGTTACAGCTGTTGCTTTTCTTTGGGAAAACTAAACAAACTGTTACATTAAAAAATTATGTGTGGAATTCAAAAGACAAACAAAAAAAGTCAAAAAATCAGCTACTAGGAAAAATATTTAAGAGGAAGACATATTACTATACTGAATTCCCAAACAGGAGGAGAAAAGAGTTTCAGGATAAGTAAAAGTTTTTGAAAGTGATCAATTTTGCTGCATGTGTACATGCAATGCAAGTCCAGTGTTGTTTTAAACTTTTGGAAGCAAAATTATTTTAAGTCTTTTTTAATTAAAAATAATGTTAAATAAAGGCAAAGACTCCAATAAGGCTAAACAGATGCTACCTCTAATATAAAAGCAAATTTCTAATATACAAATACTTAACTACCTAACCTCCTAAATGGGTACAAACCTGAGAAGGAATTTCCTTTCTATAGTATGGTATTCAGGAGACTCCAACCACAAGCCCCAGCATCAGCCTCTGTGCAAAGGGTCACACTGGGCTTCCTCTGGGGGAATGTTGGGTCCAAAAGGGACTCAAGACAGAGAATTACCCAGGGAAGGCACTCTCACAGGTATCACAGGCAGTGGGGCCTCAAAGAGTCCTGTAGCTCACTTATGTGACAAAAAACTCCATCTCTTTCTGTGGTCACCAGCACCACTCCAAAGAATACTGACAGGTTGTTTGCTAATTCTAGTAGAGAAACAAAGCTATGTCATATATCTTTTTCCAAAGAACAGGTCACATCTGAGAAGGGCATGCCATTCAACTTCAAAAGAGACACACATAGAACAAGAGGAAGAAAGCAGACTCCCAGCTAACCACTGAGTTTCATCAAATTAATCTTGGCAACCAGTGCCTAGACAGAAAGTCCTTACATGCAGTACAATATAAAAACTCCATATGATGGCAAAAACACTTAAATGACTATTCCCTCAAAGAACATTAAGCAAGCCATACAGCAGTGCATATCAGCCCTGCATTCCATGCATACTGTGAATATGGCAGTTAAGAGACAAACTATGGGTTAAAATATTAATAAATTGTCTTAAAGATGCTGGACATGTAAATGACAAACACAAAATTGTTAAATAATCATTAAGAATTGATCAGCCAAAGAGTTTCTCTGATGCTGAGCCCAGCTCATCTAGGGTTAAGGTGTACCTTAAATGTGGCAAGTAATTCGTGAGTTGAAATATTCTAAAAGAGCAAGCTGTTGGCTCACCTGGTCAGGGCCACATTCTTTGGAAAGCAACTGCCATTTTATTTCTTAAAATTAATTAATTTTAGCTATTTATTTTTGGCTGCACTGTTTGTTCATTGCTGCGTGCAGGCTTTCTCTATTTGTGGCGAGCAGGGGTTACTCTTTGTTGTGGTATGTAAGTTTCTCATTGCGGTGGCTTTTCCTGTTCTGGAGCACAGGCTCTAGATGCCTGGGCTTAGTAGTTGTGGTGCATGGGCTTAGCTGCTCCATGGCACATGGGATCTTCCTGGACCAGTAATCAAATCCATGTCCCCTGCACTGGCAAGCAGATTCTTAACCACTGGGCCAACAGAATGTCCCAGTGTCATTTTATACCCTTTGCCAAATCTATGTATCTTAGAATGACCTGATTTTGTAAGATGCATATATTTACCATTGTACACTGAGATCCAAGTCCTTCTATTTGGCTCAAGTGAACAATGAATCAAGGAACAGAGAGAGCAGTATGTTCAGTTCAGTTGCTCAATCATGCCCAACTCTTTGTGACCCCATGAACCACAGCACATCAGGCCTCCCTGTCCATCACCAACTCCCAGAGTTCACTCAAACTCATGCCCATTAAGTCGGTGATGCCATCCAACCATCTCATCCTCGGTCATCCCCTTCTCCTCCTGCCTTCAATCTTCCCCAGCATCAGGGTCTTTTCCAGTAAGTCAATTCTTTGCATCAGGTGGCCAAAGTATTGGAGTTTCAGCTTCAACATCAGCCCTTCCAATGAATATTCAGGACTGATTTCCTTTAGGATGGATTGGTTGGATCTCCTTGCAGTCCAAGGGATTCTCAAGAGTCTTCTACAACATCACAGTTCAAAAGCATCAATGCTTCAGCACTCAGCTTTCTTTACAGTCCAACTCTCACATCCATACACGACTACTGGAAAAATCATAGCTTTGACTAGACGGACCTTTGTTGGCAAAGGAATGTCTCTGCTTTTTAATATGCTGTCTAGGTTGGTAACAGTTTTCCTTCCAAGGAGTAAGTGTCTTTTAATTTCATGGCTGCAGTCACCATCTGCAGTGATTTTGGAGCCCCAAAAATAAAGTATGTTACTGTTTCCACTGTTTCACCGTCTATTTACCATGAAGTAATGGGACCAGATGCCATGATCTTAGTTTTCTGAATGTTGAGTTTTAAGCCAGCATTTTCACTCTATTCTTTCACTTTCATCAAGAGGCTCTTTAGTTCTTCTTCACTTTCTGCCATAATGGTGGTGTCATCTGCATATCAGAGGTTATTGATATTTCTTCCAGCAATCTTGATTGCTGTATTGTCTTGATAGCAGTATGTTAAGTGTTCTCAAATCAAAATCCACTATTATGTAATGAGATATACTTCCCATTTCAAAACAATCAGAATTATGGTCTTGTCATGATGGAGCAGCTAGTGTTAGAATACCCTTCTGCTATAAACCATCTACAGAAACTGGATCAAATATAGAAAGAGAGACAGAGAGAATACTATTTATAAGCATTAGATGACAACCAACACAACACTATTATCCTAGATAGAAGAGATCCAGATCAATCAAATCCTACATTCACACCAGCTTTATCCTTAATGGCATTTTCCAAATTATGGTATAGAGAAACAGAGCCTAAGCAAAGTGGCTGTCTTGCTGGGATAAGAAAACTTTGGGACTGCTAAGATAGCTAGATTGGGGTGGGGGTAGGTTATTAGAGGAAAACAGTGAAAAAAAAAAAAAAGCTATAGAAATCTACATAAAAATCCCCTCCAGGTCCTCATCTGCCTTCTAGACTGCACACACATAGGGTGAAGCTCCTAGAGGCCTAAGAGAGAACGGCTGTTAGGAGGTTGTTAGCTAAATGAAGATTTCAGAGGCTGCACAGTTCCAAAGAAATGGAGCTCAGCCTTCATCAGAGAAGAAAAACCAGCATTGAGCTGAGACCCTAGACAACCCACGCTCAAATCCTGAAAGAAAACAAAGTTAAAACAGATCTGTCTTACTTACCAACAATCAAAACTAAGTTTCCACAGGATCAAAGTGGTCCACACACATGTGCGCACACACACATGTGCACACACACACACACACACTCTACATTACCCTCACAATATCAATCATATACATAAAGCAAGAAAAGCGACTAATACTCAAGAGACAAAGCAGTCAACAAAAATACAGACTTATGAGGGATCTACATGTTGGTCTTGGTCAGTAAGGGCTTCAAAATAATTATGATTAACATATGGACAGTAGAGGCAGAATAGACAAAATAGATTAAAATATGAAACACCTCAAAAGAGAGTTATAATCTATAAAAATGATCATGTCTGCAGAATACAGTATGCGAAACAGGAACTGGTTGGATGATTTTAACAGCGGAATAACCACAGCAAAAAATGAAATCAGCATATTCAAGAACAAGTTAGTAGCTATTCAAAACACAGAAATAAATTATAAACAACAAAACAGAACATATGTTAGATGTGGGATGTAGTCAAACAGTCTAACAGATGCAACTGGAGTCCAGAAGGAGAGAAGGAAAAATGGGCCAGAAGCAATATTTAAATCTGTAAAGGATAAGAAATTTTCAAATTTTATAAGATATCAACCTATGGATTCAAGAAACTCAGTGAATACCAAGCGAGACAAATGCACAAACACAAAACCATATCTATGTACATTATAGACAAGAGACTAGAATCAAAAATAAAGTGAGAGAACTAAACAACAGAGGGAGAAAGGACTTATGTCTCATCCTGCTTGAAAACAACAAGAATAAAATATTACTTCTCAAGGGAAACTATGAAAGCCAATGAAATGGTACCTTTAAACTACAAAGAAAAAAGCCTATCAATGTAGAATTCTATACCCAGAAAAACTATCCTCCAAAAATAAGGAGTAACTAAATGCATTTTCAGACAAACAAAAAGTTGAAAGACTTATTAATAGACTCTATTTCAAAAAATAATAAAAGAGGTTCTTTAGGAAGGGAAAGATTCTAAATGAAAGCACAGATATATAAGAAATGAATAGATGCAAATAGTGTAAATATAAAGGAAAACAGAATATTGACAGTTTAATAGGGCTGGCTTCTTATGAGAAAGGTTTGCTGACCCCTATTCAACCTTAGTATAGAAGCTCTGGAGTGTTATCTTCCTCTAAATAGTATTGGATTTTATTCTGACAGCCAGTTAAATTGGTAGTAGACCACTTTGATCCTATGCTCAGTCCTGTCTCTCTCTTTGCAACCCCATGGACTATAGCCTACCAGGTTCCTCTGTCCATGGAATTCTTCAGGCAAGAATACTGGAGTGGGTTGCCATTTCCTTCTTCAGGGGATCTTCCTGACCCAGGGTTCAAACCCAGGTCTCCTGCATTGCAGGCAGATTCTTTACTGTCTAAGCCAACGGGGAAGCCCAAAAACATGAGGAGGATGCCCCCAAAATATATGAGGAGAATGGTAAACATAAGAATGATACCAAAAAAACAAAAAAGACACAAGTAAACAGATTCAAACTGCTTTAAGTTTTTGGACTTGGAGTAAACATGGTATAAATACAGTTGACCCTTGAACAACCTGGGGATTAGGAGTACAGATACTCTGCATAGTAGAGAATCTGTGTGTAACTTTACAGTCTCCATATCCA
This sequence comes from Ovis aries, assembly GCF_016772045.2. Taxonomy (NCBI): domain Eukaryota; kingdom Metazoa; phylum Chordata; class Mammalia; order Artiodactyla; family Bovidae; genus Ovis; species Ovis aries. The sequence continues at coordinate 185,126,192 of NC_056055.1, read as the reverse complement.
TGATTCCATATCTCCAGTGTTAACCAAATGTGGATTGTGTAGTACTGCAGTATGCATTCATTAAAAATATCCATGTACAAGTGGAACCACACATTTCAAACATGTTATGTTAAAGAGTCAACTGTATAAATAAAGGTAGGCTTTTATAAGTCGACAAATTTTGCAATTTCTAAGGTAATCATTGAAAGCATAACATTAAAAGGTTAACCAAAAATTATCCTAGCAAAGATAAAATGGAGTAAGAAATACTTAACACAAGAATCTTTCTTGCTGAGGGAAGTATTCAGTATCTTAATCTCTGCATGGTAGTTCCACAGATACATACGGAGATAAGCATTCACTGAGTTGTAAAGATCTGTGTACCACACTGTATAACATGTATTATACATATTACAATAAATAAACAAGAAAATTATACATTATTTCTAAAGTAGAGGGCACTAAGTTACAGAATCTTTCTAAATAAAACCCATTATATTCATCAAAATTTTAATGGCCTACAGCTGTTTTCTGAAACTTTTTCCCCATAATGTATAATATGCACTAAATAACTCATTAAATGAAGTCCATGAACAATGACAATTTACTGTAGTAGCCAGGATAAAAAATATCTAATTCTCAAAGATGTAACATTTGACAACTCTTTAAGAATAAACTTGCATCTTTACAATTTTCATGTATACTTCTTTTTGTTTGTTTTTGGCTCTGCTACTTGACTTTCAGGATCCTAGTTCCCTGACCATGGATTAAATCTGGGTTCTCAGCAGTGAGAGCATGGAATCTTAACCACTGGACTGCCAAGGAGTTCCTCTGTACATGTGTTTTTAATCAATATGCCAGAAACAAGCTGGGTGTACAAAGCACATGGTAAGAATATCATATATACGTATAAAGCAATTATACGTGTATATACGTATAAAGCAATTAGGAGATGGCTATTTTGTGAAATTTTAATAATAATATTCTTTGAAGAAAACACTTCTGGAACTAGAGAATAGGTCGACTGGATCACAAGCAATAAAGAATCAATCTTGTGAGTCAGACACATACAGAACACTTCATAAACACTCTCATTTAATTCTAAATGTCCTATGCAAGATGTGTTCTTTCTTAACAAATGAAGAATTTGTAATACAGAAAGGGAGAACAACTTGTGTATAATCACAGAACTAGCAAATCTTCAAAATAAAAACTTTTAAATTCATCACTGTATAACTGCCAAGAAAATCTCTAAACAGAAGTAACTGTCTTGAGACTTCCCTGGTAGACCAGTGATTAAGAATCTGCCTTTCTATGCAGAGGACTCATATCTGATCACCCTGGTCGGTGAACTAAGATCCTATATGCCGTGGAGCAAACCCATGCATCACAACCACTAAGTCTGCATGCCACAACTACAGAGAAGCCCATGTACCGCAACTAAGACCTGACACAGATAAAAATAAATACATTTTAAAAATAGTATCTATCATTTATTTTTTAAAAAGAAATAAATGTCTTTATCAGTAAAGACTTATACATGACAAACGTGATACAAGACCTAAGAACTACACATGCGTGATAAAAATAAAAAACAATCAAAGAATAAACCAAGAAATATGACTTTATCCACAACTATAAATCTAATTGATATTTCTCTAGTGCTTAATATTTTATAGCTTAGAGACAAAATATTCAAATTAAAGAAAAGATTTAAGGATCTATCACATACTACAATGTTGGAATTTTCAAACACTATGACAATTTTCAAACACTAGGACATGGAACAACAGACTGGTTCCAAATAGGAAAAGGAGTACATCAACGCTGTATATTGTCACCCTGCTTATTTAGCTTATATGCAGAGTACATCATGAGAAATGCTGGGCTGGATGAAGCACAAGCTGGAATCAAGATTGCCAGGAGAAATATCAATAACCTCAGATACGCAGATGACACCACCTTTATGGCAGAAAGTGAAGAATAAATAAAGAACCTCTTGATGAAAATGAAAGAGGAGAGTGAAAAAGTTGGTTTAAAGCTCAATATTCAGAAAACTAACATCATGGCATCCAGTCCCTTCACTTCATGGCAAATAAATGGGGAAACAGTGGGAATAGTGGCTAACTTTATTTATTGGGGCTCCAAAATCACTGCAGATGGTGACTGCAGCCATGAAATTAAAAGATGCTTACTCCCTGGAAGAAAAGTTATGACCAACCTAGACAGCATATTGAAAAGCAGAGACATTACTTTGTCAACAAAGGTCCATCTAGTCAAGGCTATGGTTTTTCCAGTAGTCGTGTATGGATGTGAGAGTTGGACTATAAAGAAAGCTGAGTGCCAAAGAACTGATGCTTTTGAACTGTAGTGTTGGAGAAGACTCTTGAGAATCCCTTGGACTGCAAGGAGATCCAACCAGTCCATCCTAAAGGAAACAGGTCCTGGGTGTTCATTCGAAAGACTGATGTTGAAGCTGAAACTCCAGTATTTTGGCCACCTTATAGGAAGAGCTGACTCATTCAAAAAGACCCTGATGTTGGGAAAGCTTGAAGGCAGGAGGAGAAGGGGATGACAGAGGATGAGATGGTTGGATGGCATCACTGACTCAATGGACATGAGTTTGGGTAAACTCCGGGAGTTGGTGACAGACAGGGAGGCCTGGTGTGCTGCAGTTCATGGGGTCACGAAGAGCTGGACACAACTGAGTGACTTCACTTTCACTTTTCACTTTCATGTATTGGAGAAGGAAATGGCAACCCACTCTAGTGTTCTTGCCTGGAGAATCCCAGGGACAGCGGAGCCTGGTGGGCTGCCGTCTATGGAGTCGCAGACGACTGAAGCGACTTAGCAGCAGCAGCAGAACGTCTTTTCATGTGCTTATTAATCATCTGTATGTCTTCTTTGGGAAAATGTTTGTTCAAGTCTTTTGCCCATTTTTTTGATTAGAATGTTTGTTTCTATGATATTGAGTTATAAGAGCTGTTTGTATATTTTAGATATTAACCCCTTTTCAGTCATATCATTTGTAAATATTTTTTTTTCCCCACTTCATAAGCTGTCTTCATTTTGTCAATAGTTTCCTTTGCTGTGCAAAAGCTTTCAAGTTTAATTAGATCCTATTTACTTTTGCTTTTATTTCTTTTGCTTTGGGTGACTGAGCTAAGGAATTATTGTGATAATTTACATCAAAGAGTATTTTGCCTGCATTCTCAATACTGTTAATTATTAAAGCAACACAAATCAAAACCACAATGAGGTATCACCTCAGAATTGTCAGAAAGACTATCATCAAAAAATCATAACAAATACTGGAGATGATGTGGAGAAAAGGGAAACCTCACACACTGTTGGCAGGAATGTAAATTGATGCAGTCACTATGGATAACAGCATAGTGGTCCCTCAGAAAATTAAAAGTAGAATTACTATATGATCCAACAATTCTACTCCTGGGTATATATCTGGAAAAAGCAAAAACAGTAATTTGAAGATACATGTGCCCCAATGTTCACAGAAGCACAATTTATAACAGCCAAGAAAAGAATTCAGCCAAGTGCCCATCAATAGATGAATGAATAAAGAAGATGTGGTATATATGCATAATGGACTATTAAAGTGAAAGTGAAGTCGCTCAGTCGTGCCCAACTCTTTGCGACCCATGGACTGCAGCCCACCAAGCTCCTCTGTCCATGAGATTCTCCAGGCAAGATTACTGGAATGGGTTGCCATTTCCTTCTCCATTCTCTGAGTAATGGAATATTACTCAGCCATAAAAAAGACTACATTATTGCCATTTGCAGCAATCTGGATGGACCTAGGTATTATCATATCAAGTAAGCAGAAAGAAAAATGCTATGTATCACTCTTCTGTGGAATCTGAAAAATAATACATGTGAATATATATGCAAACAGAAACAGACTCACAGATACAGAAAACAAACATGTGGTTACTAAAGGAAAGGGACAAATTAGCGGTATGGAATTAACAACCTACCATACATAGACTAGATAAGCCACAAGGACTTACAGTATAGCATAGGGAATTATACCCAGTATCTTATAATAAACTATAATGGAATATAATCAACAACAAAAATGAATCACTACACTGTACACCAGAAACAACATAATTTTATAAATTAATCAATACTTCAATAAAAAATTATCAGTTATTCTTTATTGAGTACATCAGAGATACATAACAAAGAGAACAAAAAGGAAGCTGAGGGAATAATGCTATGTGGACAAAAAGAAAAAGAAACAAACATAAATCCTCACCGCATAAGTCTTGTTTTGTCTTTAAGTACTGCTACCTATGAAGTGCCTCAGAACTGTGCATTGAATCATGTGTGCTAAATAAATGATCATACATTTTGAGTATTTTTCAGTTTTTCCAAATATCACTATATATGTCAATTTTACAAATGTTCACATATAAAATAAATATATAAACCCCAGAAAAACAATTTAAATGATATAAAAGGTAGACAGTAAAAATTAAATCTCCCTCTTATCTCTGACCTCTAATATGCCAGCCATCTTTCAAGTAGCAAGGGAGACAACTGTGGGAGAACATTCTTAAGAACATATGAAGGCGAACACAGGTATAGTTGTGTGAAGAGAATGTATTAGATGGAAGCCTCCCACCAGAGGGACACGCTGGCAGATTATACTTTCCCCAAAGAGTCTACAGTAGTTGTCTGACCCCATGTGATCTTCTAGAACCTTGCTACTTTCCATCAACTGACAGTCTATTCCCCTTTCCTTGATCCCAAGTGTGACTTTGTGATAGTCTTGACAAATGGAGTATGATGGAGCTGACATTATGTGCCTTTCAAGACCAGATGAGAAAAGGTAATATGGCCACATCCTGGTGCTGTCTCTAAGGATGCTTACTTTTAGAAGGCAGTCACTGTGCTGTGAAGAAGCTCAGGACACAGAAAGGTCACATACAGATGACCATCTAAGGTCTCAGGCAACTGTAATACGAGTGAGCTAGACTTCAAACAATTTTAGCCTCCAGCCTTTGAGTCTTTCAGCTGAGGTCCAACATACGCAGCAGCAGGTATAAATCATCTCTGTTGGACCCCTGACTCACAGAATCCCTGAGGATAATAAACACGCCATGAAGTTTTGGGATAATTTCTTGCACGGTCCTAATAATTGCAACAGGCTGGTTCTATAGAACCCTTCCTTGTCACACAGGCTACTGCTAAACAGCTCTACCAAAGTAAAAATAAAAACAGAAATTAGGAGAAAATCATCATAGACTGAAATCAATCCATGTATAATACAAATTCAGTTCAGTCCAGTCACTCAGCCATATTCGTCTCTTTGCGACCCCATGGACTGCAGCATGCTAGTCCTGTCCATCACCAACTTCTGAAGCTTGTTCAAACTCATGTCCATCAAGTCGGTGATACAACTGACTCATCTACCGTGTCATCCTCTATCACCATCATAATCAACCATGTCATCCTCTATCATTCTCCTCTCCTCCTGTCATCAATCCTTCCCAGCATCAGGGTCTTTTCTAAGGAGTCAGGGCTTCCAATCAGGTGGCCAAAAGTATTGGAGCTTTAGTATCAGTCCTTCCAAAGAGTATTCAGGACTAATTTCCTTTAGGATTGACTGGCTGGATCTCCTTGCAGTCCAAGGGACTCTCAAGAGTCTTCTCCAACACCACAGTTCAAAAGCATCAATTCTAGGGTGCTCAGCTTTCTTTATGGTCCAACTCTCACATCCATACATGACTACTGGAAAAACCATAGCTTTGACTAGACAAACCTTGGTAGGTAAAGTAACGTCTCTGCTTTTGTAGTACAGATACTATCCATTTTAAAGTTTCTAATAGAAACATGTTTTTGGTAAACTGATGGTAATTTAGGGCATGACGGAGACAGATCTATAGGCCGGTTACAGTAAAATGAGTGGCCATGAAAACAGAATTTGAAAATGAAATAACAGTAATGAGCTTATGTCACTCCTATGTCCACACAGAGAAAGAGAGAGAACTAATAAAGTTCTATCAATGCCTTTAGCACAACAGTTTCAGAAAAATATAAAGGAAAAACTTCAATGAGATGAATATCAGATGGAAAAAAAAGCAGGCTTCGGCAACAATGAATATTTTACCTATGATATAAAAATCTTTAGGCAAAGTAATGGCTCCAACAACTAAGATGTTACAAATCACTCACTGGTAATCTCCAAACAAAACAGAGTGGTTCTCCTTGCTAATGAAGGGATGCTGGAGAATCTAGAACTGTCCACAATGGAGATTTCTGAGACTTACAGGTACTTAATGGACATGGAAGAATAGCTAGTAAACTTTAAGCTCCTCTACTAGTGTGCAGGCTATCATGACCCACTGCACAGATTGTAAGTTGCGTAACTAGGGAACTGTTCACATAGATTAAAATATGCAGCATCAGTAACAGAAGTGCAAAGCAACTCTGACACTCTGAATGATTCCAGACCTGACACCAAGAGGAATAAATATATTACATATCCAACAGTCAATTTCTTATATTGTTTCCTATAAGTTTTCTGATATCCGAAAGTAATGATACAGAAAGTTCCTAGTAATATACTCAACTCTATTACAAATGATATTTAAGTATACAAAACATATGAAAAAGATCTAAACATATATAAAATAAATATACTAAATATATATCTTCCTGAAAGAATAAGTAGATAGCATACTGATTACATTGAAAAATATAAAACTATTATCAACTAAAGTACACAACAAGAAAACTATGTCAGATAGCAAATGTAACATAAGCACAGTATGTGGTGAGAACAATTATGATTCATCCTCTTAGCAACTTTCAAGCATGTAACACAGTACTGTTGCCATTAGACCCCATGTTGTACATTAGCTCCCCAAAACTTACTTATCTGATAACTGAAAGCTTAACCCAATCTCCCCATCTTCCCCATCTCTTGGCCCTGCCAAAACTATTCTATTCTCTGAGTTCAGGTTTTTTTCAGATTCCACATGTAAGTGAAATCACACCATATTTGCCTTTCTCTGACTGATTTCACTTAGTGTGAAGTCTATCCATGCTATTACAAAAGGGAGGAATTCTGAAGATTAATATTCTATATTACATAAAGATTTCAAAGTCTAGAAATACCTGGGTAACAGCAGGAAGCAGACCAAAGTTTTATCCTGGAGATGCAGAAATGAGGAATTCCAGTTTCAATATGGACTATGTATTAGGTACTACTGTTTTCATAATGTTAAATTTGGGGATGTGACAATGGCATAGCAGTAATTTATGAGATTCTTAGGCTGCCTTTCTTGGTGGCTCAGATGGTAAAGAATCTGCCTGCCATGCAGGAGACCCGGGTTCCATCCCTGGGTCAGGAAGATCCCCTGAAGAAGGGAGTGGCAACCCACTCCAGTATTCTGCCTGGAAAATTCCACAGACAGAGAAGCCTGGTGAGCCTGATGGGCTGTATGTACCCCATGGGGTCACAGAGTAGGACTCGACTGAATGACAAACACAATAGGCTCCTGAAACACAGGTAAAGTGTATCATCTACTTTCAGAAGGCTAGGAAAATAAAGAGAGAAAAAGAAAGATAAAAGAAACAAGCAAGATGTTAACAACAGGTCAATCCAGGAAAAGGGTAGGTGACGTGAAGTCACTCAGTCATGTCCGACTCTTCACGACCCCATAGACTGTAGCCTACCAGGCTCCTTCATCCATGGGATTTTCCAGGCAAGAATACTGGAGTGGGTTGCCATTTCCTTCCCCAGGAGATCTTCCTAACCCAGGGATTGAACCCGGGTCTGCCACATTGTAGGCAGACGCTTTACCATCTGAGCCACCAGGCAGATCTCTCTCTCTTTTAATTGCTGGGTTCCAAAGGAATAGTAAGAAACGTGCCTTCTAAGGCACCTCAGTGCTATCACACTTCATTTTGTTTACTCTTCAAAGCCCCAATTTGCTTAGCTCTCCTATATAAAACTATGTGCACATTTAAATAAGTACCCTGGACCTTATTCAATAGGTCAGTGGTTTCCAAATGTTATTAAATTAGGAGGAAGGACAGTGTTGCTGGCAGGTGGAACTCCAGGCCTGTCCAGAGTCTTTTGACTGTGCACACTAAGTCGGTTCAGTCATGCCCAACTCTTTGTGACCCCACGGACTGTAGCCCACCAGGCTCCTCTGTCCATGGGATTCTCCAGGCAAGAAGGGTAGGTGGGTATTATTCTTTCACCTTTCTATAGGTTTGAAATCATTTAAATTAAAAAAAAAAAAAAAGAGGAATGCCTTTGTTCATACTTTCAAACACATTTACAAAAACCTCAGTGGTAAAGAATCTGCCTCCAACGCGACAGACACAGAAGATGCAGGTTCAATCCATGGGTCGGGAATATGCAAAAAATGGAAGAGGAAGAGGAAATGGCAACCCACTCCAGTATTCTTGCTGGAAAAATTTCATGGGTAAAGGAGCTTCAAAGGCTACAGTCTGACACAACTGAGCACACATATGCATGTACCCACATACTACTGATGTGCTCCACTAATAATCCACTGCTGGCTTGTCAACCTCTTAATAGACCCGATTTGAATTTAGAATGTGTATTTCATAGTTACAAATCCAAACTAACAAGACTTTCCCCACTGAATAAGGCTTTTCAAACTGTACTATAATTAAACAATTTTAGCTTTAAAACTCAGTATAAATTCAGATTTATAACCAAAATATCAAAATTTTTAAAGACATAAAATACTTACACTAACTTTGAAAGCTTGTACAGTGTTATCCAGAAGAAGGATGTTGCAAACCACCTCTGTATGCTGTCTATCTCGGGCCAACTCTGATGCGCGTACATTGTAGGTTCTGCCAGCAGGCAATCGGAAACGTGAGGTCATTACTGTCCGCACAAGGTCTAGGGTGAAAAAAAAAATTAACTAAATAAAGGGATACTTGAATATATAAATTATTTATATAAAAAGATACAAAGTTATTATATACTTTTCAACAACCAGTTAAAAAGCAATTACAAATTTTGAAACACCTGGATAGGAACTGTAGGTATAAAAGAAGACACCATCTTTAGCTCATCATCGAAACTAAAATTACAATTGCCTGGAGGAGGAGCTTTATTTTGAACTGTCCATTAAGAAGACAATAAACAAACTGTTGAGGAAGCTATATTCCAACTCAAAATACATAAATTCAGGCGTAGTCAAAAAGGAGGAAGGAAAATATGCTACCTCAGGCAACTGGCCATTACTCACTGACGCAAGCATTAAAAAGACACTGCAGGATGACAACAGGAGGGAAGGTTATTTCACTCCGAGGGGCTTTCCTTTTATTCAAGCTTAAGATATGGGGGGGAAATGGGAGTTTATTAGTTTGGATTTTTAAAATATAACTATACCCTTCATCTTACCTATCTTCAAATTCAAACTAATTCTAATAGAACTATTCTTAGGAAAACAAAAGCAAATTAGAAATGTTAAGACTACAGACCTTTGCTTCTCAATTTTTTAACTTAACAGGGAACAAAAACTGCCTACCGAAAAATCCCCTGAAAAACTGGTATCGTATCATTTTTGGCATGTTATGATGTTAAAAGACAATGAAATGTAGCTTTTAAGTTCTGAAAGAAAATCATATGAAACAGAATTCTATTCCGTCAAAATATTCCCTCAAAATCAGCATTCATATAAAAGAATAAGGCTAAAGCCATTTTCAGACATTCAAGAATTTGCAGTTTAAAATCCATAAAACTTCCCTCTTTCAAAAGACAAATGGATAAAGGAAACAAACTACACTACAAATAAACACAACTCTATAGAATTCTTATTTATATATGAGTAAGCAATAAGTACTGAGAAATTTAATAAGTAAAAATTAATAATAAATTGCAATTCAAATCGATGGTATTCAATAATACTGTTGACACCATACTGCTCATGTCAAAATGATTAAAGCTAGGAGTAAATGTCAATGTTATATATGGATAAAAATTGTATAGAAGAAAATAGCTTTGGCACGTTGACAGAGATGGGCTAGCGAAGTAAAATTCACAATTAAAAGACAGTGACTGACTGGGACTTCCCTGGTGGTCCAGTGGTTAAGCATCTGCCTTCCAGTGCAGAGGAGGTGGGTTTGATATCCAGTCAGGGAGCTAGATCCCACATGCCCTGGGGCAACTAAGTCCACTCACCCCAACTAAGACCCAACACAACCAAAAATAAGTAAGTAAATAAATATAAAAAATAAAATGGAAGAATTGAAAAAAAAAAAGACAGTGACTGGCAGTGATTTCCAGTTCCATACGTAAAGACCTCAGAAGTCCTCATTCTGTCCTAACAAGTAAAAAAAAAAGGCAGAACAGACTGGAAAATCAGCAACCGTTCCTAGACCCATAAGAGGACACAGGGAAAACTGCAAAGATTGGAGAAATAGGCAAAAACAATGAGTCACAGCTTATGGGAGCAGAGATTTGAAGCAGAAAGTGCCACAGAAACCAGCACTCAGGTAGGAAAGACTGAATTCAGCTGATAAACTGCTTGCAGCTCAATGTGGATAATTTTAAAAGTTGAAAACTTCAGGAGGTGGGGGTGGGGAGCAGTCATACCAGGACTCACACAATATTGTGAGATACAGCTCCAGCAGCAGAGTGAAGGCTAGTGTGCATTGTCAAGGATAGTGCACACTTGGAGGGGACAGTGTTGGCTTGGACAAGACACTGCACTTGAATAGGGAGCGTGCAACCACTGCTGATACTAATGGAGACAACTGATGGGGGCTGTAATGAGCTCTGGGTGGCATGCTGTGACCGTCCTTGCAAACAACTTGGCCTATACCAGCTCCTCTTGCTCTAGTGCTGTTCCCCTTTGGGACAACAGTCCCATTGCTGAGAGGGGAGAGAGAACACACTTAAAGGGAACAGAACCACCTCAGACCCAGACTTCAGGGCTTTTCCCCCAGCATGGTAGGACGTGACTCTGTGCCCAAGAGGGCAGTGACAACCACTAAGCACAGCTCTGGCTCAAACCTGAGAACAGCTCCAGCACCTTCATCTCCAGTCTCATCTCCTACCAAGATGATAGCTGTGAGTCTACCCTGAGTGAACATGTGATCCGTGCTCACTTCAGATCCAGCTCTCCTACCAAAGTCACAGGGCATCTGCAGTGTATAGGGACACTCCCATGTCAATATACCTTCAAGACCAGGACAGATAATGTGCTTCACCCAATTTCATAGACACAGAGAGTTAACCAAAATGAAAAGAGAGAAATTTGCCTCAAATGAAAGAACATGAGAGAAAACCTTGGAAAAGAAGAAGGGGAAAAAAAAAAAAACTAATGGAAGAAATAATTTACTGGATAAAGCATTCATAGTAAGAATGCTGCCTGAAATTGGGAAAAGAACAAATGAACACAGTGAGAAATCTTACAAGGAACCAGAAAATATAAAGAAGAATCAGTCAGAGCTGAAGAATACAATAACTGAAATGAAAAGGAAGGAAATTAACAGCAGACCAGGTGATACAAAAAAAAAGCATACGCACTCTGAAAGATAGAATAATGGAAATTACTCAATCAGAGGAGCAAAAACAAAAACAATTTTTTCAAAAATGAGAAAGGAACCTCTAAGACAATATTAAGCATATGCTATCCACATTATTGAGGTCAAGAAGAAGAAAGAGAAAAAAGGGTTGAAAATATTTGATGAAGTTATGGTTGAAGAATTCTTGAACCTGAAGAGGGAAACAAGTATCTAGGTACAGGAAGCACAGAATCCCAAAAAGAGAAAACCAAAGAGACCAAAACAAACTGTAAGTAAAATCGCAAAAGTTAAAGACAAAGAGGATTCTATACAGGATGCTTGGGGCTGGTGCATGGGGATGACCCAGAGGGATGGTATGGGGAGGGAGGTGGGATGGGGGTTCAGGATTGGGAACATGTATACACCCATGGCAGATTCATGCTGATGTATGGCAAAACCAATACAACACTGTAAAAAAATAAAAAATAAAATAAATAAATAAATAAAGGGAATCCTCTAGAGGAAAAGAGTCACATACAGAGGAACTCCCAATAAGGTTTTAAGTTGATTTTTCAGCAGAAATTTTGCATGCCAGGAGGGAGTAGCATGATATATTTAAAGTGCAGAAAGGGGAATAAATACAACCTAGGATACTCTACCCAGCAAGATTATCATTCAGAATTGAAGAAGAGAGAAGCAAAAACTAAAAGAATTCATCAATACTAAATCAATTCTAAAAGAAGTGGTAAAGAGCCTTCTCTAAGTGAAAAAGATAAAGCTACAAGAAGAATTTATAGAAGAGGAAAAACCACACTAGAAAAGCCAAATATATAGTAAAGGTTGTGGATCAACTATTTAAATAAGCTATTATGAAGATTAAAAGACAAAAATCATAAAATCAATCATGACTGCAAAGAACTGTTCAGGGATAAATATGATGATGTAAAATATGAATTAAAAAACACAAAATGTAGGGAAAGGGAGTTAAAAACGTAGATCTTCTAAAATGTGTTTGAACTTCTGTAACTATCAGTTTAAAACAAGTAGATATAATTATATGTCAACACATATGAATCCCATGGTAACCATAAATAAAAAACCTACAATAGATACAGGAAATCAGAATGAAAGGAACACAAGCATACCACTAAATAAAATAAAATCACAATGGAAGAAATGATACTAAGAAGAACACAGAATAACAACTCACAGAAAACAACAAAAATGCCAAGAAGTATTTATCTAACAATAATCATTTTAAATGTCAACTGACCAAAACTCCAATCAAAAGACATAGGTGTTGGATAGACCTAGAGAGTGAAGTAAGGCAGAAAGAGTGACCTACAGAGTGAAGGTCACTGATAAGTCAGAAAGAGACAAACATATATAGAATATTAAGGCATATATGTGGAATCTATAAAAATGGTATAAATGACCTTGGTTGCAAATTAGAAATAAACTCACAGACATAGAGAACAAATGAATAGATGCCAAGGGGGAAAGGGGTGGGATGGAAGGAACTGGGAGATTGGGACTGACACATATACACTATCAATACTGTGTATAAAACAGATGACTGATGGGAACATACTGCATGGCACAGGAAACTCTACTTAATGCACCATCGTGTCCTAAATGGGAGGGAGATCCAAAAGGGAGTTGATACATGTATACGTATGGCTGATTCATTCTATGTAGTTGATGCTAAGACGACACTGCAAAGCAACTATAATGCAATACAAACTACTTTAAATTTAAAAAGGAAAAAAAGATGAGGTGACTGATTAGATTAAAATGACCTATCTACGTGCTGCTTATAAGAGACTTACTTCAGAGCTAATGACACACAAAGACTGAAAGTGAGGGAATGGAAAAACATATCCCAAGCAAATGAAATGAAAAGAAAGCTGGGGGAACTAGACTTGAAAATAATCTATAACAAAAGACAAAGAAGGGTATTATATAATGATAAACAGATCAATACAAGTGGATGGAACATTTGTAAGTATATATCTCCTGGTATAGGAACACGTAAAAGCAAATATTAACAGATATAAATGGAGAAATTGACAACATAATACAATAATAGTAGGGAACATTAATACCCAACTTGCATCAAAGGACAGATCAATCAGTCAGAAAATCAGTAAGTAAACAGTCATCTTAAATGACACATTAGACCAGACTTAGTAGATATCTATAGGATATTTCATCTGAAAATAGTGGAATACATATTATTTTCAAGTACACATGGAACATTCTCCATGACAGATCACATTCTAGGCCACAAAATAAGTCCCAACAAATTTAAGAGGACAGAAATTATAGGAAGCATTTTTTCTAACCAAAACATATTAAACTACAAATTAACTAGAGAGGGAAAAAATGGGAAAACACAAACATGTGGAGACTAAACAACATGCTATTAAAAAAAACTACTGGGTCAATGAAGAAGTCAAAGAGGAAAACAGAAGATACCTGGAGATGAATAAAAATTAAAACCCAACTTTCCAAAATCTATGGCACACAGGAAAAACAATTCTAAGAAGGAAGTTTAGGGCAAACACCTCAAGAAACAAACCAAAAAAACCTTCAAATAAACAACCTAAGTTACATGAAATTAAAAGACGTTTGCTCCTTGGAAGAAAAATTATGACCAACCTAGACAGTATATTCAAAAGCAGAGACATTACTTTGCCGACTAAGGTCCGTCTAGTCAAGGTTCTTCCTGTGGTCATGTATGGATGTGAGAGTTGGACTGTGAAGAAGGCTGAGCACCGAAGAATTGATGCTTTTGAACTGTGGTGTTGGAGAAGACTCTTGAGAGTCCCTTGGACTGCAAGGAGATCCAACCAGTCCATTCTGAAGGAGATCAACCCTGGGATTTCTTTGGAAGGACTGATGCTAAAGCTGACACTCCAGTACTTTGGCCATCTCATGCGAAGAGTTGACTCATTGGAAAAGACTCTGATGCTGGGAGGGATTGGGGGCAGGAGGAGAAGGGGAGGACCGAGGATGAGATGGCTGGATGGCATCGCGGACTCGATGGATGTGAGTCTGAGTGAACTCCAGGAGCTGGTGACAGACTGGGAGGCCTGGCTTGCTGCGATTCACGGGGTCACAAAGAGTTGGACACGACTGAGTGACTGAACTGAACAGAAGTTACTTATAAAAAGAGCAAAATCCAAAGATAGCAGAAGGAAGGAAATAATAAGGATCACAGGAAATAAATAAATGGAGACCAAAATAAAAATCAATAGAAAACATCAATGAAACCAAGAGCAGCGTCTTTTTATTTTTTATTTTTTGAAAAGATAAAATTGATGTCTTTAGTCAGGCTCACCAAGAAAAAGAGAGCCTAAATAAATAAGAACTGAAACAGGAAAAACTACAACTGACCTCAGAGATACCAAAAAACCATAAGAAAACACTACAGATATTTACATGCCAACAAACTGGACAACCTAGAAGAAATGGATAAATTTCTAAATACAATACAATTTCTAAAACATACAATCTTCCAAGACTGAATCAATCCAAACATACCTGCCTGCCAATGCAAGAGATGCAAGAGACACGTGTTCAATCTTCCTGGGTCAGGAAGATCCCCTGGAGGAGAGCATGGCAACTCACTCCAGTATTCTTACCTGGAGAATCCCATGGACTGAGGAGCCTGGCAGACTACAGTCCATAGGGTTGCAAAGAGTCGTACATGACTAAAGCGACTTAGCATGCACACATGCTTTGTATATCCTTTATTCAACTGCTACTGACCTGCTACAAAGACTGAACTACAATATGATATTCATTGTGAACTAGGAACACAGGAATTGAATTGGAACCATTCTGTGTATCAAAATTACTTCTCTGAGGCTTTTCATTTTCTGTTACTTAATATTTTACATCTCATTATCCTATTTATACATTGTATCATTTAAAGTACTATGTGCCTGTGTGTCTGTGAGATACAGACACATAAGGGACTAAGGCCCCTGAAGAGTTCCTTAATCCTGCGCCTTCAATACACCTGCTTACTCATGTTAACTTGTCAGCAGCCCCAGTTACTAGACACAGCATTATATGCTAGATACACACACACACACACACACACACACATATATCTCTAGATCTCTGCCCTCAATGAGCTCACAGTCTAGTTGGGAAAGAGACTTTAAATAACTCAGTGAAACAGTAATACTAAAAAAAGATATAAACAAACTGTCCCAGTGACTCCAAGAACTACTTCTCTTCTGTCTGTAGCTCATTACCTAAGTACTAGAAACAACTTCAGCAGCCACTAGTTCTTTCCCTCTCTTCCCCTCTTCATTTTGTAAACTTCCAAAAATAAATCCAATCCTTCGTGTACCAACAGTCAATGAAAAAAAAATTTTCTTGTCTAAAAAGGGCCAGTCATGTAGTCTATGTCATATCATTTTGGTGGCTCTGGTGTTCCCCTCTTATTCACTCAGCAAAATGAATGAATATTAACTAGGGGTTTAATGTAGAGCATTTTTAGAAGGAAAAAAGAGAGAATGCTGGGCTCTAGAGTTTTGATCCTTCCTTTAGAAAGCAACTACTTCAGGAAAGTAGTTTTCTTTGCAACTGACCACAAACAATAGAGTTGATAGCATATAAATGTTTAATGAAATGTTTCAATCTATAATTTGAAACTCACTGGCTATGAAATCAAATTAGTGGACCAAACACTGATGTTTTTAACAAAATAGAATAGCATAAAAGAGAAGCTATCAAGAGCATGATATAGAAGGTACCTCTTAATTAAGCGAAGTGAACTGAAGTCGCTCAGTCGTGTCTGACTCTTTGCAGCCCCGTGGACTGTAGCCTGCCAGGCTCCTCTGTCCATGGGATTCTCCAGGCAAGAATGTTGGAGTGGGTTACCATTTCCTTCTCCAGGGGATCTTCCCGACCCAGGGATTGAACCCAGGTCTCCCACATTGGAGGCAGACGCTTTAACCTCTGAAGTGCAAATAGTTAGAAAACTATTGACTTTACATTTCCTAATACCACCATCCAATCCTATTTATTCTCTCATGTTTTCATGGGTCCTTTCTGTTTGTTGTAAAGAACTGATTCTTAGTCTTTTACAAATAAAGTTAGATTAAAAGAGAAGGTCGCCTGCAAAGGGTTCAAGACTAAAAAATACCAACTATGGGAAGTAACACTGATTAATAGTTAAAACTGTGGGCTCAGAAATCAGAATGTTTCAAGGCTCAAATCCCTATTACTTTTATGACCTTGATAGCTGCCAAACTGCTGTGCCTCAGTTTCCTCATTTATAAAATGAGCTGCTATGAGGATTAAATAAGATAACAAGAAGCCTTTAGCACAGTACCTGACATTCAGAAATATCTAGTGTTAGCCATATTATCATCATTATTAGGTAATACCTCTCTAAATACTAAAAACTGACTTTAAGAAATTTGGAAACGCACGTGCTTTAATTAAAATATTCTAGTTACATCAGAATTAAAACAGTATTATTAAAAGCCTCAGAAACTTAATATCCAAGAAACAACAGTAATCCAGTTGGATGGAACACAATTCATCAGAGGAACAGCAACCATTGTAGGTGGAAAGATACTAAAAACTACTGTGGAGGAATTTGCATTAATTTGGGCAAAGGTCACATCGTCCAGAGGTCAGCAAACTATGGCCTACAGACCAAACCTGTTCACTGTTTTGGGGTCACGAGGTAAGAATGATTTTTCATATGAACATTCTCAATTGACCCAATGATAGGGGACACTAACTTTGAACCCTACTGAAGGTAAATATTATCCTATAAAAAAGAATTATATTCTTCTCATTATTAGACTAAATACAACAAAATATTATATTCAATTACTGTATTTTGATTTCACCAATAAAACTCTGAAATTTATAAAAAATAAAACTCTCAAATTAAATGTCTATATGTTAGATATACAGGGAAGCAACATGACTATATCAACAAATAAAAGAAGGTAAAAGCTCCTGCCCTTATGCAGCTTCTTTCTAATGAGGAAAGAAAAAAGTTACATGGTAGAAAGCAGAGAATATTCGAGCGAGCAGAGAGCAATTTTAGATGCAGTACTCAGGGGAGGCATGACTGAGAAGGTCATTTTTGGCAGACTTGAAAGGGAGTGCAAGAGTGAGTCATATGGATACTCTGCCTGGAGCACGTGCCTTGAAATGTGTTCCAGGCAGAAGGAAGAACCGCACGAAGACCTGATGTAGAAGCACACACGTAGAAGCCTGTCCCCGGAAGAGCAAAGAAGCCAGTGCACGCTGCGAAAAGTAGACAAGGAGAGTAGTCAGAGAGCGAGCAGGAGCTGCAGGCAACGTAGGGCTTTGGTGGCCGTGGTAAGAAACCTCAGCTTTTTTACTTCTAAGTAAGACAGGACCTTGCGCAAAAGAACCCAGTCACCCTCTTCTTACACGACAAGTTCATGAATTTTCACCTTGCTTCTTTTCCTACTGATGTATTGGATACAAAAAGCTTAGACTATGTCATAAGCATGCTACTGCACTAACCGAAAAGTCAGTTAATGTCTGTAATATCACAAATTGGCAAGAAAAAAAAAATTAAGACCCTATCAGAAAAATGAACAAAAAACTTAGTATTTCCAATAAGAAATGAAATCAGTAATTTGTTTTAAAAGCCTAGCTACACTATCACTAAAAGAGATATTCTAATTAAAGATATCTTAATTAGGTAAAGTGTAAATAGTCAGAAAATTATTTTAAATACTTAAATTAGTTAAATATTGTTTAACTATTAAAACAAAATAAAACAAACTCATTTATCACTGTCCTCTAGGGAAACTAGTAGTAGTAAAAATTCCTTCAGGTCTACAATCCTGTATCCGAAACCTCTGGTTTCAAAACACTTTCAGAAGTGTTTTGAACTTCAGAATAGTTAAATTATAAAGAGGTGCACAGCTACCTTAGATTAAGTAACATTCTTGGTTGGGTCTGTCTGTATTAGCCACACTGTTATTAAAATTTCTTTGGAAAACCTTAAGAATGTTCACTCTAAGGACTTCATTGGTGCCCAGTGATTAGGAACTCGCCTTCCAATGCAAGTTCAATCCCTGGTCAAGGAACTAATATCCCACATGCCACAGGGTGGGCATCTGGGCCCACGCCCCACAACTAGAGAGAAGCCTGCATGCTGCAACTAAAGAGGTTGACACACCACAATGAGAGCTCATGAGCCACAACTAAGACCCGTCACAGTGAAATAAATATTTTTTTAAAAGAGAATGTTCACTCTATGGGGAATAATGTATAACAACCTAACATCAGTACAGGTCAAGTATGACTGCCAAATTAATTACAAAAACTTCTGTAATTCAAAAACCATAAAAATAACCAGATGCAAGGTGGGTCACAATATCAGATCACTTGGGGAAACTTTTCCAAATCAAAAAACCCTTTCCACTGAAGATTCCCCATTTCCCCATTAGATTGTGTAGTAAGTCACTAGGACTGACACAAGTATGGATTGGGCATACTACACAATTTGGAAATTCTTGAAGTTTGTGAAATATTTTATAATTCACAAGAAGTATCTTGAAAACTGAAAAAAAGAAAAAAAGAAGAATACCAACTTATTTTAAAGACTGAAATTTCCCAAATATTAATCTCCTTGGAAAATTCTATTCACTTGAAGAGTGAAAACTGAAAGTGAAAATGTTAGCCACTCAGTTGTGTCTGACTCTTTGCAACCCCATGGACTATGTAGCCCACCAGGACTATGTAGCTCCTTTGTCCATGGAATTCTCCAGGCAAGAATACTAGAGAGGATGGACACTCCCTTCTCCAGGGGATCTTCCCTACCCAGAGATCAAACTTCAGTCTCCACACTGCAGGCAGATTCTTTACCATCTGAGCCACCAGTAGTCTATATTAATGAGCACATATCACATTGAAGGCATTATAAGTACCATGTAATACCAGTAGAGAGGCTTAAATAGGTGGACAAGGGGCTGACTATGGGTTTAGATTTTACTTTACAAGTAGATGGAAAGGAAATAACAAAATTCTGAGCAGAAGTATCAAGTGGTCAGATGTGCATGTCAGATCACTCTGGTAGTAATAAAGAGGATGGATTAAAAGGGCAACACCAATGGCGGAATGCACCTTAAGTAGACTATTATAAAAGTCCAGATAAGATACAATGACCTTTCCAAAAAAATCACCTGTAAAGTTGTGCCCAAGCATCATCCTGCCAAGTGGTGACAGGGCTACAAGACAGCACCATGAGGGCAGAAAGAGAAACTGAACAGTGATGAGAGGCAATCCAGACAGGCGATAAGAAAATGATATCCATTTTAGAGTGCCAGGCAATAGGCAGTGACCCAGGGAAGCGGAGCCCGAGCTGTAGAGAGCAGATAAGCAGGTGGTACCCCAGCCGTCAGAAACACACATTAGGGAAACATGTCTTATTTCATGGTTCTTAAGAAAAGGCTTACAGCACAGTACAGAGCTCCAGTTATAATACTGGAGTTCACGAATTCAAAAACAGGAGACAGAAAATAGGACAGCAGCAGAAAAGACACAGGTTCAGTACTCAAATTAACCTACTTTCAAAACCTAAATCCATTATTTTCTAGCTGTGAAGGTCTAGACAACTCAGCTTTTTGAGCCTCAGCTTCTCTATCTATAAAAAGCAGATAACACTACCTATTGCACAGGGTTGGTAGGAGAACGAAATGTGACCTCATACATTAAAACATCTGGGAGAGTTTAAGGAATATTAGTTTTATCCTTTTCTTCTTATAAAAAGATAAGTTACTGCGTTGTTTCATCTAAGCTACAGAAATAAGAGTCTTTTGCTTGGCCACAAGGTCTGAAAGCTTACCCAAAGGGGCACTGTGCTGTGCTTAGCTGTTCATTCGGGTCCAACTCTGCAGTCCCACGGACTGGAGCCCTCCAGGCTCCTCTGTCCCTGGGGATTCTCCAGGAAAGAACACTGGAGTGAGTTGCCATGTCCTCCTCCAGGGGATCTTCCCAACTCAGCGCCTGAACCCAGGTCTCCTGAAATGCAGATGGATTCTTTACCATCTGAGCCACCAAGGAAGCCCAAGAATACTGGATTGGGTAGTCGATCCCTTCTCCCGGGGATCTTCCAAAGCCAGGAATCAAGCTGTGGTCTCCTGTACTGCAGGCTGATTCATTACCAGCTGAGCTACCAAGGAAGGCCAAGGAGGCATTAGAGGACTTCAGGTAAAGAAAGTAAGGCTGGTCACTGATGCAAAATGCCTCACAGGAGCTCCAGTCCATACTGAGGTGAAAGTAAATGAGTTACACAAGTAAAAGAATCTAAAAAACTAGAGTAGAGTATAAGTTTAAATAATTAGGATCAGCTAGCCTAAGAGTATACCCACACAATAGAACATGTCACTGTATTTAAATAAGGAAGGAAAAACGTGGGAAGCTCTCTGAATACTGAGTCAAAGGCTCTCCAAGGTATGTTTTAAATGAAAGAATTACTATATAAAACATTAATACAGTGGGCTACCATCTACATACAAAGATAGGGGAAAACAATAATTTACATTTTTATTTTATTTCTCTTTGCATAAATACTGGTAAAATATACAAAACCAAAAGTGGTTACCTATAGAGAGCAGGGATGGGAGAGACAGAGATAAGAGTAGTATTGAGACTTCTAATTATATGCTTTTTTATATTATTTTGAAATTTGAATGAAGTAGCCATACTTAACAATTATCTAACAAAAGGGCAATACACATATTTAATTAATAGCAAAAGTAACAATGACCCCTGAGTAACTCCAGAACTCACTGTAAGATGGCAATCATTTGAAATGGGTGTAGGGAGTTGGCTCAGTTGTCTACCAAAGTTCATTCAGGACATTTTTTTGATTGCAGCTGTTGCTATGTAGTTTCTCTTACCTATTTTCAAATAATTACTACAGTTTCTTTCTCTTAATCCCCCCAAAATATTAAGGTACATGTAATCTTAAAAAAAAAAAAAGATATTTTTTCAGGAATTCCACAGCGTCCAGTGGTTAGGATTTGGCGCTTTCACTGCCAGGACCTGGGTTTGATCCCTGACTGGAGAACTAAGATCTTGCAAGACAAGTGGCACAACCAAAAAATAAGATATTTTTCTTGATTCTGTTCCCTATTCCTCTCTGACCTAAGAGATCTTCCTTCTTCCCCTTACGACCAAATTTCTTAGTGTCATCTAGTCTACATTCACTGCTATGTCTAGTTTCCTCTATTTACTTTCATCACATCCTTCTACTGTAACTCTTCTGCTACAATGAATCTCAAACTTTACTATACCTTAGAATAACTGTAGCAGCAGCAGCAGCACAGCATTTAAGCAGGTTTCCTGGTGGTAACCTCCACATTCTTCACCTACCCTTTAAAAACTCTATGCAGTCTGAAAAGAAACCTGCAGAATTGATATTTTTATTCAGTAGCTCACTTGATTCTGGTACAGGTGGTCTGCCTAAACACCTGAAAACCAATTAGCTAAGGTCATAATATGCTGTTGTTTAGTCCCTAAGTCATGTATAATTATTTTGCAACCCCATGGATTGTAGCACAATAAGCTCTTGCGTCCATGGGATTTCCCAGGCAAGAATACTAGAGTAGATTGCCATTTCCTTCTTTCCTCCATTTCCTTCTTTTCAACCCAGGGATTAAACTTGCATCTCCTGCACTGGGAGGTGGGTTCTTTACCACTGAGTCACCAGTCATCAGGATCATAACCACCTTCCCTCAAATTCAAAGCACTTTGGATTTCATCTCTCTCTCTGTAGAATCTGACACCTTACACTAACTTCTTCCATCACCTTCCCCCACACAATTGGACTCTTCTCTCTTTGCTGAGAGCCATTATCCTTTACATGATGCTGGAAGGGCCCTCACAGTGGCCTTTGTCCTAACTTTACACACACTTCATAAGCAGTACAAGTCACATCCACTGCTTCAACTACCATCTATATAACACTAAATTCTGACACTTTGATTTCCCAAGAATTTTCAGGAAGTTGGAGGTTACGAAGTCAGTACAGGAGGAAGAAGATGCTTCAACATCATGCACATCTGAATCCAAAGTATCTGTTATTTACATGGTAATACATCCACAGTCACACATCTTTCTGAATTTCATCATTGTTATGCTAGGGGATAACACCTTGAAAACTAGGGATAACACCTTTCTGACAATTTTTGTTTGGATTAAATAAGGAAAATAAAAAGATTAAATGAGAATTCTCCTTCCCTTCCTAGCTCAGACTTGACAGCATGCCCTGTGGACCCCATGCCACGGGCCTGAGGTAGAGGGCAGGAAACAACTAACCTGGGGCAGAGGGACTGGCACCTACAAGGGGGCTGAGCAAATAAGCAAGTGTACTAAGGATAATGGAGCCAATCTCTCACTGCTGAAGACGAGACTTAAAAATATAGAAAAGGGACAACTGGAAAGAACTCTCAAGTGTTGGACTGGAAATGGATTATCAGTGTGAACTTTTGAATATCAGTTCAGTTGCTCAGCCGTGTCCAACTCTTTGTGACCCCATGGACTGCAGCATGCCAGGCCTCCCTGTCCATCACCAACTCCTGGAGCTTGCTCAAACTCATGTCCATTGAGTCAGTGATGCCATCCAATCATCTCATCATCCTCTGTCGTCCCCTTCTCCAGACTGCAGTCTGTCCAGCATCAGGGTTTTTTCAAATGAGTCAGTTCTTCTTTTAAATATATATACATAGTTAGATGAAGAAAGAGATTCAAATGTGTATACAAATACGTATATGTATATTCAAATGCATATATATATGTATGTATTTCCCAGCTCTGTCTGCTCAAAATTCTCCAAGCCAGCCTTCAACAGTATGTGGACCAAGAACTTCCTGATGTTCAAGTTGGACTTAGAAAAGGCAGAGGAACCAAAGGCAGAGATCAAATTTCCAACATCCGTTGGATCACAGAAAAAGCAAGAGAATGCCAGAAAAACATTTTTGCCTCACTGACTATTCTAAAGCCTTTGTGTGGATCATAACAAACTGTAGAAAATTCTTAAAGAGGTGGGAATAACAGACCACCTTACTTGCCTCCTGAGAAATCTGTATGCAGGTCAGGAAGCAACAGTTAGAACTGGACATGAAACAATGGACTGGTTCCAAATTGGGAAAGGAGTACATCAAGGGTGTATACTGTCACCCTGCTTATTTAACTTATATGCAGAGTACATCATACAAAATGCCGGGCTGGATGAAGCATAAGGTGGAATCAAGACTGCCAGGAGAAATATCAATAACCTCAGATATGCAGCAGAGAAGGCAATGGCACCCCACTCCAGTACTCTTGCCTGGAAAATCCCATGGATGGAGGAACCTGGTGGGCTGCAGTCCATGGGGTCGCCAAGAGTCGGACACGACTGAGCGACTTCACTTTCACTTTTCACTTTCATGCACTGGAGAAGGAAATGGCAATCCACTCCAGTGTTCTTGCCTGGAGAATCCCAGGGACAGGGAAGCCTGGTGGGCTGCCGTCTATGGGGTCACATAGAGTCGGACACGACTGAAGCGACTTAGCAGCAGCAGCAGATATGCAGATGACATCACCCTTATGGCAGAAAGCAAAGAGAAACTAAAGAGCCTCTGGATGAAAGTGAAAGAGGAGAGTGAAAAAGCTGGCTTAAAACTCAACATTCAGAAAACGACAATCATGGCATCCAGTTCCATCACTTCATGGAAAATAGATGGGGAAACAGTGGAAACAATGACAGCCTTTATTTTCTTGGGCTCCAAAATCACTGCAGATGGTGAATGCAGCCATGAAATTAAAAGATGCTTGCTTCTTGCAAGAAAAGCTAAATAAACCTAGATAACATATTAAAAAGCAGAGACATTACTTTGCCAACTCAGGTCCATATAGTCAAGGCTATGGTTTTTCCAGTAGTATGTATAGATGGTGAGAGTTGGACCATAAAGAAAACTGAGCACCGAAGAATTGATGCTTTTGAGCTGTGGTGTTGGAGAAGACCCTTGAGAGTCCCTCGGACTGAAAGGAGATCAAACCAGTCAATCCTAAAGGAAATCAGTCCTGAATATTCACTGAAAGAACCACTGCTAAAGCTGAAGCTCCAATACTTTGGCCACCTGATGAGAAGAACTGATTCACCAGAAAAGACCCTGATGCTGGGACAGACTGAAGTCTGGAGAAGGCGACGACAGAGGATGAGATGGGTGGATGGCATCACCAACTCAAGGGACATAAGTATGAGCAAGCTCCGGGAGTTGATGATGGACAGGGAAGCCTGGCGTGCTGCAGTCCATGGGGTCACAAACAGTCAGACACAACTGAGCAACTGAACTGATAACTGATTTACAATGTAGTTTAAGTTTCAAGTGTACAGTACAGTGATTCAGTTTTATATATGTGTGTGTGTGTGTGTTAAGTCACTCAGTTGTGTCTGACTCTTTGTGACCCCATGAACTGTAGGTTGCTAAGCTCCTCTGTCCATAGAATTCTCCAGGCAAGAATACGGAAGTGGGTAAACATTTCCTTCTCCAGGGGATCTTCCTGACCCAGGGATCAAACCCGGGTCTCCTGCATTGCAGGACAATTCTTTACTCTGTGAGCCACCAGGGAAGTCCCTTTGTTCTTTTTCAGATTCTTTTCGCTTACAGGTTATTACATATTATTGAGTACAGTTCCCTGTGGTATACAGTAGGTCCATATCAGTTACCTACTTTATACATAGTAGTTTATACAAAGGGGTTTTTCTAGTGGCTCAGTCGGTAAAGAACTGACTGCAATGCAGGAGACCCAAGTTCAATCCCTGGGTGGGGAAGATCCCCTGGAGAAGGGAATGGCAACCCACTCCACCAGAGTTTCAGAGAATAGCAAGGAGAGATAGGAGCTTCTTAAATGAATAATGCAAAGTTATAGAGGAAAACAAGAGAATGGGAAAGACTATAGTGATTTCTTCAAGGAAACTGGAGATATCAAATGAACATTTCGTGCAAACACGGACACAATAAATGACAGAAATGGTAATGACCTAACTGAAGTAGAAGAAATTAAGAAGAGGTGGCAAGAATACACAGAAGAACTACACAAAAAGGTGTTAACAACCTGGATAACCACAATGGTGTGGTCACTCATCTAGGGCCAGATATCCTTGAGTGTGAAGTCAAGTAGGCCTTAGGAAACATTACTATGAACAAAGATAATGGAGGTGATGGAATTCCAGCTGAGCCATTTAAAATCCTGAAAGATGATGCTGCTGAAGTGCTGCACTCAATATGTCAACAAATTTGGAAAATACAACAGTGGCCACAGAACTGAAAAAGGTCAGTTTTCATTCCAATCCCAAAGGGCAATGCCAAAGAATGTTCAAACTACTGTACAATTGCACTCATTCCACATGGTAGCAAGGTTGTGCTCAAAATCCTTCAAGCTGGCATCAGCAATACATGAACCGAGAACTTCCAAATATACAAGCTGGGTATACAAGCTGGATTTCGAACAGGCACAGGAACCAGAGATCAAATTGCCAACATTCATTGGATTATGAAGAAAGAAAGGTAATTTGAGAAAAACATCTACTTCTGCTTCATTGACTGCTAAAGCCTTTGACTGTGTGGATTACAACAAACTGTGGAAAATTTTTAAAGAGATGGGAATACAAGACCACCTTACCTGTCTCCTGAGAAATCTGTATGTGGATAAAGAAGCAACAGACACAGAACAACTGACTGGTTCAAAATTGGGAAAGGAGTATGACAAGGCTGTATATTGTCACTCTGCTTATGTAACTTCTATGCAGAGTCTATCACGCGAAACACCAGGCAAGATGAATCACAAGTGGGAATCAAGATTACCAGAAGAAATATTAATAATCTCAGATATGCAGATGATACCACTAAATAGCCTCTTGATGAAGGCAAGAAAGGAGAGATGAAAAAGATGGCATGAAACTCAGCATTAAAAACACTAAGATCAATTCTGGTTTCCTCAGTGTGTATGCCCAGCAGTGGGATTGCTGGGTCATAAGGTAGTTCTATTTGCAATTTTTTAAGGAATCTCCACACTGTTCTCCAAAGTGGCTGTACTAGTTTGCATTCCCACCAACAGTGTAGGAGGGTTCCCTTTTCTCCACACCCTCTCCAGCATTTATTGCTTGCAGATTTTTGGATCGCAGACATTCTGACTGGTGTGAAGTGGTACCTCATTGTGGTTTTGATTTGCATTTCTCTAATAATGAGTGATGTTGAGCATCATTTCATGTGTTTGTTAGCCATCCGTATGTCTTCTTTGGAGAAATGTCTATTTGAGACACAATGTTCATCGCAGCACTGTTTATAATAGCCAGGACATGGAAACAACCTAGATGTCCATCAGCAGATGAATGGATAAGAAAGCTGTGGTACATATACACAATGGAGTATTACTCAGCCGTTAAAAAGAATTCATTTGAATCAGTTCTGTTGAGATGGATGAAACTGGAGCCGATTATACAGAGTGAAGTAAGCCAGAAAGAAAAACACCAATACAGTATACTAACACATATATATGGAATTTAGGAAGATGGCAATGACGACCCTGCATGCAAGACAGGGAAAGAGACACAGATGTGTATAACGGACTTTTGGACTCAGAGGGAGAGGGAGAGGGTGGGATGATTTGGGAGAATGCCATTCTAACATGTATACTATCATGTGAATTGAATCGCCAGTCTATGTCTGACGCAGGATGCAGCATGCTTGGGGCTGGTGCATGGGGATGACCCAGAAAGATGTTATGGGGAGGGAGGTGGGAGGGGGGTTCATGTTTGGGAATGCATGTAAGAATTAAAGATTTTAAAATTTAAAAAAAAATAAATAAATAAAATAAAATGTTAATACTCATAAAGAAAAAAAAATAAACAAATACTAATAGAAAAAAAAAAAAAAGAATACATTTGAATCAGTTCTGATGAGATGGATGAAACTGGAGCCGATTACACAGAGTGAAGTAAGCCAGAAAGAAAAGCACCAATACAGTATACTAACACACATATATGGAATTTAGAAAGATGGCAATGACGACCCTGTATGCAAGACAGCAAAAAAGACACAGATGTGTATAACGGACTTTTGGACTCAGAGGGAGAGGGAGAGGGTGGGATGATTTGGGAGAATGGCATTGTAACATGTATACTATCATGTAAGAATCGAATCGCCAGTCTATGTCCGACGCAGGATACAGCATGCTTGGGGCTGGTGCACGGTGATGACCCAGAGAGACGTTATGGGGAGGGAGGTCGGTGGGGGGTTCATATTTGGGAACGCATGTACACCCGTGGTGGATTCATGTCAATGTATGGCAAAACCAATACAGTATTGTAAATTTAAATAAAGGGGAAAAAAAAAAAACACCCAAAACTAAGATCATGTCATCCAGTCCCACTGCTTCATGGCCTATAGAATGGGAAAAAGCGGAAGCAGTGACAGATTTTATTTTCGTGGCCTCCAAAATCACTGCTGACAGTGACCCTAGCCATGAAATTCAAAGACGCTTGCTCCTTGAAAAGAAACCTATGACAAACCTTGCTATTGTTGTAAGTCATGTCCAACACTCTGTGACCCCATGGACTGCAGAACGCCAGGCCTCCCTGTCCTTCACTAACTCCTGGAGTTTGCTCAAACTCATGCCCATTGAGTCAGTGATGCAATCCAACCATCTCATCCTCTGTCGCCCCTTTCTCCTCCTGCCCTCAATCTTTCCCAGCTCAGGGTGTTTTCCAATGAGTCAGCTCTTCACATCAAATGACCTAGATGCAAAACCTAGACAGTGTATTAAAAAGCAAAGACATCACTTTCCCGACAAAGGTCCATATAGTCAAAGCTATAGTTTTTCCAGTAGCCATGTACGGAGAAGATTGAGCACAGAAGAGTTGATGCTTTAGAACTGTGGTGCTGGAGAAGACTCCTGAGAATCCCTTGGACTGCAAGGAGATCCAACCAGTCCATCCTAAAGGAAATCAACTCTGAATATTCACTGGAAGGACTGATGCTAAAGCTGAGGCTCCAATACTTTTGGCCACCTGATGCGATGAGCTGCTAACTCATTGGAAAAGACCCTGATGCTGGGAAAGATTGAAGACAAGAGAGAAGAGGGAGGCAGAGGATGAGATGGTTAGATAGCATCACCGTCTCAATAGACATGAATTTAAGCAAAATCCAGGAGACAGTGAGAAGAAGGCAATGGGACCCCACTCCAGTACTCTTGCCTGGAAAATCCCATGGACGGAGGAGCCTGGTAGGCTGCAGTCCATGGGGCTGCCAAGAGTCGGACACGACTGAGCAACTTCACTTTCACTTTTCACTTTCATGCCTTGGAGAGGGAAATGGCAACCCACTCCAGTGTTCTTGCCTGGAGAATCCCAGGGATGGGGGAGCCTGGTGGGCTGCCGTCTATGGGGTTGCACAGAGTCGGACACGACTGAAGTGACTTAGCAGCAGCAGCAGCAGCAGGAGACAGTGAAGGACAGAAGAGCTTGGTGTGCTACAGTCCATGAGGTTGCAAAGTAGGACACAACTTAAGACTGAACAGCAAGTGTTACAAGTGTGTAACTTCTAATTTATCCCTGTCCCTGCCTCCTTTCCCCTTTTGATAACACTAACCACACATAGTACTTCCCTGGTGATACTGAATGATATTTGTCTTTCTCTGTCTGGCTTACTTTACTTAGCATGACCATCTCTAGGTCCATCCATATTGCCACCAATGGCATTAATTTCTTTCTTTGCTATGGGCTGAGTAATATCTTATCATATATATGTACCACACCTTCTTTTTCCATTCATCAGTCAATGGACATTTAGGCTGCTTCCATGGCCAGGTAAATAGTGCTTCAATGAACACTGAAGTGCAGATATCTTTTCAAATTACGGTTTTCTCCACAATATATGCCCAGGAGTTGGACTGCTGGATCATATGGTAGTTCTATTTTCAGTCCTTTAAGGAACCTCCATACTGTTCTCCATAGTGGCTACACCAATTTACATTTTCACAATGTTGTAGGGATCCTTTTTGTCCACATTCTCTCCAGCATTTATTATTTGTAGATCTTTTGATGATGGCCATTCTGACTGGTGAAAGGTAATATCTCATTGTATTCAGTTGTTTTGATTCACATTTCCCTAATAATTGGTAATGCTGAGCTTCTTTTCAAGTGCCTGTCAGTCATCTGTGTGTCTTCTTTGAAGAAGAAGGTCTATGTAGGTATTTTGCCCAATTTTTGATTGGGTTTTTTTTTAATACTGAGTTGTAGGCATCTGGAATTTTGAAGCTACTGCTATGTCAATGCTGATCTCCTGATTCGGGAGTTTTGTAAGAGACTGCCTATGTTTGTAGAGACTACTCCATGTCCCAGGTTATTTAGGAATGATAGGCATCACGTCTGCAACTTGCTCTGAGATGGTTCAGGAAAGTCTACTTAGATGAGAAGTGGTACATTCCTCTGAAATGGTTATAAGTAGAGATGAAAATGAGAGACCCAAAATAAGATGATTAGGTAGTTTCACTGAAATTTGAGAATTCAGTAACAGAGAAGGAAAGGGTTGACGACAATGTCAAGGTTCCTTCTCTGGGCACCTGAAAGAGAAGGCTTCACTGCAACCCCTAGAGTGAGCCAAGTACAAGATGTGCAGGCTTATATTCTGTTTACACACAATATATATGTAGTACTGTGTCCAAAACTGGTTGAGGTTCATGTGTAGAGATGAGAGAGCTTATGGGTCATAAGCCCTCAATCTTGCTGTGAAACTAAAAGTGCTATGAAGAGTCAAGTCTTACAAAAAGTATTTTTTTAAGAGGCAAGAATAGTTCAAGGAAAAGGAAGTTGGTTGAAAGGGATTCTGGAGCTCTTTGTGCTATTTTTGCAATTTTTCTGTGTGTTTGAAATTATTTCAAAATAAATTAATTTTAAAAATTCAGGGAGAACTCATGACAAACCTTGGTGCCTAGCGAAACACCTGGTTCACTATAGGTACTCAATAAAAATTATTTGGTCTTCCCTTTCCAGTTGCCCAAAGAGAAGTCTTAGCAGCAGCATCAACTCCTTCCTCTTCCACTACAACCAAATGGACTCTCAGTTCTCAGGAAACTGCCTCATCAGTTTTCAGTTCCAGGCTGACACCCTCATCTTTATTCCCTCATTTCTGGCTCTTATCACCTCTCACCTGGACTACTGCAAGAGCATCCTAACTGGTTTCTCTGCTCCTTCTAACCTCATCTTTGTACCATCCTTATATCTTTGCATCATTATTTAGAAGTCAAGGTTTATCTTTCCTTATTTAAATACCTGTAATTGCTCCCAATGTAAATGTTGATTTCCCAACAGGCAGACAAAAGACTCCTGTAGGGCACTAGCAATACAGAAGCACCAAAAAGATATTTCAGATACACACATAAAATAATCAACTAGTAATCCCTGCGGGGAGGAGGAGGGGAGAGGAGAGAAAAGATGAGGACTTTGACAGGACTTCCTTCATTTTTATATTAAGGTTTGGTACTGGTTTCATTTTTGATTGCATACATGAGAATGTCAGGAGAAGTGTGGGTACCATAAACTTTCCAATACTAACAGTGCTTTTCCCAATGCTTTTCCCAACTTGCACCAAAGAAAATAATTTTTAGCACACCAGGACAAGCCAAGGAGATTATTCTGGGTCAAAAGAAACCACCCTGGTGGGTCCAATGTGCTTTGGTCACATACACTGACAGCTATCTTATTCTCTGGCACGATAGTAAGCCATCAGGGCAGCCCAGTTGGGAAGCTCCATTCTAAAGGTCTTAATATGATTGCACTCATAGCCCAAACAAGGACCCCCACAAGGTTTTATCTCCTACTACAGTCAATAAACATATACAAGCACACGGATTCACGCATAAAATCAGACACCAACACCCATCCAACAGACCACTTCTCTAAAGCATGGATCCTCTCATGCTTGCCTTTTTGTACATGCTGTTCTCTCTACCCAGAGATCAATCCCTATTCATCCTTTAAGACGCTGTTCAAATGCCACTCTCCTTTCCACAGATCTTATTACACTTGTCACTCTGAATTGTAATTGTTGACATACATTACCACCCTAGAATTTGAGCTCAGCGACAAGAATCATGTCTTATTTACTGGTATACCAGTGATCTCTATAACAGACATTCAAATGTCTGTTTAATTACACACAAATAAATGTTCACTATATCATTTCCCAATAAGCCAAAATTTTCAAAATACATTAACTAAAACAACAAAGCATAATTTTATAATAAAATTTATATTTTTCCCAAAACAAGAACACCCATTGTTCTACAAGAGATTTGGCAGAGAGAGATATTCAAACCATTATCCTAGTCCTAGAGTTTTAAGTTTTAGTCTGAGGAAACAAACCTATAAACAAGCTGTAAGCACAAAAATCTTCACTGCAGATTGTAACAGTGGAAACTTTAGAACAACCAAAATATTTAACAAAAGGTAAAAGACTAAACCACCTGATTGATAAATCACCTGAATGTCTAAGCAATTGTTTATATTCATGAAGATGGGAATGGGAAAACGGGAAATAATATGTTACCATTTACTGATCATCTCTTCTATTTAAAGATTAATGCTGGATGCTTTATATATATTATTCTAATCCTTCCAACAATTCAAAGGCAAGTACCATTATCCTAAATTCACAGACACGAAAGTAAGCACAGAGGCTACATAGTTCTTCCAAGGTTTATGAGACCAGATTCCTACCTATATCTCCCTCACTCCAAAGTCTGTCTCCTTTTCCCTATATTGTTCTTCCTCTACAATGCAACATTTCCAATATATTAAACTCCAAAACTGTTATCTCTACAACTGTATAAAAAACTACAATAAGACAATGGCCTGGAAGGAAACAAAAATATCTTTTAGAGTAGTGATATGGGTGAACATTGTTATAGTATTTATAATTTTTTATTAGCAACTTTTTAAAAGCAGAATTGCTGAGAAATGGTCTAAACTCATAAAGCAATACAGAACAAACACCCCCTATTTTTCATTTTTTAACATGTTTATTAAGGACACACAGTAAGTAACATATAAAAACTTAATAAGGAAGAACTCTAGGGGCCTCCTTGGTGGCTCAGTGGTAAAGAATCTGCCTGCCAATGCAGGAAACTCGTGTTTGATCCCTGATCCGGGAAGATCCCACATACCACAGAGCAACTAAGCCCATGTACCACAACTATTGAGCCTGTGCTCTAAAGCCTGGGAGCCACACTACTGAGCCCACGTGCCACAGCTCCTGAAGCCTCTGCACCCCAGAGTCAAGCTCCACAACAAGAAACCACAGTAAGAAGCCCGAGCAACGCAACTAGAGAAAAGGCCCCAAAGCAACCAAAGACCCAGTACAGCAAAAAGATAAATAAAACTATTTTCTTTTTAAGGAGAAGGAAGAACTCAAGAAACTATATCTAAATAATCATATAGTAACACCAGGGTACTCATTACTAGGATTCAAAAGCTGATCATGACTGGATTAAGCAGCATTCTTCCAAAAAACAGTGAATTCTGTGGAAGACTTGTGGACTGGAGATGTGCATGCATGCTAATAAGTCACTTCAGTAGTGTCCAACTCTGTGCGACCCTATGGACTGCAGCTTGCCAGGCTCCTCTGTCCATGCGAATTCTCCAAGCAAGAATACTGGAGTGGGCTGCCATGCCCACCTCGAGAGGATCTTCCCAACCCAGGGATCAAACCTGCATCTCTACCAGGCAGGTTCTTTACCACTAATGCCCCCTGGGAAGCCCCATGGACTGGAGACAGGAATGTTTAAACTGAAGAAACGAGGGCAGGGGGACGAAAAAAGAATGCTTTCTTTTTAAGCAAAAATGAGAAACAGGGTTAGTGAGATGAAGTTGGCAGGAAACCTATAAGGTCAAGCAAATTCATTCCAAAGTTTGGAATTAACCTGACAAGCAACAAGAACTGTAATATATTCTCAAATTATAAGTGGCATTGGGCTTCTCTTGTAGCTCAGTTGGTAAAGAATCTGCCTGTAATGCAGGAAACCTGGGTTCGATCCCTGGGTTGAGAAGAGCCCCTAGAGAGGGAAATGGCAACCCACTCCAGTATTCTTGTCTGAAGAATCCCATGGACAGAGAAGCCTGGCAGGCTACAGTCCATGGGGTCCCAAGAGTCCTTGAGTTGGACACAACTTAGCAACTAAACCACCACCAAGTGGCATGCTGAAAATAAGATATTTAAAGATTCAAAATTTGTTTCAAAGTAAAGTACTGTCTTTGGTTACACAGTGTTTTCGCCAAACAACTGAGAATAAAATAATCTATTATCCTTTATGTACTTTAAACATAACTCTTTTCCCAAAGAGAAACTGACTAAACAAACAAAAGTTTTTATATAAGGAGTGAATATATGGGGAAAGAGTGAGTATATGGGGAAGGGGTTCATTCAGATATAATGCTTGCAAATATGAAATGCTACAGTACATTTTAATAAGAATCAAAGAACTTTAGAGCAAGAAGGGATACTAGAGACAATCTTTTAGTGATAACATCTTCATTTTCACAAGGGATTAAATTGAGGCTCATGAACTAAGTAACTTAACTAACATCATATATAAGCTAGTGGCAGATTCAATATCAAAACTCAGATTTTTGGGTATTCCCTGCTGGTCCAATGGCTAGGAGCTTCCCTGATAGCTCAGATGGTTAAGAATCTGCCTGCAATGCATGAGACCCTGGTTCAATTCCTGGGTCAGGAAGATCCCCTGGAGAAGGGACAGCCTACCCACTCCAGTATTCTTGGGCTTCCCTTGTGACTCAGCCAGTAAAGAATCCGTCTGCAATGCAGCAGACCTGGGTTCAATCCCTGGGTTGGGAAGATCCCCTGGAGAAAGGAATGGGCTACCCACTCCAATGGGTATTCTCTATTCTGGCCTAGAAAATTCCAGGGAATGTATAGTCCACAGCTCAGTTCAGTCGCAGAGTCGTGTCCGACTCTTTGCGACCCCATGAATCGCAGCACTCCAGGCCTCCCTGTTCATCACCATCTCCCGGAGTTCACTCAGACTCACGTCCATCGAGTCCGTGATGCCATCCAGCCATCTCATCCTCGGTCATCCCCTTCTCCTCCTGCCCCCAATCGCTCCCAGCATCAGAGTTTTTTCCAATGAGTCAACTCTTCTCATGAGGTGGCCAAAGTACTGGAGTTTCAGCTTTAGCATCATTCCTTCCAAAGAAATCCCAGGGTTGATCTCCTTCAGAATGGACTGGTTGGATCTCCTTGCAGTCCAAGGGACTCTCAAGAGTCTTCTCCAACACCACAGTTCAAAAGCATCAATTCTTCAGCGCTCAGCCTTCTTCACAGTCCAACTCTCACATCCATACATGACCACAGGAAAAACCATAGCCTCGACTAGACGGACCTTAGTCGGCAAAGTAATGTCTCTGCTTTTAAATATGCTATCTAGGTTGGTCATAGCTTTTCTTCCAAGGAGTAAGCGTCTTTTAATTTCATGGCTGCAGGCACCATCTGCAGTGATTCTGGAGCCCCAAAAAATAAAAGTCTGACACTGTTTCTACTGTTTCCCCATCTATTTCCCATGAAGTGATGGGACCGGATGCCATGATCTTCGTTTTCTGAATGTTGAGCTTTAGGCCAACTTTTTCGCTCTCCTCTTTCACTTTCATCAAGAGGCTTTTAGCTCCTCTTCACTTTCTGCCATAAGGGTGGTGTCATCTGCATATCTGAGGTGATTGATATTTCTCCTGGCAATCTTGATTCCAGCTTGTGTTTCTTCCAGTCCAGCATTTCTCATGATGTACTCTGCATAGAAGTTAAATAAGCAGGATGACAATATACAGCCTTGACGTACTCCTTTTCCTATTTGACACCAGTCTGTTGTTCTATGTCCAGTTCTAACTGTTGCTTCCTGACCTGCATACAGGTTTCTCAAGAGGCAGGTTAGGTGGTCTGGTATTCCCATCTCTTTCAGAATTTTCCACAGTTTATTGTGATCCACACAGTCAAAGGCTTTGGCACAGTCAATAAAGCAGAAATAGATGTGTTTCTGGAACTCTCCTGCTTTTTCCATGATCCAGCAGATGTTGGCAATTTGATCTCTGGTTCCTCTGCCTTTTCTAAAACCAGCTTGGACATCAGGGAGTTCAAGGTTCACGTATTGCTGAAGCCTGACTTGGAGAATTTTGAGCATTACTTTACTAGCATGTGAGATGAGTGCAATTGTGCAGTAGTTTGAGCATTCTTTGGCATTGCCTTTCTTTAGAATTGGAATGAAAACTGACCTTTTCCAGTCTTGTGGCCACTGCTGAGTTTTCCAAATTTGCTGGCATATTGAGTGCAGCACTTTC
The DNA here is from genome assembly GCF_016772045.2 of Ovis aries. NCBI lineage: Eukaryota > Metazoa > Chordata > Mammalia > Artiodactyla > Bovidae > Ovis > Ovis aries. Next base: position 185,090,275 of record NC_056055.1, on the reverse strand, counting down.
ACAGCATCATCTTTCAGGATTTGAAACAGCTCAATTGGAATTCCATCACCTCCACTAGCTTTGTTCGTAGTGATGCTTTTTAAGGCCCACTTGACTTCACATTCCAAGATATCTGGTTCTAGATTAGTGATCACATCATCACAGAGGTGGCAAGAATACACAGAAAAACTGTATAGTCCACGGGTCCCAATAAGTCAGACACGACTGAGCGACTTTCACTTTCACTTTCACTTTCCAGTGGTTAGGACTCTGGGCTTTCACTGCAGAAGGCAAGGGTTCAATCCCTGGTAAGGGAACTAATACCCCGCAAGATGAATAGTGAGGCTTGGCCAAAAAAAAAAAAAAAAAGGAAAAAACTCCCAAATCAAAACCAAACAAAACCTCAGGTTTTCTAGGTAGCAAGATCTAAAGTTGTCCTGCCCAATACTATAGTTACTAGCGAAATCTGATTATTTGTATTTAAGCTGATTAAAATTAAATACAATTTAAAATTTAGGTCCTTGGGCACAACAATCACATTTTTAAGTGTTTGATATGTGCCACACACGGTTAATGGCTACCACATCTGACAGTGCAGAATAAGAATTCTGCCATCACTGCAAAAAGTTTAACTGGACAACATGATCTAAAGAATAAGCTTCAGAATCAGACAAATCTAGTCAAATTCTAGTTACTAGCAGTATGATCCTTGACAAGTTATTCATGCTCCGATTTGGAAGAGGGGAGGAGAAGTAGAGGATTAATAATTTCTACCTCCCAAAGTATACTTGATGCTTATGTGGGATAACATGAGAAGCCCCTTTACATTGTCTGGCATGTAACAGACAATAAACACGTCCATTCTGGATCCTTTTTCCTTTATATTCCTCTATAAAAACCTCCTTGTTAAGATATACAATAACTCACAATAATGCAATAACTCACCCAAATGAATATCTTTCCCACAAGATAATCCACAGTGCCTAATTTTCATTCTATTCCCCTCAATTCCTTCAAATACTTGCACCTCTCTTCCAGTGTTTCTGCTTAGGAATAATGAAGAATGAATGTGGGGGAAATCACCTCTAATGAAATGGAGGAGAATGTAATAAATTTCCCCTCTAGTTTCCCATTCCATTTTAAATATGACTGTACTGACTGATCACGCAAAGAAAAAGAAATAAATTATATTCCTCCTAGGTACCATACTTCCACATTAAGAGAAAACTCTACAATCCTTCTTCACTATACTCCTTCTCACCATCTGTGCTAATCGAATATTAAATGAAGAAATAAAACTTTCCTCCTACAGTACTTTTCTGGCAAACAAAAGATTTCCAGAATACTAAGCCAATCTTCAAGGCTTCACAGCTTAACGTAGTAAACTAATTTGACAAATCTAGACTACTGAATATAAAAAACTTCATAACATGCATGTTATTACCCAGAAAAACAACAAAATTCAACTCAGCTTGGAACCAGTGAATTTCTGCCAATACTAAATTTTATTTAGAAGCAACAAATCATACTACCCACATTAAGTCACACAGACTTGCCATTTCTAGTAACTTTACATTTCTAATAACTAACAATTAAAGGACAGCTTTAAAACATGTCTTTAAACATCCACAAACAAGGTTTCTACATATTTTTAAAGCTTCCTTGTTGTTTAAAACTGACTATATTAATCCAGGGATGGCGGGGGGGGGGGGGGTAATCCTCTCAGTAACAGTAAGAATGTCTCCTTGAAATTATCTGTCATTCTTATTTTGTTCCTTAAAGATAATTTACTTAAAAACATGACCACTGACACACCCACCCTTAAAGAGCTCAGAATAAATCATAAGTAAATACGAAATAGATAACATTGCACACTATACTATCACACAATTTAAATTATGTTTAGTAGACAAAATTAAAATATTAGTATCTCAAATACACAAATCAGAGTTTAATAAGTCTACGGAAGTCACATAAGTTAAAAAAAAAAATGGCACTGTAGAAAGTTTTCATTACTATCCCACATGAAGTACTTTATATTAATACATTAAAGTTAGGCTTCTATGCCTGAACTGATGAAATCTAATCGTGAGAGTCTATAATGTTTTAAGTCCTTCTGTAATAATGAAGTGTACACTGGTCACAGTAGAATAGTTCAAATGAATTTTCCTGAGGCTGCATTCTAACTACATCTGACCCAGAAAGTATTTTTAGCAAGTGTGTTCAATCAATGCTGGTTTATGCCTAGTCTAAATTAGAAATCGGGTGTCACAAATTTAAAGTAACAAAGTTACTAGGGATATTTTAAAAGATATTCAATTAGAAAATCAGGGGAAAACCACAAAGTTTAAACAATTCAATACCCACAGCCTATAATCTAAGCAGGTTCTAGGAAAACAGGCAATAAGAAAGCCATACCTTCATCCATAACTACTTTTGAGGAACCTATGATTTTCTAATTTTAACCTACTCAATAAAACTGCAAAACAGTGATGGCTCCCTGTTTTCAAAATCTCTTGCCAAATGTTTAAAATAGGCTAGCTAAGTCACAAACACTTCCATATACAAAAATAAGATCATAAGTCTCTTCTTAAAAATCACTCAAGATCATGATATTGTGGGACCATGCACATGTTTCAAAGAAGAGGTGACAAAGATATGGGTGCCATTAAAGAGAGAGAGAGAGAGAGACATAAAAATAGCTTCTGTGGTAATTAGAGCATAAATTTATTCTGACAAAAAATGGTGGGATCCACAAAATGATTGTGTTCTACTATGAGTTAGTAAAGAAGCTCTGTAGAGAAAAACTTTTGCTTACAAAAAGCCTTTAAATATATATATATATAGGTTGAATTTCTCAAATTCAAGATTTAACTGATGTACTATCTAGCTCTATTCCATTAAGCACATTTTGGGCTCTGAACAATCGTTTATTTTAAGGTCATCTCCTTCCCCCTTAAAAAACATTTCCCCCCCCTCTGGCAACAAAGATTAAGGTTCAAAAATCAGGATAAAAAAATACCCCGGCCTAACAGTCCCACAGTCTTCTTTTTACTCAAACCATACTTTACAAGTCGGATACTTGGGGCGTTTTGATTTTTTTTCTCCATAAACATGGTTTAAATTGTAATGTTGCAACTGGGCCCAAGATTTGGTTACATAAACCGAATATTACTCCAATTTCTGATTTTAACAGCAGTTGGTATATTGCAGATACACAGACTGTCCTAGAAAAAGCGCCTGAAAAACCCTACCCATACACATTGTCCTCCGCTGTGGTTCACTGTACAATGCCTCCCAGGCATAAAGTCTCCCATTCTAAGTTTCCCAGAACCATCCGTGCGTATATATGTGCCACTGTAAACTATTCCATGTTAAGGAAACCCAGGGAAGCGCATCCGTACGTCTATTTTGCTACACCTCAACTTTTTCTTTTGGCTCAACTACAGGTTTCTAAACACAAGCATGCAAAGGCAGAATCATAAAAGGCTTAAAACTTCAAGGGTAGGACAGTATGCCCAAGTAGCAAGAAGGAAGCTTTCAAAGGAGCCAATTTAAAAAAAAAAAAAAAAAGGAATCCTATCACCAATGGAAAACTCTGAAGATTCTAAAACCTCACCTAGAGTTTAGGGGCCGTGGAACATTCCATCTCCGCGCCTATTCCATCCCTTCTCCCCTGACTCCCCCAGAACAGAGATTCCAACTAAAACACCAGGAGGCTGAGAGCAGGGGTCCCACGAAGAAAGGGAGTAAGGCAAAAAGCATCCTTCCCCCCTGACTTGAAATCAGCCTCACGCCTTCGGCCGGCCCCACCTGGCGGGCCGCAGGTAGCAGCCTCGCGTGCCACGCCGGGCCGAGAGGCGGCTGGGACCCGGAGCCTCTTACCTTCGTGTCCCAGCCGCGTCCTCCGGGCTGGAGAAGAAAAGCCTGGAGGCCCGGCCGCGCCGCCCCCGGGGCTCCGTCAGCGTCCGCCCAGCAGCCGGCGCCGCAGCGGCCGCGCCACGGCCCCGAGCCGCCGGCACCACCTCATACTGCGGGGCTGCCGCGCGCTCCCGCACCTCCCTGCGGGGATGAGCTAATCCAGCCCCGCAGCGGTGTCGCGGGGGTGGGGGCCCCGGAGCGGGGCCCAGAATCCAGCCCCGGGGACCCCGGAGTCCTGAGGGAACAATGTGGGGCCGCGAGGAGGAGGAGCGGAACGGCGCGGCGAGAGCGAACGGGCGGCAATCCTAAGCAGCGTTTGTGTGTGAGAGTGCAATGGGCGCTCAGTCCCTCCCGCCGCCACCTCCTCCTCCTCTTCCTCCTCCTCCTCCTACTCCGTCTCCTCCTCCTCCCTCAAGCACACCCCGTCTCCCAGGCCACAGCATAGCAACCGAACATGGCGGCTGCGCAGACGCCGCCAGTCAGCCGCCCGGAGCTGCGGCCGCGGCCACGGGAGGCGATCTCGCGAGAGGTGAGGCCAAGCCCCCTCCCCGCCGGCGCGGACTGGAAGCGGCCCCACCAGCCCGAGCGCGGGGGACGCGCAGGTGCGAGGGAGGAGGGACCTGAGCGGGTGGGAGGGGCTACGAGGGGCGGGGCGCTGTGGCTCCGCGGCGATTGGTTATTGAAACTGGGACCCTCCCCCGCTGGACCTAGAGACTCCAGGGACCCCCACAGAGAGGGGAAAAAAAAAACCTCAGTTTAAAGTGGAAAACCTGACCTTTTGGCCCCAGGTTGTCCGAACTTCAGTGCTGAAAAAGGATACAGGTTTTAGGGTGCAGATTTGAATGATTTCCTCTCCTAAATATAGACCCTGAAACAAAGAACAAACAACGTTCATTTACAGCGTTTGAGTGCCTGTGTGTGCCAGGAACGATGTGCTGTTAAATATGAGATTAATTCATGCTAACCAAGTGTATGAATCAGTTACCACCAGGTCAGGGTTTTTAGCCAGGTGATTCTAAAATCTTTTTGATGATACAAACTTCGTGGCGGTGAGACAAATGCTTGTGGGCTGGATGATAGTGGAAATGACGGCGGGAGGAATTTTTGCGTTCATTTTTGTCAGAGTCCCCTTCTGTCATCAGACTCCTTCTTGCTCTTCCTCGCTCTTAGCTTCAGCACCCCACCAGGGCTGTCCTTCATGAAACATTCTTTCAAAAATCATTTTCCCTCCAACCCGACAAAAGGCCTATTTACTAATCAGGGATGATTTTTGCAAGCTAAAACCTTGCAGATCTGTACAGATCTGTGAAATTTGCAGTTTCTAGGGACTCTCACCTGGCTCAGTTTTTCTGTTTTAAAAAGACAACCCATCAGTCCATGTTGTTCTGACTTTCCTTCCCACAGCTTGGTTCCAGCCAGGTTCCTTCCTCCTTCCCAGACAGGTTCTCTGGCTTCTGTGTCTCTGTTCTCTGTGCCTTTATTCATACTGTTCCTTCCACTGAAATGCTTTTTCCTTCACCTCCATCCTGTCTACACTCAGTCATCCTCCAACAATGGATCTTACTTCTACCAAAAGAAAGAATTTCTTCCTCTTTGACATGATACTTTTAGGTTTATACCTCCTTTTTCTTACAGTGTTCTTTTTATTATAGGATATTTATCCCTGTGCAGGTTTTATCCCCACTATCCATGGGGAGCTACTGGAGTCAAGGATCTTGTCTTGGTCATCTTTGTATCCCTTCTGATGCCGGGTGACAGTGACATTGTCCAGTGTCAAAAAAGTTTGTTGAGAGAACGAAATACTTAAATCTTTAATTGGTGCGATTTGGAGAAGGTACTTGAGACCAGCTCCAGCTGGTCTTGAGACCAGTACCAGCTCCAAATCTGGTAAATTGCTGTGACTCTGAGTGACACTCACCTGATCTGAATTTGTCTTTGTTGATGTCCTGTAGAGCTTTATAACTAGTCCTCCAACTAACCTTCATATCTCCAGAACTTCTCCCTCAGCCCATTCTGCCTACCCTCATCCATAAAGCACAGTGACCTTCTATACAAATAGAAATCTTGATTGTAATATAAGTATAACTGGAGTCTCAAGATTGGAGAGGCAAGAGGGGGATGCCCTTTGTTTTGGAAAACTCCAAAGGATGAGTCCTTTAGGTAAATGGACTGTCTATCTATCTACTATTCTTTAGGAAAACTATGAAGTCACTTTTTAAAAATTGAGTTATAATTCATATACTACAGTGCTTTTTGGTATATTTGCAAAGTTGTACAGCCATCACCTCTACCTAATTCTGGAATATTTTCATCACCCCCAAATGGAATCCCATACCCATTAGCAGTCACTCCTCATTCCCTCCTCCCCTAGCCCCTGACCACTAATCTACTTTCTGCCTCCAGGTATTCACCTACTCTGGGCATTTCATATACATTGAATCATACCATCTGCAAATTATCTATCAAAATGGATAAATGTTTGTTTTTATTTAAATTATAATCTTTATAAAAAGTAATCGATGCCTATTCTGGACAATTTTGATGACCACCTTGTCATCAAATGCTGGCATTTGATTTTGTATTTGGCACCAAGAATTATAACTTGCATTTCTTGAGCTAATCAGAAAAAAAATAGAATACTCTTTGTAGACACGACAGCCTTCTAACTAGGAGATGGTCAAATGTCCTCATGGCTCAGTTCAGTTCAGTCATTCAGTCATGTCCAACTCTTTGCGACCCCATGGACTGCAGCACGCCAAGCCTCTCTGTCCATCATCAATGCCCGGAGTTTACTCAGACTCATGTCCATCAAGTCAGTGATGCTATCCAACCATCTCAATCCTCTGTGTCCCCTTCTCCTCCCGTCTTCAATCTTTCCCAACAGCAGGGTCTTTTCAAATGAGTCAGTTCTTTGCATCAGGTGGCCAAAGTATTGGGAGTTTCAGCTTCAGCATCAGCCCTTCCAATGAATATTCAGGACTGATTTCCTTTAGGATGGACTGGTTGGATCTCCATGCAGTCCAAGGGACTCTCAAGAGTCTTCCCCAACGCCACAGTTCAAAAGCATCAATTCTTCGGCACTCAGCTTTCTTTATAGTCCAACTCTCACATCCATACATGACTACTGGGAAAACCATAGCTTTGACTAGACGGATCTTTGCTGTAAAACTAATGTCTTTGCTATTCAATATGCTGTCTAGGTTGATCATAACTTCTCTTCCAAGGAGCAAGTATCTTTTAATTTCGTGGCTGCCGTCACCATCTGCAGTGATTTTGGAGCCCAAAAAAGTAAAGTCTCTCACTGTTTCTATTGCTTCCCTGTCTGTTTGCCATGAAGTAATGGGACCAGACGCCATGATCTTAGTTTTCTGAATGTTGGGTTCTAAGCCAGCTTTTTCACTCTCATCAAGAGGCTCTTTAGTTTATCTTCACTTTCCGCCATAAGGGTGGTGTCATCTGCATATCTGAGGTTATTGATATTCCTCATGGTACCCTGTGCAAAAATTTCACAGAAATTCATGTCTAAAAAAGACAACACCATTGGGGCAGAAGGATAAATTAGGAAGTGGGGATTAACACATACACACTACTATACATATAACAGATAAACAACAAGGTCCTACTGTAAGACACAAGGAACTATACTCAATACTCTGTAATAATCTATATGGGAAAAGAACCTGAAAAGGATATGCAAGTATGTATAACTAACCCAGTTTGCTGTACACCTGAAACTAATACAACATTGTAAATCAACTATACTTCAGTATAAAAATAAAAATTAAAAAAAATAGACCCTACCACAGCAGTGAGTTTCCGAATCTCATTACAAAAAAAAATTAATTTCAGCAAAACATCATTTACATTACATACTTAACATTAATTGAATTTTTAACTTTATTAATAAAATGTTCAAAATTGTCATTTTATAGATGTAGAAGGGCTATGAGAATGAGTACTTTATACCTAATCTTATGTTTACATAAAACAAAGAAACATAATCTAAATAATTTAATATTACATTGAGAGCAAGATTTTTTTTTCAGTTCAAAGTGGCAGCAAACATTCCTAGATATTGGCAGACAGTGCTGCTGACTGTGACTTTTCCCCTTTGTCTGTGCCTGCTCTTGGCTGTGCTTTGGGAGTGAGGAGCAAGGGTTGTGTCCACACTTGGAGGGTGTTGGCAGAAAGGACTGGCCTCGCACTGCGTGACTGACTCCCAACCCCGGGTAGCTATAGCCAGAATGGAAAAGGCATCCGTTCTAGCTTGTGCAGCCAAGCCAGGCTGCCTGTGCTGTGGCAGTGACCTCTGGCAGCTGCAAGGCAGCAGAGAAGGAGCTTTGATCAGGCCTTGTGGCCAATTCACCAACCACTGTCTCCCCCCGCCCCAGCCTCCCCATCAACAACTTAGGAGGACCCCTTTGGAAGAATGATAAACTCTTGGGTCACTGGGGATTTCTGAGGAGGACAACCCCACGGGAAGCTAGACTTGGCTTGCTGTGTGGAACTCAGAGTGGTATGAATTTTAACATTAAAAACACGTGACTTAAAGTGACCCGGTTTTGTCACCTAAGCTGGTGAGGTGGGTCATACAAGGAAAACAGGGTTTCAAACACCTGGTCTCTGACATGTGACCTTAACTGGATATCTGTCTGCCTTAGCTGGATTAATTTCATTCTTTCATCTGTCTGGAATCTTCAGACATAACTTGAAGCAAAGCAAAACAAGACAAACAAATTCAGACTTAAACCTTTGAAGTGTCATACATTTTCCCAAGAAGTTTAGAACTCTATGGCTTGGGCTTTCTTGAATCGTAGAGCTCCTTTGCAGCTCCGTGTTCTGTGATAACTTAGATGGGTGGTATGGGGGGTAAGGGTGGGGGCAGTGGGAGGAAAAGTTCAAGAGAGAGGGGATGTAAGTATACACATAGCTGATTCACTTTGTTGTACAGCAGAAACTAACACAACATTGTAAAACAATTATACTCCGGTAAAAAAAAGAAAAAAGAAAAAACCCGTAGAGTTCCTTTGAATGTACTTTTTAAAAATAGGTATTTATTTTTAAAAATTACATAACTTGTATCTCTAAGGCAGGTGACCCAGACTGGTCACTCTTTAGATATAACCTGCTTCCTCCTCACTTGCCAGCAATTCTTTCTTATTCTTTCTCTTCTTCTTCCTTCCCTCCTTTCCTTCCTTCCTTTCTTCTTCCCTGACTTCTCTCTCAATCTCTCTTTTCCCTCCTTCCTTCCTTCTCCCTCTTCTCTTTCTTTCTTCTTTCTCCCTCCCTCCCTTCCTTTCTATAGCAGGAAAAGATCCACGTTAGCAATCCCTGGGATCAAGAACTATACAGAAAAATGTAAAATTTAAAAAATCAAAGACTTCCTCCTACTCCCAGCACCAGCGTCCAAAGGTAAGCAGTATTCACAGCTTCTTGAGTGTGCTTCCAGAATTTTCTCTGCGTTCATAAGCTTAATATCTTTTCCCCCTAACTACAATCAATGTCTTTTTTCCATACTTACTATATTTTACTTACAAATGTTCTTAATAGAACATATGGATATATGTCATTCTTTCAAAGGGCTGTATCATAGTGTATTTAATCTTCTCTACTGGGCATTTAGGGACTTCCCTGGTGGTCTAGTGGTTAAGACTACGAGCTCCCAATGCAGAGGGGCACAGGTTCGAGGAACTAGGGTCCAGCATAGTCAAAAATGAAGGTGGGGAACATTTAGGCCATTTCTGGTTCTTTGCTATGACATACAATGCTGTAAAGTACATTTTCATGACAAAGCTTTGTACATAAATAAAAGCATTTCTTTCAAATTTCTGGAAATACAATTGCTGGCTTGAAGTATCTGATATGTTTAATTTTGACAAGTATTGCCAACTTGATTACCAGTTGCACCCATCAACTATGTGTGTTATTATTAATTTCTTCTTTATCATTTCTAGGTTTTGTGTTTTCCTCAGTCCAAAATAAACAACAACAAAAGAAGAAAAAACCATTTTCTTCTAGTACTTTTAGGTTTTTTTTAATACTTAAGTCTTGACCCATCTGGAAATAATTCTGGTGTAAGGAAATAGGGATCCTGCTTAATTTTGGGGAGTGAGGTGGGGGATCCTGCTTAATTTTTTAATGGTTTTCTAGTTGTCTTACTATTACCTTGTTGAATACTCCATTACACCCACACACACACAAACAGTAAATTTCTTTTTTCAAATACTAAATTCAAAATTTTGAATTAGGGATTTTTTTAGATTACTGCACAGAGCTAACTATCTTTCCTCTGTGTATAAGTTTCCTCTTGATGCTATAACAAATTACTGCAACTTCAGTGGCTTAAAACACAAATTTATTAAACTGCAGTTCTGGACATAAGAATTATCTAAAATGGACCAACATGCTGTGTGCCTCTGGAGGGTCCAGGGGAGAATCTCTTTTCTTGTCTTTTCCAGCTTCTAGAAGTCACATGGCCCCTGCATCCATCTTCACAAGCAGCAGCCTAGCATCTTCAGATCTCTGGGTCTCGTTACCTTCTCTGTCTTCTAAAGCCCTCTATAAAGTCTCTTATAGAGACCCTTGTGATTACATTGGATCCACCCACACAACACAATACCATCTCCCCATCTCAAGAGCCTTCATTTAATCACATTGGCAAAGTCTCTTTCACCATGTCAGCTATGTATTCACACAGTGACCCTGTGCATGAGGTTGTGATCATCTTTGAAAACTATTACTGTATGAGTCACCATGTCTAATATCAAACTTTTAAGCTATTAGAGTTTCTAATAAGTTATAATATCTGAAACCATGAATTTCTAACTTTTTTCCAAAATGAACATACTTTTACTTGTATGATTTTAAAATATTTGAGCCCCCTAGAAGACCTAAATAGACATTTCTTCAAAGAAGACATACAGGTGACCAAAAGGCATGTGAAAAGATGCTCAGTGTCACTAATTATTAGAGAAATGCAAATCAAAATTACAATGAAGGTACCGCCTCACACCAGTCAGAACAGCCATCATTAAAAAGTCTACAGACGATAAATGCCGGGAAGGATGTGGAAGAAAGGGAAACCTCCTCCACTGTTGGTGGAAATGTAAACTGGTGCAGCCACTATGGAGTACAGTATGGAGGTTTCTAAAAGCAAAATAAAAATAGAGTTACCATATGATCTGGCAATCCCACTATGGGCATCATGCACTTCCATGTTCATAGCAGGACTATTCACAGAAGCTAAGACATGGAAGAAACTTGAGTGTCCATTGACAGGTGAATGGATAAAGATGTGGTACATATATACCATGGCATACTACTTAGTCATAAAAAAGAATGAGATAATGCCATTTGCAACAACATGGATGGACCTAGAGAAACATCATATGACATCACTTATATGTGAAATCCAAAATATGACACGAATGAACTTATCTATGAAACAGACTCATAGACATAAAGAACAAACTTGTGGTTGCTGAGGGGGGGAGGGAAAGATGGGGAGTTTGAGACTAGCAGGTGCAAACTAGTATGTATACAATGGATAAACAACAAAGTCCCTGCTGTATAGCCCAGGGAACTTTATTCAATATCCTGTGATAAACCACAGTGGAAAAGAATATAAAAAAGAATGTACATATGTATAACTGAATCACTTTGCTGTACAGCAGAAATGAACACATTATAAATCAACTATACTTCAATAAAATAAAATTTTTTAAAAGAAAAATAATAAAATATATAAGCCCCAGATCATGACTAAAATACTAAATTGTATTAATAGCATATAGGGTGTGTCTAATTTAGGATCTATATATTATCTGAAAAAAATTATTTGTAGATGTATAGTAGATGTAGGTGAATTAATCTTTATAAGTACATTCATAGGACACTGATCATCCATAAGTCGCTTAACCTATGAGTCTTTTTAATGTAAATATTAATGCAAATTAGTTCTCATAATTTTCATTTATTTAAAAACGCATGCATTGCTCACATACTATTTGAGAGCCACTGGTAAGAGGTGGCCCTTGCCCTCAAGGCAAGAATTTTTCGTTCTTAGATTGTGACTTATCAGAGGGTTTTGAAATCAATTTAGTGGATTTTGAAAAGAGAAATGAACTAGAGTAGACAAGAAAACAGAGTGAAGGTAAACAAAGGACTGTGAAACTTCAGGTTTATGCTTGTGTGTATGTGAATTTTGATGTGAAATCTCTTTCCTGTTTTGGATGTGGTGGTCAAAAAGGTGTGAGAGCCTCTAGTTGAGGGAGAATGGATAAGTACACAAACAATACTAATTAGTCTGAGATGTGCTTTCACAGATTAAACCCCTTGAGGGCGGGCACCCTGGCTGTGTCACCATTATTTCATCATAGCCTGACCTAATGTCTGAGATATAATCAGCCCTTGGTTATTCTTCTTGAGTCAATGAATGAACGAGGTGGGCCTGGGATGCCAGGGACAGCACAGGGCTGGAGAGGAAAATGATCCAGTGAGGAATTGAAGGCTGGGCAGAGGGAAGCCTGAGGGACCTTGAGTGACATCTAGTGGCATCTTGGACCAAATGGCAGCCCCAGCCTCAGCGATCTCCCATTAGGTGGAGTATGATTGCATAAACTGCTTAAGGGGGGAAAAGGGACTCCATTTCTTCATGGAGTGTAACTGTAGATTAATTTGTAAATGAATCCTATGGGTTTACTGGGCTTATCTTTTTTTTTTTTTTTTAATATATGTTGGCTTTGTCCGAAGAGGCTTTCACATCACATTAGAAAATCTGGGTTAATATTCGTGCCTTTGTAGTCTGTTACTCAGCACCTGGGACACCACTTTCAGGTGTGGTTCAGGTGTGTAATAAATGCCTGCTGGTGGCTGGCTGACATGTTTAAACATTCATTCAACCAGCGCTCCTTGATCAGCTATGGCCCACATTAAGGATTCTCATCCCTGGTCACACATTAGAAACATCAAGGGCATTTTTTAATAAATATAGGAGCCTTGCCCTACCCTGACCCCACCTCCATGCTTAATTGATTGGGATGGATCCCAGACTTCTCTTTAGATATGGATGTAGGTATTTCTTTCAGCTTCCAGGGTGAGCCTGCTGTGCAACAGGGTGGAGACCCACAGCTCCCATTTGGACAGGCACTGGAAGTAACAGAACATCAGTGGAAAATGGGACTCCCTGAATCCTACATCAGCACTTCTCAAACTGCCTGGGGTGGAAGGACCAGTCTTCGTGGACCTACGTTTTTATAAAATACAAATAAAAAGAAATTCTGAGAAAATTAAATGAGGAAACAAATACATATTATAAAATCTAAGCCCCACTGTTCAACAGAAATTATTTTCTCTGTTTTATTTCTCTTAAAGGTTTTAACTGCTTAATCTGAATTTCTGTACTTGTGAGCTGGTGACACACCCTCTGCAGGGCAGCACTTTGTCATGCTCTGCATGAAGGTGGGGGCACGAAGAAGACAGGAGATCCAAAAACACACCAGTGCAGTAGTGACAGGACACACAGGTTGTTCTTGTGCTTTTAAGCAGGAGGCCTGTGGACCCCTCTGCCCCCTCAGTCACAGCCCTGTGGGGCCATCAGGGCCAGGGTCCCAGGCCTCAGCTCCCCAGAGGCAAACTCTGATCTTATCAGAACATCCACATGATCAGGCACTTGGTACTACCTATGAGATAAATGTGGGTTTTTTTTTTTTTTTTTTTGCAAACTGGTTTATAAAGCAAATATCACTCTCCTTTTAAAACAAATTTAAAAGCAAACCACTCCCCTTTCCTGGGGCCAGACACTGATGTTTGTTACAATGATATCCTCCTTCCAGGATGAAGGTCTTCAGGCCTGAGACAATTATTTAGGGAACAGGGGGTGAAGCCCTGCTCTGTGATGGAGCATTCCGTCCAGCAATGTGATGCTCACACCCACTCCATGCAGGTGTCTCTCTCTTAAACAGTAATAAATAACCACCATCAGACTGACAGCTGTCACACTTCTAGCTGTACCTCCAGCAGGCAGGCTCAACACCCTAGATTGTTACCACTTCTTCTACACCTGGCTCTTTGTTCTAAGCTTTTTTTTTTAGTGCTTTAAGATATCCCAATTTCATCACAGTAGTAAATTGAGAATTTTTCCAAGGCTGTGCCTTGTTTCTGTTTTGGGCATATGATGTTTGGAGTGATCATATGTATCAGAATCTTTTCATATATGAATGTTTATGCTTAGGGGATGCAGAAGGGGAAGGAAGGATTTTACAGGAACACTGATCTGATCCCTGGGGGAAAAGAGGAGAAACAAACCCAACAGGAGATAATTGCAATTGTATCTTCATTTGGTGTATAGGGAAGAGGGAGCAGATGTCACTATAAAGCATAACTGTAAGGTGATCTTTCTTTTACAAGGATATATCAGAATCTACACATTTAAATTGATACTGCCCTCCAACTTAGTCATTTGGGGAAGCTATATGTTTTCCAACAACTTGACTATTTCTCAAATACCATCAACCCTCATCTAAGTTCATCTCTACCACCCAACTTCCTTTACGAGAGGATGCTTTGACCGGTCCTTTGGGGCTATTCTGCCACCCCACCTCTATTCTAAATCCTGGTTGAAGTAGAAGGGATCCAAGGACCTCTAACCCCATCAGCAGGGCTGAGCACTTGACTTAGTTCAGTGCCTTCTGGTGCCTGTGTATTGGGCATCATGCCAGGATTGGGGTTTGCAGAGATGAAGACAACACAAAAACTGCTCAGACCAGTGGAGAAAGGATTGACCTAAAAGCCTGTACACTCATTCTCCCTCTCTTTATGAGGAGTAAATCTCTAGGTATTCATACAGTTGAGACCAAGTATGGGAGACTTTTGAGTGTTGACGTAAGGTTCTTGGGATATACCTTTAAAGCTGCCCCCGGATTGTTGAAACTTTGGCTAAAATCCAACCCAATGGTGGGGGGGGGGGGAAAACTAGATAAATCCTGTGAGTGTGGAGCACATTGCTCCAGATAAAAGCCAAGTTTAACCAAATGGACAGCCACAAGTGGTCCTGTTTTAAAGCTCCTGTGAAGTGAAGACAACATAAAATGGCAGTTTTGAAAAGAGCAAAAAATGTCAAAGTGTCTTTGAAGCTCTTTCCAAACTCCTTCATGTACAAGGTGAGAGCTTTAATTTTGCTCTGAATTATTTGAGTATCAATGATGTCAAACCAATTAGTTACTGGATCAATTCAGTGGAGAAAGAGAGCCTTTTTTTAAAAAAAAAAAAAAAAAAGAAGAAGAAGAAGTGGAGGTATTTCAGTATGGTTGAGGACATGTTATTGGCCTTATACTAACATTCTAGAAATTAGTTCTTAGATTTTTGTGTCTGCCTCAAAGTAATTTGTAACATGCTTATTAGAAACTCTGGTGCATTTAGTTAGAGCAAATGGATTAAAGTGAACGACCTGAAGTCAGGAGGAGGTAGGTTTGCACCATGGTTAAGGGCAGGGTGTCCTGTGCTGCCCTGCCAGGATTCTAGTCCCGTCCTTGAAAACAATCAGGGTGTTATTAGATAAGGTACTTGTTCTGAGCTGAATTACGTCCTCCCCCAAATTCGTATGTTGAAATCCTAATCCATAATACCTCGGAATGTGACTGTATTAGGAGGTGATCTCTAAACAGTTAGTTAAAATGAGATTATTAAGGAGGGGCTCTCATCCAGTGTGACTAGTGTTCTTTTTCTCTAACTTTTAGTTTTGGCTGTACTGCATGGCACATGGGATCTTAATTCCTCAACCAAGGATCCAGTCTACACCCCCTGCATTGGAAGAGTGGAGTCTTAACCACTGGACCACCAGGGAAGTCCCTGGCTCTTTCTTGAAGTTCTTTCTTGAAGTTCCTTGAAGTTCTTTCAAGATGAAGAAATGTAGACACACACACACACACACACACACACACACACACACACACACAGAGGACCACATGAACACACTGCAGGAGGTGGCCATCTGCAAACCAAGGAAGGAGACCTCAAGAGAAAACAAACTGCTTGCACTTTGATCTTGCTCATCTAACCTCCAGAGTGGGGGGAAAATAAACTTATGTTGTTTAGGCCACTGAGTCTGTGGTCCTAGCTTACCAATATGCTACTCAAACCCCCTGTGCTTTCTGCTGCATCCACAAAATGGGACTGAGAATATGTACTTACCGCAAAGGATTATTACGAAGATGAAGAGAACCAGCAAATATGAAGCACTTAGAATTATTACCACTGACTGGACACTTAACATGTGTCATGTCCATTAATGTACTCCTCCCATCTCCCTTCTGAATAAATCATATGTCTCCATTTTGCAGATATGGAAATTTGAATTTGGAGGTTTCAGTAAGCCCAGCCACATTTAATATTGGCCTCCCACCATGGAGCTATAAAGATCGAAAGTGTTATACATAAATGCAAGCCACCCACATCATCAAAGCTATAGCAGTGTCTTGTTTGCAACAGATAGAGGGAGAGTATAATCTAGAGGAAAGAACAGGAGTTAGAGTGGAGATGTGGATCGCCTTTGCATTTGTGTGCCGTAGATGGTACTGGCAGCAGAGGAGAACCATGGAAGGAGATATGATTGCCTTCATGTTTTATAAAGTCCATGGTAATGATAGGGGAGCATAGACTGGGGGTGGAGTGAGGGATCAGTTTCAGACCATTGTAATAACCCAGAAGTTTATGATAAGTGCTTGAGCCAGGGTGGAAATTGTGGATATAAAAGAGAACAGAGATCCTTGAGATACTAAGGAACATCACTCAATCATTTATTATGTGATCCAGGTGAGACCCAGGTTTCTCAATTGCCAAGGTAGCTGGACAGGTGGCACAATCAGTCACCAGGATCAGCAGCACAAGATAAAAGAGGGTGGGTTTGAAAATGATGAGGATGAACCCAGTTTAGAAGAAATTGAACTAGAGGTACCTGTGAGATTCCAGGTAGAACTACCCAGAATTCAATTAAAGACACGGATCTGCAGCCCAGGTCTCCAACCTGCTCTGGAGTTAGCGGTTTATGATGGTAGCACAGGTCATAAGGACAGTGTCTGGAGGAGGAAGTGAAGGAGGAAAGGAAAGAATCCTGGGGAGTGAGCACCATCATTTGGGAATAGGCCCCCATGGTGGCCCAGTTGGGGTGGGGAGAGAGGAGGGTCCCAGGCTCCAAGGGAAGAGAACCCCTCCAGACTGCCACAGAGGGTGACGGCACCAAGTACCCCAGAGCTGACTGAGTAAGCAGTGGGTAGGAAAGGATGCCCGGGATTGAGAATTCAGTATTCAGTCATGACCTTTGCCAGACAATTTCAAGGAAGAGATGGGGGTGGAAGGCAGACGTCAGTGAAGAAGGAGTGGGAAGGAGAGAGAGAAGACAGGTTGCAAGGAGCTTCGCTGAATAAGGGAAGTGACAGGAATAAAGGGCGGGGGATAGGACTGAGGGGAAACTTTGATTAGAACATTGTGCCAACAACGCTGTCATGAGGTTCAAGTTTTCATGAGAGTCAATGAATATGCTCTTTTTAAAAAATCACAGTTAATAAACCCTAACCTAAGGTAACCTTTTGGTAAATGAATAATCCGTGCTTCACCAGCTCCCCAGTGAGTCTGGAGCAGCCTGTAGGGTTGTTGGCCTGCCTTTCTGACTACATTCCCCCAACTGTCCTGGGCTGCTGGCCCACTGAGCTCACAGACACAGTGCTCAGACCTTGTACCCCCTCCAGCACCGGGCAAGCCAGTGTCCCCAGCCCTGGTTCCCATCCACTGGGCCTGCCCACTGCACAGTCAGCCAGGTTTTCCCAGGCCTCCTCCTATGTTACAGCAGGTGCCAGGGAACTAGCCCCTATATCCGACCAAAAACCACAGAATAAACCTTGTGGCCAGAAGGTAACATCAACCAAATCCACACCCTTAGCTACTGTGACACTCCTCGGGGGAAGGTGTCTCTGTCTGTCTTTCACTCTCAGCTTAGGACGGTGCTGAGTCATGAAGAGAATGTATACTTTGGATCAAGGCAATGATGCAAATCCCAGCTTCAACTCTTAATAGCAACTTGAATTTGAACAAACCATGTCATCTTTTTAATCATAGCAATGACAATAGTGGTAACTAGTATTTATTGATTGCTTATTTCTCTGCTAAACACAATGTATTCCTTCTATCCCCTGCTGCTGCTGCTAAGTCACTTTAGTCGTGTCTGACTCTGTGCGACCCCAGAGACGGCAGCCCACCAGGTACCCCATCCCTGGGATTCTCCAGGCAAGAACACTAGAGTGGGTTGCCATTTCCTTCTCCAGTGCATGACAGTGAAAAGTGAAAGTGAAGTCGCTCAGTCGTGTCTGACTCTTGGCAACCCCATGGACTGCAGCCTACCAGGCTCCTCCGTGCATGGGATTTCCCAGGCAAGAGTACTAGGGTGGGTTGCCATTGCCTTCTCCTGGGGTACCCTATAATGGCGAATGTGTTGTTCTCACCATTTTACAGATGAAAAGCCCAAGACATAGATTGTTAAGTAACTTCCCAAAATCACAACCAGTGGGTGGAGGAGCTGGATTGGCTTGATTCTGGAGTCCAGACTCTTTGAGACTCAACTTCCTTATGTGTGGAATGTGCACAATGATAACAACCTCTTGGAACTGATCTAGAATGAGACATAACTTCTATGAGGCCCCTAATAGATGCCTGGCAATGCGGGTTCCCTCCTGCTGTCTTCCCTTCTAAAGGACTCTACACAGACTATTAGGACAATGGCTCTCAGTGAGGATTTATCCCCAAGGCCATTTCCTGGTGAACTGATTTGCAACGAGGAATCACTATTGTCATCTTGCAGGTCCTTCATCGGTCCTTTTGAAAGAGTTCTTGCAGGTTTCAGTCCTCAATTCAGTACACTGGACACGCAGAAACAGTAAAGACTGTCTTCACGTTCCATTACTCAGACACCAACAAAACGCTGTCCTCTGCTTTCCTGGACACCAACTGAGTGTCCCACCATTTAAATCAGTTCTGACACTAATTACCAAGAGTTAGTGTCTGACCTCACAGGTTAAGGACTCAGTCACACAAAGTGAAAGTGAAGTTGCCCAGCCGTGTCTGACTGTCTGCGACCTGAGGGACTGTACCAGGTTCCTCTGCCCATGGGATTTTCCAGGCAAGGATACTGGAGTGGGTTGCCATTTCCTTCTCCAGGAAGTCTTCCCAACCCAGGGATTGAACCTGGGTCTCCCGCATTGTAGGCAGACACTTTACTGTCTGAGCCACCAGGGAAGTGACTAAACTCAATCACAAATCTGAAGTCACCAGCCTCCTGTATTTACGATCCACTGGTCATAAAGAGGGGTCCCATGACTCTGTCCTTCAGCTTGATAGTTTGCTAGAATGGCTCACAGAACTTAGGAAAAGAGTTTATTTACTGTTACTAGTTTCGTACAAAGGCTACATACAACTTAGGAAAAGTCAAATAGAAGAGGTGCATAGAATAAGATATGGGGTGAGGCATGGGGCTCCCATAACTTCTCTGGGCACACCACCCTCTGAGGACCTAGATGTGGTCACCAACCTACAAGTTCTCCGAGCCTTGTGGTTTAGGGGCTTTTATGAAGGTTTCATTACACAGGTATGATTGATTAAATCATTGGCTAGGGGTGATTATCTTAACCCTCATCCCTTTTCCCCTTCCTGGAGGTGGGCCAGGCTGGACTGCAAGTTCCAACCCTCTAATCCATGGCTGGTCCATCCTGAAGCTGTCTATGACACCCTCATCCAAGAGTAAACTCATTAGTTTACCCAAGGCACCCCCAATCATTCAGGAAATTCCAAGGGTTTTAGATGCTCCTGTGCCAGGAACCAGGGACAAAGACCATATATATATTCCTTATTATATCACAGCATCACACAGTGACACAGTTGTTGAGAAAAACATCTTCCAGAAACACACGTATTCTCAGAGGACAACCAGTATTAGTGGGGACAGGACAAAGACCATGGACAAAGACCGTCTTTGGGGAGGAGGCAAACTTGGATACCAAACGTGTGTGAAGTTCCTCCGAGTTGACTCAAGTCTGTAATTTAGAACCGCACATAAAAATTACTTTTTTTGAGAAAGGCTCAAAATTACTTAAATGAAACTTCTTTCTTTCCATAATGTGAGAGCAAAGACTCCCAGACCCACCCACACACCAGTTTCTTCCACATTCTCTTACAGCTGGTTAGTTTGCTTCCCCTGCCCATCCCCTGCCCACCTCCTTGGGTTCACGTTTTTCCTGGCTCTGTTAAGAATAGCATAATTTGGAGTGGGTTTCTTTTTTTTTCTCTTTTGGTCTATGTAAACGGTCTGTGGATATATTTCATTCCAGATGTTTTTCCCCAACCTGTCTTTCTTAAGAAACCCAGAATTATTTTTAAACATAATTTGGGGGCTTCCAAATAAAACAAATATCCTAACTGTCTGCGGGTTCCTAAGTTACAAGTCCTTGCTTGGTGGTGGGGAGAAAAGAAGACATAGAGCAAATGGGGCCAGCTCTGGAGACGAAGTGAGGCCTCTGAGTCTGTCCCTGGGCTGGCCTATTTTCCTCTTCTCTCTTTTCCACTTCTTGGGTATTGTTAAGGGCTGAATTTCGTGTCCCCCGATATGTGAATTCACATGTTGGACCTCTAATCTCCCATGGGAACGTATTTGGAGATGGGTCTTCTAAGGCAGTAATTAGGGCAAAATGAGGTGCTAAGGGTGAGGCCCTGATCCCATAAGATTTGGGTCCTCATAAGAAGAGACAGCAGAGAGTTCTCTCTCTGTCCACACACACTCAGAGGAAAGGCCATGTGACAATGAAGTAGCCATCTGCCAGCCAGGAAGAGAGCTCTTAGCAGAAACCGAACCCTGTTGGATCTTGATCTGGGACTTCCAACCTCCAGAACTGTGACAGAATAAGCTTCTGTTGTTCAGGCCACAACAGTCTGTGATGGTTTGCTCTGGCAGCCCTAGCTGACTAATACAGGCCCTCTGGCTGTCCCTGAGGTACCCTTCTTGAGATACTCACTTCTGTCCCCTAAAACACATCAAGTAGGTCTTCTGTTGAATTTTGTCAGCCTCCTTGTCCCCCAGGAGCTAATCTGAAAGAGTGACTCATCCAACAATAACAGCAAATCACACCGCTTCTCCCAGTTAATACATTGGTGGGGACCCTTAAGGCTTTAACCCGGGGATTCTCAATTCTGGTTTCATATGAGAATCATACAGAGAACTTATTTAAAAGATTTTATTTGTATGGGAATCTGAAAAAATAATAGGAATGAACTTATTCACAAAACAGAAAGAGACTCAACAGACACAGAGAGCAGACTTGTAGTTAACAAAGGGGAAAGGTGAGGGGAGGGATAAATCAGGAGTTTGGGATTAACAGATCCACATCACTATGTACAAGATAGATTAAAAAAAAGGACCTACTGTATAGCACAGGGAACCATACTCAATATTTTGTAATAACCTATAAGGGAAAAGAATCTGGAAAAGAATATAAGTATGCTCAGTTACATATATGCGTACAGTAATATACATATAACTGAGTCACTTTGCCCTACATCTGAAACTAACACAACATTGTAAATCAACTATACTTCATAAAAAGTATTTTCTAAGCCACACCAATCCCAAATCTGGGGATACCTCAGAAACCAGACCTTAAAAAAAAAATTGTTTCATTTTTTATTATAAATGTAACGTGTTCAAATGTCCAATTTGGTTTCTCATTTAATTAAACTAATACTCTATTTTCCACTCTTTATGGGGGATTACCCCTCTGCCCTGCCTCATAGTCCTGGTTCTGTCACTACCTTGGTGTATAAGGTGACATAAGTCTTGTAGCTAGACTCATTACCAGCTTCCTTAACTATGAAATGATGTGAATAAGTTAAATGATTTTTAAGGTCTTTTCTGGTTTATAAATTCAAGGTTCCATAACAATGACCATACACAAACCATAAAGGAAGTTTTTAAAAACTACAGCTGAATTCAGACAGTAAAATCCCACCACCAAGCTGGGTGGTTCCTATTTACACTGTTGCTTTCCTGACCTGAGTAGCTCTTTCCCTTTCAAAACTTGCTGTAATTGATTTGAGCTTGCTTTTTCCCCGAGTCACCACCACCCTATCACTTATTTCATGAGAATATTGTCCAGTGTAAAGCACTGTAATAACAGTGATGTCCTATTTGTATGAGCTTTAGTAGTGTATCATGAATGGTATTTTAGAAAGCACATGGGATTTTCAGGAAGAGATACCAGGGTTTGAATTCAGCATTGTAGCAGTCTGGGATTTAGATGCAAATAGAAACTGTTTCTGGTTAACTTAAGCAGGAGAGGATTTACAAGAGGATCAATGGGTAATTCACAGAATCACTGGGTGCTGGGAGGTGCTGGCTGGGCCAGGACCAGAGGGGGAGAGGCACTTCAAGAGGTGGCCTGGGGACCAGCTACCTGGAGGGGAAGGGGGACGTGCTTGTCACAGCACTTCAAGCCACTTCATAGAACCTCTTATGGACCTTGTGTCCTGGCTTGTCTCCCTCAAGGGTCAAAGTTTTGAACAACCAAAATGATACAACTGACAAGGGCCTAATTTCTAAAATATACAAACAGCTTATATAATTCAATAGCAAAAACCGACCCAATTGAAAAATGAGCAGAAAACCTAAAAAGACAGTTCTCCAGAGGAGACATACAGATGGCCAGCAGGCACAGGAAAAGATGCTCATCATCGCTAATCATTAGAGAAATGCAAATCAAAACTACAACGAGGTACCACCTTACACCGGTCAGCATGGTCATCATTAAAAAGTCTACAGATAATAAATATTGGAGAGCATGTGGAGAAAAGAGAACCCTCTTATCTCTTGATGGGAACGTAAACTAGTACAGCCACTATACAGAACAGTATGGAGGTGCATCAAAAAAACTAAAAATAGAACTATCATATGACCTAGCAATCTCACTCTTGGGCATATATCCAGACAAAACTATAATTCAAAAAGATATAGGACTTCCTCGGTAGTACAGTGGAAAGGAGCCCACGTGCCAAAGCAAGGAACATGGGTTCGATCTCTGGTCTGCGAAGATTTCACAAACCACAGAGCAAGGAAGCCTTTGTGCCACAACTACTGAAGCCCGCACACCTAGAGCCTGTGCTCCACAATCACCAAAATGAGAAGCCTATGCATGGCAACTAGAGAAAGCCGTCTTGCAGCAACAAAGAGACCCAGTCCAGCCAAAAACACAAAAACAAAAGATACATGCACCCCTATGTTCATAGCAGCGCTATTCACAATAGACAAGACATGCATACAATCTAAATGACCACTAACTGATGAACGAGTAAATATGTGGTACATGTATACAATGGAATACCACTCAGCCATAAAAAGAAGGAAATAATGTCATTTGCAGCAACATGGATGGATCTAGAGATTATCATAGTAAGTGAAATAAATCAGACAGAGAAAGAAAAAAATATCATATGATATCATTATATATGGAATCTAAAATACGACACAGGAAATCCCCTGGCAGTTCAGTGGTTAGCACTCTGAGCTTTCACTGCTAAGGACCTGGGTTCAATCCCTGGTTGGAGACTAAGATCTCACAAGCCACACAGGGCAGTCAAAAAAAAAAAGAGAAAAATGAACTTATCTATGAAACAGAATAGACTCACAGAGGTAGAGACCAGATCTGTGGTTGTCAAGGGGGAGAGGGTAGGGGAAGAATAGATTGGGAGTATGGGGTAAACAGATACAAACTGTTATATTTATAATGGATAAACAACAAAATCCTATAGTACAGCACAGGGGACTATATTCAATATCCTGTGATAAACCATCATGGAAAATAATATGAAAAAGAATGTATATATGTACATAACTGAATCACTTCGCTGTATAGCAGAAATGAATACAACATTGTAAACTAATATACATCAACAGTATAAATTTAAAAAGAGAACTATAAAACTTATAGAAGAAAGCATAGAATAATTATTAAATGTATCCCTGGTCCAGTGGCTAAGACTCTGCACTTCCAGTGCAGCCCAGGTTCCATCCCTGGTGAGGGAACTAGATCCCAAATGCTGCAAATAAGCATTCTGCAAGCCTCAACTAATGACCTGGCACATGCCTGCTTGCTTAGTCGCTTCAGCCATGCCCGACTCTCTGTGACCCTGTGGACTGTAGCCTGCCTGCCAGGCTCCTCTGTCCATGGGATTCTCCAGGCAAGAATACTGGAGTGGGTTGCCATGCCCTCCTCCAGGGGCTCTTCCTGACGCAGGGATTGAACCTGTATCTTCTGCATTACAGGCAGATCCTTTACCACTGAGCCACCAGGGAAGCCCCCAAAGACCTGGTACAGTCAAATAAATAAATAAATGTATGTATTTAAAGTATATCTAGATGCTAAGTAGTCAAAATGACATTTACCACATGGCCCTAGCACCTGCTGCCACTAGCTGAGTGACCTTGGTAAAACGAGGATGGGGATGAAGCTCATCTTGGGGCAGCCCTGTGGATTCGGTGGGCACATGTGTGAGACTCAGCCCAGGGCCTAGTGCTGCATCCCCACCCTTGGCGTGGCTACGTTCCCCTGGCCTGGCCTGAAGCTTGGGTTCCTGGGTTCCTGGCATATCTGCCTTCAGATGTCATCCTGCTGGGAAGGGGAGGGGGTGGGGATGGAGGGGGATCTGAGAGGGGACAGACCCTTTTTGATACCTCTTGGGTTTTGCAGCTTTGAGAACCCGGGAATTTAACCTTTCCTGGGGGCTATGGATACATGAACAGAGACCCTCTGAGGCACTTATGGGGTGGGTTCTCCTGAGACACTCCCAGTGTGTTAGTCACTCAGTTGTGTGTAACTCTTTTGGGACCCCATGGACTGTAGCCCAGCAGGCTCCTCTGTCTGTGGAATTCTCTAGGCAAGAGTACTGCAGTGGGTAGCCATTCCCTCCTCCAGGGAATCTTCTCCATCCAGGGATTGAACCTGGGTCTCCTGCATTGCAGGCAGATTCTTTACCATCTGAGCCACCAGAAGCTCCCCAAATATCTCTGCTGAAACTTCCATGATGGGGTTGGGGGCGGGGGGTTTGCTGGAGGCATGAGCTGCCATACCTGTACCGTGAAATCGTCTGTCCTCTGGCTGCTGGGGCCTGAGAGAAGGTGGGACACGTACACGCTCTCGTCTTGGGTTGTCTTCACAGCACTCAGGTCCGCAGAGCAACTATGCACAGGCTCATTTTTCTCCCTAGAGGGGGAAAGTGAGGCCAATGAACTGAGTATAAGAGATTTGCTGAGACCATTGAGCTCGGTCCGGGGGCTTGTTTTCCTTATCCTGAGCTCAGCATCCTTTCCACCATCTGATAGCCTTTCCTGTGCCTAGTCCCTCCGTTATTAGAACACCTGGATATTCTTAGCTAACAATGGATGACAGAAATAAACTCTCTGCGGTTTCCCCGAATTTCCGCACAGACCCGCTGCAGGTGGCAGAGGCCTTGCTCTGAATACACCGCATGAAAAAGCATTTCAGAGGAGCTCCGGCACTAATGGAATGAATCATCACCGGGCGGCAGGGAGTGGCCCTGCAGGGCCCGGAGGCTACTTTAGGGAAACTGGGGACCCTCATGATGGGCGGTCAAGGTTGTCATCCCAGTCTAGCTGGGGGCTGACTGCTCCAGAGAGCAGTGTTTGCACTCAGTCTTCATGGATCTCACCGTCTGCCGCCCTCCCCTACAGAGCCTGGCCTGCAGCTTTATTCCGGGGCCAAGATCCGGCCTCATCCCAGGCCAAGGTGGGGGAGGGATGGTGTCTGCCTGTGAGGCCGGCCTGGAATTCTCCACGTAATTATTGAGCCAAGGAGGACAATCAAAAATAGATCCTGGAAGAAAGAAGAGGTCAGAGGCCAAGAGAGGCCGCTTCCTGTGTCAGGCTGGGAGGTTGTGGAACTGAGGTCCAGAGGGACGGCGTCCTGAGCCCATGGGGACGGGGTTCAAGGGGGATAATCAGAATGCTCTGTGCCTGGCAGAGGGGAGACCGACAGGCACTGTTGGTTGAAGTAATCATTTTAGGTTAAGTCAACCTTTAGAAAACAATCTGCAGTGTGGAAGAAACAGTATGTCCATTTAGTAACTTGTACAGATTGACGATTCTCAGAAGCTGGAATCTGAGGTGTGGGCAGCTCTGTTTATCTGGCGGGTGACCTTGGTCACATGGTCTCTTGCTGGGGAGGTGACAGAGGCCGCTGAAGCCCTGTTCCAGCCCACCCCCGCCCCCTAAGTGCCCATCCGGGCCGCTGCACTCTCTGAGCCCTTGGGGGGTCCTGGGGCTCTATGATTTTGTTAGCCCTCAGGGATGCCCTCTTGGATGATGGCACCGCGTCTGGTAGCTCTCAACATTCCTCGCCTTCTAATTTTCATGTCACGCCATCCCTTGGAATCCTGCCACTGGAAGAGGGATTTTTCTGGCTGTTCACTCCAGCTTCTTCCTTCTCCCTCTTCCTTCCTTTCATGTAAAATGACACGATTGGGCTGGATCAGCTCCAAATCCTTGCTGCTCTAACTGGCCCATGGGTTTAATGAAGGCGCCATCGACATACCCAGGCAGGGGTCCCTCTCCAAAACCACTGAGGGAGATGGGTGGGTACTCCATGCACTGCGTCCACACAGCTTTGCTCCCTACGCAGAACTGAGAGGGCTTTCTGGACAAAGCTAGAAGACACAGGAGCCAGATGGGGAGCAGGACTGAAGGCCGGTTTTCAAGGACCATTGTGCCATGGAGGGAGGAGGGCCTGCCGATGGCACTCAGGGCTTTTGCAAAGTGGATTTGTCATCCCATTCCCTCAGGCTGACAAGCAACTCATTGTTCTCAGAAAACAGCTGCATCTGGGGAGTTTCAGCATTTGGGTGTGACAGCACAGGGAAGCTCTTCCTAGCATCAGGCCAGAGGCTCTCCCCTCACCAGGAAGGGGGGAAGTCTCCTGGCAGGGCCTTGGTTTTCCAGGCCGTTGCAGCAAATCTGGTGCTTCAAACAACACAGTTTACATACAGTTCTGTAGGTCAGGAGACCGACATGGGTCGTGTTCCTTTGCGGCCATGCCGTGAGCAGAACTCAGTTCCCTGGGGTTGTACAGCTGAATGTCCACTTCCCGGCTGGCCATCAGCTGGGGGCTGTCCTTAGCAATTTGAGGCTTCTTTCTGGTTCTTCCACCTGATCCACTGCATCTCAAAGCCAGCATCAGGGCTCCTCCTCCTGCCATCTCCCTGACCTCTCTCCCCTTGTCCACAGCTGGGAATAATTCTTCACCTTTAAGGACACATGTGATTAGACTGGGCTCAGCTGGATAACCCAGGTGACTCTCCTCACCTCAAAGCTTTAACCTAATCACACTGGCAGAGTCCCTTTTGCCATGTGAGGTAACACTCATAGGTTCTGGAGATTAGGGCATGGACATCTGTAGGTGTGTGCTAAGTCGCTTCAGTCGTGTCCGACTCTTAGTGAACCCATGGGCTGTAGCCTGCCAATCTCCTCTGTCCATGGGATTCTTCAGGCAATAATACTGAAGTGGGCTACCATGCCCTCCTTCAGGGGATCTTCCCAACCCAGGGGTTGAAACCCAGGGATCTTGCATTGCATTGGTGAGGGACACACATTCTGCCTCCCACAGTCAAGGTGAGGCAATATGGTATGCTGACCCTCTGCTAGAAGTCACATTGCTATGGTAGAGCTTTTGCAGGTGACTCACATCTCCTGCGCAAGTTGAGAGGTACAGAAGTATGTGAGCTACAGTGAGCCAGGGCCAGCTGGCATTGGCCAAAGTAAGACTTGAATGCATGTGTCCCAGGCACTTTGTGGTCAAGCCATCAGATTCACTGCATAATTAATGCTCACACAGCTTTGTGAAATGCAGTTATGTAGGCTTGCTCATAAAGTGGTTTTGTATAGGATCTGACAGTTAGAACCCACTCAGCCTGCTTGTCCTGTTCTAGCCTTGCCAGGTGTAGTCGGGACCCTTCTGGACCTTCTGAGCATCCCCCTCTCACCAGTGTGGTTGGGTCCCTTTCAGCCTCTGACCTGCAGGCTGGATCTACAAGGGCACGTTGACCCATCCTGAACTCCTCCTCTGTGTTCACACTTGCCATTCTGCCTGCAGTGCCAGCCCTCCCCATCAGGAGCTGAGCAATCCCCTCTCTGCTCAGAGTTCATCTGAGTTGCAGGAAATGTAGAGTCTCAGGCCCAACTCCAGACCTATTCAAGTCAGATCTGCTCTTTAAATTTCTTTTTGATTTACAATACTGTGTTAGTTTCAGCTGTACAGCTTCAGGTTATTTCCTATTATAGGTTGTTACAAGATATTGAACGAAGTTCCCTGTGCTACAGTAAAACAACAGTGAATCTTGTTGTTTATTTATTTTATATATAGGGTGTATATCTGTTCAAATCTGCTCTTTTTTTTCAGTCCCAGGGATCACAGGCACTTTAAAGTTTGAGTAGCACTGGATGAGGGCCTGCTGGGGGGCTCCTCTTCCAGGAAGCCCTTCCTGATTGCCCCAGACTTAGCTAAGTGAGTTCTTCCCCAGCTCCCACTGTACCCCATTTGCCCATCATTCATAAGAAGGTCATATAACTGGATGTTAACAGGGAGTTTTTCCCTGTGACATAGAAGTTTCAGCAGAGGCCTCAAAGTCAAAGAAGCACCGTCTCCAAGTGAGGTGCCAAGACCCCAGGTAGGTCAAGCTTGGAGAAGGTGAAACTTCCTGTCAGCTTCAGCCCTTCCCCACTTCCAGCCTCCGAAGGACAAGTCAGGGGTTTCTCTGGAGAGAGAGGGTTGGCTGGAGGCTGGGTCCACACATCCCTGTTGCCCTTCCCTTGGGGAGGGGGAACAGCAGCCTCCCCTCACCTCCAGGTAAGCCAGAAGGACTTCAAGGGTGGCGTTCCTTGTACCTGTAAGTGTCTGGGGAAACGTAAGGATGGGTTGGAGAAGTGGGGGCCAGTGCAACCCCATCCCCGAAGGCAGTGAGACAAAGGTGAGTGGTTTCCATGGATCTGATGAGGCTCATGAGCTGGGGAGACTTCCTGGAGCCTCCCTGAAAGGGACCCCACCCAAGAGAGCTGCCTGAGGAGGGCTGACAAAGGGACCCAGCAGAGAGAAATGGACTGCTTAAAAACCAGAGGCTGAGGGCTACTGCAACCCCTTCCCCAACACATATACCCTAACCTCACAGTGAAAACTACCAGAATTAACAAATACATTAACAAATACAAATACAAGGTGGCCATTTAAATTTGAATTTCAGGTAAACAATGAATGGGTTCTCATAAGTTTTCAGTGTGTCACATGTGATATCTCAAATAGAGATACACTTAAAAACAGAATTAATTGTTTATCTGAGCTTCAAATTTAATTAGGCATTTTGTATTTTACCTGGCAACCCTGAGTTAGAAGCTTTGCAACAGAAATCCTTGTGGGTTCTCAAAGAAATCCACAGAAGTGGCCCAAATGGTAGTTTGGACCCCAATGCCAGATCACTACTGAAGCAATCAAATAAGATTCTTGTTGCTCCTTCATCCTTGTTCCTTACCCCTCCCCTTCCAAATTTCTCATCAATTACCCTGGCTGATGAGTGGGAGATGGAAGAAGGGAGGGAGAGTCCCTGGAGACAACTCTCAACCTCTCCCTTCCACCACCACAGAACTAGTGGACAGAAACACTTGGAGTGAAATTGAGCATTTGGATTATTACCTGGATCAGACTTCCAAACTGTCACTGTTCGTGTGACTTAAAGGGACCTAGAGATGCTGCCTGCCTGAGACATCATGCAGGGAAGGGGAAGGAAGTGAACCCCGGAGCCAGATTGAATGACAGTGACTGAAAGACTAGCGTTGCCTTGTGGTTGTGCCCTGCTGGGGGTGCTGGCTCTAAATGGATTTCTCCTTTGCATCCATCTCTCTCACTTGTGTCCTCTTATTCATCTGCATCCCAGTGCCTGGTGTGTGTAGAAGATCTTCAGTAAATGTTTGAGTGTTGAATGTAAAAAATTCAGTGAACTGACCCATTTTTTCACCCACAGAAGCTATAGAGAGTTTTCCTGGGATTGTATACTCCTTCCCAAAGGTTCTTTGGCTGTGCTAAGCCTTCTTGTTACAAAACACACCAGGTGCAATGATAGAGGTGAGCTCTGGATCTGAAATCATCTCTGAGAACTTTTCCAAGCATTTATGCTCTCAGCCAGGGCTTCCCAGGTGGAGTCAGGGGTGAAAAACCTGCCTGCCAATGCAGGAGACAAAAGAGACGTGAGTTTAATCCCTGGGTGGGGAAGATCCCCTGGAGGAGGGCATGGCAACCCATTCTGGTACTCTAGCCTGGAGAATCCCATGGACAGAGGAGTCTGGTAGGCTATATAATTCATGGGGTCGCAGAGTCAGACAAGACTGAAATGACTTAGCACACATGCACATATACTCTCATCTGGGGCAGAACCATGGTTTAGGGAAACTGAGGCTTATATAAACTGGAACCCTTTCTGAGAAAAGAATATCAAATGGTGAAGTCAAAATTAGGCATAAACATGAACATTAATTTTGGGGAAATCAAAACAGATTACAAATTTTTTTTAAAAATTGAAATTTTATTTATTAAATTTAAACTAATAGATACCAAAAACTCCCCACAAAATCCAGGAAAATAACACAGTATTTGTAGTGTTTAACTGAAGGACAAATTGCTATAATACACTATATATAATCTACCTTTTTTTGCTAGATTATTTTTCTACATTGTTTGGTCAATGTCCTTTTAGGTGAAACTTGCTCAGTTGTGTCTGACTTTTTGCATAGTTCATGGGGATCTCTAGACAAGAATACTGGAGTGGGTTGCCATTTCCTTCTTCAGGGAATCTTCCCAACCCAGGGGTCGAACTGGGGTCTCCCACATTGCAGGCAGATTCTCGACCAGCTGAGCAGTGTACTTTTAGTAGCAGCCTGTTATGAGTCTGTTGATGTCAATATTTTGTGGTCAAATCACAAAGACTGCAAATCTTTTAAAAATATATTCATATGATTCATTTTTGTTCATTAAATTGGGATTTATTCAAATCATTTTTCATGGTCAAAACATATCTCTTCCCCTTAATGAAGTACTGCTTCTGAACTGATCTGATTCTTATAAACTTGTCTTGTCATTTTCATGATTTATATATTCTTAGTTGTGATTTTTTATGACTCCTTCCCTTAAATTCATGCTTTTATCAAGTAGACTCTTTTAGCTTCTGTTGTGATAGAACAAGAGAGTTTTTGACATTTTGAAGCTTCTTCGAGTCAGTTTTTGTCTAAAGCTTCCACTAAGATTTTTTCTAAATACATTTGAATTTTGTATAATCAAGAAATCTGAGGGAATTCCCTGGCTGTTCAGTGTTTAAGACAGCACTTTCACTGCCAAGGGCATGGGTTCAGTCCTTGGTTGGGAAACTAAGATCTTACAAGCCATTTAGTATGGCCAATCAATAAATCAATAAAAAGGATAATAAAATAAAATTTAAAATAAAATAAAAAGTATAATACAGTAGTAAATTAAAAGGATAGATTTTAAAAATTTTTTTACAGAATTCTAAAAAAAAATACAAAATTAATCAGAAATAAAGGCTTCCTCAAGAACAATTCAAAAGCACTTAAGATAGTTTGAACTGAAAAAAATATTTTTTTAAGCACTTAAAACTTGCTGAAATTTCTGTTGAATTAATACTGCCTAATCAATTACTCTTCTATATAGACCAGTCTGTTGATGAGTATGTGTAGGGGTTTGGTTACCATGAAATATTCTTTTTTTTTTTTTTTTCTGTATCCGTGGTAACTTGGTGCACAGTTTCATCGTGAACTACCAGAGCTCATCATGACAGAAGCATCACTCCCAGGGCTATCTGCTCAAAGGAAAGCTTTGGAAAGCATTATGTGTGAAGCACAATCTCCTTTCTTTACAGAGAAGAGCAGGAAAGCTACATTAAATGGAAAGCATAGACTTCAGACCAAGACTTGATGTGAATTGAGATAAAGGAGTTGGAAAGCAGTATATATTGAAAACCTTAAAAATATGAATATGCCTCTCAAACACACTTTGCTTTGACTTTGGGGTGTTGCTCTTAAGAAAATACTACTTCTGAAAATGAATAAAAAATATTATGCCCCAAATGTTAACAATATATACCTAAAAAAAAACATTTGGAATAACTTGCTCTAACAATAAATGACTGATTATCTAAACCATGAAACAGCAATTTGATGAGTATTATTACTATTGAAGTTTGTAGAAGCTTTGTTATATGGTGCAAAATAGTGCTTATATAATGTTAAGCCAAAAAGAAGCAAGTTATAAAATTATGTATACATTCTCATTTCAAGTGGACTTTAATAATACCTATGCTCTGAAAAACCTTAGAATATACACTATTTTATATTGTATAAAATACATTTTAAAATGTATATTCTGTAAATATATACACTATACATACTGTGAACATCTTCCCATGTTAATAAATATAGATCTGTGATATCACTTTTAATAGTGCATCAACAGATGAATGGATAAAGATGATGTGGTACATACATACAATGGAATTACTTAGCCATAAAAAGGGATGAAATTGGGTCATTTGTAGAGACATGAATGGACCTAGAATCTGTCATTCACAGTGAAGTAAGTCAGAAAGAGAAAAACAAATATTGTATATTAACACATACATGCGGAACCTAAAAAAATGGTACAGAGGAACTTATTTGCAGAGCAGGAATAGAAATGCCAATGTGGAGAACAGACATGCAGACAGGGGGCTGGGGGAAAGGGGAGGGTGGGACACTGCCACATGTGAGGTAGATAACTAGTGGGAGTCTGCTATAAAGCACAGGAAGCTGAGCTCTGTGCTTTACGATGACCTAGACAGAGGGCGTGGGGGTGAGGGGACGGGAGGTCCATGAGGGAGGGGACAGATGGATACACATATAGCTGAGTCACTTCCTGGTACAGCAGAAACTAACACAACGTGGTAAAGTAACTAGAACCCAATTTGAAAAAGTGTTTGGATTCTTTCCAAGCATTTCCTATGTTAAGCATATTTGCAGTGAATAATAACGCACATTAATCTTTAGCCAGTTCTCTGTTTCCTCAGAATAAATTCCTAGAAGCAGAGAATTGTTGGGTCAAAGGCATTTTTAGGGCTTTGGAAACTTATTGCTAAATGATCTTCCAAAGAGACTGTAAAACTCTCCCAAGCAGTGGATGCATATGTGCCCTTTCCCTGGAGCCTCTGCAACACTGACTCATTAATCTGCTTTCAAGTAGAGAAAATAGCTTAGGAAAACACGCCTGCAACAGATTTGAAACTTTTAATAGTTTTTATTACCCAATCCCAGATTGCTGTAATAATGTTGGTAGAACTAACATTTATTATGCAATTTCTATGTCCCAGACACTGTGGTGTGTGGGTTAACTCATCATCCTTAAGGTCTTCTGGGAGGTATGGACCATTGTCAACCCATTGCACAGGTGAGGAAATTGAGGCACAAAAATGCTAAACAACTTGCTTGAGGTAACACAGCCCAAGGTAATGAAAGGATGAACTAAAATTTGAACCAGGCCACAATCTACATCCTGTTGCACAATTTCTCTCTTGAAAATCCCTCTCTGAAAATCCCTACTGATAATCCCAGGTGTCCTTAAGCACCTGGGATGGGGTGGGTGGATCTCTTTAGTTCAGGACTCACTGCAGCACTGGAAATTTCTCTGATCCATTTGGGAGGATGGGTTCCCATTTAGGCAGAGGTCTCCAAGGCAACCACTTAGAAAATGCCAAGGGTCTACACCTTAGAGCGAGGTAGATGCACTATACTGAACCTGCTGAGAGACCATAAAGTTGGTCTGTCAGTTCTAACCCACTGGTCACCCCAGGCTGAAGAGTCACAAGGAAATGGTTCCTTTGGAGGGAGCTGAGGAGTATGGCACGTGCACCCCCCTGAGTAAGGTGACCAGTGCCTCCTGGTTTGCCTGGGGCTGTCCCAGTTCTAGCGCTGAAAGCCTGCATCCCGGAAATTCTGCAGCCCCGGGCAGATAAAGACAATCGGTACCAGATTCTTGGGAGAGGGTTCTGGCACTTTTCTTTCCCCTCCAGAAAAGTGCAAAGGGCTTTGAGGTTCCACTCTGGAGCCATACTCCTGGGCCAGAGGGAGATCCAGTGAATCAGACACCCAGGAGACTTGGCCAGAGCTCCCAGGCCCTTTGTCTGTGGAATCTGACCTCAGGTGGTCTGAAACCCGGTGAAGGAATCTGGGGCTGGGATGGAGCTGAAAGAGAGAAGTGGATGACACAGACCCCCTACCCTTTCCACAGCAGCTTCTAAGCCTGAAGTAGGCCTCAGCCTGCAGCAGCAGGACAGCACAGAGCTTAAATCTAACGCAGTTTTAAATTTGATTATCACACTGGTTGGTAGATTTTAGTCACTGAAATGAGACTTGAAAAGGCCCAGACACACAAAGGGAGGTTCAGGAGATGGTCCCCGGGGATGCAAAGATGATTGCAAAGGGCAGCCTGCGTTATAGTTGCACACTGCTGAGTCCAGCCCTTTCAATAATGAGGTTACCTGCAGTGGCTGCGGAGGGCCCCCCCTAGGGCCCTGCTCCCCTCGGTCAGGGGTGGAGCCACAGCAGCTGCCACTGCTGCTGCCTGAGGGACAGGGGTGGGGCTGAGAGCCCAGGGAGCCCTCACTGCCTCCAGTGCTTCAGGCTATGGCTGGACTCTTCTTCAGAGTCCAGAGTCCCTACCCCAGTGGAGTATCCCAGGTCCTCAAAGTGCTAGGGCCACCCCTGCCTCCTCTCCTGAGCTGCTACAGTGATAAACGATGGCTTGCTACAGACCCAAGAGCCTTTAAGAGGTCCTCCTAATGCATTGTCTTCTTTCGTGCTTGTATGTCACCTGTGAGGTATTAGAATCATCCTCATTTGTCAGAGGCTCAGAGAAGTTAAGGAACTAGCCCAGTTATTAATTAGCAGAGGTGACTCAAAACCAGCTCCAGCTTCATCTGAAGCGCATGCCCAGTTCACAGGTCTGTGGGGCCTCTTAGCTCTCTGGGCCAGACCTCTTCCTGCTGGAGGCCCTGGTGAGCTTGCTGGTTCCACCTGTTGTTGTTGATTAGTCCCTAAGTCATGTCTGACTCTTTGCAACACCATGGACTGCAGCCCGCCAGCCTCCTCTGTTCATGGGATTTCCCAGGCAAGAATACTGGAGTGGGTAGCCTTTCCCTTCTCTAGGGGATCGTCTCGAACCAGGGATCGAACCTGCGTCTCCTGCATTGCAGGCGGATTCTTTACTGCTGAGCCAGCAGGGAAGCCCTGTTGGTTCCACTAGTCCCACTTGAAACTTAGAATGTGCTTCTGCTTGGAAACAATAGGATGGAGGGTTGTTTCGACTCCACTGTGGTCACTTCTTGGTTAAGTCAGCCTTTGTGACCTGGCCTGGGGTTCTCACCACATCAGATCACATGATTTCCTGGGAAGAAAACACATCCTGCGTCCTAAATAGCAAATTCCAAACACACTGTTAGAACACAGCTTATTTGTGAGTTAGGGAAAGTCTGCCTGAAACTATTTGATTCCGCATGACAAGAAAAATAAGCTGGGTTCTTAAATTTGACTGTTTGGGTTGTTGGTTTAAAATAGCCTAGAAGCCACCGGGTTGCCTCTCACGTTGTCCTTCTGCAAGGGCGGTGTCTAGTTGAATCATGAAATCTTACAAGAGTCTGTGACTGTGGTCCTAAGAAATCGTCAGTGGTGCAGCGGGTAAAATCTAGCTTAGGATCAGGTGATGTGGGTCTGACTCTGCCCGTGCTCTTGCTGGTTGAATGGTGTTGGGTGAGTCGCTTGACCTCACCAGACAACTGCTTCTCCATCTGTAAAATAAGGGGTTTCATGAGAGGGTCCCCAAGCCCCCTTCCTGTTCTCAGATTCAAGGAAACAAACAGCCTCAGGTGTGGAATTACAAATGAGCATTGGCTCAGAAATCGTGTTTTTTTCTTTCATTTCCTTTGTAATTTTTATCTCTTGGGAGGGGCCTTTTAGCTGCAGCAGAAGAGAAAAAGGGAGAGAGAGGTTCTTTTGTGCTAAATGGAGCATTGAATGATGGATAAACAGAAAGATGTGTGACGGCTCTTTTTCTCACATTAGGTATTTGACTAATAGATCAGCAGATCCTGGCATCCAAGTGACAACCTGCATTGAAGAGGGTGGAACTTGGCTGTGCGACCCTTCCAGCTGTGAGAGCTTGAAAGGGAAGCTCTGGGGGAATGTCTCTCATTTTCCCCTGGAAGCTGGGAGACAGCTCAGCTCAGCACTGCCAACCGTGTGATGCGGACGCTTGTAAATGAAGCCTTTTTCCTTGGATGTCTTTCAGGCTGCAGTCTCCCCTCTGGCACCTCCACCCCCTTGGAACAAAGCCTAATGTAAAGTCTGGGTGCAACTCAGACCAGCCTGGGAAAGAATTTGCTCAATAGTGGCAGGGAGGCCTTGATATGTCTTCAATGGCTTAAAAAAAAAAAAAAAAAAAAAAGCTAGAATTCGGTTTGTCTGTTTGTTTTTACCCTATGTCTTTCAACAACAACAAAAAAATGGCTTATATCAGGGACACAGCAAACTGCTCCTGGGAAGAACAAAAAAACATAAGTAGAAATATAGGCACAAGGAAAACAGCAATAGAAAATCAAAATAAGAGACTTCCCTGGTGGACAAGTGGCTAAGACTCCATGCTGCCAATGCAGGGGGCCTGGGTTCAATCCCTGGTCAGGGAACTAGATCCCACATGCTGCAATTAAGAGTTCATGTGCCACAACTAAAGATCCCACCTGCCACAACGAGGCCTGAAGATCCCGCATGTCACATCTAATATCTGGGAAAGCTAAATAAATAAAGAAGAAAAAAAAAAGAAAATCAAGATTTTCTTGGGCCCACTTCAGCTAGGCCAGCAGACTGAACACAGAGCCCCAGTCGCTGGGTGGGCAAAAACAGGGGAGACTGGGCAGGTGGGTGTATGGGGTCACACATGGCTATAGCGTCTGTGAGTTTGGCAACAATATAGGTTTTTACGGAAGGAACATAAACAGGGGTCCTAAACTCCAGAAGCATGGGCGTTTGTTCCTTTTGCTCTAATCTCAGGTACAAATTCTGCCAATGATTCCTGCTGCCAACCTGAGCTCTCTCAGACTAGGTGGGCCCCAGCCTGTGGGTGCTGAAGCATCCTTAGCAACAGCAGAAGGAAACAGCTCAGCGGTGGCCAGGCAGGCAGAAGCACAGAGAGGAGCTTCTGTTAATATGAATCTATCAGGCACATCCCCCTTTTAACATCTCTGGTCAGGGGCAAAGGCCAACCACGGGAGAACTAGGAGAGATTCAGGAAGCTGTGGCTTGGGACCAGGCACACAGCTTGTCAGCAGCCAGAGGCCCAAGAAAGAGCTCCTGAATAACCGGACTCCATCAGCCAGGTGACAGTGTGGTTCCCAATAATTACAAGCAGAGCTGGCTTCATGGGCACATGACGTGTGCAGGCACACGGGGCCCCAGGCTCAGAACAGCCCTGCCACTCTCTCAAAATTCTTCATAACTTTGAACAGGGGCCTTGCATTTTCACTTTAATGGCAACCCGCTCCAGTACTCTTGCCTGGCAAATCCCATGGACGGAGGAGCCCGGAAGGCTGCAGTTCATGGGGTTGCGAAAAGTCGGATACGACTAAGCGACTTCACTTTCACTTTTCACCTTCATGCATTGGAGAAGGAAATGGCAACCCACTCCAGTATTCTTGCCTAGAGAATCCCAGGGACAGGGGACCTGGTGGGCTGCCATCTCTGGGGTCGCAGAGTCGGACACGACTGAAGCTACTTAGCAGCAGTAGCAGCCACACTCTTAGCAGCCAGTCCTGGGAATGAGAAGGGCCAGCAGGGGGAGGTGCCTTATGCTTCCTCCCTGCCCCGAGGCCCTAGAGGCCGTAAAGAATTCAGTCCAATTGGTCCTGTGTCTTCCTGCCCCTAGAACTGCCTTTAGGTTCCCCAGCTCCCTGCTTCAGGCCTTCCCTACGTCAGAAACCCCATATGGGTCTTGCTGGGCTCCCCTGGTGGTTCAGATGGTAAAGAATCTGCCTGCAATGGGGGAGACCTGGGTTTGATCCCTGGGTTGGGAAGATCCCCTGGAAAAGGGATAGGCTATCCACTCCAGTATTCGTGCCTGGAGAATCCCCATGGACAGAGGAGCCTGGTGGGCTACAGTCTATGGGGGTCACAAAGAGTCACGACTGATCGACTAAGCACAACACAGCACATAGGTCTCACTGGGCTAAAATCAAAGAGTCTTCTAGAGGCTCTGAGGGGAGAATTTCCATCTTTGCCTTTTCCAGCTTGAGAGATCAGCCATATACACCTGGGTTTCCAGCCCCTTCCTTCATCTCTAAAGTTGGGGTGGTGGGAGCCTTTCTCACAGGCCTCCCTCTTCCACTTTTAAGGACCACTAGGATTATGTCCAGCTCTCCTGCATAACCTCCCTACTTAAGATCAACTGATGAATGACCGTAACTCCCCTTTGTGTAGCCTAACACATTAGCACTTTTGGGGATTGGGACATAGACATCTTTGGCAGTGGTGGGGGGCTGGGGGTGTTACTGTTGTGCAACGTGACTGTATCTTTATCCTTCTTTCTTCAACCTGAGGCCCCAGTTTATCTTGTCCCTTGGCATGTTTTTGCTCAGGGCTTTTTTTTTCCTTCATAAATCTCCTTTATATGAACCTTAAGGAGAAACTGATGCAAAATGGAAGGGGAGAAATAGAGGGAACGTATACAGAGTACCACATAAAATAGATAAACAACAAGGACCTACTGTATAGCACAGAAACTATACTCAGTGTCTTGTAATAATCTATATTGGGAAAGAATATGAAAAAGAATATATATATTAATATATATACACACATATGTATACATTCAGCTATATATAGATATATATAACTGAATCATTTAGCTTATACCAGAAACTAACACGACATTGTGAATCAACTATGGTTAAATAACAATTAAAAAAAAACCAGGGGAGGGAGGGGAAGGAAGAGGTAAACATTTCATAGCCTCTCAATTTATGATTTTACATTTTCATACTCCCTTTACCACCTCCATTTCTCTTCAGCACTACTGTTTCTGACATATTCTAAGATCAACAACATTTTAAAGTTAAAAAAATTACTTATGAGAAGGCAATAGGAATTATAGCCACTGAGCCGGCCAAAGAGCCAAGGCCCTAGAAAAAGCCTTTTAGAAAGAGAATGTAAGAAAGATCCTTGAATAACTGCAGTTCTTTTCTTCTTTAATGTGACAATTTTTAAATTGAAGTTTAGTTGATTCACAACATCGTGTTAATTTCAGGAATATAGAACGTGATTCAGTTATGTATGTGTGTGTGTGCTCACCTGTGTCTGACTCTTTGCAAACCCATAGACTGGAGCCCGCTAGGTTCCCCCGCCCATGGGATTTTCCAGGCAAGAACACTGGAGTAGGGTGCCATTTCCTCCTCTAAGGTATCTTTCTGACCCAGGGATCGAACACGTGTCTCTTGCGTCTCCTCCAGTGGTGGATTCTTTACCTCTGCACAACCTGGGATGAACCATGCTGCTGCTGCTGCTGCTAAGTCACTTCAGTCGTGTCTGACTCTGTGCAACCCCATAGATGGCAGCCCACCAGGCTCCCCCGTCCCTGGGATTCTCCAGGCAAGAATACTGGAGTGGGTTGCCATTTCCTTCTCCAATGCATGAAAGTGAAAAGTGAAAGTGAAGTCGCTCAGTCGTGTCCGACTCTTGGCGACCCCATGGACTGCAGCCTACCAGGGTCCTCCGTCCATGGGATTTTCCAGGCAAGAGTACTGGAGTGGGGTGCCATCGCCTTCTCCAGGGACAAACCATAAATGTATTCTTTTCAAAAAATTTTAATTTTACTGGAGTATAGTTGATTTACAACGTTGTGTTAGTTTCAGGAATATAGCACAGTGATGCAATTATACATATACATATTTTTATTCTTTTTCAGATCCTTTTCTCATATAGGGTATCAAAGAAAATTGAGTAGAGTTCCCTGTATTATACAGTAGGTCCTGGTTGGTTGTCTATCTTATGTAAAGAATTGTGTGTATGTTCATCTCAAGCTCCTGATTTATCCCTCCCCTCCACGTTTCCTTTTTAGTAACCATAAGTTTGTTTTCAATATCTATAAGTCTGTTTGTTTGGCAAACAAGCTCATTTGTTTCATCTTTTAAAAAAATTAGATTCCACATGAGTAATACCATATGATATTTGTCATATATATTCTTTTTCAGATTCTTATCCCATATAGGTTATTACAAAATATTGAGTATAGTTTCTTGTGCTACACAGTAGGTCCTTGTGAATAACTGCATTTCTGTCTTTTACTTCTGATTGTGAAGTCTATGGTCTGGACCAAATAAATTACCCAAGACTCTTAAAGTTCCCTGGAAAGTCTCCATTCCATTCCTGCCTCCAAGGTCAGGACCTCCCTTCTTTGAGGAGGGTAAGCGTAAATTTGCCCCTCTATATTCCTCACACTGCCTTCTCCCCCCGCTGGGTTTTGAGCATTGCAAACAAGAACTTTGAGCAGATTGCTCAAAGAGGATCCTGGCTTGGAAACTGTTGCCAGCTGGTCTCGTACCCATATCTTTTCAGTAAATTTCTCTCAAGCATATGTACACACACAAATACGCCTTCTGTTGAAGGCAATGAAATCATCGTTCACCACGGAGACTGGAGGAGAGTGTGCTGAACCATGAAATTGAAGTAATGCTTTTGGGTCTGGGTACAGTTTTTCCTAGAGTAAAGGTTCTTATTAACATCGCTGTTTTGTTCATGGAAGCACCCCGGCATCTAGGACCTGGATGCTTCATCCACACTGGGACAGGCCTGACTGCGGGGACCACACGTCTTAAGTCTGTACTATCACTTAGAGCTCCTGCCTGTCAGGCCGCCCAGCCCCTCAGCTGCAGGACAGTGACTTCTGACCCCCATCTTCTCCTCTTGACCTAAGACCCAGGGAAAGGCTTTGCCAGTTGGAGGTCACCCTGCAAGAACCTGGGGCAAGCCAGGTCACAGGGGAGCAGAGAGGGCTGGTGCTGCCAGGGCTGGGAGTCAGCGAGGGAGAACCCCTCATCTGGTGGAAGATGACACGCAAAGAGCCGCCTCCAGATCAGCGTGGTGGGTATTCTCGGAGAGCCAGCTATAAGTGCTTGAGACACCCTGCGGCAGCCGGGAAGGTCTCTAGAGGAGAGGTTCTTGAGTGGAAGCTTGAGGAATGAGCAGGAGATGGCCAGGAGCAAAGTGATTTGTGCCAAGGGACTTGGGTTCAAATCCCATCACTGCCACCGTGTGACACTCTCATACTCTTGGTTTCTCCGTCTATGGAGTGTAATCATAGCCTCCATAGTTTAGGCTCCTAGAATCCCCAGCAGTGGAGTCAAAGGACCTGGCTCCCGGCTTTCAGTCCTAGGTACCCCCATCCCAAGCGAAGGGGGCACACCCATCCTGGGTTCCCTCTGCCCTCGTTCCCTCCCTACCGCTTCATCTGCTCCAAACCCTCTGCCTGCCTGGGGTCTGCGCATCAGATCTTGCCTGTGTTGAATCCCATAGGTCTCAACCAGGGTTCCACCTGGACCCCTGCCCAGCACGACCCCCAGCCAGCATCACAGGCTGGTCTTTATCAACGGGACCTCGATCTTAGCAGCTTGGAGTGACGCAGCCCAGTGTCCCGCATGGCCTGTCTTGTGGCTGCCCCACCCTGTGTGGCTGCAAAGCCAGGCCCCTCCCCAGGCTGGGTCTGAGGGACCGGGCAGAGAAGCAGACTGGAGGAGGGCACATTCAAGTGGCATCCCACGAGGAACCCTCTGGCTGCCGGCTTCTCCTCTTTGAGGAGGTCATCCACACGTCGTCCCCACCTTCCCTTGTCCCTATATTTCACTCAGGGCTCTGGAAGGAGGATTCATGAGCTCATGTCTCAGAAATGCTTTGAAGATGAGAAGCCCTGAGCATTCCCCACAGCCCTCAATTTAACTTTCCCAGAACTCTCTCTGGGTTGTCAAGACTTTGTAGCTATTTTTATAAACAGTGATCGCTGGCTGCTTCCATTTTTACCGTGGCTACCCTCCTACAGCAGACTGGGCGAGGAGCTGGATCTGCCCTCTTGCCCTTCTTCTCACACCCTTTCCTCTACCTCAGACCCACCCTTACCATCCCCTGTGCGCTCCCAAGGTCAGCCGTCTCCTTGATGCCCAGCCGGTGACTCCCGGCTTCTCCAGCATGGTGCCCAGTGCCCTCCAGCTCTGGCAGCTGCTCACCTGCTCAGCCACACCCCTGCCTGGTGTCCAACTCTGGACTCAGAAGCCCCAGGCTTGGTCACACCTCCAGGCCAGGAGAGAAGCTGGGTCATAGGAAATGGAAACTGAGTCTGCTGGTGGGCCTGCCCAGCATGATCAATGGGCATTTTTTGAATAAAAAATTTAAATCATACAAAAAGTGTATGGGGAGACAAATATATGATACCGCTTACATGTGGAATTAAAAAAAGAAAAAAAGATACAAATGAGCTTTTATCTAAAATGGAAAAAGACTCACATACACAGAAAACAAACGTATGGTTACCAAAGCAGAAAAAGGGGCAGGGGGAGGGATAAATTAGGAGACTGGGATTAACATATGCATACCACTATGCGTAAAATAGATAAATAAGGACCTACTGTATAGCATAGGGAACTATATTCAATATCTTATAAACTATAAGGGAAAAGAATCTGAAAAAGAACAGATATATGTGTATATATATCAACTATGAAAGTGAATGTGTCAGTCACACAGTCATGTCCCACTCTGTGACCCCACGGACTAGAGCCCACCAGGCCCCTCTGTCCATGGAAATCTACAGGCAAGAATACTGGAGTGGGTTGCCATTCCCTTCTCCAGGGCATCGTCCTGACCCAGGGATTGGGTCCAGGTCTCCTGCGTTGCAGGCACCGTCTTCACAATCTGGCAACCAGGGAAGCCCAACCTACCTTTATGTCTGTGGACCTCGTTTATGTCTCCTGCAATCTCTCCCAGAGAAAACCACTGTCTTAAACTTGGTGTCTGGTATTTCTAGGAAAGTCTTTACACTTTGGTTACGTATGTATTATTAACATGTAATATTAATAATATGTAGTATTATTTTGTGTTTTAGGCTTTACATAAACACTAACTTGTGGTGAAAGAAAGCGAAAGTGGAAGTCGCTCAGTCGTGTCCGACTCTTTGTGACCCCATGGACTACACA
Source organism: Ovis aries (assembly GCF_016772045.2). Classification (NCBI taxonomy): domain Eukaryota; kingdom Metazoa; phylum Chordata; class Mammalia; order Artiodactyla; family Bovidae; genus Ovis; species Ovis aries. Next base: position 185,046,970 of record NC_056055.1, on the reverse strand, counting down.
GCCCATGGAATTCTCCAGGTCAGAATACTGGAGTGGTAGCCTTTCCCTTCTCCAGGGGATCTTCCCCACCCAGGAATCTAACCGGGGTCTCCTGCACTGCAGGCTGAGTCATTACCAGCTGAGTTACCAGTGAAGCCCAATTTGTGGTACATATCCTCATCAGATCTACCTACGGACATTTTGGTCACTTATTCAACACAGTAACCCCTACTTCCTTGGTGATCCCAGTAAAATCTTTTTGTCATAATGACAAGACTCGGAGTGGTTGATGGGAGTGCTCTAGGCTGCAGGAAGGAGCATTTTATCACTGACGTTCTTTAGAACTGCTGGTGCATGCTGGTAACAGAGTTGACTGACTTTTAGTGGTGTCTTAGCTCAGGCTACTGCACCAAAATACCACAGGTTGGGAGGCTTAAGTAAAGACATTTACTTCTCATAGTGCTGGAGGCTGGAAGTCCAAGGTCGAGGAGCTGTCAGATTCAGTTCCTTTTCTGGCTTGCAGATGACTGCAGGGGAAGGGGAGAGACAGAGACAGAGAGAGGGAAACAAGCTCTCTGCCACCTCTTCTTGGGAGGACACCTATCCCATTTGGGTTCCCCACCCTCGTGACCTCATCAAAACCTAATCACCCAAAGGCCTCACTTCCAAGTACCATCATATTGGAGATTAGGGCTTCAATTTAGGAATCTGGTGGGGAGGGACACAATTCAGTCCATAGCAAATGGTTTTACTATTTGTTTCTAAATCCTTTACAGTCAACGCACTCCTTACTGTCTGCAGCAGGTTGGCAGGGTGGGGGCAGAGTTCAAACCTAGCTGTGGCATCCAGAGATGTCCTGGGAAAGAAAGCATCTGTGTAAGGGACTCTATGAGGGAGAGAGGGTACAACTAGGGTGAGCTGGGGGCTAAGTATGGCAGTGCCCCCCACCCTGAGGGTGTATGACAGGTTTTTGGTTTTGACCATGTTGCATGGCATGTGGGATCTTAGTTCTCCAACTAGGGATTGAAACAGGACCCTGTCAATGGAAGCCCCAAGTCCTAACCACTGGACCACCAGGAAAGTCTCTGTGTGTGCATCTTGTGAGGGGAGGACTGATCAGATTAAAAGACACTCAGAAAAAAAGACACTCGGGAAACACATGTGCCAAATGCAATGTGTGGGCCTTGTTTAAACATTAATTCAAACAGGCCCAATGGTGAAATAGTCAACTTCAGAACTGGGAGAATATGACTGTGGATTGGGTGGTACATGACCACAGGAACTTTCGCTCGTTTTGTTAGGTCTGTTGGACTTCCCAGGCGGATCAGTGGTAAAGAACCTGCCTGCTGATGCAGGAGACTCGGGTTTGATCTCTGGGTCTGGAAGATCCCTTGGAGAAGGAAATGGCAACTGCTCCGGTGTTCTTGCCTGGGAAATCCCATGGACAGGGGAGCCTGGCAGACTACAGTCCCTGGGTTGCAGAGAGTCAGACAGGACTGAGTGACTGAGCACATTAACATGTGAACACAGGGAGGGGCCATTTAAATATACTTGTTATGCAAGAAAACATCCTTATTCTTTAGAGGTATATACTAAACTCATTTAAGCAACATCAGCAGGGCTGGGATTTTTTTCCCCACAAAACCAAAAATAGATGAAACAAGTACAGCAGAACTGCAATCTTCGTCAAACCTAAGTGATGGTTATTTGGGTGTTTACTATACTGGTTATCTGAGTCAAGATCTAGCCAGGAGGCGAGAACCACTTGAATATTTAAAGCAGTGGGACTTTGAGGCTAAGTATTGGTCACACAGGAGATGGAAGCCTGAGGAAGCCGGCAGAGAACCAAAATCAGTGTGGACAGCTGCCAGCCTGGGCTAGAGAGTGACACAAGAAGGCGGTGTCACTGGGCCCAGAGGCTGGGATCACTTAGCAAAGTAGAAAATCAGCAGGCCTTTGGGCGGGCGGTGGAGCTATGGTGGGGACAGGACCTGAGGTAGAAAGGGAAAAGAAAGACCCTTCCTGCTACCCGTCACCCTGCTGCCCAAGCTGCAATCACAATGAAGCCACTGGGGTCACCCTCGGGGACACAGGGCAGAGGGAGGTGGGCAGGTTTGCTCTGGGGGCAGATTGGGCCTGCATGGAATTGCCTTACATTCTGCGTGTTTTTCAAAAGGGAAGGAAAAGAGACCTCCCCTCTAAGCACTGCTGACACAGAGACCTCTCCTGCCTCCAGAGAGCAAGGATGGCAGGACTCCTGGGGCAGAAGGGCCATGAGCTCCATTTTATGGCAGCTGTTGTTGGAATCAAGATTGGCAAGGATCAACAACCTCAGATATGCAGATGATACCATTTTAATGGCAGAAAGTGAAGAGGAAGTAGAGAGCCTATTGATGAAGATGAAAGAGGAGAGTGAAAAAGCTGGCTTAAAACTCAACATTTAAAAAAAGAGGATCATGGCACTGGTCCTATCACTTCATGGCAAATAGATGGGAAAAATGTGGAAACAGTGTCAAATTTAATTTTCTTGGTCTCTAAAATCAATGTGTCTGCTGACTGCAGCCATGAAATTAAAAGACACTTGCTCCTTGGAAGAAGAGCTATGATAAGTCTAGACGGTGTATTAAAAAGCAGAGACACCATTTTGCCAACAAAGGTCCATATAGTTAAAGATATGATTTTTCCAGTGGTCATCTATGGATGTGAGAGTTGGGCCATAAAGAAGGCTGAGGGCCGAAGAATTGATGCTTTTCAACTGTGGTGTTGGAGAAGATTCTTCAGAGTTCCTTGGACAGCAAGGAGATCAAACCAATCCATCCTAAAGGAAATTAACCCTGAATATCCATTGGAAGGACTGATGCTGAAGCTGAAGCTCCAATACTTTGGCCACCTGATGGGAAGAGCCTACTCATTGGAAAAGACCCTGATGCTGGGAAAGATTGAGGGCAGGAGAAGAAGGAAGCGACAGAGGATGAGAGAGTCGGATGGCATCACTGACTCAATGGCCATGAGTCTGAGAAAACTCAGGGAGACAGTGAAGGACAGAGAAGACTGGCATGTTGCAGTTCATGGGGTTGCAAACAGTCAGACATGACTTAGCGACAGAACAACAATTGTTGCTCGGATAATGCTCTCCTGGCAAGTAAAGCAGGAACCCTTGGGTCAGCATGGGCTGTTGATGAAGACCCAGGAGGAACTGGCCTCTGTCATTGCAGGAAACTGTACATGTGTTTCCTGAGCTTTGAGAGGCCATGGAGATTTGGTCTGGGGCCCCAAGTGGTTCTGCAGATGACCAACCCCCAATCCATTTCTCATCTTTCTACTAATGGAACTTTAATTTTGTTCCTGATAACAATGTGCCCAGCTAAAAAATTTCACCTCCCCCAGATCTCTCAGACTTAGTGGTGACCACATGGGCAAATTCTGGGCAACGTGGTGGAAGTGGAAATGCTGAGGACGGGTGGTCCTTCCAGAATAAAAAGGCATGTCTCCTCCTCGCACCTGCTTCTTCCTGTGTGAAATATGGTGCTATGGCTGGTGCTGTGGCAGCAGTCTTGTGACCATGAGGACTGAAGTCAAATGCTGGAGCAAGGAGTTGCTTTGCACAACTGCATTACCCTTAGACTTTCTAGCCCTGGGCTTTTTGTTGGGTGATTAAAATATACCCCTTACATATTTAAGTCACTATTTTTTGGGTTTTCTGTGGTCTGCGGTTAAAGAGATATCTCGACTGAAAATGAAGAAATTGGCTTTTACTCAACAGAAGGAAAAGAAGGAAGTAAAGAAATTGGTTCCCTAGATAGAGACTAGCATTATCTTTATGAACAATGCTAAGCACACAGCAAGTGCTCAAGAAATACAAGCCAATAAATGGGTGAATTGATATGGCAAGTGCATGACCACCTGAGCAGTGAATCTGAAGAGTTTAAAGGCTTCTGGTAGTGAGCCCATCTCTTCCACTGCCTGAAAGGAAACCAGCTGCAAACATTGCCATAATATTATGGAATTATCTGGTGATAAGCGAATACTTCCTGAGTGTCCAGGGGAAAAGGCAAATAGCATGCATAAGAGGAAAAGATATAAATTTGCTTATCACCCAACAGATAGCGGAACTGTGAGGGGACAGATGTGGCACAGACACCCTAAGGTGACCCCCAGTGAGTCACAGACTGTATAATCCCACCCACCCACTCACCCATTCATCCACTGGGTGTGGACAGAACCTGGGGCTTGCCTCTAACCAATAGGCTATGGCAATGGTGATGGCTGTCACTCCTTTGATAAATTACATTCAATGGCATGGTGATTAATGCCGACTCTGAGAAAGGAAGCTGCCATGTGGTGAGGGGGTCACTGGCAAGGAAGTAGGGGCAACTTTGAGGAGCCTAGAGGAATGCTTTCAGCCAGCCAGCATGAAAACAAGGACCTTAGTCCCACAGCTAAGTAGCTGAGCTCTGCCAGCAACCAGAATGAGTCTGTGAGACCCTGAGGCCAGTTGACACCATGGGCCAAGGCTCTGAGGCTAGCCTCAGTCAAGGCTCCAGAAAAGAACACACCCCTGCCTGCTCCTTGAACACAGCCTGCGAGTCCCTGAGTAGCAGACCCAGTGAGACTGCCCCCAGAAACCTCAGATAATAAATGTGTGCTGTTTCAAGCCACTGTTTGTGGAAATGCCTTGGGCTTCCCAGGTGGCACTAGTGGTGAGGAACCTGCCTGCACACACAGTAATTAAAACAAACAGAGTAGGAGAGAGAATGACCTTCTGTGAAAGAGCGGAGCGGGACTTCCCTGGTGGTCCAGTGGTTATGAATTTGTCTTCTAATGCAGGGGGATGCAGGTTCAAACCGTGGTTAGGGAACTACGCCGGCTCGCTGCAACTAGAGAAGCCTGAGTGCCTCAACAAAGGGTCTGCATAGCCAAAAAAAAAAAGAAAGAAAGAAAGATAGGAGGCTGCACAGTGTTCTCAGGATCAGCCTGGGGAGGGCAGATCTGGGCAGAGCGTCCATTTGTTCATTCACGGACTTGTCAGCTGCTTATTGAGGGCCACTGCCATGTGCCAGGCATAGCTCACAGCTCGAAGTTTTCGCCTCCGACACCCCGTTTCTTCATCACCACGCAGCTGCAGCAGTACGTCCACTCTAGACAAGGTGGCCGAGTGCCCACAGTGACTTGGCCTAGGGCCAGATGCTTCACATCACTGACTCATCAGCCATCACAATGACCCTGGAGGTAGGTATTAATCACCGTATACATTTAAAAGACTAATGTCACACACTGGGATTCTAAGAAATTAAGTCAGCTCCTCCTGTTCCAAGCTGGCTTAGAATTTGGCGTCAGGAAAAATAAGGTCATCTGAGCTCCATTGGCCTCTTCCTCCTCCTCCTCTCAGAAGCACATTCTTAAAAGAGGTAAGTATTAAGCAGGAAAAATTACAATCTAGAAGACACTTAAGTCAATTTAAAAATGAAATAAATATCCAGTGTGCCTTTTTCACTTTTTCCTTGTCAGCATCTTCTTCCTTTCCATAAAGACATGATTAGAATGTTCCTTCCAATGCTTTCTAAATTTGAATCTGGTATCAACACTCCTTTCGACTGCATTCTGCCGTGCCGCTGTGAGGGTTCAATGGCATGACGTAGACAGAGCATTGGACCTCTTTTTCTGCACAAATCTTTGTATTTGTCTCTCTTCACTTCACGTGTGTGTCACCCAGAGACCTGACAGGAAAAGCATTCACTCTGATGGTTCAAAGGAAGAGCCACTTAGTGAATGCCAACACAGAGATGTGGACAATCTAAGGGAACCAGCGAAGGATGCCCAGGCACCCAGGAGCTGCCCAGAGCAGGAAGCTCTTACTACTTTCAGGGCCAAAAGGGCAAGGGGAGAAGATGGTGGTAACAGAGCCCAGAGAGGGTGCAGATGGAGAGGGGGGCTGCCCACTGGGAGATCGCTTGTCTAGAGGCACCAAGGCAAGAGAGGGTAGAGAAGACGCATCCTAGCTTTTCTCCTACCCATCTTCCACCTCCTGCTGCCATCTCCCACTGGCATCTCCAACTTGTGGCCAGAAGCAAAGGGACTTGGGATGAAGTCTTGCCCTGGGGTCAATATCCTGGGGTGCAGAGCAGTGCAGAGAGTGAGTCTTGAAGGATAAAGGGAGAATTAGTGCATTATATTATGAGAATTATCCCATGTTATCAGAGAGTTCTTGAAGACAATGTTCTTAAAGTACAGCTGATTTACAATGCCATGTTAGTTTCAGGTGTACAGCAAAGTTATTCAGTTATATATATATATATTCTTTTTCATACTCTTTTCCCATTATGGTTTATCACAGGATATTGAATATAGTTCCCGGTGCTATACAGTAGGAGCTTGTTGTTTATTTTATATATAGTAGTTTGCATCAGCTAATCCCAAACTCCTGATTTATCCATCCTCCATTCCCTCTCCCCTTTGGTAATCATAAGCTTGTTTTCCATGTCTGAGTCTGTTGAAAGTGAAAGTGAAGTCGCTCAGTCGTGTTCAACTCTTTGCGACCCCAAGGACTGTAGCCTACCAGGCTCCTCCATTCATGGGATTTTCCAGGCAAGAGTACTGGAGTGGGGTGCCATTGCCTTCTGTGAGTCTGCTGTTGTTTTGTAAATATGTTTTAGTCATATTTAAGATTCCACATATAAGTGATATCATGTTATTTGTCTATGACTTATTTCACTTAGTGTGATAATCTCTAGGTCCATTCATATTGCTGCAAATGGGACTATTCCACTCTTGTTCACAACTGACTAGTATTCCATTGTGTGTATGTACCACTTTATGCATTTCTCTGTTGGACTTTTAGGTTGCTTCCAAGGAAGACAGTGTTCTCAATGGCTAAGAGTTATTTCATCATTTGGCAGGTGTATTATTTGTTATTATTATTTAGTAGTAGCAGCATTGGTAGCAGCAGCAGCAGTAACATTAACCAATACTTAGACTGGTCTCTGTTCAATTACTACAATGGACATCTTTGCCCATAATTATTTTTCTACACTTGCCATGTTAAGGAACTTAGCTCATGGAGGTCTCTCCACAGTCCTCAGGCTTGAGGAGTCCAGGTTGGAACACCACTGGCTCGGCCCACTCCCCAGCCATCCTGGGATCCCTGGAAATCATGCTGGGCCATCACCTCCTACCTTTCTTAGCGCAGTTATGAGTCAGAATGAGGCCTGGGTGGCATAAGAGAAGGGCTGGATTCAGGGCTGGGGGAGGGCGGGTGGAAGCCTGGGGTCGCGGTGGGGTGGGGCGGGAGGGGCTGACGCTCCCCAAAGTGCTCACTCCCTCGAAGACTATTAAACGCCGCAGGGAGACTCAGCATCCTGGCTTCCACCCAGGGGTTTCCTCCCTGGGGCTTCCGGGCCCCAGGATGTGGCAAGCTTGCGCCCCCTGCCGGTCAGCGAAGCATCTGCAAGAAACAGTGTCAGCATCAGCCATCCTGAGCACAGTCACCAGCTCTGGAACTAGCCCCCTGAAGAGTTCTCACAGGGCTCTGAGCATCTGAGGGATGCTTGGATTCACCTCCCTGGGGTAGACAACTGAATTGGTTTGAATAGGATCTCTTGGACACTGGTGGAAATGTAAATATGCATATGTATCAAGAACCTTCAAGTTTTTGATTAAGCCTCACCTCCTCCAGGAAGACTTCCATGACCACACCTCTCAACATCCCAGTGTAATCTGTATTTCTCTTTTCCATGTAGCATTTTTGCTTGTCTCTGACTCAGCTGAATAAGAAAAGTAACTTTATTTTGCTCTAATTGTTTACATTTTCATTTTGAATTCCAACTTCACCAACTATTTGTAGTAACTTGATTTTAATTATTTCAGGGTTTCTCTGTGCCCTGTCTTTGGGATTATGTCCTGGAGGCAGGTGGAGGGAAGAAGGAATGCTTATGAAGCCAAGACAGGCAATGCACAACTACCAGGCTGCTTCGATTAAGATCTTGACCTTGATCTCAGCGATCTGCCTTGATTAAGACCTTGATCTCAGGGGGGCCTCAGCTTGAAGTGGGGCTTTGGCTCCCAGCCAGAAATTGAGGTGGGGTCATGGCAGTAAGAGCACCCAATCTAGCCTTTAGACCAGGGGACAGTGGCCCTGGCCCCTTGGCTTTGCAGAAAAAGAATTCTCATGAAGATGGAAAGTAGTGAAACAAGTAAATTATTTATTAGGAGAAAAAGAAAAAGAGTACAGCAGGTGTGGATAGACACATGGGCAGAATCAGAGGGAGAAACCCTGAGTCACGCCCTGGTGGTAGCTTGAATTACTTTTATGGGCCATTTCTTCTGGATTTCCTTTGGCCAACCATTTTTATTTGCCTAGTTAAGAGTCTGTATTTGGTATAGCTCAGGATCTTCCCATGTGTGCACAAACATCTCTTAGCCACGATGAATTCTACTGAAGAGGCCTGTGGGTAGCTTGGCATCACTTAGCATCATTCCCCTTTGACTGCTAAGGAGTCGTTCTGAGCATGTGTAGTCGCGGAGGTCTCCAGACTTCGAGAAGAAGGAATATGTAGTCTCATCTTATATCTGGGCAGGGCCAAGCCTCCTCTCTCAATTGTCCTGCTATCTTGCCTTTAAGCGTTGGTCGAGAATCTCCAATAGCTTCTACCCCTTGCCTCAGTCTGTCCTTGCAGAGAGCACCCAGGGAGTCCCCACCAAGAGGCCCCACATTCCCGCTGGCTGACTTCTTCCCTGGTTACATTTGGATTCTGTCGGTGGCCCCAACACTTTCCAGGGGCACCAGGTTTTCTGCAAGGATGGCTAAGGAAAGAGAAAGCTCAGCTCTTTCCCACTCCTTCCCTCCCCACATTCAGTACCTCCCAGGTTATGAGGGCCCACCTGGTCCTGCCACACCCCAGGACACAGCTTGGAAGCCAGGCCCAGGGTCCACCTTGCACTTCCCCTTCCCCCCTCCTACCTGGGCTTGGCCCGGCCCAGGGAATCATTTCCCATTCCCCGGCGGTTTCCTCCCAGATCTTTTGTCCACAGCCAGTGACTCTCTTCCCCTACCGGTCGGGGAGAACGCCTGCTTTTATTCTGCTTTCTGCTCTGTGCATCTTCCCAGAGCCTGGGGGTGGAGGGGTGGGTGCGCAGCAGCTAAATGAGGAGAAGAAAGGAAGGAGAGAAAAGGAGGGGGTGGAAGAGAAAGCCTTTCTGTTTCCAAAACAGCACCCACATTCCTGACCTCCTCACCCACCCTCAACCCTCCTGTCGGGCGCTGGGATGGAGGGGGCAGTCGGAACTTTCCCCCCCAGAGGGGAGAGGAGGCACTGAGGGGTGGGGGCAATGCATGCCACCAGGAATGATCAGACAGCCAGAAAAAGTAAGGAGTGAGAGTGAAGGGCAGAGAGAAAAAGCTGCCAGGAGCTGGGGACCTGCGTTCAGTGAGACCTTGAACATAGTGCTTCAGCCATACTCGGGGCCAGGTCTGATGACTGAGTCCAGGAGGCCAGAGACAGAAGTTCTTGTCTTTGCAGCTGACCTTGTCCCATGAGACTTGGCTCAGTGGTAGTGTGATGTAAGCAAGCACTGAACCTTGCTAGAAGTCTCATTTCTTCGTCTGCAAAGCAAAGATCAGAATCTCCGCAGTGCGTTGTGGTTGAGAGGATTAAGTAGGACAGATGATCAGGGACCACAAGCTACCTGCTGGCAGATGGAGATGTGCACCCTGCCAGGTGGACAAGCTATGGTTTAGATGTCTGGGGACACCCGGGCCAGTGCAGGGAAACACTGGACCCTGGGATGTGTCACTTTGGAAGCCTGCAGACTCCCGCATAGCCAGGCCCCTCCTGACCCCTCCCGCCCCCTCCCTCCTTCTCATCTCAGGTGGCCTCAGCCTGCAGTGGCTGGAAAGCAGAGCTTTGGTTCTCAGCCAGAGATTGTGGTCAGGTCATGGCATGAGTACCAGTGGTCAGTGACAAGGGCCGGGCTCTTTGACTTTTCAGGAAAGAATTCCCACAAGGACAGAAAGTAGTGAAGCAAGTAAAGTGTTTATTAGGAGGAAAAAGAGGACAGTACTTGTTGAGAGACACATATATGATCGAGCTCAGAGAGAGTTGCGCCCTCATTGTAGTTTGGATCACTTATATGCAGCATTTCTTCTAGGTTTCCTTTGGCCAATCATTTTGATTTTCCTGGTTCTGAATCAGTATTTGGTTTATCTCAGGATCCTCCCATGTGTGCATGCACATCTCTTGTCAAGATGGATCTCACTGAAGAGGCCTATGGGTAGTTGACATCACTTACTGTGGGGTGGTGCCCTCTCCCTTTTTGACTTCCAAGAAACTTTTTGGTTGGGACAGTTTCCTTGACTTTGAAAATGAGAAATATGTGGTTTCTTATCTTTTACCTAGACTGAGCCCAGGTAAAAAAATCTAGAGAAAATCCTCTCTTGATTTTCCTGACTATTGATATTTTGGAGTTTCTGTCCACAGAGAAGGAACTCAAATAGCTTTCCCTGGGGTGGGAGTGGGTGCCCATCTCCCTCCTGCATCACTTCCATGGCCTGTGTCCCCATCTCCTGAGGTCAGGTCAGCAAAAACATAGAGCCATCAGCAGCTTCTTTTCCCCACTGCTATTCACTCAGAATTTCCAGATTCTCTCCTGCAGTGTAGCAATGCTGGGTGCTTGCGTATGGGGAATGAAACAGACATACCAGGAGGAGAGAACCAGGAGATTGCCTTTAGAGGAGCCCCCCAGGATGGCAGGGCAGAGAAGGGAACTGCAGCGTGTGGCAGGGGACAGAGAGCAGGCCCAAAGAAGTGGATGCTGGGTTGTGGGGCTCCAGGCAGAGCAAAAACCCCTGGAGAGGAAGCCCAGGCTGGGGTTCCATAGAGCTGGCAGGCCAAAGCCAGGTCAGGGGATGCAGCCAGGGCAGAGCCCCTCTGTGACCTCAGTCCCTTCAAGGCTGTGGTTCCCTGTTTTGACCTCAACCACTGTCCACCCAGCCACACGCTCCCAGGACACTGTCCCCATCCAGGCTGTCCTGCTCCTGCATTTCTCCACTGCCTGACTCTGGCTCGGCCCTGTAGGATGCTCTATGGACCTGGGGATGAGGTGGTCGAGGCCTGAGCCTGCCCTCAGACTCAAGGCACCTGCATACACATCTTGTTTGCCAAAATAACAATGCTGCAGTCAGAGGTTTCAGGCCAGGCTGGGGTATTGTAAGAAGGTGTAGTTGCAGAGCCTGCTCCCCATTCTAAACCAGGAGATGAAGCTCCCCGAGGTCGCTAGCTGGTTGAGGACTCAAAACACATTGCATGTGTGACCGAGGCCACTGTCCCTCTGTTACATCCCACGCGAACCCTGTAGACCCACCCTCTTCTCAGGTAAAAGGTTGAGTGTATACAAGTTACTTATTACAGTGTGTGAAATTAAAAAAAAAAAATGGACGTTAAAGAGAAAATAATGGATATGAAAGTGCATCTTACAAATCTGGTCTTCTCCCCAGAGCCATGCATGCAACTGTGCCCAGGACGTGCTCAGTAAACGCTTTGGGGTCGTGTGGCCCTCAGCCCTCCCCTTGGGGGCTTCTCCCAGCCTCTCCACTTTTGCCCTGCCCCACCCCCTCACCTAGAGGCTGCCAGGTGCTCAGCCAGGTGGCCAGGAGGCGAGAAGGCCCACCCCATCCGCCCGGCGTTCACAGCCCAGTTGGGAGAGGCTGACGAGAGACCAGACGAGATGTGGTGTGAACAGCGCACGGAGTGCGCCAGGCTGCCATGGGAACAGGGGGGTCGAGCTGCGAGCAGGAAAACAGCCCCTTACATCTGCGTGTTGCTTTCAGCTTTTCAGAGGTGGTGTGAAGGGCGGGGGTGGGGTGGGGGACAGAAAATCAAGGAATGGTGTTTTCCATGCCCGTTTTGTTGGCATTCCAGGGCTGTCAGCTCAGTTGAGCTTAATCTCTCTCAGCGGGGGGCGGGGGGGGGCGGGGAAGACACAAAGACATTCTTACACACCCATACAAGAGGCATTTCTAGCAGCGGTGTCTTGCACAATCACTTCTTGATGTCTGTTTTCAGAATGGCTTTGCGGGGTCAGCTGACACCATGCTGCGGAGGGGAGGGCTGAGCAGTAAGAATTTGCAGGGCTGCCTCGGGGAGCAGAAGCTTCACTCCTGGTAATGTGTGTATCACCATGTGTATCACAGATGGCTAATGGGAAGTTACCGTATAGCTCAGGAAGCTCAGCCTGGTGCTCTGTGACAACCTAGAGGGGTAGGATGGGACGGGAGGTGGGAGGGAGGTTCAAGAGGAAGGGCACGTGTGTCTACCTATGGCGGATTCATGTTGATGTATGGCAGAAACCAACACAACTCTGTACAGCAATTGTCCTCCAATGAGAAATAAATTTTTTTTTAAGTGAAAACAAAGTTTACTAGATAATTTTATATACAAGCTTGTTATTAATTCAACATAAGGAGTTACTCCATGAACTCACCGTAAGTATGAAACATTAAACTTGTAATTATATACACACACACACACACATACATGTATATATATATTTATGAAGTCTCACTCCTTTGAATGAGTCCCTCACACCCGAATGACATGAACTGTCTAAGCTGAGGGAGTCTGACTCTTGCAGTTTCGCTCTGGCATGTGGTCCAGTGGCAGGAAGGAGCTAATTGGATGGTAACAAGTAAGCCCCAAATCTGTGTTATAAAACCGCATGGGTTTATTTTTCGCTCTTGTATGTGTCCCTTTAGAGGAAGGGGGATGGAGACCCCGGGCTGTCAGATGCTTTCCCGGGGAAGTGAGGAGGTCCGAGTGCACACCTGCCCTCCAAGCGGGAGGGAGCAGGCAGGGGCAGAGCCTCGGCCACAGCGTTACAGGACACGCTACACGAGTGCACGGGGCACAAGCCACCCCAGCAGGGACGGGTGTGTGAGCCCACCTGGAGAAGCCACCTGTGTGTACATCAGGCGTGAATGACATCTACACCAGGGACGTGAGTTCACTACATTTGTTACCACACTACGGACAACAGCAACTGACACCAGCTGACTCCGGCTGATTAGTGTTCAGTGAGCACAGGACTGAGGTCAGGGGGGACAAGAAAGGTTCTGGACAGAGAGATTACTCATAAGCTCGGCAGAGGAACTCACTTTTGGGGGGATTTGGTCTCAAAGTGAGACCTCAGGCCATCATCCCATCCTCAGAGGACAAAACAGTGACCTGGTGACTGACATGCTCCCGGTGGGGCTCCTGGGCGCTCCCCATGCTGTTGCTTCAAGTCTGTTCACCAAGGACATGCCAGAAGTGGTCGGGGCTCCCTGGGGTCTGCAGGAGGCTCTGCCGCTGTCCCAGCAATGGAAACCCGGGGTGCTCCCTGCCTCCCAGTGAGGCTGCAGCCTCGCCAGAGGAAACAGCACAGGTCTCACCTTGCGGCTTTCAGGGCCCCATCTGCAACAGTTGTGTGTCCGTGGGCAAGTTACTTAACCTCTCTGGAGCTGCTGCTTCCTATCTGGACCAAGGGCATAATCCTGCTTCTCTTTAAGGGGTGTCAGCTACAAATTGGCCCTTGCCATGGGCACTGGCTCTTTGCCTCTACAAGAATTCAATCACGTGCTGCTGATCTAATTGACTTTCAATACCCCCTGAAAGGAGCTCAGGACGGAGAGCAGTGCTCTGTGCTGGGGGAGAAGGGGACTGGCAAAATTAAGTATTTTCAGGAACCAATTTTATGAGCTCAATTCTGGTATTTCTTCACATTTAGAAAAGCATTAAAATTCTTCATGGTGACGTCCGTTCCCCATGACCAACAGAAGCCTTCTGGGAAAATATATGTGCTTCTCAGATAGTAGTAGTTACTTAACAAATATTGGGGCAAATGAAAAATTAAATATACTTGATTGCATGTATTCCCCCTCCACCAAAATCAGATATATATGAACCCTTTCCCCTACTTCTTTGGAGCCATTTCTCAGAGCTATGTGAGGTGCTGTATCCTGGGCTCTAGTCCTTGAGTGCCTGCGTGCTCAGTTGCTTCAGTCGTGTCCGACTCTTTGTGACTCCATGGACTGCAGCCCACCAGGCTCCTCTGTCCATGGGATTCTCCAGGCAAGAATACTGGAGTGGGTAGTCATGCCCTCTCCGGGGGATCTTTCTGACCCAAGGGTTAAACTGGTGTCTCCTGCACTGCAGGCAGATTCTTTACTGCAGAGCCACCGGGGAAGCCTGAGCTATAGCCCTTATTTTCCCCCAAATAAAACTTAATTTGCAACTCTCACTTTTTTTAATTGACAGGGACTTGCTGTAATTTAAGAAAATAATATAAGGAAATTGTCTGCACTGCTCCCTACTGTTGAATGGAGGGAGGTCCACCTGGGACCAAGCAAGGAAGGCCAAGGGGGTGACTGCCCACCAGGGCCTGAGGGAGTGTGAGGGCTCTGCCTGGCCCAGCCCATGAGCATAACAGCCATCCCTACCAGCTCTGTGGAGGGACAGCCCAAGGTCAGTCAGGCAGGGCGCCACGGGCCTCGCAAGCCTCCTGCCTGGGGCCACAACCCCCCTGAAGCCTCCTCCCTGGCTCATAGGGCCTCCCTCCGGCTTTGTTGTTCAGTCACTCAGCTGTGTCTGTGTCCGACTCTTTGTGATCCCATGGACTATAGCACGGCAGGCTTCCCTGTCCTTCACCATCTCCTGGAGTTTGCTCAAACTCACATCCGTTGAGTTGGTGATGCCATCCAACCATCTCACCCTGTCGCCCTCTTCTCCTCCTGCCCTCAATCTTTCCCAGCATCAGAGTCTTTTCCTGCCTGCTGGGCCTCCTCACCCCTCTGGGCTTCTCACCCCTGACCTTCGCATGGGCTGTCAGTTCTGCCTTCCCTAGGTTAATGTAACCTCTGAATAATTTGGCAAATTCCCCCTTGTTCAACTGAAGATCTCATCACGAGGCACAACAAAATCAATTCATATGTATGCAAGCATTTTTTCAACAGCTGCCGCTGGCTTAGGCAGCAGATGGCTCCTGACACTCACTTGGCTGGCAGGGAGAGCCTCAGGGCCTGGATCCAAAGCGGGTCGAACAGGAGATAGAGGCAGGAAGCTCTGGATCTGCAGTCAGCATGACAGGGAGAAGGCGGCACCAGCAGGCCAGGGGGGTGGGGTGGGGGGGGGGGGGGGGCAGCCATGGCCTGATGACCCCTGGGGCTCTGAGGTGCTGTGCCCCTCTGCTGCCTGGGGCGTCTGTGCATGCTTCCTCCTCCACAGGGGCCAAGTCCAGGTCTCAAGGCTGGGACACCTTTCCTCCCCAGGGACAGCTAGTGTGCCAGTAGACTGGTCCAGACCTGTGGACTGATGCCCAGGCGGTCTCCAGCTGCTGCTGGGAGCAATATCAGAGGTGCTGGGGGCCCCTTTTGAGGTGTTTTATCCAGAGGGGACAAGACTGGGATTCAGAGGCCTTGCTACGGCAGTCTCTCCCCCATGCAAATCCCTGAAAAACATGAGGTGAGCAGACCTTCACAGGCCAGCACCTCTGTGGTCTGCCTGCATGTCACAGGCTGCTCACATCACGGCTTCATCATGGATTCAGTCAACACTTCCTGAACCCCAGTGGCATCATGTCCTGGGAATAAGGGGATAGGGCTGGCCCTGTGGCTGCCCCAGGAGGCCCCAGGCTGGAGGAGGAGTCAGATGCAGGAATGAGGCAGGGGCAGGGGGTTAAGGAGTCTGCACAGAGCAGTACCGTAGTCCTGCTTCTCATCACAACTGCCTGAGAGGTGTCTGCACAGCATCACCGCCCCACAACCATGCTTTGGTGAAAACAGGTTATCAACTTCCACAGGCTTTAACACTGTTCTAAGTGCTTCACAAATATCAACTTATTAACCCTTTAAATCACCTCCAGGAGATGGGCACTATTATTTACAGACAGGAAGCTGAAGTACAGACAAGGTGAGTCCTCTGCCTGGGGTGGTAAGCTGCACAACCAGGATCCTGTCTGGTTCTGAGGCCAAAGCTCACCTGCAGTCAGCTCCTGGCTGAGGGTCCCCAGTGGACCCGTCTCCCAGGACCCTGAATCCCATTTTTTTCTTCCCTTAGCACATCCACAAAGACAAACATACTTCAGGCTGCAGGGCTGCACACAAGCAGTGGGAACCAGAAGGGTCCTCCAATCAGCGTGTTTAGTTCTGAAGGGGGACAGCTCAGGGCACAGAATCTCAGTGACCCAGGAAAGTGAGGGAGACCCTCTATCAAGGAAAAGTGTCAGGATCTGGGTCTTTTCATGTGTGGATAATGTTAGGGAAAATTCACTGCTGATACTGATTTTAGCTCTTGGAAAACTGAGCCAGAGAGCACCAGTGTCCACAGAATTGTGCTGTATGAGAGCAAGCATGACTTCCCTGGTGGTTCAGGGGTAAAGAATCCACCTGCAACGCAGGAGACCTGGGTTTGATCCCTGGGTCAAGAAGATCCCCTGGAGAGGGAAATGGCAACCCACTCTAGTATTCATGCCTGGAGAATCCTATGGACAGAGGAGCCTGGCGGGCTGCAGTCCATGGGGTTGCAGAGTTGGACACAACTGAGCGACTAACACACACACACACACACACAGAGAAAGCATAGTTATGGCCATTGAATCAAGTGGTCAGTGGCTCAGTGCTATGGTATCAGACTTGGCAGGTCTTGTTTGGGGACAGCAGTAAAGTCTCTCAATACAGAGGGTCTGACTGTAAAGTAACAACATCGCTTCTGTGTACGGATGCCCAGCCCTAGCCCTCCCTCAATGTGGGTTCTGGCATCAGCTGAGCGCCTTCCACCGCTGCAGCAGGTAGACAGGTACATGGAGGAGGGTGATGGCATGAGTCTAGTCCACTGATGCAGTTTACCTCTGACTTGCAGCAGGGAGCAAGGTCTTCTGGTGAATAAAGGCTCTAGGCGGCTGGGACTGGAAGAAGCCCAAAATCAGGACAGCCTGGAGTCCAGGCAGGCTCCAGGCACTGCAAAAGATAAAGTTGTGTTCCCTAGCCTGTTGGAGTTCAGTGTGGCTGAGTCAGGGGTGTGAGGAGCAGGGGGCAGAGGGAGGGGCATAGCTGAGGAAGGAGTTGGTAAGATCAAGCCTGTGGGCAGAGCTACTCACCCCATTGGCCTTTGCTCTGAACAATCTGTGGGTGCTTAAGGATCATGTTTCAGTTCTTCCTATTCATTCCACCCCAATCTGGGAACTCTCAAGTTCCAGCGCATTGATAGGCTTCAATCACCACCACCGCCAATATCATCACCATCAATATCACCATCACACCACCACCACCACCACCACCATTAGTAATAACAACAAATCTGCCTTTCCAAGGTGGCACAATCAGACACTGTTCTGAAAGAACAGACATCACCCTGGCAACACTTCTCTGCAGCCATCAGTGTTGAATCTCATTGGCTGAGGCCCTGGAAGGACACTGGAGGAGGAGAGGCTCTTGCAGGGCAGGTTCTCTGAGACGGGCTCCTCCAGGGTGATCCCCTGCTGTCGGGCTTCTGCAGCCTGCCTTCCCTCTGGTTGTTTTGTCACAGAGGCTGCCAGGGAGGCCCCCTGCTCACAGACCACCTTCTCAGCATCTCAGGTGGGTGTGCATCAAATTTTGACGTGGGGAACCTAACGTGCATGGCTTCCCTGTTACCCCAGGGGGTGCATTTCCAGGCAGTTCTGCCATGTGGCACCTAACGGAGCCACTTCTCTGCACCAGGTAGCCATGCTGACACCTTCTGTAGCGAGACCAGGTCTCACATGGGCAGGGGTGTTGGCTGCTCCTCATAGCTGCCTTCAACTATTATCAGAGTTCTCCTGACTTCCTACAAGCAATTCTCTCATCACACCAAACCCATTATGACTGTAATAATTCCTTATAGAATAAGCTTTCCCTGTTAAATCACTATGTGGCTTCAGACTCCCAGTTGGGCCACGACTGACACGAAAACCACACAAATTGTCCCGTTTCTGGCTTTTGTATAAGCCAGTCCCACAGCCTGTCTCATCTGGCTAACAGGGTTCAGTGGCTAAGAGCACAAACTCTAGGGCCAGACTGCCTGTGTTCAGACACCAGGTCTAGCATTGGCTGGTGGAAACCACTTCATCTCTCTATGCCTGGATCTAACCATTTGTAAAATGTGGACAACGGGACTGTGGGCGGAATCATGTGAATTAACATATGTAAAGGGTTTGGCACATCAGTGTTATGTAAGCATTTTATATTATCAGGATTAGGTTCTTTTGACTCACACTGAGGGTTTCAGCACCAGGAGCCCCTCTTTGAGAAGGTCTCTCTGGCCACTTCCCAGCCCAGGCTGAGTTAGGCTCCCTCCCCTGTGCTTCCACACTGATCCGGCCCTCACACCCTCACTGCACGGATGTCACCCTGTTGTCACTGCAGGTTTATTTCTGCAGATCTTGATGAGGGCAGGGCGTGTCCCCAGAGCCTCACACAGCACCTTAGTGAGGGAGGGGTAAGTGAGTTAAGATGCTCTGGAAATAGACAGGATTACTTGAGTAAGAGGTGTGCTAAGGGACATGCCTGTGAGGTCAAAGCGGGCGGGAACAGAATGTAGGGAGAGCCTTCAAACCACAAGGTAAGGTAGGTCTGACATGTGTGAAGGAGGTGGGCAAGGAAGGAGGTCTGGGTAGAAGGATCTCAGACCTCAGTTCAGTTCAGCCGCTCAGTCGTGTCTGACTTTTGTGACCCCATGAACCACAGCACACCAGACCTCCCTGTCCATCACCAACTCCCGGAGTTTACTCAAACTCATGTTCATTGAATCGGTGATGCCATCCAACCACCTCATCGTCTGTCATCCCTTTCTCCTCCCACCTTCAATCTTTCTCAGTATCAGGGGCTTTTCCAATGAGTCAGCTCTTTGCATCAGGTGGCTAAAGTACTGGAGTTTCAGCTCCAGCATTAGTCCTTCCAATGAATATTCAGGACTGATTTCCTTTAGGATTGACTGGTTGGATCTCTGTGCAGTCCAATGGACTCTCAAGAGTCTTCTCCAACACCACAGTTCAAAAGCATAAATTCTTCAGTGCTCAGCTTTCTTTATAGTCCAACTCTCACATCCATACATGACTACTGGTAAAAACATAGCTTTGACTAGATGGACCTTTGTTGGCAAAGTAATGTCTCTGCTTTGTAATATGCTGTCTAGGTTGGTCATAGGTTTTCTTCTAAGGAGCAGGCGTCTTTTAATTTCATGGCTGCACTCACCATCTGCAGTGATTTTGGAGCCCTCCCCAAATAAAGTCTGTCACCGTTTACACTGTTTCCCCATCTATTTCCCATGAAGTGATGGGACCAGATGCCATGATCTTCGTTTTCTGAATATTGAGTTCTAAGCCAACTTCGTCATGCTCCTCTTTCATTTTCATCAAGAGGCTCTTTAGTTCTTCTTCACTTTCTGCCGTAAGGGTGGTATCATCTGCATATCTGAGGTTATTGAAATTTCTCCTGGCAATCTTGATTCCAGCTTGTGCTTCATCCAGCTCAGCGTTTCTCATGATGTACTCTGCATATAAGTTAAATAAGGAGGGTGACAATATACAGCCTTGCCGAACTCCTTTCCCTATTTGAAACCAGTCTGTTGTTCCATGTCCAGTTCTAACTGTTGCTTCCTGATCTGCATACAGATTTCTCAAGAGGCAGGTCAAGTGGTTGGTATTCCCATCTCTTTAAGAATTTTACATATTTGTTGTGATCCACACAGTAAAAGGCTTTGGCATAGTCAATAAAGTAGATGTTTTTCTGGAACTTTCTTGCTTTTTGGATGATCCAACGAATGTTGGTAATTTGATCTCTGGTTCCTCTGCCTTTTCTAAATCCAGCTTGAACATCTGGAAGTTCATGGTTCACGTACTAAAGCCTGGCTTGGAGAATTGTGAGCATTACTTTACTAGTGTGTGAAATGAGTGCAATTGTGCAGTAGTTTGAGCATTCTTTGGCATCTCAGGCCTCAGAGCTGTCCTAAGATAGATCTGCCCTAAGATAGATCTGCCCAGGCTGCTGGGGCATCCTTGAGCCAGTCCTTGACTGGAGCAGTCCCACAGTTCACCAGAATGGGCCTGTGCAAGCACTGCACGATGATCAATCTCTTCCTGAAGGGAGCCTACAAGAGGCCTGGCTTCAGTGAAAGCATGGTGGTGGATCTAGACAAACAACAGCTGGGACTGTCAGTCAGTTTTGCTTCCAAAGCAGATCTGAGCATCATGGTTGCCACAGTAACTGACAGGCAGAAGGTAGGCCACACCCCGAGGATATAGGCCAAAAGCAGGGATGCCAGGATCTGTCACCTTGATGCAGGGAGAGGGGGGTGGGCCCATGGACCCCTGTGAGTGAGACTGCATACACATCCATATTAATATATATAAATATAGTGGTAAGTCCTTATATATACTGAATGAATAAAGTCATTCAAAATTTCACCATTATAGGATTATTTTCTGTTATGAAATTTTGAATTTCAGAAAATTTTCAAATTTCCTTCCAGGTCTTATCATAACCACATTATTGCAATTCTCATGCATGTTATACTTCATATGTTTTAAAATATTCGATATTTAGAATATTTCCTCTTGTTTCTACCACAGCTTTCATAATTATGCTTTTCAGTAACTGAACAATATTCATAATGGATGTACCAAAATTTCCTAACTCACTGTTTTCCAGTATTTCCATTATCCTTATTTTCTTCTGTATTATAGGTAACACTTGCATGTGTATCTTTGGACATACATGATTTAATTTCTGCTGGATTATAGCTCTAGAATAAACTTCTAGGTTTGAAGTTACTGGGTCAAAAGATATAGTTTCGTAATTGTGTCAAATTTTGCTCCATTGCTTTCTAAAAATATTATGTCAGTTACATTATGGGTATGTTATCAATTATCACAAAATGAAGTGGCTTAAAATAACCTACAATCACTGTCTCACTGTGTCTGTGGGTTGGTGATCCAGGCATGGTTTAGCTGTGTCCTCTACTTCAGGGTGTCACAGGTTGCAGTGAAAGTGTCGGCTGAGGCTGGGGTCTCATCTGAGACCTGACTGGGGAGGGATTTTCTTCCAAGTTCACATGTGCTGTCAAGACTCAGTTCCCTGCGGGCTGTGGGGCTAGGGGCCTTGGTGCTCAGCTGGCTGTGAGTCAGAGGCTGTACTTAGTTCCCTGCCCTGTCGGCCTCTCCAACAAGGTAGGATGCTTCATCAAAGCATGCATCTGAGAAGATAGCAGTCAGCTGGTAAGAAAAAAATCAGTCTTTTGTAACAATCACAATTGACTTATTCTGTCGTGTTGAACCAAGAGAAGTAAGGGGAGAAGATGACACAGGCCGAAGGAGCAGGAGCAGGGATTACTGGGGGCCATCCTGGAGGCTGCCCCAGAATGTCACCAAGAGGACACATTGCTCCAACTTCACCACAACCTCAACCACCCAGAATGTTCTAGGATTTAGAAATTACCTGTACAGCAGGGGTAAAAGACCATCTCCAATTTTAATGACTTCTCTAGTGCGGTGTTTCCCCCAGGGCCACCTGGGTCCTTTGCTTTCAGCCGCTGCCAATTAATTTCCCAAAAGGTATCAACTGAGAGCCATGGAAGGACATGCCCCCATTGGGGCTCTGAGAGCTGTGAGTGAAGCCCTGTGTGAGGCAGCGTCCCTAAAGGGGTTCCAGCCTCAAGAAACTTCTGGTATTTGAACAGCAACCCCAAGACCTGAACACCCTACTATCTGTATCCCTAACATTTAGGAACCAATCTTCTCTTAAAGCTTACTACAAACTGATTCACATTTTGCAAATTTTGCTTTCACTGTCAGGACAATCCTGTAGGATACATATTAATGTCCCCATTTTACAGATAGGAAGGATCACAAATGTGAAGTCACTTGCTCAAGGTCACTCTGATAAAGTGGCAGGAAAGAAAGTGAAAGTGTTACTCAGTCGTGTCCAATTCTTTGCAACCTGATGGACTGTGGCCCTCCAGGCTCCTCTGTCCATGGGATTCTCCAGACAAGAACTCTGGAGTGGGTTGCCACTGCCTTCTCTAGTGGATCTCCCCGACCCAGGGATCGAACCCTGGCCTCCTGCTTTGCAAGGGAACTCTTTATCATCTGAGCCACCAAGGAATAGCTGCCCCATCTTTGTTCTCTACCTCCTAAGGTACCCTGGTCCTCAGCTGGGGCCTCCATAACACCCCTCCTCTCCTCCCCATCCCCATCGCAGCACTAAACATTACAGATACGGTGGGCCCTTTCCCTTCAGTTAGCTGGAAGGTCTCTCCTAGAAGTTCCCAAAGCCTTGGCTCAGTGGCCTTTTATTTCCTGATAAAAGAGGTGAGGCTGGAAAGTTACCTCTAAGTGGCAGGGGAGAAAGGCTATAGAGACCACAGAACATGGTTTTAATCTTTGGGGGATCAACCCCTGAACTGTTTTTAGGGGCACAAAATATCACAGAATTTGGGGTCTGAGAAGCCTCTGAGAAGGGGGTCCCTAGAGCCCTGAGAAGTAATCTGTGCCCTATAGGAAGGGAAGTGACGCACAGCGTCCTGGTTTCTCCCAGGAAGTCAGCAATCACGGCCAGGCCACGCCCTTGGAAAGTCCCAAGTTGGGAAGGAAGGACAGGGTCACATATGATCACAATGGCCATGCCCAGGGCACCCAGTAAGCCATACTGTAACTGCTCAGAGACCTTAAGGAGCCAAGCCTCTGTCTGTGGGAGCTTCACAGTCTTGTTCATTTATTCCCAAATGGGGAGAATCTCAGTCAAGAGTTGTAAATGGGACACACAACCCTGCCTGTGCAGAAAGTACATTTCAGCAGAGGAGATGCTCAGCCATGGTCACTTAATTACTTAATCACAGTTGGCAGCAAAGGCTAGGAAGAGCACTAAGGTGCAAAGGGTCTTCCCAGATGGCGCTAATGGTAAAGAATCCACCTGCCAATGCAGGAGATCCAAGAGACACAGGTTCCATCCCTGGGTCACGAAGATCCCCTGGAGAAGGCAATGGCAACCTACTCCAGTATTCTTGCCTGAAAAAAAGCCCATGGACAGAGGAGCCTGGAGGGCTACAGTCCATGGGGTCTCAAAGAGTTGGACACAACTGAGCAACTGACCACCACACAGGAATGCCTACAAATGGTTTTAAGCAGAAGAGAACCCTGTCAGACCTGTGCTCTGAGAGCTGGGAGAGGTGGGGAGAATGGCCAGGAAGCCCATATGAGGAACCAGCTGGGGAGGCCAGGGCTGGAGCCAGGGTGGGAGTTGGATGGAGCTAGAGTTGCTGGGCAGGGAGATCACCAGGCTGGGCCCTGGCTTAGCCATAAGGTGGGAAGAAGGGGTGATGGGGAGGACGGCTCAGTCCAGACACATTCTCAGTCAGAGCTGCTGTGTGCCTGCCGGTACTGCAGCAGGAGAGCTCTGGATGGTAGCAAACGGCAAGGATATGCAGGATGCGGGAATCAGGGGATCACAGTCAGCCCAGGCTTGAAGCGGGCCATGGGGAGTGTGTATGGGGCCTGAGAACAGCCCTTGAGTGGAGACAAAGTTTGCGATTCGGATTAGAAGGAGTCAAGTGGCATCTCAGGAGGTCACCTCCCCATCCCCAACGGCGCCAGGGCTCTCTTCCCCTCCCATCCGGATGGAGCAGCAGGAACGCCTGGCCTCCTCTCAGCTCTTGCAGCACTGAAAGCAATTGACGGGGGAGGGGGTGGGACCATCTGTCCGCCTGGTCAAGCCTGTGTCCAATGCTGCCCAGGGACCTGGGAGAGGCAGTGCTGTGCCCTCAGAACCATCTGCTGGGCCCCAGGGCAGAGACCCTCAGGATTGCCCAGAATGGGGACAGAGCACTGAGCCCAGCTCACCATCAAGGACCCAGCAGGAAGACAGGCCAGCCCTGCCTGCTCACTCCATCCATGGTCTTCTGGCAGGGACCACCAGCCACCCCTGAGTGGGCCTCCTGGGCTGGTTTTGTGTCCCTTCTGCATGGGGCCTAATTATACCCTGTGCTCTGAGTTACACTGATACCAGGCCTGAATTCTTCACCTGTTCCAGGGAAAACATAATCACCAACAAAAGGAATATATGGAGACTTCTCTGGTGGTCCAGTGGCTAAGACTCCACGCTCCCAATGCAGGGGGTCTGGGCTCAATTCCTGGTCAGGTAACTAGATCCTGCATGTGCAATTAAGACCCGGTGCAGTCAAATTTAAAAAAAAAAAAAAAAAAAAAAAGATACATGAATGGCCTGAAAAGATGCTCAGCATCACTAATTATTAGACAAGTGCGAATCAACACTACAATGAGATATCACATCAGCCAGAATGGCCATCATGAAAAAGTACAAGTAACAAATGCTGGAGAGGATGCGGAGCAAAGGGAACCCTTTGTAGGGAACCCTTCTACACTGTAGGTGCAGCTACCATGAAAACCTATATGGGGCATTTAGTGGTTGGACTTCACCTTCTGGTGCAGGAATGGTGAGGGTCTGATCCCTGGTTGGGGAGTTGGGATCCCACATGCCTTGTGGCTGGGAAACCAAAACAGAGTTAATGTTATAATGAACTGAATAAAGACTTTAAACAACCCAAATGTTCATCGACAGATGAATGGATAAAAGATGTGGTACATATATACAGTAGAATATTTCTCAGCCATAAAGAAGAATGAAATAATGCTATTTGCAGCAACATGGATGCAACTAGAGATTATCACAGTAAGTGAAGTAAGTCAGAAAGAGAAAGACAAACACCAAATGATACCATCACTTATATGTGGAATCTAAGATATGATGCAAATTAACTTACCTACAAAACAGAAACAGACAGAGTACAGACTTGCAGTTGTCAAGGGGGAGTGCGTGGGACATGGATGGAGTGGGAGTTTGAGATTAGCAGATGCAAACTAGTGCACAGAGAATAGACAAACAAGGTCCTACTGTGTAACACAGAACACTATATTCAATATGCTATAATAAACCATAATGGAAAAAGAATATGAAAAAGATACATATCTGTATAACCGAGTCACTTTGCTGTACAGCAGAAAATAATACAACATTGTAAATCAACTATACTTCAATAAAATAAATTAAAACAAAACTAAAAGAATACAGGAATGACCAAGGGAACCTGGCTTACTCATCACAATTCTTCTCATCTTCCCTGCTGGGGTCTCCTGTCCAAGCATCAAAAGTTGGGGGGGGGGTCTGTCTATCCAGCTGAGGTCTGGAGAGAAGCCTGGCAAGGCTGCAGCTCCCCATGGTCCCGAGTGGGACACCAGGCCTGGCCCATTGCCCAGCGGCACCCCTCTGCTCTCCTCACCACCCCTTAGCCCCATTCCCATCTCCCTTCGTGGTCCCTACCCTCCCTTTCCTCCCCAAGCACTCACCTGCTCTGTCCTGACTGCAGGGCCTCAGCTTTGCAGGCCTGCTCCTTCCTCTCCCTCGGCCAGAATTCCTAGCAGGAGGTCCCGCCAGGTTCCAGCAACACCTTCTCTCTCCTTCAGGCCCAGGGGCTCTCAGGGGGCCCTGCAAGGCTGTTGGGCACCCAGCCCTCTCTGAGCCGCCATCTGCACTGCATACACCTCTCTTAAAGCCCCACGGGGAGCTCTTGTCTTCCAGCTCTTGGGCCCGTACGGGCTTCTCATCTCGGCCTCTCAGAACCTTTCATTTCTACCACAGGAGGAGGAGGAGATTGGGATTTGACCACCAGGCAAACTATGTGGTGATTCCTCACTATAAGAAAGTGGCTGCATCCCACAAACACCTCTGGTGGTGAGATGCAGTCTGACCTCTTTAGCCCCCTGTAATCAAATAGCAAGGAAGACAGACTTCTGTTTATTTAGGCGCTGGCACCCAGGCCCTCCTGTAATGACCTCATACAACCCCACAGGCCTGTCAGGGAGTTTACATCAGCCCCGATTTACAGTAGAGAAACCAAGGCTCAGATTCATAAAGGGACGTGTCCGAGGTGACTTAGGTCATGAGTGGTGGGCTGGGGTAGGAACTGGGCTGTTAAACCCCAAAGCCTGCAAGTCTGCTGACACTGGGCTGTGGGCTTGCCTGAGTCCACGGCGAGTGGCACCTGCCTGAGCCGGAACCGTCTGGGCCACGAGGCCCTCAGGAGCCGCCAGGGCCAAGCGCTGCCCGCCACATCTGCAGCACTGAGTCCCGGCGGGCCATGTAGGGCAGGTGTTTGATGCGGAACCAGTGTCTGGGAATGACATTCCCACTGGGGGTGTAGAGTTTCTCCCCCCGCTGGCCCAGCAGACTGCGAAGGGCCAGGTTGCCTGACAGAACCTTCTCGTAGAATTCCACCCCACCCCGGGCATAGGCTGCAGACAGGGAGGCCGTGCGGCGGTCCAGCCAGGCTTCCAGGGCGTGAGTGAGAGAGTCCGTGGAGAAGGCATAGGCCACGAAGCCCGCCACTGCTGCCACCAAGTTGAAGGCGGCCCGCAAGCTCATGGGGCCTCCGTAGAGCCCCAAGGCGTGCTTGGCCCCCACACCCAGCGCCCAGGTGCCCGCCAGGCAGGCTGGGGCAGGCAGGGCCTGCAAGGCGGCTGCCCCACTCTCCAGGTACACCACCTCCTTGGCCAAGGCGAACTTCTGGGCATCGTGAGACAGGGTGAGGGCATCTCTCAGCCGGGCGCCTGCTGGGCTCCGCCAGTCCACTCGCTGCCCGTGGACAACCACAGGCCGGTCAGTGGTGCTCACTGGGCCACGGAGGAAGCTGGCAGGGATGCCTACAATGGCCCCACCAGGGAGTCTCGGGAAGCCGGCGCTCACAGGCTGGAAGGTGAAGGTGGTAAAGGCCTCGAAGTGGTGGCCCGAGGGGATGCCAATGTCCTGCTGCACCTCCTGGAAGAGCCTCTCCAGTTCTGGGGACAGAGGTGCCGGCTGGCCCTGAGGCCAGTACTGGTACAGCCACTGGACCACAGGATCCGGGAAGAGGTGGTACGAGATCTGGGCCCCAAACAGGCCTGCACAGGAGCCCACCAACAGGCCTGTCCTGTGTCTCTGCACAAACACTGTGGCCCGCCACAGGGGACCTGCCATGAGGGCTGCCACTGCTGTAACCTGGGCCAAGAGAAAGAGAAGTAAGCCAACAACTGCAGACCAAACACCCCGGGGCCACATCCTCTTAAACTGATGCTACGCACAGCAGCCAAGAACTGGCCCCAGCTCTGTCTCTGTGTCACCACTTACCAAATGCGCACATGACAAGGGCCCACCAGGAGGGAGTCTGTGCTGAGTAAATAAACACACATGAAACAATCAGTGTCTGGCAAAGAGCAGACACCCCTTGGCCAAGGTGAACCTCTGGGCATCGTGAGACAGGGGTCAGGGCATCTCTCAGCTGGGAGCCTGCTGAGCTCTGCCAGTCCACTCGCTGCCCATAGACAACCAAGGGCCTGTCAGTGTTGGTCATTGGGCAACCCAGGAAGCTGGGGGGGATGATCACGATGGCCCCACCAGGGAGTCTCGGGAAGCCGTGGTATGGCTGTAATTGCAACTTTGATTCCCATGGCTAGGCACAGCCCCAAGCATCCCCCCTCTCACTCCACTGCCATACTGAACACGAGCACTGATTTATACCTGAAACACATGCTCGGCTTATTCCATCCTTACTGTATGCCCGACACAGTTCCGAGAGCTGCACCCATATTATTTAACAACTGAATCCTTACAACTCTGTGACCTTATCATTATGATGTCCCTATTTTAAAGCAGTGAACATTGAGGCACAGGTAGGCCTCAACTAGTAACGTGGCAGAGCTATGGGCAGAACTGCTGCTGCTGCTAAGTTGCTTCAGTCGTGTCCGACCCTCAGCGACCCCATGGACGGCAGCCTTCCAGGCTCCTCCGTCCATGGGATTTTCCAGGCAAGAGTACTGGAGTGGGGTGCCATTGCCTTCTCCGATGGGCAGAACTACGTCCCTCCAAATTCCTATGGTGAAGTCCTAACTTCCAGGAGGAGGCACATGACTGTACTTAGAAATAGCATCTTTAAAGAGGTAATTAAGTTAAAGCGAGGTCATTAGGATAGTCCCTAATCCAATCCAGAGTGGGACATTAGGACAAAGACACAGAAGGACTGCGAGGACGCAAGCCAGAAAGAAGGTGGCCATCTACAAGCCAGTGGGAGAGGCCTCAGAAGAGAAACCAGCCCTGCCAACACCTTGATCTTGGACCTCATGCCTCCAGAATTCCAAGAAAACACATTTGTGCCACCCAGTTCTTGTCCCTACAGCTCTAGCAGACAAATACAGGCCCAGTATTTGAACACAATTGTCCACAGCAAATTTTTCACTATAGATTTTTTTTATGATAAATTATAAACACGCATGAAAGTGGAAAAAATAGTATAGTATAAACTAACTTCAATCTGTCAAGTCATGGCTAACTTTGTTTCATCTCTACTCAAACGCATAATCTCCTCCAGCTAGTTTATTTCCAAACACAAGTAGGGCCATACTATTATTTCATCCGAAAATATTTCAGTAAAATTCACAATTATTTAACTTCAGGTGAAGCCGTCTTCCTGTCTCTAAAGTGTTTAATTAGCAAACAAACTGCTGCAAACAAGAAGCAGCATATTCCTTAAGAGTCACGTCACTGTGCCTTTTCGCTAAGGAGGCAACCAAAGCCAGGACAGGAAGGGTCCAAACGCAGGTCCTACTCCCCCAGGACCCCTAGCACCAAGGCCGCGCGCCCCAGGGAGGCGTGGGAGGGGGTGCCGCGCATCTCGCAGGCGGCTGGGCGAAGAAGAACCCTCGCTCCACGCGGCATCCTCTGGCTACGCCCACGGCTGGAACACACTGTGAAAGGAGCCCGCTGGGGTCCACTTATCTACCCGCCCGATTTCGCACGCTCACCTCCTCCTCCGCCGCAGCCAGGTACGCCGAGCACGTAGGCCAGGCGCAAAGCACGCTGGCCGGCTCTAGGGGCGGAGACAAAGGGGCGGGACCCTAGGGGGCGGGGCTGAAGTAGCAATGCACGCCAGCCGGCTTCGGGGGCGGAGACAAAAGGGGCGGGAAACTCGGGGGCGGAGCGCAGGGCGGGACCCTGGCTGCTCAGCTCAAGCTGAGACTCAGCTAGTGAACGCCCCTGGGGGCATCTGGCCGCGGGCTGTTTCTTTCTACCAAGGCTGTCTGGGCCGTCCCTGTGTAGCCCTGGAGAGACCAGCGTCAGGGCGTGGGTCAGGAGGCCTCTGGCGGACCTTCTGTCGGAGCCCACGCCCCGTCCTACCGCCAGGTCCCATCCTTTCCCGTAGGGAAGCGCTCTGTGCTGGCGGGGCCTCTGCCCCAGCTCCTCCCAAGTGATCCACACTGTACAGTCCGCGGGGCTGCGTCACACCTGTCAGCTCACTTTCCCAGCTGCTGTGCGAGGGTCAGGGGTCAGCCTGTCTGGGCCCAGGCCATTCCTCTACGCGCTGTCTGTGGCTGCTTTCCCTTAGAAGGGCAGAGGGGAGTAGCCAGGACACAGACAGTCTGTCCAGAGCCTAAAACACTATCTGGCCACTTGCAGAAGAGGTCTGTAGACCCTGAAGTACAGGTGAAGTTGTGGGGAATTTGCCGGTGATGGACCAAGCTTTGTAAAGTCACAGTGAAGTCTGAGAGGCCTGCAAGGGGTGGGTGATTGGGACTAGATTAGAGGATGAACAGGGTATGAATATAGGGATAAGCATCCATGATGGATAAAAGAGCATCTGATGGTTGCTTTTTTTTTTTTTTTTCCATTGTGGTGAGGTACACATGATATTTACATCTTGACCATTTTATAGCATATAGTACAGTGGTAGTACAACCGTCACCACTGTCCACCTCCATAGCTCTTCATCTTGTAAAGCTGAAGCTCTGTATCCATCAGACAATAACTTCCTCTTCCCTCTGCTCTCTGGCATCCACCATTCTACATTCTGTCTCTATATTTCGACCACTAAGTATCTCCTGTAAGTGGAATCAGAACTTCCTTCTTTGTAAGGCTAAATAATGTTGCACCATATGAATATGGCAGGTTTTGCTTACCCATTCACCTGTTGATGGGAACTTGGATTGCTTCTGCATTTTTGCTATTATGATCTTGCTACTGTGAACATGAGTGTACAAATATCTCTTCAAGACCCTGCTTTCAATTCTTTTGGGTATATACACAGAAGTAGAACTGTTGCATAATATGTTCATTTCATTTTTAAAGTTTTTGAGGGTCTGGCATCCTGTTTTCCACAGAGGCTGTACCGTTTTACATTCCTGCCAACAGTGCTCAACCGTTCCAATTTCTTTACATCTTTATCAATGTGTGTTATTTTCTGTTTTTTTTTTTTTTTTTAAATAATAGTCATTCTAGTATATGTATGTGGTGGTATCTTGTAGTTTTGATAGGCTTTTCCCTAGTGATTAGCGATTTTGAGCACCTTTTCCTACGCTCCTTGGACATCTGTATGTTTTCTTTGGAGAAATGTCTATTCAAAACCTTTGTCCATTTTTAAATTGGGTTGGGTTTTGTGTGTGTGGTTGAGTTTTAGGAGTTGTCAGTACATTCTAGATGTTAATCCCTTATCAGATATGTGATGCAAATATTTTCACCCATTCTGTGGGTTGCCTTTTAAATCTGAGGATATTGTCTTTTGATGCACAACATTTTAAATTTTCATAAATTCCATATCTCCTACTTCTATTTTGTTGCCCATGCCTTTTGTGTTATATCCAAAAGATTATTGCCAGAGCTAGTGCCATGAAGTTTTTGCCCTATGTTTCCTTCTAAGAGTTGTATAATTTTGGTCTCTGATCCATTTTGAGTTAATTTTTGAATATGCTGTTAGGTAAGGATCCATGTGGATAGACAGTTTTCTCAGCAACACTTGCTGAAAAGACTTTTTTCCCCATTGAGTAGTCTTCACACCTTTATCAAAAATCATTTGATCAAAAATGATTTGATCATATATACCAGGGTTTATTTCTGGACTCTTTATTCTGTTCCATTATTATATGTGCTAAGTCACTTCAGTCATGTCTGACTCTTTGCAACCCCATGGACTGTAGCCTGCCAGGCTCCTCTGCCCTTGGAATTCTCCAGGCAAAAATACTGGAGTGGGTAGCCATTCCTTTCCCCAGGCAATCTTCCCAACCCAGATACTGAAGCCAGGTCTCCTGCATCTCAGGCAGATTCTTTACCGTCTTAGCCACAAGGAAAGCCCTCCATTGATTTCTGTGTATGTCTTTATGCCTGCACTCACACCGTTTTGACACTGTATCTTTTTAGTAAGTTTTGAAATCAAGGAGTACAAATCCTTCAGCTTAGTTCTTTTTTCAAGATCATTTTGTGTATTCAGTTTCCCTTGAAATTTCATATGAATTTTAGGATGGATTTTTCTATTTCTACAAAAAATATAATTGGGACTTTGATAGGGTTTGCTTTGAATCTTTAGATTGCTTTGGGTAGTACCGCCATCTTAATAATGAACTTCATGAACATGGGATGTATTTCCATTTATTTATGTCTTCTTTGATTTCTTTCAGCAATGTTTTGTAGTTTTCAGTGTATAAGTCTTTCACCTCTTTGGTTAAGGTCATTCCTAAGCATTTTATCCTTTTTGTTGCCACTGTAAATGGAATTGCTATCACCATTTCCTTTTCAGATTGTTTATTGTTAGTGTATAGCAACTGACTTTTGTGTGTTGACTTTGTATCCTGCTAGTTTGCTGAATTCATTTATTAGCTCTAACAAGTTTTTGTGCAATGTTTAAGGCTTTTTAAACGTAATTTTGTATCATCTATGACAGAGATAATTTTACTTCTTCCTTTCCAATATGGATGCCTTTTATTTCTTTTTCTTGCCTAATCTGGCTAGATCTTCTAGGACTATGTTGAATATAACTGGTGAAAGTAGGCGTTCTTGTCTTGTTCCTGATCTTAGAGAAAAAGCTTTCAGTCTTTCACCATTGACTAGGATGTTTGCTGTGGATTTTTCATATATAGCTTTTATTATGTTGAGGCAGTTTCCATCCATTCCTAGTTTGTTGAGTGTTTATTCATGAAAAGGTGTTGAACTTTTCAAATGCTTTCCCTGCATCTGTTGAGTTGATCATGTGGTTTCTGTTCTTTATTCTGTTGATGTGGTATATTATATTGATTGATTTTCATATGAATCCCACTTCGTCATGATGTATAATCTCTTCAATATGCTGCTAAATTCCTATATTGTTGAGAATGTTTGCATTAATGTTCATAAGGGCTATTGGCCTGAAGTTTTCTTTTCGTGTCTTTATCCAGAGAAGGCAATGGCACCCCACTCCAGTACTCTTGCCTGGAAAATCCCATGGACAGGGGGAGCCTGGTAGGCTGCAGCCCATGGGGTCGCGAAGAGTTCACTTTTCACTTTCATGCATTGGAGAAGGAAATGGTGTTCTTGCCTGGAGAATCCCAGGGATGGGGGAGCCTGGTAGGCTGCCGTCTTTGGGGTGCAGAGTCGGACACGACTGAAGTGACTTAGCAGCAGTAGCAGTAGCAGCAGCAGTGTCTTTATCTGACTTTGGTATCAGAGTCACACTGGCTACAGAATGAATCTGGAGGAATTCCTTCCTCTTCAATTTTTTTGGAAAAGTTTGAGAAGGATTGGCATTAGTTCTTATTTAAATGTTTAGTAATCTTCACCAGTAAAGCCATTGGCTTTAGGACTTCTCCTTGTTGGGAGACTTTTGATTACTGATTCTATCTCACTTGTCATAGGGCTTTCAGATTTTCTATTTCTTCCTAAAATGTTTTCTGAGGAGGCTTTTGGGCATGAAAGGAATACTTAAGAGTTACTTATGCTTTAATTACTATCAATTACTATTTAATTACTATTGATTAAAGATCAAGTTTAAATATCTCGTGTCTCTTAAGCCTAAAACCTCAATTTACAAATATTGTTGTTGTTTTTTTTTTTTACTTTACAATACTGTATTGGTTTTGCCATACATCAACATGAATCCGCCATAGGTGTACACGTGTTTCCAATCCTGAACCCCCCCTCCCACCTGCCTCCCCATACCATCTCTCTGGGTCATCCCAGTGCACCAGCCCCAAGCATTCTGTATCCTGCATCTAACCTAGACTGGCGATTTGTTTCTTATATGATATTATACATGTTTCAATGCCATTCTCCCAAATCATCCCACCCTCTCCCTCTCCTACAGAGTCCAAAAGACCGTTCTATACATCTGTGTCTCTTTTGCTGTCTCGCATACAGGGTTATCGTTACCATCTTTCTAAATTCCATATATATGTGTTAGTATACTGTATTGGTGTTTTTCTTTCTGGCTTACTTCATTCTGTGTAATCGTCTCCAGTTTCTCTTATTAATAAATTCAGTGATCTTTGTATAAAAATAAGATTTTGTTTCTACCTGTTCTTTGGTTAACCGTCAATTAACCATGGGCTTTATAATGAAATCTTCCTTAATCCTACCATAGCACTTCTGTACTTAAGTGGTCAAATTCTCTTGGACATCTCAAACTATACTTTCAACTTTAATTTAGTTGGTTCTCTTAAATATAACAATATCCAACCCCTGCCAAGTAGTCTCATTCCCAAATCAAATCTTATAAGCAAAATATTCTTAACCACTAAGCAACTCTTATAAATCTAATAAGACAGACACAGAAATGTAACAGATCTTCTTACCTGTTTTAAACATCTTAAATGAAGTACATATAAAACAGAGGAATAAAACTTATTACAGATAACCTACCCAGCACAGAAGTATCAACTTAGGTAGATTCTTTTATTCATCTTGACATCTCAAATGTATTCCCCTAATCCCGGAGCACAGAACCACCCTCATGGGCCACTTTACCCTGAGGTGCTGTGGACTGAACCCTTGGTGGGATATTCTTGCCCAGGACGGGAGTCCAGAACAACAAGGGTCCAGGTTGATTTGTCATGAGTTGGCATTCATTTACGGAGATAATTGGACTTCTCAAGCCTATGTCTTTTTTTTCATAGTAAAATCCTCCACAAGTTTTCATTGCTTGAGTAGAGCTGATACGATTCTGCATCTCCTACCAGGAGTGCAATGAATATTTTAGCTATTTGATTTGTAATGATGAAATTTTGATGTTGACCAAAACTTCAGTGCAGTATACTCATTGTTTGGCTTCATCAACATACTGTAAACATCATTAAAATCTTGTACATGCCTTTTCCCCTTCCCTCTTTCTTTCCCCTAGCATGTCTCATATGGCTCTGCAGAGAGCTACTGCTTTCTTTCTAGTGCCAAAACTGTCACAGCTTGCTCAGTGGGAGCTCCTTTCAACTGGCTCCTTTATCCTTTCAAATTGTCCTGGATCACTTTGAAAGCACACTTTCTTTCCGGCAACAAACGCATGCTCCAGGAACATCTTAATTATCGTTGTGCTGAGATATAAAATCAGATATTTTCTGAGGTTCCTTGTTTCCTTTTCAGGAATGGTACTTGAGACCAAACTCTAAGAGCTTTGGGCATATGTCAGACCACGCTACTTGGCCCTGGGAGTGGACAGTGGCTCAGTGGCCATTTCAGAGGCAGACCCCCAAAAGATGTATTTTTAAAATGTCATTGAGTCATATCAGTTTGTTTCTTTTTGGCCCCACAGCATCTGGGATTCTCCCGAGCCAGGGATGGGAACGCTTGTCCTCTGCACTGGAAGCATGGAGTCTTACCCACTGGACCCCACCACCACCAGGGAAATCCCTGGAATTATACCATTTTAAATATAACTACAATTTGACTACTTAAACAGACCTTGTTCTAATATAAAATATTTTTTGTCTTTTCTTTTATACTAGTTTCCCTATTGCCACAAATACTAACTTTAATGAGCATGCCATCTATTATAATACTGGTATTATAATTTGGTATAATATAATACCAAATTAGACCCTGGGTCCCTTGCCTTGGCTGCTCTGCACAGCCCCTTCTCGCTTCCCAGATCCTATATTTCCACCAATAATAATAATTTTTCTCATTCCTTGATATCTTTTTTGACATCAGAAGCTGGTGATGACTATAGTGTGAACAGTGAGTAGTAACAGCTCATTTACAAATAAATGAAAGATTTTATTTTTTCCAATAATTGCTACCAGCTGTACTCTTCAAACCATCTGATTTCCTGCTTATTAGTAGGCCCCCCTAAGGATGCACAGTCTGAGTCTATAATTTGTCAGTCAATGTTGGTAACTTAGACAATATCACTTTGGTTAAGACTCAGTTTCATTGTTTTGAAACTTCAGTCTCCTCTCTCACCCAGAACTGCCCTGACCACATCAGCACCCTCCCCCAGTAGAGACTAGCTGTGTGGCTCCTTTGGCTGGGGTGGAGGGTGGGAGCCTGCAGTCTGGTCCATAGCTCTTCTCCTGGGGATTCCCCATCTGGTAGGAAGCACAGAATGAGGAAGAACGATGTTTCCATCTAAGACCGTTCACTGGCGGCCCTCCTTCCTGTAGTTCATTTGATGTGAACAACTGAGGATGGTAGTAACCAGCTTCCTGCCTCTTTTCACCTTTCAGTTAATCCAGTTTGACTTCTGGTGCTGGTGAGGTAAACCGTGTGGCTGAGTAGGAGATTAGTCTTGGTAAGTCCTCTAGACTTAGCATCCAGGGAAAGGTGGGAAACCGGTTTAATTAAAGGTCCAGAGTTATTGGCTGGAAGTTACAGGAGAGGCCCTGGGTATCCTGTTTAGGCTTGCAGTTCAGATGCTTCAGCCTGACGCTGAGTGGGGAGCTTTGGAAGGCCAGGGTTTGGGGGAACAGCAGAACCACTGGTGCCCTAAGGGTGGCCAATCAAGCTCCAGGCAGTGGGGACCTGAAAAGTAGCCTGTCCTTAGGTTCAGGTCAACTCTACCATGGGGGAGAGTGATCGCATGAAAAAGGGCCCACTTCTTATGGCCTCTAGTGGGTGAGATACTGCACTGGACCTCGGAAGGGCATGTGTGTACATGCGTGTGCATATGTGTGTGCACAAGTGTGTGCACTGCACGCGTGTGCCTGTGTGTGCACAAGTGTGTGCACTGCATTGTGTGCCTGTGTGTGCACAAGTGTGTGCACTGCATTGTGTGCCTGTGTGTGTGCACAAGTGTGTGCACTGCATGCGTGTGCCTGTGTGCACAAGTGTGTGCACTGCATGCGTGTGCCTGTGTGTGCACAAGTGTGTGCACTGCATGCGTGTGCCTGTGTGTGCACAAGTGTGTGCACTGTTCATTACTGGGGGCGAAAGGATGGTCTGTCAGTCTCCAGGCTCTTTCCCATGTCTTGCTTCCTCTCAAGTCTTTTCACAACAGCTTTAACAAACTTCCTGAAAAAAGAGTATCTGAAAAGAAACTTTTGCTGAAGACCCCACTGTTGGAGAAGATGCCTTGGCTGAGTCCTGTGATCTGATTCATCTCTTTGGTGGTAAAACACAGACATCCTCGAACTTCTTTAAGGAAAGGAAGGGCTGTTGTGAGGCAGGGCCCTGGTACCAGGCTTGCTGGGAACCTTGCCGCTCAGGGACTACAGAAGGGCTGTCACAGGTGAGAAGAAAGTAAGGAGACACTGGTCAACAATGCTGAGCCAGTTTTTTTTTTTTTTTGTAATATTAAAAAGTTGATACGTTGTATTTTCATTTGTTTATTCAGTTCAAGAAATTTTCTTTTATTTATTTTTTGGCCACGAGGCATATGTGCTGTTAGTTCCCTGAGCAGGAATTGAACTTGCACCCTCCTGCAGTGGTAGTACAGTCTTAACCATTGACTGCCAGGGAAGTCCCAGCCAGTTTTAATTTCCTGTTTTTGATTATTGTCCCACAGTAGCTGTCAACATCAGGGGAAGCTAGGTACTATATATGTGAGCTCACTGTTCTAGTTTTGCAAGTTTTCCTTAAGTCTAAAATTATTTCAAAATGAAAAAAAATTTTAAATTACTGCTGCTTCAGTCCTGCCCTGCAAGTTGCAGGAGCTCAGATTTTTCAACTACTGTTTAATAATAGGCACCCTTTTCAAGTTTCCTAAAGTCATTCTCACAGCCCTGCGGGCAGTGAGCACTGGAGCCCAGTCTTACAAGTTCAGAGATGTTAAGGGAGCCACGTGGTTAGTAAGAGGAGGACCAGCATCCACCCACAACCCCCCAGTCGCCACCGCCCCATAGAGAAAGCCGAGAGCGGGGGCAGAGAAAAGCTGGAAGCAGAACCCAGAGAAGCGAGGGCTTGGAGCCCCCGGAAGAGGAATTTAGACTTTATCCTGGAGGCCAGTGGTTCTCACACCTGGCTGCACATTAGGTCCCCCTGGAGAGCTTTAAAGATTATTACTGCCTGGGTCCTACCCCAGACAACCTGATTCAGCTTTTTTTTTTTTTTAATTGGAGTATAATTGATTAACAATGTTGTGTTAGTTTCAGGTGCACAGCAAAGTGATTCAGTTATACATGTACATGTATCTATTCTTTTTCAAATTCTTTTTCCATATAGGTTATTACAGAATATTGAGCAGAGTTCCCTGTACTACCTAGTAGAATCTTGTTGGTTACCTATTTTAAAAACAGCAGTGATTCAGCTGGTTTCTATGAAGCTCTCCATGGGATTCTGACCTGCAGCCAGCTCATGCATGAGAATGGAGTCATGTTAATACACACAGTCAAAAGGCCTGCTTTTTTGACTATTAACCAGGACTCCTGACCCCAAGGCAAAGCCCTGCCACCCCAGCTGCTTCTGAGAGTCCTCATAGAGGTGTTATCCATTCCTCCCAGGCAAGTCAGCAAGTTCTAGCTGCCTCACAGTGTCCCCTCCATTTCTAGCTTCCTCGCCTGTGTCTGCTGCTGCACGGCTGCTTAGGAGCCGGTGTTCTCACCAGCACTGCTCTTTCTGGGAGCAGTTCCCAAAGTCAGAGTCAGAGGTGCTCAGTGGCTGTGGCAGCTGGCGGGGGAGCAACCCCTCCCCAACTCTTCCAGCCTCTGGCCCCTCCAAAGGGCTCCCAACCTCTCAGCACTTGGAAGCCTTTGTGCCCACACTAAATCTTGCAGCAAGAAGCTTCAAACACTGCCATCATACTAACAACATTTTATTTTTTAAAAGAAAAAACTATAAGTTTAAAATATGTACATCATCTATATTTCAGTCTTTTTCTCTAAAACTTTAATTCCTCAAATGGCTGGAACATAAGCAGACACAGAGGACCATGGTGACCTGCAGAAAGGAAGTGAGAGGCACTGATCTGGTGGTTTTCATTCGAGGATCAGGTAGGAGCTGAGCGCTTTGCTCCGCAGGTTCTTCATCTCCTCGAGCACCTTCTGTCCTGCCTTCTCCGTTGGCTGTGCTTGGTCTTTCACCTCTCTAAATATAAATATATATAAAACACAAACCCAATGAGGACACATCAGGGCACCTCTTAAAACATTCTTCACCCACCACCACCCTGCTTCTGGGCCCAGTGTCACCAGTGATGCCGCATGAAGACGGGAGGAGCTGTTTATACACAAACACAATATAAACCATACTTAGTGATCATTTAGTTACCAGTGAAAACACCTGGCTGGAAGTGATTCAAATCTGATTTCCAGTCTCAGTTGCACTAGGTTCTTAGCAGAGCCAAGTGACCTAAACTCTCAGCCTCTGCTTCCAGAGGTACACGTGGTGGGAATCCCATCAATGAGGATTATTGCAAAGGGAAATGAGAACTTATGCATGGACATCGCAGCATGACGGCTTCTAAATGCTCAGTGGGCAGGAGCTGATTCTTTATGTTTATGAGTAAAGTGGACACACAGTATCTCTGACTCTGACAATGGCTCCGGAAGGTGGGACTTAGGAAGGAGGGTTCTGCACCTGGGTCGAGGAGTGGCTGATGTGGAGCCTGGATGTTGCTGGCATGGTGAAGGGTAGAACTTTGCAAATCCCTGGGAGGACAGGATTAGTGTATTTGGTTGAAAGCACAGATGTCTAAGGATGGTGAGCTCAGCTAGATGATCTGTCCAGTTAGAAGAATTCAAGACAAAATTAAGTGCTTCTCTCTGTTCACAGCAGCACTACTGACAATAGCGAAGGCATGGAAGCCACCTAAGTGTCCGTGAACAGAGGAGCGGATAAAGAAGATGTGGGGCATACACGCACTGGAACATTACTCAGCCATAACAAGCATGAAATAATGCCATCTGCAGCAACACGGATGGACCTTGAGACTACTATTCTAAGTGAAGTCAGTCAGGAGAGAAAGACAAATACCATATGATATCACTCACATGTGGAACACAAAAAGTTAATACAAATGAACTTATTTACAAAATAGAAACAGACTCACAGACATAGAGAACAGATCTGTGGTTGCCAAGGGGGAGAGGTGGGAGGGATGGACTGGGAATTTGGGGTTAGCAGATGCAAACTTTAAGTGGAGAATGGACAAACAAGGTCCTACTGCACAGCACAGGGAACTATACTCAATGTCCTGTGATAAGCCATAATAGAAAAGAATATGAAAAAGAATATATGTACAACTGAATCACTTTGCTGTACAGCAGAAATTAACACAACATTGTAAATCAACTATACTTCAAAAAAACCAAATTAAGTGCTTGTGAAAGATTTCCTAAGGAGAGTGAAACTTCCTAAAGTTTTGGCAAACGCCTGAAAGTTTTGAAAAAGTATCTCAAAATGAAAAAATTAAAACTTCTCTAATGCATATAATTTAAAAAATTAATTGGTACCACTTTATGAAATCAGTCTAAAAATATATAGTTCATGTCACCCTTAAATATATGAATGGCTGAGTGATATTGTGATAATCTAAGGGGAGCTGAATAATGTGTCAGCAACTAAAGTCACTCACACAGTTTCTTGGATATTTTGCAATATAATTCTCCTTAGTAGGTCTTGAGAGGGTGAGATCACCATCAAGATAGCAAGGAAGCTCTTGGGTTGATTACAGCCTTCAAGAAAGAGCAGATGATTCTTCCATGAAAATAAGTATTTGCCAGAAACCAAATTGACAGCAGTCTTCACGGGGACATTAAGTATCACTGATGTGTTTTTTATTTCTATCCCTGTCTGACCAAGCTCCCATGTGTGTCTGTCTGACACTCTGTCTGCATCCAGCTGAAGCTGAAGGAGGCGAAAAAAAGCACAAGTAAGGACTGAAAAGACAGGACTGAGCATCAGGTCATGCTTGGTATACATGGAGAGAATTTCAGAACTGAATCTCTGCTGTATAGCACAGGGAACCCTACTCAATATCTTGTAATAACCTATAAGGGAAAAGAGTCTGAAAAAACAGATACACACACACATATGTGAGAGTCCCATGGACAGAGGAGCCTGGTGGGCTCCAGTCCATAGGGTCCCGCAGAGTTGGACATGACTGGAGCGATTAGCACACATACACATGGTGGTTTAGTTGATAAGTTGTATCTGACTCTTTGGACCCCATGACCTATAGCCCACCAGGCTTCTCTGTTCATGGGATTTTCCAGGTAAGAATACTGCGGTGGGCTGCCATTTCCTTGCCCATATTTCATGTATATATACATATACACACATCACTGTGCTGTACACCTTAAACTAATACAGCATTGTAAATCAACTATACTCCAATAAAATTTTGAAAAAAATCATCTGTGAGGTATCATTGGAATACTATACAGCCAATAAACTGATAATTATATTGATAATTTTGGCACATAAAAAAATGTACAAAAATAATTTAAACTGGAAAATAGGTGAATTCAAAATGCCATGGATCTATTTATTGAAAATGTGTGAAATGTATGTGTATTTTGAAAAAAAAAATAACTTGGTGTGCAGAAAATGCTTAGAGTTATTGTTTTTTCTGTTTTTTGTTTTTTTGGTAAAGTAGCTGAAATACATTAAAAAAGGAAAAAAGAAAAGAGAAGTTTTTTCTTTGGGTGAAGATATATAAAGTAATAAGTTCTATTTCATTTAATATTCATTTGATAATCAAATGGGATTTGATATGACTTTCTGTAGTCAAAATGGTGAAAAAACCATGTGAAACAGCAAATAAACAATGAGATATTGGATATTACCCTGCTCATGGGTCAGACTGTTCTAAGTCCAGGGGCAATTTTTCAAACTGAAAAAAAAGGTTCTATTTAAAACTCTTAGCCACATATTTGAAACCTGAAACAAAATGCAAAGTGCATCTCTTTGTTGAGGCGTCAGACGTACTACGTAGTATAACATATTTTGTTGCTAAATAGCTGATTAAAACAGATGCTCACTGAAATTCTATTAAAATTTTTTTTCCCTAAATTTTGTTTTAGAAGCTGCTAATCTACTTTCTGAGAAGTGCTGGTTTGCTATAGGTTTCTGTTACTATTACAAATGAAACAAAGGAACCCCTTGCTCCTCTAAGATATGTGGGCATTCCCTTCTGAAAAGGCAGGGCCTCCTCCAAACACCCTGAACAAAGAAGACAAACAAAAAAATTTACAGCATACACAAGGAAGTAATTATCCTTAATATATGAGGCACTCTTATAAATAAGAATAAGATAAAGACTTTCTGCAATATAGGCAAAAAAGCCCCCATAAAAGAAGAAACATATTTGATAAGGGTAGGAAAATTTTTACCATCACTCATAAATGAAGAAGTTAAAATTAAAACAATAATGTGGTCATTAACAGCCTATCATATTGGAAAAGAAGAAAAAAAACGTCTGATAATATTCCACGTTGTTCAGGGCATTTGATTGTGGGCATCCTGACCTCTGCTGGTAGGACGTTTGTTGATATTTTCCTGGATGGCTCAAAGCACTATGTAATAAAACCATAAAATGAACATGGATTTAGTGTTTATGTTCCAAAGTTTATCCTAAGGAGACAGTTTGATAAGTTTGCAAGGAATTATGGCACAAGGAAATTTGCTGAAGCCCTATTGGCAAGAGCAAACTATTAAAGAGTTGACGTGATCATCAGTAGAAAGATCGGCTAGCACATGATGGTATATCTACCAGTAAGATATAAAGGTGGGTATCTATATTTATAAACATATGATAACAATATGCTAAATGAAAGTCTAGAAGATAAAACAATATGAACAATATGATAGAATTCACGTAAACACATACAGTTGGCCCTTTGTGTCCATCGGTCCAGCATTTTCAGACTCAACCAACCCCCAGGTGGAAAAAAATATGAGAAAGTTCCAAAAAGCAAAACCTGAATTTGCTGCATGCTGAAAATTATTTAAAAATCATTTACACTGGGTGAGGTATTATAAGTAACGCAGAGATGATTCAAAGTATAGGAGGATGTGCATAGGTTATATGCAAATTCTATGCCATTTTACATAAGGGACTCAAGCATCCACAGATTTTAGTACCCAGGCTAGGGTGTGTCGTGGAACCAATCCCCCATGGATACCGTGGGATGATTGTATATACAGTTTAACAAAATACAGTAGGTGTTTGTGTGTTATTTAAATAATTAAAGTATTAATACTTGGA
Organism: Ovis aries; assembly: GCF_016772045.2. NCBI lineage: Eukaryota > Metazoa > Chordata > Mammalia > Artiodactyla > Bovidae > Ovis > Ovis aries. Next base: position 185,004,539 of record NC_056055.1, on the reverse strand, counting down.
AGACCACAAACCAAAATGTACAAGATACTGCCCCTGGGTGGTAGGATTATTGTTTTTATTTCATTCGTTATATTTTTCTAAATTTTCCAACATTTTAATAATTTAAAAAGACTTAAATAATTCTAAAAGGATAACTGGAATTTCAAACTTATAAACCATATGAACTCTAGTGGTTATATCCTTTACCAAAGTATTCTTCAAAACCAAGTTCTGAAGGATGATGGTAATGTCTGCCTAGCTAGCTGTCCCTGATACAGAGATGCAGGAAAGGGTTCACATGTGCAGAGCAAGCACCGGGAGAGGTGTCCTCACACCAGCATCTCATGGAATCCTCACAGCATCCTGGGAGAGAGGTTTTGTTTTCTGCACATTATGAATGGGGAGACTGAGGCCCAGTGACTGAAGATAAGCAACGAGGCTGGAGGTGGCATGGGTGGTAAATAGGATACATGTCTAAACACCTAAAGCACTGGAAATGTGTCTCTTTGGAGATGTTTTTAGAGTCAAACAGTTCTGTATGTCGTGTAGGACAAATTTTATCCTGGGCTACCTCTTCCCAAGTCATAAAGCATCCACTTACTTCTCCTTCTTGGTGTCCCTGTAGTCCAGCATTGGGAATTCCGCTTCGATCATTTCTGGGGTCAGCAAAATGTCCATACTCTGTTCACAGAGCTCACTGAAAGGAACAAAATAGAAAAGTACTGCAATCGTTTAAGAGTTACATGATTCCTTCAACATTACTCACACCTATACTTCTTGGATCTACGTTAAAGAAAGTATAAGACTGATAAATAGCTTTCTATCAACCGACAACAGTAGGAATGATTCTTTATAACCAGAGAATAACAAGCAGCTTAAAAATGGGGTTTGTTGTTATAGTTGTTGTTGTTCAGTGGCTAAGTCATGTCTGATGCTTTGCAACCTCATGGACTGTAGCACTCTAGGTTCCTCTGTCCTCCACTATCTCCTGATGTTGTTGTTCAGTGGCCAAGTCATGTCTAACTCTTTGTGACCCCATGGACTGCAGCCGAACAGGCTTACCTGACCTTCACTATCTCCTGGAGTTTGCTCAAACTCATATCCATTGAGGTGACGATGCCATCCAACCATCTCATCCTCTGTCACCCTCTTCTCCTCCTGTTTTCAATCTTTCCCAGCATCAGCGTCTTTTCCAATGAGTTGGCTCTTTGCATCAGGTGGCCAAAGTATTGGAGCTTCAGCTTCAGCATCAGTCCTTCCAATGGATATTCAGGGTTGCTTTTCTTTAGGATTGACTGGTCTGATTTCCTTGCTGTCCAAGGAACTCTGAAGAGTCTTCTCTAGCACCACAGTTTGAAAGCATCAATTCTTTGGTGCTCAGCCTTCTTTATGGTCCAACTCTCACAGCCATACATGACTACTGGGAAAAACCACAGCTTTGACTATACAGACCTTTGTTGGCAAAGTGATGTCTCTGCTTTTCAATACACAATCTAGGTTTGTCATAGCTTTCCTTCCAAGAAGCAAGTGTCTTTTAATTTCGCAGTTACAGTCACCGTCCACAGTGATTTTGGAGCTCAAGAAAATAAAACCTGTCACTGCTTCCAGTTTTTCCCCTTCTATTTACCATGAAGTGATGGGATCAGATGCCATGATCTTAATTTTTTAAATACTGAGTTTCAAACCAGACTTTTTCATTCTCCTCTTTCACCCTCATCAAGAGGCTCCTTTATTCCTCTTCACTTTCTGCCATTAGAGTGGTGTCATCTGCATGTCTGAGGCTGTTGACATTTCTCCTGGAATCTTGATTCCAGCTTGCGATTTATCCAGCCCGGCATTTTGCATGATGTTCTCTGCATAGGAGTTAAATAAGCAGGGTGACAATATACAGCCTTGTCATACTCCTTTCCCAATTTTGAACAGTTGTTTCATGTCTGGTTCTAATTGCTGTTTCTTGACCCACATACAGGTTTCTCAGTAGACAGGGAAGGTGGTCTAGTATTCCCATCTCTTTAAGAATTTTCCACAGTCTGCCATGGTACACAAAGTCAAAGGCTTTAGCATAGTCAACGAAGCAGGTATTTTCCTGGACTTCCCTTGCTTTCTCCAATGAATGTTGGCAATTTGATCTCTGGTTCCTCTGCCTTTTCTAAACCCAGCTTGTACATCTGCAAGTTCTCGGTTCTGTTGTTGAACCCTAGCTTGAAGGATTTTGAGCATAACCTTGCTAGTGTGTGAAATGAGCACAATTGTCTGGTAGTTTGAACATTCTTTGACATTGCCTGTCTTTGAGATTGGAATGAAAACTGACCTTTTCCAGCCCTGTGGCCACTACTGAGTTTTCCAAATTTGCTGGAATACTGGGTGCAATACATTAACAGCATCATCTTTTAGGATTTTAAATAACTCAGCTGGAATTTCATCACCTTCACTAGCTTTGTTCGTAATAATGCTTTCTAAAGCCCGCTTGACTTCACACTCCAGGATGTCTGGTCCTAGGTGAGTGACCACACCATCGTGGTTATCTGGGTCTTTAAGACTTTTTTGTATAGTTCTTCTGTATATTCTTGCCACCTCTTCTTAATCTCTTCTGCTTTTGTTAGGTCCTTACCATTTCTGTACTTTATTGTGCCTGTCCTTGCATGAAGTATTCCCTGATATCTCCAATTTTCTTGAGGAGATCGCTAGTCTTTCTCATTCTATTGTTTTCCTCTATTTCTGTGCATTGTTCATTTAAGAAGGCCCTCTTCTCTTTCCTTGATATTCTCTGGAACTCTGCATTCAGTTGAGTAATCTTTCCCTTTCTCCCCTGCCTCCCCCTTTTCTTCTTTCCTCAGCTGGTCACAGCAAACACCCTTTTCCAATAGCACAAGAGATGACTGCACATGGTCAGTACTGAAATCAGATTGATTATGTTCTTTGCAGTGGAAGATGTAGAAGCTCTATATGGTCAGTAAAACCTAGACCTGGAGCTGACTGTGAGACTCAGATCATGAGCTCCTTATTGCAAAATTCAGGCTTAAAGTGAAGAAAGTAGGGAAAACCACTAGACCCTTCAGGTAAGACCTCAATCAAATCCCTTTGATTATACAGTGGAGGTGATGAATAGATTCAAAGGATTAGATCTGGTAGACAGACAGCCTGAAGAACTATGGATGTAAGTTCATAACATTGTACAGGAGGAGGTGATCAAAACCATCCCCAAGAAAAGGAAAAATGGGGTTACAGAATGCATGCTGTTTGCAGGTGTACATGCAACATTTACCAATATTGACCGTATCTTGGACCATAAGGAAAGCATGAATATTTCAAAAGGTTGAAATCATTCTGAGAATGTTCTGTGACCACAATGGAATTCAATTAGAAATCAATAGCAAAGAAGACAACCAAAAAATCCACAACTGCTTTAAAAAGAAAACAATATACTTTTAAATAATCTACAGGTGAGAGAAGAAATTACAGGGATTGAGGTTATTTTTATCTTGAGGTCTGCTACCCCTTACAGCAGGGGTCAGGAAACTTTTCGAGTAAAGGCCTCAGTGGGTCTCTTTTACAGTTAGCTTCCCAGGTGGCACTAGTGATAAATAATCCGTCTGCCCATGCAGGAGCCATAAGAGACACTGGTTTGATCCCTGGGTCAGGAAAATCCCCTGGAGGAGAGAATGGCACCCCACCCCAGTGTTCTTGCCTGGAGAATCCCACGGACAGAGGAGCCTGGTGGGCTGCAGTCCATGGGGTCACAAAGAGTCAGACAGGACTGAAGCGACTTAGCACCCACACACACTGTTGCAGCATGAACGAAGTCATGGAAAACATTCAAATGAATGAGTGTGGCTGTGTTTCAATAAAACGGGTGTTTTGCAAAAATGGGTGGTAGGCCAGATTTGGCTGTTTGTGGAACCCCTGGCCAGGCGCTTGGTTGCTTAACAGTTACAGCTGGGTCACTGCAAGTGTGAGTTCCAGCTCCAGGAAGCAGGAAGAGAGTCTGCAGGAGGTAAACCCACTCCATCCTGGTCCTGCCCTCAGGAGGACATCTCACGTCTTCTCCTGCCCTCTTGGTAAAGGCCGAGTCACATGGATGACCTAACTCAGGTGACACTGAGCCTCCAGTTTCAACAATTCTATTTCTGTGGAAGAGGAGACGATTATTTTGAGTGGCTGTCTCTGCTACAGTCAAAGAGAAATGCCTCCAAGATCAACAGAGGCTTCAAAATCTAGAATTACAAACAGGAACCCTCTCCTTGCAACGAAACATAAACAGAGGTGGGCAGAGCCATATTCTGTTTGGGAAAACACCCTTGAAAACTGCACAAAGTCACTCCAATCACCTAATCTTCGCTAAGCAGCTGCTCTGTGCCAAGCTCTGTGCCAATCTCGATGCTGGTGATTTACAAGACTGCTTCCCGTTAGCAGTTTCCTCATCTCCAAAGTATGGAAAATAAGAAGACCTTATTGTTGGAGTGAATGAAATTCTTGTCAAGCGCTGGGCCTGACTTTACATTTAATGCTCTGTAAATGTTACTGTTACAACTACCCCCCTCCTCCTCATCTTCCTTAATTGACAACCCCTGTGAAGTAGGTACTACTATTCTCATCTCAAAAATGAGGAAACTGACTCATGAGTCTGCAGATTAGTGAGGAAATTGACTCATGAGTCGGAACATCAGTGCTGAATGGGGAAGCGTTGCAGAGCATCTCCTCACCTGCCTCCCCAAACTGAACGTCAAGTAACCATGTGGCACCCCGGCCACCCACCTGGCTGCAGCATCCTCAGGAAACGCCCTCATGCTCTGGGGTTCAAGTAGCAGACACTCAACTTCCCTGTTCAGACCCTGTTCAGGGTTCTAAGCTTCAGACGTCCATGTATTGCCAAGTACCACTGCTTGTGGGCAGGTCTCACAAAAACCAATATTTAGGGTTATTTTACAGGACCTAGGTTCTAAGCTTCAGAACGTGTTAGTGTATAGCCAAGTAACCAGGGCTGAGCATTGTGTGCTGTAGGTCTTGCAAGTCTCAACCAGCTTATGTTAGTGTCTCATTCAACCAGGGCTTTCTTGCAAACCATTGAGAAGTGCTGCTGTGGGGCTTTCTTGCTCAGCTTCATGTTGCCCAAAACCCCATGCTGCAGTGCCAAGGTTTAGCCTGCGCAGGTCTCCATAGAATCCCCAGGTAAGAATACATGGAGCTCCTGCCAGGGGATCATCCCGATCCAGGGATCAAGTTTCCTGCATTGGCAGACGTGTTCTTTACCCCTAGCGCCACCTGGGAAGAGCCAAAGCGGGCGTGGCCACAGCAGATTCAAGGATACATTTTCACTGGATGTTGTATGCTCATCAGTAAAATCAAATTTAAGTGCCTTCGTTTGGAGGCTATTTTTCTTTTTCCTTAATTTTTTTTAAATTTACTTTGGGGGGTCCTAGGTTTTCTATTTTCCCTTTTCTTAAAATTTTCGTTTTTGACTTTTCTTTTAAAAATATTTTATTTGTTTGGGGTGGGGGCTATATTTCTTTTGCCCCTCCAAATCCTACCTGCCTTCTGAGTACTAACCCAAGGGCATGCGATTCTGCAGCCTTGGAAGCCCACTTAGCACCCACTCTGCTCGCCCCTCCCTGAGCACCTGCAGCACTGAAAGGTCAGCCAGTCTGAGACCTGAGACTATTATTCTCCACCACGAATCCAGCATCTTATCTGCTGAGGGTGTGGCTGGGTGTCAGCTGTGTCTTGGCGGGGCTGCAAGCTCAGGTGCTGTGTGCTCCTTGGAAATCTCTCAGAGCACCTGGCATGTTTCTGGAACATAGACGGCAGTGAGACCACAGGTGAAAAAGTACCGTTCGACTGTCTCTATCCTGTCTTCTTCCGGCAAGGCGTCAAGAACGGCAGGGACGTCAACAGGCAGCATGACTAAGTTGAAGGAATCACAGCTGTGGAAAAATCACAGAGCAGCCGAGGATATGTGACCACGTTAGTAGTCTCAGGGTCTTTATACAATCTTCTAAAGCACTTTAATTTTACCTTTGGTATTTTATGCTACCATCCTGTCCTCTTCATCCCTGGAAACCCACCCATGTCTCCCTAGAGGTAAAGGCGGAGGGTGATGAAAGTAAAAAGTCAAAGTATTAGTCGCTCAGTCGACTCCGACTCTTTGTGACCCCATGCCCTGTAGCCTGCCAGGCTCCTCTGTCCATGGAGTTCTCCAGGCAAGAATACTGGAGTGGGTTGCCGTTTTCTACTCCAAGGGATCTTCCTGACCCAGAGATTGAAACTGGGTCTCCTGCATTGCAGGCTGTGATGGGTACCGGTCAAATCCAAGAGAATGGTGCTAAATAAGATATTTCGGAGAGCTTAGAAAAATAATTTTCAAAAGTGTAGTATCTAAACTTACTTTATTTCCTGGGGGTGGAGGTGGGGTGGGGCAGCTAGATAGTTTACTTTTTCTTCTTAATATTTTTTCCCACATTTATACTCTTCTTATAGGCTTCCCTGGTGGCTTAGAGGTTAAAGCATCTGCCTCTAACGCAGGAGACCTGGGTTCGATCCCTGCATCTGGAAGATCCCCTGGAGAAGGAAATGGCAACTCACTCCAGTATTCTTGCCTGGAGAATCCCATGGATGGAGGAGCCTGGTGGGCTACAGTCCACGGGGTCACTGAAGAATTGGTGCTTTTGAACTGCGGTGTTGGATGAGACTCCTGAGAGTCCCTTGGACTGCAAGGAGATCCAACCAGGCCATTCTGAAGGAGATCAGCCCTGGGATTTCTTTGGAAGGACTGATGCTGAAGCTGAAACTCCAGAACTTTGGCCACCTGATGCGAAGAGTTGACTCATTGGAAAAGACTCTGATGCTGGGAGGGATTGGGGGCAGGAGGATAAGGGGACGACAGAGGATGAGGTGGCTGGATGGCAACACTGACTTGATGGACGTGAGTCTGAGTGAATTCCAGGAGTTGGTGATGGACGGGGAGGCCTGGCATGCTGTGATTCATGGGGTCGCAAAGAGTCGGACACGACAGAGAGACTGAACTGAACTGAACTGATACTCTTCTTAGTTGTTTATTCAATTTCAGACCTCCTCCTCACCTCCTTATATATTGTTCAGTATTATAATTTTAGACTTTTACATAAAAATTACTGGGTATCAAGGACATTAAAAGCACTGAGATGGGGAGGAAAAAACAGTTTGTTAATTTTAAGTTCAGTTCAGTTTTAAAGTTGACAGTATATTTCTGTTTCAAGTTGGTGGAATAAACACTTTAAAAAAATTTTTCCTTTTTTTGGTCTCAACTCCTTCTCACAAACCTCTCAAATGCTATTAGAGGAATAAAAACTGAACACACAATAGCAAAGGGAATACAGAAAAAATCACAAGTGGATATATATTTTTAATAATTTTCTGGAATAAGCTTTGAAAAGCTGGGAGGAGTGCTGTCTCATAAAAAAAGAGTAAAAAATGACCCATGGCAGGAAACTGACCTTCTTACCGACCCTGCAGGTGGCAGGATGGGACACCAGGGGGATTAATTGAAGCCTCCTTGGTGTGTGCAGATATGTCTTGGAGATAAGTTTCTTCTTGTTTAATAAGCAAAAATGTGCCTGGCCCACCAAGCATAGGGCTTGGTTGAATGCAACTACGGCCCATGGTTTCTACAGCTGTAACAAAGAGTGAAGAGGATCTTTATCAACTAATATGGAGTGATTTTCAGGGGATGTTATAAGTGAAAACAGGAAAATACAAAAGAGCTTATCCAGTGTGCCACTTTTTGAGTAAGGAAGAGGGGAACATGAAAAATACATATATTCTGTTTAGCATTGTGAAGGGAAACACGGGAATGGTGTTAGAAGACAGAGCGGCTACCAACAAGGGCAGAAGGGAGGGGGATGGAGTGACACGTGTCTGAGTTTGACTTTCCATGTAGCTTTGAATTTGTTAGTGTGTTAATGTTCTACATATTCAAAAAATAAAATTAAATCAATATGAAAGGGAGGAGTGGGTGAGTGATAGTTGCTCAGCTGTATCTGACTCTTTGTGACCCCAGGGGCTGTAGCCTGCCAGGCTCCTCTGTCCATGGAATTCTCCAGGCAAGAATACTGGAGTGGGTTGCCATTTCCTTCTCTGAGGAAAGGGAGGAAATGCCCCTAAACTGAAAGCAAACTGAAACAAATAAAATTTCATATGAATTCCATAAGCACAGTGGAGGGGGAAAAAAGAGAGAAAGAGGAAGGGAAAGAAAGAAAAAACAAAGAAGAAAAGGAAGGACTTATATTCAATATCCTGTAATAACCTATAATAGAAAGAAGAATCTGGAAATAATACATATATATACATATATATGGTTATATCACTTTGCTGTACACCTAAACCTTTGTCAATCAATTATACTTCAATAAAAAATACTTTAAAAAAGTGAAAAGGAGTAATCCAAATAACTCATAAATATAGTATTTGACTATACATCCACATCCTGGATAGAATGGGGGTAGGAGAAGACTGCAAATAAATCTTGAGCTCTATTTACTATACTTGTTTATTAAAGTGATTATAGCTGAAGTCATTCTGAAACTATTTTTAACATTCTATAAAACTGAGTGAGGAAATGTCTTAGGAAGCCAGGGTTCTCACAGAGGAAGAAGAGACAGATAACTAAGCAACTCCATGAGTGTGGGCTGGGATTAGAAGCACCAGCGTAGATTCATGATTTCCAAAATGGGGATAGGTGTGTACAAGTGTGTGTATGTGCACATGTGTATAGATGTATGTGGTCATGCATTTTTGTATGGCTATGTACATATGTGTGAAAGTATATGTATATACATGCACTTCCCCACACTCTGGATTGTCTGCTGAGGAGGCCAAGAAACAACCCCCTCCACCCCCAGGGGCAATGTGTGCACCAGGAACCCAGATTTTGGTCTCTAATACCATTTCTCACCAAAAGGGACCTGGCCTCCACCACCCAGAGATTGACCTTATCTACTGACTTTATGACAAAGAATGCAGGTTCTAATGGACAGTCCCACTGAGATCTCCAAGTGTATGTAGCTGAGGAAGGGGTGGAAGAAGGTGGGAGCCTGGACCACTCTTCCAAGGCCAGGCTTGTCTGGAAGACAGAATGGCAACAACTAAAGGTTTTTCATGAGACCAAACTCATCTACTTTTTAAATTTTTACTTTTCTATGTGTTAATGGGCTCCTCTGGAATTGAAAGGGTGGTGACAGTGGATGGTGTTTGGCTGTTACATTTTGCTTTGTTTTGTTTCATGCCTTTCTTGGAAAAGTAAAACTCTGACAACGCTGAGTCAGTTCCTAAGATTCTTCTGGACACTTCACCCATCTATGAAATCCCAAAGTCTGGCACCGCTGGATTATTAATAGGTAATTTCTTCATTGATGCTGACTCAGATTTCATGGGAGTCACAGAGACTCAATAAATTCTCTCTGAATTTATTAAGGAGCAAAGAACCCAAGTGAACTGTTTTGATTATTATGAATGCAAAAATGACTTGGAATAAATAAACATTAAATAACATTGCATGGTTTAACAAAAAACAGATAACTCTCGTCGGCAAAAAAAGGGGGAAATACCAGCTAAGAAACAGGTAATCTATTCAACCACAATGACTGCAAGTTGAAGTATCATTAGTGGGTGTGTGGGAAGTTAAAAAGGAATGCCATTATTATTCTGTAACTCTTTTAGAAACAAAAACATGACCTAGAGTCTTACATCATGGAAATACATGATGAAGAAATAAAGAATCCTCTCTTGATTTTATAATCTGTCATGCAATTATGCTTTATTTTGAAACAAATTGGCCCAACAGAGCACTCAGGCACAGAAGCTGGAGGTAACAACTCCTAGTTGGAGAGTTTTCTTTAATTCATGTGGAATTCATGTTTAATTCATGGTTAATTCAAGCCCAAAGTAACTGCACTCTGAGTGCCTTTTGAAAGAATAGCCTCAGGAGATTTTTCCAAGGACACAGCTTTGGAAAAAAAAAAAACAAACCAAAAAAACCAGGATGTTTTTGTCTTAATTCTTGAGACCCATGCTTGCTGACAGCGGGTGGACCCTGGCCCTCGGCACTCCCCACCATCTCTCACTTTACATGTTCTGTCTAGGGAAGGGTGCCACACGCAGCTGTGCTTGGTTCCCTGATGACGGGTCTGTTCTGAAGTGCCTTCACTCCTCAGCAAAATGGGGATCTGAGTCCAGATGATGGAGGGTCATCGCCACCTGGTGGCAGCAGGGTGACTGCAAGGTTTAGTGAGTGGGGGACAGCAGGAGTGGGAAGAGCTATTCAGGACAGTGCTGGAGGCACCATGTGAGTCCTGATGAGTGCTCCGTAGGGACTCCCTCAGGTCCCCACTCCACAGACAAGGAAATCATTGCTCAAGGGCTTCAGGGATGGGTGACTCGCCCAAGGACGCAGAGTGGGAGACAGGGCTATCGGGTCTCTCAGACACCAGAGTGTCCTCTCTGTAAGGCTGTTCCCTCCAGCCCTAGGTTCTGGAGATTTCAGGTCTTAGAAATATGCTAAAGTTACCAAACACAAGTTCACGTACCCAATGCACAGTGAGGCCAAGCAACCCCAAATGCCAGAGTCTGAAGCAGAGGAAGGTCTGCTGCAGGGACCAGTAAGGAGAAGGCGGTGGCTTGTGCCCAGACCTTCAGAACTGCCCGAAGGTTTGCAGGGGGAAGTTTTTAAAGGCAAAATTAGGGGTGAGGGCTGCAGAGTGTGTGACTTTCTTCTGACTGGCTAGTGGTGAGCTACAGACCCCTCTCTAGGTCCTCTGCTATAGCTCCACTCAGAAATGCCCAGATAACAGTATCTGATGCACATTCCTGAGTTACAGATGCCAAACCCCCACCAAATGCAAGAAGTTAACTATTTGATGGCTGTGACCACTGAGCCCCCAGACCTATGGTAACCTGAGAACTGACAACATGACATCATCTGTAACCTCACCATCACCTAATCAGAGATCTGTGTATGGTGAGCTGATCACACACCCTGCAATCCCCCTCCCTCACCTGGTCTTTAAAAATGCTTCCTGAAAGCTAAGGGGAGTTGGGCTTTTTGAGCTTTAGCTGCCTTGTTCTCCTTGCTTGGTGCCTGCAATAAACACTTTCTTAGGGCTTCCCTGGTGGCACAGATAGTAAAGAATCCACCCGGAATGCAGGAGACCTGGGTTTGATCCCTGGGCTGGGAAGATTCCCTGGAGAAGGGAATGGTAACCCACTCCAGTATTCTTGCCTGGAGAATCCCATAGACAGAGGAGCCTGGCAGGCTACAGTCCATGGGGACACAACTGAGCAACTTTCACTTCCATCACAACCTTGTGTCAGTAGACTGGCTTTGCCGTGCACGGGTGAGCGGACCCAAGTTTGGTTCAGTAATATGAATTCACAGAAAAGGAACTAGCATTTCTGAGCCCCTGCCATGGCCCACACCCTCTGCTTGCTCTCATGCTCATCTCCAGGCAAAGGAGGGCGGTAGAGACACACTGAAAAAAATGACCCAAAAGGAACAGCACGAGGAAAAGCCTGGATTTCGATTAATTCAGGAAGAGCTTTTCTGCTGGCAGTGGAGGAAGAAGTAAAGGTAAGGGTTCCAGGGTTACAAACTGGATTTCAATTGCCTTCTTGAATCCCTGGGGGTATGTGGGTGACAGTGCATATGGAGTTGGTGCACATTAGGGTGAGATTTCCTACTTAAAAAAAATATTTATTTGTTATTTGGCTGTATTGCGTCTTAGTTGTATTATGCGGGATCTTTCCTTGTGGTGCACAGACCCTCCACTTGTGGGGCATGGGCTCAAGAGCTGCAGCGCACTGGCATAGTTGCCTGGTCACCGGCATAGTTGCCCCATGGCAGGTAGGATCCAAGCTCCCAGACCAGGGATCGAACCCATGTCCCCTGCACTGGAAGGCAGATTCTTAACCACTGGACCAACAGGGAAGTCTCCTCCTACTTCTACTAAAACGAAAACATCAAGGCTGAGCAGGTCTCATCAGCCTGGGTTCTGGATGAGAGGACTTGGCCCAAAGAGCTGACCAGAGAGTGTGGCTGAGGTTGCACGGCTCCTGAGGACCTAGGGGAACTCTGATGATGGCGAGGAACCAGGACACGCTGGCAGAAGTCAGGGTATAAGTACCCACTGACCCTGGTTGGTGGCAGGGCTTAGGCCTAGGCAGAGCTGACTACTCCTGGGGCCATGGTAGGGTTTTGCCCCCTTGGGGTGGGCCTCACTCCAGATCAAAGGATTTGAGCAAAAGGTCACTGTGATGGTCATCGTACTGGGACACTATTCACGTTTGCTCACCAGCAACTCATTTCACTATGTTTGTAAGGACAATGGACCAAATAAGTAAATTCCAGGTCTCAGGAGCAGGTCACTGACCAGGCTGCGTTTAAAGGAAAAGGCATGAGCTAGTTGTTTGATCTTAGGGCTTTGAAGAGGTGCTAGTTAAGCAAATTAGCAAGAATGTGCTTACTCTAAATTTCCTCCTTCTTTGGTCTAACACTATTCTCATCTACCTGCTCTGTCTCTGATGACAGCTGTGGGGCCTCCCGGTGGATGGCCAGGCTGGAGCATGGAGAGACCTGGATCCTTTGGTGTGGATACGGAGGGTGTAGACAGCTAATCATGGCAATTCTAAAATGCTGAAAATGGACCATGATTATTTCAGTTGAATTATGTGGACTGGTTGTCTACTTTTATTGAAGTATGGTCAACGATCCACCGTGACATTAATTTTTTTCTAAAAAAACTGCAATTATCTATTTATTTATTACTTGTTTTCGGCTGTGCTAGGTCTTGCTGCACATGGGCTTTCTCTGGCTGTGGAGAGTGGGTTATTCTCCAGTTGCAGTGCATGGGCTTTTCACTGCAGTGGTTTCTCTTGTTGTGGACAGAGCACGGCCTCCAGGGTTCAGGCTCCGAAGCTGTGGCATGTGGATTCAGCTGTCCCTCAGCATGTGCAATCGTCCCAGATCAGGGGTCACACCTGTGTCCCTGCACTGGCGGGAGGATTCCTAATCCCTGGAATATCAGGGAAGCTCTGTGACATTAATTTTTTTAAAGTTTATCTCAAGAGCTTTGATATGATCCTATAATCCTACTCCTGGGCATATATCTAGAAAAAAACACAATTAGAAAAGATATATGTACTTCAAAGCTCATAGTAGCGCTGTTTACAATAGCCAAGACATGGCAGCCACCTAAGTGTCCATCAACAGAGAAATGGATAAAGAAGATATTGTAGATATATACCATGGAATATTACTCAGCCATAAAAAAGAATGAAATAACGCCATCTGCAGCAACATGAATGGACCTTGAGATGATCATACTAAGTGCAAGACAAATATCATATGATATTACCTGTATGTGAAATCTAAAAATGATATAAATGAAATTATTTATAAAACAAAAATAGACTCACAGACATAGAAAACAAACTTATGGTTACCAAAGGAGAAAAGTAGGGGGTAGGGATAAATTAGAAGATTAGGATTAACATATACACACTACTATATATAAAATAAATAACCAACAAGGACCTTCTATGTAGCACAGGGAACTATACTCAGTATCTTGTAATAATCAATAATGGAAAATAATGTAAAAAGAGAACTTACCTATATATATCTACATAGATACACATACGTATATACGCATATCTGAGTCATTTGGCTGTAAATCTGAAACTAACATAACATTGTAAATCAACTAGAGGTCAATAAAAGTTAAAAAAAATAAAGTTTATCTCAAGATAAAGAGATGAAAATCAGTTACACATCATCATATCCCTCTGACTACCGAACTTCCCTCATGCACCAAAAGTATGATTTGATATTTTCCTGGCAGGCAACTTTCAGGGCCACAGTCTCTGTAATCTGAGGGGCACACATACCCCTCTGAGGCAACGCGAGCTGGGCTTACCTCGGCAACACCTCTGTCTTATAAGTTTCGGGCAGGGATGAGAACACCAGGCTGTGGAACTTCTTCCAGGTCATCACTCCAGGTATTATGTCCTGTAATAGAGCCAGAACAGGGGGACCATGGGTAAAGTCCAGGAAGCACTTCAATTTCACTCAGCTGGCCAATTTTCAGTCTTAAAAGTTGAACTGCAAAATTTATCATTTAAGCTTAACAGAATTTTTCTGAGGCTAAAAAAGACAACCGTTTCAGCAAATAGTATTCAATGAAGCAGCAGGAATTAAAGCAGGAGGAAGGAGAGGTTTGAGCCCTGACTTATGAGGCAGACAAGCAAGGGTCCTGGTGTGGAGGGGCAGGTCAGGCCTCTCGATCTGTTTCGATTCCTGTGAATGTGATGCTAATGCAACATTTAGAGAGCGTGGGTCAGTTCATCAAAGGCTCTTCCAGGCAGTGGGGATGGGGGTGGGGGGCGGTGAGCTTGTGCAACGGCACTGAGAGGCCAAGGAGGGGTGTGACCAGGGGCCACTGAGTGCAGGGCGCGTGATGGGGGTTGACAGAAAATGGCCAGGAAGGCAGGCTGGTTGTGAAGGGTCTCGTGGGCCAAGCTCATGAGCTTGGAGCTGTTCCCATGGGCAGCGGGGACCATGGAGGGCTTCCAAAGTGGAGAAGGACTGGATGCGACTCGAATGGAAGGAAGGCTTCTGCGAGGGGGTGGGGGGTGGTAGTGGTGTGGTGCTGGCACCCAGGGGGAAGAGAGGGAGTCACGTGGTGTGTAAGGCAGACTGGTGGGACCCAGGGTGGCTGGACTCGGGGGTGATGAAGGAGAAGGGAGTGAGGACCACATGGGTCATTGCTTGAACTGTACACCCAAGAGGCAGGAAAGTGATGTGGGAAGAGGTGTGAAGTGGGGCTGGCAGGAGTAGGGCCAAGATGATGACCTAAGGTGGGGTTTTGTCGAGTGTGGAAGGGCTGAGGGTCACCTGCAGGAGACGTTGCTGGAAACTGAGCTCAGGCTGCTTATCCAGGGAAGAAAGGACTCTGGGGAGCCTCCTTCTCACTGTGTGTTTGTCACGTCACCACCTTGTCCCTTCTGATCTTTCTCTCCTTGTTAGGGACCAGAGAGAGAGAGTGTCAGACCCCAGGACTGTGACCACCATGCAACTTATCCTACATGGTCACAGTGGGAATAAAATGAATATTAAGCATAGCCTTCAAAGGAAAAGAGTAAGAATGCTGAAAGGGGGCAACGTGAAGCCGGGAAGTGGGCGCAGGCAGACGGGGTGGTGTGGCGAGCCCGCCTGCCCTGCTCCAGGGCTGGGGCATGCCCGTGCCCCTGTGCCATGGTTACTGTCCTTGCTCTGCAGCTGTGGCCACCGACTCTCTTATTCCCAGTTCCAGCTGCGGCCCCTCACTTCCTTGTCCCCCACCCCCTGGTCCCTGCAGCCCAGGGCCAGTTCTGCTGCTGAGCCTGGGACGGCTTTACCGTGTGATGGAGAAATTGCTTCTGGGTGAGGGGGATGCTGGAGCCGTAGTGGCACTCCTTGGTGAACTTGTACTTGGGGTGGGAGCACAGGTGGTAATCGATCAAGGTTTCCACGTAAGTCAGAGGGTGCTTCACAGCAAACAGTCCTGGGCTGGGATTCTGCAGAAGGAGAGAGAAAAAAAAAGAATTTCTTTTGCTGACCAGCTTTCACCTCAGGCACAGGACAGACATCAGCTGAGGTTCCCCACGGCTCCCACCAGTATGGATGCTCTGACTCTGCGTCAGCTTGTCTGAGAAAGACAAGCAGGAGAGTTGACGTGGTTTCAGATGGGCTGTGGTCAGGGTCACTCACAGATGTCACTTTGCTGGCTGAAGAACTTCATCACATATCACATGGATTTACTAGGCTCCCGTGGAAACCAGCACAAATGAAACCACAGCTTAAAGTATTTGTTTCTAAATTTGATCAGTCCTAACTGTAAATAAGCACACTGGTTTTAAAAAGCAAATGAGCTTCTGGTTTTGGGAAGGAAAAACAGCTTTTTTAAAACTAGTTTAAAGAGAAGATAAAGGAGAGGGTGGCATTTGATACATCAGGAAACGTCAACGTTTAACATTGTTTTGGTGATGTCTTTAATTCAGGAAGGCTCCATCTGGATGTAGTATCTGGCTTTAAGGGAGATCCTGTTCTTTACTAATTTTCCAGTGAGACTAATGGAGGTACAGAGCAACTATATCAAAATATACAAAAACATGGAGCCTTTTAATGTTTCTTCTGGGGCTTATCCAATAAAAACCCTGCTTTTGTCCCAAACAACATAGCTTTCAGCTCCCTCGTGGTTAATTCAGATGTTTAAGAACCACTGAGATTCTGTTCTTTTTGTCTGAATAATTAAAAAAAAAATTTAAAACACACACACAAATCTCCACTGTCAAGATATAAACGTTCCCCACAACTTAAAGATGATGCAGCCAGGCCAGGGAGGTGTGACAGCAGAACTTGGTTGTGGTGGATGTGACGAATGTGTTCCAGCCACAAATGCTGGGACGACAGTCCTCTGTTAGTTCAGGGAGGCTGATCTACAGCCAGGACCGAGGAGAAAGATGCCGAGCAAGTGGGCTCTTGCCTGAACTCATGACTGTAAAGGCAGCAGGAGGGCAGGGAGGCAATGATGCCCCCTGAGGGAGTCGGCAGGGCCCCAGCAACCACATCTCAATGAGCTCTGCAGCTGAGGGAAGAGGCAGGAGATACCCATGTGTCCAGAGCAGCTCTTTTCCCATTCTTCAATGTGTCATATGGGTTGGGGGCTGAGACAGGGGCAAATGCAAACACTGGCTCCCAAATCTGACCCAGAGAGTGACTGCAGGGCCAGAAACATGGGGTGAAATATGGGGGCCCTGGCGAGAGAAAGCTAGGGAGGTCGAGGATGCAGAGGAAAAGCAGGTGGGGATGGGGAGATGGGGGATGTTTCCTATTCCTGTGCAGGTTCCCTTAAGTACACCTGGGTGCACAGACATAATAGGAGGAGCCAAGGTTAGGACACAAAGCAAGTGGCCCAGCTTACACCACTTAGGTACTCTGCGCACAATCACTCCAGAGAGGGGATGAACTTTTTGTCTAACTCAATAGTAAAGAGCATTTATTTTGTCTTAACTGTGTCAATATGTTTCTCTGCCAGGCCAAGCACAGGCTTGGATTATAGCTTTTGGGTGAAGGTTCACTATCACGCCCTCTGGGTCAGTGACAGAGGGAAGTTCTAATATCAAAGCCAGATGGACTCTATTAATATTTTTAAATTTTCCATCAGGTCTTAAAAATCATGCCAAATATTAGTTGGCATCCTGTTTGGAACACATATCAATTTTTAGTTGACTCTCCCCCTTAGAGTTTATAATGGCTTTTTATTTTGGTTTAATGATGTGCCTTTATGAAACCTGTACTGTTGGCACATGGAGTCCATCCTGTCCTGGATGCCTCCTCTGGCCCCTGTAGATAATGCACAGATATCATCCCAGGACTTACTGTAGACCTTTCCTTGTTATAACCACTATTTATTGCTGACAAAGGTCCATCAAGTCAAAGCTATGGTTTCTCCAGTAGTTGTGTACGGATGTGAGAGTTAGACGATAAGGAAGGTTGAGCACCAAAGAATTAATGGTTTCGAATTGTGGTACTGGAGAAGACTCTTGAGAGTCTCTTGGACAACAAGGAGATCAAACCAGTCAATCCTAAAGGAAATAAACTCTGAATGCTCATTGGAAGGACTGATGCTGAAGCTGAAGCTCCAATACTTTGGCCACCCAATGTGAAGAGCCAATTCACTGGAAAAGATCCTAATGCTGAGAAAGACTGCAGACAGGGAGGGAAGTGGGCAACAGAGGATGAGATGGTTGGATGGCATTATCAACTTAATGGATATGAGTTTGAGCAAACTTCAGGAGATGGAGAAGGACAGGGAAGCCTGGTGTGCTGCAGTCCATGGGGTCGCAAAATTGGACACGACTGAGCGACTGAACAACAACATTGCCTTTTATGTTTGTTTCTTAGGGTTTCCAAATTCTTTCTTTTATAGCCATACTGAGGTATAATTGATATACAATAAACTGCATGCACTTAAAGTATAGAACTTGGTATATGTTGATATATGTTATGTCTGCAAAACTGGTCTCTTTCTCACTTGCAGAGTGGTGAGGGAGGTGGTAGTGGGTGGGTCTGGGGGATAAGAGAGTGGTAACCAAACCTTACCATGGAAATCCTGGGGTTTTGCTGGGATACCCTTCTCAGGAAAGCTCCTCCCCTACTGCCAGCCCAGCCTTTCTATGTAGAACTTCAGCCGATGAGAGGGTTCTGGTGCCAAATGAAGTCTGGAAATCACTGAGCTAAATGTCCTATGATGTTCAGTTCAGTTCCGTTCAGTCTCTCAGTTGTGTCCTACTCTTTGTGACCCCATGGACCACAGCATGCCAGGCTTCCCTGTCCATCACCAACTCCCAGAGCTTACTCAGACTCATGTCCATTCAGTTGGTGATGCCATCCAACCATCTCATCCTCTGTTGTCCCCTTTTCCTCCTGCCTTCAATCTTTTCCAGTATCAGGGTCTTTCCCAATGAGTCACTTCCTCACATGAGGTGGCCAAAGTATTGGAGTTTCAGCGTTAGCATCAGTCCTTCTAACGAATATTCAGGACTGCTTTCCTTTAGGATGGACGGTTGGATCTCCTTGCAGTCCAAGGGACTCTCAAGAGTCTTCCCCAACACCA
Source organism: Ovis aries (assembly GCF_016772045.2). Classification (NCBI taxonomy): domain Eukaryota; kingdom Metazoa; phylum Chordata; class Mammalia; order Artiodactyla; family Bovidae; genus Ovis; species Ovis aries. The sequence goes on along the minus strand of NC_056055.1, from coordinate 184,985,880 downwards.
CAGCTCAAAAGTAGCAATTCTTCAGCACTCAGCTTTCTTTATAGTCCAACTCTCACATTCATACATGACTGTTGGATAAACCATAGCTTTAACTAGACAGACCTTTGTCAGCAAAGTAATGTCTCTGCTTTTTAATATGCTCTATAGATTGGTCATAGCTTTTCTTCCAAGGAGCAAGTGTCTTTTAATTTCATGGCTGCTGTCACCATCTGCAGTGATTTTGGAGCCAAAGAAAATAGTCTGTCACTGTTTCCACTGTTTCCCCATCTACTTGCCATGAAGTGATGGGACCAGATGCCATGATTTTAGTTTTCTGAATGCTGAGTTTTAAGCCAACTTTTTCACTCTCCTCACTCACTTTCATCAAGAGGTTCTTTAGTTCTTCTTCGCTCTCTGCCATAAGGGTGGAATCATCTGCATACCTGAGGCTATTGATATTTCTCCCTACAATCTTGATTCCAGCTTGTGCTTCATTCAGCCCAACATTTCACATGATGTACTCTGCATGTAAGTTAAATAACCTGGGTGACATACAGCCTTGATGTACTCCTTTCCTGATTTTCCAGTCTATTATTCCATGCCTGGTTCTAACTGCTGCTTCTTGACCTGCATACAGATTTCTCAGGATGCAGGTAAGATGGTCTGATGTTCCCATCTCTTTAAGAATTTTACATAGTTTGTTGTGATCCACACAGTAAAAGGCTTTGGCATAGTCAATAAAGCAGAAATAGATGTTTTTCTGGAACTCTCTTGCTTTTTTGATGATCCAACAGATGTTGGCAATTTGATCTCTGGTTCCTCTGCCTTTTCTAATTCCAGCTTGAACATCTGGAAGTTCACGATTCACATATTGCTGAAGCCTGGCTTGGAGAATTTTGAGCATTACTTTGTTCAAAGCATGTGAGATAAACAGAGTTGTGTGGTAGTTTTAAGATTCTTTGTCATTGCCTTTCTTTGGGATTGGAATGAAAACTGATCTTTTTGAGTCCTATGGCCACTACTGGGTTTTCCAAATTCGCTGGCATATTGAGTGCAGCACTTTAACAGAATCATCTTTTAGGATTTGAAATAGCTCAGCTGGAATTCCATCCTCCCCACTAGCTTTGTTTGTAGTGATACTTTCTAAGGCCCATTTGACTTTGCATTCTAAGATTTCTGGCTCTAGGTGAGAGATCACACCATCGTGATTATCTGGGTCATGAAGATCTTTTTTGTATAGTTCTCCTGTGTATTCTTGCCACCTCTTTTTATTGCCTTCTGTTTCTGTTAGGTCCATACTGTTTCTGCCCTTTCTTGTGCATATCTTTGCATGAAATGTTCCCTTGGTATCTCTAATTTTCTTGATGAGATCTCTAGTTTTTCCCATTCTATTGTTTTCCTCTATTTCTTTGCATTGATCACTGAGGAAGGCTTTCTTATCTCTCCTTTCTATTCTTTGGAACTCTGCATTCAAATGGGTATATCTTTCCTTTTTCTCCTTTGCCTTTAGCTTCTCTTCTTTTCACAGCTATTTGTAAGGCCTCCTCAGACAACCATTTTGCCTTTTTGCGTTTCTTTTTCTTGGGGATGTTCTTGATCATTGCCTCCTATAGAATGTCACGAACCTCCATCCATAGTTCTTCAGGCACTCTGTCTATAAAATCTAATCCCTTGAATCTATTTGTCACTTCCACTGTATAATCGTAAGAGATTTTATTTGGGTCATATCTGAATGGTCTAGTGGTTTTCCCTACTTTCTTCATTCTAAGTCTGAATTTTGCAATAAGGAATTTATGATCTGAGCCACAGTCAGCTCCTGGTCTTGTTTTTGCTGACTGTATAGAGCTTTTCCATCTTCGGCTGCAAAGATATAATCAATATGATTTTGGACATTTGGTGATGTCCATGTGTAGAATCGTCTCTTGTGTTGTTGGAAGAGGGTGTTTGTATGACCAGTGCATTCTCTTGGCAAAACTCTATTAGTCTTTGCTCTGCTTCATTTTGTACTCCAAGGCCAAACTTGCCTGTTACTCCAGGTATCTCTTGATTTCCTACTTTGGCATTCTTACCCTCTAGGATGAAAGGGATGTCTTTTTTTGGTGTTAGTTCTAGAAGGTCTTGTAGGTCTTCATAGGACCATTCAACTCCACCTTCTTTAGCATTACTGGTTATACCTCTGAGTTCCTCTTTGAGGAACTGCCCCTCCATCCTGCCATAAGACTACCGGAACATGCCCCCCAGTGGCCAAAACACAAGTATTACAGCTCTTTGGAGGAAAGCAGCAGAGCTAGTGAGAGGAGCACTGAGGCCAACAGTTAGGAACCAGGCAGGTTTGCATCCCATCTGCCCTTGGTGTGACCATCAGCACCTCTGCCCCATCAGAGACACAGATTCTCCCAGGGGAGACTTGCTCAGCAGTATCTAAGGTCCTTCTTCATTCTGCATGCATGTGTGTGTTCTTACAAGACAGACCATAATCAGGGCAACTACGGTGACATTTTATCGATGATTCTGCACTTACATAGAACCTCCTCAGATTTCCTGTCTGACTTTTAGTCAGAGTTCATCATGGCCTTTTATTTTGCTTTAATGATGTGCCTTTATGAAACCTGTACTGTCGGCACATGGAGTCCACGCTGCCCTGGATGCCTCCTCTGCCCCTGGAGACAATGCACAGACATCACTCCAACACTCCACCGTAATGCTCTGCTCGTTATACTTTGGGTTTGCATGCCACTTCAGTTGCTTCAGTCATTCCAACTGTTTATGTATCTACAAGTATAAGGAGGAAGGGGGATGCCCCTGAGGGCAGGTAATGGGGGAACACACAGGCTGGCCAGGACACATGCAGTGGAGTGGGGAGAATCGGCTCAGCCTCACATTGTCAGGAGCTTGGACTTAATTTGGTATTAAAAAGGGAGTCAGGCTCCAGGGAACATTAATCAACAAGAGCTCATCCAAAAGCCTCCATACCTACACTGAAACCAAGCTCCACCCAAGAGCCAACAAGTTTCAGAGCAAGACATACCAAGCTAATTCTCCAACAACACAGGAACATAACCCTGAGCACAAAAATACAGGCAGCCAAAAGTCACACCAAACCCATAGACCTCAAAACTCACTACTGGACACTTCATTGCACTCCAGAGAGAAGAGATCCAGCTCCACCCACCAGAACACCAACGCAAGCTTCCCTAACCAGGAAATCTTGACAAACCACTTGTCCAATCCCACCCACAGGGAAGAACCTCTACAATAAGGAGGAACCACAAACTTCCAGCATACAGAAAGACCACCCCAAACACAGCAACCTAAACAAGATGAAAAGGCAGAGAAATATTCAGCAGGGAATCAAATATGATAAAAGCCCACCAAACCAAACAAAAGAGGAGGAGATAAGGAGTCCACCTGAAAAAGAATTCAGAGTAATGATAGTAAAAATGATCCAAAGTCCTGAAAACAAAATGGAGTTACAGATAAATAGTCTGGAGACAAAGATTCAGAAGATGCAAGACAAGCTTAACAAGGACCTAGAAGGAATAAAAAAGAGTCAATCAATAATGAATAATGCAATAACTGAGATCAATAGCACTCTGGAGGGAACCAACAGTAGAATAACTGAGGCAGAAGATAGAATAAGTGAGGTGGAAGATAGAATGGTGGAAATAAATGAAGCAGAGAGGAAAACAGAAAAAAGAATTAAAAGAAGTGAAGACAACCTCAGAGACCTCTGGGACAATGTTAAACGCCCCAACATTCAAATCATAGGAGTCCTGGAAGAAGACAAAAAGAAAGGCCATGAGAAAATACTCGAGGAGATAATAGTTCAAAACTTCCCTAAAATAGGGAAGGAAATCATCACCCAAGTCCAAGAAAGCCAGAGAGTCCCAAACAGGATAAACCTAAGGCGAAACACCCCAACACATATATTACTCAAATTAATGAAGATCAAACACAAAGAACAAATATTAAAAGCAGCAATGGATAAACAACAAATAACTCACAAGGGGATCCCTATAAGGATAACAGCTGACCTTTCAATAGAAACTCTTCAAGCCAGAAGGGAATGGCAGGACATACTTAAAGTGATGAAAGAGAAAAATATAACAACCCAGATTACTGTACCCAGCAAGGATCTCATTCAGATATGAAGGAGAAATCAAAAGCTTTACAGACAAGCAAAAGCTCAGAGAATTCAGCACCACCAAACCAGCTCTTCAATAAATGCTAAAGGATCTTCTCTAGACAGGAAACAGAAAAGGTTTATAAACTCGAACCCAAAACAACAAAGTAAATGGCAATGGGATTATTTTTTATTTATATTTAATTATCTTAAATGTAAATGGGTTGAATGCCCCAACCAGAAGACAAAGACTGGCTGAATGGATACAAAAACAAGACCCCTATATATGCTGTCTACAAGAGACCCACCTCAAAACAAGGGACACAAACAGACTGAAAGTGAAGGGCTGGAAAACTATATTTCACTCAAATGGAGACCAAAAGAAAGCAGGAGTAGCAATACTCATATCAGATAAAATAGACTTTGAAATAAAGGCCGTGAAAAGAGACAAAGAAGGGCACTACATAATGATCAAAGGATCAATCCAAGAAGAAGATATAACAATTATAAATATATATGCACCCAACATAGGAGCACCATAATATATAAGGCAAATGCTAACAAGTATGAAAGGGGAACTTAACAATAACACAATAATAGTGGGAGACTTTAACACCCCACTCACACCTATGGATAAATCAATTAAACAGAAAAAATTAGCAAGGAAACACAAACTTTAAATGATACAAGGACCAGTTAGACCTAATTGATATCTATAGGACATTTCACCCTAAAACAATGAATTTCACCTTTTTCTCAAGTGCACACGGAACCTTCTCCAGATCACACTCTGGGCCATAAATCTAGCCTTGGTAAATTCAAAAAAATGGAAACCATCTCAAGTATCTTTTCTGATCACAATGCAGTAAGATTAGACAGGAAAAAAAACTATTAAGAATACAAACATATGGAGGCTAAACAACACAATTCTGAATAACCAACATATCACAGAAGAAATCAAAATATGAATATAAACCAATGAAAATGAAAACACAACAACCCAAAACCTATGGGATTCAGTAAAAGCAATGCTAAGGGGAAGGTTCATAGCAATACAAGCCTACCTCAAGAAACAGGAGAAAAATCAAAGTAAATAACGTAACTCTACACCTAAAGCATCAGGGAGTTCACGGTTCACGTATTGCTGAAGCCTGGCTTGGAGAATTTTGAGCATTACTTTACTAGCATGTGAGATGAGTGCAATTGTGTGGTAGTTTGAGCATTCTTTGGCATTGCCTTTCTTTGGAATCAGAATGAAAACTGACCTTTTCCAGTCTTGTGGTCACTGCTGAGTTTTCCAAATTTGCTGGCATATTGAGTGCAGCACTTTCACAGCATCATCTTTCAGGATTTGAAACAGCTCAACTGGAATTCCATCACCTCCACTAGCTTTGTTTGTAGTGATGCTTTCTAAGGCCCACTTGACTTCACTTTCCAAGATGTCTGGCTCTAGATTAGTGATCACATCATCATGATTATCTGGGTTGTGAAGATCTTTTTTGTACAGTTCTTCCCTGTATTCTTGCCACCTCTTCTTAATATCGTCTGCTTCTTTTAGGTCCAGACCATTTCTGTCCTTTATCGAGCCCATCTTTGCATGAAATGTTCCCTTGGTATCTCTAATTTTCTTGAAGAGATCTCTAGTCTTTCCCATTCTGTTCTTTTCCTCTATTTCTTTGCATTGATCACTGAAGAAGGCTTTTTATCTCTTCTTGCTATTCTTTGGAACTCTGCATCCAGATGCTTATATCTTTCCTTTTCTCCTTTGCTTTTCACCTCTCTTCTTTACACAGCTATTTGTAAGGCCTCCCCAGACAGCCATTTTGCTTTTTTGCATTTCTTTTCCATGGGGATGGTCTTGATCCCTGTGTGCTGTACAATGTCACAAACTTCATTCCATAGTTCATCAGGCACTCTATCTATCAGATCTAGGCCCTTAAGTCTATTTCTCACTTCCACTGTATAATCATAAGGGATTTGATTTAGGTCATACCTGAATGGTCTAGCGGTTTTCCCTACTTTCTTCAATTTAAGTCCGAATTTGGTAATAAGGAAACAGTTCCAGAAAAACATCTATTTCTGCTTTATTGACTATGCCAAAGCCTTTGACTATTGGGATCACAATAAACTGTGGAAAACTCTGAAAGAGATGGGAATACCAGACCACCTAACCTGCCTCTTGAGAAATCTGTATGCAGGTCAGGAAGCAACAGTTAGAACTGGACATGGAACAACAGACTGGTTCCAAATAGGAAAAGGAGTACGTCCAGGCTGTATATTGTCACCCTGCTTATTTAACTTATATACAGAGTACATCATGAGAAACACTGGGCTGGAAGAAACATAAGCTGGAATCAAGATTGCCAGGAGAAATATCAATCACCTCAGATATGCAGATGACACCACCCTCATGGCAGAAAGTGAAGAGGAGCTAAAAAGCCTCTTGATGAAAGTGAAAGAGGAGAGTGAAAAAGTTGGCTTAAAGCTCAACATTCAGAAAATGAAGATCATGGCATCCGGTCCCATCACTTCATGGGAAATTGATGGGGAAACAGTGGAAACCGTGTCAGAGTTTATTTCTTTGGGCTCCAAAATCACTGCAGATGGTGACTGCAGCCATGAAATTAAGAGACGCTTACTCCTTGGAAGAAAAGTTATGACCAGCCTAGATAGTATATTCAAAAGCAGAGACATTTCTTTGCAGACTAAGGTCCATCTAGTCAAGGCTATGGTTTTTCCTGTGGTCACGTATGGATGTGAAAGTTGGACTGTGAAGAAAGCTGAGTGCCGAAGAATTGATGCTTTTGAACTGTGGTGTTGGAGAAGACTCTTGAGAGTCCCTTGGACTGCAAGGAGATCCAACCAGTCCATTCTGAAGGAGATCAGCCCTAGGATTTCTTTGGAAGGAATGATGCTAAAGCTGAAACTCCAGTACTTTGGCCACCTCATGAGAAGAGTTGACTCATTGGAAAAGACTCTGATGCTGGGAGGGATTGGGGGCACGAGGAGAAGGGGATGACAGAGGATGAGATGGCTGGATGGCATCACGGACTTGATGGACATGAGTCTGAGTGAAGTCCAGGAGCTGGTGATGGACAGGGAGGCCTGGCGTGCTGCGATTCATGGGGTCGCAAAGAGTCGGACACGACTGAGCGACTGAACTGAACTGAACTGAACCGAACACATAAAGCAACTAGAAAAAGAAGAAATGAAGCACCCCAGGGTTAGTAGAAGGAAAGAAATCATAAAAATTAGAGCAGAAATAAATGCAAAAGAAACAAAGGAGACCATAGCCAACATCAACAAAACCAAAAGCTGGTTCTTTGAGAAGATAAATAAAATAGACAAACCATTAGCCAGACTCATCAAGAAACAAATGGAGAAGAATCAAATCAACAAAATTAGAAATGAATGGAGAAATCAGACAACACAGAAATACAAAGGATCGTAAAGACTACTAGCAGCAACTATATGCCAATACAATGGATAGCTTGGAAGAAGTGGACAAATTCTTAGAAAAATGTGACTTTCCAAAACTGAACCAGGAAGAAATAGAAAATCTTAACAGACCCATCACAAGCACAGAAATTGAAACCATAATCAGAAATCTTCCAACAGGATCAGATGGCTTCGCAGCCGAATTCTACCAAAAATTTAAAGAAGAGCTAACACCTATCCTACTCAAACTCTTCCAGAAAATTGCAGAGGAAGGTAAACTTCCAAACTCATTCTATGAGGCCACCATCATCCTAACACCAAAACCAGACAAAGATGCCACAAAAAAAGAAAACTACAGGTTAACATCACTGATGAACATAGATGCAAAAATCCTTAACAAAATTTTAGTAAACAGAACCCAACATCATATTAAAAAGATCACACATCATGACCGAGTGGGTTTTATTGCAGGGATGCAAGGATTCTTCAATATTCACAAATCAATCAATGTGATACACCCATTAACAAATTGAAAGATAAAAACTATATGATTATCACAATAGATGCAGAGAAAGGCTTTGACAAAATTCAACATCCATTTATGATAAAAACCCTGCAGAAAGCAGGCATAGAAGGAACATACCTATAATAAAAGGAACATACATATAATATAGGAACATACATATAATAAAAGCTATATATGACAAACCCACAGCAAATATTATCCTCAATGGTGAAAAACTGAAAGCATTTCCCCTAAAGTCAGGAATGAGACAAGGATGCCCACTCTCACCACCACTATTCAACATAGTTTTGGAAATTTTAGCCACAGCAATGAGAGAAGAAAAAGAAATGAAAGGAATCCAGACTGGAAAAGAAGAAGTAAAACTCTTACTGTTTGCAGATGACATGATCCTCTATATAGAAAACCCTAAAGACTCCACCAGAAAATTACTAGAGCTAATCAATGAATATAGTAAAGTTGCAGGATATAAAATTAACACACAGAAATCCCTTGCATTCCTATACACTAACAATGGAAAACAGAAAGAGAAATTAAGGAAACTATTCCATTCATCATTGCAATGAAAAAAATAAAATACTTAGGAATAAATCTACCTAAAGAAACAAAACACCTATATATAGAAGATTATAAAACACTGATGAAAGAAATAAAAGATGACACAAATAGATGGAGAAATATACCATGTTCATGGATTAGAAGAATCAATATAGTGAAAATGAGTATATTATTCAAAGCAATCTATAGATTCAATGCAATCCCTATCAAGCTACCAATGGTATTTTTCAAACTAGAGCAAATAATTTCACAATTTGTATGAAAATACAAAAAACCTCGAATAGCCAAAGCAATCTTGAGGAAGAAGAATGGAACTGGAGGAATCAACCAGCCTGATTTCGGGCTCTACTACAAAGCTACAGTCATCAAGACAATATGGTACTGGCACAAAGACAGAAACATAGATCAATGGAACAAAACAGAAAGCCCAGAGATAAATCCACGCACCTATGGACACCTTATCTTTGACAAAGGAGGCAAGGATATACAATGGAGAAAAGACAATCTCTTTAACAAGTGGTGCTGGGAAAACTGGTCAACCACTTGTAAAAGAATGAAACTAGAACACTTTCTAACACCATACACAAAAATAAACTCAAAATGGATTAAAGATCTAAATGTAAGATCAGAAACTATAAAACTCCTAGAGGAAAACAGACAAAACACTCTCTGACGTAAATCATGGCAGGATCCTCTATGACACACCTCCCAGAATATTGGAAATAAAAGCAAAAATAAACAAATGGGACCTAACTAAACTTAAAAGCTTTTGCATAACAAAGGAAACTATAAACAAGGTGAAAAGACAGCCTTCAGAATGGGAGAAAACAATAGCAAATGAAGCAGCTGACAAAGAATTAATCTCAAAAATATATAAGCAACTCCTGCAGCTCAATTCCAGAAAAATAAGCAATCCAATAAAAAAATGGGCCAAAGAACTAAATAGACATTTCTCCAAAGAAGACATATAGATGGCTAACAAAACATGAAAAGATGCTCAACATCACTCATTATCAGAGAAATGCAAATCAAAACCACAGTGAGGTACTATTTCATGCTGGTCAGAATGGCTGCTATCAAAAAGTCTACAAACAATAAATGCTGGAGAGGGTGTGGAGAAAAAGGAACCCTTTTACACTGTTGGTGGGAATGCAAACTAGTACAGCTACTATGGAGGTTCCTTAAAAAACTGGAAATAGAACTGCCATATGACCTAGCAATCCCACTGCTGGGCATACACACTGAGGAAACCAGTATTGAAAGAGACACATGTACCCTAATGTTCATTGCAGCACTGTTTATAATAGCCAGAACATGGAAGCAACCTAGATGTCCATTGGCAGACGAATGGATAAGAAAGTTGTGGTACATACACACAATGCAATATTACTCAGCTATTAAAAAGAATGCATTTGAATCAGTTCTAATGAGGTGGATGAAACTGGAGCCTATTAAACAGAATGAAGTAAGTCAGAAAGAAAAACACCAATACAGTATATTAACACATACATATGGAATTTAGAAAGATGGTAACAATGACCCTATATGTGAGACAGCAAAAGAGACACAGATGTAAGGAACAGAGTTTTGGACTCTGTGGGAGAAGGTGAGGGTGGGATGATTTGAGAGAATAGCATTGAAACATGTATATTACTATATGTGAAATAGATTGCTGGTCCAGGTTTGATGGAAACAGGGCACTCAGGGCTGGTGCACTGGGATGACCCTGAGGGATGGGATGGGGAGGGAGGTGGGAGAGAGGTTCAGGATGGGGAACACATGTATACCTATGGCTGATTCATGTGAATGTATGGCAAAAACCACCACAATATTATAATTAGCCTCCAATTAAAATAAAAAAAAATGTGTACTTTGGGCCAATAAAGCATTAAAAAAAAAGGGAGTCAGGGATCGGTGTGGCAGGGACATGGTGCCCAAAGATTGGATAAGGGATCAACTAGAGCTTCAGGATGGAGTTTGGGGTGACTTTACTTTTTTCTGTTGTGTTTTCTTTTTAAAAAATATATACATATATTTTACCTTTAAAACTTGTGAATCACTGTATTATATACCTGTACATAAACTTGAATAATGCTATATGGAAACTATGCTTAAAATAAACACAAAAATACATACGCGCATGTTACAGATAACGGCCATAAAGCTATTGTCTTAAAAAATAAATGCCGGAGTTGTTAAAAGAAACACTGATATTCTCCAAGCAATAAAGTCTGGCCAGCAATTTCAAAAGTGAGATGTTGTTTAACCCCTGAAATTCCAAAGAGAGAAAAATATTCCCAATTGGTGCTTCTGTCTTTTTTTCAATGCCTTTTTTTTTTAAAATGAAGTATAGTTGATTTACAATATTGTGTCAGTTTTAGGTATTCAGCAAAGTGATCGTTTTATATATATATATATGTGTGTGTGTATATATATATATATGCCAGATTCTTTTCTGTTATAGGGGATACAGTTCCCTGATATAGTAGGACCTTATTGTTTATCTGTTTCATGCGCAGTTAGGAGTACTTGCTAATCTCACACTCCTAGTTTACCCTACCTCCCTTTACCCTTTGGCAACCATAAACAAGCTTGTTTTCTATTTGTTACTGTTTTCTTATAAGGTAACTGCTAAAACAAAGAGACAGGGAACCATGACTTCTGCTGATGGCACTTACAAAAATATAAAGCGGTTCGTAATCTGGAGCTTGGGCCATGGCCTCGGGGAGTTTTATGCTCAGGACGGAGGTCTCACCGGGCAGCTGGGGCGAGGAATCCTGCTTGGGCAGGGTGATGACCGTGGTGGCTTCGTCCTGGGCCAGGACCAAGGGCAGCATGTTAGTCTCGAGGCCTGGGCAGCGAGGAAAAGGTGGGGGCGGTTCCTCTCCCCAAGGTGGGACGCGTTACCTCAGCTCCTTGCCTCAGGGCCCGAGCAAGCTTCTGAGGTCTGTAGCTGGCTGAAGACCCCTGCACAGAGACCGGCTGGTACCTCTTGATCTTGTATAGCTGAGGAACCTGGGGGAGGGAAGACAGGAGCTCATGGCCCTTGAGAGGCATTTCCCAGCCCCGGGACCCTGGTTGGTTTGGCCCACCCCTGTCAACACAGTCCTGGCCCTGTTCGGGGTCCCAACACACAGAAGGGTTCATAGTTACCTATAGATACACTGAACACTGGTTTGTCAATTTAAAACGTGCATATTTTACAAGGTACAGCACACGGAATGATACTCAACATTTTGTTAAGAACATCTAAGAGAAAATGGGCTTCTTTGCTGGCTCCGTCAGTAAAGAATCTGCCTGCAATGCAACACTTGGATCAGGCAGATCCCCTGGAGAAGGAAACAGCAACCCATGCCAGTATTCTTGCCTGGGAATTCCCATGGACGGAGGAGCCTGGTGAGCTATAGTCCATGGGATCACAAGAGTCAGACATGACTTATCAACTAAACCACCACTACCATAAGGGAAGAGTCTCAAAAAGAATATAAGTATATATATGTGTGTAACTGAATAACTGTGCTGTACACCTGAAACTAACAAGATATTGTAAATCAATTATACTTAACTTAAAAAATGAGAAAAATAAATATGCATATTTTCAAAAACAAAAGTGGTCATACAACTCAACGAAAACTAACTGACTTTTGTTTACTTACACCTTTTCTTCAAATTTCTAACATATGCATTTCAAGTAGCTTCAGGTATGCACGTGGTGGTGGCTGTTCAGCTGCTAAATCATGTCTGACTCTTTGCGACCCCATGGACTGCAGCACACCAGGCTTCCCTCTCCTTCACTAGCTTGGCCATTTAATTCATGGCCATTCAGTCGATAATTCTATTTAATCATCTCATCCTCTGTCACCGTCTTCTCCTCCTGCCTCAATCTTTCCCAGCATCAGGGTCTTTTCCAGTGAGTCAGGTCTTCCCATCAGGTGGCCAAAGTATTGGAGCTTCAGCTTCAGCATCAGTCCTTCCAATGAACATTCAGAGTTGATTTCCTTCAGGATTGACTGGTTTGACCTCCTTGCTGTCCAAGGGACTCTCCAGAGTCTTCTCCAGCACCACAGTTCGAAGGCATCAATTTTTTGGCACTCAGTCTTCTTTATGGTCCAACTCTCACATCCATACACGGCTACTGGAAAAATAACAGCTTTGACTATATGCACCTTTGTCAGCAAAATGATGTCTCTGATTTTTAACACACTGTCTACGTTTGTCACAGCTTTTCTTCTGAGGTGCAAGAATCTTTTAATTTCATGGCTGCAGTCACTGCCTGCAGTGATTTTAGAGGCCAAGAAAATAAAGTTCATCACTGTCTCCATTTTCCCCCCATCTATTTGCCATCAAGTGATGGGACCAGATGCCATAATCTTCATTTTTTGAATATTAAGTTTTAAGCCAGCTTTTTCCCCTCTCCTTTTTCACCTTCATCAAGAGGCTCTTTAGTTCCTCTTCACTGTCATTAGAGTGGTATCATCCACATTTCTAAGGTTGTTGATGCTTCTCCCGCCTATCTTGATTCCAGCTTATAACTCATCCAGCCCGGCATTTCTCATGATGTGCTCAGAAAATAGGTTAAACAAACAGGGTGATAGCAGACAGCCCTGTCATACTCCTTTTTCAATCAGTTGCTCCATACAGGATTCTAACCGTTGCTTCTTGACCCACATGCAGTTTCTCAGGAGACAGGTAAGACTGTCTGGTAACCGTTGCTTCTTGACCCACATACAATTTCTCAGGAGACAGGTAAGCTCTTTAAGAGCTTTCCATGGTTTGTTATGATCCACACAGTCAAAGATTTAAGTGTGGTCGATGAAATGGAGGTAGATGTTTTTCTGGAATTTCCTTGCTTTCTCTAGGATCCAGTGAATGTTGACAATTTGATCTCTGGCTCCTCTGCCTTTTCTAAACCCAGCCGGTAACATCTGGAAGTTCTCAGTTCATGTACTGCTGAAGCCGAGCCTGAAGGATTTTGAGCATAACCTTACTAGCATGCAAAATGAGCACAATTGTACAGTAGTTTGAGCATTCTTTGGCATTGCCCTTTTTGGGATTGGAATGAAAACTGACCTTTTCCAGCCCTGTGGGCACTGCTGAGTTTTCCAAATTTGCTGGCATATTGAGTGCAGCACTTCAACAGCATCATTTTTAAAGATTTGAAATAGCTCAGCTGGAATTCCGTCACCTCAATTAGCTTTGTTTGTAGTAATGCTTCCTAAGGCCCATTTGACTTCACACTCTAGGATGTCTGGCTCTAGGTGAGTGACCATATCCTTGTGATTATCCAGGTCATTAAGATGTTTTTTGTACAGTTCTTCTGTGTATTCTTGCCACCTCTTCCTAATATCTTCTGTTTCTATTAATTCCTTGCCATTTCTGTCCTTTATTGTGCCCTTCTTTGCATGAACTCTTTCCTTGATATCTCCAATTTTCCTAAAGAGATCTCTAGTCTTTCCCATGCTATAGTTTTCCTGTTTCTTTGCATTGTTCACTTAGGAAGGCTTTCTTATCTCTGCTTACTATTCTCTGGAACTCTGCATTCAGTTGGGTATATCTTTCCTTTTCTCCCTTGTTTTTTCACTCCTCTTCTTTCCTCAGCTATTTGTAAAGCCTCCTCAGACAATCACTTTGCCTTCTTGCATTTCTCTTTCTATGGGATGGCTTTGGTCACTGCCTCCTGTACAATGTTATCAACCTCTGTCCATAGTTCTTTAGGCATTCTGTCTACCACATCTAATCATTTGAATTTATTCATTACTTCCACTGTATAATCACAAGGGATTTGATTTAAGTTTTACTAGTGTAACTAGTGGCCTAGTGGTTTCCCCTGCTTTCTTCAATTTAAGCCTGTGAATTCTGCAATAAAGAGTTTATGATCTGAGCCACAGTCAGCTCCAGGTCTTTTTTTTTCTGCTGATGGTATGAAGCTGCTCCATCTTCTATTGAAAAGAATACAATCATTCTGAATTCAGTATTGACCATCTGGTGATGTCCATGTGTAGAGTCATCTCTTGTGTATTGGAAAAGGGTGCTTGCAATGACCAATGTGTTCTCTTGACAAAACTCTGTTACCTTTGCTCTGCTTCATTTTGTACTCCAAGGCCAAACTTGCCTGTTACTCCAGGTATCTCTTGATTTCCTACTTTGGCATTCCTACCCTCTAGGATGAAAGGGACATCTGTTTTTGGTGTTAGTTCTAGAAGGTTCTTGTAGGTCTTCATAGAACCATTCAACTTCAGCTTCTTTGGCATCAGTGGTTGGGGCACAGGCTTGGATTACTGTGATACTGAATGGTTTGCCTTGGAAATGAACTGAGATCATTCTGTCATTTTCAAGATTGCACCCAAGTACCACATTTTGGACTCTTTTGTTGACTCTGAGGGTTACTCCATTTCTTCTAAGGGATTCTCACCCACAGTAGTAGATATAATTGTCATCTGAATTAAATTCACCCATTCCTGTCCATTTTAGTTCACTGATTTCTAAGGTGTCAGTGTTCACTCTTGCCACCTCCTGCTTGACCACATCCAATTTACCTTGATTCATGGACCTAACATTCCAGGTTCCTAGGCAGTATTGTTCTTTACAGCTTTGGACTTCACTTTCACCACCAGACACATCCACAACTGAGCATTGTTTCTGCTTTGGCCCAGTCACTTTGTCCTTTCTGTAGCTACTAGTGATTGCCCTCCACTCTTCCCCAGTAGCATACTGGACATCTTCCAACCTGGGGGGCTCATCTTCCGGTGTCATATCATTTTGCCTTTTCATACCATTCATGGGGTTCTTGCAGCAAGAATACTGGTACAGTTTGCCATTTCTTCCTCCAGTGGGCCACATTTTGTCGGAACTCTCCACTATGACCCATCCGTCTTGGGTGGCCCAGCACGGCATGGCTCAGAGCTTCACTGAGTTCAGGTTTGCATACTATATGGTATATCCACAGAATAAAGATCCTGGTTTCCACAAACCACATCAGGAAAAGAGAATCTGTTACACCTCACACATCACATTAGATAACAGCAGGGAAATAAACAGTGTTTGTTATTCGTTATAATCTGTAATAGAACAAAACTAATGAATTAGAGCAATTCAGAGTCAAGAACACTTTGTTTAGGACATAAGAAACCCAGTTAACAAAACCACATGACAGGTCTGACCTGCAGATTGAAGAAGGAATGGGGCTGCTTGACTTGAATTTCTGAAGATTTAATTGGGACAGGTCCAAGGCCACCAGGAGCCTAAAATGTGAAAATTCAAAAAGGTGACACATGATCAACATTGAGCAAAGGCAGCTATACTTCTGTTTCTCTACATTTTGAACATTAAGTGAACAGCTCTTCCCTCTAAATAACTCTTCCTGCAACCAAGGCTGATATCTGACTACAGTTGATACTTGATATGCAGGGAATGGAGGCAGTGTGGCCACTGCCCACCCCCATATCCTTGTCTCTCAGGGTGTGTCTTTTATTTTCCCCTGTTGTGGAGGCTGCACCTGTTGCCCAGAATCCCCTTCAGACCTGAGGAGTGAGTCCTGAGTCCCATTGACAGAAACAACCCTCAGGGGTCAGCCCTCAGGGGCAGCTGTGGCTGAAGGGTGCTATCTCACTCAAGGCCGTGTGCTCACTGGGACAGCTGCCTCCAAAGACAGGCTGAAGCAAAGATACAAAGGTGGTCCTTGCCCTGTGCCAGGCCCAGAGCCCCTTGTGACGTCAGCGAGGACTTCATCAAAGTACTGTAGCCTTATTTCTCCTCTGCCCATTCCATTCCCTTCCCTTCCAAGGATGCTAATCCCCAAAGCATCACCTAATACATGTCCTGCAGGTGGCTGTGCAGCATCACCCACAGAACCCAGAGCAGTGTCCAGCCTGTGCCAGGTACTCAATAAATACTGTATCTCACCTAATCCAAGACACCGTCATTAAACTGGTATGATGCAATGTAAATATGACACCAATAATTATAGGCATTTCCCAATTTCAGAGATGCTGTATTTAAAATACTGTTCTTAGAATAGATGAAATATCGTATGTATGGAATGAATTACAAAAATCTTTATGAACAGGGATGCCAAGCATTCTGTTTTTCATCAACCCTGAGCAGCAGAGAAGTTGCTGTAGAACTAACTCAGGTACCAAATGAAGTAAAAAGCTTTGCATTATTAAAAAAATAAAATAGGTTCCACAGCACAGTGATAGTCTCTTATCATCCCTAACACTCTCCACCCATTAATTATTGACTGTCAGATAATTCTTACTGTTTGAAAATCACAGATTTATCATTTTCTGGAAACTAAATAGAGCTTCACAGGTGGTGCTAGTGATAAAGAATCCACCTGCCAATGCAGGAGACATAAGAGATGAAGATTCGATCCCTGGGTCAGGAAGATCCCCTGGAGAAGGGAATGGCAACCCACTCCAGTATTCTTGCCTGGAGAATCCCATGGACTGAGAAGCCTGGTGGGCTGCAGTCCATGGGGTTGCAAAGAGTCAGACACAACTGAAGTGACTTAGCATGCATGTGTGCAGGAACTGAATATTCTGAGCTTTCAAGTCATTGAATTATCTAATCCAGAAAACACATGGAATTTCTAAAGTCAGTCCTGTACCTCTTGACTAGGTTGACCTGCAATGCTTAACCCACTTTACAGGATGTGCATGGCAGCTTCATTCTTTGAAACTAAAAAATTGTTTTGCTTGTGCCCTTTCAACATTGATTTAAACACACTTTTTATTGCTAAACCTGTGAACTTGGGAAACTCAAGCTGCATTTTATTACAGGCTCTGTGCCCTTGTGTCTCAGTTTCCTTCTCAGCGGCAAGAGAATAAGCCTACCTATTAAATTTGAAGATTAATTAAATTGATAGAACTTGAGAAAGTCCTGCCTGCCTCGTGGTTTAGCCACCACCTGAATTACAATGCATCATTTGATAAACTGTCAAACTTCTTGCCAAGAGGGAAGGCGGGATGGACTTGTGAGTCTGAGGTTGGACTGTTAGATGCTGGGGCCACCCACCCCCAACCTCTGCAGTTTTCACATAGCAGGGGGCTTGGCTGAGCTGGGCCTGCCGCCCAGGTCCAGGCTAGGTCCTCCTGGTCCTCTGACCCCATTTCCCAGCAGTCCGGGGGGCTCAGTGGTCTCCTGGGCAGATTGGGGCCAGCAAGCTCTGCACAGGTGTCTCAGGGCTAGGTAGGTGGCAGCAGGTGCTTCCTGGTTTCCCTTTCATCACAATCACCTGGGCACAGGTCTCCCTTAGGAGCCTCCTTGGAGGAGGCAGAGGGACAGAGACCAGGTGGGGCTCCCCTCGGCACTGGCCTGTCGCCCCCTGACAGCATCCAGCCCCACCTGCAGCCTCCATGCACCCACCAGTTCGTTGGAGTCCTGAGGAGGGCTGTAGGACGGAAAGGCAAAGGGCAGTACTTCCTGGGGAGACACAGAGAACCGGCTGGCGTCCTTACTGACTCGCCCCAGCTGGTATTTGAAGCTCTTGTCTGCGGGTGAAAAACAGAACGGCACTTCTGGAGAGTCTCAAGGCACTTTTGTGAAACCACCATCTCTTTAGCTGTGTATTTGCTACATACCAGTTACTGGGGCCTGGCCATAGGCCATTTAAAAAACAACATGTAAGACGCTTACTCCTTGTAAGGGAAAGTTATGACCAACCTAGATAGTATATTCAAAAGCAGAGACATTACTTTGCCAATAAAGGTCTGTCTAGTCAATGCTATGGTTTTTCTAGTGGTCATGTATGGATGTGAGAGTTGGACTGTGAAGAAGGCTGAGTGCCGAAGAATTGACGCTTTTGAGCTGTGGTGTTGGAGAAGACTCTCGAGAGTCCCTTGGACTGCAAGGAGATCCAACCAGTCCATTCTGAAGGAGATCAGCCCTGGGTGTTCATTGGAAGGACTGATGCTGAAGCTGAAACTCCAATACTTTGGCTACCTGATGCGAAGAGTTGACTCATTGGAAAAGACCTTGATGCTGGGAGGGGACTGGGGGGAGGAGGAGAAGGGGACTACAGAGGCTGAGATGGCTGGATGGCATCACTGACTCGATGGACATGAGTTTGGGTAGGCTCCGGGAGTTGGTGATGGACAGGGAGGCCTGGCGTGCTGTGATTCACGGTGTTGCAAAGAGTCAGACACGACTGAGCGACTGAACTGAACTAAACTGAACGTGCATACATATGTATGTGTGTAGTCTTGTTCTTAGTTTCTCATTTGTTCTTTACCTCAACTCCTCCAATTTTTAAAAAAATTTTATTTTTACTTCCAAAACACCATAATTCTTTTTTTTAATACTACTGTTGATATGTATTTAATGGGTTATTTTGCATTCTGAGGCTATTTTACATAGAACTTTTTCTTAATATGTATATTATATTGAAGTATAATTGACTTACATTTCAGGTGCACAGCAAGGTGATCCAGTTATACATATGCACATATATTATCTTTGAGATTATTTTTCATTATAGGTTATTACAAGATATTGACTAGTTCCCTGTGCTATATAATAAACCTTTGCTGCTTGTTGCATATTTATTTTTTAAAAATTAGAAATCTAGCATTCTATTCACACTAAGTCAAATAACTGGAATCAAAATGCCATAAATTTTTAAGTTAGGCAAAAATTCATAAGATTTCTAAAATATATATTATACTATTATATATATGTATATAAAAGCTTTTCTACTATCTTGATAAAGGCTGAGAAAGAACATCGAAAAAAGAAAGAAGTGACGGAGAAATGGAACACATAAACTAAATGAAATGGGAGTGCTGAATATGAAACAGAAAAAGTGAAACAAACTAGATAAAAGATCATCATATAGGCGAGTTGTTTTTAAACATGGCTGCTCATTAGAAATGTATCTGGAGCTTTGGAGAACAAAAGCAATACCTAGGCACTTGTATTTTTCAAAAAATTCCGAGACAATTTAAAAAAGTGATTACTGGGTTTTCTATTAAATGGTAGCTGGTAGCTTTGGTGATATACAACTCTATTTTTCTGTTGACTAATCATAATACAATGGCATTAAGTGAGTAATAGTTACATAATCATAATGGTAATAGATGTTTATCAGTTTTCACAATCAATAGCCAGACCAAAAATAAAAGATAAATGATTGCAAGCCATAATGGGAACATGATTAACCTAACAATATAAAATAATTACACAAAGTATGGGGGGTCAAGCAGGTCATGTGGTAAAAAGAAGTGCATACATGCACATGTTTTGATATGCCCAGCCAGTCTATGTCTTTCGGTTGGTGAATTTAATCTATTTACATTGAAGGTAATTATGGATACATATGACCCTATTGTTGTTGTTGTTGAGTCTCTCAGCTGTGTTCAACTTCTTGCAACCCCATGGACTGTAGCATGCCAGGCTCCCTGTCCTTCACCATCTCCCAGAGTTTGCTCAAACTCATGTGCACTGAGTTTGGACATGCCAAACTTGGAGATGCCATCCAGCCATCTCATCCTCTGTTGTTCCTATATCCTCCTGCTTTCCATCTTTCCCAGCATCAGGGTCTTTTCCAATGAGTTAGCTCTTCACATCATGTGGCCCAAGTACTGGAGCTTCAGCTTCAGCATCAGTCCTTCTAATCAATATTCAGGGTTTAGAATTCTAATCAATATTCTAATCAATCCTTCTGGATTGACTGGTTTGGTCTCCTTGTTGTCCAAGGGACTCTTCAGAGTCTTCTCCAGCACCACAGTTTGAAGGCATGAGTTCTTCAGTGCTCAGTCGTCTTTATGGTCCAACTCTCACATCTGTATATGACTAATGGAAAAAGCCATAGCTTTGACTATACGGGCCATTGTAGGCAAAGCAATGTCTCTGCTTTTTAATATGCTGTATAGGTTTGTCATTGCTTTTCTTCCAAGGAGAAAGTGTCTTTTAATTTCATGGCTGCAGTCACCATTTGCAGTGATTTTGGAGCCCAAGAAAATAAAATCCACCACTGTTTCTAGTTGTTTCCCCATCTATTTGCCATGAAGTGATGGGACTGGATGCCATGATTTTCGTTTTTTGAACGTTGAGTTTTAAGCCAGTTTTTTACCTTCATCAAGAGGCCCTTTAATTCCTCTTCGCTTTCTGCCATAAGGGTGGTGCCATCTGCATATCTGAGGTTACTGATATTTCTCAATAGATAATGATCCTATTACAATTTTCTTAATTGTTTTGGGTTTGTTTTCTGTAGGTCTTTTCCTTCTCTTGTGTTTCATGCCTAGAGAAGTTCCTTTAGCTTTTGTTGTAAAGCTGGTTTGGTGGTGCTGAGTTCTTGTAACTTTTGCTTGTCTGGAAAGTTTTTGACTTCTCCATCAAGTCTGAAGGAAAGTTTTGCTGGGTAGAGTATTCCTGGTTGTAGATTCTGCCCTTTTATCACTTTAAGTATATCATGCCATTCCTTTCTGGCTCATAGCATCTCTGTTGAGAAATCAGCTGATAACCTGATGGGGGTTCCCTTATATGTATGTTATTTGTCCTTTTTCCCTTGTTGCTTTTAGTCTTTTGTCTTTGTCTTTAATTTTTGTCAGTTTCATTACTATGTATCTTTTTCCTCCTTGTGTTCATCCTGCCTGGAACTCTGTGCTTCCTGGACTTGGTTGACTATTTCCTAAGTTAGGGAACTTTTTATTTATCATCTCTTCAAATATTTTCTTGGGTCCTTTCTTTCTCTCTTCTCCCCTGTAATGTGAATGTTTGTGCATTTAATGTTTCCCCAGAGGTCTCTTAGACTGTCTTTGTTTATTTTCATTCTTTTTTTCTATATTCTGCTCTGTCAGTGATTTCCACCATTTTGTCCTCCAGGTCACTTATCAGTTCTTCTGTCTCAGTTATTCTGCCATTGATTCCTTCCAGTGTTCATCTCTTGCAGTCCATGGGGTCGCTAAGAGTCGGATACGACTGAGTGACTTCACTTTCACTTTTCACTTCCATGCATTGGAGAAGGAAATGGCACCCCACTCCAGTGTTCTTGCGTGGAGAATCCCAGGGACAGGGGAGCCCAGTGGGCTGCCGTCTATGGGGTCACACAAAGTCGGACACGACTGAAGCAACAGCAGCAGCAGCAGCAGCAGCAGCAGCAGCAGCAGCAGCAGCAGCAGCAGCAGCAGCAGCAGTGCTTGTCTCTGTTTACTTGTTCTTTAGTTCTTGTAGGTTTTTGGTAAAGATTTTTTGCATCTTCTCCATTCTGTTTCCAAAATCGTGGATCATCTTTACTATCATTATTCTGAATTCTTTTTCTGAAAGGTTGCTATCTCCATTTAGTTGTTTTTCTGGAGTTCTATTTTGTCCCTTCATCTGGGACATAACTCTCTGCTTTTTCATCCTGATTACTTTCTGTAATGTGATTTTTGTTCTAGCTGCTATGGGATTGTGGTTCTTCTTGATTCTTCTATCTGTCCTTTGATGAAGGAGACTAAGAGGCTTCTGTAAGCTTCTTGATGGGAAGGAGAGGGCAGGAAAAGCCAGGTGTTGCTCTGGTGGGCAGGCCCTTGCTCAGTAAAACTTTAATCCAACTAACAATCCCTCCCTGCTAGTTGTTTGGCATGAGGCAACCTAGCCCTGGGGTCTAGAGGCTCTTTTTTTGAAAGTGAAAATGAAAGTCACTCAGTCTGTATACAGTCTATACTCAATCTATACAGTCCATGGAATTCTTCAGGCCAGAATACTAGAGTGGGTAGCCATTTCCTTCTCCAGAGGATCTTCCCAACCCAGGGATTGAACCCAGGTCTCCTGCATTGCAGGTGGATTCTTTACCAGCTGAGTTATGTGGTAGGGTTAGTAGTGAACTCCAAGAGGGTTTATGCCATGGGGGGCCTTCCCAGACTGCTGCTGCCAGTGCCCCCATCCCTGTGGTGAGCCCCTGCCTACCCACACCTCCACAGGAGATCCTCCAACACTAACAAGTATTTTGGTTCAGTCTCCTGTGGGGTCACTGCTCCTCTCCTCTGGGTCTTGGTGTGTGCAAAATTTTGTTTGTGCTCTCCAAGACTGGAGTCTGTTTCCTGAAGTCTTGTGGAAGTCCTATAATAAAATCCCACTGGCCTTCAGGGTCAGATTCCCTGGGGATTCCCAGTCCCTTTGTAGGATCCCCAGGCTGGAAGCTTGACATGGGGTTCAGAAACTTGATAAGAGAGAGAGAGAGCCTGTTTGGTATTATTTTTCTCCAGTCTGTGGGTTGCCCACCCAGTGGGTATGGAATCTGATTTTAATATGATTGTGCCCCTCCTACCATCTCGCTGCAGCTTCTTCTTTGTCTCTGGACACAAGTTATCTTTTTTAGGTGGGTTCCAGTGTTCTCCTCTCAATGGTTGTTCAACAGCTAGTTGTGATTTTGGTGTTCTCGCAAAAGGAGATGAGCGCACGTCATTCTACTCTGCCATCTTGAATCAGAAGTTCCCCTAAAACTGTAATTCTTAATGAAAGCATCTCTGATGAATATTCTTTGTCCTTATCAGCAAAGAAAAAGATTAAATTAAAGAAACATATAAAGTCATTTTACAGGTGTTCACATTTAACTCACAGGTAAATTTTATGATGTTTTTTAAAGAGTTTATTAGAAATGTCAGTATCAGAGATAAAATAATATAGGAGGAAAAAAGAATAATTAAAATGTAATAAAATGTGCTATGTTCATAGCAGCACCATTTACAACAGTTAAGATATGGATGCAACCTAAATGTCCATTGACACATGAATGGATAAAGAAAATATGGCATATATATATATATATATAATGGAATATTACTGAGCCACAAAAAAATGAAATAATGCCACTTGCAGCAACATGGATATACTTGGAGATTATCACTAAGTCAGTCAGAAAGAGAAAGACAAATACCATATATATACTTATATGTTGAATCTAAAATATGACACATGAACTTATCAACAAAATAGAAAGAGGAAAGACGTGTGGTTGTCAAGGTGCAGGGGACCTTGCAGGTGTGGGGAGAGATGAAATGGGAGTTTGGAGTTAGCAGAAGCAAACAATTGTGTGCAGAATGGATAAACAAGGTCCTATTATATAGCACAGGGAACTATATTCACTATCCTGTGATAAACCACTGGAAAACAATTTTCTAAAAAATGTATATTTATGTATAACAGAATCACTTTGCTGTATAGCAGAATTAACACAGCATGGTAAATCAATTATACTTCAATAATTTAAAAAAATCCAGTATATGTGATTTATGAAAGCTAACTTCATCACAGAGAAGCCCCCTGCTTAGGGTGTATGCTGATGAAACACAGCTGTTGGCAGCTGCTCTACCTTGTGCCATGGAGAGTCTTTCCTGAGAGAACCTTTTCACGATGATGTCTTTCTGTATGTTACGGACAGCATTCAGCATAGTAAGCAAGCGGTGATGAATCAGGACCTGGAATTAGAAAGAATAATGATTTCACATTATTAATCAGTGCTCATTTTGGCATTCAATTCAGCTCACTTTCCACAACCGCAACCAGGAGCTGAGCCCACCTGGGAATTCCCAGGAGGTTACACACTGCCTTAGACAAGGCTGCAGGTGCCAAGGTTCGGGCAGTGCAGACCCGCCTGGATACAAAGAGAGACCAGGCTGTTACCGGGCCTTGACCCACCCAGTTTACGAGCTTCAGTTTTCTCAAATTTCCGGAGCGGAAAGGGTGACAAGTTCCAGGGTGAATCTGAGTAGTGACACTGCTGTTGTGTTATTAGGAGTGGAGGATTCTGTAGAAGCCTGGCAGTGGGTTGGGGCAATGCTGGCTGTACATTCCCAGGCTTTGCATCCTGCTGCTAGAGCTGTGCTCCCTGCACATGAAGCCGGGGGCCTGCTCATGTCACAGATCATGCTCCTTTCCATTTGGGGACAGACTTTGTCATTTATGGAATATTATGACACAGTTACTCTGTGGACATTCCTGCTCAAGGAACTGCAGACATAGCGTGGAGAAATGGATGCCTTGCCTACACAGAGCTGATGTTCTGGGCGTGTGTCTGTATGTGTAACAGGACAACAATAGACAAGATAAATACCATAAATAAAATAAAAAAGAGTGACCACAGGAGGGCATGACTGAGGGGCCGGGGTGGGGTGTCTGGCCTCTTGTGAGAGATGTAAGGATGGCCTCTCCAAGGTTAAGTTTGATCTAAGACTTGAACAATGAGGAGACAGTGGTCCTGGAAAGAAAGCTCTAAGCAGGGGAAGTAGCAGATGCAAAGATCCTGACTTGGAAACAAAGGAGACAAGCTTAAAGGACAGAGAGAAACCCAGGATGGCCTTGCCATTGTGATAGAAGTTATGCATTTTATTCCAGTTGCAGTGGGGGCTTTTGGAGGGTTTCCCTGGGGAAAGGTCCAATCTTGTCCAAGCTTAGGGAGGCCTGGACTGAGGTGGTCCAGGTGAGAGATGATGGGGTGTGGCTGAGCCGAGGAGATGGCAGAGCCATGAGGCTGGGGACAGGTTTGCATATCTAAGTGACAATACCTGCTGGGAAGTGTGCAGAAAAGACAGAAATGCCACTCAAAGCCAGACACACAACTGCTGAGCCAGGAGGGCTGGTCCAGAGCAAGTGGATGGGGGTGGTGGTAGGAGTCCTGCTAGCAGGTAGTGTCTTGTGGCCCCGTCTGTCCTCTATGGGCACAGAGCCACCTAGACAAAGCCCTAGCAGGGACACCGGTTCCAGGGCCTGGGAGGCCGGGGAGCAGCTCACTGATGCAATAAGCTCTGCTCTATCCACCAGGACTAGTTTCAGCCCAGGCTGCAAGCGCTGCCTGAAAGATACCCACAGTGTAAACCATGGGAGTCTCTTCTATGTGTTGACTCACTTAACTTTCCTGACAGCCCTGAGACAGCTCTCACTGGTGTCCTCAGTGACAGATGAGGAGACAGAGGACAGAGGTCATGGAACTTTTCCAAGACTGAAAAGCTCATGAGAAGTAGCACCAAGATGGGAATGGAAACTGGTGCAGCCACTGTGGAGAACAGTATGGAAATCCTCAAAAAACTATAAATAGAGGTATCATATGATCCAGCAATCCCACTCCTGGGCAGATATCTGGAGAAAACTCCAGTTTGAAAAGACACATGCATCCCTCTGTTCACAGCAGCACTATTTACGAGAGGTGAACAGAAGCAACCTAAAAGGCCTTAGAAAGATTAATGGCTAAAGAAGATCTGGTACATATATACAGTGGAAAACTACTCAGCTAGAAAAAAGAGTAAAACAAAGTCATTTGCAGCAATACAGGTGGACTTGGAGATTATCATACTAAGTGATAAGTAAGTCAGACACAGAAAGACAAATATCATATGATGCCACTTATATGTAGAATCTGAAATATGACACAAGTGAACTTATCTATGAAACAGAAACAGACTCAGAGAACAGACTGGTGGTTGCCAAGGGGGAGGGAGTTGGGGGAGGGGTGATTGGGAGTTTGGGATTAGCAGATGCAAACTATTATACACAGAATGGAGAAACAACAAGGTCCTACTGTATAGTACAGGGAACTATATTCAATAGTCTGTGAAAAACCATATGGAAAAGAATATGAGCAAGAATACGCATGTATGTGTAACTGAATCACTTTCCTATACAGCAGAAATCAACATGACATTGTAAATCAACTGTACCTGGACTCCCCAGTGGTGCAGTAGATAAGAATCTACCTGTCAGTGCAGGAGACATGGGTTCAATCCCTGGTTCAGAAAGATTCCACATGACACGGAGCACCTAAGCCCATGCACCACAACTACGGAGCCCGTGCTAGACAGCCCACGAGACACAACTGCTGGGCCCCTGTGCTGCAACTACTGAAGCCTGAATACCCGAGAGCCCTTACACTGCAACTACTGAATCCCAGATCTAGAGCCTGTGCTCTACAACAAAAGAAGCCAGCACAATGAGAAGCTCGTGTACTCCAAAAGAGAGTAGCCCCTGCTCACCGCAACTAGAGAAAACCCTCACAAAGCAACAAAGACCCAGCCCAGCAAAAAAAAAATTTCAAAAATTAATAATAAATAAATAAGTAAGTAAAGTTTGCAAAATAAAAAATTAAAAAAGCTATGCTGGAGTAAAGGTGGCGCTAGTGGTAAAGAAACCGCCTGTCAATGCAGGAGATGTAACAGAGGTGGGTTCAATCCCTGGGTCGGGAAGATCCCGTGGAGGAGGGCATGGCAACCCACTCCAGTATTCTTGCCTGGAGAATCCCATGGACAGAGGAGCTTGGCGGGCTACAGTCCATAGGGTTGAAAAGAATCGGACAAGACTGAAGCAACTAGGCATGCATGCAGAAAAAGAAGTAGCACCAGCAATGGAGGGCAAGTAGCCCAGGCCAGAGCCCAAGTCTTAATCACTGCTTCCCTCCTGGAGGGGGATTCTGCTCCCCAGGCAGCCACACCCCAGAGACCGACAGGCAGCATAAGATGCAAGAGGGTCCCCCAAGATGGCTAAGTGCTGAGGCTTACAGGACAGTTTGTTGGAGGAGGGGTAGGCTGAGCTGCCTGAGGCCAGCTGTGAACAGAGGGAGGTGAGATGGACTGGCATTCTGAGTCAACAGTGAGGAGGAGCAGGTAACGAGCTGATGTTTAGGAAGCAGATGAGGTCTAGGACCACACAGAGGGTGGGGCAGCTGAGGAGGGGAGTAGGTAGCCAGACCAGGGGTCACTCACACCCTTTACTGACCTTAGAGGCTAACAGATCTTCATTTGTTCCTGATCACAGGAAATGTGCTGGGTGGAGACCAGAGTAAGGGTGAAGAAGCCAGGTGGTGAGAGGACACACCTTAAAAGCAGAGCTGCAGCCTGGATGTCTGAGCCCATAGCCCACCAGAACACCCCATGGTGCTCTCTAGGAATAACTAACCAGCATCCTGTGGTTCTAGAGTTTCCATATGGCCCAGTAATGCAACTCCTAGATGGACACACCGTAGGAACTGAAGATATGTCCACAAACTTGTACATAAATGTTTGTGACATCCTTATTCCTATCACAATAGCCAAAAACAGGTACAGCTGAAATGTTTCAACCAATAACTAGAAAAACAGAGTGTGGTATTTCCATATGACTGCACACAATTCATCCTGAAAAAGGAATGAGGTACTGAAACCTGCTGTACCACGGATGAATCTTGAAGAGATGTTAAGTGAGAGAAGCTAGTTATAAAAGGCTGTGTACATTTGATTTTACACATATGAAATGTCCAGAATATGAAAATCCACACAGACAAAAAGTGGACAGTGACTGGAGGGCTAGAGTGAGTACTGAGGGGAACAGGGTTTCTTTAGCCAGTGATAAAAATGTCCTAAAATCAGACCTAAATCAAATCCCTTACGATTAACAGTAGAAGTGACAAATAGATTCAAGGGATTAGATCTGATAGACAAAGTGCCTGAAGAACTATAGACAGAGGTTCGTGACATTGTATAGGAAGCAGTGATCAAGACCATCCCCAAGAAAAAGAAATGCAAAAAGGCAAAACAGTTGTCTGAGGAGGCCTTAAAAATAGCTATGAAAAGAAGAGAAGAGAAAGGCAAAGGAGAAAAGGAAAGATATACACATTTGAATGCAGAGTTCCAAAGAATAGCTAGGAGAGATAATAAAGCCTTCCTCAGTGATCAATACAAAGAAATAGAGGGAAATAATAGGATGGAAAAGACTAGAGATCTCAAGAAAATTAGAGATACCAAGGGAAATTTTCATGCAAAGTTGGGCACAAAAAAGGGAAAGAAATGGTATGGACCTAACAGAAGCAGAAGATAATAAGAAGAGGTGGCAAGGGTTCCCTTTTCTCCACACCCTCTCCAGCATTTATTGCTTGCAGATTTTTGGATCGCAGCCATTCTGACTGGTGTGAAGTGGTACCTCATTGTGGTTTTGATTTGCATTTCTCTAATAATGAGTGATGTTGAGCATCTTTTCATGTGTTTGTTAGCCATCCGTATGTCTTCTTTGGAGAAATGTCTATTTAGTTCTTTGGCCCATTTTTGATAGGGTCGTTTATTTTTCTGGAGTTGAGCTGCAGAAGTTGCTTGTATATTTTTGAGATTAGTTGTTTGTCAGTTGCTTCATTTGCTATTATTTTCTCCCATTCAGAAGGCTGTCTTTTCACCTTGCTTATATTTTCCTTTGTTGTGCAGAAGCTTTTAATTTTAATTAGATCCCATTTGTTTATTTTTGCTTTTATTTCCAGTATTCTGGGAGGTGGATCATAGAGGATCCTGCTGTGATTTATGTCTGAGAGTGTTTTGCCTATGTTCTCCTCTAGGAGTTTTATAGTTTCTGATCTTACATTTAGATCTTTAATCCATTTTGAGTTTATTTTTGTGTGCGGTGTTAGAAAGTGATCTAGTTTCATTCTTTTACAAGTGGTTGACCAGTTTTCCCAGCACCACTTGTTAAAGAGATTGTCTTTACTCCATTGTATATTCTTGCCTCCTTTGTCAAAGATAAGGTGTCCATATGAGTGTGGATTTATCTCTGGGCTTTCTATTTTGTTCCATTGATCTATATGTCTGTCTTTGTGCCAGTACCATACTGTCTTGATGACTGTGGCTTTGTAGCAGAGCCTGGGAATGCAAACTAGTACAGCCACTATGGAGAACAGTGTGGAGATTCCTTAAAAAATTGCAAATAGAACTACCTTATGACCCAGCAATCCCACTTCTGGGCATACACACCGAGGAAACCAGAATTGAGAGAGACACATGTACCCCAATGTTCATCGCAGCACTGTTTATAATAGCCAGGACATGGAAACAACCTAGATGTCCATCAGCAGATGAATGGATAAGAAAGCTGTGGTACATATACACAATGAAGTATTACTCAGCGGTTAAAAAGAATTCATTTGAATCAGTTCTGATGAGATGGATGAAACTGGAGCCGATTATACAGAGTGAAGTAAGCCAGAAAGAAAAACACCAATACAGTATACTAACACATATATATGGAATTTAGGAAGATGGCAATGACGACCCTATATGCAAGACAGGGAAAGAGACACAGATGTGTATAACGGACTTTTGGACTCAGAGGGAGAGGGAGAGGGTGGGATGATTTGGGAGAATGACATTCTAACATGTATACTATCATGTGAATTGAATCGCCAGTCTATGTCTGATGCAGGATGCAGCATGCTTGGGGCTGGTGCATGGGGATGACCCAGAAAGATGTTATGGGGAGGGAGGTGGGAGGGGGGTTCATGTTTGGGAATGCATGTAAGAATTAAAGATTTTAAAATTTAAAAAATAAAAAACTAAAAAAAAAAAAAAAAAAAAAAAGAAGAGGTGGCAAGAATACATGGAAGAACTATACAAAAAAGATCTTCATGACCCAGATAATCACGATGGTGTGATCACTCACCTAGAGCCAGACATCCTGGAATGTGAAGTCAAGTGGGCCTTAGAAAGCATCACGGTGAACAAAGCTGGTGGAGGTGATGGAATTCCAATTCAGCTATTTCAAATCCTGAAAGATGATGCTATGAAAGTACTTCACTCAATCTGCCAGCAAATTTGGAAAACTCAGCAGAGGCCACAGGACTGGAAAAGATCTGTTTTCATTCCAATCCCAAAGAAAGGTCATGTCAAAAGAATGTTCAAACTACCACACAATTGCACTCATCTCACACGCTAGCAAAGCAATGCTCAAAATTCTCCAAGCCAGGCTTCAATAGTATAAGAACCGTGAAATTCCAGATGTTCAAGCTGGTTATAGAAAAGGCAGAGGAACCAGAGATCAAATTGCCAACATCTGTTGGATCATCCAAAAAGCAAGAGAGTTCCAGAAAAACATTTCCTTCTGCTTTATTGACTATGCCAAAGCCTTTGACTGTGTGGATCACAACAAACTGCGGAAAATTCTTAAAGAGATGGGAACACCAGACCATCTTATCTGCCTCCTGAGAAATCTGTATGCAGGTTAAGAAGCAGCAGTTAGAACTGGACATGGAACAACAGACTGGTTTCAAATCAGGAAAGGAGTACATCAAGGCTGTATATTGTCACCCAGGCTATTTAACTTATATGCAAAGTACATCATGAGAAATGCTGGACAGGATGAATCACAAGTTGCAATCAAGATTGCCAGGAGAAATATCAATAGCTTCAGATATGCAGATGATACCACCTTTATGGCAGAAAGCAAAGAAGAACTAAAGAGCCTCTTGATGAAAGTGAAAGAGCAGAGTGAAAAAGTTGGCTTAAAACTCGACATTCAGAAAATGAAGATAATGGCATCCAGCCCATCCCTTAATGGCAAATAGATGGGGAAACCATGGAAACAGTTACAGACTTTACTTTTTGGGGCTCCAAAATCACTGCGGATGGTGACTGCAGCCATGAAATTAAAAGATGCTTACTCCTTGGAAGAAAAGTTATGACCTAGACAGCATATTAAAAAGCTTAGACATTAATTTGCCAACAAAGGTCAATCTAGTCAAAGCTATGGTTTTCCCAGTAGTCACATATGGCTGTGAGAATTGGACTATAAAGAAAGCTGAAGGCCAAAGAACTGATGCTTTTGAACTGTGGTGTTGGAGAAGACTCTTGAGTGTCCCTTGGACTGCAAGGAGATCCAACCAGTCCATTCTAAAGGAGATCAGTCCTGATTATTCATTGAAAGGACTGATGCTGAAGCTAAAACTCCAATACTTTGGCCACCTGATATGAAGAACTGACTAAGAAAAGACCCTGATGCTGGGAAAGATTGAAGGCAGGAGGAGAAGGGGATGGCAGAGGATGAGATGGTTGGATGGCATCACCAACTCAATGGACAGGAGTTTGAGTAAACTCCGGGAGTTAGTGATGGACAGTAAGGCCTGCTGTGCTGCAGTCCATGGGGTCGCAGAGTCGGACACAACTGAGTGACTGAACTGAACTGAACTGAAAATTGGATAGTGGTGATGGCTGCACCACTCTGTGTGCTAAGTCACTTCAGCTGTGTTCGACTCTTTATGATTCTATGGACTAGATCCCACCAGGCTCTTCTGTCCATTGGATTTCCCAGGCAAGAATACTGGCGTGGGTTGCCATTTCCTTCTCCAAGGGATCTTCCTGACCCAGGGATCGAACCTACATCTTCTGTGGCTCCTGCATTGCAGGCAGATTCTTTACCACTGAACGACTAGGGAAGGTCTCTGTACCACTCTGCACTATACAAAATCTAGAGAATTGTATACTGTACAGGAGTGAATTTTATGGCATGTGAATTGCATTTCAATAAAGTTGTTACAAAAAAACACTCATTGCTCAATTTCCCACTGTTAAACACAAGGAAACTTCAACGTGGTGCTGAAACTTACCTTGCGAGCTGCTTGTTGAAACCGTCTCTGTGCTCGGAATCTGTTGACCCAAGTATTATTAACAAGTGGATCAAAATTAGGATGAAATTCCTGGATTTTCTGTGAACACAAAATATTGGTCTATCTTAGATTTAAATTTTAACTCCGGGCATAATCATTTAATAAAAATGTTTCAGAGTTTGATCTCAAATCAAGTTATTTGTTCTTCCATTTAATGAGCATTTATTAAGCACTTTGGTGCACACAGCATTATAGGGACTACTTCTTGGGTTAGGAACCAAAAGAAAGATAAGATTTGAGTTTTAAGAAATGTAGTCTATTCTCATTTTTCTAGTGACTCAATGTCACATACATATAATGCAGATCTGTTTCTGGCTTTCTCTTCGGTTTCATTTATCTTTTGTCCATCCATATGCCAGCACCACACTGCCTTAATGATCTGACTTTTTCATAAGACTTTGTCTCCTTCAGAGGCAGTCCTCTCCCCCAGTTTAGTCACTTTAAGTTAGAACAAATCTCAAGCCTTTTCTCTTTCCTATGCGTACATGCGTGCTCAGTCACTCAGTTGTGTCCAACTCTTTGCAACCCTATGACTGTAGTCCACCAGGCTCCTCTGTCCATGGGGTTTTCCAGGCAACAGTACTTGAGTGGGTTGACATTTACTTCTTCAGGGGATCTTCCCAACCCAGGGATCAAACCCACATCTTCTGCGTCTCCTGCACTGTAGGCGATTCTTTACCACTGAGCCACCAGGTAAGCTGGTGGCTTACAAATATACACACACACATATCTACACAATAATATTCATGTTCATGTTGTGCATATATACATATATATGTACTGAAAGAGTTTATAAAATTCCATGAGAAAGTCTATTGAGATATTAGCTAGGATTTGCATTAGATCTATAGATCAATTTAGAAAGAAGTGACATCTTTGCAATGTTTATCCTCTTTCATGAAACTTCTGTAAAAATCTTTCAACTTATTTAGATCTTTGTTGCTGTTCTATTGTAAAGCTTTGTAACTGTTAGATTTGCTTCTAGGTACTTGCTTGCTCTTATAAATTACATGCCTATTAAATTATATGTTAACATTTTATTTGTTTTATGTGAAAATATATACATATTGTACAATGATTTTATATGCAATTGCCAGGCTCTCTCACAAATTCAGTAAGATGAATTATTCTGGCAATAGATTCTTTTAGATTTTCTATAATCATAGTCAATCATATCATATGAAATCAAAGATCTTTCTCTCCAATATTTATGACTTTTACTATATCTTTTTCTTATCATGCTATACACTATCTAGAATCTCTAACACAATACTGAGTAAAAGAGCTTATATTTCCTTGTACATATAATACTTCTAACTTTTCACCAATTGGAAAGAATTTTACTGCTATTTTTTTTTTAAGCAATTTGTCAGTTTACAAAAGTTGCTGTTTTTCTCATTTGGTGAGTTTTCTTTTTAGAAAATTGTGAATATTACATCAAAAAAGAGAGAGAGAAAGAAAGAAACGTACAGTCTAGATAGGCAAGATCGAACAAACACATGCGGCCCTGGGAAAGAATGAAGTCACATGGAAATCAGTCCCTTGTGATGGGGGATGGGATGCCTTGGAACGGGGGGCCAGACTGTGTGGTCCTCACGAGGCCTGCACACCATGTGCACACGTGCATGAAAACCAGTAATTGGCTGGGAAGGAAAGGGTGCCTGGGGTGTCGAGAGGCCACCAGAGCCTCTGGCACTGCAGGTTCTTAAACAGAGAAACAATGTGAAGACAGTCATCGGAAACGGATCAGCCCCACACTGGCCCGGGCAGTGCGCCACGGAAGAGAAGGCGGATCTCAGGAATAAGCTGAGGCTAAGGTGTGATGGGGTGTGACAGTGGACCTGGGGGTGGCCGCATGGAAGAGTGACTGGCAAGACTCTGGGGCCAGATGACATGTGGGGTGAAGGAAAAAGGTGAAAATAGTTCAGATTTGACAGATCCAGAAGAGAAAAGTGAGAATGATGGAGGTGGGAGATGGAGAAGAATCTTTCCATTGTTAAAATTAAAAATTGGGATAGACAACAGGTCCCACTGTATAGCAACGGGAACTACATTCAATATCCTCTGATAAAACACAATGGGAAAAGAATGTATATATATATGTATATATATATATATATATACATTATATACACACACACACATACTGAATCACTGTGCTGTACAGCAGAAACTCACACAACCTTTTAAATCAATTATACTTCAATAAAGTTTAAAGAAAAAAACAAAAATTAAAAATTGGGGTTTTTAACCAGAAACTATCACACGACAGAATAAACTCTGGTGGGGCTGCTGTCCCCACTTCGCAGGCGAGACACTGCGGCAGCAAGGCTGAAAGAGCTCCTCCTGGATCATATCCGTGGCGGAGCTGGAGCCAGCGCTCCGGTGTCTGACTTTCTGTCTTGTTTGATAAGGGGAAGGAGGGGGCAAGGAACCTACCCAGGGACCCACCCTGAGGATCAGCACACAGACTGGGGCGTGGACAGCAAAGTGGAGTCGCTCAGGCCTGTCTGACTCTTTGCGACCTCATGGACTGTAGCCTACCAGGCTCCTCCATTCATGCGATTTTCCAGGCAAGAGTACTGGAGTGGGTTGCCATTTCCTTCTCTAGGGGATCTTCCCAACCTAGGGATCGAACCTGGGCCTCCCGCATTGCTGGCAGACACTTTACCATCTGAGCCAGCAAAGGGGAAGAAAAACGGAGACCAAGAGGAGAAAGCAGAGTGTGGGAAGGAGGTGCCTGTATAGAGTGCTGTTAATCTCAAATTGATGCCTGACTTGTGGACATGTCAAAAACAAAACAAAACAAAACAAAACACCCTGTGAAAAGGTAAACAAGTTAAAAATTATTAAAAAATCTCTTGGTAAGAGATTTCTAGATAATTGCTTATATGCTTAAAAAATAAGCATATAAAGAGCTGCTGACATAAGCATATAAATAAAATTAAAATAAATAAAAATAAGCATATTAAAGAGCTGCTTTTCTTTATTCCAAATAAAGAAAAGTTACTCACTTCTTCCAGGTCGTGTAAAATCCGTCTGGGGTGAACTTCTGTCTTGCGTCGCTGGAATTCCTCATACAAAATAGGATCTCCTCTATCTAGCTGGAGTTTTCAATCATTGAAAATATTAAAATTGAATACAGATGCACACAACTACAACTGTTATTTCTCTTTAAAACGGGTATAAACACATTAAGCAGTTGGTCTAATCCATCCATGATGTTCCTGCTGAGAGTGGTGGTTAAAATGATCATTGCAAGTACACCTACTGTTTAAATATGGAAAGTTTTGTTAGAAGCACAAACCCAACACCTTCTTATTAAAATTAGAGAGAGTGTGTGTGTCTGTGGGTGTACGCGTGCACGCGCGTGTACACGCATGTGACCACTCGGTCATGTCTGACTTTTTGGGACCCCACTGGCTGTAGCCTACAAGGCTCCTCTCTCCATGGAATCTTCCAGACAAGAATACTGGAGTGAGTTGCCGTTTCCTCCTCCAAGGATCTTAACGATAGTCTCTGGAAATTATCCGAAGCATTTAAAATTCACAGAAAGGATTCTAGGAAACTGTGTCTCCATGGGGGTGTAGAGATTTCATTTAAAAGAAATTTAACGTCCCAGTAAAGTTTTAAGCTCCTTAGAGCTAATTAACCAAGGATCAGGTTTAACACAGGCATGTGATCTCTCCCCTCTTCCTGGGTGGTGGAGGTTGGGGGTTTGTCTCGTCCCTGGATTAAGAGTCCCCCAGATTGCTCCCCTTCCCCTGCTACTTGTGTCCTCCTGGCCCCTGAGTAATCTCCTCTGTTCCACACTAGGCACTTCCAGGTTGTTCTCAGGAAGGCTGGCTTGGCTTGGTCAGTGTTTGCACATACCTGTCTCCACAGTAAAAAGGACGATACACACTGCAAAAATGTGTTAGTTTTTGCTTCTCTGTGGGTTTTACTATTTGCTAATTAATTTCTAAAATTAGCTTGGTTCTCAGCTACACTATCCACAGTCATTTTTAAGACTAAACTGATTAGCATACATACTACTATATTTAAAATGGATAACCAACAAGGACCTACTGTATAGATCAGGGAACTCTGCTCAATATTTTGTAATAGCTTAAATGGGAAAATAATTTGATAAAAATAGATATACATATATGTATAACTGATGCAGATGATACCACTCTAATGGCAGAAAGTGAAGAGGAACTAAAGAGCCTTTTGATGAAGGTGAAAGAGGAGAGCGAAAAAGCTGGCTTAAAGTTCAACACTGAAAAAATGAAAATCATGGCATCTTATCCCATCACTTGATGGCAAATAGAAGGGGAAAAAGTGGAAACTGTGACAAACTTTATTTTCCTGGGCTCCAAAATCACTGCAGATGGTGACTGCAGTCATGAAATTAAAAGATGCTTGCTCCTTGGAAGAAAAGGTATTACAAACCTAGACAGCATATTAAAAACCAGAGACATTATTTTGCTGACAAAGGTCCACATAGTCAAAGCTATGGTTTTTCCCGCAGTCATGTACAGAAGTGAGAGTTGGACCGTTAAGAAGGCTGAGCACTAAAGAATTGATGCTTTTGAACTGTGGTGCTGGAGAAGACTCTTAAGAATACTTTAAGACTTCAAGGAGATCAAACCAGTCAATTGTAAAGGAAATCAACCCTGAATATTAACTGGAAACACTGCTGCTGAAGCTGAAGCTCAAATACTTTGGACACCTGCTGTGAAGAGCTGACTCACTGGAAAAGATTCTGATGCTGGGAAAGACTGAGGGCAGGAGGAAAAGGGGACGGTAGAGAACATGATGATTGGATGGCATCACTGATTCAATGGACATGAATTTGAGCAAACTCTGGGAGCTAGTGAAGGACAAGGGAGTCTGACGTGCTGCAGTCTATGGAGTTCGAAAGAGTTGGACACAACTTAGTGGCTGAACAGCAACTTAGCAACTGAACAACAACGACAACTGAATCACTGTGTCACACACCTGAGACTAACACAACATTGTTAATCAACTATGTTGTTGTTTAGTCGATAAGTTATGTCTGACTCTTTTGCAACCCCAATGGACTATAGCCTGCCAAGCTCTTCTGTCCATGGAATTTCCCAGGCAAGAATACTGGAGTGGGTCGCCATTTCCTTTACCAGAGGATCTTCCCGTCCCAGGGACGGAACCTGCATCTCCTGCATTGGCTGGGAGATTCTTTACCACTGAGCCACCAGAGAAGCACTATTCCAATATAAAATAAAAATTGAAAATGAATAAATAAAGATTGAACTTCAAGAAATCTATTCCAAGCATCACATCAACACCTTATTTAGAAATAAGAAGACCTACTGTATGGCACAGGGAGCTATACTGTATTTTGAGCTATAGAGTATTTTGTCATAACGTATAAGGGAAAAGAATCTGAAAAAGAATATACGTATATATACGTGTGTGTGTGTATAACTGAATTACTGTACTGTATACCTGAAACTAATATGAGCCTTACAAATAGCTGAGAAAAGAAGAGAAGTGAAGGCAAAGGAGAAAAGGAAAGACATGTCCATCTGAATGCAGAGTTCCAAAGAATAGCAAAGAGATGAGAAAGCTTTCTGAAGTGAACAATGCAAAGAAATAGAGGAAAACAACAGAATAAGAAAGACGAGATCTCTTCAAGAAAATCAGAGATACCAAGGGAATATTTCATGCTAGGATGGGCACAATAAAGGACAGAAACACATGGACCTAACCGAAGCAAAAGATATTAAGAAGAGGTGGCAGGAATACACAGAAGAACTGTACAAAAAAGGTCTTAATGACCTGGATAGCCACGATGGTGTGGTCACTCATCTAGAAGCAGATATCCTGAAACCTGGAGTAAGATATCCTGAAACCTGGTTCCTAAGTGGGCCTTGGGAACCATTACTACAGACAAAGCTAGTGAAGGTGATGGAATTTCAGCTGAGCTATTTCAATCCTAAAAGATGATGCTGTTAAAGTGCTGCACTCAATAGGCCAGCCAGCAAATTTGGAAAACTCAGCAGTGGCCACAGGACTGAGGCCACTCAGTGTTGGTTCTCAATCCAATCTCAAAGAAGGGAAATGCCAAAGAATGTTCAAACTACTGCACAATTGCACTCATTTCACATGGTAGTGAGGCTTCAACAATATGTGAACCAAGAACTTCCAGATGTACAAGCTGGATTTAGAAAAGGCAGAGGAGCCAGAGATCAAATTGCACCATCCACTGGGGCACAGAAAAAGCAAGAGGATTCCAGAAAAACATCGACTTCTGCTTCATTGACTATGCTAAAGCCTTTGACTGTGTGGATCACAAAACTGAATAATTCTTAAAAAGATGGGAATACCAGAACACCTTAGCTGCCTCCTGAGAAACCTCTATGCAGGTCAAGAAGCAACAGTTAGAACCAGACATGAAACAAGGGACTGGTTCAAAACTGGGAAGGCAGTACGTCAAGGCTGTATATTGTCATCCTGATTATTTAGCTTATATGCAGAGTACATCATGCGAAATGCCAGGCTGGATAAAGCACAAGCTGGAATTAAGACTGCAGGTAGAAATATCAATAATCTCAAATATGCAGATAACACTACCCTAATGCAAGAAAGCAAAGAGGAGCCTCTTGATGAAGCTAAAAGAGGAGAGTGAGAAAGCTGGCTTAGAACCCAACATTCAGAAAACAAAGATCATGGCATCCAGTCCCATCACTTCATGGCAAATAGATGGCAAAACAGTGGAAACAGTGACAGACTATTTTCTTGGGTTCCAAAATCACTGTGGACAATGAAACTAAAAGATGCTTGCTCCTTGGAAAGAAAGCTATACAAACCTAGACAGTGTATTAAAAAGCAGAACCATCACTTGGCCAAAAAGGTTTGTATACTCAAAGGTATAGTCTTTCCAGTAGTCATGTACAAATGTGAGAGTTGGCGGCCCATAAAGGCTGAGTGCTTAAGAATGAATGTTTTTGAACTGTGGGGTTGGAGAATACTCTTGACAGTCCCTGGGACAGCAAGGAGATAAAGCCAGTGAATCTTAGAGGAAATCAATCCTGCATACTCCACTGGAGTATGCATATCCCACTGGAAGGACTAATGCTGAAGCTGAAGCTCCAACACTTTGGCCACCGGATACGAAGAGCTGACTCATTAGAAAAGACCCTGATACTGGGAAAGACTGAAGGCAGGAGAAGAAGGGGTGACAGAGAATGAGATGGTTGGATGGCATCACCAATTCAATGGACATGAGCTTGAGCAAACTCCGGGAGACAGTGAAGGATAGGGAAGCCTGCTGGCATGCTGCAGTCCATGGGGTCACAAAGAGTCAGACCATACTGAGTGACTGAACCTCAACAAAATCAACTAAACTTCAGTAAAATAAAAAAAAAAAAAACAGAAGTGAGAGACATCTATGGTTGTCAGCAGGTGGTGAGCTCTTACATGAACATAGCTGATCTCAAACATGTGGAGTTTGAGACTGTAGATCTCAGTTTCAAAACACAGATTTTGTAGGGAGAGACCTAAATCTCCTCCACCACAAGTCAAACAAAATAGGCAATTTAAAAAAGGGATTGGCAAAGGTGTTGTTAGAAGAAAGAGAGAGACTTCTTGTATCTTTCTTCAGACTCTACTTATTTATGATGAACATCTCAGAAGTGAACATTACTGACCATCTCCCTTGAGCAAGAAGTCGCCACCCTTGAGTGTTTGTGCCATTGGGCTCTCATGCCCATTCGATCTGAATCCTCCATCCCTCTTGCTTTTGCTCAGCTTTCTGCTGTGGGCCTGGGCCTCCAGCTTTAGTTTGGACCTGGCTCTGGTGTGGCTCCTGGCTGCTGTCTCTGGGTGTCTCTTATCTCCATGCACTGCAGATCATGCCCAGCATTCCAGCCCGAATTGGAGCCATTCCCTGCCTCTGAGTTGGATGCTTGTTTCTTATTTACTACTTTTCAAAACTGTACTGTGTCTCCTAGGAAGCTTTCTAGTTAGATGAGTCCTCTCTCACTGTCCCTTGAATCTCTACACTATTTAGCAGATGTTTCCAGTGACAGGTATGGCCAGCCTCAATTCATTGCTAATGGTGGGCATGTTATCAGCCTCCCCTTTCAACTTAACTGTAAGATTTTTTTTTTCCCTCCAGCTGTGACATCTTGCATATAGCAGGAATTAAAAATATTTAGTGAAATAAATGATATCAGATTAGCAGTAATTCTGACCTTGTATTTGTTGTTTACTCTTTGCCGCTCCTCATAAATGTCTTTTTTTAATTTAAAGGACATATGATCCTTACCGAGGTGCACCTGCCTGGGGAGGAAAAAAAAAAAAACAACCAACTTCCAGAACCCATCAGAATACTACAATCTATTTCAGGATGGAGCATCTCAGCTGAACTGCAGAGCTGATGCAGGAGAGCACACCAAAGAAGAGAGAAGTTGCAGATGCCAGCAACACAAGTAGGGTGAACAACATGCTCCCCACAGGGAAGCTTGTCTTCCAGTGACACATGCTAAAATATTTATGAATATAAGAGACCCGAACACTCAATCTCATTCATCATTCAGTTCAGTTCAGTTGCTCAGTCGTGTCTGACTCTTTGTGACCCCATGAATTGCAGCACACCAGGCCTCCCTGTCCATCACCAACTCCCGGAGCCTACCCAAATTCATGTCCATTGAGTCAGTGATGCCATCCAGCCATCTCATCCTCTGTCGTTCCCTTCCCTTCCTGTCCCCAATCCTTCCCAGCATCAGGGTCTTTTCCAATGAGTCAACTCTTTGGATGAGGTGGCCAAAATATTGGGGTTTCAGCTTCAAAATCAGTCCTTTCAATGAACATCCAGGACTGATCTCCTTTAGAATGGACTGGTTGGATCGCCTTGCAGTCCAAGGGACTCGCAAGAATCTTCTCCAACACCACAGTTCAAAACCATCAATTCTTTGGCGCTCAGCTTTCTTCACAGTCCAACTCTCATATCCATACATGACCACTGGAAAAACCATAGCTTAGACTAGACGGACCTTTGTTGGCAAAGTAATGTCTCTGCTTTTGAATATACTATCTAGGTTGGTCATAACTTTCCTTCCAAGAAGTAAGCGTCAAAATGCAAATCAGAGCCACAGTGATGGACTATGTCATACCTACTTGGATGGCTATAATTGACAAAGATGATGATAGCAATCATAACAAAGGAAAATAACAGGAATTGCCAAGGATGTGGAGAAACTGGAATGTAAAATGGTGTAGTCATGTAGAACACAACTTGGCTATTCTCAAAAAGTTACACGTGAATTATCTTGAGACCCAGTAATTCCTCTCCTATGTATATACCCAAGAGCACTGAAAAGGTAAGTTCACACAAAAACTTGTATATAAACGTTCACAGCAGCATTATTTCAAATAGCCCCAAACTGGAAACCTCCCAAATGTCCACCAACTGATGAATAAACAAAGTGTAGAATGTTGATAAAACAAAACCTTATTCCCCATAAAGATAAACGAAGTATAGATAGATGCTGTGACATGGATGAACATTGAAAACGTGTTTAGTGAACAAAGTGAAAGTGTTAGTGGCCCAGTCATGTCCAACTCTTTGTGGCCCTTTGGACTATAGCTTGCCAGGCTCCTCTGTCCATGGAATTCTCCAGGAAAGAAGACTGGAGTGGGTAGCCATTCTCTCCTCCAGGGAATCTTTCTGATCCAGGCCTCGAATCTGGGTCTCCTGCATTACAGGCAGATTCCTTACTGCTTAAGCCACCAGGGAAGCCCAGTGAAGAAGCCAGTTACTAAAGGTCACATATTATATGACTACATTCATATGAAATGTCCAGAAGGGGCAATACCAGAGACAAACACTGGTTGAGCTGTTGCCAGGGGTAGGGGAAACAGGAGGATGGGGGCATGTAAAAGTTCTGGAACTAAGTACTGATGGTTGTACAACACTGTAAACATACTAAGAACTTCTGGGGTTGTCCACATTAAAATGATGAAAATGGTTCATTTCAGGTGATGTGAATTTCATCCCACTTTACAAAAATACCCTGGGGGACTTCCCTGGTGTTACAGTGGATAGTAGTCCACTTGCCAATACGGGGGGACGTGAGTTCAATCCCTGGTCTGGGAGGATTCCACATGCTGTGGAGCAACAAAGCTCATGCGCCACAACCACTGAGCCAGCACTCTAGAGCCCGTGAACCACAACTACTGAGCCCATGCACAACAACCACTGAAGCCCATGGACCTGGAGCCTGTGCTCCACAACCAGAGAAGCCACTGCAGTGAGAAGCCAGTGCACCACAACTCTTCACAACTAGAGAAAACCCGCAGGCAGCAATGACCAAAAAAAAAAAAAATAATAATAATAATAATTTAAAAACCAATTAAAACAAACAAACAAACAAACAACCTCTTGTATGTAAGGTACCCATTGTGGAGTCTGAAACACGTTCAAAGTATATAGGAGTGGAATTCCCTGGTGGTGGTTAGGTCCTGGCACTTCCACTGCCAAGGGCCCAAGTTCAGTCCCTGGTCAGGGAAATAAGATTTCACAGGCTGAGTGCCAAAAAAAAGTATACAGTAAACGTTCTGGAGAATTTTTTTAAAGGAGACTAAAGAGACAATGCCAAAGCCTTTGACTGTATGGATCACAATAAACTGTGGAAAATTCTGAAAGAGATGGGAATACCAGACCACCTGACCTGCCTCTTGAGAAACCTGTATGCAGGTCAGGAAGCAACAGTTAGAACTGGGCATGGAACAACAGACTGGTTCCAAATAGGAAAAGCAGTACATCCAGGCTGTATATTGTCACCCTGCTTATTTAACTTCTATGCAGAGTACCTCATGAGAAACGCTGGGCTGGAAGAAGCACAAGCTGGAATTAAGATTGCCGGGAGAAATATCAATAACCTCAGATATGCAGATGACACCACCCTTATGGCAAAAAAGTGAAGAGGAGCTAAAAGCGTCTTGATGAAAGTGAAAGAGGAGAGTGAAAAAGTTGGCTTAAAGCTCAACATTCAGAAAATGAAGATCATGGCATCTGATCCCATCACTTCATGGGAAATAGATGGGGAAACAGTGGAAACAGTGTCAGACTTTATTTTTTGGGGCTCCAAAATCACTGCGGATGGTGACTGCAGCCATGAAATTAAAAGATGCTTACTCCT
This sequence comes from Ovis aries, assembly GCF_016772045.2. Taxonomy (NCBI): domain Eukaryota; kingdom Metazoa; phylum Chordata; class Mammalia; order Artiodactyla; family Bovidae; genus Ovis; species Ovis aries. The sequence continues at coordinate 184,942,729 of NC_056055.1, read as the reverse complement.
TGGAAGGAAAGTTATGACCAACCTAGATAGCATATTCAAAAGCAGAGACATTACTTTGCCAACAAAGGTCTGTCTAGTAAAGGCTATGGTTTTTCCTGTGGTCATGTATGGATGTGAGAATTGGACTGTGAAGAAAGCTGAGCGCCGAAGAATTGATGCTTTTGAACTGTGGTGTTGGAGAAGACTCTTGAGAGTCCCTTGGACTGCAGGGAAATCCAACCAGTCCATTCTAAAGATCAGTCCTGGGTATTCTTTGGAAGGAATGATGTTAAAGCTGAAACTCCAGTACTTTGGCCACCTCATGCGAAGAGCTGACTCATTGGAAAAGACTCTGATGCTGGGAGGGATTGGGGGCAGGAGGAGAAGGGGACGACAGAGGATGAGATGGCTGGATGGCATCACCAACTCGATGGACGTGAGTTTGAGTGAACTCTGGGAGTTGGTGATGGACAGGGAGGCCTGGCATGCTACAATTCATTGGGTTGCAAAGAGTTGGACATGACTGAGCGACTGAACTGAACTGAAAGAGATACAAAAACTAAATACAAACCATATGATCTTTGATTGGACCTTGGGTTCCCCTTTTCAAAAACCAAAACATCCCTGGTATAGAAGCATTATGGGGACAACTGGGTAAATTTGCATATAGGCTGATGATTTAATGTTATGTCAATATTAAAGTTCTCAGAAGTAATTATGGTGATACTGGAGAATGTCCTTGTTCTTAGGAGCTAAAGCCTTTAGAGGTGAGGCCTCATGGTTACTGGTACCTGCACTCACTTCCAAATGGCTCAGGGAGATGAAAGGAGTGTGTGTGAGTGTGCATTTGCACTTGTGTGCGAGGCACAGTGCTAACTACTGATGACCATACATCAGTGTGTGTGGGTCTCACTGGATGGTTTAAAATCTTTCAGCAAAACGTTGGGAGAAAATATTAAGTGACTAATACATGATCAAAACTGAATTTAGGATATGATTTCAAGCCTGTTACAAAGCAGCACAGGAGGAAGGAAAAACACCAGGGTTAACAGTGGTCACTGCCTTACAGTGATTCTTTTTCATTTTCTACACTTAAAAAATGTTTTCAAGTTTTTTTTACAGTGATAACATGTCCTTTTATTTTTTTACAATAGGGACAGAGTTTTTTCTCAAATGGTGCTGGGTAACCTGGCATACTCTCCATTCAACTAAGACCAGACCCTGAGTACAGACTCACACAAGATTCTGTGAATTCACAGAGGGGGTTGTTTCTCATGAGAGGTGGCAGGGTGCAAACATCTGGGCTGGCCCCAGAGCACGCAGTGAGTTCTCTGTCTGGGCAGTAAGGAAGCAGGGCCGTGACAGGGTGGCCACCTAACCAAACTTTCCAGGAGTCTCTTTTTGAACTCAGTTTTAGAGTTTCCACAGTTACTTCAGCTGAGTCTGTACATGTAGATATGTCTTGTGTGGTCTGGTAAAAACCTGCATCTGAATTTGAAAACCTTCACTAGGAGCCTCTCCCACCCCACCTGCACTGCCAGGCTCCCCAGATGGCCCTTGCAGCTCACAGCCCAGGGCACAGGGGGCTTGGGTGGGGTGAGAGATAGCCGGGCAAGATTCAGGGCGCCTGAGTCACCCCAGGGAGGGGGTGTCCTGGCGTGAGGGGGGTGCACTTTGGTTCTGTGCTGGTCACACTTGGGAAAGAGCATGGTGTGGTCACATTGATTTACTCCTGATAGAAACTTCACTCTGAAACAAAGTCCATTAAAGGGGAGAAAATAATCCAATGTTTCAAAGGGCATAAAAAGTTACTACATTCATTCATTCATTGTGTTTCATGGATAAAAAGCCATTTACCAAAAACACCATCACTTGACGCAAATAATCATGGGACACTTACCACTTCAGGTGATTTTCAATCTCTTCACAAGTGTCCTGTCTGACTTTCTGTTCAAAGAGTGCTTCTTTCATTTGTCTTGTTTTTGAAATCTCAGTGCCTTGGTCCAAAACTGAGGGCAGGAGCAAACAATGATTATACCAATAATCAAATCAGAATCACTGGCTGGGAGAAAAACATTTCTAACGGCAAAATGTAACAGGGCTCTAATTGAGTTTTGTTGCTGCTGCTCATAAGCAGTAAATATGAGAAGCAATAACTCCTTTAGATTCTGCCCAGAGCTGATTTATGATGGATTCATTGCTTACCTTCTCTCAATTCTTTAATCTTTAATTTTCCTGGTTCTTGGTTTAAAACAGTTGCCACAGCAAACGGATTCAATAAATCTACTGGAAATCTCAAGTTGTGATATTCGATTTCCTGAGACCAAATCAGGAGAGAAAAGTCACTCTTTGGCCTCTCTGTTGTTCTTTCTGTTGTGGTTACCATAATGCCCACTTTACCTTAATCTTTGGAGGCTTTGCCTTTGCTGGCAATTGGGGAAAAGGTACACGTGTCATTGCCTTTTCTGGAGGAACAACTACTTTCTTAGAAAGAGTATTTACTCTTTTAAATTCTTCCAACCTAGAGTTGAAAACAGATATTAAATTAGTATTTAATGCAACAACACAAGGCTCCGAATTTTAGTTCTTTCCAATAATATCAAGACTTATAGTCCATTAAATACTATATCTAAACTATGATATTTTAGCTGTCATGTACGGATGTGAGAGTTGGAACAAAGAAGGCTGATTGCCAAAGAACTGATGCTTTTGATCTGTGGTGTTGGAGAAGACTCTTGAGAGTCCTTTGGACAGCAAGGAGATCAAACCAGCCAATCCTAAAGGAAATAAACCCTGAATATTCATTGGAAGGACTGATGCTGAAGTTGAAGCTCCAATGCTTTGGACACACCTGATGTGAAGAGCCAGCTCATTGGAAAAGACCCTGGTGCTGGGAAAGATGAAAACTTCAAGGGAAGGGGGCATCAGAGGATGAGATGGTTAGATAGCATCACTGATTCAATAGACATGAATTTGAGCAAACTCTGGGAGATAGTGGAGGATAGAAGAACCTGGCTTGCTATAGTTCATAGGGTCACAAAGAGTTGGAGACAACTTAGTGACTGAAAAATGACAACAAAACTCAAAATCAACTTGGGTGCTAAAACAGTGGTTTATGAAAATAAATACAAGGTCAGGGTGGCAGAGCATAATCATAAATAAACAGTGGGGCAATGGCTATTGTCCTTACATTCTCAAAGAACATAGTAAGTGGAAGATAGGACGTGCTGAAAAATGCTCCTGGCATCCAGCATAATTCATTCCTAGGCTATTGGTTTTCCATGGCTAAATTTATTTACCACACTTAAAAAACTCTTACATTGATTTATGTATAAAAGAATAACTATGTTGTTTGTAACAAAATGTTTTAAAAAAGTGATTCATAATATTGTAAAAATGACTATACTACGCAAAGCAATCTACAGATTCAGTACAATCCCTATCAAATTACCAATGGCATTCTTCACAGAACTAAAACAAAAAATTTCACAGGTTTTATGGAAACACAAAAGATCCTAAATAGCCAAAGCAATCTTAAGAAAGAAAAATGGAGTTGGAGGAATCAAACTCCCTGACTTCAGACTATACTACAAAGCTACAGTCATCAAAACAGTATGGTACTTACATTAAAACAGAAATACAGAACAATGGAATAAGATAGAAAGCCCAGAGATAAACCCACACACCTATAAGCAACTTATCTTTGACAAAGGAGGCAAGAGTATACAATGGAGAAAAGATAATCTCTTCAATAAGTGGTGCTGGGAAAACTGGACAGCTACATGTAAAAGACTGAAATTAGAACACTTCCTAACACCATAACAAAAATAAACTCAAAATGGATGAAAGACATAAAGGTAAAGCCAGCAACTATAAACTTCTTAGAGGAAAATATAGGCAGAACATTTTTTGACATATATCACAGCAAGATCCTCCTTGACCCACCTCCTAGAGTAACGGAAATAAAAAGAAAAATAAACAAATGGGACCTAATTAAACTTACAAGTTTTTGCACAGCAAAGAAAACTACAAACAAGATGAAAAGATGACACTCACAACGGGAGAAAATAATTGCAAATGAAGCAACTGACAAAGAATTAGTCTCCAAAATACACAACCTGTTGCAGCTCATGCACCCCCCCCCCCTCTCTCTCTCTCTCTCTCTCTCTATATATATATATATATATATATATATATATATAAACTCAATCAAAAAAGGGGCAGAAGACTTAAACAGACTTTGCTCCAAAGAAGACATACAGATGGCCAATAAACAGATGGAAAAAATTCTCAGTATCACTCATTATTAGAGAAATGTGGATCAGAACTACAGTGAGGTATTATCTCACACTAGTCAGAATGGCCATCACCAAAAAATCGACAAACAATAAACGCTGGAGAGGGTGTGGAGAAAAGGGAACCCTCTTGCACTGTTGGTAGGGATATAAATTGATACAGCCACTTTGAAGAACAGTATGGAGATTCCTTAAAAAAAACTAGAAATAAATCTACCATATGACCCAGCAATCCCACTACTGGGCATATACCCTGAGAAAACCATAATTCAAAAAACACATGTACCCCAGTGTTCATTGTAGCACTATTTACAATAGCCAGGACATGGCAGCAACCTAGATGTCCACCAACAGATGAATGGATAAATAAGCTGTGGTACTATATACAATGGAATATTACTCAGCCATAAGAAGGAGCAAATTTTTAGGGAGGTGGATACAGAGTGAAGTCAGTCAGGAAGAGAAAAACAAATATGGAATATGAACGCATATATATGAAACCTAGAAAAATGGTACTGATGAACCTATTTGCAGGGCAGGAATAGAGATGCAGATATAGAGAAGAGACTTGTGGCTACAGTGGGCGAAGGAGAGGGTGGGATGAATTGAAAGAGTACTACTGAAACATATTTACCATATGTAAAATAGATACCATATGTAAAATAGATACCATATATAAAATAGATACCATATGTAAAATAGTGTGAAGTTGCTGTATAACACAGGGAGCTCAACACAGTGCTCTGTGACAACCTAGAGGGGTGGGATGGGATGTGGGGGTGGCAGGGAGGTTCAAGAGGGAGAGGACATATGTATACTTATGGTTGATTCAAGCTGTTGTACAGCAGAAAGCAACATAGCACTGTAAAGCAATTATCCTCCAATTAAAAAAAAGTGACTCAGGCTAATGTTTGAGATCTTTTCTATACATGAAAACTTCTTTGAACATGGATAGGTATATAGACAGGGCTGCTTCCATGTCTGCAGAAGCTGTTTATTTGTCATGAGGGGTAGTAGAACCACGCTATGTTCATAAATGCTGCCCATGAAAGCATTTCCTCAAGCACAAGTTTGGTGGGATGACACCTGTCGGTGACACTTGGGAGAGAAGATGAGAAATTGCTGCCATTTAGGCATTCTGACACTCTGTTTGCTTTGGTTGAGCACCTACTGATCCGGCTGTCTTGTATAACACAGGTTATATGCCTGCAATCCCAAATTCAATAAGGCCACTGTAAGAGTTCTGAAAGGTCCCAGGCATAGGAGAACCTGTCCCTGGGTGGGAGTGATGCATACTGATGGACGCACTGTGAGGCGCAAGGGTGAGATGCTTGGTTAGGGATGAGCTGTAGCCTGGTGTTCGCATCTCAACAGAGCAGAGCTCTGACACCACCTCTGCCATAAACATTTGGGAAACAACCCAGAATATTTGAGGATGACAAAAAAAACCCAGTCTCCTTGAGATGGAACCTTCTACACTGTTAATGGGAATGTAAGTTGGTGCAGTTATTATGGAGAACAGCATGGAGGTTCCTTAAAAAACTAAAACTAGAGCTACCATATGATCCTGCAATTCCTCTCCTGGGCATGTATCCAGAGAAAACCGAAATTCTAAAGATACACGCACCCCTATGTTCATAGCAACACATTTACAATAGCCAGGACAATAGCCAGAGACAACCTAAATGCCCATCAGCAGATGAATGGACAAAGAAGATGCGGTGCATATATACAATGGAATACTATTCAGCCACAAAATGAGCAGAATAATGCCCAACAACATGCATGGACCTAGAGGTTACCATAGTAAGTGAAGTAAGTCAGAAAGAGAAAGACAAATACCATAAGATATCACTTATATGTGTGGAATCTAAAATATGACACAAACGAACTTATCTACAAAATAGACTCACAGGCAAAGAGGACAGACTTCTGGGTGTCAAGGAGGAGAAGGATGGGGGAGGGAAGTATTAGGAGTCTGGGATTCACAGACGCAAACTAGTATATACAGGATGGGTGAACAACAAGGTCCTACTGTATAGCACAGGGAACTGTATTCAACATCCTGTGATAAACCATATGGAAAAGAATATGAATAAGAATATATATACATGTGTGTATATGTATATATGCGTATAACAGTCACATTGCTGAACAGCAGAAGTTAACACAACAGTGTTAAGTCAATTGCACTTCAATCAGAAAAAAAAAAAAAACCAGTCTCTTTAAGAAGTCTAACTGCTAGTGTTGACGATGGAAATGAAGGGATATGAGAAAGCGAGAAACCAAGAGTTACATGGACTTGGCAGTGCCAATCGGATGTGAGTTCATCACACATCCAACTCTGAAGCAAAAAAAAACACCTGTGAAATCTTCAGAGAACACTGCAGCTGGATCATTTTTCCCCTTCCTGGTGGAACATCTGTGTTCCAGCACTACCTGAAGCCCGGGGAGACAGGCAGGTCTTGAGACATGGTCCTTGAAAACGCCAAGAGTGTTCTAGATCAGATATTAAACTCCAGATGGGAAAGCAAAACATAGTTTAAAGAAGGCGTGCATCTGTTCCTGCTTGGAGCTCCTGCCATGCAATGCGCCACTGTGTTTAAGAATGTGTCTATGGAGGGGTAGACATGTCAAAGTCCCACTCAAGTGACGCCTCTGAGGAGGTCATCTCTGTGTTGTGGTACATGTTGTGAGCTGCAAACAGCATTCTTCTCAGTCAGTTAACTGACACCAGGAAAAGGAGGACTGTTTTTCTTTTATGTCCAATGTTACCTCTTTATTGGCTGAACTACTTTAGTTTTACTACAGGAACTTGCAAGATTTGGGTTCAGCAGGTCACACTAATATTCTATAGCTGATTCAAGCTGCTTTGGCTTCTGAGAAAGAAAATAATAATATAAATATATAATAAATCATGGAGTTCTTATTTTGATAGTAGGTTGTTATTCCACTTTTAATATGTCTAATGATGTTAATCTGTGATGTGAATGTATGTGTGAAGGGGAGAGGAGGAAAATCAACCTTTGCCTTCATCATTTTCAAAATATTTATAAGGATTTTTCAAGATTAGGATTTATACTGTGAAATTTTTTCCTTTTCACTTCTATAAACATAATGCAAGTTAGAAAACACCTTATTAACTAGATATACTTGGATATAAAAATACAAGCTCACATTCACTGGAAATGGAAGTTCAGGGCTAACTGTTATAGTTAAACCCATGGGTTTAAAACTTAAACCCATTTCACATTTTTACTCTGACCCGAATGCTGAGGGTGCTTTAAGAAAATCTCCCACCCAGCATGTTTCCATTTCTGCCTTATGTTAAAGGCATTTGTTACACTTGACTTATTTCGGCTCCTGTCTTCAGCATCTTTAGAGTGTGGACCATTTCCCGTGGGGCTTTGCAGTGGACACTGCACAGGGCAGGCACTCCACTCATTATAATATTATATTGAAACTTAGAATATAGCTATGTGGTTCTGGCATTATGACTTGAATTTTTGAATAGACACTAATACACACATGTGGCCAACAATTCAAACAGTGCAGTGATAGCAATCAGTGAAAGAAAGTATCCTCTCCAAAATCTCTTTTCTCAGTCAACTCTTCTCTCTCTTGGCAGAAGCAACTATTGCTACAAGCACAGAGATATTCTCTGTATCACTGTTATATATTAAAGGGTATTTTATGAAGGTTCACCATTTAAGTAAGTTTCAAAATTGAGACAGAATTGGCATGTAACTGTATATTAGTTCCAGGCATATTAAGTAAGGCTTTGATGGCATTCCGCTACAAGAAAGAAACAATGGAATGGATGAAAGGAAGAATCAGGGTTTGGAGGATAAACAGAAGTCTCCCCAGGCAGCCGTACTTTAAAGCCACGTTGGGGTAGCATGTCCCGGTGAAGACACACTCGTACGGTTGAGAGTTGAACTGTGAAACCCACAGCTGCATTTTTATCTGTGCCATCCCATACTGAAACGGGGTAAACTTCACTGTCACATTCGTCTTCCCATTCGCCGGGATTATTCCTGGGAGGAAAGACATGAGAAAACGTGATGCTTTTTCTTCCTGCTAAGTCCAAGCAAAGAGGCTGACTCTCACACACATATGTATTCTTCCCATGGGAAGCACAAGTATTTCTACTATCATTGTATAGTCTTTTCATTAAATACACGTGAATCAACTTCTGCATGTTCACACTGATCTTACTTACCAACTACTACCTTAATCCTTTTTACTCATAACTTGATTGTGCCAGTTATATAAACATATACTATGAGTCAGCGTTACTGAGTCAGAAGTGAATTCCCAGGACCATAACCTTTAAGCCATTATTAATAATTCCCGGATATCAATGTTCATGCTGTGAGCCACAAGGAAAATGAAGGAACACACGTAAAAGTTTGTGCCCAAATAATTTGGTTCCCTATATTTTTGTGTAATTTGATTCTCTCATTTTATTTCTTCAGGATAGACAACAGTTCTCTCCAAAGGCAAATGTCACATGATGCTTATTTCTCCTTTGTGTCTCTGGTGCCAACAGGGCTTGGAACGCAATTAAGTTCTCAACAAACATGGAAAGGAAAATAAAAGGCAAGGAGGAAAGAAGGATCAATATGCTAGGTGTGAGAAAGGCTACCATTTCTGACTTCCACTGAAGGCTTTCTGGTTTGCTCTCTAGGTGAGGTGGACTCCTCTGGTTCCCACAGAGGCCTTGCCCGGCAACCCCGCTCCTTCCCATCTAGGGTCCCTCTGAATCTTGGACCACCCTCTGCCTTGCTCTCTATGCCAACCCCACAGCCCTTTCATTTAGCCATCCAGACATTCACCGAGCACCTACTAGGTGCCACACACTGTTTTAGGCACTTGAGACACAATAGTAAACAAAGCAAAGTCCCAGGGGACTTCCCTGGTGATCCAGTGATTAAGGCTCTGCCTGCCAATGCAAGGGGTGCAGGATCTATCCCTAGCCAGGGAACGAAGACCACACAAGCCATATGGCACAGCCCGAACACACACATACACACACACACACACACACACACACACACACACACACGCACACACAGCCCCAGAGCTCACGGAGTTTATGTGCTGGCCAGGATGGCAAATAAAAAGAAATAAACAAGTGAATATAAACTCTCAAGTCATGTCATGAACACAGGGTAGGCCATGGGGAAGCAAGTGACACCCAAGGAGCTATTGGAGACGTGGTGAACATTAGGTCTCAGGTGAGGAGATGCTGAAGCAGAGGCTTGGATGAGGCGTGGGGCTGCTGCTCCAGTCCCCAGACACTGGCACTCTGGACCCCATGCCTTGGCACTTGCTGTTCCCCAGACTAGAGGCCCTTCCTCCAGATCTTCCTTTAGCTTCCAATCTTCTGGAATCACCTCTGTCATCTGCCTCCCCTAGTTAAGTCTCACAAAAGCAGATACCTGCTTGTTACTGTGTTCCCAGCTCAATAAATAAAACGTCAAAGCCTATGTTAGCCCACAAGTTACAGGAAACTCCTCCTGATGCTCCATCTGCAGAAGCCTCCACCACCCTCCCTCACCGATACCCTGCGGTCCTCAGGTATTACCCGAACTGTCACTCTGAAAAGTTTACCAGTCTCCCAACTAGTCTGCAAGCCCCTAAGGCAGATACCCAGTCCCAGAGCTCTTTTATCTTCTCAGATCCTAAGCGCTGTGCTTCAGAAAAATACATAAAACCCTAAAGACTCCACCAAAACACCTACTATTAATAGAATTAATGAAAGTAAAGTTGCAGGATACAAAATCAATACAGAAAAATCAGTTGTGTTTATACATACCAATAACAAACCATGAGAAAGTGAAATGAAAAAACAATTCCATTTCCAACAGCAACAAAAAGAATAAAATGCCTCGAAATAAATGTTTTCCAGTTTTATTGAGAAATAATCAACATACATCTCTGTATAAATTTAAGGTATGAAGCATGATGGTTTGACTTCCGTATTTGTGAAATAATCACAATAGGTTTAATTAACATCCATCATTCTAAATAGACACAATAAAAAGAAAGCCCAGGAATAAACTCATACATATATGCTCAACTGGCAACAAAGGATCCTAGAATATACAAAAGGGCAAGGACAATCTCTTCAATAAAGTGTTGGGAGAACTGAACAGCCACATACTAAAGAATAAAACTGAACCACTATCTTACACCACATACAGAAGTAAAATTTAGGAGGGAGGATTAATTTGGAGTTTGAGATTAACAGATACACTCTACATAAAATGGATAAGCAACAAAGACCTACTGTATAGCACAGGGAACTTTACTCAATATCTTGTAATAACAATCTATAAGGGAAAATAATCTAAAAAGTGACTATATTTTGTATATGTATAACTGAGTCACTTTGCTGTACACCTAAAACTAACACAACACTGTAAGTCAACTATATTACAATAAAAAATCTAAAGATTAAAAAAATGATTTTAAAATGGATTAAAGACTTGAATGTAAGAACTGACAATATAATTCCTAGAAGAAAACAAGGAAAAAGCTCCTTGACATTGGTCTTGACAATGATTTTGGGAATTTGATACCAAAAGCAAAGTCAACAAAAGCAAAAACAAATGAAACTACACCAAGTTCAAAAGCTTCTGCACAACAAAAGAAGACATCAACAAAATGAAAAGACAATCTATGGAATGGAAGGAAATATTTGTAAACCACATATCCAATAAAGCATGAATACCTAAGATATACAAGGATATCATATAACTCAGTAACAAAACACCAAGATAACCCAACTTTTTCAAATGAGCAAAGGACCCAAACAGACACTTTTCCAAAGAAGATATACAAATGTCCAACAGGTACATGTTCAACATCACTAATCATCAGGAAAATGCAAATAAAATGAGATTATCATCTCACACCTATTAGAATGGCTGTTATCAAAGAGATTACAAATCCTGGCAAGAAGGTAGAAAAAAGGGAACACTTGTGCAGTGCTGGAAATGCAAACTGGTGCAGTCACTATGGAAAACAGTGTGGAGGTTTCCTCAGAACCTAAGGAATTATTGCCGGGAGCCAGCATGAGGAATCCCACCCGTGACAAGGTCATGAGGGAGGAAGCTGACATACGCAAGGACGTGATCAGACTTCAGGAGATCCCCCTGGCATTTCCTGAGCATGTACCCTCAAAACCAAAAATCTGCCGGCCTTTGTACTCTGCTTTTCCACTCTTCTGATATTCTCTGGAAAAAAAGTCAACTCAGGGCTTTAGTCTTTTGCATTTGAAAGGGATGTTTCAGTTAAACCCCCTCTGATAACTCTCTAGCTTGCCTAACAGGTTCCCCCGACCCTTACAGCGTGCGAATTGCTTACAGCCCGCGAATTGCTTACAGCCCCCCAACCGTGAGAGGCACAAAGCTTAAACCATCTTAAAGATACAGAGCCTTTTCTAAAGAGTTAAAAATCATATTGGTGACGGGTTTTCACTGTTGACTCGATTGCCGCCAGGTCTCCATATTCTTTATCTTTTAGGCACCTGGGAGGATGTTAATCAATGTAAACGGGATATGGAAAAAGATATATAATAGTTTTGATGTTAGCAACACTAGACTTTTGAGTTAATTACTTTTCTTTGTTATATATCACTGCACTCCTCTTGTGTCCTTGCTATGTAAGAATGTAACTTTATTTAGTGCTTTCTGAGAATGGCACCAGACTTTGGGAAGATCAACACAAATAAGTCTTCTGGTTGACAAACCCTTATCAGAAAAAAGGCTGTAAAATGTTAATTGGCCCTTTTGGCCGGAAGATGATGTAAATTACCTAAGACTTGTGTATACAAGTAGGTATGCAGAGAGAAAAGCCTGGTTTTGATAAGAGTCTGGACTGCTAACGCTGCATAACTTTGTGTTACCCATTGATCTCCATGTTTTATCAAAAGTATAAAAGGCCTTCTGAACAATAGAGGCTGGAGCCAATTGCTGGACTGGTTTCCCCTGTGTCTCTCTCTCTCTCTCTCTCCTTTTCTCCCTTTCCCTCACTCTCCTCTTTACTTTACTTTACTTTAATTTCAGGCTGAATTCCCATCTAGAGGCTCGGCAAGTCTACTTACTTGCCCTGGCTGTTAAGACCCGTGCTAAAGGGAGCCTAAGGAGAGGCAGCGTTAGATATTCAAGTGAGCGCCGGTGGCCCAACGTAGATGGTGCAAGTTCCTTGTCTGGAATTTTATTGGTCTTCCAGGTAACTCAAGCTATTCAGCCTTCTTTCTCCACTTAATTTTCCTACTACACTATTTCTTCCTAATCTAATCTTATATTAATAAATAAATAAGTTTTTTCCTCGCCAACACCGTCCATGTTTCGAATTCCCTGGATCCACCGGGGCTGAACCCTGGCCAATTATCATAAGATCCAGCAACCTCACATCTGGGAATATATGCAAGGGGAATGAAATCATTATTTTGAAGAGATATATGTACTCCCACGTTCACTGCAGCGTTATTCACAATATCCAAGGGAATGAAAATACTCTGTGTCCATTGACAGATGAGAGGATAAAGAAGTGGCATATACATATATATATATATATATATATAATGCAATATTACTCAGTGTTTAGGAAGACAACATGTATGAACTTGGGTGCCATTATGCTAAGTAAAATAAGCCAAAGACAGATACTACAAGGTATCATTTACATACACATTCAGAAGAAAAAAAGTCCAATTCTGAGAAACAGAGAGTTGAAAAACGGTTACCAGGGGCTGGGGGTGGGGGGTGGTGGTGGTAAGGAGAATTGGTAAAAGGGCACAAACTTTCAATTATAGAATGAATAAGGTCTGAGGCTTTAACATAAAACTAGGTGACTATACTTGAAATTTGCTGAGAGAGTAGAACTTAAATGTTTCACCAATAAAAAAGGCAGTTCTATGAGGTGATGGACATTAATTAACTCAATGACAGAATCCTTTCACGATGTGTACACGTCAAATCATCACATTATATGCTTAAAAAGCTTATAATTTTATGTATAAAATTATATCCATATCATATACATGTCAGTTATACCTCAATAAATCTGAAAAAACACAAAACAAAAACAAAACTATTTTAGAATTCACAGCAGGCCACAAAGGGTGGATATTTAAATCCCAAAACTAAACATCAGGAGAGAAACTGGGAAGCAGAAGTCAGTTCAGGTGGAGATTTCATTCTCAGAGGTCCTGAGCATTTTTGGGATCTACATCCTTTGGGGCATGCAAAGACAGATGGTCCGTGCCACATGTGAGACAAATTCCTTAGACCCTTCACTAAGATTCTGAGGGCTTGAGTAGATATAATATTCCCATTTTATTCGAACCTGTACTAAAGGTGACTATGAACCATGTCAGTACCAGGAGTTAAAACTAGAATGGATTAACTCCTGATTTCAAGTTTTGACTCGGGGGTGCAATTGACCTGAATATAAATTATAAATTATCTGCATGATATAGATTATCCCAAACTGTGTTTACTCCCATGTTTCCGGTTCTGATTTACATGATCAGATATGTAAAATCGGTTACTGTTACACATTTGAAAATAACACATTCAAATGTGGCTTATTCTCTTTCATAACTTGAGACCTACTTTCCAAGTCATCTTCAATCTGAGAACTGTCAGGAAATTGGCAACTTGAGAATTAATTCTCCTTACCTGATGTTGGCTCCACAGTAAAGGCCTGATGAGGATGAACCACAGTGACATGAAACTCGAAATCCACAGGACAACTGCACCACAAAGGAATCACATGGCTTTTGCTGCAAAAAAGAAGAAAACTATAAAATACTATTTTTCTTTATACCTCTTTTGGTATCAAGGAATACTCAAGTTATGCAATAAACCAAAACCATGAGGAGAGCCAACCCTCACACTCTCATTCCTGCGTGACAGCTAGCTGACAGCACCTTCTGGGTGCTGTGACAGGGGGACATCTCAGAGAGCCCTGAGCCTATCCTGACGGCAAAGTGGAATGATCCTTTTGCAGTAGTAGTTTTGGGGATACAGTAGATTTCAAATACGGTTTGAAAAATGATGCCAGGAGTATTTTTACTTGGCCTTAAATTCATTATTTGGAAATACTCCAAATATAAATAAAATATTGAAAATAATAAAAGAAAGATCCCTTTATCCACTACCAAGCTCTATAAAATCTTCTGCTTTGGGTAAACCAATGTCTTATTTTAACAGATATGAAACATGCAGAATAGCTGAAGCTCCCTGGCTACCTCTCCCTGGTCCTCTGCTCCTTCTTGCCTCCCCAGGGGTGACCTCTACCTGTATTCACCATCATTCCCACGGACTTTAGAAATATCACCACATATGTATGTACCCATAAAGTGGAGAGTGAAAAAGTTGGCTTAAAGCTCAACATTCAGAAAATGAAGATCATGGCATCAGGTCCCATCACTCCATGGGAAGTAGAGGGGAAACAGTGGAAACAGTGTCAGACTTTATTTTCGGGGGCTCCAAAATCACTGCAGATGGTGACTGCAGCCATGAAATTAAAAGACACTTACTCCTTGGAAGAAAAGTTATGACCAACCTAGATAGTATATTCAAAAGCAGAGACATTACTTTGCTGACTAAGGTTCGTCTAGTCAAGGCTATGGTTTTTCCAGTGGTCATGTATGGATGTGAGAGATGGACTGTGAAGAAGGCTGAGCACCAAAGAATTGATGCTTTTGAACTGTAGTGTTGGAGAAGACTCTTGAGAGTCCCTTGGACTGCAAGGAGATCCAACCAGTCCATTCTGAAGGAGATCAGCCCTAGGATTTCTTTGGAAGGAATGATGCTAAAGCTGAAACTCCAGTACTCTGGCCTCCTCAGGCGAAGAGTTGACTCATTAGAAAAGACTTTGATGCTGGGAGGGATTGGGGGCAGGAGGAGAAGGGGACGACAGAGGATGAGATGGCTGGATGGCATCACCAACTCGATGGACGTGAGTCTGAGTGAACTCCGGGAGTTGGTGATGGACAGGGAGGTCTGGCGTGCTGCGATTCATGGGGTCGCAAAGAGTCGGACACGACTGAGCAACTGAATTGAACTGATACTCTTCTAAAACATGCTGGTTTTGCCCAGCATTATGCTTCTGAAATTGATCCATGATGACACATGAAGTTCTGTTCATTTGTTTTAACCAGCGATGAGTAGTTCGCTGTCTTTCGACATCACCTCTCTCTCTGCTCTCGTGCTGAAAGGTGTATAGGTTGTCTGTGCCTTTTCACTGCTTCAGTGTGGTGATGACAGTCCTTTGGGGGACTCCTTATGAATGTGGACCAGAGCTGCTCTAGCTGGGACTGAGAAATGGAATTACTGGTGAGCAGTAAAGTGAAATTATCAGCTTTGCTAGGTATGGCCTAAGTGCCCTCTGAAGCACTCGAACCAATTTATCCTCCCATGAGCAGCATCTGATTACCAACACAGAATTCTCGGACATTGTAACTTCTCCCAACTTGATGAGGGTGAAATAGTATGTCACTTTATTTTTATTTCTTTGAGGTTGACCCTACTCATTTTACCCATTGGATTTCCTCTTCTATGAATTGCCTATGTGTATTCTTTGCCCATTTTTCTCCTGGATTATTCTATTCTCTTATTAACTTGTAAATTTTAGATATGAATGTTTTCAATTACATCTATTGATATAAATTTGAGATAAGGGTCATTATACAGAGTAACCACTTCAGCCAACAGTGAGATGACTACTTCATAGCTTTTTTATTTTTTTAACCAACTCATAAATTCTGTTCTAAATCAGGTTCTACTAGAAGTATCAGTTCATCCATCTTAACTGTATGAGATGTTTTCTAATTCTGAAATACAGGGTACCTAAAAGTCATTACGTTTTGGGGGGCAATTCAACCTAACAGACACTTAGGCCCCACTGAGCATCAGGTATTTTACAGCACTGGGTAGATAAAACTAACATTACAAATTACATGTCTCTCAAGATGATGAATGACACTGCCCGAACCTGGTCCCTGAAGATTAGGTCAGTGATTTACAAGCCACCTGGGCTGTATGGGTCTCAGTCAGTATCCCCAGGGGTCTGCTCAGAGCTACCCCAGCAGCTGCTCAGGGATCCTCTGCTAAAAGTTGAATGTTTACATTTTCCTGAACTAAAACAAACAAAAACTGGTAGTGCTTTTTATATTTACCCAATCTGTAGCTAACTTCAAAGCTCTGATAATTCCCATAGAAAAGGTGTCAGAGTATTTGTTTAATGATGATTACATGAAGCCAAGTTCCTGATGCATTAATCAGTTGGAAAAACAAACAATTCCTTAAGGGCACAAAATTCCAAGTGGCTTGATTCAGGAGACACAGCAGTGCCAGGAATACACAGGTAGTAGAAAAACTGAACTTGGTTTTCATCGTTGCTATTCACACTACGAATATCAAATTATGTGACTGATTTCCTTCATCATAAATCAAGGGCGATCCACTTTAATTTGGGTCAAGAGAAATTCTGGCAGATAGGAAGCTTAGGTTATTTAGAAGTTTTCCGTATGTAAAGAAACAGAATCCCATTAGATTCTGGGGGCCTTAAAAATTCTCAGCTAAATTCCATTGCTAAAATACAATAAAAAGTGACTGGCAGTGAAGAAACATGAATAAATATACATATCCTATGCCTATTAATCCTCAGATGCAAATAGGAGCCTGAATTAGAGTTCTTCTATGATTTATAGAAAGTAGCAAATTAAAATATTAAAGCAGAACTTTCCTGGTGGACCACTGGTTGGGAGTTTGCCTGCCACTGCAGGGGACATAGGTTTGATCCCTGGTCCAGGAGGATTCCATATGCCACAGGGCAGCTGGGTCTGTATGCTGTGGGTGCTGAGTCCCTCGTGTCCAAGAGCTCATACGCCACAAAAGAGATCGCCCTCCCCATCCTCACCACCCATCCCTGCTCTCTGCAATTAGCAGGGGGCCTGCATGCAGTGGCGAGGGCCCAGCACAGCCAAAATAAAAATAATATAAAAAAAATTAAAGCATATAGAAGTTAATACTCTTCAAGTAATGACAACTTTTATCCTTGCTACTTTATTATTTAAACATTTAATCAAATACATTAAGGCTATGTATAAAAATATATTAAGCACTTGAAAAGACTTATGACTTATTTTTAATAAAATCCAACTCAAAGTTTTTAAATACCAGTCTTATGATCATGTACAAACTCTGTGCCTATTAGAAGAAGAGAGTACCAATTTCCCTCACAGAAAGTAAATATTATAAAATAATATAAACTCAAATTTCTTTCTTGTCCTTTTTCTAAATAAATGCTAGAACAGGGCCAGACACTGCATTAATTTCCAGTAAATTATATAACATTTGTTTCTACTTTACTCTGATGTTATTTTCATCATTTACCCTAAAATCTAACATTGTGTTAGTTAGGAGTAATCAACGATTTCTTGAGAGAATGTATAATCTTGTGAACTTATTGGGGATAACATAAAAGCAAATTTCCTCTCTAATTAAAAAACCTCCATGTTTAGAGAGTGGACTGAGTGAGCCATCTTGACATAAATAGTACTGGACTCCTTTTCGGAGAATGAAAGTTGACTGATCATGTCACCAAGAGGGACTGCATGGGGCCTTCCTGGAACAGACTCCCCGCCCTGACCCCCATGTCCTCTACCTGCCTCTTCACTGTGGAAAAACTGTGGCCTCCTAGACCTTTCCTGAGTTCCAAAGAGTCAATTTAATCAGAGAATGAGAAAATGGAGAAAGAAAGGAAAACCATCAGGCAAGAAAAAATTCTAATACTTTAGCCATTAGACAAAGTCAAGGACCTTCAGTTCCTCCTCAAGGGCTATAGACAATGTTCTGGGCCACATCCTTTGAGCTGTCTTGTAGATACTGAGATTCCCACCAGGTGGGAGAAGTTACCAGTATGCTACCCACAAGCATGTAGACTCCAGACCGGTTGGAATCAGAAGGTTGATGATGCTGACTCCTGATAACCTCACCATAATCCAATCAGAAGAATGTCCATGAGCTGACCACACACCCCACTACCCTCTTTCCTCACTCTGTCTTTAAAAACCTTTCCCTGAAATCTTTCAAGGAATTCAGGCCTTTTAAGCACTAGGTGTCTAGACTCCTTCCTGGGTGCTTATAATTAACACTGCACTTTCCTTCACCATGATCTGCTGTCATTAGGATGGCTTTGCTGCACACAGGCAAGCAGACCCAAGCATGATTCAGTAACAGTAAAAAGCATGACAAATGCTAACTTATTACAAGATGGTGGATTCAGAGGGCACAATAAATTAATCATCAGCTATTACATGCTACTTGTAACCATCAAGATAAAGGGAAGCCTCTTCACAGAGACATATATAAAATTTAAACCATAATGTAGACTATGTAATCATGTCAATTTAGCAGGACTTTTCCCTTGTCAATTACTCACTGATACAGGAATCACTTAGAGATCCAAAGCTGTGGACAGCAATGACGTATTTGTATGAGACCCAGTCCTTTTCAAATGTACAGAAGACTCATGAGAAAATTGAATCTGAGTGAGCTCATCGATATTGGGACTTCCCTGGTGGTCCAGTGGTTAAGAATCTGCCTTACAATGCAGTAGACATGGGTTTGATCCCTGGTCGGGGAACTAAGATCCCACATGCTAGGGGACAGCTAAGCCCATATGCTGCAACTGAGCCTGTGGGCCTCAACTACGGAGCCCATGCACTCTGGGGTCCCTGTACCATAACTAGAGAGAAGACTCTGTGCAGCTGAGAACCTGAGTATCTCAACCAAGAGCCAAAGCAGGCAAAAATAAATACACAAATATGAAAACAAACCCATTTTTTTTCATTGAGAGGTGCATCCCCAGTCTCCTTCCCTGGGATCTGGGCTCTCTGGCCACTCAGCTCCTGGAGAGCAGTGGAAATAATGATGCTACATTGCTTTCCTAAGGCCATACCCAGGAGACTGGCATATCTTGATCCTCCTGGGTGCTCACCTTATTGCCAGGTTGGCAGGAAGCACAAGCAGCCTTTGGAGAGACCCATGTGGAGAGAACAGAGGCTACCAGCCCTGCACCCAGCTCAGCCCAGGGAACAGCCAGCATGCGAGTGGACCATCCTGGGAAGTGGATCCCTTGGCTTGGCTAAGCAGCCTCAGCTGACTCTGCACAAAGCAGGGCAACTTTCTCCATCAAGGAGCCTTCAAAATGCAGATCCAGGAGCAAAACAAATGACTGCTGTTACTTTAAGCCACTGCTTCCAGGGTGGTTTGTTACACAGCAGTAAGGAAAAACCAGACCCAGACAGCATTCTCTCTCCCTCACCTCATTTCTCCTTTAGTGAATGACTGCCTTTACCCCATTTCTGGTGGGAATCTTAACTTGGACATTTTAAAGTCTTTTTCTCTTTTCAGTAGTAGCTCTTCACATGTTCCAGCCATGTGCTTGTGCCTCAGCCAGCCTGGGAGGTAAGCACTATTATTCAGACCATTTCATAGATAAATAAACTGGCCAGTGTGGGGCTGTCCAAGGACATACAACTAATAAGAGATGAGGGTGGAATGGTGAGGGCCACAAGATGGCAGAGCAGAAGGACATGCGCTCATCTTCTCCTGTGAGAACTCCAAAATTACAACTTGCTGCTGAACAACCATCGGACAGGAGGATGTTGGATCACACCAAAAAAAAAAAAAAAAAAAATCCCCCATGTCCAAGGGCAAAGGAGAAGCCCCAGAAAGACAGTAGGAGGGGCAAAACTGCATTTAGAATCAAACCCCATACCTTCCAGAGACACTTGGAGGGCTCAAACAAAACCTTGTGCACACCAGGAGACCCCACAGAGACTGAGCCAGACCTGCCTTTGAGTGTTTGAGTGTCCCCTGCGGAGGTATGGGTCAGCAGTGGCCTGTCACAGGGGCAGGGGCTCTGGTACAGCAGACCTGATTGTGGCATAAGCCCTCTTAGAGGAGGTCACTATTAACCCCACCATAGAGCCTCCAGAACTTACCCAGGACTAGGGAAACAGACTTTTGGAGGGCCGAAACAAAACCTTATGTGCGCCAGGACCCAGGAGAAAGGAGCAGTGACCCCACAAGAGATTGACCCAGACTTGCCTGTTGAGTGTCCAGAAGTCTCCAGCAGAGGCATGGATTGGCAGCGGCCTGCTGCAGGGTCAGAGGGACCGAGTGCAGCAGTGCACAGGACCTTTTCAAGGGGGTCGCCATTATCCGCATTTCTTCCGCCATAGTTTGATCTCAGGTCAAACAACCGGGAAGAAACATAGTCCCGCCCATCAACAGAAAACTGGATTAAAATTTACTGAGCATGGCTCTGCCCATCAGAACCAAGAACCAGTTTCCCCCACAGTCAGTCTCTCCCATCAGGAAGCTTCCATAAGCCTCTTATCCTTATACCTCAGAGGGCAGACAGAATGAAAATCACAATCACAGATAACTGATCACACAGACCACAGCCTTGTCTAACTGAAGAAGACTATAAGCCATGCTGTGTCAGTTCAGTTCAGTTCAGTCACTCTGTCGTGTCCGACTCTTTGCCACCCCATGAACCACAGCACGCCAGGCCTCCTTGTCCATCACCAACTCCTGGAGTCCACCCAAATCCATGTCCTTTGAGTCAGTGATGCCATCCAACCATCTTATCCTCTGTCGTCCCCTTCTCCTCCCGCCCTCAATCTTTCCCAGCATCAAGGTCTTTTCAAATGAGTCAGCTCTTCGCATCAGGTGGTCAAAGTATTGGAGTTTTAGCATCAACATCAGTCCTCCCAATGAACATCCAGGACTGATCTCCTTTAGGATGGACTGGTTGGATCTCCTTGCAGTGTAGGGCCACCCAAGACAGATGGGTCATGGTGGAGAGTTCTGACAAAATGTGGTCCACTGGAGAAAGGAATGGCAAACCATTTCAGCACTCTTGCCTTGAGAACCCCATGAACAGTATGAAAAGGCAAAAAGATATGACATTGAAAGATGAACTCCTCAGGCTGTAGGTGCCCAATATGCTATGGGAGAAGAGTGGAGAAACAACTCCAGAGAGAATGAAGAGATGGAGCCAAAGCAAAAACAATGCCCAGTTGTGGATGTGACTGGTGATGGAAGTAAAAGTCCAATGCTGTAAAGAACAATATTGCATAGGAACCTGGAACGTTAGGTCCATGAATCAAGGCAAATTGGAAGTGGGCAAACAGGAGATGGCAAGAGTCAACATCAATATTTTAGGAATCAGTGAACTAAAATGGACTGGAATGGATGAATTTAACTCAGATGACCATTATATCTACTACCGTGGGCAAGAATCCCTTAGAAGAAATGGAGTAGCCTTCATAGTCAACCAAAGGGTCTGAAATGCAGTACTTGGGTGCAGTCTCAAAAACAACAGAATGATCTCTGTTTATTTCCAAGGCAAACCATTCAGTATCACAGTAATCCAAGTCTATGCCCCAACAACTAATGCCGAAGAAGTGAAAGTTGAATGGTTCTATGAAGACCTACAAGACCTTCTAGAATTAACACCCAAAAAAGATATCCTTTTCATTATAGGGGACTGGAATGCAAAAGTAGGAAGTCAAGAGATACCTGGAGTAACAGGCAAGTTTGGCCTTGGAGTATAGAATGAAGCAGGGCAAAGGCTAATAGAGTTTTGCCAAGAGAATGCACTGGTCATAGCAAACACCCTCTTCCAACAACACAAGAGAAGACTCAACAAATGGACATCATCAGATGGCCAACACCAAAATCAGATTCATTATATTCTTTGCAGCCAAAGATGGAGAAGCTCTATGCAGTCAGCAAAAACAAGACTAGAAGCTGACTAGAGCTAAGATCATGAACTCCTTATTGCCTAATTCAGACTTAAATTGAAGAAAGTAGGGAAAACCACTAGACCATTCAGATATGACCTAAATCAAATCCCTTACAATTATACAGTGGAAGTGACAAATAGATTCAAGGGATTAGATCTGATAGATAAAGAGTGCCTGAAGAACTATGGACAGAGGTTTGTAACACTGTATAGGAGGCAGTGATCAAGACCATCCCCAAGAAAAATAAATGCAAAAAAAGCAAAATGGCTGTCTGAGGAGGCCTTACAAATAGCTGTGAAAAGAAGCAAAAAGCAGGGGAGAAAAGGAAAGATATACCCATTTGAATGCAGACTTCCAAAGAATAGCAAGAAAGCCTTCCTCAGTGATCAATGCAAAGAAATAGAGGAAAACAATAGAATGGGAAAGACTAGCGATCTCTTCAAGAAAATTAGAGATACCAAGGGAATATTTCATGCAAAGATGGGGATAATAAAGGACAGAAAAGGTATGGACCTAACAGTAGCAGAAGATATTAAGAAGAGGTGGCAAGAATACACAGAAGAACTGTACAAAAAAGATCTTCATGACCCAGACAACCATGATTGTGTGATCACTCACCTAGAGCCAGACATTCTGGAATGAGAAGTCAAGTGGGCCTTAGAAAGCATTATGGTGAACAAAGCTGGTGGAGGTGATGGAATTTCACCTGAGCTCTTTCAAATCCTAAAAGATGATGCTATTAAAGTGCTTCACACAATATACCAGCAAATTTGGAAAATTCAGCAGTGGCCACAGGACTGGAAGAGGTCAGTTTTCATTCCAGTCCCAAAGAATCTTCAAACTACCACACAATTGCACTCATCTCACATGCTAGCAAAGTAATGCTCAAAATTCTCTAAGCCAGGCTTCAACAGTACATGAACCATGTACCTCCAGATTTCAAGCTAGATTTAGAAAAGGCAGAGGAACCAGAGATCAAATTGCCAACATCTGTTGGATCATTGAAAAAGCAAAAGAGTTCCAAAGAAAACCATCTACTTCTGCTTTATGTACTATGCCAAAGCCTTTGGCTGGGTGGATCACAACAAACTGTGGACAATTCTTAAAGAGATCAGAATACTAGACCACCTTACCTGCCTCCTGAGAAATCTGTATGTATGTCAAGAAGCATCAGTTAGAATGGGACATAGAACAACAGACTGGTTCCAAATTGGGAGAGGAGTACCTCAAGGCTGTATATTGTCACCCTGCTTATTTAACTTACATGCAGAGTACATCATGCAAAATGTCAGGCTGGATGGAGCAGAAGCTGGAATCAAGACTGCTGGAAGAAACAGTAATAACCTCAGATACGCAGATAACACCACCAGTGGCAAAAAATGAAGACGAACTAAAGAGCGTCTTGATGAAAGTGAGTGAGGACAGTGAAAAAATGGGATTAAAACTCAACATTCAGAAAACTAAGATCATGGAATCCAGTCCCATCACTTCATCGCAAATAGATGGGGAAACAATAGAAACAGTGATAGACTATTTTGGGGGGCTCCAAAATCACTGTAGATGGTGACTGCAGCCATGAAATGAAAAGACACTTGCTCCTTGGAAGAAAAACTATGACCAACCTAGACAGCATATTCAAAAGCATAGACATCGCTTTGCCAACAAAGGTCCATCTAGTCAAAGCTATGGTTTTTCCAGTAGCTATGTATGGATGTGAGAGTTGGACTACAAAGAAAGCTGAGGGCCGAAGAATTGATGCTTCTAAACTGTGGTGTTGGAGAAGACTCTTGAGTGTCTCTTGGACTGCAAGGAGATCCAACCAGTCCGTCCTAAAAGAAATCAGTCCTGAATATTCATTGGGAGGACTGATGCTGATGCTGAAACTCCAATACTTTGGCCACCTGATGTGAATAACTGACTCATGGGGAAAGACTCTGATGCTGGGAAAGATTGAAGGCAGGAGGAGAAGGGGATGACAGAGGATGAGATATTTGGATGGCATCACTGACACAGTGGACATGAGTTTCAGCAAGCTCCTGGAGTTGGACAGAAGCCTGGACAGAGAAGCCTGGCATGCTGCAGTCCACGGGGTCATGACTGACTAACTGGACTGACTGAGGTGGGAATGAAAGCCAGGACCCCAGGACCCGAGCTCTTAATTGCCATGCTATGTCCCTCTCCTCGGTCTCTAACAACCTCAAAAACTAAGCCATCTCACTGTTCACACCTACAGCTTCTTCCCGATTGATTTTCTCTTCAAAACTGATCCCTCTGGGCTTTATTTGCTGAACTTTTTGAAAGGCAAGTTCTTCAATTAGTCCATCATCAAGAAAGGCTTATAAAGTCCCAGGACTTTGTCTCAAATGTTACCAACCTCCCCTCAAGTCCTGCCATGCATGTAGAGAGAAAGGGGTAGGGGTGTCTGGGGACTGGCCATTTAGTTTCCTTCAAGCCTGAGGTGTAAATTGCTGTATTCAGAAGATGACCAACAAAAAATAGAAAGAAATCAGACAAAATAGTTTCTCAATAAGCCAGATCCCCAGATGAATGTGCCACAATTTGAAAAGATATGAAGAATGCAGAGTAAATTACGTTTCTGATTTCAAAGTATGCCCTTGCAATCTCAGATAATTTATGTTCCTGTGAACTTCCATATGCCGCTTATCTCACTTTCAAAGCCACAATTAACTGGGACTGGGGCCTCAAACCAAAAGCACAGTGGACCCAGGATCTTTAATGACATAGTCAAACAAGGACAAACACAAATTTACATAAAGAAATGGTCACTTAACAGGCATCTAATTTTTTTTTTTTTTTTTGCCTTTACAGAATTACATACCATCCTTACTTTAGACTCAGCTTAGACCAATATTGGGCTTCCCAGGTGGAGCTGGTGGTAAAGAATCCACTTGCCAATGCAGGAGACATAAGAGACATGGGTTCAAACCCTGGGTGGGGAAGATCCCTTGGAGGAGGGAATGACAACCCACTCCAGTATTCTTGCCTGGAGAATCCCATGGACAGAGGAGGCTGGTGGACTACAGTCCATGGGGTTGCAAAGAGTTGGAGATGACTTAAGCACACACACACACAGACCAAGAAGGAGGCAAGGAGTCAGGGAGGTTTGATGCTTTTTCTCTTGCTGGTGTGACTGTCAAGTTCCTTTCTTGCCCCTAAATCAATTTCTTCCCCAACCCTACTTAGTTCTCCCCACTGGTAAAATTTTACACACATCCCATTAGTTTAGGAAAAGATGGAATTCTGAAAACACTAGGGAACAACCAGAAGTATTATTATATGAGGTCCCCTTGCATACTTGGTTAAGGAAGTTAAGATATTTCTCTGGGGGTGGGGTGGGGAAGGGAACTGAATTTCGAAGAAGTTAGAGGTGACCTGGTGACATGTTACCTGTCATTCACAGAGATAATATGTACCCCATTCATATTTCTAAATACCTTTTTTAGAAAATGTATATACCATAAAATTTACCCATTCCTAAGGGTACAGTTTGGGCTTCCCCTAGTGGCTCAGTGGTAAAGAATCTGCCTGCAATGTAGAAGACTCAGGTTTGATCCCTCGGTTGGGAAGTTCCCAAGGAGGGCATGGCAACCCACTCCAGTACTCTTGCCTGGAGAATTCCATGGACAGAGGAGCACGCCAGGCTACAGTCCACGGGGTCACACAGAGTTGGCCACGACTGAGGCGACCAAGCAGCAGCAGCAGCGGCACAGTTGAGTGGGACTGGGTACATTCACACTGTTGTACAACCATTACCACCGTCCTTCTCCAGAACTTCTATCACTTGCAAAATTGGAACTCTGTCCCCATTAAACTGCAATCCCATCCCCTAGCCTCTGGTACCCACCCTTCTGCTTTCTGTCTCTAAACATGATGAGTCTGAGTACCTGCTCTGAGTGGAATCACACAGTACAAAAGACCTTCTAAAAACTAAAGGATAACGTCACTTAAACATGAACACAGTAATAGAATTAATACATCATATAGAAAATAGCATCTACAACTCACTAGAGGTACAGATAATGTGGGGTAAGGAACGAAATTCAGGGCTGCTCATCTTAGGGCAGGTCCCTGGTTGCTAGCTACTCTAAATATTTTGACATGCATTAAATAATCACATTCTAGGGAATTCTCTGGTGGTCCAGTGCTTACAACTCTGTGCTCTCATAAGACACATGGCATGACCAAAAAAAAAAAAAAAAAAATCACACTCTAGAAACCATGCCATCCGCAATATTTACCTTTGCTTCTTCCAGGAGTAGACACTGAAACTCCTTATGCTGTATTCTTAAATGCTAGAGCTGGGAGCTAATCTATGAATAGTTTTCATAACAATATTTTAAAGTTTCTTACTGTTTAGTCCATGATACTAGGTTGGTAGTTTCATATAAGCCATATAATGTATCTATTAAATTTAATGTATTATTCCAAGAATTTATACAAAAACTAGAAAGCCCTAAATAAAAAAAAGTACTCCACCTTTTACCCTGGCCCCTGATACACACATTCCTAAACTGACCATCCGTTGGTGTTGCTCCAATCCTTAGTACCATGCAAACCAAGGGCAATTTTCCAAATCAAATGTGCACAAAATCCAAGGGAGAAAAGCAGAGTAATACAGTTTTTAAGCTAAGCTCTAGTAAGGTCAATACTACTTTCCTAAATTTTGTTTTTCAGCCTTTCAATGACTTTCTCCAGGAGTCAAAAGCCTGGGATTCAACATTTTGTGAGAAACACTTGAAAACAAAATAAAACAAATTGAGGCCTTCCATTGTAAGCTCTTTTTGGGACTTCCCTGGTGATCCAGTGGTTAAGAATCCACCTTCCAATGCAGGGGACATGGGTTCAATCCCTGGTCCAGGAACTAAGACCACACATACCTCAGGGCATCTAAGCCCATGTACCAAGACTGCTGAAGCCTGAGAGCCTGCAGCCTGTGCTCTGCACCGAGAGAAGCCCATGCGCCACTAGAGGGGGCCCCAGGAGACTTCCAGATGAGCCTGTCTATAGTGCACCAACCAACTGGTCAACTGAATCAGTGGGTTAACCAAAACCTGATGGGTTTCTCCCATTAGGGTGGTACTCTGCATATCACAACTAGAGGGGACCCCAGGAGACTTTCAGGTGAGCTTGTCTATAGCGCTCCAACCAACTGGTCAACTGAATCAGCTTGATGCTAGGAGGGTCAGGTGATGCCACATGGACAGGACAACTAGCTAATTGACTGGATTTGCGCCAGATTTCAGCCAGTTGTTCAGTATGAGATAGACACTGCCAGGGAAATTGCAGAGTAAGATGATTTAAGATGAACCTTTCTAGAGTCATGGAAACAGGAAGAGGTAACATTTCAGTACCTCTCATTAGCATGCTTTCATTTACTTATGTGTGCAGGAAGAATAGCACTGTATCTGATCCATAATGCTGTCTAAGATTAGAAACGAAGTGATGGCTGGGGTTACCCAGTTATAGAGCAGTTTCAACATCTGCAGGCGAAAGACAGCTGAAAGGCCTCTGCATCCCATGGTTGGATGTTGGATAGATGTTGGATAGAAACTGTAATGCTACTTTTTGTTATTTACAGAAGCTGTCAAAACACAGTTCACCAAATTTTAAACCACCACAGTTGTTTATAGGTAGTTGGCAAATGTCCATGTGGGATTTTATCTCAGCGAGGAAAATTTACAACTATCAAATCCAGCCCATGAGAACATAGTTGATGAATAGATACAAGTCTGCCTCCTGACCTTTTGGAAAGTGACTGAGGTGCCACCCAATCCTCAGAAAGGCTAGACCCAGACCACACCTGCTTCTCCCCAGAAGCAACCTCAAAGAGAGCAAACTTAGGATATTAAATGAAAATTCTGCAACTTCTGGCAATTTGGTCTAAATTGGTTATATATATATATAAAGAGAACATATATTCTTCTGAATCTACCCTCTGCTAAATTTGTGTTTTCCCATCACCTTTGTCCTTCCCCATAATGTGCAGTATTTTTTTTTCTTTAGCTATAGAAAGAATGGCTTTACTCTGACATTTAAACACATAAACGTCATTGGAATACAGGCTCCTCTGTCCATGGAATTCTCCAGGCAAGAATACTGGAGTGGGTAGCCATTCCTTTCTCTAGGAAATCTTCCTGACCCACGAATTGAACCCAGATACCCCACACCGCAAGCAGATTCTCCACTGTCTGAGCCAGGGGAGCCCTATATATAAAATAGACAACTAATACGGACCTGCCGTATAGCACAGGAAACTAACTACTCAATACTCTGTAATGGCCCACATGGAAAAAGAACCTAAGAGAGGGTATATGTATACATACGACCGACTCACTTCACTGCACACCTGAGACCAACACAATAAGGCAAATCAACTACACTCCAATGCATTTTAAATAAAAATGAATAAACAAACATGTAAATGACATTGGGACCCTCAGACATTGCTGGTAAGAATGAAAAATGGTGCGGTCACTTGAAAAACAGTGTGACAGCTCCTCAAAATGTTGAACACAGAGTTACTATTACGGCCTAGAAATTCTGTTCCCAGGTATGTAGCCAACAGAAACGAAAACACTTATCTGCATAAAAACAAATACCTGTTTATAGCAGCACTATTCAAAGTAGACAAAAAGTGGAAACAACTCAATGTCCATCAACTGATGAGCCGATAATAAAATATGGTTTATCCATATAGTAGGATATCATTTGGCACTAAAAAGGAATGAAGTACTGATGCGTGCTACAAGCTGGATGCAAACTGAAAACATCAGGCTAAGTAAAGAAGTCAGTCACCAAGGACCATAGACATATGATTCCATTTTTAGGGAATGTCCAGAATAAGCACATGTATGGAGACACAAAGTAAATTACAGTTGACGAAAGGCTGTGAAGTTTGAGGGAGAAATGAGAAGGTGGAAGGTTCTTTCTGGGCAATAAAAAGAGCCTAGAATTGTGGTGACGATTGATACATACTAAAAACCACTGAATTGTATGTTGTAAATTAGTACATTTTGTGATATGCAAATTCTATCTCAATAAAACTTAAAAAAAATATATACACCAAGAGAGGGTGGGGAGGATACATTAGGAATTTGGGGGTAAGAGAGATACACTACTACATATAAAATAGATAAATGACAAAGATCTACCATATAGCACAAGGAACTATACTCAGTATTTTATAATAAGCCATATGGGGAAAAATACATAAATATATATATGTACAATTGAATCACTTTCCTATACACCTGAAACTAACATAACAATGTAAATCAACTATGATCCGATAAAAAAGAAACCAATTTAAAATACACACACACACACACACACACACACACACACACACACACAGATATAAACATGCCAAGAGAAAGAAGCTGTTAGCCCTAGAACCTACAGCTACACCCTGACTCCTCCCTGCCTGCCCCACCCTGGCCTCTCTCCCCAGCTCATGCAGAGTTCCTCACAGGTTGTTTCGGGGGCTTCACACAATCCCTCTGACATCAGCCCAGTCCCAGAGCCTTAGAAACCCACCTTCAGCTTGGCCGCCAGCCTCCCCACCCCGAGCCTCTCAAAGCAATTTCTCTGTAAGTTGTCCACCTTTGTTGAAGTGTGAGCCAAACTGTCTGGTCTCATCTGCGCATCATTCAGGCAAAAATCTCCTTGGTGATGACAATGATGATGGCTGTCAACTTTCAGGGCCACGTAGCTATCACCAAGCAGAGCCTGCATGGGAATCTAGACCCTGCACGGTGTTGTCTCTTTTTCAGTTTCTTTACTGAGGGTCCTCACCGGCCAGGCAGGTAACACTGAGCGGAGAGGGTGGCCTGCGAGGCAGCAGGGAGAGGTGGGGCCTGTGGCGCCTGGCAGAGGCACAGCCCTCTGAAGGGGCAGTGTCCATGCTGTCCCTGCTGAGCTGATTGCGATCAGATAGGAATCTGTGCCTGGTACTTCTGGAGCTTTCTTTTTTCAAAAACAACAACAAAAAAAACGTGGAAATCTAAATTTCATGTGAAATCTGATTTTTCAATGCTGGCAACTAACTGAAATTTTTAAAATTTATTTTAAAGAAGTATAGTTGATTTACTATGTTGCGCTAATTTCTGCTCTACAGCAAAGTGATTCAGTTAAACATGAAAGTGAAAGTCACTCAGTTGTGTCTGACCCTTTGTGACCCCGTGGACTATAGCCTGCCAGGCTCCTCTGTCCACAGAATTCTCCAGGCAAGAATACTACAGTGGGTTGCTGTTCTCTTCTCCAGGGGATCTTCTGGACCCAGGGATAGAACCCAGGTGTCCTGCATTGCAGGCGGATTCTTTACCATCTGAGCCACCAGGGAAACCCCCCAGCTATACATATATATAAATGTGTTATGCACACACATTTTTTTCATTTTCTTTTCTACTATGGTTTATCACAAGATATTGAATATAGCTCCCTGTGCTATACAGTAGGACCTTGTTGCTTATCCATTCCCTATAAATAGTTTGCATCTGCTAACCCCAAATTCCTAGTCCATCCCTCTCCCATCCTCCTCCCCCTTGGCAACCATAAGCCTGAAATGTTTACAAAAAATAAATCATGTGAACCCCCACTATGTGGACTAAACGGAGCAGGTCAGCAGTTTAATAAAATCAGAAGCACAAATTCGGAACGGGCAGATGGATGACATGCTAAGGGATAAACCATTTGTGCCAGACAAGATAGGATTGTTGGAGGGACACATTCCACCCTCTGCAGCAAGCTGATCCTCAGAAAACCATCCTGGGCTTTAGCTCTTCACAAGGAGCTAAGAAGGGAGAGACTGAGTTTGAGGGGCTGAGAAGGGAGAAGGCTAAGAAGGAGCCGGAGGCATAGGTGCCAGAAGCCCGTGCCCATCCTGTGAGACACATTAAGAGGTGGTCGGTACGGCTGGAGGAGGTGCCAGCTCTCTGGGTGCGGAGCGGGGCTACTGGGTGAGGTTGGCTGCAGAGGCAGTATCTGCATGGGCGTCATTTCTGGCCCCAGAGTGGGGCCTCATAAGCAGTCCCCAGAGAAGCGATGGAGCAGAGCTGGGGGAATTTGTATTCACTCAGGGGTGGGGGCTGGGGGCTGAGGGCTGAGGCAGGGAAATAGGAGGAGCTGAGCTGCAAATTGGGGCTTCCCAGGTGGCTTGGTGGTAGGAAATTCATCTCACAATGCAGGAGCCACAGGGGACATGGGTTCAATCCCTGGGTTGGGAAGATCCCCTGGAGGAACTGGCAACCCACTTCAGTATTCTCGCCTGGAGAATCCCATGGACAGAGGAGCCTGGTGCGTTACAGTCCATGGGGTCACAGAGTCAGACACCGCTGAGTGACGGAGAACAAGTGACTGCAAATCGGCCTCGAGGGCAGGCGGTGGCCTGGTGGGCTCCCAGGTGAGAGGTAAGACTGGAGGTCACAGGTGAGGGATCACTGCTTCTTACTCACCGAGCAGCGGCCGCAGCAAGTATTAATAGTTTATCACAGATCATGTTGCTGCAGCTGCCCTTCAAACCAGAAGTGCGTGTGCTCTGTGTTATAACTTCTCCTTCCTTTAGCCAAAGTGCCTAGTCCAACTTTTTTTTCTCCAACTAATCACATCCTGGGATCCATTGTATTAACATAAATCCAGTATTGCATGTCTTGCACATAACTTTTCTAAAGAACCTTAATTTATGAACTATATGTATCAGAATAGTGTACATAGCCATGTAATGTAAAAAAAGAAAAATCTGTGTAATTAATGCCACCAACTATCCAAGTCTAACAGCAACTGGAACAATAAGTGAACCATGAACAGTGCAAGGTCACACTGAAGAGCCCCTCTGTCCCCAGGAGGGAGCACCAGGAGTAGCCAGCCCTATACTCTCCATCGTGACACTACCCATCAGGAGATAATCACCCTGCCAGGCAGCAGCTAACATCACCTCAACCTCACACGGAATCCGCATCGTCACTCCAGAGAAGGGCAATTCCAGAGCCAGATAAAGCCGGACAGAGCTGACAAGCGGGTGTGTGACCCAAGGGTGTCTGCTTGCTGTGCCTTGTGGGCCTTGAGGGGCGATGCTACAGCCCCTCTCCTTCACCAGCTGGAGCTCCCAGTGACAGACTCCTGGGTGCTGTGGCTGAGGACTCTTCCCATGACCTTCTCCAGAGAAGTACCTTCAGCTGAGGGCTAGGCACCCTCACCCCTGCCCTGCACTCCTTCATGGGTTCTGCCTTAATAAATCATGGGCAATGAATCCTTATTTCCGCTTCTAAGGAACCTAAGGCCCCACTGCTACATTTAAATATTTGCAATCAGTGCCTGTGAAAGTGTTGCACTCAGTATGTTGGAAAATTTGGAAAATTCAGCAGTGGCCACAAGACTGGAAAAGGTCAGTTTTCATCCCAGTCCTAAATAAGGGCAATGCCAAAGAATGTTCAAACTACCGTAATATTCTGTTAATTTCACATGCTAGCAAGGTAATGCTCAAAATTCTTCAAGCTAGACTTCAGCAGTACGTGAACCAAGACCTTTCAGAGGTACAAGGCGGGTTTAGAAAAGGCAGAGGAACCAGAGACCAAATTGCCAACATCCGTTGGATCATAGAAAGAGCAAGGGAATCCCAGAGAAACATCTACCTCTGTTTCATTGACTATGCAAAACCTTTGACTGATGGAATACAACAAACTATGGAAAACTCTTAAAGAGATGGGAATACCAGACCAACTTATGTGTTTCCTGAGAAACCTGTATGCAGATCAAGGAGCAACAGTTAGAACTGGACATGGAAGAAGGGACAGGCTTAAAACTGGAAAAGGAGTACGTCAAGGTTATATATTGTCACCCTGCCACCAACTCACTTCACCCTGAGCTGGGTTAGGCGTGCTACCTCAGAACACACTGAGTTAGAAATTAGAATCATCCATTTAAGAAACAGCTCATACAACTCAACAACAACAAAACAAACAACCCAGGACTTCCCTGGTGGTCTAGTAATTAAGAATCTGCCCGCCAATGCCAAGGGACACAGGTTAGATCTCTGGTCCAGGATGATCCCACATACCTCGGAGCAACTAAGCCTGTGAACCATAACTAGAGAAAGCCCGCACACAGCAACAAAGACCCGGCGCAGTCAGAAATTTGTATTAAAAAAGATCAATACCCCAAGGATTGGAATACCCTACGCCTTTAAAACAAACAAATTGAAAAACAGGGAGAAGACCTAAACAGATATTTCTGCAAAGAAGACATACGGATGGCCAATAGGCACATGAAAAGATGCTCATCATTGCTAATTATTAGAGAAATGCAAATTAAAACTACAGTGAAGTACCACCTCATTGTCAGAAAGGCCATCATTAAAATATCTACAAACAATAAGTACTGGAGAGAGTGTGAAGAAAAGGGAATCTTCCTGCACTGTTGGTGGGAATGTAAGTTGGTGTAGCCACTGTGGAAAACAGTATGGAGATTCCTTAAAAAACTAAAAATAGAGCTGTCGTGCTGCTGCTGCTGCTGTGTCACTTCAGTTGTGTCCGACTCTGTGCGACCCCAGAGACGGCAGCCCACTAGGCTCCCTCGTCCCTGGGATTCTCCAGGCAAGAACACTGGAGTGGGTTGCCATTTCCTTCTCCAATGCATGAAAGTGAAAGTGAAGTCGCTCAGTCGTGTCTGACCCTCAGCGACCCCATGGACTGCAGCCTTCCAGGCTCCTCTGTCCATGGGATTTTCCAGGCAAGAGTACTGGAGTGGGGTGCCATTGCCTTCTCCAGAGCTGTCGTATGACCCAGCAATCCCACTTCTGGACATACATCCAGACAAAATTATAATTCAAAAAGATACATGCACCCCTACGTTCATAGCGGCAGTAGCCAAAACATGGAAACAACCTAAACATCCATCAACAGAGGAATGAATACAGAAGATGTGGTGCATAAACACAATGGATGCCATTTGCAGCAACATGGATTGACCTAGAGACTATCATACTAAACGAAGTAAGTCAGAGAGAGACAAGTCTCATATTTCATTTCTTTGTGTAATCTGGGGCTTCCCAGGTGGTGCTAATGGTAAAAAAGCTGCCTGCCAATGCAGGAGACATAAGAGACACAGAGCTGATCCCTGGGTTGGAGGAGGGTACGGCAACCCACTCCAGTATTCTTACCTGGAGAATCCGATGGACAGAGAAGCCTGGCAGAGGTGAACGAGACTGAAGTGACTTAGCATGCACACACACATGTAAAACATGACACACATGAACTTATCTGCAAAGCAGAAACAGATTCACAAACGTAAGGAACAGCTTGTGGCTGCCGAGGGGGAGGTTGAATTGGGAGGGATGAATTGGGAGTTTGGGATTAGCAGATGCAAACTGTTGTATACAGAATGGATAAACAAAAAGGTCCTACTGTATAGCACAGGGAATTATATTAAATACCCTGTGATAAACCATAGTGGAAAAGAATATGGAAAAGTATGTGTGTATATGTACGCAAGAGTGCGTGCTAAGTTGCTCAGCCATGTCTGACTCTTTGCTACCCACCAGACTGTAGCCTGCCAGGCTCCTCTGTCCATGGAATTCTCTAGGCAAGAACACTGAAGTGGGTTGCTGTGCCCTCCTCCATGTATGTGTATATATATATATCTGAATCACTTTGCTATGCAGCAGAAGTTAACGCAGCATTATAACACAACTATACTTCAATAAAATAAAGAATTGTCTATTCGTGAGATGAGATTCATGTATCCTCAGTAATACCATTGTGCCTGGCACATAGTAGGCATTCTATAAAAGTTTGTTGAATGAATGAATGAATGTTGAATAAAGAACCTATGCAAATAATACCTTCAACCCCTAGGAGAGCCTAAAATTAACAGAGGACATTTCAGAAGAAAGTCCTTTCAAATACTCACCCTATCCTACCCTGGGGTGCTACCAGACATTATGGATTGCATGCAGTGTGGGCAGCTTGTGTCATTAAAAGTTGGGGAAAAGCCATTAAGTCAAAAGCATCAAGTCTGGGAAAGGTGTTGTTGGCTAGAAACAAAATAGCACTCTTAAGTTTTGAAATATTTGTGAAATTATCAAGGTGTTACACACAGTAACTCAAGTTTTATAAACTGTTTAGCTGAAATTTTCATTCTGATTACAAATGAAGGGCATGATGTATAAAACACCTTGAGAGAAGCCTCCAGGGAAGTAAGCAGATTTGTGTGTTTAGAACCAAGGCTGGGCTTCCTTGGTGGTCCAGGGGTTAAGACTCTACACTTCCACAGCAGGGCATATGGGTTCGATCCCTGGTCCAGGAAGTTCCACATGCAGTGCAGTGTGGTCAAAAAAAGAGGAACCAAGGCTGACGTCTGCATCCTTTCCTTCTGTCTATGCACCAGAGCTCTCAACCTGGACAGCCTGGCTTATGGTCCAAACAAGGAGTGATGTGTGGAGGGAGAGGGAGAAGAAGAGGGAGGAAAGCAGATGAACTAGGAAGTCAACTGTTTCCACCACTTTGGTTTTGGTTGAAAATTGCTATTCACCCATTTAAAGTAAATAGCTATGTTTGGCATCAAAATGCATAGAGTGAGCGGGGGTGAGTAGTCTTGCCAGGAGGGATCCACCTCTGTTAGCCCCTTAGGGTCCCTGCATAGACCACTTAGTGCTGAGGAGGGTCAGTGAAGACAAGGTGGATGAGGGGAAGGAAGAAGTGCCGGGAAGGAGTACTGGCTGAGCATTTTGGGGGAAAAGAGAGACAAGAAGAGCCAGGGGCCAACAATTTGGCATTAAAAGGTGACGCTGAAGCTATGCAGACTGGCAATTACACCTCTAGGTGCACAATGTAGAAAGCTCTGGAACACACACCCCAGACCATGCACAAGGATATCCAACAGCAGTGCGAGTCACAGCCAAAAAAAAAAAAAAAAGTAGTGGCAATAATCCACAGGTCTGTTAGCAGTGAGAAGATTTTTAACACTGCCATACACACACACAGCAGTGAACTACGACGGCTCTGGGTTAACATGGTTAGACCAAGAGAACACAATGTTGGATCAAAAAAGCAAGTTACGAAAGAACTGATGTAGAGTATGATTTCATGTATATAAAGATCAGGGACTTCCCCGGTGGTCCAGTGGCTAAGACTCTGTGCTCCCATTGCAGGGGGCCCGGGTTTGATCCCCGGTCAGGGAACTAGATCCCATAAGCCGCAAGGAAGATCAAAGATCCTGTATGCCACAATAAAGACCCAGCATGGCGACCCACTCCAGTACTCTTGCCTGGAAAATCCCATGGGTGGAGGAGCCTGATAGGGTGTAGTCCATGGGGTCACTAACAGTCGGACACGACTGAGTGACTTCACTTTCACTCTTCACTTTCACACATTGGAGAAGGAAATGGCAACCCACTCCAGTGTTCTTGCCTGAAGAATCCCAGAGACGGAGGAGCCTGGTGGGCTGCCGTCTATGGGGTTGCACATAGTTGGACACGACTGAAGTGACTTAGCAGCAGCACAGCCAAAAAGAAAAAGATCAAACACTGGCAGAGCTAGACCATGTGTTATTTAGGGGTGCCCATGTATGTGTCAAAACAATTAAAATAAAGAAAAAAATGATTGCCACAAAATTCAGAACAGTGGTTATAAAGTTACTGGTAGTGCTTTATGTCTTAATGTCTTAAAATCAATTTTCAATGTATCATCATTCTTTAAACTGTGCATATTATTATATATTCTTCTGTATGTGCTATTTATTGATACTTCTTAAAGATTTGTTTTCAAAAAATAAGTAAAGAGAGATGGTGAGTCAGAAGCCCATGGGAAGCCTCTGGGCAGGGGCAGGGTCTCACATCAGCTGAACCAAGGCAACTGTTACAGATCTAAATGGTGAGTTTCACTCAAAGGCCCTGAAGCTCATACACTCTGGTCACCTCCTCTCACCACCAAAAAGCCTTAGTTGCCGCCTCTCTTCCTCTGCTACTGGGTCTTTAGCAACTTGTATCCCCCTGCTCAGTGCCGCGTACAGGCCCTTGAACATGCTCTGACCCCCCACACACAGGCTGAAGCCCACAGTCTTTGCTTACTCTCTGTCCTTAGATCAAGAGGCCTCTAGGGACTTCCCTGGTGGTCCAGTGGCTGGGACTCATCACTCCCAATGCAGGGAGCACAGGTTCAATCCTTGGTAGGGGAGCTAGACTCCACATGCATGCTGCTACTAGGAGTTCACAGGTCTCATCTAAAGATCCTGCGTGCTGCAGCAAAGACCGAAGACCCCACGTGCCACAACTAAGACTGGGTGCAGCCAAAAGAGAAAGAGGCGTCTAGCATCTGCTGGCTATGGGCTGGTTTCATCACCTGCAAGGCATGATCCACGCTCTGCTGCCGCCATGCTTTTGTACACCCTGTTCCCCTGCCTGGACGCCATCCTCATAGCCTACCCCACGGTGTCCTCTGAGGATAACTGGATGCCTCCCTTTATGCGGGAGGACTTTTCCCATCCCCCTAGTCAGTTCTATACTCCCTCTTCTGGACCCCCACAGAACCTCTTGCGTGCCTTGATGGCAACACTTAGCAAGTGGTGTAATTTCTTAATGACATGGTTCTGTCCCTGTTAGACTTTAAGATCTTCAGAATGAGAGCTTTTGTCTATTGGTCTTTTTACATAGGTGATACTCAAAACATCACCCAAGCAGGACTTCACCGGCAGTACACAGCCAGCATGGATGCAAAGCTGGAGCCAGGTCCTGCAGGTGCCCCCGTGCCCAGACTGCTAGGTACTAACAACTTGGTTACTGCATCATTGGAGGTGCGGGGTGGCAGAAGGGGGGCCAGGCAGATGAGCTGGAGGGACAGGGACAGGACAGTGTGTATTTCTCAGCCAGTACAGAAATATTTCAAATTTAACACACTTTAACAACTGGTGTGGCCATTATATCTCAACGTCTAACTGCTCAACATTCATCTTCTTTATGTCCCTAGAGACACATGGCACTGTGCCTGGTAGTAGGTATTCAATAAATGTTTACTGGAAAAATAAGAAACATCTTAAAGTACACCTGAGTCATCAACTATTTTCCCAGCAAGGAGAAAGGACTTGAGATTTGACTTCCATTGCGACCGTCTACTGTCTTAGCCTTCTCTGCCGCCAATCTATCTAAAAATAGGTTACATGTCTGGGCATGAGATGCACGCTGGTCCAACAGCATTCAATCCAATCCCGAGACTTCTATGTGAATACTCCCAGCCTCACAGCCCCTCCAACCACCCCTGTTTGGACCTTCTGGCAGCTGTCTTGCCCCGAGCAGGGGAGCCTGTTGAGAAAAAAGCCTGCACAGGGCAGCAAAACCAAGCCATGGAAAGGGTCAGGTTTCTCCAGCCTTTGTCAAAACTCTAGACCCAGCCATGCCTGAAGATCCACCTTGTTCCTTTCAGGTTGATGACCTAATACACTCCTTTCCTGCTTACGATATTTTGACTTGACTGGGTTTGTTTCCTTTTTTTAATTTTGGTTTTTTGGTTTTTGAGGTTTGTTTTTTGTCTTTGCAACTACAAGTCCAGTCTAATTCAGTTAGGAGGAAAACTTTCCATTAGGTAAACTAGAAATCTAAGTTTTTACATATGTGAGTCCCTCTTTTCACATCCCATGACACTTTGGCAATTCATTTTGATAACTTACCTTTCACCAAGTAGAACATTTGATAGATTTATAAATGAGGGAAAGTCCAGTGTGTTCACGACAGGATAGGCATGAATGGGAATAAGCAAAGTCTCGTCTCCCTAAAATTAACAAGAAAAAAGTCAAGTTAATCATGCTTGAGACTATAATTTTCTTTTTTTTTAATTTAAATTTATTTATTTTAATTGGAGGCTAATTACTTTACAATATTGTATTGGTTTTGCCATACATCAACATGAGTCTGCCACGGGTGTACACGTGTTCCCCATCCTGAACCCCCCTCCCACCTCCCTCCCCATATCATCCCTCTGGGTCATCCCAGTGCACCAGCCCCAAGCATCCTGTATCCTGCATCGAACCTGGACTGGCGATTCGTTTCTTATATGATATTATATGAGACTATAATTTTCAAAGATGAATTTGTAGAACCTTTATTTCTTGTCCTGTTTTCTACCATTAAAAAATATTTCCAGAAAAAAAAGGAAAACATTGCCTTAAAAAAAAAACCTGAGTGCTTAAATATAACATTTGAAATATTGACTTTTCTTAGTTATAAACAAAGTAGAGAAAATTTTAAGTATATTTCATTGAAATTACATTCAATATTATTCAGGAAAGCTAAAGATAATCATATAATGACTTCATGTAGAGACGAAGACATTAATCTGTTTCTATTTCAGAATATTATAGAGAAAACAGTCTTGCATGGCCTGAGATAAAGAAAAACCAGCACAGAATCAGCTGATCCAGACAGCACTGAACAGCCAACGCGGGACCAGCCAGAAGCACAGAGCCCTGCTTCTAGACCTGCCCAGTGCATGACCTCAAGTAAGACTTCTGACCTCCCCACAGCTCATGTCTTCCTTTGCTTTCAACTGGGGATAATTCCACCTTTCTTCAAAAGTATTTTTGAGAATGAAAGCAGATGATGGCCTTAAAAAGTTTAAGGAGCCATAGAAATAGGAGGCACTGCTACCATTGCTGCCTAGTAGCAAGACACCTGCCCTGGTGTGCTATATAATGCCGTTACTAGGGACTTTTGTTCTTGGTACAGAATATTCTTTCTGAAAGCAATATTCTGGTCTCATCTTTAGTTCCCGCTCCCCTTTTAAAAGTTGAAATTTGTTTATTGCTAAAGCATACTCTTCCACTTTAGTTTTGCAAAGTTAAATTTTGTTACCCTTGTGGCTTCTCAACTTATAAGGGCCAGGCATGAAAGTCAGAGCAGGGGGCAGGAGGTGGGGGAGTGCCAGTTTTGAGGGAGGGGCTGACAGCATGTGGATCTGGGGTCTGGGGGCCAAGGATGAATTAGGTAACTTGGAAGAGGCTCACAGAGTACAGCCTTTGGGGTCAGGCCACACAGGCCCCCTTCTCCCTGCAGACCCTCAGGGCTGCCTCAGAGGACATTAGCAATTAGTCCTGCTGCTGCTGCTGCTGCTGCTAAGTTGCTTTAGTCATGTCAGTCTCTGTGTGACCCCACAGACAGCAGCCACCAGGCTCCCCCGTCCCTGGGATTCTCCAGGCAAGAACACTGGAGCGGGTTGCCATTTTCTTCTCCAATGCATGAAAGTGAAAAGTGAAAGTGAAGTCGCTCAGTCGTGTTTGACTCTTAGTGACCCCATGGACTGCAGCCCACCAGGCTCCTCCGTCCATGGGATTTTCCAGGCAAAGTACTGGAGTGGGGTGCCATCGCCTTATCCGAGCCATTAGTTCTAGGTGTTCATAATCGCAGTTCAGGGTTGCTGATTTTCTCACCTAGCACTTAAAAGACGATGTTTAAATTATTTGAAAAGCGTTCAGTAACTCCCAGGACCACAAGAAAAATTAGGTTTTTAGGCCAGGAAAGGTGAGAACAAGCAGTGTCTCTGGCTCGGGCCCAGCGCTCAGCAACCTGAGGCTTCCCCCGCTGGGACCCACATTGCTGGACAAGGACCCTCCAGCCACTCAGGTCGCTGCCTAAGTCATTGCGCTGAGAAACTTTGTATTTGTAATTCCATCTCTTTCTTCTGCTCTTGAAAATATAAGTTTTGATACCATCCCACTCCCCAAAAATTTAATTTTAAGGAGCTTACCTTACAGTGAACGCGGATGCAATCATAATAGTATCGCCACTCATCTGGAGAAAATGTAATGGTGATCCTGAGAGACAAGCCAGGGACAAGGCGGTGCTCCTGGAAGACAAGGGGGCTCTTGTCGGGAGACCCCAGAGACCACAGGAGCAGGACCACAGGGACCACACACTACATACTGTGCCAGACAGACCCACTACATGGAAAGCCACATCCAACAACGAACATCGAGGGAGAACAGGTCACCCAGTGACACGTACCTTTTTCACATAATTGATCTGGAAGTATTTAGTTTGCGGGGGTAAAATATGAACATGTATGTCTTCATCGCAAATATTGACCAGATGCTGGAGAGAAAAAGAAGCATTCACATGAACACACTGCTTTATCTATCTGCATAGATATTTATACCTCACCTTGTTCCTAAAGGGAGGTGGAGATATGGTGTGCTTTTATTTTTATTGTTTAAATTTTTAAAAAAAATTTTACATTGAAATAGCTGATTTATAATGTTCTATCAGTTTCACATGTACAACAAAGTTATTGAGTTACACATATACCCATTCTTTTTCAGACTTCTTTATCATTTAAGTTATTACAGAACGTTGAGAAGCATATCCTGTGTTCTATAGTAAGTCTCTGTTGATTATATATTTTATAGGAGTGTATATATGTCAGTCTCAAACTAATTTATCCCTTCCCCTCAGCCTTTCCCCTTTGATAACTGTACAAATTTGTTTTCAGAGTCTGTTTCTGTTCTGTCAATAAGTTCATTTGTATCGTTTTTTAAGATTCCATATGTAAATGATATCATACGGTATTTGCCTCTCTATCCGTCTTACTTCACTTAGTATGATACTCTCTAAGTTCATCCATGGTGCCACAAATGGCATTATTTCATCATTACTCTAGGAGGTGAGTCCAAAAAGATCTTGCTGGGACTTATGTGAAAGAATGTTCTGCCTATGTTTTCCTCTAAGAGTCTTTATACTATCCAGTCTTACATTTAGGTTTGTAATCCATTTTGATGTTTTTTTTTGCATATGGTATACGTTCTACTTTCATTCTTTTCGGTGTAGCTCTCCAGTTTTCCTAGCACCACTTATTGAGGAGACTGTCTTTTCCTCCACTGTGTATTCTTGCCTCTTCTGTCATAGATTAATTGGCCGTAAGTGTGTAGGTTTATTTCTGGGCTTTCTCTCCTGTTGCACTGATTTGTGTGTCTGTTTTAGTGTCAGTACTCTACCGCTTGGATTCCTGTAGCTTTGTAGTCTAGTCTGAAGTCAGGAAACCTGATTTTTCCCATTCTGTTTTTCCTTTCTCAAGACTGTTTTGGCTATGGTGCACTTTTAAACTTTTTAAGTGATTCAAAATCTGTCATATACCACTTAAAGAATCAT
Source organism: Ovis aries (assembly GCF_016772045.2). NCBI lineage: Eukaryota > Metazoa > Chordata > Mammalia > Artiodactyla > Bovidae > Ovis > Ovis aries. The sequence continues at coordinate 184,900,467 of NC_056055.1, read as the reverse complement.
GAAATAGATACAACAAATACCATTGAAAGAATAATGAAATATGCCCATGTGAATCAGCCCAGCCTAAGACTTTTCCAGAGCTGCAACCCCAGGTGCCCTTCTGTGTGACCTGGCACACTCCCCTCTTCTCATCCTGACCAGTCACTTGTGTACCTTTTTGTTGAACTCAACTTACTCCTGTGATTCAGCTAAGCTAAGCCGTCAGTCACCTGCTCACCCTCAGTTTCTCTAATTACATGCCACTTGTCCTGGGGACCTGGTGACACTTAGGCAGTCAAAAAATCAGGAAAAGGAGTGTGGAGAGGACAGCCCTCAATCCATCCCTGGGGCTAATAAAACAGAACACAAAGTCAGGAGTTCTCTCCTGGAGTCAGGAGCAGGCCCTCCTTTGAGACAGAACAATATGCTTGGTAAGTTAAGTGGGTGTCTGAGTAGAGATGTTTTTCCTTTCTCTACATGAAAGGGGAGCAAGGACTCTGGGTTCTGGGATCTGGTCTTCACCTGGGCAACAGGACAGTTAAGAGGCCCTTGGTTTTCAATGTCCAGACCAGAGGCTGGGTATGCCACATGGCTTACTGTCCAAGGCCTCAAATTCACTGAGTCTCTAAGTTAGACTTAAGATACAATCTCTTGATGAGATGACATCAAGGCTTGCATCGGTTAAAAGTTCTCATTGGTCATCTGTAAATATTCTTAAAGCGACTCCTTTGGCATATTTTTTTGGACTATAGTTGATTTACAATACTGTGTTAGTTTCAAGTATCAAATTCAAGTTTCAGATTCTTTCCCAGTATAGGTTATTACACGATACTAAATATAGTTCCCTATGCTATACAGTAAGTGCTGTTGTTTATCTGTTTTATATATAATAGTGTCTGTCTGTTAATCCCAAACTCCTAATTTATCCCTCGCCTCTTTCCCCTTTGGTAAGTATAAGTTTGTTTTCTTGGTCTGTGAATCTGTTTCTGTTTTGTAAATAAGCTTATTTGTAGTATTTTTTTTTATTCCACATATAAGTGATATAATATAATATCTGTTTTTCTCTGTCTGACTTACTTCACTTAATATGACAATCTCTGGTCCATCTATGTTGCAGCAAGCCTAAGTGTCCATCAATAGATGACTGGATAAAGAAAGTGTGGTATATACAATGGAATATTACTTAGCCATAAAAAGAATGATATATTGCCATGTGTAGCAACATGGCATATCTTTTTAATACAGGTGAAGCCTGGGGCGAAAAAAAAAAGCTGCCAAGATCTCTCTTGACCTCCAAGGAGCCTGGCATACAGGAGTCTTGGTGAAGGTGTGGGCTCTGGAGTCTCCTGACCCCAAGAGTGATCCTTCCAGGAGACTCTAGGTACATACAGGGACATTTCAATGCCCAAACTTCATTTCCTACCTTTTTTTATTTTTATAGTTTGTCAGCAGGTCAGTTTGATTTCTTGTCAAAACAATATATGCTTTCAGGGCTAAAATGGCATTCTTGCCTTTTCATTTATAACTAACACTGAGGGGAAAATAATCATCACTGAAAGGTGAAGAAAAGGACTTCCTCTGTGGTACAGTGAATAAGAATCTGCCTGTCAGCGCAGGGGACGGAGTGCAATTTCCTGGTCCAGGAAGATCCTCCATGCTGTGGAGCAACTAAGCCTGTGTGCTGCAACTGCTGAGCCCATGCACCTAGAGCCCGCAAGCTGAGACTGCTGAGCCTGTGTGCTGCAACTGCTGAGCCCATGCACCTAGAGCCCGCAAGCCGCGACTGCTGAGCCTGTGTGCTGCAACTGCTGAGCCCTGGTGCCTAGAGCCTGTGCTCCACAACAGGAGAAGCCACCGCAATGAGAAGCCTGAGCAAAGCAACTACAGAGTAGCACCTGCTCGCCATAACTAGAGAAAGGCCATACATAGCAACAGAGATCTGGCACAACCAAAAATAAAACAAATAAATAAAGCTCTCAAAGAAGAAAAGGGAAATAACGGTGTCTTCTTAGGCCCGTATTGACTCTAAGGTGAAACTCAGTCCTTGCTTCAGTGTTTCAGAATGGGCCCCCATGACAAACAAACATGGAACCAGCAACCAGATGCCAGGAGTCACAGGTTGAAGAGCTTTTACTCCAGGGTCAGAGGGACTTTGCAAGGACTGCTCACAGCTCCCGCATGCACACACCGCTCCTCACAGTCTCCCTTCCATTCCCTCCACAGGGCAGAGCAAACCCAGCCTCCAGTGAAGCACTGGCTTTTGTGGGTAGGGTCTATAATCTTCAGCCCCAAGCACTTACAGTCTTTTCTAAACACATTTCAGCCTCCTAAGCTGGGGTCCTTTTAATCCTTCCCCTCAGGGACACAGCTTCTCAGAGGTAAATACCTAACCACAGGCATGTGGGGGCAAAACACAAGCAGCTCTGTAAGTTCTTTAAAGTGTTTGAGACAGGCTGGGATCTGGGACTTGGGACTCTTTGCTCTAGTGCTTGAACCTGGACAAATGTCTCCTTGAGCAACAAAATACAAAGAAACTATAAGGAACAAAAAATAACTGTGAGCATGTGTTCAGTTCAGTTCAGTTCAGTCGCTCAGTTGTGTTTGACTCTTTGCCACCCCATGGACTGCAGAATGCCAGGCTTCTCTGTCCATCACCAACTCCTGAAGCTTGTGAGCATGTGAAGCTTGCGAGAATGTGTAGCTGGGGCAAACTATGTACAAAAAAATACAAAACGATTAAAAAAAAAAAAAAAAGCCCAAACCCAACTGCCACTTCTGAAGTGTAGTCCTATGTGCTAAGTCACTTCAGTTGTGTCCGACTCCCTGGGACCCTATGGACTGTAGCCCACCAGGCTCTTCTGTCCATGGGATTCTCCAGGCAAGACTACTGGAGTGGGTTGCCATGCCTTTCTCCAGGGGATCGAATTCGCATCACTTTATGTCTCTCGCGTTGGCAGGCAGGTTCTTTACCGCTAGTGCCGCCTGGGAAGCCCCTGACCACTTCTGAAGAGTCGAGAGCAAAAGCAGGCTCTGAGCACATCCCTGCACACATCCCACCAAGAGGGTGAGCAGACCACCCAAGCCGTCCTTCAGGCCTGATCCCCTAGATTCTCCCCTACCCTCACTCCCATATAAGGAACCAGCATGCCCCTCTGAGGGGAAGAGCGAGCAGGCGAACCAGCTATTTGTCTTCGCTCCCCGCTGCTGCAGCACGCATGCTTGCATGCTCAGTTGTGTCCAACTCTTTTGTGACCCAGTGAACTGTAGCCCACCAGGCTCCTCTGTCCATGGGATTTTCCAGGCAAGAATACTGGAGAGGGTAGCCATTCTCTTCTGTAGGGGATCTTCCCGATCAAGGGATGGAACCCTGATGCAGCAGGAGCCCCAGTAAAGCCTTGCCCGTGGCCTCAGATGGATAATGCATCTTACTCTAAAATTTTGCTCAATAATGCATTTCTCCAAAATGGGAGAGTAAAATTGATGCTCCAGAAAGATATACTATGTTTACTCTGTAGCTTCAGGTCCTGACCCTCACACACTGACTTGAAGCCATTGAGATATGTGGCCCTAGTTTGAGAAGAAAGATCCTGGGGCAGAGAGGTCTCTGAAGGCTGCAACAGGGAGTTGAAAACTAATACAATTATTTCAGAAAGCTGGAAAGGACTCTACTCTACATAAAATAAGGCTGTGTACGCTGACAACTTTGTTTTGGGCTGGCCACAGTAACACCGATTGTCTCATGGGAAAATTGATTAATTATTTACTTAATAAACATAGTTTCTCAGAAAAAATCTTTCCTCAGAGGGAAAGAGAACTTACGAGGTCTTGGTTTGGAGAAAACTGGGAACCATTATTTCAACTTTTAAAGTAAATGAAAACATTGATGTCCATATGAATCTAAGTAAAAGGTTTTAAAGCCTTTAACCAGATCTGGATCAATCTCAAATGTTAATGAACAATTTATTGCGGTTTTAAACACAGATTCAATCATTCCATTCTTGGGCAATTTGTACCGTTTCCTGTAACAAAACCAAGATAATGTGCAGGGTTGAATTTACCCCCTTGTTTGACAAGAATCTCAAGGTAACTGCGTTAGGCTTCTGCTTAACTTTGCTGATAGAAATAGGAGGCTGGGTCTCCCAAAATGTTATTAAGATGAAATAATTTTGTACTTTTATCTGTTTGTTTTAATGTCTGATAGAAGTAGCATGATTATTCAGACTTTACCTTGTATTTACTTGGGAACTAGTGAGACTCTGCCAAGTCACTCTCTTCCAATAAAGTGAGTTCAGCATCTTGACAAGTGTTTACTGAGTATGTTCTGTGTGATAGGTATTGTGTTGTACATAAGACAGAGATGGATCCTCTTCAGCAGAATGAAGCTTTTACCCCCTCCCCAAATCCAGGTAAAGCAGACTATACGCTGGACACCAAACATGCCGCATGCTTGCCCCCCGAGCCTCTGTGTCTCCCTCTATCCCCGAGTGCCCATTTCCCACTTCTCACTTGGCTTGGGCTATCCCAGATGGCTTCTCCAACATAAGTCTCTGATGCAATGTGACCAGTGAGCTCATGAAAAGATGCTTAACGTCATCAGTCATTAAGGAAATGTAAACAGAACAACAGTGAGTGGTGAACTCAGAAAGACCTAGCCACACCCCAATCCTGAAACATGTGAATGTGACTTTATTTGGGAAAACAGTGAGTGCAGGTGCTATTAAGTTAAGGACCTTGAGACGAGATCATCCTGGGTTACCTGGTTGGTCCTTCAGTCCAATGACAAGTTTCCTTTTAGAGAGAGAAGAGAAGACAAGGGGAGTCGGAGGAGAGCCAGGCGAAGATGGAGGCCAGGGTTTAGGGTCAGCAAGCCTCAAGGCAAAGAGCGCCTGGCGCCATCACATCCAGGGAGAAGCGAGGAAAGAGGCCCCCTAGAACCCATGAAAGGAGCGGGGCCCGGCTGACACCTTGATTTTGGACTCTAGCCTCCAGAATGCGTTTCTGGTTTTCTAAGCTCCTAAATTTGTGGTAATTTGTAAGGCAGCCACAGAAAATTAACATACCATACAACCTAATTCCACTTCTTAATACATATCCAAGAGAAATGAAAATATATCCATACAAAAACATGTACACAAAGGTTCATGATGACATTATTCCTAATAGCCCCAAAGATCAAATCCAAGTCTCCATCAACTTACGGAACAGGGAAAATCTGAATGGTGTGAAGGTTCCTTTAAAAAACTAAAAATAGAGCTACCATATGATCCTGCAATCCCATTCCTGTGAATATACCCAGAGAAAACCATAATGCAAAAGACACATGTACCCAGTGTTCACAGCAGCACTATCTACAATAGAGAAGCTCTATACAGTCAGCAAAAACAAGACTGGGAGCTGACTGTGGCTCAGATCATGAATTCCTTATTGCCACATTCAGACTTATATTGAAGAAAGTAGGGAAAACCTCTAGGCCATTCAGGTATGACCTAAATCAAATCCCTTACGATTATACAGTGGACGTAACAAAAAGATTCAAGGGATTTCATCTGATACACAGAGTGCCTGAAGAACTATGGATGGAGGTTCATGACACTGTATAGAAGCTGGTGATCAAAACTATCCCCAAGAAAAAGAAATGAAAAAAGGCAAAATGATATGACCCAGCAATCCCACTGCTGGGCATACACACCGAGGAAACCAGAATTGAAAGAGACACATGTACCCCAATGTTCATCGCAGCACTGTTTATAATAGCTAGGACATGGAAACAACCTAGATGTCCATGAGCAGATGAATGGATAAGAAAGCTGTGGTACATACACACAATGGAGTATTACTCAGCCGTTAAAAAGAATACATTTGAATCAGTTCTGTTGAGATGGATGAAACTGGAGCCGATTATACAGAGCGAAGTAAGCCAGAAAGAAAAACACCAATACAGTATACTAACACATATATATGGAATTTAGAAAGATGGCAATGATGACCCTGTATGCAAGACAGCAAAAAAGACACAGATGTGTATAGCGGACTTTTGGACTCAGAGGGAGAGGAAGAGGGTGGGATGATTTGGGAGAATGGCATTGAAACAGGTATACTATCATGTAAGAATTGAATCACCAGTCTATGTCCGATGCAGGACACAGCATGCTTGGGGCTGGTGCATGGGGATGACCCAGAGGGATGTTGTGGGGAGGGAGGTGGGAGGGGGGTTCATGTTTGGGAACGCATGTACACCCGTGATGGATTCATGTCAATGTATGGCAAAACCAATACAGTATTGTAAAGTAAAATAAAGTAAAAATAAAAATTAAAAAAAAAATAAGTGGATGAATAATTTAAAAAGAAAGGCAAAATGGGTGCCTGAGGAGGCCTTACAAATAGCTGAGAAAAGAAGAGAAGTGAAAGGCAAAGGAGAAAAGGAAGGATATATTCATCTGAATGCAGAGTTCCAAAGAATAGCAAGGAGAGGTAAGATAGCCTTCCTCAGGGATCAGTGCAAAGAAATAGAGGAAAACAACAGAACGGGAAAGACTAGAGATCTCTTCAAGAAAATTAGAGGTACCAAGGGAACACTTCATGCAAAGACTGGCACAATAAAGGAGAGAAATGCTATGGATCTAACAGAAGCAGAAGATATTAAGAAGAGGTGGCAAAAATACAAGAAGAACTATACAAAAAGATCTTAATGACCCAGATAACCATGACGGTGTGATCACTCTCCTATCTCAGAGCCAGACATCTTGGAATGCAAAGTCAAGTGGGCCTTAGAAAGCATCATGGCCCACTCGTGAGGTGATGGAATTTCAGCTGAGCTATTTCAAATCCTAAAAGATGATGCTGTTAAAGTGCTGCACTCAATATACCAGCAAATTTGGAAAACTCAGCAGTGGCCAGAGGACTGAAAGAAGTCAGTTTTCATTCCAATCGCAAAGAAAGGCAATGCCAAAGAATGTTCAAACTACCACACAATTGGACTCATCTCACATGCTAGCACAGAGAAGGCAATGGCAACCCATTCCAGTACTCTTGCCTGGAAAATCCCATGGATGGAGGAGCCTGGTAGGCTGCAGTCCATGGGGTCACTAAGTCGGACACGACTGAGCGACTTCACTTTCACTTTTCACTTTCATGCATTGGAGAAGGAAATGGCAACTCACTCCAGTGTTCTTACCTGGAGAATCCCAGGGATGGGGGAGCCTGGTGGGCTGCTGTCTACGGGGTCACACAGAGTTGGCCACTATTGAAGCGACTTAGCAGCAGCAGCAGCATGTGCTAGCAAAATAATGCTCAAAATTCTCTAAGCCAGGCTTCAACAGTACATGAACCAAGAAATTCCAGATGTTCAAGCTGGATTTAGAAAAGGTGGAGGAACCAGAGATCAAATTGCCAACATCTGTTGGAGCATAGAAATTTAGATCATAGCAAGAAATGTGGATCAAAGAAAGAGAATTCCAGAAAAACATCTACTTCTGCTTCATAGACTATGCTAAAGCCTTCGACTATGCGGATTACAACAAACTGGAATATCCTTCAAGAGATGAGAATACCAGACCATCTTACCTGTCTCCTGAGAAATCTGTATGCAGGTCAAGAAGCATCAGTTAGAACTGGACATGGAACAATGGACTGGTTCCAAATTGGGAAAGGAGTACATCAAGGCTGCTTATCACCCTGCTTATTTAACTTATATGCAGATTACATCATGTGAAATGCCAGGCGGGATGAAGCACAAGCTGGAATCAAGATTGCTGGGAGAAGTACCAATAACCTCAGATATGCAGATGACACCACCGTTATGGCAGAAAGCAAAGAGGAACTAGAGAGCCTCTTGATGACAGTGAAAGAGGAGAGTGAAAAAGCTGGCTTAAAACTCAACATTCAAATAACGAAGATCATGGCATCTGAGCCCATCACTTCATGGCAAATAGATGGGGAAACATTGGAAACATTGAGAGACTTTATTTTCTTGAGCTCAAAAATCACTGCAGATGGTGACTGCAGCCATGAAATTAAAAGATGCTTGCTCCTTGGAAGAAAAGCTATGACCAATCTAGCTGCTAAGTCACTTCAGTCGTGTCCAATTCTGTGTGGCCCCATAGACGGCAGCCCACCCAGGGTCCCTTGTCCCTGGGATTCTCCAGGCAAAAATACTGGAGTGGGTTGCCATTTCCTTCTCCAATGCATGGAAGTGAAAAGTGAAAGTGAAGTCACTCAGTCGTGTCAGACTCTTAGAGAGCATATTAAAAAGCAGAGACATTACTATGCCAACAAAGGTCCATCTAGCCAAAACTATGGATTTTCCAGTAGTCATGTATGGATATGAGAGGTGGACCATTAAAGAAGGCTGGGTGCCGAAGAATTGATGCTTTTGAATTGTGGTGTTGGAGAAGACTCTCGAGGGTCCCTTAGAATGCAAGGAAATCAAACCAGTCAATCCTAAAGGAAATCAGTCCTGAATATTCATTGAAAGGACTGATGCTGAAGCTGAAGCTCCAATACTTCATCCACCTGATGCAAAGATTTGACTCACTAGAAAAGACCCTGATGCTGGGAAAGACTGAAGGCAGGAGGAGGTGACAACAGAGGATGAGATGGTTGGATGGCATCACCAACTCAATGGACATGAGTTCGACAAAGCCCCAGAAGATGGTGAAGGCCAGGGAAGCCTGCGTGCTGCCGTCCATGGGGTCGCAGAGTCGGACACGACTGAGTGACTGAACAACAACAAAGGACATGGAAGTGACCTGTCTATTGGCAGAGGACTGGATGACGATGTGGTCCACCTACACAAGGGAGTATTTCTCGGTTATAAAGAAGCATAACGCCATGTGAAAAGCATGACGCCATGTAAAAGACGGCATTGTGGAGTAATGCCATTTGCAGCAGCATGGACGGACCTAGAAATCATCATACTGAGAGAAGAAAGCCGGACAAAGAAAGACAAATACTGGGCTGGTCATAAGTTCATCCGAGTTCTTCCATAATGTATTCTGAAACATTCAAGCGAACTTTTTGGCCGACTCAGTATCATATGATATCATTTTAATGTGGAATCTAAAATATGACACAAGTGAACTTATTTACAGAACAGAAATAGACTCACAGACACAGAAAAGACTCATGTTCACCAAAGAGAAAAAGAAGGGAGGGAAAAATTAAACATTTGGGATTAAAAGATACACTCCACTGTGTATAACATAGATAACCAACATGGACCTACTGTATAGCACAGGGGAGTACACTCAGTATCTTGTAATAACCTATAATGGAAGAGAATGCAAATGAAGAATATACATCTTTATATTAACATATAAAAATATACACATATAGCCGAATCACTTTGCTGTACATTTGAAAATAATATAGCATTTTAAATCAATTATATGTCAATAAAAATTTAAAAAAAATTTTAAGTGATATAACCATACAACAGAACATTATTTGCCCATAAAAAGGAATGAAGTACCTATTCATGCTACAAATTCAATGAGCCTGGGAAACATGCTGAATGAAAGAAGCCAGTTGCGAAAGACCACATGTTGTGTGATTCTATTTACGTGAAATGTTCAGAACAGGCAAATCTATAACAATAGAATGAGGATCTGGCTGCTTAGGGTGGAGGCGGGGTGAGTAAAGGAATGAGGAGAGTGAAGAGGGTTGGGAACAGGCAGTTAATTGTTCACTCATTGCAAACAATAATTATTTTAGATCCATTCTATCATCATCTAGGGGCTTTCCTGGTGGCTCAGTGGTAAAGAACCTGCCTGCCAATGCAGGAGATGTGGGTTTGATCCCTGGGTTGAGTATTTCCCCTGGAGAAAGAAATGGCTACCCACTCCAGTATTCTTGCCTGGAAATTCCATGGACTCCTGTGGAGGAGCCTGGTGGGCTACTGCCCATGGGGTCCCAAGAGTTGAACATGACTAAACAACCACCAGCAACTAGATGGCAAACCTCATAACCAGGAAATGCAAGTTCCAAAATGAATGATTAACCTTGGTCTTTGATGCTGTGTTCTAAGAAATGTGTCCTTGCAGACTGAGGGGTAAAGCTCCTAATCACAGTTTTAAGTCCTGACCCTTTTCCTAAGAGGAAGTCCTCGGCCCCTAACAGCTTCCTCTGCTGATCCCTTCTCTCTCCTCCTCTTCAGTGTGTAAGGACTCAAGGAAGCTGCATTGTCTCTTGGCCAGGGCCTTGCTTTCCGACAGTTTCACCATTTGTCAGTTTCCTGCAGCGAGTCTCCCCACTCAGAGAATGAGTCTACTACGATAGTCGGAATTCTGTCTTGAAATGACCCACTTTAAGACACAGTTTTGGGGGCTGGGATAAATAAGGCGTTTGGGATTAACATATACTCATTACTATACATGAAACAGATAATCAAAAAGACCTCCTGAATAGCACAGGGAGCTGTGCTCAATATTCTGTAGTAACCATATTGGAAAAGCATCTGAAAAAAAATGCACCGTGTCTAAATGCAGAGTCTTATAGTGGGAGGGTACGTCACACACAAGCCGGAGTCTCAGGGCCTGTGTGAGACACCCCACATCCATCAACCCCACTCCAACACATGCCTAGAGGCTGGCCTGGCTCAGTCCCTTGACCAGCTGGAGTAGTTCTAACATCCTATTCAGTGTGACTTTGGGGGATCACAGTGGGGGTCACTGAGATTATGGAGCAGGTTTAAATGGTCAGGTCCGTGTTAGTGGTGGGTTAGGGGTCCTGTGGTCAACCGAGCCCTCCCCAGTTGGGATATCTCAATCAAAAAAGGGGACCCAGGACTGCTGTCCCCACAGCTGCAAATGGTCAGGTTCCTTTTAGTGGTGGGTTAGGAGTCCTGTGGTCAACTGAGCCCTCCCCAGTTGGGATATCTCAATCAAAAAAGAGGACCCAGGACTGCTGTCCCCACAGCTGCAGCCACTCTGCAGGGCAGCCTTCACCTGTCCCTTCTGTGGAGGTCGGTGGAGCTGCCGTCCCAGCTCTAGCTGGAGGCTCGGCCACAATGACTGATTTAGGCCTGGCCATCTGACCCAAGCAGGTGGAATGGAACCCTTGCTGGACCCTCCTAAGAAAGGGACATCTCTCCAGCTGGTGCTGTTGGCTGGAGCAAGAGTGCACTGGTTGGGAGGAAGGCAGCCTGAGAGTGAGTCTGTCTCATCACTGTGTTCTCGAGGTGAGTCTTTCACCTTACTGAATCACGGTTTCCCCATCTCTACGGAGTCACAATACAACCGCCACAAAGCTGGCCTAAGGACTAATCGGAAACGTGAGACACAAAGCATAGTTTCTGGCCCTCAAGGATCCCTCAGAAACAGCACCAGTTTGGAAAGAGTGTTGGGAGGTGCCTTTGGCAGAGGGAGGAAACCTGTCCAAGGAAACTGATGCAACTTTAAAATTTCTCATCCTAGAACTACTGCCTTTCCTGGTCAAATTTATATCTTCCCTTCTGTTGATTATGCTGCTCTTTAGATGAATGAGTAATATAAATGAGAACATTCATGTCATTTCATTATTATAATTATCTTACTTAAAGAGGGCTAACTATCCCACTATCTACACAAGGGTTGGGGAGGAAAGGATTAGGAATTTGGGATTAGCAGATGCAAACTATTACACATAAAATGGATACACAACAAGGTCCTACTTTAGAACACAAAGAACTATATTCAATATTCTGTGACAAACCATAATGGAAAAAAATATTAATAAGAATGTATGGCTCAGATGATAAAGAATCCACTTGCAATGTAGGCGATCTGTATTTGATCCCTGGGTCAGGAAGGTCCCCTGGAGAAGGAAATGCCTACCCATTCCAGTATTCTTGCCTGGAGTATCCTCTGACCAGAGAAGCCTGGCAGACTTCAGTCCACGGGGTTGTAAAGAGTCAGACATGACTGAGTGACTAAGCACACACATATATAGGTATAACGGAAACACTTTGCTGTACACTTAAAACTAACACAATATTGTTAATCAACTATACTTCAGTAAAATTTTTAATTAAAAGAAAGCACCTACCAATATCTGCTGGTGTTGTTTCTCTACTTGATAGCCTCCAAAATGTAATATGCCGGGTTTTGCCTGTATGACCTTATTATTCAGAAGATTCACATAAACCTCTGTAAAAACAATGCAGATAAGTATACCACGAGATGAGACCAAAAAAAAATGTTAAGTGAAAGAAGATCCTATTTACAAGGAATCCCTGTAATTTAGGGTATTGCCACCTCATGCGAAGAGTTGACTCACTGGAAAAGACTCTGACGCTGGGAGGGATTGGGGGCAAGAGGAGAAGGGGACGACAGAGGATGAGATGGCTGGATGGCATCACGGACTCGATGGACGTGAGTCTGAGTGAACTCCGGGAGTTGGTGATGGACAGGGAGGCCTGGTGTGCGGCAGTTCATGGGGTTGCAAAGAGCTGGACACGACTGAGCGACTGAACTGAACTGAACTGATGCACATGAAAGTTTCAGACAGAGGATACAGCTGTCAACAATTAATGATGTTCCACATGAATTGGACTGCTTCTTCCACTATTTTAACATTTTGCTTGGGAGATATTACCATCACGAGATAAATTCACATTTGTTTTTTATTATCTATTAAAATAACTTGCTCTGTACACATTTTGTACAAGTCTTCATAATAAAACAAGCCTGTAAAGGACACACACTGTATAATACTGTGATTGTTATGTAATGAACATCCACTTCAAAGAATGCAAACACCAAGTGTTTCATTTTATTGCTGTGTATTTAACTGTTACTATTTGCTTTCCTCTGAACTGAATTATAGTGTGATACAGAGTAATCCTAAGGCTCTGAATAATTATCACTCTGGATGGTAATGTCTCAATTTGCTCTTGACATGTGAGTGTCTTCAAAACTTGCCCCAGCTCTGCAGTGATTCATGCCCCAGCTCTGCTGTGTTTCATGCCCCAAGCTCTGCCGTGCTTCATGCCCCAAGCTCTGATGTGCTTCATGCCTGGCATTTGTTTATAATCCTCCATTGTTTCCATTTTTGTAAAAATCAAGCCCAGGCCTGATTCTGACTAGCAAACTGCCTCCTTTGAAGTGAAGGCACTGTCTCGTTTCTTACAAATGACAGACTTTCCCCTTTGGCTGTACCCAAACCTTGTGAGTCACAGACACCCTGACCCCAGCCTCCACCCTCTGTGACTTTGTATTCCACTAAAGCAGGTGTGAAATGTTTGGTGTTTTTGTTCCTCCAGCGATGAGCAGTCACTGTTGTCAGCTTTGGGGCCAAACTGAAGGGCTAGACTAGGGTAAGGATGGTGTCTCAGGGGGGCTGTGACAAGGTTGTCTGGTAAATTTTAAAGTATTTTTAAAATATTTATTTTGATATATTTGGCTGTGCCAGGGCTTAGTTGCAGCATGTGGGATTTAGCTCCTTGCTGCTGCTGCTGCTGCTGCTAAGTCACTTCAGTCGTGTCCGACTCTGTGCCACCCCATAGACGGCAGCTCACCAGGCTCCCCCGTCCCTGGGATTCTCCAGGCAAGAACACTGGAGTGGGTTGCCATTTCCTTCTCCAGTGCATGAAAATGAAAAGTGAAACGGAAGTCGCTCAGTCGTGCCAGACTCTTAGCGACCCGATGGACTGCAGCCTTCCAGGCTCCTCTGTCCATGGGATTTTCCAGGCAAGAGTACTGGAGTGGGGTGCCATTGCCTTCTCAATGCATGAAAGTGAAAAGTGAAAGGGAGGTCGCTCAGTCGTGCCCGACTCTTAGCGACCCCATGGACTGCAGCCCACCAGGCTCCTCTGTCCATGGGATTCTCCAGGCAGGAGCACTGGAGTGGGGTGCCACTGCCTTCTCCAACGCATGAAAGTGAAAAGTGAAAGGGAAGTCGCTCAGTCGTGCCCAACTCTTAGTGACCCCATGGACTGCAGCCCACCAGGCTCCCCCGTCCCTGGGATTCTCCAGGCAGGAGCACTGGAGTGGTGTGCCATCACCTTCTCCACCAGCTCCTTGACCAGGGATCAAACCTGGGCTACCTGCACTGACAGCTTTGCGTCTTAGCAACTGGACCACCAGGGAAGTCCAATTATTAAGTATTAAAATGAACATTACTTGGTAACTTTTTTAATGCTGAGAGTTTTGTTTTTAGGGCCACAATACAGATGTAAAATGGGCTTTGCCCTGTTAATACCCAGCGACAGTCAAGTACACTGACTTGAAGTCAATGTGTGCTAAAGTAACAACAGAGCCACACCAAATGCTGCATGTCCCTCATTTGTGATGGGCCTTGAGTGGTGAGCAGGAAACAAGCTGCCTGAGACACAGAGATCTGGACACCGGGTGGCTACAGCTGAGCACCAACCCGCCACTCAGCTGAGTCACCCTGGTGACTTCACTTGAGTTTTTGGAGTCTCAGCTTCCCCAAGAGTAAAATGGAAATAGACAGTATTGTGATGTTAAGATGGATTCAGTGAGAATATAGGCAAAATGACTAGCCTTCTACACAACAGCTATAAGATTTACCAGGCTTTCTAGGCTAAGGATGTGCACATAAAAAGGCAAGAAGGTACAAACGCAAGCGGTCTTGAAGGAACAGGAGTAACGGGTGTGGCTGGAAGTGGGGGACGGGAGGAGTGAGAGTGGACAGTTTCAGAGGAGGGCAAAGGGGGCCAAACGACATGCAAAGGAACCGAAACTTTATTCTTTACACGAGAGGATCCCCTGAGAACATTCAAATAGGGTGGGGATAGGAGCCAGCCTGGATTCTAGGACAGAAAATGCCAGGGGGTGAAGGGTGGATGGGAGGAGAGTGTGGCTAGGGAGGAGAGCCAGGCCTACAGTAGTCCTGGTGACCTCCTGAGGACAAAGTATGGACAGAGGGCAAAGACGCTTGAGGATGTGGAAGGAACAGAACTTGGCGATTAACTTGCACAACAAAAGTCTACCAGATCTGGTGAATGGATCTAAATAGAATCATTGTTCATAATAATAAAAACTATGACAAGCCTGTAAAACAATATAGATAAATCAGCACCCAAAATTCTGTTATGCTTTCTGGACTTTGGATCCTCTGGGAAGACCTGAGTTGTAAAGCAAACCTGTTTTCTAACCACTTACTTGACTCCAGGAGATGATTGGGTACTTCTTTTGGTCTCGTGGGTTCCTCCACTAGGCTCCTTAACAGGAGGGGCGACACATTTTGAAATGGTTCTTCAGCATTCTTTACATCTCTGCTGGGGGTTTTCACCGCTGCCATTTTATCATGAAAAGTGGAGTCTTCTTTTTAAAGCCAAAGGTCATTTCCTGGGAAGAAAACAGTAGTAGTATAGTCAGCCACAGAAAACCACACACCATTGACAAATGTACCTCTTGTCACTGTGTGGCTTGCTGTGGCTCAGTCTTCCCCACTCACTCCTGGCCACTCTGCCCACACAGGTTGTCCTGTTCATCTTGCGTCACACATCAACCCCAATGCCATGTTGTAACCAAAAGTCGGGTCCAGCTGTTCACTATTCAAAAGCCAATTAAGAGGCAAGGCTGGTGGAAAGGAAAGTTTGCTTTATTTTGGATGCCAGCCAGCACGGGGCAGTGGACTTCTGTTGAAAGGATGACTTACCAGCCCCCCCAACTGACAACCAATGGACAAGAGCTTTTATAGACAAAGGAAGGGGGCTACATACAGAAACAACACAGCCAGCTCTAACAGTCATCTTGAAATTGGTCATGCAGTGATTTGACCAGTGTCATCTTGATTGTTTTAAGTAACAGTTAATCTTCAGTTCTAGTCAACTTGTTCCCTTTCTTTGAGGCCAATTCTCTGGAGGCAGCAGCTTATGTCATAGTCATGTACGAATGTGAAAGTTGAACCATAAAGAAGGCTGAGCGCTGAAGAACTGATGCTTTTGAATTGTGGTGCTGGAGAAGGCTCTTGAGAGTCCCTTGGACAGCAGAGATCAAACCAATGAATCTCGAAGGAAATCAAGCCTGAATATTCATTGGAAGGACTGATGCCGAAGCTGAAGCTCCAATACTTTGGCCACATGATGCAAAGAGCCGACTCATTGGAAAAGATCCTGATGCTGGGAAAGATTGAGGGCAGGAAGAGAAGATGGTGATAGAGGATGAGATGGTTTGATGGCATCATTAACTCAATGGATATGAGTTTGAGCAAACTCTGGGAGATAGTGAAAGACAGGGAAGCCTGGTGTGCTACAGTCCACGGGGTCACAAAGAGCTGGACATGACTTAGCAACTGAGCAACAAATGTCATAGCTATAGCCTGGTCATCATGTAGTTAATTTCTTCTACCCGGTGGTGGTTTCAGTCTCTATAAGACAGCTCCAAGGATATGGCTCACATTACCTATAGCCCTTGAGAAGGAACCAAAGGTCCTTGACTTTGCTTATGGACTAAACTATTATTATTTTGTCCTATTTAACTGCTTTTCTCTACTTTTGCGTTTTCTCACTTCTCTGATTAAACTTATTCTTTGGCTAAGTTTTCCCATAGACAAAAGGCAGGCTGAGGACATGGAAGGAAGGATATAGGGTCCTGCTCTGTCTGTGTCACAGCTCAAAACTCTCCCGTGGTCCTTAAATCTCCTTAAAAGCTTTTCTCAAAATGTAGTCCTGATGCTTTCTGAGGCTCTCGTGGCCAGTGAAGTTTGCAAAATGTTGAAGTCAGCAGTTAAACAGGACTCTCTCTCTCTCTCTCTCTTTTTTTTTTTTTTCCAAATTTGCTTGTGCTGGGTCTTCACTGTGGCTCGAAGGCTTCTCCAGGTACTGCACCTGGGCTAGGTTGCCCTGCGGCATATGGGGTCTTAGTTCCCTGATGAGAGATCAAACCCAAATCCCCTGCATTGGAAAGCAGACTCTTAAGCCCTGGAACACCAGGGAAGTCCGAAACAGGACTCTTCTTTATGAGATTTCTCCGAATCCGTTTCTTAGATGAATGTGACCATGAAACCCTTTAACGCTGGGAGATACTGGCATAATGAGTCATCTTCCTGGGCCCCTCTCTGGGGACAGGATGTGGAAAGCCACAGACCTCCTCCCCCGCCACTGGGCGCCTTCCTAGGAGCTCTGTTCTAGGACACCAGGTCCAAGCTCATGTCACACCTTTGGGCAGACTTGTCTTGGGAGTCTGATCCTGCCCTTCGACATTTTTTAGCAATTGCTGCCTTTACTGCTCCTCTGGCGTTAATCACGTATTGCCTTGTGATGACACTTTACAAATCCCACATGTCTATATCTTCCACAGCTAAGTCTCTAAACTTGGAGGCTGCTCAGTGAAGCCCCTGAAATTGGATGTAAAATCATATGTGGATTTTTATGTGCCTTTTTGTGTGTGAGAGTAGGCTCATAGTTTTAGATTCCTTAAAGACTACAATATCAAGCAAAATACACTGACCATACCGAAGAAATGCTTAATAATCACGTTCTGAAACAAGTTTCTCCTTTCCCCTCAGGGCCCATCCCCCTTCACTGGCATGGCTGAGGGTGCCCACTCCTCAGAACAGCCTCCATCTCTCCCTCCAACCATTCCTTCAGACTTCCTTCCTCCAACCTTCCTCCAGCCTTCCTACCCCTCCAACCGCTCAACATCTACCCCGGTTAACTCTCCAGCCGTCTTCCTTCCAATTCCCTGCCTCTACTTCAGGGCGGCACAATAGCCAAACGGTTGTCACCCGACTCCTATTCCAGGTCACTCACCTCCAAGGTGAACTGTTCCCCTTTGTCCCTCCTCCCCACCCCCTCCCAAGGCAACCTCGGTTTCGAGCCCCAAGCTCTGCGGAGCAGACCCTTTCACCGCTGCCAAAGGCCTGCTCCCCTCAGCGCCCCTTTACTCCAGCCCCTGCCCGGAGCACGGTCTACCCCTGACCCAGGCGCCACCCTTATCCTTATTTCACCCTTTGGGCCCTACCTCTCCGCCGCCCCCGCCCAAGTTGACTTGCGGCTGGACACCCTCCCGGGGTTCAATTCGCTCCCCCCCGCGACCTCGCCCCGCTCCAGCCTTAGGTCTCCGGCCGCTCACCCCAGAGCGGGTTCCCGGGCGGGAATCCGCGGGCGCAGCCACCTTCCCCTGTCGTCGCCATGACGACGCGGACGCTCCCGGGGTCGCGGTCGGACGCGACCAAACTCCCCTGGGACGGGGGGGTGGGGGGGGGTGTGTGGAACCCGGGCAGCCGCGGATCGAGGTCTGAAAGTGGTGGGTCAGTTCTGGGGACTTAGAGCAGTCTCTGGAGTCAGTAAGAACAGAGAGAGCGACTTATAGCGTGCGAATTCCCAAGGAATTCCCAAAGGGAAACGCAAACATCTGGGCACCTTGAAAGGAGTTGGTGGCGGAGCAGGGCTGAAGGGGTGGGGCTTACCACACTCAGTGGGTGGAGCTTCCCCGAGGGCAATTCAATCCTCGGTTTCGTACTGTGATACAGTTCGTTTTACTCTTAATATTATGATAAGTTTCAAATTTCAAACATATACAAAGCCAAGCAGAATAGTATGGTGAATCTTCAACACCAACCCACAATTATCAACTTATCTCTACCTTTCCTCTACTCCCTGTATTTTTTTTTGAAGGAAATCCCAGACATTATAATGTCATCCCAGACACCAATCCCAATATCAGTCATAAATATTTCAGAATATACCTCCAAAAGATAAGGAGCCCTTTAAAAAATATAACCGCAATCAGTACCTAAAACATTACGTAATTTCTTAGCAACTTCAAATACTTGGTACTCAGTTTTCATAAACGTCTTTTTTTTTGAGTTTGAATCACAGTTCAAATAAAATTCACACATTATAATAAACTGATATGTCCTTTAGGTCTCTTTTTATCAGTAGATTCTCCCGCCATATCTTTTTATTGTTGTTGCAGTTTGTTCACTGAAGAAACTGTTTCTGTCCTGATAATGATATTTACGGATGATAAACCATGAAACTGGACCAGCTCCCCAGACCTCCTGCTCTGTTTACTTCACTCTGCTCACCCACGGACATTATTCCTTACACTGATAGCTCAGGTTTCTCTTCCTGGGATCTGTCCTCGTCTTGCTCCCTCCATGTATGAGGTGTCACTTGCTCGATGTTATTTGTTGCTTCATGTTGATGAGACTGCCATACGAATCCAATAAGGATACCTCTCCCACACCTTCATCACCTGTGCTGATGTGCTTTTGTCCCGACCTCCAATATTCACCTTTCCAATCTTCCCGTTCTCCAGCTCCTCCCTTCTACCTTCCATCATCCCTGCTTAAAAATGAAAAATCTACACATCTTTCAAGGCTCTCACTAGAGATGGTGTATCAGCTATTGGCTCCTTAACCTTCCAGACCAGAAGGGCTGTTTCCTTTCTCTGGCTTCCCATTCAGTTTGTTCTGTCATCCTTGTCACAATTTTTATAAGTAAACTCATCATTATATGTGTGTTTTAAGCTCCAAAATTCTTAAGAGGAGAAGACTATGCCTTATCTTTGCATCTCCTACAGCCCTTAGAGCAGGCCTTTGTTTATAGTGATTACCCAGTAACTGTTGGCTAAGTGGCTAAAACAAAATTCACTTGCTTATGTTGTAGATTGCTTTAGTTCTTTCTGTTTTGTTGCCCCAGAAAGGTTGTCGGTTTCAGAACAAGTATTGTTTCTCATATCCTTTTTCCAATTGAGCTCATCAAATACTTACCTTCATACACTTTAAAAAATATATATTGATTTATTTGGCTGTGTCGGGCTTTCGTTGTGGCACGCATGCACCTTTCATTTTAGCAGGCGGGCTTCTCTCCTGTTGTGGCACACAGGCGTAGTTGCCCTGTGGTATGTGGGATCTTAGTTCCCCTACCAGGGATTGTACCTTCATCCCTTGCATTGGAAGGCAGATTCTTAACTGAGCCACCAGGGAACTCCCTCTATACACTTTTTAATGGGTATTGGATAACATTTTTAAAATTTCCCCTTGTTTTTAAATAAATTTGCCAAATTCTCTATTTTATATGTTAAGATAGCTAGATATGGATATAGATATAACATATATTTTCTCTACAGTCAATTGGCCAAACTTCATATTATTGTGTCGTATTTACTATTGGTCATCTGCCTCCACAGTCTTAAAATCAGAACCCCAGCTTTGCTAAGTTTTCTCCCTAATCCCTACTTCCCTAGATCCCACTTAGATTCTGATTAGTCTACACCAATCATGGAATTCCCAGTCTTCTTGCCCACGATGGATTTACAGTTGAGAATATAACTCAATTCTGGCCACAGAGACATCAAGGGAGGGCTTCTGGAGGACCTTGGAAAAAGACTTCCCTTCTTCTAAGAAAAGAGACATACAACACCTTTCTCTTTCTAGACAGTGTGGTGTCCAGAAGTGACTCATTGGAAGAACAGCAGCTTTAGGGCCTTATGGAACCCTCATGTGAGGACAGTGAAGGTGGCGAGGAGGATAGCAGAATCGGAAGAAGAGAGTGAGGCCCCATCTGGAGGACATCATCTCATCTCCTGACCGTTTGGCAACCAAATCACACTGCTCTCTTTCCTTTTTCATTTATTTTTGGCCACGCTGGATCTTCCTTGCTGCGCGCAGGCTTCCCCTAGTTGTGGCGAGCAGGGGCTACTCTTCAGTCGTAGTTGTGCACGCTTCTCATGGTGGTAGCTTCTTTTGTGGCGCAGTGTGGGCTCAGCAGTTGTGAGGCACAGCTTAGCTGCCTTGCAGCACGTTGAATCTTCCTGGACTGGGGATCAAACCAGCGTTTCCTGCATATAACCAGGCAGGCAGAGAACCACTGGACCACCAGGGAGGTCCCCATTACCTCTTTCAGCTAAAAACATTCTGACACAATGATTTCTAAACACTCACTATTCAAAAGTGTAAGCAGTAGCACAGAAACTTATTAGAAATGCAGAATTTCAGGTCACCTCAGACCTTCCAAATCAGAATCTGCATTTTAATAAGACCCCTCCACCCACCCCATGCCAAGAGATTCATGGACACATTCAAGTCTGGGAATCACTGAACCGAAGCCCTACAATTCTAGCTTTTCTAGATCATCAATTATATAGTCAGTTCATTTATGTATTTCATATTTATTTCACTTAGCATTTGCAATGTGCAGAATACAAGGGTATCTCAGCCTCTGCCAAACTTGTTGTTCAGTCATTCAGTCGTTCAGTTTAGCTGTGTCTGACTTTGTGACCCCATGGACTGCAACGCACCAGGCCTCCCTGTCCTTCACAATCTCCTGGAGCTTGCTCAAGCTCATGCAATGGAATAGGTATGACAGGAGACACGGAAAATTTTGCACAGGGGAGCCATGAATTTCCCTTCCTGAAACTCCTTGGTGGCTTCACATCATACAGAAAATAAAACTCAAAATTCTTAACACAAACTTCAAGGTTCTGCAGGCCCTAACTGCCAGTCCAGTCCTGCCTGAATTTCTGACCTCAAAGTTCGTAAAAATAGAATAAAATGGTTGTTGTTTCAAGCCTTGCAAGCTCTGGAACAGATCTAGCTGCAACAATAAATAATTGAAAACTTGCTCAGTCCTGCTCAGCCTGAGAATCCCTTCCTTAGACGGGAGCTAAGCCAGCTTTTCCTGGCTTCCCTCACTTAATCAGGTCCCACCCCACCATCCTGTCTTCCAGCCCAGGGTTCTCTCCCTTCAGTGCATTTTTTCATAGTGTGTGATTCTAGACTGATGGCTTTCCATTTCTGACATCTGTCTTTCTAGACCATAATTTCAATGAAGTTTGACTTGTTCACGACTGTATGCTCATCACTTTGCACACTACCTGGTACATGGTGGGACCTCCAAAATATTCAGAGAATTAAGTAATTAATGAGTTATGCCAAGAGAGTTCTAAATTTATATATAATATCCATTTAGAGCATACATATATGTTCGGAATATGGGCAATATATCCTTATGGTTCAAAATTCAAAAAGTAAAAAATGTCCCTCTTACTCCTGTCCTTAAGACACCAGTTTCCCTTTTCTGGAGGTAATCCATATTGCCAGATTCTTATTTATCTGTCAAGGCATATGCTATGCACGCGTGCATGCTCAGTCACTCAGTTGTGTCTGACCTTTTGCTACCCTATGGACTGTAACCTGCCAGGCTCCTCCATCCATGGAATTTTCCAGGCAAGAATACTTGCGCAGGTTGCCATTTCCTACTCCAGGGGATCTTCTTGACCCAGGGATCGAACACACGTCGCCCGAGTCTCCTGCATTAGCAGGCAGATTCTTTTCTACTGAGCCACCTGAAGCCCATGCTGTACATACACAAGCAGTTATATGTATGCTTGTATTTGTAAGCAGTTCATCCCCGATTGAGAAGCCAAATTACTCATTCATCTGTTTCCTTTTTTCCCCATTTAAAAATAAATCTGAATGATCATGAAACTGTATGCCACAGAGTTCACAGAAGTTGATAAGTAACAGAAATCCTTGAACTTGTCTTACAGAACAACAGATAAGGGAACAGTCTGTTAAAACACTTTGCTTCTGCCTTCATTGTAATCAGGCTTCATTGATTCTGTTTGCTTTAGTTTCTTTTCTTCTTCCTCCTCCTCTTTCTTCCTTCCTTCCCTTCTTCCCTCCCTTGCTTCCGCTTCCTTCCTTCCTCTCTTTAATCACATGCATTCTCAGTGTCACTGCTGCAGTTACTTTACAAGACCTTGGAGTCAGCTCCTGTCCTGCATGAGCCAGCTGGGGCTGCTTGGGACCACTGATCCTAAAACTGGGCCTGCGCAGATGTCCTATGAATGGCCTTTTGTTTTTTGATAAGTGTTGCAAAAAATTTTCAGCCACTTGTTATTTGACTTTGCTGTTAATGGTTTTTGGCTTGAAGAATTAAAAACCATTTTTTAAAAATCTTGTATTCATTATGTATTGTGCATGAGTGCTAAGTCACCTCAGAAGTGTTAGAAGTGTTAGTCACTTAGTTGCGTCCAACTCTTTGCGGTCCCATGGACTGTAGCCTGCCACGTTCTTCTGTCCATGGGATTTTCCAGGTAAGAATACTGGAGTGGGTTGGCATGCCCTCCTCCAGGGGATCTTCCCAACTCAGGGAGTGAACCTGTGTCTCCTATAGCTCCTGTATTGGCTGGAGGGTTTTTACCACTAGCACCACCTGGGAAGCCTGCCATTAGGTATTGCTCCATAACAAATTACCCCCAAACTTAGTGACTTAAAATAACTATAATCACTTACTATCTCTCATGATTTCTGTGGGATAGGAGTTCAGACAGGGCATAGCAGAGATGGCTTGTTTTCTGCTTCATAAAGTTTGGGACTTCTGTTGGAAGACCCCAAAATTGGGGAGGTGGAGCAGTTGGAAAGCATCAGTTGGCAGTTGATGCTAAAGCTGCCAGCTGCAAGTGTAGATGAGGATCTTGGCCAGTATACCCACAAGTGGCCTTAACTTCCTCATGATATAGTCTCTGGATTCCAAGGGCAAGTATCCCAAGAGAAAGCCAGTTTTAAGCTGTATTTCCTTTCAAAAACTTTTAAAATTGAAGTATAGTTAATTTAAAATGTGCTAGTTCAAGTGTACAGCAGAGTGACTTAGATATATATATGTATATATTATATACATACAGGCTTCCCAGGTTTCCCTGGTAGCTCAGCTGGTAAAGAATCCACTTGCAATGCAGGAGACCCCAGTTCAATGCCTGGGTTGGGAAGATCCCCAGGAGAAGGGAAAGGCTACCCACTGCAGTATTCTTGGGCTTCCCTGGTGGCTCAGACAGTAAAAAATCCACCTGCAATGCAAGAGACCTGGATTCAATCCCTGGGTTGGGAAGATCCCCTGGAGGAGGGCAACTCACTCTAGTATTCTTGCCTGGAGTATCCCCATGGACAGAGGAGCCTGAGGGGCTACAGTCCACGGGGTTGCAAAGAGTTGGACACGACTGAGCAACTAAGCACAGCACAGTATAGGCTTCCCAGGTGGCGCTAGTGGTAAAGAACCCACCTGTCAGTGCAGGAGATGTAAGAGACACAGTTTCGATCCCTGGGTCACTAAGATCCCTGGAGGAGGGCATGACCGCCCACTCCAGTATTCTTTTTTGGGGAATCCCATGGACAGAGGAACCTGGCAGGCTATGGTCCATAGCGTTGCAAAGAGTCAGACATGACTGAAGCGACTTAGCACACATATATAAAGAAGATACATAGATATATATATACTTTTTCAGATTTTTTTCCTTATAGGTTATTACAAGATATTGAATATACTTCTCTGTACTATACAGTAGGTTCTTGTTAGTTATCTGTTTTATATTTAGTATCATATTTACTTTAATCTCAAACTCCTCATTTATCTATCCCCCTCTCACTAGCCTTTTTGGTTACTATGTTTGTTTTCTATGTGGGTTTGTTTCTCTTTTGTTAATATGTTCATTTGTATCATTTTTTTCAGGTTCTGCATGTAAGTGATATCAGATGATATTTGTTTTTCTCTGACTTACATCATTTAGCATGATTATCTCTGCTGCTGCTGCTGCTGCTGCTGCTGCTGCTGCTGCTGCTGCTGCTGCTGCTAAGTTGCTTCAGTTGTGTCTGACTCTGTACGACCCCATAGACGGCAGCCCACCAGGTTCCCCCATCCCTGGGATTCTCCAGGCAAGAACACTGGAGTGGATTGCCATTTCCTTCTCCAATGCATGAAAGTGAAAAGTGAAGGGAAGTCGCTCAGTCGTGTCCGACTCTTCGCGATCCCATGGACTGCAGCCTATATCTCTAGGTCTATCCATATTGCTGTAAATGGCATTATTTCATTCTTTTTTATGTCTAAATAATATTCCTCTACGTGTATATGTGTTCACATCTTCTTTCTTCATTCATCTATCAGTGGATATTTAGATTGCTTTCATGTCTTGGCTGTCATAAACAGTACTGCTATGAACATAGGGGAGTGTGTATATTTTCATTTTAATGTTGTCCAGATGTATGCCCAGGGGTGGAATTTCTGGATCATATGGAACTCTATTTTTAGATTTTAAAGGAACCTTCATGCTGTTCTCCACAGTAGCTGCATCAATTTACATTCCCATCAACCATGTAGGAGGGTTCCCTTTTCTCCATATTCTCTCCAACATTTTTTATTAATAGATATTTTAATGATGGCTATTCTGATTGGTGTGAGGTGGTACTTCACTGTAGTTTTGATTTGCATATCTCTAACAATTAGCCACATTTTATTTCCTTTTATGACCCGGCCTTGAAAGTTGTTCAGCATCACCTCCTTATTCTGTTGAGTCCATTACCAAGGTGTATTCAGGTGTAAGAAGAGGGAACATAGGTCCCACCCTTCCATGGAGATGGGCCAGCATCTTAAGATCATTCTCTGTTCCTCTGGCCTCAACTGTGAATATTAGCCTATAGAACTACTGCAGCTGGCTTGCTACCAGCTTGAGGTTCTCCAGATTAGAAGAGGGCAAAGCCAAGAAAACCACAGGCAAACAGAACCTGAGCTAGATTTAGTCCACCCTGAAGCAGGCTCTGTCTCTGAATTCAGTCATGGGAGCCAAAACCCAGCCTTATTGCTGCTTTAGCTCCTTTGACCTGGTTTGACTATTACCTGCAGCCACATGTATCTTAATTGGTTGGTACATCTAGACAAGTTAATTGTGCTGAACTATTTTCAACCTCATGGCAATGCTGAAAGATTGGTATTATTTTTTCCCTGATACAAAAGAGGAAATTGAGGCTTAAAGTGCTCAAGTAACTTGCCCAAGGTCACCCAGCTAAGTCAGGTGATTGAAGACTAAGTCAGGATTTGAATCCAAGTTTGTCTGTTGCCAACATTTTTTTTCTGTGTGCCAAGCCAAACTGCCTTAGTAGGCAGAAAAATGGGGAAGCCTCTGTGAGGCCAGGGTGTACCTGTCCTTTCTTTATTCCATCCAGTGAAGATAAGGCTTGAAGAGCACTAGCAACACTGTCCTTCAGATGTGGTTCTATTTGCTCTCTTTTATTTGATCTGTTTTAATGCTAATATTTCATACAAATATTTAAAAGGATGCTGACAAATGGAGGAGGAAAACAAAAGTAAAGTAAAAACAGCTTTCTTGAAAAAGCCAGCCCCCATTTCCAGGGTAAACAGTGAACCTGAGTCATAAAAACCTCATTAAAAAGTCAGTGTTATACCTTTGTACTTCAGCACTGAATAGGAAATCATGCTGGCCCCATTATTTATGGCTCATCAATAGTGCATTAGCTTGACTCTCAGAAGAGCTCACACGCAGAAGAGAACAGACCTTTTTGTTTGGTTTATTGAGCAGCTGAAGGGGTGGAGCAAGTTCGTTTCATTGGTGTAGTCATTAGGGAAGGCTTAAACCTGGACCCCCAGGCATAGTCATCTCCTCACCCTCTCATCCCACCCTCACCCCCGCCCCCAAAGCAGTCCTTGCAACTCACGCATCACATCCCTGGGAAGCTTTCGTAAGTCCATGCAGGGCTCTTTTTGTTACAAGTGACAGAAAAGAATTCAAAGGTTAAAGAAAGATTTTAAAAAATTATCCATCTAAGAGAACTACACTCAATACCCTGTGACAAACCAGAATGGAAAAGAATATGAAAAAGAAACTGAGTCACTTTGTTGTATAGCAGAGGGAACACACAATATAAGTCAACCATATTTCAATAAAATTTTAACAATTATTGAAAATTATCTGTGTAGCTCTCTGTCTGCCGATCTGTTCGTCTCTCTCTCGTTACCTATCTATCTA
Source organism: Ovis aries (assembly GCF_016772045.2). Classification (NCBI taxonomy): domain Eukaryota; kingdom Metazoa; phylum Chordata; class Mammalia; order Artiodactyla; family Bovidae; genus Ovis; species Ovis aries. The sequence continues at coordinate 184,873,780 of NC_056055.1, read as the reverse complement.
TGTTTATCTGTCTGCCCATCTATCTATGTATCTGTTTATCTGTCTGCATGTCTGTCTGTCCATCAATGCATGCACAACAGGATGGCTTCTTTGTCCTTGGATCTCTTCACAACATCTGAAAGTCTGCCTTCATGCCATGAGCTTCAGCATCGTCTGCATCATGTAGGTTTTGTTGGCACCACTCCTAGCGGCCCCTCTTCAGTTGTGTGCCCATCTGCCAACCATTCCCTCTGGTTAATTGGTGGGGGTGACTCTCCTTGCCTGGGTCTGGGTTATGTGCTCACACCTGAGCTGTTGGTGGTGAAAGCCCCACCCAAACCACACGGTCTGAGGGTGGGGATGGATAAGGGAGCTCTTTGTCTCAGAAGAGGTGATGGTGGCTGACCATATATAACCACAGGTTGAACCTTGTAAAATCATCAATACCCAAATGTATTGATAATTTACCTACAAAAATGATGACTGAAGGACTCGGCCTAATACCTTAACCTTCAAGGCTTACTCTGGTCCCTGAATGTAGGCTCCCATAGAATTTATCCCAACAGACCATACCCACCATACATACGGACACAACTAAGCGACTGGGTAGCAATAACCATGCACTCTATGGTCGCTTACTTCAGTCAACCAGTAGGTTTGTTAAATGTGTGCTTGGGTGAACTTCTAAAGTCTTGACCACCTCAGTCATCTTTCTGGGCCTCCTGGGAGGGGTGCAGTCACAGGGCTTCATGCAAGCAGTTTCCACAGGCCTGTATGGGGCCGGCATGGCACCTAAAACAGAGCAGGTGCTCAATAAATAAGCACTGAATGGATGTGCTTAATTACTTTCTCCAACAAGTGTTTATTGCTATTGGAAACAGGCAGGAGATTATATATATATACATATATACACATATATATACACACTAATTTCTTATTGAAGTAGTAAACAATGTCTCCAGCCAACCAGGTAACCCCTCTCCACAAAATGAAGAAACTAATAATTCAGTGTTTTTATTGAGTGCGCATGAAATCAGACTCTGATGCACATCACTGGCTTCTGATGGCAAAGACAAGTAGAAATCTTACCCTTTCAGCCAGACACACACAATCCATCACACACATGCTAACTGTCTTTACCAAAGGAAAAACAAAACTCTGATCTTTTTGACAAGCTGGAAAATTACAACTTGGAGTCAAGCATGTAGGCTGAACTCCCACAGTATTAGGAAGACAGGGCACCATTCTCCTGGACAATCATGTTTCAAAGAGAAAGTTTTAAGATCTTCAAGAATGACGGTCCTGGGATGCAAAACTGGCAACAGGCTTATTTAGCTTTTATAAAGATTTACATACATCTCAGAGACAGAGGCGGAGAAGGTGATGGCACCCCACTCCAGTACTCTTGCCTGGCAAATCCCATGGACAGAGGAGCCTGGTAGGCTGCAGTCCATGGGGTCGTGAAGAGTCGGACACGACTAAGTGACTTCCCTTTCACTTTTCACTTTCATGCATTGGAGAAGGAAATGGCAACCCACTCCAGTGTTCTTGCCTGGAGAATCCCAGGGACGGGGGGAGCCTGGTGGGCTGCCGTCTCTGGGGTCACACAGAGTTGCACACGACTGAAGCGACTTAGCAGCAGCAGCAGCAGAGACAGAGGGGATTTACAAGTTTTCTAAGGGAAATGCTGAAGGAAAAGGGAGAGAAGAAAAGCTTTCTTTCTCTTTTGACACTAGGGAAATTTTTATATTTTAGTGTGGCGGGGGGAGAAATCTTATTCTTTCTCCTCTCTCAGGTTCAATGGCTGAAGCCTGAAATCAATCTGACAAGACAGATTAACAAGAGAAAAAGTTTTAATTGCCCAGATAGGCACAGGATTTCACAAGGAGATTTCACAGAGCCCAGGAGGCAGCAAATGACTGAGGTTTCTACACTGTTTTAGGAAGTGTTTTGGGGCTTCTGGGTGGGGGAGGAGAGCTGGGAAGGTGGGAAGGAGATGGGGGAGCTGGACAGTAAAAGGGCTCCCCTTGTGTCCTCCTGTGCAGGTTAGACTCTTGCAGGTAAAAAGACCAGTTCTCTTCCTCTCCTCTCCTGTACAAATGAGTCCCTTTGTAAAAGAAATTTCCACTTCTTAAAAGTCTCCTTTACAAAGGGGCACTTTTGTACTTTACACTTTGGCATCTCTGGGGAGGTGAAGAGCTTTCCCTGTACCTGCTGGTTCTCAGTTGCCTTTGGCTCAAAACAATACTTATGCCAAAGTGGCATCTTTTGGCTAACATTCAGTATTTTTGACTATATTTCTGAATATAACATTCATATATTCTGCCTCCCTGGGGTGATAAAGACTATCCGTATGAAGCAGTAGAGAACAAGTCACCCTGGAACCAAATACATGATCTCCCATCCTCAGGGTAACTTAAAAATTTTTATTGAAGTATGGTCCTGAGTATTCACTGGAAGGGCTGATGCTGAAGCTGAAGCTCCAATACTTTGGCCACCTGATGCGAAGAACTGACTCATAGGGGAAGACCCTAATGCTGGGAAAGATTGAGGGCAGGAGAAGGGGACGACAGAGGATGAGATGTTGGATGGCATCACCAACTCGATGGACATGAGCTTGAGCAAGCTCTGGGAGTTGGTGATGGACAGGAAAGCCTGGCATGCTGCAGTCCATGAGGTCTCAAAGAGTTGGACATAACTGAGCGACTGAACTGAACTGATAGTTGATTTACAATGTTGTGTTATTAAACAGTTGCAAGTGTATACAAGGTGATTCAGTTGCATATATATATGTATATATATAGTAGTTTGTAATAACCCCGAACTCCTAATTTATCCCTCCCCCACCCCTCTTCCCTTTTAGTAATCTTAAATTCGTTCTCTGTGTCTGTCTTTGTTTCTGTTTTGTAAATAAGTTCATTTGTTTCACTTTTTTAGATTCCACATATAGTGATATCATATGATATTTGTCTTTCTCTGTTTGACTTATTTCACTTAGCATGGTAATCTCTAGGTCCATCCATGTTGCTGCAAATGGCATTATTTCATTCTTTTTATGGTTGAGTAATATTCCATTGTGTATATGTACCATATCTTCTTTATCCAATCCTTTGTGGATGGACATTTTAGGATGCTGTCAAGTCTTAGCTATTGTGAATAGTGTTGCTGTGAGCATTAGGGTGCATTATCTTTTTGAATTAAAGTTTCACGGTAACTTTTAAGTTACTGTTGTGAGAACGTGACTTGGAGTGTTTGGGGATGGTCATGACTTAGTTTCCTATGCCCCACTACACCTACCTCTCCAGTGTAATTTGGAGAAAGGAATGAGGCTCCAGACCTGGAAAAGCATCAGAATCAAAGAGACATCCCTCTCTGTTGCTCCTGGGAGTTATAATGGATTTAGAGGGTGGACATAAAGTATTTCCCCACAGCCCCACTAACAGCACTGGTATTAGTACTAGTACTACTAGTACTAGGGGTCTCACGTGCTCCTCCAGGATCTTCCTACTTTCCATCAAGAGGCAGAGTCTATGTTGCCTCTCCTAGAACCAGGACTGGCTTTTATGATTATTTGGACAACAAAACACAGTAGAAGCAGATGAGGCTGGGTCATAAATCACGGTGCACCTTCGACCTGCTCTCTCTCAGGACAAGCACCTTTGGGATCACGGTTTAAGAAGCCCAGACACCCTGAAGCTGCCTGGAGCTAGGACCACGTGGAGCAAGCCCAGCCCCAGTCATCCAAGAGAGCACGTCTCCAGGGGACTCTGACTGCCACCGCGTGAGATGTGCTAAACCAGGGAACTGCTGGCCGAGCCCAGCCAACCCCCAGGACTGTGAAGTGACGATAAATCACTGCTCTGATTTTCCAGCACTAGTTTCAGGTGTAACAGACATAAGCGTGGTGGAGAACTCAGGCTGGGAATCAAAAAACCAGAGTTTCAGAGCAAACAATCCTGTGTGATCTGCAGTTCAGGCCCCACCCATCTTCATCTGTTCAGGTTTCTTCATCTGTTAAATGGCTAGACTGATATATCCTAGTGGGGTTATTCTCCTTTTGCCTCATCCCTCTCAAATCTCTTTTCTGCCTTCTCCACCCAGGAGGGAGGTTAAACTCTATGGACATAGAGAAATGCTATGGACAGTTTCTCCCCAATCTGTCTGTCTTGTCTCTGGCTTTGGGTTGGGTTCAGCCAACGGAAGACATAGCCAGGAGATTCAGAGGGCAGAAGAGAGGTCAGGGTATTTATCTCGACACCTGACAGTTTTTCCATTTGTTTGTTTTGGTTGTACTATGAAGCATGTGGGATCTTGGTTCCTAAACCAGGGATGGAACCTGCACCCCCTGCAGCAGAAACACAGAGTCTTAACCACTGGACCACCAGGGAAGTCCCAGACTGTGGTTTTGACAGAGGCTGCATCCCCCTCTGGTTAAGATCCTATGGGTGGCTCCACTCCCAAGGATAGCTCTTGCCTGCTTGGGGAGACACTGCTTTCTCTCTTTGCTCCTTGTTAAAGGAAAATTATCCCGACATTTATTAAAATGGTAAAGAAGCCTTCATTCAAGACTGTTACAACAGGGGTGTTGCAACAGAGGAGAGAACCAGGGCTCAACTCAGAATATAACAAGAAACAAAGGGGATTTGTAGCTATGGAGCAGGGTGAGGGCAGCCATGGATGGACGATTACTAAGAGGAGACATCAAGACAGGGAGATTTCTGCTAAACTGACTTAACACCCTTCTTGCTAAAGGCAGGACAGGATTATCCATCAAAGGTGGGAGAGACAAGGAACTTGACGAGATATTAAGGGGGAAGATTCTCACTAACCCATGGCAGGAGTCTTGCTGAGGCAGGCCAAAGACAGGTGGGGCCAAGGTCAAAGCAGAAGAGGCGCAGAGGAGTCTGACCAGGCCTATCGCTGCTGACCCGGGCACCTGCATGTCCCCTGCTGGTTCCCTGAGCCTCACCCACACCTCTGCATGGCATCTTCTCATTAAACTTTCAATGATACCATGTGAGCAATGGAGTCTCCCTCTCCTGCAGCCCCTGATCGCTGGTCCTACAGACCCCACAGAGCTGTTTCAAGGATCAAATGAAATACTGCATGTAAAAGAGCTTTGGAAAGACTGAGAGTAATAAAGTCATCTTCAGGATTGAGAGAAGTTCTAGTGCCATGCAAAGGACGTGGGCCCGGGCTTCGGACTCAGTCCTGTGTTCAATCCAGGCCCTGCCCCTTGTTGGCTGCATTGTTGAGGCAAATGGTTACCTTTCCCAAGCCTCAAGTTCCCATCTGATTCATCAAGGAAAGTCAGTGTCTCTCAGACAGTCTTGGAGGATTGTCTATGATGATACACCCAATTATTAAAAAACTCCCCAGCACATGGTGGGTATTAAATACATGATTAGTTCCCCACATGCTCCCTTCCACCCTATTCTGAAACTGTGTTCTCAGGCAGGTTCTACAAAGCCACTGACGGCATCCATGGCTTCCCACAGAGCATTTCAGATCCTTTCCTCGATATTCTGAGAGACAGAGCCTCCTATTTAAGGAACAATGGCTTTCCACAGGCCAGAAATTGATTGAATTGCCCAGAACAAATGTCATTTTGCTTTTTCACTGGTGATCACGAGGCTCTGGTATAGAGCACAGATTGCATTTTGCATTATTTTCTTTTTTTGTCTTTCCATCAAAAAATCAATACATCCAGTCATTACAGAAACTATTCATCAACATGAAAGTCTATAAGTAAAAATGGCATATCCTTACCGCATGCACTTTTTCTAATGCACATTTATGATATCAGAGAAACTAGTTCATAACATTTCTCCAGCCTGAATCTTGAATCAATTGAGAAATATGAGGAAGACAATGGGACCCAATATCACTTTTGTTGGTGATAATGGTCTCAAAGAATGTGGTTTATACTTGTGGACCAGAGGGGAGAAACCACCACCTGCCACTGGCCACACTTGATCAATCAGTCAGAACCTTGACTTTCAAGAACAGCCTGGGCCAGGGCAATCCAGTTACTGGCTCTCTGCTGGTGGGGACGCTATGAAAGGAAAGGGTGTGTGTGTGTGTGTGTGTGTGTGTGTGCGCGCGCGCGCGTGTGCGAGAGTGTGTGCATGTGCATGTACACGTGCCCAGAATCTCATGCCAGTCCTTAAGCCAGGTAGAGCTCACCTCCCTTCCATGTGTGGGGAAGAGGGTGAGGGAGAGAAGTCAATGAGCTGATGGCCTTCAAGTGCCTGAGAAAAAGATCTAGATAGAAGGAGACACAAAAGGAAAGGGGATGTGCATCAGAGCAGGAAAAAAAAAAAAAAGGGTCTACAAAAACCCTCGGAAGGTGCCTTGTACTGTACTGAGAGGCCAAAGCCAACCTTCAGGAGATCCGATGAAGAAGGAAATGGCAACCCTCGCCAGTATTCTTGCCTGGAGAATCCCATGAACTGAGGAGCCTGGTGGGCTACAGTCCATGGCTTCGCAAGAAGTTGTACACGACTGAGTGACTAAACAACAAGGAGATCTAAGCCCTCAGACTCAGGATGAGCAGCTGCTGGGCACACCTGCCTAATACTGAAATAGCTCCCGGGGAAACCAGAAAGCACAAACGCTCCAGCACAGCCCCAAACGCTGGGGTGCACCGATGGTCCTCCTTGGTCTCACCTGATCATCAAAGGCTTCTCAGTGTGATGGAGCTCATATGTGTGCAACTTTCTGGAAGGAGCGTAAATATCTAATAAGAAAGAAAAAAAAGTGAAAATCGGAAATGGAGTAGCTGCCCCCGGAATAGTGCCATAGGGATTTAACGAGCACCGGCTGTGTCACAGGGCGCTAGTTCAAACTTTTCACCCAGAAGGCGGGTATTATTAGAGGTACTGTTCGGATGAGAACGCTGAGGCTCCAAAAGGTGGCCTCCTGCCCATCCTCACGCAGCGCAGCGGTGGCGGCGCTGACTCGGACCTTGGGGAGGGCTCTTTTAGTCCGTGGGGGTGTGGCAGCGGGGCCTGCCGACCACAGCCTGCGGGAGCCGCTTTAGGCCTCGCGTCCTCCCTCCACCTCCTCCGCAGCGCGCCTTCGCGCTGGCCCCCGCCAGCCGGCCAGCCAGCAGGGGTGGGTGGAGGAGCGCACGCCACGCCGCGCCGCGTCCTTATCAACCGGCAGGGCGGCGTGGTGCGGGGCCACCCGGTCAGGGGAGGCGCAGTCCCGGGCCCGCCGCGGGTGGGGCCATGGCTCCCATGGGCGCGGCGGCCAGCCGGGGTCCGAGAGGCGGCAGGGAGCGCTGAGTGCTGAGCGGCGGCGCGCGCGGGCAGGCGGCCGTCGGGGCGCCAGGGGAGCGCACGCGGCACCATGCGCCCCCGCCTGCCGCCACTGCCAGGGCTGCTGCTGCTAGCCTGCGCCGTGCGCGCGGTGAGTACGCGCCCTTCCGCGGGTCCCTCTAGGGGTGAGGGGTGGAGGGGCCCCACCAGATCTCCTGCTGGGCGGCGGGAGGCGTTTCTCCCCATCCTTTCCCCGCAACTATGATTTTTGTCTGCTCCTCTCAGGGGGGTCCTCTCCTCCGAAATAAAATCTGTATGTGCCCGGGCGCAGGCGGCGCTGAGATAACTTACCTTGCCCTTCACCCCACCCGGGCGCTCCTGGGCGGAAATTCGGAAGCCGCCCCGGCCGTGCCTTTTGTGTGCGGGCACTTTGCCTGCAGTATTTCCTTGAAACCTCATCATCGACTTTCGAAGTTGCTATTTTCACCCTCACTTTGCGGACAAGGAAAGCGAGACTTGGAAAGACCAAAAAAAAAAAAAACTTGCCCCGAGAAAAGACAGCTGGAACCCAGTCTGCCTGCCCCAGAGCCTTGCCATTTTGCACGGACAGCGGCTGCGGACGGGGAGACTTGAAAGCTTGGCCGTAACTGCCGGAGCTGTAACGCCAGCGTTTGCCGCTTCCTCCTTGGTCTTGTGGGTTTGGCTCCGCAGTGTCGATGGGTCTGGGGACTTCTGGGAGCAGCTGGTCTCCCTAAACCAGGTCCAGGGAGGAACTGGCAGAGAAAAGGGAAGGCAGCAGAGTGAGTGGCTTATGTTGCTTTCTCACAAACTCCAGGAGTCCTGGCCTCTGCCTGTGGGGTTTGTGAAAGAGGGTGGCTGCGGCCAGTGGGGAAGAAGGAGCGGTGAGGAAGGGGCGCACAGATTCCAGAACTTCCCCTTTCCACCAGCATTCCAAACAGGCCCCCCACCGCCTCAGTCCCAAGAAACTCCCCAGGGAAAGCACTTAGGAACTCAATTCCGAGCCTGAAATCTCTGTCCTGGGCAAACCCTTCCTGCAAACACATCAGTGGCCCTCCTGTGGTCCTCTCCTGGTTGGCTATAAGAAAGACCTGCTTCTGGAGCTGGTGGGAGTGTTGACACGCAGGAGGCACGGCTCCTGTGGTGTCCAGAGCGGGGTTTTCGGCTCTCCTATGCAGCTCCCTTGTGTTAATAACTTGGAGCCTCCTGTCCTCAGCGCTGCAGTTGGAAGGTGCTAGGACAACAGCACCTGCTTGCAAGTCTGAGCTCCCACTTTGGGGAAACGCCATCTGAGACATGGGGACAGTTCAAAGCCAAATTCAGCCTCTGAGTGTGTTATTTGGTGCCCAGAGCTGGGAGGCAGCCCTTTTGGTGACCTCACCCCACCTCCCGCCCACTGCCAGCCTCCTTTTTAAGTATCTGCAGTAACACTGCGGTTGTCAGAAGAAATCAACAAGTGGCTGGGTCTTCAGGACTAAGGTTCAATGTACATTTTAATCTCCAGCGTCATTTTAGGAATAAGCCCAGGGGAAAATGAGATCCCTTGGTTTAGGTCTTCCGTGTGCCTTGGAAGGATGCTTTATTATGCCTTGGTCCACTTTCCTCTTTTTACAGGGGAGCAAACTGATACCCACAGAGAGCAGGGACCTGCTCCTTATCAGTAAGTTTGTGGCAGCTCTGGGACTGGAGCCCAGATCTCGCCTTTCTCAACAGCCCAGGGCTGTGTCTGGGTTGTCGCTTGTCTTTGCTCACATCTTCCTCTACTCACGCACCACTTTATGTTCCTGCCAGGTGGTTTCCTGTGTGTAAGTCTTGGCTCTCTGGTGGCTTTATGGGCTTATCCAGATCTGAGGTTCACACTTCTTGGCAGAGAACTCTGTCAACAAATAGGGGTGGAATTGCCCGGCTTTGGTTGGAGGATTTCCCAGCCTATGGAACCCTGCTTTTTTCCTGTTTGAGTGGTCAGACATTTAATTTTGAAACTGAAGGACATTCAAACAATTCCTTATCATTTCATGCTTCGTCTTGGGGGAAATCATAGGCATCTTCCCAATTGGTGGTGGTGGGGGATCACTAAGGCCAAATTGCTTATTAGTACTCCCCCCAACTCCCCACCTTTTCACACAGAGATGTAGGGAGGGTCCCTTGCAAGTGGACTGAAAAGTGCTGGTGGCTGGTGGGGCAGTTTTTTGAGACTCCCATAAGAAACTCTGGCTTCACCTCCCCTTACTGTCCTCATCCATGTCTCTCATGAGAATTTTTACCTAGAACAGTATTGTCATTATTTACCAGCACACCTGTCCTTCCCGTCCTCCCCAATACGTTCACTTAGAGCTTGAACCTTGAGACTCAGTCGCACTCATCCTTTATCCTTAGAACCTGTCATATCAGAAGAAAGAGTCAATGACTGTGTGTGGGCTGAATGAATGAATGAAGTGATGGTGCTATCCATAGTGGCTGCCCTCATGTGGGGCACTTTCATGTAACAACAGGTAGTGAAGAATGACATCTTACAAGCAATCATTGCTTACAAAATTGCACATAAATCTGCCAGGCAAAGGTGCAGTCTCTCAGGGGAGGGCTTTTAAATCCAGGGCATCTTGCCAACTGCCCACCTGAGAACCTGAGTGTGTTAAGTGGGGTACAAGGGGCTACTTTTTCCTTCAAGCAGGGTTTCTTAACTTTGACACTGTAATTCTGGATATTAAATCTGAGCTTTCCACATGGGATGCTGGGACAAGAGCTATGCCCTCCCCTGGCATGGGAGGGAATGAGAGGGTGGAGATAGTGGTTAGAGAGAGGGGAGCAGGGGGTGCGGGTGCCCTGTACATTGTGTGCTGTCCAGCAGCGTCCCTGTACTCTGCCTACCAGAAGCTAGTATCTTCTCTCCGAGTTGTGCCAACAGAAATTGTCTCCAGACATTGCCAACTGTCCTCTGGGAGCAGGCAGGGCAAAACTGCCCTGGTTGAGAACTCCTGCCTTAAAAGTTATTATGTCTCAGGGGAAATGTGTGACCAAGATTCGCGATAGGTGTCACTGGATGTTGGGTTCAGGGTAGTGGGGTTGGTGACAGGGGATCTGAGCTGGAGACAGAAGCAGGTGTGCCAGTGAAAACCCATCTCCGGATGAGAAGACCTCTATAGGGCATGGGTTCCTTTGGCTTCTCCACCCTCCCTTCCCACTCCCCCGTGTCCCTCTTCATTTCTTCTCGGTTGATGGCTCAGAAACACAAAAACTCTAAGGTGGGGTCTGGCATGTGGTGGTCCCCACCCCTTTCTGGACTGCCTCTGGACCCAGAGGTTGACAAGCTGGGTTAGCAGAATTTTAAGAAGGCCTGCAAGGTCACCAGAGGATCTGACTACTGATGCCTCTTAGAGAAAAGTCACTGGGAGCTTTGTATCCCTGAACAATATTCCGAGGTAGTATTGTGGATTTCTTTTTGAGTTTTTGTTCTTCCTAAAAGTCATGTGACTGATGACCATGATGATGATGATGGTGAAGGCTTCCCTCAGTGCCTACTTCACACCAGATACTCTGCTAAGCTGTGCCTGGCACTACTTGACTTCTCTCACCAAGAGTCATCATCCTCACTGTGCATGTGAAGAAACTGAGATGTAGAAACAGGTGAAACCAATGGTCAAGTCACCCAGCTGACATGATGGTGTAAGGACTCAAAGCCAGCTGTGCTTAGCCAGCACGTGCATCTGCTTCCAAAGAGAGGCCGCTGGTTTTTGGCTTCCAAGGCACTGTCATGAAATCTTTCTCAAACCACAAAATGACAATAACTACAGTTTAATCTAATCACTTTATAAAAGGCAAATCAAATACAGAATTACACACAGCATTTTACTGAGGGTTGCCAGACATGAGTTTGGGGCCACAAATTCAAAAAAACAGGAGAGATGCTTCTCACACTGTTTAGGGGAGTCCTTTAGACTTTGGCACCCCCTTTACGAGTTGCTACAGAGCTCCCCTCCTGTCCCATCCCCCAAATCCCCTCCCTTGACACTGGAGGGCACAGGTCTCTTCCTGGCACCTCTTGTTGAAAGCCCAGATTCCACAACCAGGATTAGAGCTCTGCCCCCAGAGTGGCCTCTGGTTTGGCCCCTGCATCCCTGTCCTTAGCCAGCTGAGGTCACCACTGACCTTTGCTCAGGCTCTGGAAAAACCTGCAGCCCCAGATAAGACCCACAACACTCAGATTCTATCTACTTGCTTACATACAGAGTATATAAGTATTCATGAGGATATGAGAAAGCAGGAATCTCTTGGGGCCCACCCAGCTTCAATATTCCATGTCTGAAAGAGTCCAAGGAGCATCTGGGGAAGGGACCTCCCTGATGGGTCATCTGGTGGTTGTGCTGCCAGGATTCCTGAGTTTTCCAGACTTCTCCAGAATCACTGCATGCCCCACATCACTTCCCTCTCTCTCGGCTCCCCAAGGCTCCCCTTGGTGTCTTCAGAGATTTCTGACCTTACTACCTCCTTTCATTTTCAATAGATGGGTGTACCTCCCATATCCTGAGAGTCAGAGACTGAACTTCCTCTGAGCAGCATCTTGCCCTCACAGATGAATCTAAGTTGGACCCTCCTGTTCCTGTCCTCCTGCACCCAATGTCATGCCGTGCCAGAGCAGCACAGACTGAGGGGCTTGAACAGTGGAAATTTATCTTCTCGTAGGCCTGGAGGCTGGATATCCCAGATCATGGTTGGATTCTGGGAAGACCTCCCTCCCTGGCTTGTAGTTGGCTGCCTGGTCCTCATGTAACCTTTCCTCTGACTTCTGAGAGAGTGAGTTCACTGATATCTCTTGTAAGGATGTTAATCCTATCAGATTTGGGCCCCCTATGACCTTATTTGACCTTAATGAACTCCTCTGGGCCCTGTCTCCTAGCAGAGCCGCACCTGGGGTTAGGGAGTCAATACATTCTTTGAGGGACACAGACATTCAGCCTGCATCACACCTGAATGGAATAGAGGCTTTGCTCCAGCCCCATGCTCCTGACCTCTTCCCCACACCATGCTCAGTGACTTTCGTCCTGAGATGACACAGAGGTAGCCTTCATCCTGCTCCTCTTGACTGGATTTTCCATCAGCTAGTCAACCTGCCCAAGCCCATCCAGCCAAGTGGCAAAGGAACTTTACAGCTCTGGCCATGGTTCCTCCGCTACCGCTCATGGCCAGCATTTTGGAAGATGCATCTATGATCCCTGCCTCCACCTGTCCGTTCCTCAGCCTGCAGCACCCTGGCTCTCACCCGTTCCCTACTCGCATCAGTCTCACCAGGCCCTGCATTATCCCACTTTCCCTAGACAGGGCGTGGTCTGTGTCCCACCCAAGGGGAACACATGGTTGATGAGAGTTTGGACACTATGACTAATGACATCAAGGCAGCGAGCACACTCCCTGACTGTTCTGGGCAAGATGGGCAGGGCACCCATGGGACTCCAGCCTCTTAGAGACATTTGGTGCTGGGACACTCTGTCCCTCCCCCTCTTCCTCACCTTGGTGCCTGCCTTTCACAGGCTTGTGGTTCCCACTGTGCCTCAAATGAGGTTTTCCCTCTTTCGAGGTTTCCCCGTGTCACACGGTTCCTTCCTCTTGTGTGATCCCTCCTCCTGCATGGTCCCTCCTTTTGCTCATCTTCCCAGCCTGTGAGGGTCACTGTCTCAGGCACTGTCTCTGGCCCTTGCTCTCCTTATGCTTGCTGCTCTCTCTTACTATGTGTTTCCTTGCCCATCTTAAGGTGATGTAAATCCAACCTTAACCATGCTTATCTCACTTCAGCTGCTGCCGAACTCATATCTCTTGTCCTTGTTTTCCCTGTTGTTGGAGTTACTGAGGTACCCAAAGCAGACACATAGGAACGATGCTGGCCCCTGTCCTCAGCTGGCCCTCAGCCCCTGCTGGCCCCTGTCACATCTGTGCACATGCCCTCCGCTATGGGGGTGACTTCTCGCCTACGCGGTGCAGTGCCTCCCAGGGGTTTCCTGCCACTGCTTGTGGTCCATGGTTGCCTGCCCACTACCTTCCCGCATGCTCCCGCCACAGGTGCCTCTGGACCCCTTGGAGCCTGTGAGCTACGGCAATAAGATCTGTGTCTGCTCACCTTCGATTGCAGAGCATCCTAGGGACCCAGTAAGTGTTAGATGACATTTTGGGTTTGGAACTGGTTGTAGGATCGAGTTCCCTCTTTATTTGTCACTGTATAAACTAGACTAATATCTCTCTTTTTTCCCCTGTGAAACTATTCCTTTCCAGTCTCAGGTTGTCAGTTGACGAGCAAAGTGTGTTGAGTTTCTTCCCATCCTTTGGAATTCAGTAGCTTTTCATTGGAGAAGGTAATGGCAACCCACTCCAGTACTCTTGCCTGGAAAATCCTGTGGATGGAGGAGTCTGGTAGGCTGCAGTCCATGGGGTCGCTAAGAGTTGGACATGACTGAGCGACTTCACTTTCACTTTTCACTTTCATGCATTGGGGAAGGAAATGGTAACCCAGCCCAGTGTTCTTGCCTGGAGAATCCCAGGGATGGGGGAGCCTGGTGGGCTGCTGTCTACAGGGTTGCACAAAGTTGGCCACGACTGAAGCAACTTAGCAGCAGCAGCAGGTGAATAAAAGCTTTTTCACTCCTGAAAAGATTCAAAAGTTGACCTCCTTATTTGTGCTTTCTCAGGAAGTTACTGTAGAATGTGCTTCTGAAGAACAAGGAAGCAAAGCCAAGAAAAAGACAGAGAATATAGGAAATGGAACTGTGCCTGGGGGAGCCGGGGAGAGGCCCCCTAAAAGAACAGCCAGGTGCCAGGCCCCATTGGCAGAGGTCTGTGGGAGAGAGGGCTCCAGGGACTGAAAGAATAGACCTCTTGATAAATGTCTATCAAGGCTGTTGGAGCATTGGATAAATTAATCCTATCTACCTAGATAAACTAATCAAATGAAAACGCAAAGTCAATTGTTGACCACAGGAAAAACAAAATGTACAAGAAGAGACATAATCGTTTTACATGGCTAGACTCAGCAGTGAACAATATTTCATAGTCAAAGTAAGTCATTATAAATACAGACCATTCATTTAACTAACAATTAAGAGAAGGCTATCTCAATATATTATATGGGGGGAGGGAAGTATATGTAGGGAGGTTTAAAAACATCTAAATCTTTCTCTTCCATAATAGAGTTTTGGATAATGTCTCAAACTGATAAACCAAGAAATAACAATATGAGATAATTCTGAAATACAGAGATAAAATGAAAATATACATCTAAAGAAAAGTAAAGTGGTTTTCTCTGGAGAGCAGGAAAAGGTTAGGCAAGGGAACTGCTGTTTTTTGCTATAAGCACTTTAGTACTAGGACAAGTAAAAGAAAAAAAAGTGCCTATCCAAACTTGATTTTTAAAAACTATTAAAAGGGACCTTTTCAAGACTAATAGCTCTTGCTTTGAGGAGTATTTTATATAACTTTTAGCAATACTTTCACCATCACTTGTTTCTCCTGTGAATTTAGAGGAAAATTTTAAAGGGGTGCGCTATACAGCATAGTCTGTTTTTGTCTTAAAAATATTTTTTTGGCTGTGCTGTCCAGCTTGTTCAATCTCTGACTAGGGATTGAACCTGCCCATGCCCTCGGCAGTGAAAACACAGAGTCCTAAGCACTGGATTGCCAGGAAATTCCCAATATTTTGAAATTTATTGATTATATAGAAACATGCACAAGCGTACATACATTTGAGCTCTAAATATCAGCCTCTTCTTTCCTCTAGGAAAACCTAGATGATACGGGAGCTTTTTTCCCCTTCATTCTCCCTCTGAGGCATCTAACAAACTGTTGCTCCATGAACACAATCTTCCCAGCCACTCCCAGCTACGCTGATGGCCCCACTCTGTCACTGAGGCCGCTGTCTGCAGGCTGAAGACTCATCCACAGACTCAGCCCTTTCAAAAGAATACTGTTGCTGTCATACAAACAGTGGATGCACACCTTTCTGCAATTGGCATGCCACCACACAAAACAATCTTGCTTTATTCAGTTTTAATGAAAGGATTAAGGGTAAACGAACTGTGGAATGATCTACTTCACACCCACTAAGATAGATATTGGCGCTTGCCAGGTTACGCTACTGGTAAAGAACCTGCCTGCCAATGCAGGAGGCGGAGAAGACGCAGGCTTGATCCCCGGGATGGTAAGATCCCCCGGAGGAGGAAAAGGTAACCCACTCCAGTATTCTTGCCTGGAAAATCCCATGGACTGAGGAGCTTGGCAGGCTACAGTCCATAGGGTCACAGAGAGTCAGACATGACTAAAATGACTTAGCACAGCACAATAGATATTATTAAAACAGAAGAATAAGGATTGAGGATGAGGATATAGAGAAACTAGAACTCTGTGCGTTGTTGGCAGGAAGGTAAAATGGTACAGCTCATGTGGAAAATGGTGTGGTGGTCCCTTAAAAAAGTAATCAGAATTACCAAATGATCCAGCCATTTCGCTCCTGGATATGTGCGTGCTGCTGCTGCTGCTGCTGCTAAGTCACTTCAGTCATGTCCGACTCTGTGCGACCCCAGAGACAGCAGCCCACCAGGCTCCCCCGTCCCTGGGATTCTCCAGACAAGACCACTAGAGTGGGTTGCCATTTCGCTTCTGGATATGTACCTAGAAGAACTGACAGCAGGGACTCGAAGAGATGCTTGTACACCCCTGCTCTTGGCTGCATTATTCACAATAGCCAAGAGGTGGAAACACCCAAGTGATGAGTAGATGAACCAAGTGTGGTCTGTCCATAGAGTGGAATAGTATTCATCCATATAAAGGAATGCAATTCCAATAGATGCTACAAGATGGATGTGAAATGAGATACAGAAGAGCAAATATTGTATGATGCCACTTACATGAACAGACATATTCACAGAGTCAGAAAGTAGAATAGGGGTTGCTGTTTAATTGGTACAGAGTTTCTGTTGGGCTGTAGAAGTCCTGGAAATGGATAGGAGTGATCACTGTACAACTTTTCATTTAATTCCACTGAATTACACACTTCAACATGATTGCAATGGCAAATGGTATGTATATTTTGCTACAACTTAAGAAATTTAGAATTAAAAGAAGCTAAACTATCCTCTAGTGTTTATTTTTCCATTGTTGTTGTTTAGTTGCTAAGTCCATCTGACTCTTTGTGACCCCGTGGACTGCAGCGTGCCAGGCTTCCCTGTCCTTCACTATCTCCTGGAGTTTGCTCAAGCTTATATCCATTGAGTCAATGATGCTATTCAACCATCTCATCTTATGTCACCCCTTCTCCTCCTTCCCTCAATCTTTCACAGCCTCAGGATCTTTTCCAGTGAGTCGGCTCTTCCAATCAGATGGCCAAAGCATTGGAGCTTCATCTTCAGTCCTTCTGATGAATATTCAGGGTTGATTTCCTTTAGAGTTGACTGGTTTGATCTCTTTGCTGTCCAAGGGACTCTCAAGAATCTTCTCCAGCACCACAATTTGAGGCACCAGCCTTTGGCACTCAGCATTCTTTATGGTCCAATTCTCACATCTCACATCTAGTCAAAAACCATAGCTTTGACTAGACAGACCTTTGTTGGCAAAGTGATGTCTCTGCTTTTTAATATACTGTCTAGGTTTGCCATAGCTTTCCTTTTAGGGGCAAGCATCCTTTAACTTCATGGCTGCAGTTACCTTCTACAAAGATTTTGGAGCCCAAGAAAAAAACAAAATCTGTCACCGCTTCTGCTTTTTTCCCATCTATTTGCCGTGAAGTGATGGAACTGTATGCCACAATCTTAGTTGTTTGAATGTTAAGTTTTAAGCCAGTGTTTTCACTCTCCTCTTTCACCCTCATCAAGAAGCTCGTTAGTTCCTCTTCACTTTCTGTTAGTAGAGTGGTATCATCTGCTTATCTGAGATTGTTGATATTTCTCCCTGCAGTCTTGATTCCAGCTTGTGATTCATTCAGCCCAGCATTGTGAGTGATATACTCTGCATAGAAGTTAAAAATAAGCAGGGTGACAATATACAGCCTTGATGTACTCCTTTCCCAATTTGGAACCAGTCTGTTGTTCCCAAATGTCCAGTTGTAACAGTTGCTTCTTGACCTGCATATAGGTTTCTCAGGAAACAGGTAAGGTGGTCTGGTATTCCCATCTCTAAGAATTTTCCAGTTTGTTGTGATCCACACAGTCAAAGGCTTTATTGTAGTCAGTGAAACAGAAATAGATGTTTCTCTGGAATTCCATTGCTTTTTCAATGATCCAGTGAATGTTGGCAGTTTGATCTCTGGTTCCTCTGCCTTTTCCAAATCCAGCTTGTGCATCTGGAAGTTCTTGGTTCATGTATTGCTGAAGCCTAGCTGGAAGGATTTTGAGCATAACAACCTTGCTAGCATGTGAAATGAGTGCATATTTTCCCATAGTCCTAGGGAAAAACATGAAGAAGTTGAACCTTTCTTGGAGAGGATTCCCACTGTAGGTGTTCCCCCGTTCCTCATCTTGCTCCATCGCTTACAAGAGCCCTCTGTGCTACAGTGCTGCTTTCTTCAGCCTCCAAGAGTGCACATCACCACCCGCTTTCAGGAGATGCCACCCCCACCCAGTCATCTACGCTGTGTAACAATCACAAACACTCAGTGGCTTGTAGCAATGCATGTTTCTCTCTTTCTTAGTGTTTGCGAGTGAGCTAGGGCTTGACTGACCAACTATGATACTGACATTGATCCAGGCACTGTGCAGAGCAAGTCTGCGACCCTGAAGACCCATCATGGTGCTCTGGTACAGTCATACCTGTCTCCCTCCCACCCTCAGCTTTCCTTCTCAGCTGACACATTAATGTCTCGATCTCTACAATTTTACCACTGCAAGAATGTTATGGAAATGATGTGGAATCTAAAAAATGATGCAAATGAATGTATTTACAGGACAGAAACAGACTCACAGACATAGAAAACAAACTTACGGTTACCAAAGGGGAAATGCCGGTGGCGGTGGGGGTGATAATTAAGAGTTTGGGATTAAAATATACACACTACTGTATATAAAATAGATAATCAATGAGGACCTACTATGTAGCACAGGGAACTGTACTTAATAGTGTGCTGTAGTAACCATATGGGAAAAGAATCAGAAAAATAATGGATATATGTATATGGATAACGGAATCACTTTGCTGTATGCCTGAAACTAATACAACATTGTAAATCAGCTATACTCCAATATAAAATAAAGATTAAATGTAAAAAGAACATTATATAAATGAAATCATACTGTAACTGTTTGGGATTGGCTTTTTTCACTGAGCGTACTTCTCTGGAGATTCATATAGGTTGGTCCATGTATCACCACTTTGTTCCTTTTTATTGCTGAGGGCTTCCCTGCTGGCTCAGATGGTAAAAGAATCTTCCTGCAATGTGGGAGACCTGGGTTTGACCCCTGGGTTCCCTTGGAGGAGGGCATGGCAACCCACTCCAGTGTTCTTGCTTAGAGAATCCTCAGGGACAGAGGAGCCTGGCAGGCTACAGTCCGTGGGGTCACAAAGAGTTGGACCTGACTGAGAGACTAAGCACAGAATTTCATAGTATGGATGTTCCATAGTTCACCTCTTACACATTGAAAGGCATCTGGATTGTTTCAGTTTTAAGGTATTAGGAATAAAGCTGCTGTAAATATTAGTATACAAGTATTTGTGTGTGTGTGTGTGTGTGTGAACATAAGCTTTCACTTCTCCAGGATAAATGCCCAGGAGTGCAATGGTTCGATCATGTAATGTTAATAGTCGCATGTTTAGCTTTTCTTAAGACCTTGCCAACTTGTTTTCCAGAGTGGTTGTCTCATGTTACAATCCCACCAGCAAAATGTGAGGGACCTAGTTTCACCACAGCCTTGCCAACGTTGTTGTGATTGTTTATTTCAGGTCTTCTAATAAGCATGTAGTGATATCACATTGCAATTTCAATTTGCATTTACCTAATAGCTAATAATGTTGAACATCTTTTCATGTCCTTGTTTGCCATCTGTATATCTTCTTCTGTGAAATGTCTCTTCATGCATTTTGCCTATCTTCTAGTTAGATTTTTAAAATTTGCTTACTATTGGGTTTTGAATGTTCCTTATATATTCTAGATATTAATCCTAATTTGTTAATTGCAGATATTTTCTCCTAGTCTATAGCTTGTCTTTTCATCCTCTTAACAAGGTTTTTCATGGAACAAAAGTTTTTAGTTTTGATAAAGTCCAGTTTATCAGTTTTTCTTTTTATGGATCTTGCTTTTGGTGTCAAGTATAAAGAATCTTTGTCTTGCTCTGCATTTTGAAGTTGTTCTCCTGTGCCTTTTTCTAAAAGTTTTAGTTGAATTTTTTGTACTCAAGTCCATCATTATTTTGAGGTAATTTTTATATAAGGTATGAGTCTTAGGTTTGTTTTGTTATCTATAGCTGTCCAATGATTATAACACTGTTGCCTATTCTTTTGTTAATACCAAGTTCTTTTGACTACTATCAGTTCAGCTCAGTTCAGTTGCTCAGTCGTGTCCGACTCTTTGTGACCCCATGAATCGCAGCACGCCAGGCCTCCCTGTTCATCACCAACTCCTGGAGTTCACTCAAACTCAGGTCCATCGAGTTGGTGATGCCATCCAGCCATCTCATCCTCTGTCGTCCCCTTCTCCTCCTGCCCCAATCCCTCCCAGCATCAGGGTCTTTTCCAATGAGTCAACTCTTCACGTGAGGTGGCCAAAGTACTGGAGCTTCAGCTTTAGCATCATTCCTTCCAAAGAACACCCAGGACTGATCTCCTTTAGAATGGACTGGTTGGATCTCCTTGCAGTCCAAGGGACTCTCAAGAGTCTTCTCCAACACTACAGTTCAAAAGCATCAATTCTTCGGCACTCAGCCTTCTTCACAGTCCAACTCTCACATCCATACGTGACTACTGGAAAAACCATAGCCTTGACTAGATGGACCTTTGTTGGCAAAGTAATGTCTCTGCTTTTGAATATGCTATCTAGGTTGGTCATAATTTTCCTTCCAAGGACTAAGTGTTTTTTAATTTCATGGCTGCAGTCACCATCTGCAGTGATTTTGGAGCCCAAAAAATAAAGTCTGACACTGTTTTCACTGTTTCCCCATCTATTTCCCATGAAGTGATGGGACTAGATGCCATGATCTTCGTTTTCTGAATGTTGAGCTTTAAGCCAACTTTTTCACTCTCCTCTTTTGCTTTCATCAAGAGGCTTTTGAGTTCCTCTTCACTTTCTGCCATAAGTGTGGTGTCATCTGCGTATCTGAGATTATTGATATTTCTCCCGGCAATCTTGATTCCAGCTTGTGCTTCTTCCAGCCCAGCGTTTCTCATGACGTACTCTGCATATAAATTAAATGAGCAGGGTGACAATATGCAGCCTTGACGTACTCCTTTTCCTCTTTGGAGCCAGTCTGTTTTTCCATGTCCAGTTCTAACTGTTGCTTCCTGACCTGCATACAGGTTTCTGAAGAGGCAGGTTAGGTGGTCTGGTATTCCCATCTCTTTCAGAATTTTCCACAATCTGTTGTGATCCACACAGTCAAAGGCTTTGGCATAGTCAATAAAGCAGAAATAGATATTTTTCTGGAACTCTCTTGCTTTTTCGATGATCCAGCATAGCTATACAACAAGTCTTTAAATTAGGTGAACTGATTTCTCCTAGTTATTTTTTTTCAATTAATAGAACTTATTTTGCTGAGAGGACTTAAGTTTACAGAAAAATTGTGCAGAAAGTGCAAAGGATGACCATATACCTGTCTAAATCCCTCCTCCCCAGTGTCTCTTGTTATTAATGTTTTGCATTAAACTGGTGCATCAGTTATGGTTGGTGTACTAATATTGACACATTACCTAAAGTCTCTAGCTTAAGTTACTTTTTCTTGCAAGTCTATTGTTGAAGTATAGTTGACGTATAATATCACACAGGTTACAGATGTATACGGCTAGTGGTTCACATTTTTGAAGGCCGTGCTCCACTTACAGTTATTGTAAAATATGGGCTATGTTCCCTGTGTTGTACGATGTATCCTTGTGGCTTGCTTTATACCTAACAATTTGTGCCTCTTACTCCTCTGCCCCTATTTTGTCCTTCTCCCATTCCCTTTTCCCACTGGTAACTACTAGTTTGTTTTTGTATCTGTGGGACTTCCTTGATAGCTCAGTTGGTAAAGAACCCACCTGCAATGCAAGACACCCGGGTTCGATTCCTGGGTCAGGAAGATCCCCTGGAGAAGGGATAGAAGTCCGCTTCTTTTTTGTTACATTCACTATTCTGACTTCCTCCTTTTGAATCTCTGCTGTCTGGCCCCAGTCTTGCTCACAGAGAGGCCTTATGTGCTAGAATCAGCTTTGTGGTGCTGACTGGTGCTCTTGGTTTTGGGTTTTCAGGTTGGTACCCCACCTCGACTGTGTGATGTGCTGCAGGTACTGCAGGTGGAGAGGGACCAGTGCCTGCAGGAGCTCTCCCGGGAGAGCGCGGAGCATCCAGCCCCAGGTACGTGCCTACCTGCATCCACTCTGGGATGTGCTCGTGTCCAGGTCCACTGGGTTTGTGGGAGGTAGGGGCTGGACCAACTGTATTCTTTCAGAGAATAAGCAGAGGGGAAGGGTCTGGAGCAACCCTGGTGAGCTGTCTACATGTGCTGAAAATCACATCGTCACCCACTCTTTGTTTCTCTGAGTTTATGGGTACAACCAGGGTGTTTGAACCATTATCTTCTGCATGATGACTTTACCCAGGTGAGTGTTTTGATGAGAGTTACTTCTCATGGTGGTGTACCTCTTATCTGTTCTCTCACCTCCATTGCTAGTTTGATGGGAGAGGTAACAGAAAGGCAATGTGGGGTCTGGAAAACTCAGGGTCCATTGCTGGCTGACCCTCACTGGCTGTGTGAATGTGAACAAATTATTTAATGTTCTGAGCCTCACTTTCCTGATCTATAAATCAGAGGTGATAAAGTATGTTAGAATTATAAATATATATAAATAAAGATGTTAAATATAGGTGCTTCTTAAAGATTATTAATTTAAATATTTATTATTATTAGTCAAGACAGTCAATATTATTAATTTGCTCTTTACATATTAATTTTATTTCTACTCCCTTCCTTCACTTATCTTCATAGCTTTTACTCATCTAAAGGCAGTGGAGGATGTGGCATTAAGAAAAGAATCCTTCACAAATAGTCAAACAAAGACTTGTACAGACAAGGTCTTCACTGTACTGGTTACAGTAGCCAACAGGTAGAAACAACCCAAGTGTCTGTCAGCTGATGAAAGATGAAGATGTGGTCTGTACCTACAATAGAATAGTGTTCAGCCTTAAAAAGGAGTGAAGCACTGGTACATGCCGCAATGTGGATAGATCTTAGGTGGTGCTATTGGTAAAGAATCTGCCTGCCAATACAGGAGATGCAGGAGACAAGGGGTTTGATCCCTGAGTTGGAAGGCACCTTGGAGTAGGAAATGGCAACCAACTCCAGTATCCTTGCCTGGGAAATTCCATGTACAGAGGAACCTGGTGGGCTACAGTCCATGGGGCTCCAAAGAGTCAGACGCAACCGAGTGACCAACCACAGGTGCACGTGATATGACTCTACTTATAGGAAACGTCTAGATTCGACAAATTCACAGAGACAAAAGTTAGATTAGTGGCTGTCGGGGGCCCAGGGGAAACGGCATGCGGAGCACCTGCATAGGCACTGCCTCTTAGTGGCGGTGAAATGTGTAGAACTAGGTAGAGGTGCTGGCCACACAAGACTCTGTCCTAAATGCCACTGACTGTACACTTTAAAATGCTTTCACTTTCATGCATTGGAGAAGGCAATGGCAACCCACTCCAGTGTTCTTGCCTGGAGAATCCCAGGGACGGGGGAGCCTGGTCGGCTGCTGTCTGTAGGGTCACACAGAGTCGGACACGACTGAAGCGACTTAGAAGCAGCAGCAGCAGCAGCAGCAGTGGTTAATTTTATGTTACATGAATTTCTTTTCAATAGACTTTATTGAAAAGTCTCTTCCAAGTGGCTGCACCATTTGAATTTCTACCAGTGATGAATGATCATTCCTGTTGTTCTATATCCTCGCCAGCATTTGATGTTGTGTTTTGTTTTTTTAATTGTAGTAAAATACCTACAACAAATTTTATTATCTTAACCATTTTCATCTATTTATTTTTCTTCCAGTTTTATTGAGATATAGTTGACATACAGCGTTGCATAAGTTTAAGGTATATAGCATAATGATTTGACTTACGTACATAATGAAAGTATTATCACAATAAGTTAAGTGAACATCTGTCATCTCATATAGGTACAAAGTTAAGAAATGGAAAAAAGTTGTATGATGAGAACTCTTAGGATTATTCTCTTAACAACTTTCATACATACCATACAGCAATGTTAATTGTCTTTATAATGGTATACATTACATTCCTAGTACTTATAACTGAAAGTTTGTACCTTTTGACTACTTTCATCCAATTCCCCCTAACCCCACCTCTGGTGACCACAAATCTGAATTGTTTTTGATGTATAATTGACCTATAAAACTATGTAATTTCTGTTACATACTTAGTAATTTAATATTCTATACATTTCAGAATGATCACCGCTGAGGAATCTAGTTATGATATGTGACCATACAAAGATACTACATAGTTGTTGACTGTATTCCCCTCTCTGTACATTTCATACCCCTAGCTCATATACTTTGCACCTGGGGCATTTGTATCTCTTAATGTCCCTCATCTATTTCTTTCTTCCTCCACCCAGCTTCCCTCTGGCAACTGCCTGTTTGTTCCCTGTATCTGTAACTCTGTTTCTGTTTAGTTTTGTTTGTTCATTTGTTTTGTTTTAGAGATTTCACATATAAGTGAAGTCGTACAGCATTTGTCTTTATCTGACTTATTTCACTTATCATAATACCCTCTAGGTCCATGCATGTTGCCACGACTGTCAAGATTTCATTCTTTTTATGACTGAGTAATATTCCGTTGTGTATATACACCACATCTTCTTTATCCATTCATCTACTGATGGGTACTTAGGTTGCTTCCATATCCTGACTATTGTAAATAATGCTGCAATGAACATATCTTTTCTAATTAGTGTTTTTGTTTTCTTTGGATAAATACCCAGGAGTGGAACTGCTGGATCACATGATAATTATATTTTTAACTTTTTGAGGACTCTCATAGTTTTTCCAGAGTGGCTCTACCACTCTACATTCCCACCAACAGTGCATGAGGGTTCCTGTTTCTGCACATCTTTGTCAACACTTGTTATTTCTTGTCTTTTTGATAATAGTCATTCTGAGAGGTGTGAGGTTACATCTCATTGTGGTTTTGATTTGCATTTCCCTGATGATTAGTGATGCTAAGCATCTTTTCATGTGCCTGTTGGCCATCTGTATGTTTACTTTAAAGAAATCTAAAAAAATACATAAATTTCATCATCTTAACCATTTCTCAGTGTGCAATTGTGTTAAGTTCACATTACTGAGCACCCAATCTCTAAAAACCTTTTATATTGCAGAACTGGAGCTCTGTACCCATTGAACAGCAACTGCTCTTCCTTCTTCCATTATCCCCTGGGAACCATCATTCCACTTTATATTTCTATGAATGAAATGGTTCTAGGAACCTCAAATAACTGGACTCCTACAGTTTCTGCCTTGTTGTGATCGCCTTGTGGTATCTCACTGGGGTTTTGATCTTCAGTTACATGATGATCAGTGATACTGAGCATGTTTTCCTGTGTTTCTTGGCTATTTGTATGTCTTGTTTAAAGAAATGTTCTCTCAAGTCCTTTGACCATTTTTAAGTAGGGTTGTTTAGTTTTTAGTTATCGAGTTACAGGAGTTCTTTATATATTTGGGATATTAGCCCCTTATCAGTGTGTGATTTGAAAATAATTTCTGTCATTCTATAGTTTACCTTTTCACTCTCTTGATTGTATCCTTTGATGCACAAAAGTTTTAAAGTTTGACTTATTATAATCTATCTAATTTTACTTTTGTTATCAGATCTTTTGGTATCATATCCAAGAAAGCACTGCCAAATCCAGTCTCATAGAACTTTCTCCTAAGAATTTTAAAATTTTAGCTGTTACATTTAGGTTCTTGGTCCATTTTGACTTAATTGTTAAATGGTATAAGTTAATCGTTCTTTTGCATTTGGGCATTCAGTTTTCCCAGCAGCATTTGTGGAAGGATAGTCTTTTTCTCATTGAATGGTCTTGGTATCTTGGTAAAAAGAATCACTTGACCATTCATGTGAAGGTTTATCTGTGGGATGTTTATTCTATTCCATTGGTCTATATGTCTGTCTTTATGCCAGTACCACACTGTTTTGATTACTGTAGCTTTCAAATAGGTTTTGAAATCAGGAATTATGAGATCCTCAACTTTGTTGTTTCTCAAGATGGTTTTAACTATTCCAAGATCCTTAGTTAAGTCGCTTGCTCAGTCGTGTCTGACTCTTTGTGACCCCATGGACTGCAGCCCACCACGCTCCTCTGTCCATGGGATTTTCCAGGCAAGAATACTGGAGTGGGTTGCCATTTGGATATTCCTTTAGGAATTTTAGGATGAATATTTCTATTTCTGAAAATGAAAGGAAAGTGTTAGTCACTCAGTCATGTCCAGTTCTTTGCAACCTCATGGACTGTAGCCCGCCAGGCTTCTCTGTCCATGGAATTTTCCAGGCAAGAATACTGCAGTGGGTAGCCATTCTCTTCTCCAGGGGATCGTCCCGATGCAGGGATGGAACCCAGACTCCTGCATTACAGGCAGATTCTTTACTGTCTGAGCCACCAGGGAAGACTGATTATATTAAATAAATTCTAAATAAATAAATATTAAAATATTTCTGTCTTTTGGATTTTTTAAAAATGGCTATGCCACATGGCTTGTAGGATCTCAGTTCCCTGACCAGGGATTGAGCCTGGGCCCCTGAAGTGAAAGCACTGGGTCCTTACTACTGGGCCCCAGGGAACTCCTTGTCATTGGAATTTTAATACAGATGGCATTAAATCTGTAGATCACTTTGGGTAGTATTGACATCTTAAAAATATTAACTCATCCAATCCGTTAACACAGAATGTCTTTCCATTTATTTGTGTTTTTAATTTCTTTGAGCAACATTTGGTAGTTTTCAGTGTGCAAGGCTTTCATCTTGTTGGTTAGTTTTATTCCTAAGTATTTTATTCTTTTTAATGCCATTATAAATGGGTTTGTTTCTTAATTTCCTTTGTAGGTTGTTTCTCATTAGTGTATAGGAATGCAACTAATTTTTGTGTGTTGATTAAAAAAATTTTTTTTATAATCTTATGTTTGCTTCCACTGCACAACAACACAATCAGCTACAACTACACACATATCCCCTCTCTCTTGAGCCTCCCAACCCCACCCTGCCTCTCTAGGTCATCCCAGAGCACCGGACTGGACTCCCTGTGTTATACAGGAACTTCTCACCAGCTAGCCATTTTACACATCATAGTGTACATATGTTGATGCTAGTTTCTGCATTCACCCCCCTCTCTTCTTTCCCCACTGTGTCCACAAGTTCATTCGCTACATCTGCTTCTCCATTCCTTCCCTGCAAATAGGTTCATCAGTACCATTTTTCTAGGTTCCATATGTGTGTATTAATATACAATATTTGTTTTCTCTTCAAATATTGTATAATATACAATATTTGTTTTACTTCATTCTGTATAACAGGCTCTAGGTTCATCCACCTCATTAGAACTGACTTAAATTCACTCTTTCTATGGCTGAGCAATATCCCGCTATATGTATGCACCACATCTTCTATCTTTATTATTATTATTATTATTATTTTAATTTTTATTTTTACTTTATTTTACTTTACAATACTGTGTTGGTTTTGCCATACATTGACATGAATCCATCACGGGTGTACATGCATTCCCAAACATGAACCCCCTCCCACCTCCCTCCCCATAACATCTCTCTGGGTCATCACCGTGCACCAGCCCCAAGCATGCTGCATCCTGCGTCAGACATAGACTGGCGATTCGATTCTTACATGATAGTATACATGTTACAATGCCATTCTCCCAAATCATCCCACCCTCTCCCTCTCCCTCTGAGTCCAAAATTCCGCTATACACATCTGTGTCTTTTTGCTGTCTTGCATACAGGGTCGTCATTGCCATCTTTCTAAATTCCATATTATGTGTTAGTATACTGTATTGGTGTTTTTCTTTCTGGCTTACTTCACTCTGTATAATCGGCTCCAGTTTCATCCATCTCATCAGAACTGATTCAAATGAATTCTTTTTAACGGCTGAGTAATACTCCATTGTGTATATGTACCACAGCTTTCTTATCCATTCATCTGCTGATGGACATCTAGGTTGTTTCCATGTCCTGGCTATTATAAACAGTGCTGCGATGAACACTGGGGTACACGTGTCTCTTTGAGTTCTGGTTTCCTCGGTGTGCACCACATCTTTATCCATTCATCTGCTGATGGGCATCTAGGTGCTTCCATGTCTTGGCTACTGTAAATAGTGCTGCAGTAAACACTGGGGTACATGTGTGTTTTAGAATTGTGGTTTTCTCAGGGTATATGCCCAGTAGTGGGTTTGCTGGATCATATAGTAGACTTATTCCTAGTTTTTAAAGGACTCTCCGTACTGTTCTCCATAATGGCTATATCAGTTTATATTCCTACTAACAGTGTAGGACGGTCCCCTTTTCCTCACACCCTCTCCAGCATTTATTGTTTGTAGATTTTTTGATGATGGCCATTCTGACTGGTGTGAGATAATGCCTCATTATAGTTTTGATTTGCATTTCTCTGATAATTAGTAATGTTAGTGTATTGCTTTTATATCTGCCCTATCACTTGCTGAGTCCACTTCAGAAATCACTGGGGCTTTCTACATGTAAGACCACATTGTCTAAAAACAGATAATTTTACTTCTTTCCTCAAATTTAGACAACTTTTATTTATTTATTCTTGTCTATTTGCTGTAGACTAGGGCTTCCAGTGGGTTTTCCTGGTAGCTTGAAAGTGAAAGTGAAGTCACTCAGTCGTGTCTGACTCTTTGTGACCCCCATAGACTGTAGCCCACCAGGTTCCTCCAGCCATGGGATTCTCCAGGCAGGAATACTGGAGTGGGTTGTCATTTCCTTCTCCAGGGGATCTTCCCGACCCAGGGATTGAACCCAGGTCTCCCACATTGGAGGCAGATGCTTTACCCTCTGAGCCACCAGGGAAGCCCTTTAGCTGGAAAAAAATCCACCTGCAATACAGGAGACCCTGGTTTGATTCCTGGGTTTGGGAACATCCCCTGGAGAAGGGATAGACTTCCCACTCCAGATTCTTGCGCTTCCCTGGTGGCTCAGATGGTAAAGAATCCAACTGCAATGTGGGAGGCCTGGGTTCAATCCCTGGGTTTGGAAGATCTCCTGGAGGAGGGCATGGCAACCCACTCCAGTATCCTTGCCTGGAGAATCCCCATGGACAGAGGAGCCTGGCGGGCTACAGTCCATGGGGTTGCAAAGAGTCGGACATGACTGAGCGACTAAGCACAGCACAGTACAGGGCTTCCAGTACTAGGCTGAATATAAGTGGCAAAAGTGGGCATCCTTGTCTCGTTCATGATCCTACAGGAAAAGCTTTCGGGCTTCATCACTGAATGTGATGTTCACTGTGGCCTTTGCATATATGACCTTTATTTTATTGAGATAGTTTCCTCCTATTTCTAGTTTGTGTTTCTATCATGAAAGGATGTTGGTTCTTGTCAAATACTTTATCTGCACCGGTTGAGATGATAATGTGTTTTTTGTTCTTCTGTTAATGTGGTGCCTCACATAAAGCAATCCTCACATGTTGAGCCATCCTTGCATCCCAAAGATAGACCCCACTTGGTTATCGTGTATAATTCTTTTAAAGTGCTGTTCAATTCAGTTGCTAGTATTTTGTTGAGAATTTTTATATCATTGTTCATCAGGGATATTTGTCTGTAGTTTTCTTTTCTTGTAGTCTTTATGTGTGTTTGGTATCGGATAATGCTGGCCTCATAGAATGATTTTACAACTATTTCCTCCTTTACAGTATCTTGGGTGTGTTTGATGAGGCTTGGTGTTAATTATTCTTTAAATGTTTGGTAGACTGTATGAGTGTGGCCATCTGGCCTTTCCTTTGTTGGGAGATTTTTTTGTTACAGATTAAATCTCCTGACTAGTTAGAGGTCTGTTCTGACTTTTGTTTGCTCCTGCCTCCGTCTTAGTAGTTTGAGTGTTTCAGGAAAATGATCCTTTTCATCTAACTTATTCAGCAGGCGTATTCTTTTGCAGTATTCTTCTCTCCAGGTCATGGCCTTTGTTCATGAAATTCTTGAGCTGTTGGATATCTGCTTTCTTATTGTCCCCCATGGCCAGGCCCATGACCCCTTTCCCACCCCACCCCACATACCCCCAGGAACCAGCCACCACCTAAGCTGCTGTTCCTGCTGTGTTGCAGCCTCCTTGTCCTCTTAGCTGTGTCTGCGAGGCTTTCCTCTCCTCTCCCTTCCTGTCTGCTTCCTTGCTCCAGGGAAGACAACTGTTTGACCTCTAGTCCAGTTGTGATGGTGGCTGTAAGGTGGAGGCAATCCCATCTCTGTATGTGAATTTCATTTCAACTTTTAAAAGGAAGAGGAGTGGAGGTGAGGAGAGGGGAAAGGAGAGGCCCAGGCTTTTAAATTAGACAGTGTGATCTTGAACAAGTCCTTAATGTCTCTGGACCTCAATCTCCACATCTGTTTTATGGGATTGGTGTGAAAATAAAAGCATTCATTCAAAAATATTTAACACTTCTTGTTTTGAGATGAAAATGGTAAGATTGATGGCACATAGACTCCTCTCTTCTGGCTTAGGAATGTGTTTTTATACACATGGCAGACTTGATATGCAAGCTTCATGATATAGGGGTTGCTTTTTCACACATCACAAAAGATCCAGAGCTCGTGCAGAGTTCCTGGGTATCATCAGATCCCATATTCCTCCTCTCTTTCTGCTCAATGTGTGACATGCACCGCCAGGTTGTAAGGTGGCTGCAGCACCTTGGGAGGAGGGGAGAGTATTTTGGGTGAAGAGAGATGAAAATCATGAGTTTGGATTAAGACACACATAATGGAGACTTCAGAGGAGGATTGGGCTGGGGAATGCTTTTATTTGGGTGGCAACTGAGACTGAGGTTGTAGGAGGAGTGGCCTTGAGATCCCTGCACTTACCTGCGGGGGGGGGGGGGGGGGGGGGGCGCTCCGCAGAAAGAGAGAGGCAGTGGAACTTCCCTCAGCAAAACCGAGGGGTCCCCAAGAGAGGTGAGCCTGCTGTCCACCAACCCAGCCCCTCAGCGAGTGAGAGACAATCAGAGGCGACAGGGGTTCCCTCTAAGCAGTTCCACCTTATTGCCACAAACTCTTGGTTTATATAGGCAAGCAAGGGGGTTTTGCGAGGGTTGCACCAATCACATTAAAGGTCAAATTATAATATGCCATAGTTGCACCAATCACGTTAAAGGTCAAGTCATCATGCGCTTCATTGTAACAGGAGTCTATGATGATCACGCGCTGTCCACTTGCACAGAAATCAAGAGAGCCAATCAAAAGTTTTGACAAACAACTTACGCCACACCCTCATCTCATCTGCCAGGTGCCATCTTAGCTCTAAACCGCAAAGCTGCCCTTCTTTTTTCAAGGTTTCCCATTTAGGGTCCCACACTTACGCCAGGTGCAGCCAGAGACAGGAGGAAGGTGGTGCCCTGGGAAGCAGAGGTCAAGCAGTGTGGATGCTGTGATGTGCTCTGGCCAAGTTACTAGCCTCTGCATGAGGGGTGGGCAGGATGAGAAGTTCCTTCTCCTATGCTGGCTGTGGAAGGTGCTGTGGGGGAACCAAACTGGGACCTTATGGCTCAGAGGGGGCCCACCATTGAGTCACAGGGCACCCCCTGCCATCCCAGGAACAGCAGCTGCCCTCATGTCCCCAAGGAAAATGTCTAAAATTCCAGTGACAGAGTGTGGGACTTGTATTCAGGCCTTAGGGATAAGGCCCAGACTGTCAGGCCCCTGGGAGAGATGATGGTAAACTTCAGCTCACATCAAGAAGTTATGGATGATTATTTTAAAAATTAGCATCTGGAGTGTTTAAATGTGCCAGTTGTTCCCCAGGGCTCCAGGATGAGGGTCAGCTCCTGACTTGGCCCTTGTTCATGCATCCACTCCAAATGTTTCCGCTTGGCCCAACCAGATTGCTTACAACTTTCTGACCATGTCGGTTCTCTCATGCTTCTGGGCATTTGCACATTCTGACCCCTCTGCTTCAGCTCCATTTCCTCTTCTCCAGTCCTGTCAGCTACTTCTCCAGGAAATGACTTCTGCTGGCATAGCTGGCCACCCTGACTTCTGCAGGACCACCCCACCTCCATCCCCCACCTCTCTTCCCCTCCTGGCACATCTGCACTGCATCGTGGGCATGCGTTTGCTGGACTGGGACAGACTACGTCCCTTTCCTCTAAGACCGAGCACTTGGTGTGTGTTTGTTGACTGACTTACAAGGTGAATGAGTGCAGACCCTCGACTGAGAGCAGAGAGAGGAGACGGGAAGGAGACAGAGGGAGATGAGGCAGAGCCTTTGTGGTAGAGGATGTGGGTGCTCCCAGCTTGCCCAGCTCACCACAGACCAGCCGAGGTGAGTGGTGTGGCCACGTTGCCCATGGCAGGTGCTTCCCAGAGTGTGACCTGGCCCATCACCCCGTGGGCGCTGACCTCAGATTGCAGGACCAGGGAGGCTGTGAATATACCCAGGTTGACTGACTTGCAGCAGGTCTGACTGTCTTCTGTCCCCAGAATGCTACTTGTGCATCCAGGGCTGAGAGGGCTCATTAGGGACTCCCGCCAGGTTCTGCTGTGAACTCTTGGGGAGACCTTGCTCTCTCCATGCAGTGAGGCCGTCCTTTATTCGCAGTGTTTGCCACTATGTCCTGCCAGGCCAGTGAGCAAAGGGGCCCAGGTTGACCCCACCCTAGCACAAAGGCTCAGACCTCTTCGATCTCTTTTGCATTTTGGCCTTCTGCAACTTTTATTTAGGAAAAGGTGTCTGTTGCTCTGAAAACCTGGTTTAAAAGCCCCTGGGGCAGAAGATGTGTGAGGACCCAGCCTCCTGGGAAAGTCTTCAGGCCTTTTCTGCTCAGAGGTTGAGAAAGCTGAGCCAGAAAAGCCATAATGGAACTTAGAACGGATGTGGTGGCTGCAGGGGAAGAGTCCCTCCGAGAAAGAAAACAGGAGAAACAGCAAAGCCGTGGAGCCCTTGGGCAGGCTCAGCCCGAGCATCCCCATCAGAACCTGGTGGGTGGAGGGGCTGGGCTGAGGCTGCCTGGATGTGGGTCCAACCCCGTAACTCTGCTCAGGAGCATGACTCCTGAAGGCCCTTCCATCCCCAGGAAGGATCTGTCTGGTACCCGAGGCCAGGAGGGGCTGGTAGACTCTCTGTTGGGGGTACAGGGTTAATGGTTAAGCTGCCTGGTCTTCCCTGGGGAGGAGGTTAATGTTTGAATGCGAAGAGAGAGACAGGAAATGCCACCCACCAAGCTGTCACCAAACTCGGCACACTTATCACAGATAAAAAATTAACTCCTCAGCTATTCTGGGCTAGGTAAGGCCTTCCCAGCACTTCCTGGGAGCATTTCAGGGTCACCCTAATAGCTTCATGGCCTGCCTTACTGGGCTATTTATTACTTTGTTTTCAGAAGCTGATACCCCCTCAGAGCTGGCTGGTGGAAGGGCTCTGCCTCACCCTAGGGAGGAATGTTCCAGAGACAGAGTGGAGGCAGGAAAGGTGTGGGCTTAGTGGTCGGACAGATCTGGGCAGGGGCACTGCTCTGTCACTTAGGGGCTGTGTGACCTTGGGCAAGACCTCTCTGGTTCTTCATGTCCTTGCCTTTAGACGGGGAACTCACCATCCCCTTTTCCTCTTCTCTTTGACAGTGGGCTCCCCACTCCCAAAGAACATGGGCTGCCTTCTAAAGGGTTGGGGGGGTCAGTGTGCCTTTTTATTGAAGTGAAATTCACATGATATTAGCCATCTTATTGAACAGTTCAATAGCATTTGGTGCATTCACAGGGCAACCACCACCTCTTTATAGCCCCAGAGCATTCTCATCTCATCATCCCAAAATAAAACCTGTACCCATCGCTCCTCATCTCCCTCCTTCCTCTGCCCTACCCCTGGCAACCATACCTCCACTCCCTGTCTCTGTGCATTCGCTGACTCTGTTCATTTTGTATGAATGGAGTCATAATCCGTGACCTTTGAGTCTATCTCCTTCCACTAATGTTTCCAAGGTTCATCTATGTAGTGGCACGTATCAGTGTGTCTTACATGCTGGCCTTTGATGCGGTTTCTCTAACAAACATTCCAGGTCCTTTTCTGGATTCCCCTGGCCCCTGATGGCCTCTGGCAGACAAACACTCTGGGACAACCCTCACCCTACTCAGAGCTCACCTCTCCCTATCCTTTCCTTGCCACAACTGACCTTGGCTCATTTTTCAGAAACAAGAAACTTATGTTTATGTAGCACTTTGGACAAATTTTTTTTTTTTTTTTTTTAGTTCTTAAAGCAACCCATGCAGTTAAGTACTGTTACCATCCCACTTCACAGATGAGGAAGTTGAGGCTCTTAGAGGCACAGGATCACCCAGTGCTGAAAGAGGACTCTCAGCCCACATCTTTTGACTGCAAATCCTGAGGATTGTTTATTTTGCGATCCAGACTGAACTGTGAGTGACTGATACTCTCACTCTCCCCAAGAAGATTTGCATTTGAAAAAAAAAATAGAGGAAGAGAGAGGCTGTTGGTGCCAATTAATGTCTAATTAGAGTGAGAGCATGAAAGGAAGCATTTCAGCTGGAGGAGGAGGAGCTTGTGGGTGGTTGAGGAGGACTCTGTGGGGCCAGTGCAGTTTGTACAGTCTAGGGAGGAGGAGGCTCAGGATCAGTGCTCACAAGCTCAGAAGCACTTGCCTTGGGCAAGTCTCTTGGAGGGAGAAGAACCAACCTGCCCCAGGGAAGTGGCACCCAGCCTCCCACTCAGAGGGTCTGTATCTCATCCAGTGCAGCCTCCAGCTGCATGACCCTCTCTGCTTGGATTCTTTCGGTAGTGGAGAGCTCACTTCTCCCCAAGATAGTTCATCCCAAGGGATAGCTTGTGCTTCTCGGTTTAAAGAGAAGCACCCCAGGCTTTCTGTTGTGCCTGCCTCCTGTGCTATGCTTTTTAATGCCTTTGCTGCCTGGGCCTCCAGTTCCCCTGACCCCACCCTGACCACCTCTGTGTGTGGTCCAGCCATCACAAGTAGGGCAACACGGTTCCCAACCTAGATACTGTAGGTCAGGTCATTCGCACAGCCGGCCGAGGAGACCTCCTTAGGGTGCCCTTGGGGTGGGCTCAGGAAGGCAGAGGGGGCTTGATGGAGCCCGGAAGCCGGCTGCTGGCTGTGCTTGTCTGTTGTGTCCCCATAGCCATTTCCCCTCTGGGTTTTCCCACTGTCTGGGGCAAATGGGCAGCAGGGCCCTTGAGCCTCTTTCGGGAACCTTCTGTTCCCTGCTCATCACATCACTCTTGTCTCCCTAGTCTGAGTGAAGTCCTGCTCTGTTTCCGTTTTTTCAGAATTATGACTGCAAGGTTGCAATCAAGAAAATCAAAATTATGATTTTCTCAAGAATTGTGATTGCACCAGAATTCCTCTTTATCCTCCTGCCTTGGGGGCCCTTTGGAAACAGGTCAGGGAGAGTGTAAGTTTTCCTGCCCTTCTCGGAGGCTGTGAACCAGTAATCTGAGAAGGAAGGAGAGAAAAAAGGGAAAAAAAATGCCAGGAGGGAAGAAAGATCCACTGCACACACACATCATTTACTTCCCACCAAAATTCTGGGGGGCATTATTTTATAGATGAGACCAATTTTATAGATGAGGAAGGTGGGGCTCATACATGTAAGTGGTGTGTTCAGAGTTCACTCCGTCCCTACCACACTTCACCTCAACCCAGGACCCCACGCTCTGCTGCGGGCGCTGGGCAGGCACCCCCTGCTGCCCACATGGTATTAGTGGTCTTTTCCTGTTTCCCTACTTGAACTTTCCCCAGTCTTCCCCTCCTGTCCCCTCCAGCCAGGTGGTCAGTGTTGACAGGTGACCTCAGAGATGGTAGAGGGTCAGGGGATTCCCTCTGCCCTGCCCTCCCTAGTGGCTCAGTGACAGTAGATCTGCTTACAAAACTCCTCCATCTCTTACCTCCTGGGTGCCCCCCAACCCTGACTCAGGCACTGAGCTTTGCAGCTCCTAGCCCTCCCCCAACCCACTGACCCGAGTACTGTGCCAGAGCCCCAGGGGAGGCCAGACCAGGACGCCATGCCACTTCTTTCATGCTCCACCTGTGCAGCCATCCCTCACTCAGGAGGAGCCTGTAGGGAGTGGGGTCCAAGGCCCTCCGTTCACACCCTGGAGCAGTGCAAACAGGGTCCCTGCAAGCAGCCAGGAGGCCACTCTGCTGCCTGCTCCCCCGGCCATAGGCCTTCCAGCCCACCTGCACCAGGCACCATCTGTACTGTGGTCTCCTTTATATCAATGGGATAACTCTTTTTTTCATCATGCTGTACATGAGATCTTAGACTTACTCATCATATACGGCTTCCCTGGTGTCTCAGTCAGTAAAGAATCTGCCTGCAATGCAGGAGACCCGAGTTCAATCCCTGGGTCAGGAAGATCCCCGGAGAAGGAAATGGCAACCCACTCCAGTGTTCTTGCTTGGAGAACTCCATGGATAGAAGAGCCTGGTAGGCTACGGTCCATGGGGTCGCAAGAGTCAGACACGACTTAGCAACTAAACCACCACCATCATATATAACTCCAACTCTGTAATCTTTGACCAACCTCTCTGTCTTCCCCCCAACACCCACCCCTGGTAACCACCGGTTCTATTCTCTGCTTCTATGAGGTTAACATTTTTGGATTCCGCATACCAGTGAGATGATAACAGTATTTGTCTTTCTGTGTCTAGCTTTTTTCACTGAGCACAATGTTTTCTAAGTTCATCCATGTTCACACATGGCAGGATTTCCTTTTTAAAAAATTAGAAAATTTTTAGGCTGAATGATGTTTCATCATGATTTTCTTTATCCGATTCTTCCTTTAATGGACACTAAGGTTGCTTCCATACTTTGGCTGTGGCAGTAATGTTGTAGTGAATATGGGGCTGCAGATAGCTCTTGAGACAGTGATTTCATTTCCTTCAGATGTGTATCCAGTAGTGAGATTGCTGGATCATTTGGTGGCTCTATTTTAATTTTTTTGAGGAAGCTCCACTGTTTTCCCCAGTGGCTATACCAACTTACATTCCCACCAACAGTGCATGAAGGTTTTCTTTTTTAAACTGACTTTTTTTTTAACTTAAGTCAGTTCAGTTTAGTCGCTCAGTCATGTCCAACTCTTTGTGACCTCATGAATTACAGCACACCAGGCCTTCCTGTCCATCACCAACTCCCAGAGTTCACTCAAACTCATGTGCATTGAGTCAGTGATGCCATCCAGCCATCTCATCCTCTGTCGTCCCCTTCTCCTCCTGCCCCTAATCCCTCCCAGCATCACAGTCTTTTCCAATGAGTCAACTCTTCGCATGAGGTGGCCAAAGTATTAGAGTTTAAGCTTCAGCATTAGTCCTTCCAATGAACACCCAGGACTGAACTTAGCCTCATCCTAAAAGGCAGTAACTACAAAATCACAGCTCTGATATACTTGTTGTATAACCTTTTAATGCATATTAAATTGTTTTTTAAAAGGTGTAACTATTAAAATTAAAAGTGTTCAACCATGTACCAGCCACCAGAGCCTACCAGTGAGACGTGCTCCTCACATGCTGGGCCAGGTCTGTTCCAGTGCTGAACCTGTCCTGACAGCGAGGCCAAGGCTGGGAGAGGATGGCCGTGTCACAGGGCTTGGGACATGAGCAGTGCCGTGTGGAGTTAGTGTCCAGGGCTGCTGCCACCAGCGGTCAGCCTGGAGGTGGGATCCTAGCTGCTGGCGCCCTGTATGTCAGTTTGCCTCTTGGGGCCTAGGTTCCTCATCTCTGCTTTGGGGCAGTGACCCTACTCGACCCCTGCATTGTACAGCTCCAGCCTGGACAGCCCCTTCCCAGCCTTTCTTTCCGCCTGGCCAATAGGAAGGATATGGGCATAAGCCAGCTGTGGGGGAACCTGTGTCCCTCTCGCTCTCATCCCCCACCAGCTGCTCCTCCCTTGCTTTCCGCAGCACCAGGCCATTGTCCCTGTGGGCCAGACCTGACATGACCCAGCTCAGGAAGCCTGCCAGATGCCCTGGCACCCTTCCCATCTGTCTGGCTAGCTGGACGTGGGTTGGGTTGTCCGGCCTCAGGGACTCGGGCCAGTGCCCTGGCTGACCTGATCAGCCTCAGTCCTGAAGCCTCTTCTCCCAAAGGGAGAGGCTCCTTCGTGTTCCCGCAGCAGGCAGCGCCCCCAGTGCTTCTAGGAGGAAGGGTGGCCGTGTTGTAAACGGGGCTTCTGCAGAAGGAGTCGGGCTGGAGGAGGCTCACCCTCCAGCCTCCAGGTGCTGTGCCAGGTGAAGTCACACCGTGCCCCTCTGTCCAGGGCCTCTCAGGACCATGTCACTGTCCCAGGGGCATCTGGGGAGGCGAGAGTCACTCAGGGGCCTGGTGAGCCACGTCTACGGTGGGAACCTGGAGGACTGGTGCCCAGACAGTGCAGAACCTTCCTGTGTACCCTGGGAAGGTTCAAGAAGAAAGAAGGTCCAGCCTGCCCTCTTTCAGTGCACACTGTGAGAGTTGGGGTGAAGGCTCTGGAACACCCAGGGGGGTTTCTTATGACCGACTTTCCTCAAAGAACTCAGACACTGGTCCTTGGCCCCCTGGAAGCTTCCATTCTCACTGTGGGAGCTCCATTAGGCCCCACTCTGAGTTCCCGTGGCATTCTCCTCCTCTGTTCTCTCCCCCCTTTGCTCAGGGCCACAACCTCCCAGGGCTGCTCTGCCCCAGCCAGGCATCTTTCCCTAAGAAACTGGGGCTGGTGCCTCTGGAGACAAGCAGGTGGGCAGAGCCCATGAGGTGGCACCCAGGAGCCTGGCTGGACAGTTACCTTACAGCCCTTCCGTTTCCTGGCTGGGTGACTCCAGGTACCCACCTCCTTGCTTTATTGCTTCATTTGTAAACGAGGGCAGAGTTGGGTGCCTTGCAGCACTGCTGTGGGTTGAATGCTCTCCTGTGTGTAAAGCACAGAGTGACTCCTGCTGGCATCAAGCAGAGCTGGCAAGCAGAGGACGTGGGATTCAGAAGTCATGTGTGGCATCACAGCGAATGCCCATTTATAAGGAATGAGTGACGAGGAGGGGAACAGGGGCCAGAGACTCGGGCATTCATCCTTTCCTTAGACGGTTGTTGAGTGCCTGTGCCTTGCCCAGTCCTTGTGGGCACAGGCCTCCAGCAGTCATGAATCAGACTGGTTCCTGCTCTTTATATTGACTGCCTGGGGCGGGGATCCATTTGCACCCAGGCACCAGGAGGAGCCCTCCAGTTATGACCTCCCCTGGCCTCTCACAATCATCTTGGATGGGCTCCTGGAGCCCAAGGCTGGTGTGAGCCCAGAAGAAGAGGCCTCTGCAGCGGGAAGGGAGGGATGCAGTATGAAAATTCTCAAAGCAAAGCCCAATGACCACATACAGAACACCTGTAGGGAGGTCTTAGCCTGCAGATTCCTAGGACTCAGGACGACTGAATCAGAACCTCCCCAGTGACACAGATGTCTACTGCAGGATCAATACCTCTAAAGTGGGACAGATCGCCAGGGGGACTTCACGTGGAGGGAACAAAAGTGTCCAGGATGATGCTGAAACTTTGAGCCTAGTTTTATTCACGCCTGAAAAGAGACTCTTGCTCTTTATAAAAACTGGGAATTAGCCAGCTGGGTAATCCAGGGACCCCTTCAGACCCCTATCCATTAGTCTCTGGAGCTAAAAATTGCCTTGCAGTTCAGAGGACCCAGCTGGGTCCCCACCCCTCAATGCCAGGATGAAACGGAGGACTTGGTGAGGAAGAGGACTGGGGAGGATGGCAGGAGGGAGCTGCCATTCCCTGGCACCCGGTGAGTGCCAGGCTTTCCACGTGGAGATGATCTCTTCCCCGGACAATCTCAGGAGGAAGCCATCTGTTTCCCTAAAAGAGCTGAGGGCTTGGGCAGCGAGGTGTGGTGAAGAGGACTGGAACCCAGGTCTCTGGGACTCAAGAATCTTGAGTTCTTTCTGAGGGCTGTGGGCTCAAGGGTGGTGTGGTCTGCTTTGTGTTCCCCAAACTGGATGCAAGGTGACTACGGACCTCATGGTATCACCTCCATTTCCAGTGTGCTCCAGACCTTCCTGGTGATGTCCTCCCAGGTGGCATGGGCCCCCAGAAGTCTGTCGCAGGAGCAGTTTCTCTGATTTTCTTCCCCTGGGATCTACTGTGGGAGAATTGGTGGCTGGTTGTGTTAAATGATAATTTCTAACAGAGTATGCCTGCCAAACATTGTGCTTAAGTAATGAGAGAACCAGTGATACATTAACCACTGGTTCACAGGAGAATTCAAAGTACTGCATATATAAGGCAAATAGATGCAAAACTGGCTGGAAACAATTTCACATAAGTTTTAGATAATTCATAGTCATGCAAATGCAAAGAAAGTGACAGAAATGTGGTCCCAAATGCCTCTGGACAGGAATCGTTAGCACGGCCATCAGTTATCTACAATTTATTGAGCTGTGAAATAGCTCAAAGACGCAACAGGCCAGAGAACCGCCGAATCAGGTAAACCAGAAGGCCGTGCTTAAGACAGCATCTAGTTTTGCATTATAGACATCCGGTAATTTTTTTCATGTCAAAGTCTTTCAGTTACCAGAATTGGGCCACTGATCTGGCTCTGAGCTTCCCAGCAGCCAAACAAAACAAAAAGGAAACAACCTCAAATTCAGTATCTATAAGGACAGATATATACTAGCTGTTCGCCATAAGTTCAGCTTTGAGTTGCATTGAGACCAGATTATCTGTGGAAGGGATGTGGAGGGCAACACCAGGCACAGGTGTTAGGGATGTGCTAGGCTGTGCGGGAGGGGGGGGGGGGGGGGGGGGGGGAGGGGGGGGTCCACGTTGAGATGCTGTCTGATGCTGCTGCTCTTCTCGGCAGGCTGCCGGGGGCTATGGGACAACACCAGCTGCTGGCCGTCCTCTGCACTGGGACAGACGGTGGAAGTGGCATGCCCACGGTTCCTCTGGATGCTCGTGGGCAGGAATGGTAACAACTCAGCCCGGGGGCCCAACTGGGCAGCTGTGGGGCAGCCCTCTGGGTGAACCTTGGCCTGGAAACATGAGGCCAAGACTTCTCTGCGGACAGGAAGTGAATGGAAGGATGGGAGCTTGGGAGTAGTAGGGTGGGCTGAGTTGTCAGTGCCAAGCAAGGGGCCAGAGGGCCAAGTACCAGGGAAGGGGTAAAGGAGGCCAGGCTTGCTCCTCTCTGCCCTGTGTTCCCATTGAGGGGCTCCCCTCCTTCCTTGCACATTTCTGGCCCCTTAGCACCCAGCCCTTGTGTCTGGGTCCCACTTAGCCCTGGCTGGCTTTCCAGGATGCTCACTTCCTCTGTGCCCTCTCTACTAGACCCTGCTGATGAACTCTGTCCTTTATGGAAGCTTCTGGTCTCCTGGGGGATCTCTCACCCAAGCAAAGCTGCAGTTTATAAGGATTTCCTTAATTTCAGATGAGGAAGTACGGAAGTTGTCTCTGACAGGGAACACTTAGGGACTAACAGGGACTAATGCTGGACAAAACCCTGTCATGTACTAGGCATTTTTACAGATTTAAACTTTAGTTGTCACAAAACCCCTGCAAACCACAGAACTTTTCTCTCCACTTGGCTTAGTTAAACAGTGAAAATAACAAGGTCTGGGAGGGGTTTAGCCTTGGCTTCAGGTTCACAGCTGGGAGATGGAGAGACAGGGACTGCAGTTTCTTCTCGCGGCCACCCAGTGTCGCTGTGGGGCTGCAGATCCACCCACCTGTATGGTCTCACAGAGGCGCTGCCCCCTGGGTTCCATGCTAGGGGTCCAGGGCACGGTTGGGGGATGAGGGTCAGCAGGGATCATCTCAGCCTGGGGCCTACTGTGCTCATACCCAGCTGCGGGCCCAAGGGATTGGCCAGCCCAGGAGCATAAGTCAGGAGCAGTCCAGCCTCAAGTCACCTAGAACCATCTGTCCTCTATCTGCTCTCCGCCCATAAATCTACCTTGGGTCTGGAGTCTGAAGAAAGGCTCTACAATAGTGTCTCAAGGGTTCCAGGGCTCCCCACCCCAAGAAAGGAAAGTGTGTCCAGTGAGAACAAGCTGGTGCTCCAGACTCTTCCTTTTGAAGGAAGAAAAAAAGTAGAATAAACTAACTGTTTCTCAGGGTACCTACTACATGGGCCCAGGCAGAATGAGTATCTGTGTGGCTGGGAAACCACAGGCTAGATTATGTACCCAGATACTTGTGTGTCTGTGCTGGAGCCTAGAATATTCCGTCTAGGATGCATTCCTTTGATTCTTAAGAGGGCCCTATTTCTTCTTTAAAAGCACACTTCCTGAGTGGGGGCAGGCCTTGGCTTTCTTTCCCTTCTGTCTTGATGGGGGATGGGAGCCTTACAGCAGCACAGAGTCCTAACCTGATGAGGCTTTTGAGAGTCAGAGAAAAGCTTTGACCTGGCTCTTCCCTGGACTGCTTGCCTGCGCATGCACACGCAAACACACATTTGCACAAAAATACTGACTGTACTTTTGGGGACCCTTGAAGTGTTTACTGACCTGAACCTGGGTTAGAACCCCTAACATATTAGGAATTAAACCCAGGGGGAGTGGATAGGAGCCCATGGGAGCCCACCCCTGTGTCCTCTGCGATTCTACTAAGAGCCGTGTCAGCAGAGGGCACCTGGCCTGCATCTCATGCAGTGTTGTCATGGGAATCCTGCTGGGTCGGTGAGGAGAGGCGTCCAGACAGACAGCCCAGCCTCCAGGGATACACTGTCTGATAACCATTTCTGGATTCAAGGGAGTAAGTGTGCTTTTATTTCAGTTTCTTGTCCAACCTTTGACCACCATTCTTTCGTCTCTGACAACCTAGCTTGCTTGATTTAATAACAGAAAGCTTCCACTCATCTCCTGAATTCCAAGACTCCAGGCCCCACCATTTCTGGTCTAATTTAGAAAGGCCAGAGGCAGAAGGGAAGTAGCCTTATGGCTTCCTCTCTGTGTCCAGCACCAGCCTGGGTTTCCTGCCCCGTCCTGCAGTGTCGGTGATTATTCCTATTTGGTACAGAAAAGTGATGCCCCTAAGGGCACGCAGCAACTGAGAGCCAGTGCTGGGTTTTGAACTCAGATTCTTGACCCGTGCTCCAGGTCTCCTGAGCCGTCATAGACCTGGCATGCCTAGAGCCCAAAGGCCATGGTCTCCTGCTAGAGTTGCCTCTGGGATCTAAGGGAGGGGGCAGGCAGGAGGGTGGGACAATGACGGGCCACACTGAGGCTGGGCTCTGTTGCCCAATTCTGGGCCTTGGTTTTCTTATCTGTGAGGTAGGCCGCAAAACCTCCTTCAGAGGCGTGCCATTAGGATCAGCATGTTAACATAGTGGCTAGTTCTAGAAATGGCCACCATGTTTCTCCAGCTGAGTGGAATCTGTTTGGTCCTAAAGCCTGAGAGATGGTGGCCTAGACCATGGGGCCAGTCAGAGAGAAACACACCAGGCCCAGCTCGGGTGGCTGGGGAACCCAGACAGGATACTGATCGGAGCAAAAGGAGCAGCAGGGCTCCTTTGTTCAGAGTTGGGGTCA
This sequence comes from Ovis aries, assembly GCF_016772045.2. Lineage (NCBI taxonomy): Eukaryota > Metazoa > Chordata > Mammalia > Artiodactyla > Bovidae > Ovis > Ovis aries. Next base: position 184,830,596 of record NC_056055.1, on the reverse strand, counting down.
GCCCCCCGCAGCCTCGACAGCAGCCAGACCTGGGGACTGGAACTCGGCCCCCCTTGGCAGCCCAGAGTGGAGGATGCAGCCGAGCGAGTCTCTGTAGGCAGGGAAGCTCCCCACATGGCTTTCCCAGACTTCTGTCTTGGCTTGGCAGCTCCTCTACCCCAGTCTTCAGGCTCTTGCTCTAAAAAGCTCTGCCTGGGTAAGCTGTTCCCTCTTCCCTTGTGAAAACGTTTAAAATGGGCCCTTCCTCCTCCCTCATTTGTTTTCCTAGCCAGCCAGCCTACAGATGTTTCATGAGCAAGGGCTCTGGGGAGGCAGGCCCTAGGGAGCCCCTGAGAATCTCTGGGAGGGGAGGCAGGGGAGCCACGGTCACTTCCGTGTGAGAGGTACACACTGCAGGCTTGAGAGACAGAGAGGGCTGCAGTGATCTTGTGGTTTATAGTACAGAGAAGCACCGAAGAGAGGCTCCCTGGGAGGTTATGTGTGTTAGCTCTGCTGATTTTCAGACACTGAGGAGCAGGGTGTGAAGTTATATATAAAGTAGAACTTCTGCGACTTCCCTGGTGGTCCTATGGCTAAGACTCCACACTCCCAGTGTGGGAGGAACATTTGATCCCTGGTCAGGGAACTAAGATCCTGCATGCTGCACAGCCAAATAAATAAGTAAATAGAACTTCTTAGCGCAGGAGTAGAACCAGGAGCCTGTAAATAGTTAATTATGGGTGTGGCCAGATCCTCACCAAGCAGGCAGATTTCTCTGGGGCACTCACCCATTAGATGGCTGTCCCTGATAGCTCAGTTGGTAAAGAATTTGCCTGCAATGCAGGAGACTTGGGTTTGATCGCTGGGTTGGGAAGATCCCCTGGAGAAGGGAAAGGCTACTCACTCCAGTATTCTGTCCTGGAGAATTCCAGCCCATGCGGTTGCAGGATCAGTTGCAAAGACTGAGTGACTTTCACTTTTCAGGGCCTGGGAGCAGGAAGAGCAGAGTAAGAAAGGGATTAGTACAAAGCCTGCAGCTAAGAACATAGGCCTGAGCCCTGGGGTTCAAATCCCATGTTCTACATTGACTGGAGTGTGGTCTTAAGCAAGTTCTTTAACCACTGTGTGCCTCAGTTCCCCTAGCTATAAAATGGGTATAGTATTTTCATGTTACAATACATTTTACTATAAAAGTAACAGTGCCGACCTCATAGTCTTGTTAGGATTGAATGAGCTAATACCTCTCACGTGCTTAGAGCAGTGCCTGGCATATAGCAATCACTGTGTATCGTTATAGTAGAGCATGCGGTTTTATAGTTGAATAAACACACTGTCATTAGTGGGAGGTCAGTGTTTTTGGTTTGGGGTGTGTAACCTGCTGTTCTTAAGCACTGCATATGGCCTCTCTCATCATTGGAGGCATTGCCATGCCTGCCAGAGGAAGGTTTTATTATTCTCTGAGGGGCACCCAGGTAGCTGAGCAGTGACCCTGGAAGTTGTGCTGGGCCTGGGGCCTGGGGCATGTGTCAGTCACCTCTCTCGTTGTGGAGCCTGGTGCCTGGCACAGGGCGTGTGGGGCACAGGGTGTGGGTGAGGCAGTGGGGGCCCAGGGAAAGATGAGCAGTGCTCAGAGGCTAGGGGGGGCTAACGGTTCAGGTTTGCAGGTCAAGGGATCCAGAATCGCGGCTCTGTGTCTCGCATGTACATGAGCATCCCTACTCGGGCTGTCTGCCCACACCTTTCCTGCCACTTTTCCGGACTGACTCTTACAAAGCCTTCAAGGGTCAACTGAGCAATTGGAGCTGCCCTGTGTGGTTCGGAGAAAGGAACAGAGTGACAGAAGGAAGCTCCCTCCACCAGCAACTAAGTGGGGCAAGGCACCCAGAAACCTGGCCATCAGTCCGTCCCTCCGCTCACCACAGCATGCTTGGTCCCCACAGGTTCCATGTTCCGGAACTGCACACAAGGCGGCTGGTCAGAAACCTTCCCCAGACCTGACCTGGCCTGTGGGGTCAATGTGAATGACTCCTCCAACGAGAAGCGGGTAAGCCTGCCACGCCTCCCTGTGGGGTGGAGGGGCCTGGGGAGGTAGAGTGAAGCCAGCCCAGGGCTAGGTCAGGTGACCCGGGGCTGCCCTCCTCAGCCCCACACCCTCCCAGCTCTCTGTCCTGGCCCACCAGCCTGGAGGGGTTGGCCCTGAGGACCATGGCACAGTGAGAACTGCCACGTGCCTTGGGGACGCTGTGGCCAGGTTGGCCTGAAACCCAAAGCTCAGTGACTGGGGCTAACTGTGAGTCTGAACCTGCCCTGTGGCCTTGGTGGAGGTGGGGAGGAGATAACCTCTGTGCCTCAGTTTCTCCATCTGGGAAATGGGGTAATAGTCTTGAGCTCGTCAGGAGGAGCAGAGTGAGCCCTGGAAGTGCTGGGAAGGGTAAGGGGCCACAGCACCTGCTCACAAAGGTCCCTTCTCAGAGGAGATTCAGGCTCCAGGAGGCAGGAGCACCCAGCTGCAGGCAGGCCTGGTTTAAGAGAGGATGCTGGTATGTGGGTGCCCTGAAGAGGCCATTTGGTTCAGAGTCCTTCCTAAAGGAGATTGGGTGAGGGATGGCAGTGGAGGATGGAGCTTCTCTCCCAGAGCTTATCATCCAGTTAGGGAAGATACATGAGGTCTTCAGATCGAGGTGGAATAATTTAATGGGGATTACGCATGGTCTTAGAGGGCCAGTGGATGGGCCCAGACCTCTGTAGATTTCCGTTTCTGTCTCTGACCTATGTGAAGACAGGAGGCTTATATGGATCACATTTGTAAAGTCCGTAAGATTCAGAAGAATCACATGTATAATGGATGACAGGATGGAGGTTCAGAAGGATGAGTAGGCTGCAAGTGACAGAAACGTCCAAGGGGCTTCACAAGTTACCTTGGCTCATGTAACTATGATACAGTGGACGGGTGTCTGGCGCTTGTAATGAAGCAGCACCCCAAAGCCACTCAGGACGAGGTTTCTTCTCTCTTCCTGCTAGCCTGATGACTTATCCCGGGGCTGGGATCCTGTTGTCATGTGTGTGCCATTGGTGACAGCAGCCGCAGACTCCCAGGCCTGCTTGTCCAGGAGGAGGGACAGCCTGACCTCTTGCTAACCACAAGAAAGCTTCATATGCAAACAGCCAGTAAGCCCGTCCTCACATCTCACTGACCCAACGTGACTTGAGCCTGTCCACCTCTGCACGTTTCCTGGCAGAGGGATGGGACACATGCATGGCTTGGACCAGCAGTTCTCAAACTTTTTGGCCTCAGAACCCTTTTATACCCTTAGGAATTACTGAGGACCCTAAAGAGCTTTTGGTTTTGTGAGTTATCTCTGTTGAAGCCGCACTTAAGAACTGTTGGCTAACATTAGTCAGCTGGATAAGAACAAAGGTCAGGGCCTGAACCATGATATTCATGGCTGGGTTGAAACTCTAAAATGCCAGAGAAGGCACAGAGATTTAACAAAGATAAATGCAAAGTTCTGGACTTAACTGAGAAAATTAATTGCCCAAAAATAGTAAAAAAAAAAAAAAAAAAAAGAAGAAGAAGACGACGACCTACTATAACTTCAGCTCATGTAAAAAAATATCAGAATCCCTAAGATTGGTGTAAGTTTTTCCAGACCGTGGGATATGCTGGTCCCTGATGCCAGACCACAGACAAGTACTGCTGCTGCTGCTGCTAAGTTGCTTCAGTCGTGTCCGACTCTGTGAGACCCCAGAGACGACAGCCCCGCAGGCTCCCCCGTCCCTGGGATTCTCCAGGCAAGAACAGGCTTTGTTTTTTTTCTTTTTGGCTATGTGGCTTGTGGGAATCATAGTTTGTCAACCAGGAATTGAACCTGGGCCCTTGGCAGTGAAAGTGTGGAGTCCAAACCACTGTCCTGCCAAGGAGTTCCCCACAAACTTAGTCTTTTATGCTGAGAATTGAATCATCCTTTCTGAGTGTTAAAATGTGTTTTTATCTTTTAATCAAATGATTGTGAAAGTATGTATTTACTGATTGTCTTTTTGCACCTTCCTGACTTGGCATGCACCAGTTGCCAACAGTGGACTCAGATTAGCAGAAAGACCAGGCAAAGCTGCCACATGGGTACATAAAGCTGACTTTGTTTACCCGGAGCAGAGGTTAGAAAACTAGTGCCCTTGGGCCAAATCCAGCCTATCACCTGCTTTTACAAATAAAGTTTTATTGAAACACAGCCACATCTATTTGCATTGCAGGGGCTGAACTGAATAGTTGCAAAAGAGACGGAATGTTTACGCTGACATGTTTGCTGTGTGTCCCTTTATGGAGAATGTCTGCTGTCTCCTAATGTAGAGGGTGGAGAAGGAAGGGACCCAGTCGGGACACACAGCAAAGAGACAGGTAGCCTCATCTAGGACCGACGGCAGCGAGGCTTCCTTCTGGACCCCTAGCCCTCTGGGGGCAGGTGTTGCAGAGGTTGAGGGCACTGAGGTCACATCTGGCTTTGGGGGAACACGGGTCTTTTGGGGTCAGAGCTCGAAGACAAAGGCAGAGCTGGCGGGGATATCCTGAGGGTCACCTGGCAGACAGTGACCCAGCCACAGGACAGCATGGGACCCTCAGCCTGGACCCTCCACACTTGTCCTCCATGCCTCCTCGTGCTGCCACAGGCTGACCCACTGCTCCTGACCCAGGGCTGCAAAACCAGGTGTCTCCTGAGTGAGCTGATACCTTCAGCTCTGGGGTGCATCCCACACATGGCAAGATCCTAGAGACAGCGCATCAGTCTCCAGCTTTTTGACATTTCACTGCTCTTTGAAATCCTAAAGGCTAGAAACCATTAACCCAATGTAACCTGCTGCCCTCTTGGTTCCCTGCACTCATTCCTGAGAGGTGGCTCCTGGCTTCTGGAATTGCAGTCACCTCAGTGGGGAAGGCAATGGCACCCCACTCCAGTACTTTTGCCTGGAAAATCACATGGACGGAGGAGCCTGCTGGGCTGCAGTCCATAGGGTCGCTAGAGTCGGGCATGACTGAGCAACTTCACTTTCACTTTTCACTTTCATGCTTTGGAGAAGGAAATGGCAACCCACTCCAGTGTTCTTGCCTGGAGAATCCCAGGGACGGGGGAGCCTGGTGGGCTGCCGTCTCTGGGGTCACACAGAGTCAGACACGACTGAATCGACTTAGCAGCAGCAGCAGCCCCAGTGGGGAAGGGCAGTGTCATATGGCAGCTAACCTGTAAAAAGTCCCCTCTGCTGTCAGAAGAATTTTGGTCCTTCTAAGTCAAATCTACTTTCTGATAACTTCTGCCCTGTCTGGAGCTTACAGTTCAGCCTTACTCTTTTACACATCAATCATGTTAATACCCTTCTTCCCTAAGTTTGTTTCCTTCAGGATGTGGTGCACTCAAGTATTTTAATGCACTCTTCAGATGACATGGTCACCCCCCTCCGGAAATGCTCCACTTCATTAATGTTCCTCTTAAAATAACATACCCAGGCCTGGAACACTCTAGACATTCCAGGGTGGCTTGCTGCTCCACAGCACTCCATTAATGAAACTGAGAAGAGGCCTAATTGTTCTAGCAGCTACCTCATGCCTCATACTTCATACCACAGTCTTAGACTGCTGACTCAGACTGAACAGTGGATAGTAGGGTAGAAGGTGAAGATGCAGAAAATTAACAAGGACTGAGTGTCTTCTAAGGGCCAGGCATTGTCTAGATACTCTACTTGATCCCATTTCTGTTCTTCCAAAAAGCCTGCACGGTGGATATTATCTGCATTTTACAGATGAGGAATCTGAGGCTCCCAGAGAAGTTTAGAGATTTGCCTAGGGTCACCCAGAAGTTAAGCGATTTGCCCAGGGCTGGTGAGTAGTAGCGGTCCTGGTTTGGAACCCTTGTCTTTTGACTCTGAAGCCTTTCTGTGTTCCCTCTGCATACACTTCTTTAACACCATGGAGCGTGGACCACTCAAACCTCAAGGTCGTTTTTGTATAAACGCCTGTCAGATTTCCTCAATAGTATCTGTGTGCTGGTGTTTTCTTGTTACCCTTTTCTTCTGGTTACAAGACAATACTTACCACTGAAGAAAAGTGAAAGATACAGAAAAAAAATACAAATGGAAAGAATGACTGTATCCACCAGTTTGTAATCCAAAGTTAATCACTAATAGTATCTAACACAACTCCTTACAATCTTGTTTCTATGAATGTGTGAGATTGAACTGCCTGAGATGACCAATATTTAATCTTTTTTGATCTTCAAAAAAGGGAAGAGTCATACAATTCAACAACACTTTTCTTTGCATAAATCAGAAATCACATGTAAAATGTGTATTCTGCCTTTTCACTTAGCATTATGTTATGTCCTGGCATCTTTTGAAACTCTTCATAAGTAGCATTTTAACATAGCCTAATTTTGAAATAATTTGAATTTAAAAGAATTTAGTTAACGATCCTGTGTTTGGCATTTGCATGTCTTTCATTAAAAACAGTTCTGTGATAAACATCTTTATATATAATATGCTTTTATATTTCTGATAATTCTTAGAATTAATTCCTAGAGGTAGAAGGGAAGTCAGAAGGAACGCGTGTGGTTTTTGCTCTGTGCTACTTTCCAGAGAGACTGAGCCAGTTTTCACTCCCACTGTACCCTCACCTGAGGCTTCCCTGGTGGCTCAGTAGTAAAGAATCTGCCTGCAATGCAGGAGACCAACTGCAATTGGCGGAGGATCCTGGTGAGCTGCAGTCCATGGGGTCACAAGAGTCAGACATGACTTAGCAACTAAACCACCACCACCGCATGACTTCACCTACATAGAATATTAGTACTTTTAAATATTAGTTAATTTGGTTGGTAAAAAAAAAATGGTATGGCATTATTGCTTTACTCTTTATTTCTTTGGTTCTTTTAGAGACTGTTGTACAATTTATTTTTTGAATCTAAAAAATACAGGTCTTTACATTTATTTCTATATACATTATTCCACTCCATTGAGATGTTGAGTCAAAGCTGAGCCAGTGGTGTTTAGTGGCTGCTGAATAAGTCAATGACTGCCTGGCTGCATTAACAGGAGTACAGTGTGTAGAACAGGGATTGCCATGTATAAACCAGGTCCCCCTCTCCTTCTCCCCGGTCAGAGAGTACATCTGTAGCTTTTCAAGTGTCCGGTTCAGGGTGTCTTGTTTAAGAAGGACTTTCACAAACTGTAGCATATTAATTGAGGAAAATGGTCACGGGTAATGGAAAGAGATTAAAGACATAGGGAATACTAAATGCTGAGTAAGCGGGGAACAGTTGGGCCGAAGAGCTGTATTCAGAAAGGACAAACCTCTCTGTGGCATCTCTGTCACTCTCCTATAAGTCTAAAGCTATTCTACCATGAAAAAGTTATTTTTAAAATAATGATGAAGAAAATGGGATTTCCCTGGCGGCTCAGTGGTTAAGACTCTGTGCTTCCACTGCAGGGGCCCAGGTTCGATCCCTGATCTGGGAACTAAAGATCCCACATGCTGCACAGTACGATCTAAATAAATAAAAGTACTTTAAAAAATGATGAAAAAAATAAAATAATGATAGGCTTTAGGTATAAGACAGATTCACTTTATTTGCAGTGACTCCAGAAGCAGAAAAGGGACCAATAGGTACAATTTTAAAGTAATAGATTTTAGATTCATTTGAGAAAAAAAAATCTAATACTTTGCACTGTTGTCTATCCAGTGAGTTCCTCACAAACCAGTGAAGATACCATCCCTGGAGGTATTCAAGCAAAGACTTGAATTCAAGGTGGCAATCAGGGGCCTTGTATATGGGGTAGAAGTTTGAACTGGCATCAGATAATGCCCAAAGTCTTTTCCCAAGCCAAGATATCATGAGTCTATGAATTTGTATCCTTGGGGGTATGAACAGAATAGCAGTCAGAGTTGAAGGGGTTCAAGCCACCTGGAGCAGGTAAAAGGGCAGATTCCGTCGGTGGGCAGGTGAGCTGACACAGGTCTCTCTCTGCAGTATGAGTACCTGCTGAAGCTGAAGATCATGTACACTGTGGGCTACAGCTCCTCCCTGGTGATGCTCCTGGTTGCCCTCAGCATCCTTTGTGCCTTTCGGTAAGAACAGGTACCAGCTCTCCATCTCCGTAGCCTTCCCCAGGCACAGCACTTTGGGTCTCTTTTATCTGAGAAGGGAAGGTCTGGTGGGCCACTTTGTCTTCTCTAGATCTAAAGCTTACCTGTGGCAAAACACTGAAGTTTCTGCGACCTCCTTCATCCCTTCATTCATTTGACATTTACTGAACATCACTAAGAACTTACTGTGCTGGTTGCTTTAAATTATTTCTGATGTTCACGCAATATTAAGAGATAGGTATCACCCTCATTTTACAGATATACTAGCCAGACTCATGTTTGCAAGAAACAGAAATCCATCTTAAAACATCTTAAGAAAAGCAAAGGTGACCTGAAGCATTTAACTGACAATTTCAGGGGCATCTGGCTTCAGGTGTGGCTGAATCTAGGTACTCAAAGGTATGTGCAGAACTAGGCTGTCTCCTACCATTGCTTTGCCCTGCATTGGCTTCAGGCAGGCTTTATGCAGGGACAGTAGAGACAACCACCAGCAGCTACAGAGGCACATTCTACTAGCTCAGCAACACCAGGGCAGGGAGACCCCTTTCTCCATTGGCTGCAGTGAAAGTCCTGGGGGAGTTCTTATGGGCGAGCAGGCTTGGGTCGCGTGCCCAGCCCTGAGCCAATCACCGCAGCCAGGTGTGGAGTGCTCCGATTAGTCAGGTCTCTCATGAGGGTGGGAGTGGCGTTGTCTGTACCTAGAGCTGGAATGGGTCCCCCCATATGAAAGCCTGGTTCCTGGAGGGAAGGAGGGGAACAGGTGACAGACTTCTGCCCCTACCGCAAGGGGGACACCTAGGCTCTGGTTGAACGGCTTGCTCAGCTGGGTCGTGTAGCTGAAAAGAGGCGGAGCCTGGATCTGATTTCTCCCCACAGCCTGTGTACTTTCTGTGCCACATGCCCCCTTCCCCACCCTCCCTTCTAACAATTCTGGGAGCTGCAGGTGGTCGAGGCAGAATCAAATCTCACTCTTATAAGATCAGCTTTTATTTTATTTTTTTTTTCAATTGCAGCATGAAACAGTGTAGGCTGGCCACTGGGGCCTGGGCTCTCATTCGGAGATTCATAGAGATGTCACGTCCAGTCCCTGGGTTTCCCTGGTGCATGGGGTAGGGGGTGGGGGTGCTGAGCTGAGCCCTCCAGCTCTGCCACCTATGGCCCTGCGCTCTCTCTCTCCAGGAGGCTCCACTGCACCCGCAACTACATCCACGTGCACCTCTTCGTGTCCTTCATCCTGCGCGCCCTGTCCAACTTCATCAAGGATGCCGTGCTCTTCTCCTCCGACGATGCCACCCACTGTGATGCCCACAGGGTAACATGCCCACATGGCCCATGGTGTGGCCAGGCCTGCCTGCTTCCCCCCAACCCCATTCATTGAGGCTGGATTTAATGCCTAGAATCAAAGGGGCCAGCACTGGGGCTGGAATAGGAGGTTCAAGGAGTCCCATGTCCCCACACGTGCAGCCTGGGACTCCTATGAAGGCAGTTTGCTGAGAAGCCAGGGGGGCTACTGTTCAACTCCCAGTGTCCTGGAGTGCATCAGCCTCTCTGGGAATTAGACACATAGCAAGGCTCCTCCTTCATCTACTCCTGCCAAGTCCCAAATGTAGACAGATGGCCAAGTCTAGAGATGGTTGGGATTGTAGAAAGAAAAAGGTGAGTGCACCCTGGACAGGTCTGCATCTGCATGCCCAGATGTGCAGTGGAACATAATCTCACCCTCTTCCTCCTTCTGAACAAGCAGAGGAGTCTTCATTCATTGCAATATCACTCTGTGCATCAGCTGAGAATCTCTTCCGCTGTACATAACATAATCTCTTCTGCTGTATATACATCAGTGGCTTAAACAGCTGGGGGTTGTGCCCCACAGAAGCAGTCCACAGATGGGCAACCCAGAGGCGGCACAGTGGCTCCTTGCCACAATGAACACAGTCCTTTTACCTTTCTGCTCTGCTAGTTTTGATCCCATGCTTTATACTCCGTGTTAGCAACATGACTGCTGCAACCCCACACCTCACATCTATGTTTCAGGCAAAAAGGAGGGAAGTCGAGGTTAAACATTTTTCTCTTTGGGAGGCTTTGGCTTTTCATTTGGAAAAGAATGTGCTTCTCAAGACTGTGTTCACATCTCACTGGCTGGAACTGTGTCATGTGACTACATCTAACTGCAGAGGAAGCTGGGAAGTTCAGTTTTTTACTGTCATAGTCTCCATAGTGGAGGCAAGCAAGGGTGAAGGGACTGGAGGTTGAGATTGGTTTAATCAGCCCGCCTGGCGCTTCCCACCACTCACAGCTGTAACTGCTTATAGTTCTGTGAAGTTTGTATATTGCTTGTGGTTTTCACACGCATGTGTATGTGCGTGTATTTTCTGACTCAAACTGAGAGGTCCCTCAAGCTGTGCCCCTGTGTGTCAGGGAGATTTCTAGGATGAAAGAAGAGTACCAGCTTGGAGTTAGAAGATTCTGACCCCACCTCATCACTGACCAGTGAAGTCCAGCAATGCCCAGCAGGGAACCTTTTCAGGTTCTTCTAAACTGTAGACTCACCATCCAGCCGTCGGCCATGCCTGGAATAAGATAGGAGACCACAGGCAGGAGGCACACCTGGCCAGCAGGGTGGCCCTGGGCGCTCCTCTGTGGCCGTGACCCTCCTGCACTTTGTCAGCAGCCCTCTGGCCATCCCAGGAGCTGTCATCCCTGAGCTGTCCTCAGGGAAAGACTAGGAAGAGAGGATGAAGGGTAAGGGAGACCCTCATAGGGTGCAAGTGGGAGCCGTGAGGGCATGGAAGCTTCGTGCCCCACAGCCCTGCAGGCATGGCTTCCCGGGATCCTGACGGGGGACACGGCTGTCACCTAAGTCACGGCGGCAGGCAAGGCCACCCTATGGCACCCCCTTGAATGTTTCAAGGTCTGCATTCCAGATGCAGTGCAGGCAGGGGTCCTGTGTTCTCTCATCAGTACTGGCTTGTCCCTTCTCCATCTGTTTCTAGGAAACTTAACCAGGAAAGAATTTTATCAACCTTTTGCTCAGAAATCCATTTCCCTCTTTAGGCCTCAGGTTCCTTCTCTAAA